>NC_138161.1:130859119-132162842 GCF_964165515.1 Mesoplodon bidens
ATTATTGGGCAAGGTGGGGAACACCGAGATACCCAGATTCCCTTAATGGTGATGCTTTCAGCTACAATATAACCTTATTTCCACTTCAACCTCATAGGCAAGCCACGCACTGCAATTCATAGCACACTTCTCTTTCTTCCTACCCTCAATCTAGTGAGGACATGAGCCCTTAAGACTTGTTACATTTAACTGATTTCTTTATCTTTAAGATCTAGCCCTTGCCTTAACACAACTTTTTTCTCTCCATTATAAATATTTAATGAGTACCTACATTTGCTGAATATTAAATACATCTAAGTCATTTCATTGGGAAAAGGGGAAATGGGGAGACATACATGAGTCAGAATGATATAGTCCCTTCCTTTAAAATGCTCTACAAAATTAGTTACAATCTGGTATAGTACTCTTATTGTTATCTGTTTAGAATTGTGATTTTATAAATACATAGTGTAAGAAAAATCTAATTACATTCCACTATTAAAATAAACCTTGGGCTTCCCTGGTGGCGCAGTGGTTAAGAATCCACCTGCCAATGCAGGGGACACAGGTTCGAGCCCTGGTCTGGGAAGATCCCATATGCGGTGGAGCAACTAAGCCCATGTGCTACAACGACTGAGCCTACGCTCTAGAACCCATGAGCCACAACCACTGAGCCCACATGCCACAACTACTGAAGCCCACGCGCCTAGAGTCCGTGCTCTGCAACAAGAGAAGCCACCGCAATGAGAAGCTCACACACCACAACGAAGAGTAGCCCCCACTCTCTGCAACTAGAGAAAGATCACGCGCAGCAACAAAGACCCAACGCATCCAAAAATAAATAAATAAATAAATTTATTTTAAAGTAAAATAAAATAAACCTTATTTCTCTCACTAGAAAATAAGCTCCATGAGGGCAAGGATTTTGTTTTTTGTTGTTGTTCACTAATGTAGTCTGCATGCCTAGAACAGTGCCTGACATAGAAAATACTTAATAAATATTTGTTGAGTGAACAATGCTATAGAAAAATGTGTAAGTAGTAGAATCTAAGTAACATTTCCAACAATGGTGTGACAGATGACAGAATATGTAAACCTTCCTTGTCCTAATGCTTGTGCCTAATGTTCAATTTTTTATTTGATTGGTCAGTTACTCGGACCTTGCATTACAGGAAACTAAAAAGAGTTTGGAGATGGATAAATTACTATACTGCTAATTTAACATCATGCCCTACCCAACTGCACCAAACTCTAGAAAATCTGCCAAGAAAGGAAACCACAGGCCCTTCTCCTACTTAGACCTGAGCCCTTTTTCAAGTATAAAGGGCCTCTAGATGTTTCTCTTGCTTACAACACACCCGAACTGGTATTAGCATCATCATCATTTTACAGAATGAGGAAACAAGCCAGAGAATGGGGGGCACAAGGATTCAGTCATAGAATCTCTATTCTTCCCACCGCACTATGCAGCCTTCTCCTTTCATCCTTTGAGGTTCTTCTCCCACAGTCTCAGCTATAAGTAAAATACAATCTATCTAGGTCGCCTCTTCACTGCTGCCCCATAACAAGCACACAGACTCTCTGATTTTAAAGGTTATCCTATTAATCAATTCAGGGTAACAAAGGGGATGACACAAATAAAAAATCTGGAGACGTTCCAACAATTCAACATTCAACATGTGTGTTTAAACGTCTGGCACTGTATAAAAATCACAGCGTCTTTCCAAGTTCTTAACGTGAGAATCCCCAGGCCACAATTTACTGGCTCTCTTTTGAAATAATAAATGGGAGGTTTGCTAGGTTTCCAAAAATTTCCCTCCCCACTACCTTATTCCTGTCCTCCCAGGAATATGTTACAGGGAAAAATAGTGGATATAACCCTATCAAGTAAGAAATCTGCATTTCTGAGGACCTTCTGGAGTCACAACCTTCCTGTGAAACTTTAACCCACAGGGGGATGATTGCTTTAGATCATTTCCTCACCATGTGAGCAACTGGTCTCTTACCTTTTTATGGAATACACAGAGCTCCCAGCTTCCATCTTACATTTCCAAACATCTGAACAAACCCTCTGCTCCAAAACCAAAGACTGTATCATAAATCCTTCTCCTAAATCCCCTTCCACCAACATCTGTTCTTCATCATAATATCCTCCCCAAAATAAGGCCCATACTTAGGTCGTTTCACAATGTCAATGTTAACATTTCTCAATTCTATACCCTTTACAACAATCCCACCATCGTTACTTCCTGCCTCAACCCACCTCAACTGTAATTAAACTCCATGACATTCCTACCTCCAGGCTTCCACTCCTTCACTGGACTTAGTTCCAGATTAATATCTATAAGGAGGGGTTCTTCTCAAGTTAGAATCATGTACACAATTCTTAACCTGGTTCCTTTAAGTATTCCCATAATCTGTATCCATCTACCTTTACCAGCCTGTTCCTTAAACATACTATCTTGGCAAATGTCCTCTGCTTTCCTATTTCTAGACCTTTGCTTCAGCAGTGTCCTGAGGTTAAAATCTTCTCCCATCCTCCTCTAGTTGCTAACAAATTTTCCAAATGGCCACATCCTCAGTATGAAAGGAAAAAGGCTGAGGCATATGATTTATTGAACACATATTCTGTCTAGGGACAAAGTATCCTTATCCCCACAAAAATATAATGGCTTAATACTATATTTTTGAGGAAGGAGTTGAGGAACCCAAGGGCCAAAGGAGCTTACCCAAGGTCATTCACATCAGCAAGAATCCAAAATAGCCCCACAGTATTCTGTATTTTTAAATAAAACATGATACAAGACAGGCTTTATAGTCAATATGCCTAGGTTCAAATTCCAGTTGCTCCACTAACCACCTGTGTGAACTCAAAAGTTATGTATTTTGGATGCCTTCATTTCCCCATCTATAAAAAGAGGATTACAAGACAATATTAAGTGCTTAGAATTGTTTGGCCTATAATAAACAATCAATGTTAGTTATTATGTCTGTTATTGTTATCTATGTACTATGATACGTAAACTGACAATACCAATTATGTTCTCATTGTTCCTAAATTAACTTTTCTGTAAAAGCATTATAAAAACTTCGCATTTTTTATATATGCTTAGTAAATATTTGCAGAATACATGAATTTTTAAACAATGATTATCCACCATGCTCTAATTAAAAGAAATGTCTATTAATTCTGTTTCTTCTTTTGAGAAAACTAACAATGCTGACTTTCTTCCTTTTTTTATGTCATGTGAAACTACTATGTGCAATGCCATATGGCAGTAATATGTCAAACAGTACAAAATACTATTTTGATCTGAACTCATTTTGACTTCTGCTAAACATTCCCAGATTTTAAAATGTCCAAAATCATACTTTTTACTTAAACACCAACCGTTTTCAGGTCATACCAACATGAAGTAAGCATACCACGATATTTGACCAAGCCATTTCATTTCATACATCTTTATGGCAAAAACTATAAAACATAAAATGCCTTCCTATCCAATTTAGTTTGAAGAGATAAACCTATCATACCCTTAGTCCTGCCCTTACTTTGCTAAAATTAGTGTCTGAAAAACTTCTGATAGGGCTTCCCTGGTGGCGCAGTGGTTAAGAATCCACCTGCCAATGCAGGGGCACGGGTTCCATTCCTGGTCCGGAAAGATCCCACATGCCGTGGGGCAACTAAGCCCACACACCGCAACTACTGAGCCTGCGCTCTAGAGCCCACGAGCCATAACTACCGAGCCCACACGCCTAGAGCCCGTGCTCCACAACAAGAGAAGCCACCTCAATGAGAAGCCCAAGTACCACAACGAAGAATAGCCCCCGCTTGCTACAACTAGAGAAAGCCCGCGTGCAGCAACGAAGACCCAACGCAGCCAAAAATAAATAGATAAAATAAAATAAACAAAAAAAACCTATCATTTAATACTTTGTTCACCCTTGGCAAACTCTTGATTAAAAAAGCAGGCAAGGGCTTCCCTGGTGGTGCAGTGGTTGAGAGTCCTCCTGCCGATGCAGGGGACACGGGTTTGTGCCCTGGTCCGGGAGGATCCCACATGCCGCGGAGCGGCTGGGCGCGTGAGCCATGGCCGCTGAGCCTGCGCGTCCGGAGCCTGTGCTCCGCAACGGGAGAGGCCATAACAGTGAGAGGCCCGCGTACCGCAAAAAAAAAAAAAAAAAAAAAAAAGCAGGCATGATGGCAATCGAATATTAAAAAAAAAAAACTTCTGATAAATCTATGTTATTCTGGGATGCAGAAAAATATCAAAGGAAGGGTGCTGAATGCTAATAACAGTTTAGGCCCCTGCAAAGTGCGTGAGAGAAATGAGCTTTAAACAAGGATAGATGAGAACTTACTCCAAATCCTTCAATATTAAACCCTAAAAATTAACATTTTGGGCCACATGATTTACTATTACACATGGAGACGTGAAGCTGCTGGCTTCAAATAAAGGGAGAGGTAAAAATATATTATTAAACCCGTTGTCATTCCTGACACAGAGAGAAATAACTGGGCTCCGAGCCAAACATTTCCAAAAATCAACAGCAACGAAAACAACAACTACTTTGAGGCTTAACTATGTAAACAGACATATTTTATTTCAATTAATTCTTACACTTCTTCCCTTATTTACAGATAATATCACAGAATTAGTAAGTGGCAGAGCTGAAGGGTGAACCCAGCCTGACTCCCAGGTTCAGGATCCAGTGTTTTGCCATAATCCACAATAATATGATATACACGTACATCTTCCCTTCACACTCATATATTCTTTTTAAAAACCTGAAACAAAAGCTTCATGAAATAATATTTACTCTTACTCCACAGGATATTCTCTGATATTTTTTTCTTTTTCTTTCTAATGTGAATGCCAATGCACTAAATTGATTCCCAAATCCCCATGGGCCCTGCATGACACTTCTTACCTCCTGTTTAAAGTTCTTTTAAACTGCTACCACAGTCCAGTTTTGCTACCCTGGAGTGGAGCTGATCTCCTCGACCCATTAAAATTTGTCCTTAAATAGATTAAATCCTTGAAAGCCCTTCCTTAAACCTTGAATTGATGTTTCTCTAACTAGAACTCTTCGGCGGCACACCCATCTTAGCGATTTATATTGTATCGAAAACTGCAGATGTTCTCCTTGGAGAACAACAGATCATTGTTGAAAGGAATGCATTAGTTTTCACTGTTCCTGCTGCATCACTCACAAGAGTTGACAAGTGTAGGGCAGCAACACTGGACCTGCCCACGGTGCTGAAACTGAAGATGAAACGATAGTTTTGGAGATATACTATTGCCAGATTAGGACAAAGTGGAGGAATTTACCAAAACGCTGGCAGAGAACACTCAGTGGCTGCCACCAAATACGCGTGAGTGCTTCTGGGATCGCTTGGCTTCGGTGTCGACCCACTCCCTCTCTGGGACAGAGTTCTTTTATCAGTGCGGGTCAACTCAATAAGGGAGAGCTTCCAGCTTTAAGGGGGCAGGGACGCGGTATCTGTCCCTAAGAGAGTCACGTCCCACCTTCTATCTAGCTTCCGGGGTGGGGGTGGGGGAAGGTTAGAAAGAAAGGAGGCGCCTGCCCTCTTTTTTCCAAAAACTAAAGAGTTCCCCCAACTAAAGTCGAGCGACTTCGCCCGGGGACGCTGCGGCAAGTACTGGACCAAGAGAAGCCCTCCGAACATCTTCCCAGGTTTCAGCCACCTCAAGAGGGGAATGTAAGAAGCAAAACGAATAACCCAACAACTTCAGATACACACAAACTCATGGGGTGGGAATGCGAGGGGAACTCAGCCCTCCGAGAGCAGGGCTTTTTATTTTACCTTTTGCAAAAAAAAAAAACCTAGTTTCTTCCGCGCCCAGCCTGGGGAGAAGCAGCCAAGAGCTCAGCGGCGGAGCCGCCTAGGAGCTCCAGGGCCGGAGAGGGGGTGTGTTCTCTCGGCCAGGCCCCACGGGGAACAACCCGCCGCCCGGCCGCCGCGACGCGGGAGAGGTTCTTACCTGGAAGCCTGACCGCGCAACACAAATAGGCTCGCCAGCCGCGTCGCTGCGGGAGAAATCCCTACCGCGACTTCATGATTGAATCTCCGCACCGACCCCCACTGCCTGGAGTCGGAGCACAGATGACAACACCGAGGCGAGGCGGAAGTCCCGCCCCGCGCGCCTCATTGGCCCGCACCCGAAGGTAGAGGAAAGCCATTGGGCCACAGAGCTGCCCGCTAAGGCTCCTTCCCAGTCTCACGCCGGGTCTAGCTGCTTGCTCGGGTCCAGCTCGGAGAGATGCCCAGTCCACGGAGTCGCGTTCTTGGCCTCGTGACCGGTCCTCTCTGGAAGGGCAGGGCAGGGTGGGGCGGGCTTCTGGAGCGAGGCTAAAGGATCTGCTTTTGGCGGGGAAAGGGGTATGATGGCTGAGGGGATTGGCTGTGGAATACTGCCGCCTGCCGTGTGCCCCACAGGAATGGAGGCCGTGGGGTCAGAAGGGGATCGGACCGAGAGGCCAGACCTAGCTGGCCTAGCCCGTTCTGGCTGTTGGGCCGAAGCATCCCGAGGCCCAGCTGGCGGGCTACCCCTCGGCGGGCCTGGCTTTGGCGTCGTCGCGCCTCTTTCCTGCACCGCACTCACCCGACCCGCAGAAGAGGTGAGGACGAGGCCTCATCCCTTCTGCACTGTGTCCAGGCGGAGATCGAGATGGATGGGGCCAAGGCCAACGCCTTAAAGTCCGAGTCACGTTGTTAGTGGTGCGAGCAGCCCGAGCGCTGAACACTAGTCCCCCGACGCCTGAGTGGGAGCCGTGCTGACGTCAGCACTCTGGGCCTGACACGCGCGCGCCATCCCCTAGACTCAGCAAAAGTCAAACCGTGTGATTAAACCCTAGGTCAGCCTTTTAAAACCCTTGCCTCCTTTAATAAACCAAAAAGATTTCGTTCCCTACCGCCTTTCTGGTAAGACCTCCGCACCCCAGGTATTCCAATTTCAAACCAAGCTACTTTTAAACTTAAATTACCCGGACTGGAACATCCATACTGATTAACCAGTTACCAACTAGAAATTTCAAAGAGGTAATGTGGCTTACTGCAAAGATTACAAAGAGTTATGAACTAGAATGTCAGGAAACCTAGATTCTGGCCCTGCTTCTGCTTTAAAATAAGGCACCTTTAAGAGCCCATTACAGGCTTCACATCCTTCAACCTCATCTTTTAGACAGAGGAGCGACAGGAAGCTAACACTTAGAACACCTGTAGAATACCCTTGGCTGTAACTTGTAACCTTGACTGATCTGGGGAGACCTGAGGAATAGGAAGAAGACTCCCTATTGTGTATCTTTTTGTGCCTTTAGAATTTTAAACCTTTTGAATATTACCTACTCAAAATTTAAATACAAAAAAACTTTAAATCAAATTTACACTAAAATAAGTAAAGGCCATCAAAGGTACTTTCCTATTCTGTGTATCCTTTGACTATATATTCTATATATCCTTAGACTTCCATCAGTTGTAAAGATAGTCAATACTTAATACAGTCCTGCCTTTAAGAAAGTCATAAGTAAAAATCAGAATTGGGAATATTACTATGAAGGCTAGTGTAAGCATAGTTAGAATATCTCTATAAGCATTTCTTCATTAAATTATCTGAAATTGGCTTTATATTAAATCAGTTTTCTTGCATGACATTGAAAAAAGTAAAAAATAACGTCCACATTTTACAGGTTAAAAAAAAAAGTTTTGTTCATTCCTTAAATAAAGACATGTTGAGTACGGAACATTTTTATCTGACTTTATTCTGCTCTTCAGATCACAATAGGTATAGTTCTTTCAGTTACAAACAAGGTAATGTGTTATTTGTACTGCATTTAGGCAGCAGAATTGTGCTACACCCTGCAGAAGCATTTATTCTCCCCACTGTGATGAATGAAGTCAAACCGAAAGAAAACAGATTGGGAAAATGTACTAATTTTTTAAAAATAGGTTAGACAGTAAGGTTGATAGACATCTTAATTATGGTTTTCAAGAGCATGAAGGGTTAATAATATGGCACATGATACTAATAGCCACTAATTATCTCCTTGGAAAGACAAAAGAAAATTAGGACTTTGTGTCTGACGGTTTTTTATTTTTTATATCCTCCTAAAAGTACAAATAGCATATAAAATTGTAGAATTTCCTACCTCCAATATATTGTAAGACAGCAACAACAACTAAAAAGACAAGACACCCAATTACCTAATTGTCTAAAATGGTTTAGAAGTAGTTTTCCCTGAATAATGAAAAGAATGCAGGCAGTTTCTTTAATCACTGAGATCAACTAGAGACATTAAAATTACACTAGACATTATTTTATTTAGAATCAGAAAAAAGTAATTTTAGATAAAAAGATACTTTCATTTTGAAAAGAAAAAAATAAAATTATTACTGTGATAAAAGAAGAAATAGAATCCATAAAGAATCCATAGGAATCCATATATGTATGGAATACACACATTTGAAAAAGTACTAAACAGAACTTCTAAAAATTGTCTCAGGGAATTTTTGGCCGAAGATTAGAAAGTCTCCCATTTCTTTACCAAATTCTAAGCTAATGAATAAATTCATCTTTTAAGAAAGTAAGTGAAAAGTTCAGAACACACAAAAAACGATATCAAAAGGATTTTTCAACAAAGTTTAAGGAATTGAGAAAGGTCAGACCAAAAAAATAAACAAAAGAAGTTCTGTTTAAGTCTAAATGCCTTAAAAAATGACCTGGTCATTGTTTCCCTTGAGATGAGTTGCTTCCTGGTCTTATATATAAAATGACTGACATACAATTTCAACTTTTCCTTTCTTATTTGGTTCACTGAGAAGCAGTCTCACTCTATTTGCTGACAAAGTTATTACAAAATAAGCATGCAAAAATTCAGATGACATAATGTAATATAAAGATGTAAGAACTCAGAAATGTGGATCAAGACAGTCATTTTGGGAAACAATTTGGCATTATCTGAAAAGGCTGGAAAATAACATTTTCTATGACATAGCAATTCCCATCCAGGAATATACCCTAAAGAAACAAAAAATAAATTCATAACTAGGTACATTGTAGTGAAATTTAAAGAAGATCAAAGAAAAACAGAAGTTCTTAAATAAACAAAGAAAAATAAAATACAAAGGAATGGCAGCTGACTTCTCAATAGCCACAAAAGAAACTAGGAGTCAATGAAATATCTTCAAATACTAAAATAAAATAATTGCAATTGTCAACCTAGAATTTGTGCCAAGTTAAGCTACCATTTAAAAGTGAAGGCAAAATGAAGACATTTTCAGAGGAAAAACAGCATTTATTCCTAAGACACTTTTATTGAAAGAACTTATAAAGGATGTCTTCAACAAGTTGAAAACTAAACCCAGGAATAAGGGGTGAGATGCAAGAAAGGATGGAGAGCAAAGAAGTTGAATATAATTTTCAAACAAGTAGATGTAAAAAGGGGAATGAAGAAAACATAATTATTCAATAGAAAACAGGGGAGTAGGGGTGGGAAAGGAGCAAATTAAAGGTATTGTAAACGGCAAATACAAAATGAGATAAAGGAAATAAATCATCAATAATCTCTAAAAGAGGTAAATGGGGTAAACTTGCCAATTAAAAGATTGTCCGTTGTATTCTTTTTAATAAGACATAATATAAAAACTTAAAGGACACCAAAAAGTGATACTAAAATGAGGGGGAAAGATATGCAAAGGGAATAACAACCAAAAGAAAGCTAGTGTAGCTGTATTACTATGGCGGGGGGGGGGAACAGACCTAAAGTCAAAAGCATTGTTAATCAGGATAAATAGAACTATAAAAGAATGATAAGTGGAAAAATTTGCAAAGAAGTTATAACCATCTTGAACCAGTATGCAACTAAAAACATAGCCTCAAAATATTTAAAGCAAGAATTGACTAGCTTACAAAGAAAAGTTGGCAAATCACAATCAAAGTAGAATTTTATACACCATTTTAAGTACCTAATAAATCCAGCAGACAAAACATTAGTAAGAATATAGAATATTTAGACAACACACAGAACACGTAGAGAACCCTGTAAATATTCTTTTCAAGCACATATGGAATCTTTCCCAAAATAGCAGCATATTATGCTATAATGCAAATCTCAACAAATGTAAAAGAATACATGGCATACAGCCCATGTTATATGACCAAAATATAATATTAGGTATCAACTACTGATAGAGTATTTTTTAAAATTCTAAGAAAATACTATGAACAACTTTAAATAATAAATATGAAAAAATACCCCCCAAAAATACCAAATAAACAATTTCCTAGGAAAAACGTTTTAATTTACCTAAACACCCGAGAAGATATAAGAAACCTAAGCAGGCTAGGGAAATTGAAATAGCACTCCAAAAAAAAAAAAAAAAAAAACCTACTACAGGACTTCCCTGGTGGCGCAGTGGTTAAGAATCTGCCTGCCAATGTAGGGGACACGGGTTCGAGCCCTGGTGTGCGAAGATCCCACATGCTGTGGAGCAACTAAGCTCGTGCGCCACAACTACTGAGCTTGTGCTCTAGAGCCCATGAGCCACAACTACGGAATCCTGCGCGCCTAGAGCCCGTGCTCCGCAGCAAGAGAAGCCACCGCAACGAGTAGCCCCCGCTCTCTGCAACTAGAGAAAGCCCGCACGCAGCAACAAAGACCCAACGCAGCCCAAAATAAATAAATAAATTTATTATTTTTTTTAATCTACAACCCTTCCCTCAAAAAATCAACTCCAGAACGTTTTAAAGGTAAGTTCACCATACCTTCAAGGAATAGATAATAAAAGTTTTACAAACCATTTCATAGAATAAAAAGTGAAAACTATTCAACTAATTCCATGAGGGCAGTATACTCTTGATACTAAGACTGAACAAAGACAATACAGGTAAGAAAAATCATAGGCCAATCTCACTTTGAATGAATACGCAAAAATCCCAAATAAAACATTGGTAAACTAAGACTAGCAAAGCTTTAAAAAACAAACAAAAGGGCTTCCCTGGTGGTGCAGTGGTTGGGAGTCCGCCTGCCGATGCAGGGGACGCGGGTTCGTGCCCCGGTCCGGGAGGATCCCACATGCCACGGAGCGGCTGGGCCCGTGAGCCGTGGCCACTGAGCCTGCGCGTCCGGAGCCTGTGCTCCACGGCGGGAGAGGCCGTGACAGTGAGAGGCCCGCATACCGCAAAAAATAAATAAATAAATAAATAAATAATAAAAAACAAACAAAAAAACTATGACCAAACAATGTTGAATTTAAGATATTATAAAATTTATTAATATGATTCACCATATTAATATATTTAAACTAAAAGCTTATCTTAATATATGCAGAAAAATCATTTGAGAATTAAAGGAGGGACCTATATTATACATATTGTCAAAGAAACCTTTCTGAAAAGCTGACATAAGTTGAGACTTAAAGAAGAAGGCTTCCTAGGTTGTGAGCCACAGGAACCAACTCTAGTCAACTGAGGTTAAAAAAGGCAATTTACTTGAAGAATATGATGATACTCTCAGCATTAAAAGGATGCCAGTAGTACAGTCTTGTAAAGATCAATAATCGGTGGCTCTTATTGTCCCACAGAATCAGTATTCTCATCCTGGCAGTACTACTCTGGCCATTTTCATCACTCTGTTCACAGTTCAAATTCCAGGGAGGGAGTCTTCCACTGGCTTATCTTCTGACACATGTTCATCCCTTGATGCCTTAATTAACTGTTTCATCAGATCACACACCAAGGGAGAGAAGTAAGTTAATCAGGATGACATCATCAAAAGAAGATAGAATAAATGCTAGTAAGGGCACCCAGAATGAATTGAAAAGCATGTTCAAAGGCCCTGAGACCATAACAAGCCTAGCATAATTGAGGATAAGGAAACCAGTGGGGCTGGAATGTAGTGAGGGAAGGGAAGGGTGGTAAGAGATGAGGTTTAATTGGGCATTACTATTCAAGGTGTGGTCCTTGACTAGCCCGACCAGCCTCATCTGGGAGCTTGTTAGAAATCTCTATTCTCAGCCCAAGCAGAGAATCAGATTTTCTGGGAGTCAGGCCTAGGAGTCTGCATTTTAACTCCAAGTGATTCTTAAAAATGCATAAGTTTGAGAATCACAGATGTAGAGGTTTGTAGAGCATAGTAAAGGTTCCAGTTCTTTTGCTGTTGTTTTGCTTGTTTGTTTGTTTGTTTGTGGCCACACCACATGGCTTGTGGGATCCTAGTTCCCCAACCAGGGATTGAACCCAGGCCCACGGCAGTGAAAGCGCCAAGTCCTAAACACTGCACCACCAGAGAATTCCCGAAAGGTTCTAGTTCTATCCAATTAGGAATTTCAAGCCGGGAACGACATTATCTAATTTGCACTTTAAGAGAACCATCCTGCAATTACGTAGGAAATAGACTGAAGAAAGACATGAGTGAAAACAAGAAAGCCAGTCAGGAGATTGTTGCAATAATCCAAGAAGAAAATAATGGCCAAGACCAAAGCCATGGCAGTAGGGATGGAAAGAAATGGTCAGAATGAAGATATATTTTGGAGTTCAAATAATGAGGATTTGATGATGGATGTGAAGGATGAGGGAAAAAGGAAGAACAATGACTGCCAGATTT
This sequence comes from Mesoplodon bidens, assembly GCF_964165515.1. Classification (NCBI taxonomy): domain Eukaryota; kingdom Metazoa; phylum Chordata; class Mammalia; order Artiodactyla; family Ziphiidae; genus Mesoplodon; species Mesoplodon bidens. The sequence goes on from NC_138161.1 coordinate 130,871,726, forward strand.
CTGGTTTGAGCAGCTGGGTGACTGGTGGTATCATTTATGACGCAGAGAAAACTGGGTGATGAAGAAAGAGAAAAATTTGGAGAGGGAAAAGCACAAGTTCATTTTTGTATATTTTATGATTGAGATATCTAAATGGAGATGTCCAGGAGGCATCTGGATATAAAGAGGAGTGGTTATAACACAAGATATAAATTTTGGAATCTTTATTGTAAAAGTAGCATTAAATACACAGGAATGTATGAGATCACTTACAAGCAGCCTCCTTTGTAGTATTTTAATTAAACAACTAAACTAATATTTAGAGCTAGCATTTAGCGTAAATCAAGCAGGTGGCCATCTACATATTATGTTCTGAGGAATCCTTAGCTCCTGCCCCCCAGTTTTTTCCATATGGAACCCTTACAATGGTATCTTAAATTCCCACACTAATTATTTTCCTTAGATTCAAAAAGAAGGGCAGATATTAGAGATTTAATTGTCAGCCACTGACACCTCATATTTCATAAATTCTCCCCTCCCCTGCCACTCTCTTGAAAATGGCAAGATCAAATACATTTTTCAGGCAGAGAAGGAAACTCTCCAGAATGGAAAATACAACAGAAAAGATGAGAACCCAGAAGATCTGAGAGGGCACTGTCCTAATCTGTGGGGCTTGAATGAAAATGTAAAAGTTTCCTCCACAATTTAGACACAATACAGGAGAAAAAACAATAGCATGTGCTAGCAGAAGGGAAGAGACAAGCATGATACGTCTGATTTTACTAAATGGGGCAGCGGTTAAAGTTAGAATTTAATTTAAAAGATCCGTGTTCATATAAAACATTTCAATCAACACAATGGTACTTAAACCGTACTTTAATTAGCCTACTGTTTGTTCTGTTTCAGTTAAGTTGACAATAAGCTGTGTTTTATAACTGCTATTTCCCCCACTATTGCTTGTTTTCCTAACTGTAGATTTCTTTTCTGTTCACTGCGTGTTATTTCCTGTTTCATGCATGAATTTATTCCAGCCATCAATCGCACAATTTCACTTCCTTGAAAAAGGCTTCGCATCTGGTGACGAGCTCTATAGTCTGGAAAGTCTCCCGGCTTCCATCCTGATTATGGTAAAGTCTTATCTATCTTGGCAACTTAATGAAATGCCTCTGCCACTAGTTTGTTCATTTCCAAAAATAAAGATGTGGGGAAACTGCTGAATTACACTTGCATGTGTTCAGATTATAAAATTAAAGCACTAGGTTTGTCAGATGGTAATAATAACCAGTTAATGGAAAAAAAGACAGACATTATGAGAATTGCTAGAATTGATTGCTATTTTTAGACTTTCCCATTTTTACTTAGTCTTCCTTCTCTCTCTTACCTCTCTGCTACTTCATAATTTTACTTTTTATCATTGATCTCTTTACATTCAGTGCTAAGTAAAATGTTTAATTAGGCACACTTTACTCTCAAACCTTTCCAGTCTTTCCTTTCAACACTGTTATTTCCCATATCAGACTCTCTATCCCCAGGAGACCAGGGCTCTCAACATATTCCCAGACTTTTCCTTGTTCCCCCTGCTCTCCTCACGACTAATTGTATCAATAGCAGTAGCAGCAACAACACTGTACTAAGCTCTTTTACACGTTATTTTATTAATCTTCATGACAACCTTAGGTCCTACTATTGTGTTTATTTTTACAGATCAGGAAACTATGGTTCCAAGAAATTAAATAACTCATCCAAACTCATGCAGCTGGTGGGAAATGAAATAGACCTCTTGGGCTCTGGAATTGGGATTTGAATGCAAGTCTATCCATATCCAGAGCCTGAGCTTTGAACTGAGATGACAAACAATGAGTAGCCAGTATAACGAAAGAGAGGGCTCAAGTTGGAGCCAAATGACTCTCTCCTGTATTATCTGGGGCAAGTAATGAAACCTCTTGTTCCTAGATTTCACCACATTCTATCTATGCCTGGTTGTCCTGCCTGAATTGTACCGTTTATCTGAGCCTACCCTTCGCTCTCCAGCACCTAAAATTTACCTGTCTTAGATCTCCAAAGCTCTGCTTCCAGCTGTCATTTAGAAAACTTTTTAGTAAATGAATACAGGAGTATTAGCCTTGTTAAAGATACATGTTTTATAGAGTAGCTTTCAAAACCATAAAACCGGGCTTCCCTGGTGGCGCAGTGGTTGAGAGTCTGCCTGCTGATGCAGGGGACACGGGTTCGAGCCCCGGTTCGGGAAGATCTCACATGCTGCAGAGCGGCTGGGCCCATGAGCCATAGCCGCTGAGCCTGAGTGTCCGGAGCCTGTGCTCCGCAATGGGAGAAGCCACAACAGTGAGAAGCCCGCGTACCGCAAAACAAACAAACAAACAAAAAACCTTAAATGAAAATGAAATTTTAGATACTGAAATGAATGAGTGAAAAACTTGGTGGTCGAGAGAAGTCTTCCTAGTATACCTCAACTATGACATCATGTAGACCAGTGCTTCTTAAACTATTATACATAGGAACACCTGGGCACTTGTTAGAATGTAGATTCTGATTCAGGAGGCTACCATGGAGCCTGAGATTCTATAGCTCCAGCAAGTGCCCCAGTGATACTGATGCTGCTGATCACCAGACCAAACTTCTAAATCATCCATTCCTTTTAGAGTTAAGTCCATCTTCTTTAGTCTTTGATTCTGTTCCTATTTTTCTTTGCTACATAGCAAATATGGGAAACTGTAAGATCTGATTTTTAGTTTCCTCTTTGTTTGACCCAAGAGGATATCCCTTACTGTTTTGCAAGCTCTGCACTTATGAAGATGTATTATATTTAACTAAATATCTCTAGGTGTTTTAGGATTGCCCAAACCTGCATGATTGTTTTTCCAGTTAAAATAAAAATAGTAATAAATTACTTTCTTAAAAAAACTAAAACTGTACCTTAAAAGAATCAGGAATAATACAAGGACAGAAAGAATATTGAGAATTAAGAACTCTACTTCCTTTTTTCAAACGTGTTTTTATTCTCAAAAGGCTGGCCTACTGCAACATAAGGTCCAGCCTGGCACTACAGACAAATGCTTTCTATGAAAGCCTTTTCCAGTTAACAAGAGCTACTCAAAAGCGGTGGCAGTACAGTAAATCATCACACCTATTCATAGTCAAAACAAAGACTACTAGTTCTTAAACGTTTCAGGGGTTGAGAAATGTGAAACAAGCTCTGTGGTCAAAATAAGCTTGCACCTGTTTTTGATAAAAAAATTATCTTTTACTAAACATGACTTTAAAAACTCATGGATTTTAAATTGAAGGTAGCTCATTCTACTTTTATTAATTTACAAATGAAAAATGCTTATTGGTATCAGTCATATCAAAATAGATTGTTTTATTTATATCTTTTATCATATTCAAGAAAATTAAGGAATGCAAGACTGAAATCACTGTTTTGTAAGACTATTTTTAATGAAATTTTAAATAATAATTTTCTTTTGATTTTCTTTATATTTAATTGGGAGGCCACTGAATCAAAATATGTTTTTCTTTATAATTACTTTAAAAAAAATCTCCATATAGTTTCTAGTTCCTTGCCATTTAAAGTATAGTCCAGGGAGTCTATTAGAACTGAAAATCTCAGGCCCACTTTAGAACTACTCAATGAGAATCCATATATTAAGAGGATTATCAGGTGATTCAGATACACATTTACACCTTCTTAGATGAAATGGAACTCAGTGACAAATTTTAAAAGTAACAATCATAAAAGCATAATTGTATATTAAAAAAAGATGCTATAAATTTTTCTCAACACATCAGCATTGAGCATTTTCAACCCAAAGCAGATGCTCCTAAGGTAAAAATTATTGTAAGGGGCCACCAATCACTCAGCATTCCTTTATAATACTATTTACCATGTGACATTAAATTCTATTTCTTGTTATTTTGGATATATCATATAACATGTATAACATATATCAATATATCATAAATCAAAATATATTTTAAAGTCAATTCAAATATGTAATTATTTCAGAGCTTTAAAAGGAAACTAAAGTAAAGGGTTAAACTGTAATAGGGAGACTACCATAACTTTCAGTACAGAAATAAGACTGAAATCACTAATTTTCACTTTTGAAATATATGAGAGATCAGAGGACTAAAATATATTCGTCACTGATTGTGACATAGTTGTTTCTTTTTTACCCTAGTCCTCATCTTGTAACATTACTGTTCTCTTTCTCTTTCTCCCTTGGTATGTGTCATCTTTCTACTTACTTGTTTTCCCTGCATATAACCTAATTCTTTCCTACCATTATTACTAGCAAGCAATTCCTTTCCTATTTCTCTACATTTATTTTGTCTTATTTATTTTTACATGCTATCCCTACTATCTGATCATTCTCTTTAAACAAGCTTATTTATTTGTTGCTCCACCCTAAACACATGCTCACATTCACACTAGACTGGAAGCTCCATGTCTTGTTCTGCTTGTCTGCTGCAATAGTCCAGCACAGAACAGTGTCTGGCACATAGTAGGGCTTCACTGTATATGTACTGAATTAATAAAATTAATAAACAGTATATCTTCACTTCAGATCAAATGTCTTTTCACTTTCATATCATTTATTTTGTTTGTGCTGCTTTTCACACTTCATCTTATAGTACAGTTTCTGGCCCAGGTATTTTAGACAACTACCATATTCCTTACTCATGGCAAATCCCTTAAGGTCACATTCATCATCAAATCTTCCAAAGACCTAGCATATCCCATTGCATGTACGAGGTACCCAGTAGGCTAACTAAATTAATTTATAATTCCTAGAAAATGAAAAAACGAAAAACAAAAAGGGCCTCTAGATGCTAAAGCAAGCTGTTCCTAGATTTCAATTAAGAGTATTTTTAAGTCTAATTCTTATCATTTCAAGCTTTCCCTACATTCCTAAGAGAGTTTTCAAGCCTGCTTATCATTTCACTGTTACAAGGCAATTTTTAATGATATCAATCTACAATAAGCTATGTTGTTTATTCAATCACTGCAAGGCACTGAGCTATGCCACTGGGTATTCAAAGGTGATTAAGACACTGTCCCTCCATCAAAAAGCTCCTAGTCTAATGGGGAAGGCTGACACTGACATAATAAGTGGAATGCAGTATAAAAGGTTCTACAGGTAAAGAATATATGATGCAGTGGAAGAACAGATGTCAACTTTCCGGGGGAGATAAAGAAGGCTTCTTGAAAGGACTGAGTTGGGCTTTTGATTTTTGGATTTTACTTCTAATTTAATTTTTTGACTGGTTAATGCCTCCACATGGTTCAAAATTTTTAAAGAATTAAAAGATAATACAAGCATTGACAACACCAAATGCTGGTTAGGATGTGGAGCAAAATCATTGCTGGCAGAAATGCAAAATGGTACAGCCACTCTATAGGACAACTGGCAGTTTCTTACAAAACTAAACATATTCTTACCATACCATCCAGCAATCACAATCCTTAGTATTTACCCCAATGAACTGAAAACTAATATCCACACAAAAACCTGCACATGTATGTTTATAGCAGCGTTATTCGTAAGTGCCAAAACTTGGAAGCAACCAAGATGTCCTTCAGTAGGTGAATGGGTAAACAAACTGTAGTACATCCAGATGATGGAATATTATTCCCCACTAAGAAGAAATAAGCTATCAAGCCATGCAAAGACACGGGAGAAGCTTAAATGCATATTACTAAATGAGAGCTTATCTGAAAAGGCTACATACTATGTGATTCCAACTATATGACATTCTGGAAAAGGCAAAATTAAGGAGGCAGTGAAAAGATCAGTTGTTGCCAGGGGTTGGGACAGGAAAGGATGAATAGACAGAATAGGAAGGATTTTGGGGCCATGAAACTATTCCATATCATAATATAATGTTGGATACATGTCATTACACATTTGTCAAAACCCATACAATGTACAACACCAAGTGTGCACCCTCATGTAAACTATGGACTTTGGGTGATAATGATGTATCAGTGTAGGCTCATTAATTGTAACAAACGTACTTCTCAGTTCAGGATTTTGATAGTGGGTAAGGCTGTCCTGTGTGGTGGCAGTAGATATGTGGGTACATGAGAACTCTATGTACTTTCTGCTCAATTTTGCTGTGAACCTAAAAGTTCTCTAAATTAAATCTATTTTAAAAAATGATAATACAGTGAAAAGTACTGTTCTCATCCTTGATCCCTGGCTGCTCAAGTCTCCTCTCCATAGGCACCAGGGTGCTTTCTAGTTTCCTGAGTGTATTTCCAGAGATTTTGAGGTATATGCAAACTATATCATACATCATATCTATAGATATGATTTCCCCCTTTCTTCCTCAAATGGTATTTGAGGTATTACATACTCTGTTTTGCACCTTACTTTTTGCCTTATTATAAAACTAACTTTTCATAGTTCTATTTTTTGCATTTAAATCTTTGATGCATTTTTAATTTCTCATGATGCTAGGTAAAAAGTAGAGCTCCAGTTTTTTTTCTTTCAGGTAACTACTGGGTAATTCAACACTATCTTATTTCCCCACACCATCACCACTGATACATATGCTACTTTTTTAATATTCTTTTTTCCTTCCAGTTTTATTGAGATATAATTGACATACAGCACTGTGTAAGTTTAAGTTGTACAGCGTAATGACTTGACTTACATACATCATGAAATGATTACAACAATAAGTTCAGTGAACATCCATCATCTCATATAGATACAAAAAAAAGAAAAAACTATTTTTTCCTTGTGTGATGAGCACTCTTAGGATTTCCCCTCTTAACAACTTTCACATATAACATACAGCAGTGTTCATTATATTAATCATGTTGTACATTTCACCTCTAGTACTTTTTTATCTTATAACTGGAAGTTTGAAACTTTTGACCATCTTCATCCAATTCCCCCACCCTATGGTAACCACAAATCTGATCTCTTTTTAAAAAGGAACCCTTTTACACTGTTGGTGGGAATGTAAATTGGTACAACCACTAAGGACAGCAGTATGGAGGTTCCTTAAAACACTAAAAATAGAGTTACCATATGATCCTGCAATCCCACTCCTGGGCATATATCTGGAGAAAACCATAATTCAAAGGAGATACATGCACCCCAATGTTCATTGCAGCACTATTTACAATAGCCAAGAAATGGAAGCAACCTAAATGTCCAATGACAGATGAATGGATAAAGAAGATATGGTATGTGCATGTATGTGTATATATATATATATATATATATATATATATATATATATATACACATACACACATATATACAATGGAATATTACTCAGCCATAAAAAAGAATGAAATATGCAGCAACATCGAGATTATCATACTAAGTGAATTAAGCCAGACAAAGACAAGTATCATATAATATCACTTATATGTGGGATCTAAAAAAAAATGATACAAATGAGCTTATATACAAAACAGAAATAGACCCACAGACATAGAAAACAAACTTACGGTTACCAAAGGGGAAAAGCAGGGGGGAGGGATAAATTAGGAGTTTGGGATTAACATACACACACTACTGTATACATAATAGATAACAAACAAGGATCTATTGTATAGCACAGGCAACTATACTCAATATTTAGTAATACCCTATAAGGGAAAAGAATCTGAAAAAGAATATATATATATGTATATATATATATGTGTGTGTGTGTGTGTGTGTGTGTGTATACATATATATGTGTATATGTATATATATACACACACACACACACACACACACATATATATATATACATATAGAACTGAATCACTTTGCTGTACACTTGAAACTAACACATTGTAAATCAACTGTACTTCAAAAAAAAAATCTGATCTCTTTTTCTATGAGTTTGTTATTCGTTTTCTGAAGTATAATTAATTGACCTACAACCACTATATTAGTTCCTGGTGCACAACATAGTGATTCAATATTTCTATACGTTTCAAAATGATCACCATGATGAGTCTAGTTACTATCTGTCACCATACAAAGATATTACACTATTACTGACTATATTTCCCATGCTGTACATTTCATTCTTGTGACTCAAACTGGAAGTTTGTACCTCTTAATTTGCAAGATGCCACTTTTATCATATACTAAACTCTTGTGAGTCCATTTTTATGCTTTCTATTTTTCCATTGATTTTTCTGACTCTTCATATGCCAGGATCACAGTTTTAATTTTATTGTAGCATTATAATATATTTTAACATCTTGTAGGTGAGTGCTTTTCACTACTCTTCTCTTCCAGAGCTTTTCTAGCTATACTTGCTTATTTTTCTATGTTAATTTTAGAACATCTTGCCTAGTTTGGAAAAATCCTGTTGGTTAACAATTCTGTATTGTATAAGTGAAAGTTGCTAAAAGTAGATCTTAAATGTTCTACTTCCAAAAAAAAAGGTAACTGTGTGAGGTGATGGACGTGTTAACTAATCTTATTGTGGTAACCATCTCACAATGTATACATATATCATCACATTGTACACCTTAAACTTACACAGTGTATATGTCAATTATATCTCAATAAAGCTGGAAAAAGATCCTGTTGGGATTTTTTAATTTATATATTAAATTTATATACTAACTTAGGAAGTTACTTTTATATTGACTTAAGAAGAATTGATGACTTAATCGTTTTGAACCTTCCTTCCAAAGTTACAGTATCCCAGTCCACTTGTTCAAGTCTTTTATGTTTTTTGGTTATGTTTTTACATTTATTTTATACATTTCTTACATGTTTCCTGCTAAGTTTACTCCTAACATATTACCTTTTTTCTCTTTTATAAATGGAGTATTTTCTTCCATTATATAGTATATCAGTCATTTGTTTCTAGAAAACTATTAATTTCTGTGTATTAATTATAAATACAGCCACCTAGTTGAATTATTTCATTATTTGTAGTAGTCTTAAAAATTTGATTGCCATGATTTATTGGTTTACAATTATGTCTCCTATGATAGGGATAATTTTACTTACTCTTTTCAACGTTTAATTCTCATGTCAGAACGTTTTGGCTAGATGGCCAAGAAGGCAGAGTAGGAAGATCCTGAGCTCACCTCCTCTCATGGGCACACCAAAACTAGAACTACTTACAGAGCAACTATTGATGAGAAAGACCAGAATCTAGCAGAAAAGATCTTCTACAACTAAAGATACGAAGAAGGAACCACAAGGAGATGGGTAGGAAGGCTAGAGATGTGATACAGTCAAGACCCATACCCCTGGGTGGGCGACCGACAAATGGGAAGATTATTACAATTGCAGAGGTTCTCCCCAGGGAGCAAGGGGTTCGAGTCCCATGTCAGGTTCCCCAGCCCGGGGATCCTGCACTGAGAAGACAAGCCCCCAAAATGTTTGGCTTTGAAGGCAGTGGGGCTTACTTTCAGGACAGCCAGAGGGCTGTGGGAAATAGAGACTCCACTCGTAAAGGGCACACACAGAATCTCACACAGTCCAAGACCCAGAGCAGAAGCAGTAATTTGAAAGGAGGTTGGGTCAGACCCACCTGCCGATCCTGTAGAGTCTCCCAGAGAGGCAGCAAGCAACTGGAGCTACCCCTGGTGGCAGCCATTCTGGGGCGCTCCGTTTGGCCAGGAGGACACTGGAGCTGGCAAGTGCCATTTTGGAATCCTCCTTCTAGCTTACCAAAACTGGGACCCAGCCCCACGCACCAGCCTGTGAGCACCAGTACCGGGACGCCTCAGGCCACACAGCTAGCCTAGCGGGAACACAGCCCCACCCACCAGTAGGCAGGCTGCCTTAAGGAACCCTTGAGCACCCAGCCACCCTGGGACACACCGTGTCCATCAGAGGGCTCAGGACCCAAACCCACACACAAGTGCACCGGCACTAACCCTGGGACCCCAAGGTCCCTAGAGCCAGAGACCACAGGACTTGGCTCCACCTACCAGAGGGCCAGCATCAGCCCCAGGACCAGCATCACACAACAGTGGGCATTAGCCCCAGAAACCCCTGGGCCTCAGCTCTGTCCACCAGCAGGTTAACACCAGCTCCAAGATAGCTTGGACCCCTCAACCAGCTGCCCTGGGATCTAGCCCCACTCACCAGTGAGCCAGACCAGCTTTAGGACACCCCAGAACCCACAGGCAACCATTTCAAGAACTGACCCCACCCACCAGCATGCCGACACTAGATCCAGGAACCCTGGCCCCACAACCAGTTACCCCAGAACCAGGTTCCACCCACCAGTGGGATAGCACTAGCCCTGGGGGGTCCCTGGGGCTCTGCAGCCAGCCACCTCAGGACCCAGCCCACCACCCAGTAGCTGGCAGATCCATACAAGTCAGGACCCGGCAACCAACCAGACCAGGGGCCAGCCATGCCTACGAGAGATGGGCATTTACTCCAAAAGCCAAGTCTACAGCAGAATATAAAAATATACATGTATACGAAAACATGCAGTTCAGGAAACTATAAAGCATTTGGTTGTGATTTCTTAATGCCTATGAGCTTCTTTAAAATCCTCTGCCCTAGGGGCTTCCCTGGTGGCGCAGTGGTTGAGAGTCCGCCTGCCGATGCAGAGGACGCAGGTTCATGCCCCGGTCCAGGAAGATCCCACATGCCGCGGAGCGGCTAGGCCCGTGAGCCATGGCTGCTGAGCCTGCGCGTCCGGAGCCTGTGCTCCGCAACAGGAGAGGCCACAGCGGTGAGAGGCCCGCGTACTGAAAAAAAAAAAAAAATCTTCTGCCTTAGGCTGGTTTCTCTAAAAGCAGAGCCTGAGACAGGGATTGGGATGTATGCCAATTACTGAGGGAGCACTCTTCAAGAAAAGACGAGAGTTAAGCAGGATTCAGGAAAAGAAAGAGCTGAAGAAGGATGTAGCCTAGGTAAAGTCCAGCTATGGCCTGCTCTACAGAGATCCTCTGAAGAATTTTCACCCCTTAATATAAGAGAGTGGGCACTCTGTAGCCCCTTTGCAGTCAATTATTGAGGAGGGGTGCATAGCTTCCCCGGCAAGGCAGCTCCCATCAGCTGAGGGCAATTCTTTGGAAAAGGGGGTGTAGCTATAAGCCTTTAGCAGTCAACAGTAAAGGCAGCTGGAGGGGGTGAGGGAGGGTGAGCAAGACACCAAAACAGCATTAACTATGTCCTATGGTAATACTCTTTCTATCAAAATGCTGACAGCATAAGAAGGTATCATTGTGTTGCAACACTTAAAAACATGAGGCCAAAAGTATTAGCTTTGCAGTGAAATCCTTTGCCTTTTTTTATGTTTTCCATTTTCTCAAATTTCTTATAGTTGGAACTCAGACTGTGAATGAATAGAATCAGTTAACAGGTTAAAATTTACTAAGCACCTATCATGTGACTCACATTATGCTAAGTGCTGTTAAGAATAAAAAGAAATGAAAGATATGGATTCTGTCCTAGGTCTGTCTTCAGGAAGAAGACAAGATTTACAAACACTAAAAAATGATCAGGGTTTCCCTGGTGGCGCAGTTGTTAAGAATCCGTCTGCCAATCTTCCCAGACATGGGTTCGAGCCCTGGTCCAGGAAGATCCCACATGCTGCAGAGCAACTAAGCCCATGCACCACAACTACTGAGCCTGCATTCTGGAGCCCACGATCCACAACTACTGAAGCCTGCATGTCACAACTACTGAAGCCCGCGCACCTAGAGCCCGTGCTCCGCAACAAGAGAAGCCACCACAATGAGAAACCCACGCGCCACAAAGAAGAGTAGTCCCTGCTCGCCACAACTAGAGAAAGCCCGCACACAGCAATGAAGACCCAATGCAGCCAAAACTAAATAAAATAAAATAAATTAATTTTAAAAAATTAATGACATAATAGCATAGAACAAGTGCATAATACTGGGGATTTCAGAGGAGAGGCTTAGAATTAAGTTCAGGTAAAATATAAGCTTGCGTAATGGTGATTAATATCTTTGCTCATTTTTTGAGGGTGGTTTGAAATATTTTCCACCAACACTAAGGGAAGTTGAAGGAAATAACAATGGTAAATTGTTCTAAATAACATAAGGGCAAGGACTAAAAGAAATACCAACTATATTGTGTTGTTATTGGGTAGATTCCATTATGCAGAGATGGGAAGGGAAAACCACAGAGTCATTTGCCTACACATTCATCTCCCTAGTGCAAGTGGATATTGTTCTGTACCCCGTGGCAGGATTAGAAATACCGCCAGGGAACAAGTACACAAAGTTGCTATGGAAACCAGAATGCTTCAGCTCAGAGTTATTTACAGAGAACTTCCAGGATGATTACATTCAATAAAATCAACTCTGTTTTGCTTCACTCTGTGCCAGTGCATCCCAATTCAAATATCTAGTTCTAAGGGTCCTTCCATCAGCTGTACTTGGATGAATATGGATTCAAGTATCAATGGGTAGTGGTCACATTACAAAGTATAATTTATGTGTGGCATTTTTGTATTACATGCTTGACGCTTGTTCACACTTGCCTCAACCATTGTCAACTTTTCTGGTTTCCGTAATAGAGCAACAGGTGGCTGTTGACTAATGCCACTGGCAGAGAAACATTTCCTCCAATGTAGCTGCTGTCAGTTTCACCAGATACTGTGGTACTGCGGGACTTCTCTCTCCACGTTCTCTCAACTCGCCTTTGAGGCTAGACAGCGACAGCTGCCTCTGGCCATCATTTTTGTCCTTAACCGTGAACTGGATTCTCCCAGCTATCCAATAGGATCTTTGAAAACAGCTTCTTTTTTTATTTTTTTGACAAAATGAGGATTTTCATAGCTTTTGAGGGATCTTTTGAACCATTTGATATTTCAGCAGATGAAACTGTGGAGGCTGTCAAGCTGATGATAAAGGTACATACTGTCCCTGAGCCACTAAGATGTGCATTAATTTTAACTATGCAGTGAAGTTTAAACTGTACGTGGGGTAGAGATACTATTGGGTGCATTTTCAGCAAACAGGGGACTAAAACTATTTGAAAATATCATTGCTTGCTTACATAATCGTTTGTTAGAAGATATTAACTCTGGAGGTGTTAGACAGGAAAATTCTCAGGGGAAAAAATGTTTAGCTTATCTTTATGATATTTGTAGATTGTGTATGGGCCAGATAGTATTACTGAAATTCTTCACAAAAGGAGAAAAACAGGACACTAACTCTAGGCCAGGTAAGTGGAGCATACAGTTGTCAGATAGATGGCCTGTGTGGTGAGCAAGCAACTATAAAGAACCAAAGGATTTTGGAGGTGGAGAGGACTTCTGGGTTACAGCCTCATTTTGCATCCAGGGAAAACTGAAGCTCAGATAGATTGACCATTTAACCTAGGATCACAGAGCCAGAATAAAAAATAATTTGGGTGCAGTACTCTTCTTACAAATTTCTTATAAATACTCACTATAAAATGGAAAATTAAGACAAATATTTAGGAACTGACCATCAAATGGTATTTAACTTGGAGATGACTTATTCCCATTTACTAAGGAGCATTTATTGAATCATAGTTACATGATATATAGTAAATTACTATGATCCCTAAAATCTAGATCTTCTAACACAGAAGCTCTTAATCTTTATGTATCATGGATCCCTTTGGCAGTCTGGTGAAGCCTATGGACTCCTTCTCAGAATGTCTTTAAATGCATAAAATAAAATACATACCCCTCAAAAGGAAACCAGTTATACTGAAATACAACTTTAAAAAATTAAAAAACAAATTGTGATATTGTGACAGTGGATTTCCTTATTAACACATTAACAAGTGTTTGCAGTGTATCTCATCACTATTACAATTTCAAAGGAGATCAGTATAAATAATATTTTGAGATATCTGCAACAATAATGGGATATGAAAATATCTGTGATTTCTATTGGTGACAAAATCACAGGAACAGTCAATTACTGCTACCTTAGCTTGTTGTCTATATACATAAGAAAAATCCCAATTTGATTTGAAGTTAATAAAAACCAAATGTAGTTTTTTGCCACCTAAGTTCTAACCATCAACTTCTGGGGATGTCTAAAGACTTCAGATAAAGAACCCCTGTCTAATACTTCTTCCTTCAGTCCCAATTTTATAATACTCAGTGGAAAATGTAAAAGATAAGAGATGACATTGCTGGTCTAGTAATGTAGAGATATGCTGTTTTCATGATATGCTATTGATTTTTAAGGATTATTTCCACATTCCTCTCTCTGAAGATGAACAAGGCAGGAGGTATCTGGAGCTGATGTACGCTGGAGCAGCCCTAAAGGACAGTTGGAGTCTTACTGATGTTGGAATATCTTTTTGTTCAACTCTCAAATGCTTTGTTAAGGTATGACGGATGATCAGAGTAACAAGTTGTCCAAGATGTCTACCTCATTTCAGATAAAGTTATGAATAATTCAACCAAAGTAGTTCACAACGTAGGAAGAGGTTTTCTCTTCTTGCCTTCCCCCCTCTTCCACTTGCATAACTAGACTTAGGCACAATTTGTGCTGTAAGGGGAAATAAGGCATGGAGACTGGATAGAGCTCCCTTTGTTTACTCTTTCTCTCCCTTCCCTCCTCTATCCCCCTTGTTGCCTGCCCCAAAACAGTCATCGCAGAGCAACCCATAAACCAGTATAGGATCAAGGCCAAGGGGCTAATCTGGAATACTGATGTGGGAGAAAGAAGATTAGGTCACTCCCATGGCCTTACAATGGATTAGGGGAATGAGGAAAGGGAAGAAATTCTCAGTAACAATAAGAATGAAATGGCAGGATCTACGTTCAAATCCAACAACGCAGCCATTCGTGAAGTATGTGTACATATAACAGAGACAGCATTTTCCATTTATACTGTCCTTAATCAGTGGTGCTTAATTTGGGGTCCATGGCTGGCTTTAAGAACAAAACCCTAAAACTGCAAAATATGCAAAATTATGTACCTGGAGACTTTCTGGGTGAAGGATCCTTAACTTTTGACAATTTCTCAAAGAGACAGGTAGTCTAAAGAGTATTAAGAGCTCCTCTCTAGGATAGAAATAGTATTCAGTACTGGTTCTCTACCCCATATGAAAACACGAGCCTCAAGGAACTTAGTAAAGTACATATTTTCTGCTAAATGGGGCACTTATTTTCTCATGGTTAGCATTAAAAGAAGTTTATGGTAGCTAAAGCTAACTCTTTTTCTTTTCATATATTTTACTGATTGACTAAGTGGGAAGTCTAGTTTTTAAAGGAATTTTCTAAAATATTTATTATTAAGTAGTAAAGATAAGTCACAGAAAAAAAAATTGTATGATTCCATTTATGTAAATAAAAAGGCCATATTTTATACGTTTTTAATGTCTTATAAGCATTTATTCATGTATCTATTTTTTAAATCTGTTTATTATACTTTTTTAGACAAATTTTTTTTTTTTTTTTTTTTTTTTTTTTTTTTTGTGGTACGCGGGCCTCTCACTGTTGTGGCCTCTCCCGTTGCGGAGCACAGGCTCCGGATGCGCAGGCCCAGCGGCCATGGCTCACGGGCCCAGCCGCTCCGCGGCATATGGGATCCTCCCAGACCGGGGCACGAACCCGTATCCCCTGCATCGGCAGGCGGACTCTCAACCACTGCGCCACCAGGGAGGCCCTAGACAAATTTTTAAAGTTTATTTTTTATTGGGGCAACATTGGTTTATAACATTACATTACATATTTTTCATGTGTTCAGTATTATATTTCTACTTCTTTATACTCTACAGCATGCTCACCACTAGAAATTTAGTTTCCAACCACCTCCATACAGTTGATCCCCTTTACCCATCTCGTCCTCCTCCCACCACCCCTTCCCCTCTGCTAACCACTACTCTGTTCTCTATATCTACGTTTTGGTTTGGTTTGTTCAATTTTTTGTGTAAGTTTGCTTGTTTTTTATATTCCATGTATGAATGAAATCATATGTATTTGTCTTTCTCTGTCTAACTTATTTCACTTAGCATAAATTCCTCTAGGTCCACCATGTTGTCGCAAATGGCAAGATTTAATCATTTTTAAGGCTGAGTACTTCCGTTGTGTATATATATATATATATATATATATATATATATATATATATATGTTGTGTGTGTATATATACATACACATACACACCACATCTTCTTTATCCATTTGTTCACTGATGGGCATTTATGTTGTTTCCATATCTTGGCTATGGTAAATGATGCTGCAGTGAACATAGGGGTGCATATATCTTTTTGAATTACTGTTTTGCTCTGTGGAATCTTTTTAGTTTGTTGTAGTACCATTTGTTTTCCTTTTGTTTCCCTTGCCTGAGGAGACATATCTAGAAAGATATTGCTAAGACCAATGTCAAAATGCATACTGCCTATGTTCTCTTCTATTGCATTTCATGGTTTCAGGTCTTACATTTAAGTCTTTAATCTATTTTGAGTTGATTTTTGTGTATGGTATGAGATATTGATCTAGTGTCTTTCCTTTTTCTTTCTTTCTTTTTAATGTGGCTATCCAGTTTTCTCAGCAACATTTATTGAAGAGACTATCCTTTCTCCATTGTATGTTCTTTGCTCCTTTGTTGTAAATTAATTGTCCATATATGTGTGGGTTTATTTTGGAGCTCTCAATTCTGTTCCATTAATCTATATATCTGTTGTTCTGCCAATACCATGCCATTTTTATTACTATGGCTTTGTAATATAGTTTTAAATCAGAGCGTGTGATACCTTCAGCTTTGTTCTTTTTTCTCAAACTTGCTTTGACTATTCTGGGTCTTCTGTGGTTCCATATATATTTTAGGATTTTTTTGTTCTATTTCTGTGAAAAATGTCCTTGGGATCTTGATAAGGATTGCATTGAAACTGTAGATTGTTTTTGTTATTATGGACATTTTAACAACGTTGCTTCTTACAGTCAATGAGCATGGCATATCTTTCCATTTCTTTGTGTCTTCTTCAGTTTCATTCAACAATGTCTTACAGCTTTCAGTGTACAGGTCTTTCACCTCCTTGGTTAAATTTATTCCTAGGTATTTTATTCTTTGTGCTGTGATTGTAAATGGGATTGTTTTCTTAATTTCTCTTTCTGCTAGTTCATTGTTACCATCCAGAAATGCAACAGATTTTTGAAGGCTGATTTTGTACCCTGCAACTTTGCTTATTATTTCTAATAGTTTTTTTGTGGAGTCTTTAGGGTTTTCTCTATATAAAATCATGTCATCCGTAAATAGTGACAGCTTTACATCTTCCTTTCCAATTTGAATGCCTTTCCTTTCTTTTTCTTGCTTAATTGCTCTGGCTGGAACTTCCCAATATGTTGAATAAGAGTGGCAAGCGTGGGCATCCTTGTCTTGTTCCTGATTTTAGAGGTATTATTTTTAGGTTCTTGAAAAATGTCTAGTTATCAAAAAAGGAAATAAAAACAATTCTAATTTCTTCTGCTTTTCTCTCTCTGATACTCAGAAAATTGTAGTATAATACTTTTTTTAAGCAGACCTAAATTCTATGTCATTTCTTAAATGTCTCATGTCTTTAAATATGTATATACATACTGTGTTTTTGTTTACTGTACAGTATAAACCCTCTAAAATTTCCTGGAATTCTCCAACACCAATAATGATGTCCAAGACTTTTTTGTTGCTTGCTTGCTTGGAGATAGTCGTATAAGATCAATACTAATATTTGGCTTTTTTTAATTAATAGTAATCTTTTATTTATTTATTTATTTTTATTTTTATTTTCGGCTGTGTTGGGTCTTCGTTTCTGTGCAAGGGCTTTCTCTAGTTGCAGCAAACGGGGGGCCACTCTTCATCGTGGTGCGCGGGCCTCTTCACTATCGTGGCCTCTCTTGTTGCGGAGCACAGGCTTCAGATGCACAGGCTCAGTAGTTGTGGCTCATGGGCCTAGTTGCTCCGCGGCATGTGGGATCTTCCCAGACCAGGGCTCGAATCCGTGTCCCCTGCATTAGCAGGCAGATTCTCAACCATGCGCCACCAGGGAAGCCCCAATACTAATATTTGAAATAGCTAGAGGAATCTAATTGAACCATAGCTATTCAGGGATGTAGACAAAGTGTGTTAAGAGTATGAATAGAATACTTTTACTCAACTAAGCACTGACTTTATTTTATTATTTTAAAATTTTTTTATGTATTTTTGAGCAGGTAGTACAGTCACATGGTGCTCAATTCCAGTGGTACAGCAGGATACACAGTAAAAAGTCTCTCTCCTACCTCTGGCCCCCAATTTTCCTCCCCAAAGTAACCTGTGTTCATAGTTTTACTTACAAAAATATTTCATAACTTCTGCCAATTAAGCATCATCTGTCACAGTGATGCAAGCTGCCTTTGCACTGAACTCTAACCTTTCCCTGGATTTCTAAACTACTAATGACAAGAACAGAATGTAGAGGTAAAAGACTATTCCAGAAAGCCCAGGCAGAATATAATTATGAGTCACAGGGCTGGCCAACATGAAGGGTTTAATTAAAAACTCTCAAGTTCCATGGAATTTTTACTGATCTTCATCTTCACCTTCTCTGGCAGAATCACATTTAGAGAATTTCTTATCACTAGTTTGGGGAAGGAAAACAATATCTTGAATCTGAAGGAAGAGACTTACCTGCAAAGCCATAAATACTGGTTTCCATCCTAACTCAGTTCCTGTTAAATTAGATGATATAACAGGCCTATGTCAAAAGTCCACATTATTCACTGTTTATGTATGATAACGTCCAAACTGGGTTTGTAACAACAAAAATACTTTATGAAAATGTCCCTTGCTTCAAAGAATGAAGTCATATCAACTCTATACTGTTTGATCTATCTTAGGTAACCAAAGACTACCTTCTAAGTCATATTATTGCTTTATTGCATAATTAGATGCATACAAACTTAAGTAGTACTTTTCCTATCTAACTATGTTACTTCATGCAATTAGTTCTATTTTCTGAGAATCTAGGAAAGCTAGAGTCTCAATTTATTTTGGTACAAGTTAGAAATAGCATGATATGAACCAAAAACTTGGCAAGTAAGCAATTTTTTCTTTTTAAAAAGATGTAAGTAGATACCATGTGTCCTGAAATAAATCCGGACTATTTGGTTTCTTAATTGTGCTTATATTTTTGTATGGATTACAAGGTTTTGCTTGTGTGAAAAGTGGGAAAGACATTAGATAAATGGAGGTGTTCTATTCTAAACAGTCAATAGATTTTCCAGTTTCTCTGCTAATTACACTTTCTCCTTTAATGGTAATGTAGACACATTTGGAAAAGTGAATGGGGGATGACATAAGAATAGTAGGGAAAGAACATTGCCTTAATTTTTCTTTCTTTGGAAAAGAACTCCTACAAAAACCACAAGAAATATTTTCTCTGGCATGTATCACCATGTTCTATTAGCACAGGTTTCAGCCCTGCCCATTCATTGCTGATGCGGTCGCAGTGTTCCTGTAAACCACACCTGAGGCATCGCAAAGGCCTGGGTCACTGTGTGGCATGCAGAGGTGCTGTCGCCATCTACCTCCTTCATTCTAACCTGTGTAATTGTGGAAACTATTGCTTGAGTTTTGTTCATTGTTGTCACCAGTGCATAGAATAATACCTGGCACACAGTAGGTTCTCCATAAATATGTGTTGAGTAAATGAGCTGATGAAGGCTTGAGGGATAAAGTATGAAAATAAACAAGAAGGTATATGATTGTGGTGAGAAACGTCATAGGTATTGAGATGCATTTCAGGGTTTGGGTTCCCTCCCTTGCTGTGACATCTCTCCTCCCCTTCTACCCTCGAGGCAAAGTGCTCCAGTCGTAGTGCTTTTCCCTATCCAGCATCAGGGTTCTTAGGTTGCAAGCAGCAGAAAGGAACCTGGACAAATTTAAAGAGGCAAACAAACATATAAGAAAGGCTATTGCGTAGTTCACAGTCTTGACAGGAAGATTAGAGAATCGGGCTCAGAGATTATGCAGCCAGAAATAATTTCTAAATCATGACCCACAACTAGTCCAGGAAGGCCCCCACTGCAGCCGCCCTAGAGACCTCAAAGCAGGCACTGGACGCAGCTGCCAGCCCTGTTGCCAGGCCAGCAGTGCTTCAGATCTGTCACTGCCAGGGAAGAGTCCCCGTGTCTGCTGCTTCTCTGCCTTCCTGGCTCCGAATTCAAAGTGGAGGTGGATGGGGAGGCTTGACTGGGCAGCACCCTGGTCACACATCTGGGTGGCACAGCAAAGGGGGCTGAGAAGCAACCATCTGGCAGGTGGTGTCTTCTAAAGTGTGAGGAAGACTCAGCCTCCCTAACACTCTTTTTTTTTTTTTCACTGCACTGCACGGCTTATGGGATCTCACCAGGGATTGAACCCAGGCCACAGCAGTGAAAGCCCGAAATCCTAACCACTAGGCCACCAGGGAACTCTCTCCCTAACACTCTTTATGGCTTCCCTGCCTCCTTCTATCACAATACTTCCACCAACCAAGGGCTGCGGTTAAAACTTAGTTAATTCTTTCTGGCATCCTTGGAAAGTTGTTTTATGGTGAAAGATTGTGTTATTTGTGGCACCACTGAGTAGATGTCTATCAGACAAACTGGAGAAGTTTGAACTATACTAGTAGGTCTAAAACTGATTCAAAATCATATACATTTTAGCTTTCAAAAGGCACTTTTAAAACACCAAAATCTAGGGATGTCCCTGGTGGTGCAGTGGTTAAGAATCCACCTACCAGTGCGGACACGGGTTCGAGCCCTGGTCCGGGAAGATCCCACATGCTGCAGAACAACTAAGCCCATGAGCCACAATTACTGAGGCTGCACTCTAGAGCCCGCTAGCCACAACTACTGAGCTTGTGCTCTAGAGCCCACGAGCCACAACTACTGAGCCCACGTGCCACAACAACTGAAGTCGGCGTGCCTACAGCCCGTGCTCCGCAACAGGAGAAGCCACCGCAATGAGAAGCCCACGCACCACAGTAAAGAGTAGCCCCCACTCACCACAACTAAAGAAAGCCTGCGCACAGCAATGAAGACCCAACGCAGCCAAATAAATAAATAAATTTCTTTAAAAAAACCCACCAAACTCTATGAGATGCATATGTGAACTTAGATTTTAAACGCAATTTAAACTCAAAAACATGTATAAACATGCTCCTTAAAATGTATAATTTACAAATAAAAACATATTTCTAAATAACATGGTTATTTTTTTCTAAACTTAAACCCTTAAAGAATAGTATATAAAGAATTTGGTGTGGAATTCCCTGGCAGTCCAGTGGTTAGGACACCACGCTCTTACTGCTGAGGGCCGGGGTTTAATCCCTGGTCAGAACATGTGGGGAGCTAAGATCCTGCAAGCCATGAGGCATGGCTGGGGGTGAAAAAAAAGAGAATTTGTTGAGGAAAGTTGTTTCAATTCACTGTCCTAGACTCCAAGTATAACCTCTCCAGAATGACTATCATACAAAAGGAGAAGTTCATGAGGCTAAGATGTTTATGAAGACATCTCAACTTGCAGTTTAACAAAAACAAACATTATTTCCCCTTTTAGTCTTCTCTGGAACAGTTGGGGTATGTTTCTGCTTATTTGGTGCAGCAACTCCAAAATAGCAAAATATATTAAAAAAAAAAAAGAGGAACCAAGATTGTGAACTAGAAGGACGTGTCCTCACTCCCTCTTGTGAGAACACCAGAATCACAACTAGCTGCTGGACAATCATCAACAGTAAGGCACTGGAACTCACCAGAAAAGATACTCCACATCCAAAGACAAAGGAGAAGCCACAATGAGATGGTAGGAGGGGCACAATCAGAGTAAAATCAAATCCCATAACTGCTGGGTGGGTGACTCACAGACTGCAGAACACTTATACCACAGAAGTCCGCCCACTGGAGTGAAGGTTCTGAGCCTCATATCAGGCTTCCCAATCTGGGGTTCCGGCAACGGAAGGAGGAATTCCTAGAGAATCAGACTTTGAAGCCTAGTGGGACTTCGGCAGAACTGGGGGAAACAGAGACTCCACTCTTGGAGGGCACACACAAAGTAGTGTGCACATCAGAACCCAGCAGAAGGAGCAGTGACCCCAGGGGAGACTGAACCAGACCTACCTGCTACTGTTGGAGGGTCTCCTGCAGAGGCGGGCGATGGCTGTGGCTCACTGTGGGGATAAGGACACTGGCAGCAGAAGTTCTGGGAAGTGAGCCCTCCCAGAGTCCGCCATTAACCCCACCAAAGAGCCCAGGTGGCTCTAGTGTTGGGTTGCCTCAGGCCAAACAACAAACAGGGAGGGAAGCCAGCCCCACCCATTAGCAGTCAAGTGGATTAAAGTTTTACTGAGCTCTGCCTACCAGAGCAAAAGTCAGCTCTACCCACCACCAGTCCCTCCCATCAGGAGACTTGCACAAGCCTCTTAGATAGCCTCATCCACCAGAGGGCAGACAGCAGAAGCCAGAAGAACTACAATCCTGCAGCCTGTGGAACAAAAACCACATTCACAGAGACAGACAAGATGAAAAGGCAGAGGGCTATGTACCAGATGAAGGAACAAGATAAAACCCCAGAAAAACAACTAAATGAAATGGAGATAGGCAACCTTCCAGAAAAAGAATTCAGAAGAATGATAGTGAAGATGACACAGGACCTCGGAAAAAGAATGGAGGCAAAGATCGAGAAGATGCAAGAAATGTTTAACAAAGACCTAGAAGAATTAAAGAACAAACAAAAAGAGATGAACAATACAATAACTGAAATGAAAACTACACTAGAAGGAATCAATAGCAGAATAACTGAGGCAGAAGAACGGATAAGTGACCTGGAAGACAGAATGGTGGAATTCACTGCTGCAGAACAGAATAAAGAAAAAAGAATAAAAAGAAATGAAGACAGCCTAAGAGACCTCTGGGACAACATTAAACACAACAACATTCACATTATAGGGGTGCCAGGAGGAGAAGAGAGAGAGAAAGGACCAGAGATAATATTTGAAGAGCTTATAGTCGAAAACTTCCCTAACATGGGAAAGGAAATAGCCACCCAAGTCCAGGAAGGGCAGAGAGTCCCATACAGGATAAACACGCCGAGACACATAGTAATCAAACTGGCAAAAATTAAAGACAAAGAAAAATTACTGAAAGCAGCCAAGGGAAAAACGAACAATAACATACAAGGGATCTCCCATAAGGTTAACAGCTGATTTCTCAGCAGAAACTCTACAAGCCAGAAGGGAGTGGCATGATATACTTAAAGTGATGAAAGGGAAGAACCTACAACCAAGATTACTCTACCCAGCAAGGATCTCATTCAGATTCGATGGAGAAATCAAAAGCTTTACAGACAAGCAAAAGCTAAGAGAATTCAGCACCACCAAACCAGCTCTACAACAAATGCTAAGGGAATTTCTCTAAGTGGGAAACACAAGAGAAGAAAAGGACCTACAAAAACAAACCCAAACAAATTAAGAAAATGGTCATAGGAACATACATATCGATAAATACCTTAAACATGAATGGATTAAATGCTCCAAGCAAAAGACAGAGGCTTGCTGAATGGATACAAAAACAATACCCATCTGTATGCTGTCTACAAGAGACCCACTTCAGACCTAGTGACACATACAGACTTAAAGTGAGGGGATGGGAAAAGATATTCCATGCAAATAGAAATCAAAAGAAAGCTGGAGTAGCAATACTCATATCAGATAAAATAGACTTGAAAATAAAGAATGTTACAAGAGACAAGGAAGGACAGTACATAATGATCAAGGGATCAATCCAAGAAGAAGATATAACAATTATAAATATATATGCACCTAACATAGGAGAATCTCAATACATAAGGCAACTGCTAACAGCTCTAAAAGAGGAACGGACAAAGGATTAATCTCCAGAATATATAAACAGCTCATGTAGCTCAATATTAAAAAAACAAACAATCCAATCCAAAAATGGGCAGAAGACCTAAATAGGCATTTCTCCAAAGAAGATATACAGATGGGCAAGAAGCACATGAAAAGCTGCTCAATATCACTAATTATTAGAGAAATGCAAATCAAATCTACAATGAGGTATCATCTCACACCAGTTAGAATGGGCATCATCAGAAAATCTACAACAACAAATGCTGGAGAGGGTGTGGAGAAAATGGAACCCTCTTGCACTGTTGGTGGGAATGTAAATTGATACAGCCACTATGGAGAACAGTATGGAGGTTCCTTAAAAAACTAAAAATAGAATTACCATATGATCCAGCAATCCCACTACTGGGCATATACACAGAGAAAACCATAATTCAAAGAGACACATGCACCCCAATGTTCATTGCAGCACTATTTACAATAGCCAGGTCATGGAAGCAACCTAAATGCCCATCGACAGATGAATGGATAAAGAAGATGAGGTACATATATACAATGGAATATTACTCAGCCATAAAAAGGAACAAAATTGGGTCATTTGTAGAGACGTGGATGGATCTAGAGACTGTCATACAGAGTGAAGTTAAGTCAGAAAGAGGAAAACAAATATCGTATATTAACGCATATATGTGGAACCTAGAAAAATGGTACAGATGAACCGGTTTACACGGCAGAAACTGAGACACAGATGTAGAGAACAAATGCACGGACACCAAGGGGGGAAAGTGGCAGGGGTGGTGGTGGTGGTGGTGTGATGAATTGGGCGTTTGGGATTGACAGGTATACACTGCTGTGTATAAAATTGATGACTAATGAGGACCTGCTGTATAATAAAATAATAAAAATAAAATTAAAAAAAAAAGAATTTGTGAAAGATACTGCAGTGTTCAAAACTTGCATTACCTTCTATGTCTCCTTAACTTTTCCTATTTAATGCACATGTATGTATTTACAGTGAATTTGCATTTACTTTTTGTTTTGTTTGTTTTAATTAATTTATTTATTTGGCTGCATCAGGTCTTAGTTGCAGCACACGGGATCTTCACTGTGGTATGCAGGATCTTTTTAGTTGCGACATGTGGGATTTAGTTCCCTGACCAGGGATCAAATCCTGGCTCCCTGCATTGGGAGTGGGGTGTCTTGGCCACTGGACCAGCAGGGAAGCCCCCTGCATTTATTTTTTGAAAACAAAAGTGGAATTATTACCATGCAATAGATCTATGTATTTTTTTAATTGAAAAGTAAGACACTTTATGTATCTCCTACCATAGTGTCTTGGTTTGTTTGTAAAGCAGAAAATCTAATTTTACATTTGTCCAACAATGATTTGTTTATGGGATTGCTTATTTAATAGCATCTGACTGTCTTGGGTATAACTACCAGTGTTCCCCCATTCAGAACATTTGGGGAGGGGTATCACATAGATAGATGCCTTTTTAAATTTTTATTTTATTTTATTTTATTTTGCGGTACGCGGGCCTCTCACTGTTGCGGCCTCTCCCGTTGCGGAGCACAGGCTCCAGACACGCAGGCTCAGCGGCCATGGCTCACGGGCCCAGCCGCTCCACGGCATGTGGGATCTTCCCGGGCCAGGGCACGAACCCGTGTCCCCTGCATCGGCAGGCGGACTGTCAACCACTGCGTCACCAGGGAAGCCCAGATTCCTTTTTTTAAATAGATAATGTGAGTTAGCAAGTTGCTGGTAATCAACAGCTATCTGCTCATTCTCTGTATATGCAACAGGAAGAAGTGTCACCAACTGGTGTGCTACACTAGAACTTAAAATGGGTTTCCCACAAAAGCAAGTTTTATAAAATGGTGAATATATAGAGTTAAAATAGTACAATGAGAACTATGTTCCAGATATGTTATGAATTATTTATTTGATACATATTTATGGACAGTCTACTCTGTACCAGGTACTATTCTAGGCAATGGGTGACAACAATGAACAAAACTCAAGCAATAGTTTCCACAATCACACGGATTAGAATGAAGGAGGCAAACGTTTATTCATATTCTGAGAAGCATCTTTTAAACTTATTTTTCTAACATCAAATAGTAGTTAGTTAACTGTTAAGGGTGACTTGAGCCTTTGCTGCTTTGTTTGCATGTTACACATTTAATTCTAAATATAAATTAGAACCTATACCAAGGGCTAACTTTAGGGAAATCAGAGTAATCATAAAAGAAATAAGGAACAACTATTACATAAAGTATAATTTTTCTCTCTTCCTCACTATCTTTTTATTCACCTTTCATAGGAATTTCTTCCTGCCCATATATACCCCATGGATTAGGTCAGGCAGATACCTGCCTTAATGGAGCCATAGGAAAACATGAGCATGGTGAAAGGAAAAGGGTGAATCCTTATGTTCTTTCAATTTTTATTGAGCGGATTTATGAGAAACTGTTGAGGAGAACTGTCCTAAGCACTTTAAATTCAGCCAGCAGCTCAGCTGGCTAATGGCTTTATGCTCAGCAGAAGACATCGGAACCTCTCCCAGTGACCTGAGTCACTGAAGTGGACCCCAGATCAGAGCACTGCAGCCTAAACTTTCATCAATAACACTACGTACTCCTTAAAAGCTCTTTCAAAGAGATCTGCATGTTGATCACATTCTGGCAATGTGTTATCTGGTAGGTGGGGGATGAATTTAATGTATTATAAACCTGAAGCAGGGAGGGGTCCCTGCAGAAACCCTAGACGAATTTGATGGGAGAAAAGGGGAGGGTAACGGGCGGGACAAGGGAGCGGTGACTGGCTGGAGTCCCCTGGAGGAACCTGGAGGCCAGGGCTCTGCTTCTCAGTTTTGCTCAAGGTCCCACGTTACTCTTACCGGAGCCCTCGGTGGCAGCTCCCGGCGCTCACATCTGCCACACCGGCAGCGCACTAAAGAAAAACATGATCGTCCTGAGTCCACTAAAGAGGAAGTAAAGCCAGTTTCTTTTTGGTTGTTATTGTTAGAAAAGTGAAAATTTTAATAACCTTCCCTCCCTTCCCATTCTCCCCTTTTGCTGTGTTTTTAGTTTGATTGCTTTAACTGTTAACAGAAGAAAAAATACTTTCCCAAACTTTCCTTCTTAACTCTTTCAGATATCTCAGTTCCACCTGCTTTCTTATTTAGATTCCAAAACAAAAGGAACAAAGGAAACTTTTTTCACTTACATCTAGTACTTCCCTTTTTAAATAGTAAAAGTAAATACACGTGGTTATTTAAAAAAAAAAAGAAAAAAGTCAAACCATACAGACAAGGAAGACCATAAAATGATAAGCAAAACTCTCCTCCCACCCTGAGCTCAGCTCCACTCCCCAGAGATAACCTCATAGAAATAATTTTTTCAGTTGACTGAGGTTTAGAATCCACAGTATTTCCAAACTAAAGTGCAACATGATGGAGGAGTTGTTTCTAAACTAACACCTCCATAAGCACAGCGTGGATATAAATTCTCACCACTCCTCTTGCGTATCTGGGTCCGTAGACTAAGAAGTAAGAAGGGACTCAAAGCCCTGCCACGTCTCCCTCACTTTTCTCAAAGGAGGAGGACTCATAAATTTCCTCAGGACAGAAGCGTGAGACTCAGACCAGAAGTCAGGGAATTTAACTGGCCTTTGCTTTCATCCTTAGCACCCACGTTGTGGGAGCTAGAGGCACTCAGAGCCAGCTTCCAAGATGTTTGTCCCTTGTCCCAACCCCCAGACAGTGCTTATTTCTGAGTTCCCTTCTTTTCTCTTCCCTTAGGAAGAAGAAAAGCCCACTCTCTGCGTGTTCAATGCTGTGACCCAAGAGACAATGCCCATAATGGACAGCATTTCCCTTCTTGGTAAAAAAGTGTCTGATCTGAGAACACTGATAGCTCTGAGATGTGGATTCCCTGTGAGTGTCTTCTGTCTTCGGACCCCAGAGGGACTGGAGATGTACGACTGCAACACGCTCAGGGACTACCAGACAGACCTCGGTACCACCCACTATATGATAGCAGTTACTACTCAGCACTCAGGTTCTTTGATACCAGACTCACAACAGAAGGAGGAGTTGTTTCTAAACTAAAACCTCTGTAGGCGCAGTGTGGATGTAAATTATCAAAACCCCTCTTTGGTGTCTGGGTCTGTAGGCTAAGAAATAAGAATGGTCACATACCCCTGCCATGTCTTATTCTCTCTGCTCAAAGCAAGAGGATTTGTTAATATCCTCAGGATCTGTTTATATTTTTCTCTTTCAAAATATATTTCAAGCATATATAGAAGCAAGTTCTAGTAGATATTCTTTTTCCTCTTTTGAATGCAAGTGGTAGCATATGATACATATTGTTGAAACCTTGCTTTATGCGAACTCATTTTGAAATATTGTCAGTTATATTAAACAATCTTTTAATTAAACAGTATGAAGCCAATACTGTGCAGGTCGAACAGGTGCCTCAGTGAGCACCATTCATCCCTGATGGACAGATTACAACCTCTCTTTAAATACTGTACTTCAGTCATGTCTGGTGCAGCCATACATTATTAAGCCAAACTCAAAGGACTGTCAGATTTGTTTTAACCATATTGGCAAATGGTTCAAACGTTATGGAGATTCTTGCTTGAGGTGAATAAGTTTTTGCTGACAGCACATCTTTAGGTAACATTGTGCTATAACATTTGCTGCAACGGAATTTGATTTCTCCCAACTTATAATCGGGCCTGTAGATATCCATGAATTAAGCAGTTTTGCTTTTTATAACTGCTAAATTTGCATTTATTGTTACTTTCCTGAGTATTATGTTTGCTTACTCTTTCATGTTATTTTTAACTGAGGCTCTCAAAACTTTGACATCAATTACCATCCCTGCTTTTGATCAGAGGAAGTGATGTTCTAGGAGTCGTCCTCAGAGTACCTTACTGTAAACACATATCTGCTCTGTGTGCTTGCTGGGGGATCAGCCCTGCACAGAACATGGTGGCGGCTGATTTAAGTAAGGGCACACAAGTGGCATTTGTTTTCGAGCAACTTACGACCTAGTTATTTAATGAAATGCCAAAGGATAAATGAGAAAACTAAGGTGACTGTTCTTCAGGCCTGTGCTGCTCAGATCATGATGTGACATTTTAGAGCACGAAGAGAATTTAGAAATGGCTTGGCCCAACACCTAATTTTGGTTTTTGGTCGTGCGCACACCATGTGGGGTCTTAGCTCCCCCACCAGAGTGGAACCCATGCCCCCTGCAGTGGAAGTGTGGAGTCCTAACCACTGGACCACCAGGGAAGTCCCCCAACCCCTAATTTTTACAGATATAAAGACAGCAAAAAGGTTCTGAATGGTTAAATGACTTGCTCAGGCTGTGTCAAGGATAACCCCCCTTAAAATGACCCTCTAGGAAGGAGATTTTTCAGATGTAAGGTTAGCGGCTCCAGCATGACCTGGGTAGATGGCTTTGGCCACCATGAGAACACAGGGCATGGGAGGAGGGGCAAGGAAAGAGGGACCTCAAAGGAAAAGGAGGAAGAGCCTTTGCCCTGCTTCACAGCTTTGCCTAAAACACTTAGAAATCTCTTTTTAAAAATTTAATCCTTGTAAACATTTTTTTTTAATTTATTTAATTTATTTATTTTATTTTTGGCTGCAGCCAGTCTTAGTTGCGGCATGCGGGATCTTTCGTTGCGGCGCGTGGGCTTCTCTCTAGTTTTGGGCTTCTCTCTAGTTGTGACGCATGGGCTCCAGAGCACATGGGCTCTGTAGTTTGTGGCACACAGGCTCAGTAGCTGTGGTGCATGGGCTTAGTTGCCCCGTGGCATGTGGGATCTTAGTTCCCTGAGCAGGGATCGAACCCAGGTCCCCTGCATTGGAAGGCAGATTCTTAACCACTGGACCACCAGGGAAGTCCCCCTAGCAGTCTTTTTATTTATTTATTTATTTCTTCTGTACGTGGGCCTCTCACTGTTGTGGCCTCTCCCATTGCGGAGCACAGGCTCCAGACGTGCAGGCTCAGTGGCCATGGCTCACGGGCCCAGCCGATCCACGGCATGTGGGATCTTCCCAGACCGGGGCACAAACCCATGTCCCCTGCATTGGCAGGCGGACTCCCAACCACTGCGCCACCAGGGAAGCCCCCCACTAGCAGTCTTTAAGTAGCCAGCCCACCTTTTTAAACTACAGGGTAAGGGAATCTTTGATCTGCCTCTCTTCCAGATTCTCCTCTTTCCAGTCAATGAGTCACCCCCAATGCTGTCAGGAGTTGAACATTGACCCCTTTCCAAAGGCAGTGGAGAGTCAGAAGGTTTTGGAGAAGCAGTCAAAGAAAATAAAAGATTTAAGTAGCTCAATTAGTCCCTGCACATACCAGCCCATACAGTAATATATAAAACTGCCTCTGCACTCTGGGCATTTATAGTAAAGTGGTAGAAATGAATGCACATTTACTCAGTTATAATCCAATAAGCCAGCTCCTTGTAGGCTGAAGGGCTCAAGGAAAGGCTTTTTGGAGAATGTTGGACTTGAGCACACAAAGATGCGAGAAATATGCATCATCTGAGAGGAGGAAGGGAAGACATTCCAGGCTTCTAGGCCAGGAGAAAAGCATGAGCCACAGGTTCAAGAACATGGGCTTACATTTGCAGCAACATGGATGGACCTAGAGATTGTCATACTGAGTGAAGCAAGTCAGACAGAGAAAGACAAACATCATATGATATCACTTATATGTGGAATCTTAAAAAATGGTACAAGTGGACTTATTTACAAAACAGAAATAGAGTCACAGACATAAAAAACAAACTTAT
The DNA here is from genome assembly GCF_964165515.1 of Mesoplodon bidens. NCBI lineage: Eukaryota > Metazoa > Chordata > Mammalia > Artiodactyla > Ziphiidae > Mesoplodon > Mesoplodon bidens. The sequence continues at coordinate 130,902,311 of NC_138161.1, forward strand.
GGTTACTGGGGGGAAGTGGGGGTGGGGAGAGGGATAAATTAGGAGACTGGGACTGATATATACACACTAGTATATATAAAATAGATAACTAATAAGGGCCTACTGTATAGCTCAGGGAACTCTGCTCAATACTCTGTGATGACCTATATGGGAAAAGAATCTAAAAAAGAAGGGATATATGTTTATGTATAACTGATGCCCTTTGCTGTACAGTAGAAACTAACACAACATTGTAAATCAACTATACTCTAATAAAATTTTTTAAAAATCAAAAAAAAAAAAAAAGAATGTGGGCTTAATCCAGGGAAGACAGAAAGCAGGAGACTGTTCTAAAGAGTGGAGAAGCCTCGTAGAGACCCATGGGAATCTCACAGCTGAGGTCATACTGAGGAGGGTCTTAGAGGTGAGGCAACAGAGCACAGGTTTCCTGTGCTTGCAAACAGAGCCATGTACGTTCTGGAACAGCAGTGTTTCAATAGACGTTTAATCTGGTGGCAGGCAGCATGAAATAGAGAAAGGAGTGAGAAGAGCCTGGAAGTAGAGTGATATGCTAACTGGAGCTTTTGATAATCCCAGTATTAATTAATTCCACGAGGAATGGAAGAGACAAATCTGAGACATTCATGAGAGAGTGACAGAGCATCATGCTGGGTCACATCTAAGAAGAGGGAAATGCCAAGGCTCTGACGCTAGGGCAGCAATGGTGAACTTGGGAAAAGGAGCTTATGCTTTGGGTCTTCAACTTTAGATATAAGGAAACTCAGAGAGTACATTGTTTTTCCTGAAAATTACTCAGCTAGTTAGTGGCAAAGCTGTAAGTGCAACTGAGTTCTTCTAATTCTCCGCCATGACAAATATGGAGCTAGGGCTTGAGGGATGGGTTGGCTTAGCAGATACTGCTGTAGGCGTCCTGCCCGTGGAGTTGGGGGTACAGCACTGTGAGAGGTGCTTTCCTTGGACAGTAAATACAGAGAGGGGGGTTTCCCTGGTGGCGCAGTGGTTGAGAGTCCACCTGCCGATGCAGGGGACACAGGTTCATGTCCCGGTCTGGGAAGATCCCACATGCCGTGAAGTGGCTGGGCCCGTGAGCCATGGCCGCTGAGCCTGCATGTCCGGAGCCTGTGCTCCGCAACGGAAGAGGCCACAACAGTGAGAGGCCCACGTACCGCAAAAAAAAAAAAAAAAAAAAAAATACAGAGAGGGACATGTCAAGGGCCAAGGGCCAGTGCTCAGGACATGCTGAAGTCAGGGTAAGTAGACAGAAGAGGAGTCAGAAAATGAGACACAGAAAGCTGTCAGAGTCGGGAAGAAAACACAAACTTTGCATTGTCACAGATGATGAAGAGACTGTGGGATGCTAGTAAAAGGCCAAAGACAGTGTCTGAGAAAAACCTTTTGATTTTGCTTAGAGGTCATTGGTGAGCTTAGAGAGAGAAGTTTTAATAAAGCAGATGGAGACGGAAAGGTTGTAGGGATTAAGAAGAAGATACGTAATAAGGGGATAAAGGGCTTTTTTGGTGATAAAATGCTTAATAAGTAACTTATCAAGAATTTATCAAAGCTAAACATCCCCTAATGTTTGTGATTTTGAAATTTTGTGACTTGAGGTTTAGTGACACATCATATAGGTCCAATATACACACAACACATGTGCACGCACGCACGCGCATGCGCACACACACACACACACACACGTTTTCTTGAATCAACCTATACAGGACAGAATGATGCCATTGGTACTTTTCACTGTGAATGCCTCATGGCATGTATTCATGGCCAGACTGAGAACATCACATCTGAGAGACTATTCCAGGAGAAGGGTCCTGTCAGCTCAGACCCTGAAATCTAGGCGGGCTCCAGGGTCCCCCACCAGCCCTCAGGCCCCTTAGAGACCTACTGTGCCATTTTAGTTCCTTTTATAAATGAGAAAACTGAGGCTCAGAGAAGTTAAGTGACTTGGTCAAGGTCATACTGGTAATAATTAGTCATCCTCCACTCAGGATTGGGTTCTTTCCAACAACTTAAACTGCCAACCCAGTGTGTCTTTATTGATACCTATTTTTATTGATGTTCTTTAAGTACTGATCAATACCTTGCTTTGATTCCCACTAAGGGAAACCCAAACCAGAGAAATGGTTTCCACATTCAGAAAGAAAAAGTCCAAATCAGATAGGCAGATATTGATCCCAGAGTATGCATGAGGAATCCAGAAACTTGGGATATAGGGACCACAGCAGGAGAGGTTGGAGACGATTCCCTAGAATAGGCACTGTTGCTTGCACCTGCTTTCCTGCACAGCTTGGTCATGGTAGGTGGATTTGTTAAGTAGAGAGTGTATGAATCCAGGTTCTGTAAATATATACAATTTGGGGAGTCCACTTTAAAAAATTAAGAATAAAGAATTAGAAAGTTCATATAGAAAGAGGCCTTGAAGCTTAATTCTCATTTATTTTACTTTCATTTCACTTATAGATTTTAGTTGTATTTTCTGGAACAACATAGCTTTTTTTTTTTTTTTTTTGTGGTACGCGGGCCTCTCACTGTTGTGGCCTCTCCCGTTGCGGAGCACAGGCTCCGGACGCACAGGCTCAGCGGCCATGGCTCACGGGCCTAGCCACTCTGCTGCATGTGGGATCCTCCCAGACCGCCGCATGAACCCGTGTCCCCTGCATCGGCAGGCAGACTCTCAACCACTGCGCCACCAGGGAAGCCCAACATAGCATTTAAAAAATAAGTTTCTATTTTCTAGCAGAATGCCTAAGCTTATGAAGGAATTTAATGTGTGACAAAGGAGGCATTACAAATCAATTGGAATGGAAGGATTATCCAATAAATGGTGCTGGTTAACTCACTTAGAAATTCTCTGAATATTCAAAAGTTGAGCATTAAGAGAAAAACCATCCATTGTTACCTTTGATCTTTGAGAAATTAAGACTGCTTCATTGCAAAAAACTGCAACTGATAGTTATAACACCTGTAACATTTGTTCACATAAAATACAAGGCTTGTTGGACGTGCCCTAACTGATAAGAATTTAAATCACAGAGTATTCTCTAGTTTTCAGGGCTCATCAGTAGTGGACAGGTTGAGCTAGGGAGAGTTGAGACTCTGAGGCTAGGCAACCACCTAGGCAAGTGCAGATGGGCCAGGAAGACCCCACCCGTAGACATCTAGCAAAAGGAGGTTAGCCTTAAATAGGTCCTTCTGGTGGGGGTCCTGGAACAGGCAGGTCAGTCTGCATTAGCAATTGGTAAGATGGAGGAAGGCAGAGGGTGATCCAGGGAGATCCAGCAGGGACCCGGGAGGTGAACCATAGCATCAAGGCATCAAGGTAGTGAATGAATCAATGAACGAATGACATAAAAGGTGGGAAATGAGACAACCTGGTTGCTGACACAGGAGCCTCTGTCAACATGTAACAGAAATCTAACCCCAGAGACTGGGGTTCGGAATAGGAACTCTCTGAGTTCCAGGCTCAGAGAACAGAGATGGGGCCTCAGTTATAAAACCCAAAAGGTAGAGTAGGATACTGAGACTTGTGCTCTGAGGCACAAGGTGGGGGCTTGGTCTCTTATTCCTGGAGAAATAAGGCAAGTTACTAGAACAGGACAACACCTGAGCAGGCTGAACAGGAAGAGCAACTTCCCACCAAACTTCTGAGCAGCTGGTCCGGACTCTTAACATATCCCCTACAACTGAAATTAAGACTGTTCCATGGGGGCTTCCCACATGCCGCGGAGCGGCTGGGCCCGTGAGCCATGGCCGCTGAGCCTGTGCGTCCGAAGCCTGTGCTCCGCAACAGGAGAGGCCACAACGGTGAGAGGCCCGCGTACTGCAAAAAAAAAAAAAATTAGTAGATACTGTTGCCTAGACCCACTCCTAGCCATTCTGACTTAATTGGTTTGGGAGGGGGCTCAAGCAAGTATCAGCATTAAAAAAAAAAAAAAAAAAAAAGACTGTTCTGGTCATTCAAATGGAGGCTATGCGGTCTCAGCTGTGGAGGACCAGGGAGGCTGGAGTATAGTGTCAGGCTAAAGCTTTCCAACACTCATCTTTGAGTGATTTTCATAATAAACTAAAAACATAGTAAGTCACTTTAGGCAGGAGATGAAATAAACGCACTTGGAGCACTGTTTGAAGTCTTTTGTTTCCAGTGCTATTCATAGAAATCAAATAGTTTACAAGAAAGTTTAAGTACAACAAGAAGCTTTAGAGAAACTAAATCTACTATGTCATGGATGATCCATATTTTGGAAGATGTTTATCTAGGCATTTCTAGAGTGTATTTGCAGAACTGCTGCTTGGTCTCTACAGAATAACTCCATAACTCTCCAGCAAAAAGAGTGAATTCTCCTAGCTGAGGCCAGACTTGTGAGGGTTAAGGTAGGTTAGGGCCTTGATGGCATTAATGCAGATCAGGCTCTGTGGGTAAACATGCACAGCAACTAGGAATCAACCCACAAAGGACAGCGAGGCCAAGGTAAAGAAATCCCAAACCAGAGTCAAGAGTAAGGGAAGAAGAGCTCCATTTCAAGATTACAGGTTGTAACGTAGGACGTCTAAAAAGGGAGGGATCAGCAGAAAGAACATATACTTGGATGTGTGTCTGCCTGTGAAGTGGGTGCAAGAAGGGCAAGAGCCAGGAAGCAGAAAGGAAAGCGAGAGAAAGGCACCGGAAAAGAGGAGGCTTGGGAAGCATTAGAAAGAATTCTAGAGACAAAAATTCCAAGCCAAATTCTACTCCCAGCTTGCTGAGTAGCTTCAGGCAATTCCCCATGGGCCTCAGCTTCCTAGTCTAGAAAAGGAGACAATGGAGTGGGCTGGTCTTTTAGGATCTTTTTATCTTCAGCATTCTGTGGCTCTAAGATTACTGCTGTTATGTTATCCTTCCTTCCTTCTCACCTGCAGGTATTTATGATGAACCTGTCTGAGCCTGAGGATATGTGTGGATAAGCCAAGTCACACACTGTCCCATCACAGCTTTGGCATACAACTTCTGGGGCCACCATATTGATTCAAAGGCAGCCAATCCATAAGCTGTCCAGTGACACCACCTCTCCTAGCTGAGACAATTAGAGTCTTGTTTGGAGATAAGTATAACACAGAGGACAGGCACATGGGCTCAGCAGCCAGATTGTCCAGGTCCAACTCCTGTTTCCACTATTTACTGGTTATGTAGAAGCTGGGGAAGTTACTTCGTCTTATAGTGCCTCAGTTTCCTTAGCTGTCAAATGGAGAAAATAATATAACCCATCACTTAGGGTTGTTATGAATTTTAAATTATTAAATTGTTCATGTACTTAGAATAATCTAGAGCATATAGTAAGCACTGAATGAATATGAGCTATTCATATTCATATTCAAAATATTACTGTTATTATTATTAATTATTAGTCTTGTGAATTCAAATTGGGAAATGTAGAGAGACAAAATTGGTTATCAGTAGGGTTGGAAAATGAAGAGTGTCAAGAAATAAGGTTGGGTCATGGCAAACGCATGTTGCATGTGTGCCAAAGTTGTGATAGGACAGAAGCTGTAAGTAAGCAGGGCAGCCTATCAGTAGAGAAAGGGAGAAGACACACAAAGAGACCTAAAGGGCATGAGAGAGAGTGAGAGAACCTGGGGCCCATGGGAGAGATGGGCAGTGGTCCATCTTGAGAGCTGTCTTGGTTCCTAATGCATGCTAGATGTGGTCATTGTCTCAGTATAATAAGCCCCATTTTCTTAAGGGTCTCCTTGCAATCCAAGAGCATAACTAAAACAGAGCCCATAGACTGGATGAGACATAACGCTTGGGCTCAAAGAGTTCTTTTAGTGTTTGTCAACTGGCAATTCCAAAGCAGAAATGTATGTTCAATAATAAAGACTTTCAAAGTATACTTTGCAACCAGTTGAGCAGTCATTTACCCTATCTGGGGAGGTGAGAGGATGGCGTAGTCAAGGAGGGCTTCCTAGAGGAGGTGATGCCAGGATTGCATCATAAACTATTGGTAGGAGGATAGGGGAGTCAGAAGAATTCAGACAGAAGGGACAGCAAAAGAAGATGCCCCAAATCCAGAAACAGCCTGGGGTACACACAGAAGTACAGGCCAGCCTGCTGGGCTACTAAGGGTTAGGAGGGCAGCACATGGCCAGAACAGGTTTGAGGAGTGGCTTAGAACCTCATTTAACAAGTATTTACTGAGCACCTACTGTGAGCCAGGTACTATTGGGGAAAGCAAGCATAGAGCTGTGAGCAAGGGTAGCAAGGTCCCCACCCTCTTGAAGCTTGCATTTCAGTGGGGAAGGCAAGCATCATCCCGTAAACAGAAAAATATCGAATTTTAAATAAAATTAAGGAATATGAAGTAAAACAAAGCAGGATAAGGGAATAGAGAGGGATGTGATGAGGTGGGGAAAGGCTATTGCAGATGGCTGGCCAGAAGAGGAGATGGCATCTGAACAGAGACGTGAATAAAGACAGGCGGAGGCTGTGGGGAGCTTCTTGAGGTAGCTTTAGGTGAGAGATTATCTAGGCCTGAAATAGGGCTGTGCTGGTTAAGATGGAGGTGAAGAAGCAAGAGTCCTTCAACATTTGGGAAATAAACTTGTCGGGCCTTAGCGATTGTACAGCTGTTGGGGACGTGAGAGAAAGGAAGGGATGAAGAACAACTCCCAGATTTCTAACTCAGGTAGCAAGGAAGATAGTGGTGACACAAACTGAGACACAGAATACAGGAGGAAAAGCAGGTTGGGGATGAAAGGTGACAGGTTGTCCTTCAGAAGAGTGGGGCCCTAGCGTGATCCCTTAGATTGTGGTATCCCCAGCAGGGGCAATCCAGAGCTGGAGCAGAGGCCTGGCTGGAATTTGGACTCAGGAGTGACTGGCCCATGGGTGATCAATGAAGCCATCAGCTGCACTGAGACTGACTGCCTGTCAGTCAGCCAACAAGTATGTAGTGAGCACTCGGCAAACGGCAGGCAGTGTGGCAAGTCCTGAAGGAGCGTCGTTTGTAGTGGGTCGTGAACAACAGTCTCCAAACAAGTAAAATGATTTCAAGTACTGACGGTAGGGGCTATGAAGAAATTAAAATAAGGTCACGGCATACAGAGTACTGGAGGGGAGGAGGGGGTGGTGGCAGAGATTGCTTTAGCCCTAGTGGCCAAGAAGGTCCTCCGTGAGGACACGATGCTTGAAGGGAAAGCTGAGTAAGAAGGACACTGCCCGGTGAACTCTGGATAAAGACCCTTTGAAGCAAAAGAAATTATGTGTTTAGGTCCTCAGATGGGCGTGGCCTTGGTGTGTCTGAAGGACAGGTGAAAGGTCAGAGTGGCCAGAACAGAGTGAGTGAGGCAGGCTGGAGGGACAGAGGTCAGAGTGGGCCACATGGGGAGGAGACTGGGTTTTATCCTGAGGGAGTGTGTAGAGTTAGAAGAGCAGAAGCCTGAGGAAAGATTCCTGGGAAACAGCAGCCTGAAGGACGAAGGGAATGTAGTCACAAAACCAGGAGAGGGCAGGTTTTTGAGGAGCAAGTGATAAATCCTCCAGCAGCAATGAATAGATCCCTTTTATGTTCATAACACAGAATGGCTCCTGTTTTGTGAAGAATGGAATGAAAGGATCATTCAACTTCACCCACAGCCCACTTGTAAGCTAAGGGCCCGAGAAATGCATATGTCCTGCCACCGTTTCTTGAGTTTCTCTTCCAACGTAACAGCTTTTGTTTACCTGGTGATGTGTAGATCAGCATGGAATCGATGTCCACAGAAATGTTTTTAAGATAGCTGCAGAAAGTAGTTCAGCATTGTATGCTTTCACTGTGCAGATGAGAAAATGAAAGGGCACAGAAGCTAAAAGGCTTTTCCAAGTCAATATAGGCCTAAGCTCAAGAGAGCACCCCTGCCCCTCTCTCTCTCTCCCTCAGCATCCCTATCTCCTTATTCAAAGGCTACTTTTCATTTGGCACCTAGCTCATGTCTGTTGGGAGAAAGCTATCATTAGAAGTTTTTGGACCACCAAACCCCAGGGGTGGACTGGAACCATCACCACCTCTCTTTATCCACAGGCACAACACTTCGCTTGGACGTCTGGGATGGATGGAAGGAATTTCTGATGGGCTGTCTCCTCGGACAGAAACTTAAAGTCCAACGCTATTTATCAGATGAAGGACCAGTACTCAAGTACGAGATAAAGCAAATGCTAAATTAATTAATTTTTGCTAAACTTTCATAGGAACTTGAGTCTGCAATTCACTCTTTAGCTGGGGTGCTGCTCCAAGGGAGTTCCCTTGAGACATTTTTATTGAGATATTTGCTCAAATAAGATAGCAGAGATGCCACCAGGGCTGACAGCCTTTGGTGATGTATTGTAATTCAGGTAGACTTTCATCAGGAAACACTATCTAAATGCACGACTTCAGTTTGGTTTGGATATTAGACTTTTTTTTTTTTTTTTTTTTTTTTTTTTCTTTTTGCGGTATGCGGGCCTCTCACTGTTGTGGCCTCTCCCGTTGCGGAGCACAGGCTCCGGATGCGCAGGCCCAGCGGCCGTGGCTCACGGGCCCAGCCGCTCCGCGGCATATGGGATCCTCCCAGACCGGGGCACGAACCCGTATCCCCTGCATCGGCAGGCGGACTCTCAACCACTGCGCCACCAGGGAGGCCCTGGATATTAGACTTTTATCAGCACTTTTTAAAGGATATCAGAATAAGTGCCTTGCCACTCTCAGATTCAATTATTCTAAAAACCACTAACTGCTTATTGATTGGCTGAAAACATTGCCTACCTCTTCCTAAGCTATCATGTAACTTTTCAAATCGCATCTAATACACACATTCATACTTTTGCCATACATGAAGTGTAACACATGCTGCTGGAGCAGTGGAGGAGGGTAGGCTCGGAAAAGCAGGTGGACATTTTAACATATCTCTACAGCCAGCGGCTTCCCAGGTGCATAATTGCACTACCCTTTAGGTTTTAATTCAGTGGTATTTTAGAACAGTGCCCCCTTGTGGTGATTTGGTCATACTTTACAGAAGCACACACACTCAGCAGGAACTCTAAGGGCTCTGTGAAGAGACAGATTGGAAAACCAGCTTTTGCAATTTTATAAAATATTTAACTATTTAAAATTAATTTCTATTTGGGGATAATTATAATTCTCTCTTTTCTTTCTTTGCTCTGAATCCAAAGAAATAGCTGTTGCATTGTTACTCTTACTAGTGCATATTTACTGAGTACTTTGTAGCATTGTGTTATATTTATTAACTAATTTTATACTTATAACACTTTTATGAGATGAATACTATTTTCTCTTATTTTACAGATAAGGAAACTGACTTAGGAAATCTGCCCAATGTCACACAGCTAGCAAGGGCACAACTGGGTTTTAGACCCCCACAATTTAATAACTCTAGTGCTCATGTACTTAACTATTTCCACTTAATCTTTAAAAAAAATCTAAGAGCTCAGAGAATATAAATACGATATGCATATGATCAGAGTGAAAAGCTCCTTTTATTCCCCCACCCAATCAACAATGTATGTACTATGTACTATGAAAGCAATAAACAAGATATGGTCCCTGCCTTTAGCAAATTTATAGTCCAGTAAGGGAAACAGAAAACAAGTAACCAATTCCTGGAGAAACAGAACTGCAAAATGTCTGGGAGTACAAACTCCAGTGCTCATCTACCTAGGTTCAAAGCCCCACCCCCTCAGTGTTTAGTCGTGTAAACTTAAGTAAGTAGTCATCCTGTACCTCAGTTTCCTCTTCTATAAAATGGGCAGAATAATAGTACCTATCTCATAAAACTACTTTAGAGATTAAATGAGCTAGTATTATAAGGAACTTAGAGGGCCACCTGGCACATGGTAAGGAGGATACAAATGTTAGGTGTCACTGTTACCATTCAGTGTGAAAATTGTTATGACATGGGCATTGTGCAAGACGATATGGGAATGTATAGTATGGACAACTGTAGGGGATCAGGTAAAGCACCCCGAGAAAGGGACCTGAAGGGTTGATACTCAGGTAAACAGTAGGGAGAAGAATAAAAATGTTTCAAAACAGATGGAACCACACGTACAAAGACCCAGGGGGCAAGAGAATGGATTCAAAGAACTGAAAGAAGTTCCACGTGGTAGATTATAGAGTAGGAGGAAGCTAGTGGCCAGAGGCTGGGAAGATAAGAAAAGGCCAGCTCATGCAGGCCCCTGTAGGAATGTGAAGGAATTTGGATTTTATCGTTTAAATGTTGGGAAGACATTGAAGGCCATGGTGAGATCTGCATTTTAGAATATTGGCTCTGACTGCAATGTGGGGAATAGAGGCAGACAGGGAGACAGGAAAACAGTCAAAAGAAACCAGCAGCCTGAGCTAGGCTTATGACAGCAGAGGTGGGGCTAAGAGGACAGACTGTGAAAAGATCATTTAGGAGGAAGAATCAACGAGTCTTGGTAACAAGAGTGCTCCAGTTCCCACAACATGGGTGTTGAGGATGAAAGCAAAGGCCAGTTAGTCCATGCAGGAGGGGCTCTTCTCCCCAAATCAAATTCAGAGTTGCTGATCTGCACTAGTGAATTTCAAGCGAAATTGATATGTGAACCAAAATGCCAGCCTATTAATGTTTAACTCTAATTAGTTATAATCTGTCAGAGGGTCCTAGAAACCCACATGTTCTGGGCAGACCATCTCTCTTATACAGGAAAATTACATGGGATGCCACATACACCTGAAAACTATGGTGTGGTGAGCACGCAGTCAGAGACGGGAGAGTTAGTTATACGCAGATTTTGGATGATACCAGCTAGCTGGCCTCCTTCTCTACCATGGGGTCACAGAGAGCCTTGCCCAGGTAAATCCTGGACAAAACCTGATGGAACCCTGTCTAGCTTTGCCTCCCTAATTCTTATTTATCTGAATAGTCTTCACCCATCATTCAATTTGTGCCTGATGGGGATTTGGAAGGGTAGGGGTGGCAGGAAGGCCAGTGTGGCTATAGTTCAGCGAAAGAGAAGGGGAGTGGTGGGAAGTGAGGCAGGAGCTGGGCCAGGGTCCAGGCGACAGGTGCCCCGAGGCCAAGATGAAGAGTTAGAATTTCAATTACAGCCGGAAGCTACTAGAGGGTTTGGAAGAGAGCATAGGCCACCTCCAACATATGGAATAAAAAGATTGCTAAGCACTGTATGAGGAAAAGCCCGTAGGGGGATAAGAGGAGGTGGGAGACCAGTTAGGAGACTGTGGCACTGGTGGTCATGCTGGTGGGGGGCAACCTAGAGGTTTCGATCAGAATAGCAGTAGAGATTTTGAGAAGCCAGAGAATAAGGACTGTTAGAAAAGACAAAGCAAACAAACCTGCAAAGCATTCAAATTTCTAAAAGGTACTGAATTCCTTCCTATGCTTTCCCAGTGAATATAAAGCTTGATATTTATCTTGAACATTAGATTTTCGTAAGGAAAAAACTGCTCCAAGGAAACCAATCTGAATTATTTATATGTACACAATAGGACAATGTGTATAAGCAGGACCTGTGCAGTTTAACCTGTGTATTACTATAGACTTTTTCTGAAAATATTTTTAAAAGTTAGGAAGAAATGAATATTTTAACTAGAATGTTTTGTGGGTATTTAGTGTAACTGCCTTTGCCTGTTTGCTGATTTACTAAACAGCCCCACTCTCGCTTGTTTCATTCATTCAGGTATCAGAAAAGGGTTGCCCTGTACATCGCCGCCTTTTATGGGCACACTGAGCTCACTGAATGGGCCCTGAAGCAGGGTGTGCGGCCCCACGAGATGGTCGGTGTGCACCCCTACCGAGCTTGGTGCCATGAAGCCCTTCACGCAGATGTCTCTAAATGCCCCATTCATGCAGCCGCGGAAGCGGGCCAACTGTTGATTCTGAAGGCTTTTGTCAACTGCAGCGTGCTGTGCCTGGAATGCAAAAACGCAGCGGGACAAACTCCCCTTACCATTGCGTTCAAACACAAGCATAAAGACTGCGTATTATATTTACTGAGTAAAATGTGGTCCACTGTTTCTTTTCTGAAAATCTCAGTCCCTATGAGGATTTATATTAAAATAAAACAATGGGTACTCAGAGCTCAGAGTCACAACCTTAATAAAAGCCAGCTTTGCGGAGCAAGGGTCTTTGGAGCAAAAGTTGGAGATATTGTGATGGTGGATGGTTTCACCAAACCCAAAATGACCTCCAAGAGTTGGCATAAGGCTGAGAACAAGGACTCACAAGGCACTGTGGGCAAACTACCGCCTCTCAGGGAGCAAACTGTAAGCAGGAAACGTGTCAATCCTTTGGCAATTTCACAGCAGGACACAAGAGAACAAACACTCAAATTTCCTCTGCTGGTAGATGCAAATGCGTTCTTTGAATTACAAAAACAACAAAATCGGGAAAAAATTACTGCCACAGCTAGGAAAAAAGAAAAGCTCATAAAAAATACGTATCTCCCCCAAGTCCCCCTCCCTCCAGTTTCAAGAGTGAGCTATTCACACCCATCTTTTTACTATGCAACACCCAGTGCCAACTCTTTACTCGGATCCTCCTTTGCATCTTTCTCAGAGCACAGTGGAAGGACTCCAAGGGAGAATGCCATCTACTACTTAGCTGTGGCCAGGTAAGGTTTTCTCTTCAAACAAACAAGGATAAACCTTTAATAGGGCAGGTCTAGGGGAGGAATGGTCTATGAAGCCATTACACTACCATGCCATGTAGTATAACACAGGTTTTTCTTGTGCATCGGTACCCAGCTTCAAGGACCTAGCCTTGTTCTAGGACAAAATGAACTCATTTTATTGGTCAATCCATGTAGTATTCTATTTGTCAAATTTTCAGGAAGAAAGGAGTTGTATCAATTAACAACGTCCCTTGTTTTTTTTGGTTTTTTTTTAAGTAAAAGAAATTGTTAATTATAATTAAAGGGATAAGGGGGAAACTTGAAATCTGGGAGACATCAAAAGTGTCATGGAAGCCTGAATGGTAATGAAAGTGGAAGGAAAGAAAAGAACAATTTAATGACAAACTGAATCATAAAGACTTCAGTTGACTTACAGACAAGAAATACAGGCTGAGGGAGAGCTATATTGGATAGGGTGATAGAATTGATATTAATATTTAAGGTAAGTTTAAAAGGTAATCCATTATCACATTTAAAGACATAAACAAGTGTGTTGGAAGTGGACTTTTTGGGCACATTCATTTCATAAAATAAAATTTTATATATTGGTCATCAGATTTCACTGAAAACACAACTCTAATTAGATCTCAAGATAAATACTTATGAGGTATTATTGGGTGCCAGTATTACAGTGAAAATATAGATTTATGAACGTTTTTTCCCCTTACTCGATATAATGAGAAGGAAAGAAAAAATAAGGCTAGATTGTTTTAGTTGCCTTTCTGTATTGGTCTTTATTTCAGATCTACTTTATTTCAGCTGGGTGTTGCCACCTAGTGGTAAGAATAATTGCCATAGTGGTGAGCTATAAAATGCAAACTTCAGCATACAGCATGATGAGGTTGAGAAAAGATGAAGAAACTGCTTAACAGCTTCAATCTTTGTAATTTGTGAGATATCTCTGACTAGAATGTATAAAAAGATAATCTAAAATTATAGAAAAAGACCAGAAAATTATTAATTGAAAAAATTATATAATCCATCTTAAAATCAGCCTGTAAACATAAGGAAATACTGATCAGTTTTATCAAAAGATGCACATTAAAAATGATTTTATTTTTTAAACATCCAAAAAAATGCTTATTATGGCCCAGTGCAGTGCTAGGCAGAATGGGAATGTGCAAAAGTATCTGTGGTTAAGGTGGCCATGTATGTGGTTTTGGGTGAAAGGCTGCCAGTGTCTATTGTGTGTGGTGCTTTCTTGGGGAGGAACTGAGTTGTGATATATAGAGTTAAATGCATAAAAAGCACTAATCTCACATGTATGGCTTTTTGAATTCTATTTTTTAAATTAATTTATTTTTTATTTATTTGGTTGCGTCAGGTCTTAGTTGCGCAGACTGACTCTGTAGTTGTGGTTCGCAGCCTCCTTAGTTGTGGCTCGCCAGCTCCGTAGTTGGGCACGTGGGCTCCTTAGTTGTGACACGTGAACTCTTAGTTGCAGCACGCATGTGAGATCTAGTTCCCGGACCTGGGATCGAACCTGGGCCACCTGCATTGGGAGCGTGGAGTCTTAGCCACTGAGCCACCAGGGAAGTCCCTGAATTTTTATATTTGCATACATGCATGTAACAACCACTCAGATCAATTGCAAAATATTTCTAGCACCCCAAAAAAGTTCCTTCATGCTCCTTGCCAGTCAATGACCCCTCCCAGATATAACCATTATTCTGATCTCTATCAATGAGATTAGTTTTGCCCCTTGACTTTCATATAAAGGGCACCATATGTTATGTATCTTTCATGTCTGGCTTTTTTGTGCAACGAATTGTCTATGAGATTCATTCATGTTTTTGCGTGTATTGATTCTTCTTATTTCTGTATAGCATTCCATTTCTATGTAGTATTCCACATCTCTATCCAATCTCTTATTGAGGGGCATTTGAGTTGTAACTAATTTGGGGCTATTTTGAATAACACTCTATGATTATTCTTGTATATAAGTTTGGTGGACATTTGCATTCATTTCACTTGACTCTATAACTAGGAGTGGAATTGCTAGGTCATAGGGTTAGCTTTAGCAAACACTTCCACACAGTTTTCCCAAGAGGTTACACTAGTGTGCTGTTTTTGCAGGTACAGTTCATAAGGATTGGAGTTATCAAGGGGAAACAATTTCAAGGTTGAGAAGAGACTTGCTGGGGAAAACATTTCATTCAACAAAGAGGTTAGTTCAGGGAATTCTCTGGCGGTCCAGTGGTTAGGACTCCATGCTTCCACTGCAGGGGGCATGCGTTTGCTCATAGGAGGAGGGGTGGTCAGTCTGATTGTTCACTTCCTCTGGCAAAGTTACTCCTAGCAAATCTTTCCAACTATATTGTTTCTCTTTTCCCAGTGCTTTTCTCTTCCCTCTATTTGTATTCTCTACTGCCTTCTCATCTGTTTTCTCCCCTTTCCACTGCATTTATCCCAGGATCTGTCCCACATCCCTCTGCTGGTGGGCTGTGGAGGGATGGGGGGACCTGCATGCCTCATGCGCCTGCAGGGCTCTTTCTGACCTGGCTCATTGTCCCCTCAAAGGAGTCATGAAAGCACCCATGTCCACCTGAAGTCACCAGTCAAGCCAGGCAGCTAGGTGGTCTGAGCACTTACCACTAAAGGACCAGTACAGCTCTTGTGCCAAAACGTGAGGAGTGGACATGCGCTACCTTGAAGGCTGGGTCCACCATCATCAAGGTAGTATCATGGCCAGGAGATGGGGAAGAACCTAACTAATCCTTCCTGGTGCTAACCTGGGGGAATTGGGTCAGGGTGGATTCATCGATGCTGCTGATTGTGTGGGAAGGGTGACCTTCCAAACCAGGACCCCAGACATCTCATCTGGTGTCATGTGAGAGCACTTGCTGGAACTCCACCTTTAGATTCACGAAAATATACCTGTGAGGGTTGACTCAAAGAAAGTATTGCTGCAGTTAGCTCAGATCCAGTGCTAATGTGGGTCTGGGTTGGTGCCTGTGGCTGGTGTGGAGATGATAGTAACTCAGGCCAGATTGAGTCTCATTCCCCAGAAGATGGTGTCAGCTTTATACAGATCAAAGAATACTTACAAGGTGTGTCTAGAAAACTGTCTTCCTTACTGCTTATTGTCTGATTCCAGTGAGGTTGATGCAACTTGGAAGTCCAGCTTAGTAAAGATTCAAATATGGAGGACTGGTCCAGAAGGTTCAGTGTCCTGAGTGCACTGAGAATAGGTGACAGTCCCCAGTGGTGACTCTGATGGGCTCCCATGCTCCTGATAAAAGTAGAGCTCTCTGTGTTGTTTTGTTTTGTTTCGCTTTGATTAAAAAGTACCAAGGATGGGGCAAGGGACCCTTGCCACAAGTTTAAACCACTGTGGTTGATGAGGGTGTTTGCCTCAGCCTTGGAAGGTGAATACAAGGAATAAACCAGCTTGGCCTGGTCATGCCCCTAAGCCCCACTCTTGATACAGGAGTAACTCCTCCCCAAACTCCTTTTGATAAGCGCTCTATTTGTTGGGGATTGTAGGAGCAAAGGAGAGTCTGAGGGGAGATGAAAACAAATGAGGAGGCAGAGAAGAAGTCTGTTTGGCCTGAAGGCAGTGTTGGTGCAGAGCAGAAAGCTGGGCAATGTAATATTTTCCCTTAAAAAAAGAATTTTAAGGGACTTCCCTGGTGGCGTAGTGGATGAGGCTCCACACTCCCAAAGCAGGGTGCCCAGGTTCGATTCCTGGTTGGGGATCTAGATCCCACATGCATGCCACAACTAAGAGTTCACAGGCCACAACTAAGGAGCCTGCGAGCCACAACTAAGGAGCAGGTGAGCCACAAGGAGCCCACCTGCCGCAACTAAGGAGCCCAGGTGCTGCAACTAAGGAGCCCACCTGCCACAACTAAGACCCCATGCAACCAAATAAATAAATAAATATTTTTTTAAAAGAATTTTAATTAGAAAATACAGTAATATGTGCTTTCTGGGAAGCATCCGAACAACATGGGAATGTATAAAGTAAACATGAAAGTCTCTATCCATCCTCCAGCCCCACACCTCTCCCCTCTCATGAATCCCATCCATCTCCCCAGAAGGCATCATTATTACTATTTGTAGCCTCCTAGAACTTTTCCATGTATCTCAATATATGTATGTGAGATATGTATATGTGCATGCCCTTTTCATCCTAAAAGGGATTTTACTGCATTTATGTTCCCAAATATATATCTCTTAGACATAACTGTCAAATCTTTCTATGCTAGGGAGAAGGAACTACCTTGTCCTTTTTACTGGCTGCCTAGTATTCCACTGCATCCATGTATAATAAGTTATTTAACCAGTCCTCTCTTGATTTACATTCAAGTTGTTTCCATCTTTCACCATGATAACAGTGGTGCAATATATCCTTTTATGTGTAATACTTAATCATTTATGGAATTATTTCTATAGGACACTTTCATTGAAGGGAAATTGCTTATTCAAAAGACATATACATACTAAGTTAACTTCCTGAAAGGCTGTAGTGAATTGTACCCATCTACACAGTATGAGAAGCTATCTACAGCTAGGAGGGGCCAAGGCTCAGAGGGAGCTGCAGTGAAGGAGTGAAGGAGAGAACCTGACAAAGTCTCTCAGGGTCAGTTTGTGTGCTACTGTGTTATAAGTCACCCTTCCCTGAGAAGAAACTGCCAGTAGTACCCCTGCCCCAAGAACAGTTTGGTACAATTCAGCTGTTGGTCCTTGTAGAAAAAGGCCTGCCCTGTACTTTCCAAGTTTACCTTGCAATGGGTATGGGGCAGGTGTTTTCTCTCTTTGATTCCTCAGGGATATAAACTACCCTCTCCCTCTCCCTGTCTCTCCCCCAACCCCGCCCCCTTCATAAGGTACTGGGGTACAATGGAAGCAGGGGCTAAGGCTCTGCTGACCTCCCTTTACTGGCAAGCCTGCCATTTTGCACAGATGAGCATGTGAGCCCTAGGAAAGCACAGGCATTGAGCAGGGCACCGTTCCTGTGCATTCCTGAGCACTGGGTTTAGGAGACCAGTTGCATCACATCATCTCCTCAGTTCTGCTTTGATGAGAGGGCCCACAAGAACAGCAAAGGGAGACATGAGCCGGACCCTCAGCTTACACAAGTCACAGAGCTGACTGAAACCTGAGGGTTCAGCCTCCCAGCCTAGCTTGTCCAATACTGCATGCCCAGGCCTTGCCCTCCTGTTGAGGATCTTGAATTTGTGACCCATTCAGGTGAGCAAGAACCTTGTTTCCTCTGTTCACTTTTATACCTTTAGCACAGCACCTGGCATACAGTAAGGGCTCAATAAATAGGTGTTTAATGAATGCATAGAAGCCAGGGAAAGGTGGATATAGTTATACCATTCTTTCCTCCCTAAGCTGGGACTTCTATGCTGAAAAGAAACACTGAGATTCAGTTAGGTGCTTGGGCTGATGGCCCAGTTAGTGGTTACTAATGGTTGTTCATTCAACCAACATTTATTGAGCTGGAGATATGGTGGTAACTTTCCTAGTTTTAGCACTGAAAGTTCTGTTTCCTGAGAAATCCCTCAGGCCTGGGCAAATCAGGAGTTAGTCACCCTATATAGTCAAGAACAAATACAGATACAGTCCTGCTCTTTGTGAAGCAAACTGTTTAGTTGGTGTGATGGGCATTAACACACGGGCTAACTGGGGAAAGTGCTATGAAGGAGAGGAACTTGGAGAGAGAGGTTCTATGGAAGTCTGACATAGACCTTGACCTCCTTAAGAAAATGTCTGAGCTGAGATCTGAAGGACGGGAAGGAAGAATGCAGTGCTCCAGGTAGAGGAAAGAGCTTGTGCAAAGGCCTTGTGGCTGGAGCTTATGGGGAAGTTATGAAATAGGAAGATATGCTAGAGCAAAGGGAGAGAAGAGAGGTACAAGACAAACATGGAGAGGTAGGCAGGGCTCCATAAGAAGACCTGGGCTATTTTACCCTAAAAACAAGGAGAGAGTATTGAACAGTTTGACCTGATCAGCTTTGGATTTTTGTTTGCTTGTTTTTTACGGTTCGCGGGTCTCTCACTGTTGCGGCCTCTCCCGTTGCGGAGCACAGGCTCCGCGGCCATGGCTCATGGGCCCAGCCGCTCTGCGGCATGTGGGATCTTCCCGGACCGGGGCACGAACCCGTGTCCCCTGCATCGGCAGGCGGACTCTCAACCACTGCGCCACCAGGGAAGCCCCAGCTTTGGATTTTTTAAGACCACTTTGGCTTCAGTGTTGGAGAACAAGAATGGATTCTGGAAGTCCAGATAGGAGGCAAGGGCAGAGATGGTGGGAGACGGCACTATAGGAGGCATGGAGAGAAGCAGATGGGTTGAGACAAATATAAGAAAGAAATTGATAGGATGTGGTGGTAGATTGCATATGATAAGGAATGAGGGGCAGGGTGGATGCAAGGACTCTTGTCTTTGGAGATAATCAAAGCAGGGGTGAGGTTCTGGGCTCACAGAGACTCCCAGCCACTGCTGAAGCAGCACTGCCCATAGTGCTCTTTAGAGAGATATGGGCAGCTATAGGAAATCCCAGGTCTTCCCAGGAGCTTACAGACATATTTGCAGCAGGGCCTAGTGTTCACAGAGTCCAAGCGAGAGCCCAGCTGATGGAAGCAAAATGATGCTGTAGCAAGGCAACCCTGTTGATGAGTATGCTTGTTGTCTTTGCATGCCAGACTGATGTAACCACATTTGGCTTTCCTGGGTAAGTTCCAGGAACCCAGAAAATGATGACTCAAGGACAAAATGCCTAAGTTAGGCGGCTTTCACACATTCAGGGGGGTCTGGGCTGGCAAAGAGGCAGAGGCTGTTAGAGGAAAAAACTGACCTGGGAGGTGCCGGCCTGTACCCCCTCCTGCCAACCCTGTCTTGTTTTTATTCACAGAGCCATCACAGTATTATATTGGCCTTCTATTTGTGTATTTGCCTCCCCACTAGAGTCTAAGTTCCATGAAGGCAGGGACCTTGTGTGTTTTGTTCACTCTTTGTTTCTTCAGCACATAGAACAGTGCTTGGTATTGCTAAAAAAAGAGACAATAGGCCCAAAATGGAGTCCCGTGTGCTAAGCCCCCCATCAGCTAACCAAGACTTAATACCTAACCTAATTGCAACGTCAACCTCTCTCCTAGTCTTAAAACAGTCAATCTGGAATTTCCTGGTCAGCAGTAGTAAGGTAATCTATCTGATAAAACCCTGCCATCCCCCAAAGAAAGATGAGGTAATGGCTCTTTCCTTGTCCCTGACCCCTTCTACCTATAAAAGTCTCCCATATTATTCAGCTCTTCGGCGCTCCTTTCTGTTTCCCACATGGGATGCTGCCTGACTCACAAATCGTTGAATAAAGCAAATTATATCTTCAAATTTACTCAGTTGAATTTTGTTTTTTAACAACATATAGTAAGTGCTCAATAAACAGTTTTTGAATAAACACAGAAAAGCCAGAGTTCAAATGCCAGGGAGAGAATTAAGACAAGCACTAAGCTTAGGGAGGGGCTAGATATGCAACAGAAAGGGAGAGAGAGGACTTTAAATCAATTCGGGTGGGATATGGAGAAAGGCTAAAGGTGTCTGAGTGATTTCCTTAGGGCATAGGACTTGAATATATGGACAGCGTTGATGAGTTAACCCCATTTAGAGGGCCCAAGGAGACACAGCCATTGAGGTAAAGCAAGGAGTTAATCCAGAAGATTAAAGATGAATCAGCCAGACTTGGATCTAGATCAAATGTCTGAAACACTAAGGTACTTTTACGCAAGGTTGCTCCTAATAGATTGAGTGAGAGCCCTTTAAATCTATGAGACTTTCCACACGAAAGGGGTGGTGGTCACAAAAAGGAGCCAGGTAAAGGTGGCTACATGGTCTAAGACACTGTTTTGTGAAAGGGTAAGAAAGAAATTTAGTTTTCAGGAAAGTAAGTGGACTTGCAAAAGGCATTTTAGGGGATAGGGAGGAACTGGCTGGAGATGAGACTGGCAAGGTAAATTACACCTACATTGAGAGGCATTTTGTGGGTCCAAGTGGGCAGTTTGCTTCTTATATTTTTCCATGGGGGAGGAAGTAGGTAGGAAGATCACAGAAGTTCTTTTTTATCAAACAAATCACATAATCAGTTTTTGTTTATTTTTGAAGACAAATCTGGTGGAGATGTGTAGAAGAGTCACTGGAAGTAAGTAATACTAAGGGTGTGGAAGGACGACAATAGGGTTAGGAGACTTTGCAATAAGAGAAACAAGAGGCAATAAAGACCTGGACTGGAACAGCAGTCGTTGGGGAAGAGGGGAAAGGCCAAATATGACAGATATTTCTGAGGAATAATCTACAAAATGTCATCACTAATTGGGCTTAGTGTTGGACAGAGGAGGAATGAGTCTTGTTTCTGGCTTCGGAGATGATGAGAAGAGCAACATCACTGTGTTAGAACAAGGATACTGAAAGGGACAAGTTTAGGAAGAAGATAAAAGACATGTAAATTGGAAGTGTCTGTGGGATGTCCAATTATCAAATGATTTTATTTGATAATGGGAGATACGCATCTTTTCAGAAAGGTTGTGACTTGGCAGTCATGAATATGGGAGTTGAAGCAATTAGTAAATAAAGCCTCCCCGTGAGGGTGCAGAGAGAGAGGACGACAAAGGATAAAATCTCAGAGGACCCCAACATTCAAGGAAATGTAAAACCCCCCTGTAGTAAGCCACATTCGCATTCTACAGAGTAGGAGCAATCATATTCAAATGTATGTCTTTGTTAGTATACAGCCAGAGAATAACTATCACAAAATGTTGTTTCATTGCATTTCAGTTAAAGGCTATCAAAATATCTAATATCTTACCAATGAAAAAATGTATTTGTGGTGGGAAAGGAGGAGAGGGAGAACAGGTCAGTATGTATAGGGGTGCCTGGGGGAATAGTTAGAAAAAGGTTTGGGAGTTCCCTAATGGCCTAGTGGTTAGGATTCTGGGCTTTCACTACCGTGGCCAGGGTTCAATCCCTGGTCGGGGAACTAAGATCCCACAAGCTGTGCAGCGCAGCCAAAAAAAAAAAAAAAAAAAGTTTCAACCCAGAGAATTCTATGACATTGAGTGGCTTTCTATTTCTAGCTGTGGGTGCTAAGCTTCCGGTATTGCCTTGGGAAAATATCACTCCCACTGCTTCACAAGGAACTGGTTTTAGAAAGATTCCTCTTTCCTATTTTACCTCCTCATATGACAAGATAAATTAGCCACAGCTACAAAATCAACCTAAAGATTTCCATCATTTTAGCTATAAATGGGGACAAGAAAGGACCTCCTTATAAATTATGTTCTGTTTTCTTACAGTGCCTTTAAAGAGAAACGATGGCTTCAGCAGTTAGGAATAGCAAGAGTCCTAGCGAAAAAGAGCATTTCTAACCTGACTACCCAAGGAGGCCTGACAGCGTGTGAAAATCCTCCGGAAATTTTGCTTTGAAAAGTCATGACAATCCCAGTTTGGGTGAAGACCTGGTCAAATAGAACTTCTAGTTCTAATGCTAACATTTCTAATAACAGTTCTAATGCCGGAATTTCTAATAACAGTTCTGATGCTACACGACTATCAACAGGTTATTTAATGTTTAACACCATGTTTTCTTGGACTCCATCACGCAAAGTGAAAATTTAGGGCATTTGTTTTTGCATAAAGAGTCTGAGGAAGAATTCATAAGAAACTAAGAATAGTAGTTGTCAACAGGGTAGGGCAACTGGGAAGGTGGGAAACAAGGACATGAGCAAGAATGTTTACTTTCTCTTTTTTTTGCTTTCCTGGGATTTTTTTAAATACTTTTTGTTTTTTAAACCATACATAGTAAAACATTAATTTAAAAGAATTCTATATAGGGCAAGTCCCTAGGAGAGTTATAAATACCATCTAAGTCTAATACTGGTCTCAGACATCTTTTGAATTTCTGCTAAAACACTGCTTACTATTAATTTTTAAAAATTGAGGTAGAGGGCTTCCCTGGTGGCACAGTGGTTAAGAATCCGCCTGCCAATGCAGGGGTCACGGGTTCGAGCCCTGGTCCGGGAAGATCCCACATGCTGCGGAGCACCTAAGCCCGTGTGCCACAATTACTGAGCCTGTGCTCTAGAGCCCACGAGCCACAACTACTGAGCCCGTGTGCCGCAACTACTGAAGCCTGTGTGCCTACAGTCTGTGCTCCACAACAAGAGAAGCCACCGCAACGAGAAGCCTGCATGCCACAACTAGAGAAAGACTGTGCACAGCAACAAAGACCCAATGCAGCCAAAAATAAAAATAAAAAAAATAAATTTATAAAAAAAATTGAGGTAGAGTTTTCATACAGTAAATTGCAAAGATCTTAAATCAACAGCTTTAACAAATATATACATCTGTGTAACTAACAGCAATCAAGATGTGAACACTTCTATTACCCCAGAAAGTTCCTTCAGGTTCCTATCTAAGTCTATCTTAATCCATATAGACACCTGCTATTCTGATTTATTTTTTAAAATAAATTTATTTATTTTATTTATTGATTTTTGGCTGCATTGGGTCTTCGTTGCTGCGTGCGGGCTTTCTTTAGTTGTGGCGAGCAGGGGCTACTCTTCTTTGTGGTGCACGGGCTTCTCATCACGGTGCCTTCTCTTGTGGAGCACAGGCTCTAGGCGCACGGGCTTCAGTAGTTGTGGCTCATGGGCTCTAGAGCGCAGGCTCAGTACTTGCGGTGCACGGGCTTAGTTGCTCTGCAGCATGTGGGATCTTCCTGGACCAGGGCTCGAACCCATGTCCCCTGTATTGGCAGGCGGATTCGTAACCACTGCGCCACCAGGAATTCCTGCTATTCAGATTTCTACCTCCATGCACAACATTTCCCAATTAAAGGAATCATATAGTTGTTTACTTTTATGTCTGGGTTATTTTGCTCAACTTAATCTTTTGAGACTCATTTACATTGTTGTATGTATTAGTAGTACAATGTTTTCTTTTTTCTCTATGTAGTCATATCCCTTTTTTCATTCCTGATATTTGTATCTTTTGCCCTATTTTATTTTTGTCATGAATAGTCAGTCTTGTAATGATTTTGTCAATTTTACTAGTTTTCTACAATGAATCTTTTGTTTATTCTTTATATTGTATATTTGCTTTCTAATTTGTTAATTTCTTGACAGTTTCTACTTCTCTGATTAAATACTTTATCTGTCATCTAATGTTTTGGACATATTATTCATAGTTATTTTAGAGTACAGGTCTAATAACTCCAATATTTGTACTTCCTCCATACAAGTCTTCCGTAGATCTTTTTTTACTATTGAGTAGCATTCCATTGTGTAGGCACACCATAATTTATTCAAATGTATGTACCTTTGGGTTGCTTCAGTTTTGTGATATTGTGAATAAAGCTGCTTTAAACATTACTGTAAAGGTCTTTTTCTGGACATATGCTTTCCTTTCTTTTGGGCAAACACCTAGATGTGGAATTGTTAGGTAATGGAGTAAATGTACATTTAACATTATAAGAAACTACCTAACAGTTCTCCAAAGTGGTATTACAGTTTTACACTTCCACTAACAATATACAAGTATTCTGGTTGCTTCACAGACCCATCAAAATTTGGTGTTATTAGTACTTTTGATTTTTAGTTATTCTAGTGGGTTTGCAATGACATTTCGTGGTTTTAATTTGCATTTCCTTAATAACTAATAATATTGAATGTTTTTTGTGTGCTTATTGGCCATTTGTACATTTTCTTTTGTGAAGTGTCAACTCAGGTTTTTTGTCCGTTTAAAATATTGTGGTGCTTTCCTGGTGGTGTAGTGGTTAAGAATCTGCCTGCCAATGCAGGGGACACAGGTTCGAGCCCTGGTCCAGGAAGATCCCACATGCCGCGGAGCAACTAAGCCCGCGTGCCACAACTACTGAAGCCCATGTGCCTAGAGCCCGTGCTCTGCAACAAGAGAAGCCACCGCAATGAGAAGCCCATGCACCAAAATGAAGAGCGGCCCCCGCTCACCCCAACTAGAGAAAGCTGTGCGCAGCAAGGAAGACCCAACGCAGCCAAAAATAAATAAATAAATTTTAAAAAATTGTGTTGTTTATCTTTTAATTATTGGTTTATCAGAGATTTCAATATATTCATGATACAAGTTGGTTTATCTTTGCCTGCACTTGGGCTCAGTAGTTGGATTCTAGAGTGCAGGCTTCAGTAGTTGTGGCACATGGGCTTAGTTGCTCCGCAGCATGTGGGATCTTTCTGGACCAGGGATCAAACCAGTGTCCCCTGTATTGGCAGGCGGATTCTTAACCACTGCACCACCAGGGAAGTCCCGCAAGCTCTTTGTCAGATACATGTATTGCAAATATATTTTCCCTATCTGTGGCTCTCTTTTTCATTTTATTAATGGTGTCTTTTGATAATGAAAGTTTTTAACTCTAATGAAGTACAATTTATCATTTTTTTCTTTTATGGTTCATGCTCTCTGCTTCCTCTCTAAGAAATCTCTGCCTACCCCACATTCATGAAGATATTCTTGTTTAGAAGTTTCACAGTTTTAGCTCTTATGTTAGGTCTATAATCCATCCTTAATTATTTTTGTGTGTGTTATGTGAGGTGAGAGTCAGAATTCTTTTCCATAAGTTTATCAAATTGTTCTAGTACAAGTTGTTGAAAGTTCCTTCCCCTCATTGAATACCTTGGTACCTTTGTCAAAAATCAATTTACAATATATGTATGGATCTATTTCCAAACTCTCTATTCCATTCCATTGGCCTATTTATTTTTCCTTATACTAAAACCACACTGTCTTAATTACTATAGCTTTACTGTGGGCCTTGAAATCAGGTAGTATGAATAACTTTGTCCTTTTTCCTACTTTGTTTTGGCTATTCTCAGTCTTTTGAACTCCCAAGTAGATTTTTTTAAAATAAACCTGTTGGTCTCTATAAAAAAGCCTGTTGGGATTTTGATTGGTCACAACTGACATCTTAATAATAGTGAATATTATAGCCCACAATATATTTACCTATCCATAGTATATGTCCCCATTTAAGTCTTCCATGATTTCTCTCATCAATGATTTTTAGTTTTTGGTGTAAAGGTCTTACAAATCACGTATTGTTTTCTTAAATATTGCATATTTTTGATGCTATTTGCTAGGAAGATTTTTAACATAGATTCTGTTACAATAGTCAGAAGCACCTAAAATCTAAATCTCATTTAAAAAAATGACTTTAGTTTGATATTTGATATTTCGTTTGATATTTAGTTTGATATCAAACTTTAGTTTGATATTATGGGGTTGGGGCACATAGAAGGTTAATACAAAGGAAAATACAAAGATGATACCAAAGAGATGTTGTAAGGCAGCATGTATATAGGTATTAGTTCATTGTAGAGACAGCAAGAGGGGACAGTGACTGGAACAGGGCACAGCAAAGGTTCTGGGGTACTGGTAACATTCTATTTCTTGATCTGGGTTAACAGATGTGTTCAATTTGAGGAAATTCAACAAGAAGTACTTTTTAAAAATTTGTATCCTTTTCTGTATGCATTTTATCATCCAGTTGAAAAAGTTAACTAAAATAATGAAAAAAAAATTCAGGAGTTAATTCATGCATTTGACGGCAGCCTCAGACTCATGAGACATCAGACATTCATGTGAGTGATGGGTGTCACCATGCTTCCTTCCCCTTGACAGTGTGCTGAATCGAACTGAGATTCCTTGCAAGAGACGATACTATTTTATGTATCATTGAAAACATAACCAAGGAGATGCCTGGTGCAAAGATTCTGGGGCAGGAGTGTCTATGAAGAAGAAAGAAATATGGGGAAATATGAGAGGGAAAAAAGGAGGTGGAGGATGATAAGGAGAAAATGTGAGAAGACAATTGATAGGAAGCCTTGTTCCTTGCCAGAATCAACTGAAAAATTACAGCGTATTTATCCTTTCTTCACTTTAGCCCTAGTAAGATAGCATGAAGTGACATTAAGATCTCGTTTTCTTATAATATTATACAGTTGTAAAGCACTATTATTAGCATAGACAGGATACCATGGGACATTTCTTCTACACCTGAATCTTATTTAAATCAAAGTTAAGTGCCACCTTCTCTTTGCTCCAGGTCATCTTGCTCCTTCCTCGGGTATTATCACTCATCACACCGTATTCAGATGACTTGACCGTCTCCTTTACTTTACTCTCATCTCCTAGAAGGCACGAACAGTGTTTTATTCATCTCTAAGTTGCCAAGGCATAGCATAGGCTTGAGCTTTGAGTCATTGCTCTATAAATATTTGTTATATTAAACGAATGGATTTTAGGATGATCGTGCTCATGGAATGCTCAACGACCTGTGTACACAAAATCTGCTCCTATAAAATATAAATGTTTCAGGTAACAAATCATTGGTTAATGCTAATTTATTGTTCAATTTGATCATCAAAATCAATTTCTTAATATGAATTTATTAATTCATCTGAGCATCATAGCAGCCCTGCATGGCACAGAAGGACAGTCATCATTAAAACACCCATTGTACAAATGAAGAGGTTAAGTGTATAACATATAAGAATAACTTGTTGGAGGCCCTACAGGTAGAGAGAGTCAGAGCCACATCTGGAACCTAGACTTTTGACTTTTCACTCAGGTAATTACCTCTAAACAACTACATAACATTTGGTAACAGAAAGTCACTCTGTACATTATCCTAGGAAGTTTTAACTCCCAGGCTGGTTCCCCCAGCTATAACTTGGCTTTTTGACCACCTTCCTTGACCACCCCATTCTGTTAATCCTTATTTCCTACCTTCACCCCTGCCCCGCCCCCACCTTCACTCCCACTTCAGTCCCTGAGATCACAGGGAAGAAATGCTATTTTATATTGGCATAATATTACACCTATTTGTAAATTCATTTCGGCATTCCTTATTCCCTATATATAATGGACATTTTCTCCATAATGTATGTATAAAGTCTTCTTCAGAAAATGCCATTTTTGCTGATCTGCAACATAGTCTAAGTAAGAATTGGGGTCTCTCTGCAAATGCTGCTTCAAGACCTAACTAACAAGTTTAAAGACCTGCCTTTCTGTGCCCCACTATGGGAAACAATTTCAGTTTCAGTCAGATGTAAGGATTGAGGTAGACACAGAGAGCACAGCTGAAAAACTCTTCCAGTTTTCGCTTCTGCTCAGGAGACATGGAGTATAGAAAGCTTGGTGTATAGATAGACAGCTTTCTATCTATATCCCTAGATATAACAACTGTAGGTGTGAAGTCTCTCTCTCTCTTTTCCCCCATGCTTTCCCCCACCAAGACAGTGAGATTTGAAGACTATCAATTAGCCATTCTGTAGTCTCTTATATTTGCACCACAACAGGTGAGAAGAGCGAGTTGGTAAAGGAACCAAATTCTCACACTGCCCCCAACACATAAAAATAAAGACAAGCGTAGTCGTCGTCTTCCTCCTCCTCATTGTCTTTATCCTAATTTATAAGCACTCACAGAAATTGTTACCAACCTTCAGCTTTCAGCCTGCTGTGCAGAATGATGGGTTTTGGAGCAGGTGATCAAGGGCTCTGACCTTCTCCTTCCAGCTCTGTCACTGGCTTATGACATAGTCCTTGGAGCTTGGCTTCTTCATCTGTACAAACGATGGCCCGCACCGTACAAACGATGTCATGGCTATTGAGCATATTAAATAAGATAAATCAAGTAAGATAACATATACAACAGCTTTGTACAAACTAATAGCTCTATGAAAGTTACTTTCGGGCTTCCCTGGTGGCGCAGTGGTTGAGAGTCTGCCTGCCAATGCAGGGGACGCGGGTTCGTGCCCCGGTCCGGGAAGATCCCACATGCTGCGGAGCGGCTGGGCCCGTGAGCCATGGCCGCTGAGCCTGCGCGTCCCACATGCCGCGGCTGGGCCCGTGAGCCATGGCCGCTGAGCCTGCGCGTCCGGAGCCTGTGCTCCGCAACGGGAGAGGCCATAACAGTGAGAGGCCCGCGTACCACACACACACACAAAAAGTTACTTTCAACTGTTTGACCTCTCAGTTTCCTTATCTCTAATGGGAACAATAATGGTACTTACCTCATAAGGTTCTTGTGAACTCTAAATAAGTTAAATGTAAGAACAGTTCCTGACATAGTGCTTAATAAATGTTAGCTATTGATATTATTAATGTAAGCTCCACGGGGGGGGGGCGCATGTCGAATTTTAAACTTTTTTCATCTTTCTTAGAGCACAGCATTCTACACCCGGCAGGCTACAACCGACTGGCGAACTGAAGAATCTTCTCATCCCAGTCCGCGCCGCGGAAGGCATTTGGGTGTAGGACGGCGGTAAGCCGGAACCGAAAGCTCAGAACGCTGAGACGCCGGAGCCTTTTTACGCTTGGACTCAGGACCCGGAAGTGGCGAGGGCGGAGTTAGCGCTGCGGTGTGAAATCGGCCAGCCGGAGAAGATGCTGCTGGACCTGTCGGAGGAGCACAAGGAGCACCTGGCCTTCCTGCCGCAAGTGGACAGCGCGGGTCAGGGGGCCCGGCGGCGGAGGGTGGTGCTCTGCGGTCTGGGGAGGGGATCGGTGGGAGCGCCCTGTGCTAAGGGTCTCCTGGCTTCCGTTGCAGTGGTCGCTGAGTTTGGGCGAATTGCGGTGGAGTTCCTGAGGCGTGGCTCGAACCCCAAGATCTACGAAGGCGCTGCGAGTAAGCAGGGGGGAGGCACAGCGCTGAAAACTGCACAGAGAAGTGCGTTCTCTGTCCCCCTGGAGGGGAAGGGGTTATTGGGACTCTAAAGGTCTTATTCCCATTGTGGCAGAATAAAAGCAGAAGGGCTCTTCAGTCAGGGCGCAAATCCTGCCCGTCCCCTAAGTATTGTGAGTTTTTAAAAGCTTGTATTAAGTCGATTTCCTGACGTGTTAATGGACATAATACCATCTGCCAGAATACTGTGATGCTTACCTGCATCCAAGTGTGTGGAATAGCTGGATGAACCATAAATATACAAGTGTTTGGTTATTATTAGTTGTTCAGACATCTACTTTTGCTGAAGGATTTTTACCCCGATGGACGAGGGACGGTTTCTATTATTGTCCCTTCTGCCAGGCTTGAAGTAGCGGTGCACTCAAGAGAAGGACTGTGCGCCTGGTATTGTCTCCACTGGTCTGTTTTT
The DNA here is from genome assembly GCF_964165515.1 of Mesoplodon bidens. Classification (NCBI taxonomy): domain Eukaryota; kingdom Metazoa; phylum Chordata; class Mammalia; order Artiodactyla; family Ziphiidae; genus Mesoplodon; species Mesoplodon bidens. The sequence goes on from NC_138161.1 coordinate 130,932,110, forward strand.
GTAAAGGTTACATGGTGGGAAATACTGAAGGCATTTGGCTGGGAGTGGAGAATGAACAGGAGGCTATTACCAAGTAATTATTTTTTATAATAATTGCAGTGTTTGAAAACATGGAATAATAGATAACATTTACTCTTTAGAGTTTGAATAAAAGAATAAATACCACATAATTTATTTGCTCATTTTTCCTCTTATTTCAGGAAAACTCAGTGTGAGTAGTGACACTGTCCAACATGGTGTGGAAGGATTAATACACCTCCTCACTGAAAGTTCAAAGCTCATGGTAAGGGCTTTTGTGGACTGTTTTGTATTAGCAGGACCTTTAGGAGGTTCAGTATACTCTACGTCAGTCCTGGCAGGATCTGCTCATTTCAGTAATGTTGTTACTGGTTTATAATGGATTTAGTGAAGTCATGCCTAAGCAATCTGACCATAATGTGATCTGCTGGCATGAATACCTCTTGTCAGTATAAATTAGAATTGCCTCTAATTCTGCATGTTTTAAACCATATACTATAGTATGTATCCCAAGAGGAGGGAGAATGAAATGATTTAATTTTTTGCATATTAGCAGTATATAGCTTGGTGGAGAATTGAGAAAATTTTTTCCATTTTTTTTTAAGTGTTAGTTTCCCCTTCCTTAATACTAGCTGAGGGATCTTGTACCAGTATTTGTTTCTTCATGCTCCTAATAGAAAAAATATCTGAAAAATTACAGGTGGCTGCATGGGGCTGAATTTACGTATTATCCATTCTACCGTGTCTCAGATTTACCTTTCTATAAGAATCACGTGTGACCCTTGTTAACCAGATTCCCGGTTCCTACCTCAAACCTATTGAATCAGGCTTTCCAGAGGAGGGGCTTGAGAATTAATCTTTTCCCAAGGTGCTTCAAGTGATTCTTAAGATCGGGCAAATTTGGGAAACTACACTAGAGGCTCAACATTTTGATAGTGAATCCTAATGCAGGAAGTGATAAAAGATGCAGTGTGGCTTACTTGAGTTGTTTTCACCCTAACAGTTAGATTATTTGAGTGGTTATGAACAACTACATTAAAAATTTATTTTATAGATCCCTTTTGTCGGGCTTCCTAAAATACTACACTTAGAGGTGGTCCACAGCAAACGCCCTGTCCCATAAATCCATGTTCCATTAATTGATATGGGGAACTCATTTTTGCTGCCCTAAGCAATCCTTTCTGGCCCTATCCAGAGCTTTCCTGGCTGCTCTTCTCCTGAGAATAGATCTCTAGCCTCTTGCTCTTCTGTGTAGTCAGACTGAATCTTCTGACAGACGACCTGGTGTGATTGGTCAGCTAACCTAACCTGCCCAGCCCCAGGGACTATAATCTCCTCCACAAAGGCAATGAGCCTGTTTGTTTTGTTCAGCTCTGTCTTCCTAGCACAAGACCTATCCCACAGTAGGATCTCAGAAAATATTTGTTGAAGGGATAAAATACACAAGCCTATGCTATTATAAACAGAAACAAGTCTAGTGACGTTAACGAACCTGAAAAAGAAAGGGTGGTATGCAGAAATTGGAAAAGAGCAAGGAAAGTAGAGTGTTAAAGTGGCTGAGGTGAATACAATGAAAGGAAGAGGAGCAAAGAGAAAGACTGTGCTTTCTCTACCTTTTTATCCCCTCCTCACTTCAATCATCCAATAAGGGAGTAAAAGCAAGGCTGCTGTTGGCAGCTTCCTTTTATCCTATTGAGGGTCAGTGCCAGTGTTAGGATTGGTCCCCAGTAATGCTGAACCATTGGACAGCAAAACTGTGACTCCATGCCCTTCTCTCCCAGCTCCCTTTCCTGGCCAAATATATGATTTCTTTGTGTCCAGTCAGCATCTGAGTATCCCACTAGGACTTACCCAAACCAGGAGCCCTCATTCTCTCACTAAGGTTTTTTTTTTTTTTAAAGTCTTTTGACACCATTCACCTATTTCTCCCATCCCACCTCCTACTCCCTGCCTCTGGCAACCACCAATCTGTTCTCTGTATCTATGACCTTGGTGGGTTTTTTGTTTTTGTTTTTTAAGATTTGACATGTAAGAGAGATCATACAGTATTCCTTTCTCTAATTAGCATAATGCCCTTGAGTTCCATCCATGTTGTTGCAAATGGCAAGATTTTATTCTTTCATTTTTTTCTTATGGTGGATAATATTCCATTGTGTATATATGCTACAATTTCTTTATCCCTTCATCCATTGATGGACAATGAGTTTGTTTCCTTATCTTAGCTATTGTAAACAGTGATGCAGTGAACATGGCGGCACATGTATCTGTTCAAGTTAGGGTTTTTGTTTTCTTTGGATAAATACCCAGAAGTAGAATTGCTGGATATTGTGGCAGTTTGATTTTTAATTTTTTGGGGACCCTCCATTACTGTTCTCCATGGTGGCTGCACCAATTTACATTCCCACCAGCAGTACAAGAGGGTTCCCTTTTCTCCCGCATTGCCAACACTTGTTATCTGTTTTCTTTCTGATAAGAGCCATTCCAACAGGTGTGAGATGATATCTCATTGTGATTTTGATTTGCATTTCCCTGATGATTAATGATGTTGAGCATCTTTTTCATGTACCTGTTGGCCATCTGTATGTGTTATTTGGAAAATGTGTATTCAGATCTTCTGCCCATTTTTTAATCGAATTGTTTGGTTTTTTGGCTATTGAATTATATGAGTTCTTTATATTTTTGGATATGAACCCTTTATCAGATATATGATTTGCAAATATTTTCTCTCATTCAGTAGGTTGCCTTTTTATTTTGTTGATGCTTTCCTTTGCCCTGCAGAAGCTTTTTATTTTTTTATTTTTATTTTTTATTATAAATTTATTTATTTATTTATTTTTGGCCACGTTGGGCCTTCATTACTGTGCACAGGCTTTCTCTAGTTGCGGTGAGTGGGGGCTACTCTTCATTGTGGTGCGTGGGCTTCTCATTGCAGTGGCTTCTCTTGTTGCGGAGCATGGGCTCTAGGCACGCAGGCTTCAGTAGTTGTGGCTTATGGGCTCTAGAGCGCAGGCTCAGTAGTTGTGGCACACGGGCTTAGTTGCTCTGCAGCATGTGGGATCTTCCTGGACCAGGGCTTGAACCTGTGTCCCCTGCATTGGCAGGCAGATTCTTATCCACTGTGCCACCAGGGAAGCCCCCAGAAGCTTTTTAATTTGAAATAGTCCCACTAGTTTATTTTTATTTTTGTTGCTTATTTTTATGTATCAGAAACTCGGAATTTGGAATAGTGGGCAAGGATTGCCTTTTACTAAGGAGTGTTATTTCTTTTACTAGACAGAAAAGAATTAAGGGGTTTCATATTCTTTTGCATATATCCAGTATTTCAGCATTTCCTAGACAAAAATAAATTTTGATGTTCTGTTAAACTCGATTCACTTTTAGATTTCTGAACTGGATTTCCAAGACTCAGTTTTTGTTCTTGGATTCTCTGAGGAATTGAACAAATTGTTGCTTCAGCTTTATCTGGACAACAGAAAAGAGATCAGAACTATCTTGAGTGAACTGGCACCAGACCTTCCCAGTTACCACAGCCTTGAATGGAGACTAGATGTACAGGTATGACTATTTTTGTTTAAACCTGACATAGAATATAAGATTAATTTTACGTTTATGTCCTGAAGCTTCTTGTATTCCTTACCATCTTAACCAAACTCTGGTTTGAAACTTTAGTTTTTTAATGTTCATTTTTAGACCATTTCCCGAATAGTTCATTTTCTTATATTTTTCATGTGTTCACATTGGTTTAACTTATGAAGTTTATAAGAAATAGGTTATTTGGAAAAGCAGGTGGCTATCCATATTTTTAAAGTGGTGCTTAGCTTTTTAAGAACTTTCTGTCTAAATAAAACATATATGTAAAAAAGTACACAGGTCAGTATACAGCCCAATGGATTATGGGGTGAAAACACTCATGAAACCAACACTCACCAGCACCTCAGAAGCATCCTCCTTGCCTCCTACCAATTACTTCCCCATCCTTCTTTTCAAAGGTAACTAGTGTCCGGACTTCTGATGCACAGATTACTTTTTCCTGCTCTTTAACTTTCTATACATGGAATGATTCAGTAAATATTCTTCTGTGTCTGCCTTCTTTTTGTGAGATTGGGTTGTTTTTAAAGCCACATAAATAACCAAAAGGGATATTTCAGACTATCACGTGAAGCCCTTTCTCAAGCAGTGACAGATAAGTTAGTTAATAGATGTTTGCTGAATGTCATCCACTCACTAATCAGCTCTAATCAGAGCTGCTCTGAATGCTTTGGGCCACAAAAGAAGTGTAAGACACTTTCTCAGCTGGGAAAGATGTTATCTGGTTAGGGATATTCGTGTTCTCAAAATAACTAGCAATTAAAGATAGTTGTGAAATACGGTTCTGGAGAGGAAAAGAGAATAGAATTGTATAGATGAAGATACAGCTGAGTATTTCAAAAAAGCTGTATAGCTCAGGTAGTTCAGTGTACACCGGCATGATCCAGAAAAGCTCCCAGAAGAGGAGGTGACATTTCAGAGAAATGAATGGATAGAGAAAACCAGGCTAACGTTCTTGACAGGAGACAGCATAAGTTGTAAAGGCCCACATGCATGTGGGAATGAACAGGTGGCTATGTGGGCTAGCTCCCTAGTTCCCAGACGTGATTACACACTGGAATAACCCAGGGAACTTTCAAAATTCTGATGTCTCTGTCCTACCCTCGAGGTTCTGATTTACTGGTGTGGAGTTCGCCCTGGGTATCAGGATTTTTTAAAGCTCCCCTGTCACCCAGGTAATTCTAATGTGCAATAACGTTTGTAAACTGCTGTAATAGTGGAGTCTTCCTCATGTGAATGGCCCAGGTAGGTTATAGAAATTCAGTTAGAGTTTAGCAATTATATCCCAGTGTGTTGAGTGCTTGAATATATATTAACACAGGAGAGACTATAAACAGATTATAGGCTCCTTGACGGTAGGTGCTGTGTCTTGTTCACTACTGTGTCTCCAACACAATGCCTGACACATAGGCATTCGGTACTGAATATAAATAAGGAGAGGTGGTCAGCAGCTTCTTAACCGTGTTATTTATTAAATATTTCTTGTACACCTGTCATGTGCCAAGTGGTGTGGCTACAGCAAAGAACTTGATACAGTTGATGCTCTTGGAGACCTTAGAAGCAGCAACTCCTGTGGGGCTCACGGGGAGGAAGAGATCACTGTGGTTATGCCTTTATGTTTAAGTCCTCTTATAACCAGGTGGAGGAGATTTGGGGATGGTCATGTGCATGAACTTCAGCACTAGTTTATCTTGTATCCCTCTCTTATGTGGAGATAGCTTCTGACTTTTGGGTTCCAGTAGCCCTCAGAGGTTCTTTTTTTGGCTTTATTGATTTGCTTTGAGTTTTTGCATTATTAAGACATTTTTAGAAGTTAGAAACTTAGGCAATTGAAATTTCTAAAATTAGACTCGGGCTTCCCTGGTGGCGCAGTGGTTGAGAGTCCGCCTGCCGATGCAGGGGACACGGGTTCGTGCCCCTATCCCGGAAGATCCCACATGCCGCGCAGCGGCTGGGCCCGCGAGCCATGGCCGCGGAGCCTGTGTGTCCGGAGCCTGTGCTCCGCAACGGGAGAGGCCACAGCAGTGAGAGGCCCGCGTACAGCAAAAAAAAAAAATAAATAAAAAATAAAAATAAAAATAAAATTAGACTCAAGAGAGTTCATTTGCCCAGTAAAATGAGTTTGAATTGCTGTGTTACTGCAAGGACTAATACAGTTTAATGTTGAGGGTATATTGAATGAATATTGCCATGTGGTGAGGTGTATTTAAGGGCTAAAAGAGCTACTCAGAGAACTAATGGATTTACTGAGCTCCAGCAAGGAAGGAAGAGAAGAAGTCTTGTCAGATGAAGACCAGATAAATGGCTAGGAAACTAGTAACAGGATATAGAACCTTTCATTTTTGAGTAGCTGACTCATCTCATGGAGACTGGTAGCAAATGGATAGTTACCAGCTAATTATTGTGCAGTTGCTGATGGGAAATAAATGAATCATCATAAGTTAGTTTCTAATAGAAGCATTTCCCATACTTCATAAATTGCCAGCACTTGTTAAATAACATCAGTAAATTGAATGCATTGAATGAGACCAGTGCAGGAGAATGTTACCTTTAGGGCTGATCCTTTTAAAGTTGCTGCTGTTATTTTTACAGGGAGAAGGACAGAATTTCATCCCCATTAAAAAAAATAAGTCCATATCAAGAACTTTGTGGAAAGAAAAACTTTGTGGGCTACTGTTCTTTATCCTATAGTACTGTCATTCAGTACCTTTGAATCACCCTCCCCAAATTACAACCCCCTCCCAGGCCCCTAAGGGTAACCACTATCCTGAATTGTCTGTTAATCTTTTCTTTATAGTTTTTTTAATGTATATGTTTTCACTAGACTGTATAGTTTTTAGATTTTCATGTATTCTGCAACTTGCTTTTATTTTGTTTGTCTTTTTTAATTTTTGGTTATGTTGGGGTCTTCGTTGCTGCATGCGGGCTTTCTCTAGTTGCGGTGAGCGGGGTCTACTCTTCGTTGCGGTGCTCAGGTGGCTTCTCTTGTTGTGGAGCATGGGCTCCAGGCACACGGGCTTCAGTAGTTGCGGCATACGGGCTCAACAGATGTGGCTCCCGGGCTTAGTTGCTCCGCGCCATGTGGGATCTTCCCGGACCAGGGCTTGAACCCGTGTCCCCTGCATTGGCAGGCAGATTCTTTTTTTTTTTTTTTTTTTTTGCGGTACGCGGGCCTCTCACTGTTGTGGCCTCCCCCGTTGCGGAGCACAGGCTCCAGACGCGCAGGCTCAGCGGCCATGGCTCACGGACCCAGCCACTCCGCGGCATGTGGGATCCTCCCAGACGGGGGCACGAACCCGTGTCCCCTGCGTCGGCAGGCGGACTCTCAACCACTGCGCCACCAGGGAAGCCCTGGCAGGCAGATTCTTAACCACTGTGCCACCAGGGAAGCCCTGCAACTTGCTTTTTTGATTGAACGTTTTCTTTTTAGATTTATTCATGACAATTCACGTTGCTATAGTTCACTTCTTTTTGCTGTCATTTAGTAAGCATTTCACTGTATGAATATTCTCAATTTATCCATTCTGTTGTTAAAGAATATTTGAGGTTTGTCTAGTTTTGGACTCTTGGAAACAAATACTATTATGAATATGTGTATATGTGTAAGAGTTTAAGGTAAATACCTAGGAGTGGAATTGCTGGTAATGTATACGTTTTCCAAAGTGATTTTGTCATCAGTCTCACCACCAGTGGATGAGAGTTTTCATTACCATCACTTTACAGTGCTCCGTATGGATAGGTTTCTAACTCTTGCAAGTCAGATAAACAGTATCTTACGATTTTATTGGCCATTTTACTGATTTCTAATAAAGTTGAACATATTTCCTATGTTTATCTATTTGTGTTACTTCTGCAGAGTGCTTGGATAGGTCTCTGTACAATTTTTTCTTGGTTTTGTGGGGTTTGTATTAAATCAGAGCAGTTCTTCATACATTCTTGATACTAACTTTTGTTTGTTTGTTTGTATGTGTTACAGAATATCTTTTCTCAGTTTGTGGCTTGTTTTTCCACCATTTTTAGGTATCCTTCGAAGAAATTTTAATGATTGTTCAATGTATCCATTTTTTTCTTTATGTTTTTTTTTTATATCATGTTTAAGAAACCCTTCCATGCAGACTATACATCCTGATTGACTATACATTCTAGTTTCTTTTTTTTTTCCAAAGGTTTGGGGTTTTTTTATATAAATTTATTTTATTTATTTATCTTTGGCTGCCTTGGGTCTTTGTTGCTGCGCGCGGGCTTTCTCTAGTTGTGGCGAGCGGGGGCTACTCTTCATTGCGGTGCACGGGCTTCTCATTGCGGTGGCTTCTCTTGTTGCAGAGCATGGGCTCTAGGCACGCAGGCTTCAGTAGTTGTGGCGCACGGGCTTAATTGCTCCGTGGCATGTGGGATCTTCCTGGACCAGGGCTCGAACCTGTGTTCCCTGTATTGACAGGCGGATTCTTAACCACTGCGCCACCAGGGAAGTCCCTCTTTCCAAAGGTTTTAAAGTTTACTTTTCTTTTTGAAGTCTGTGATTCATCTGAAATTAGATTTTTATGTATGCTATAATGTAATTATTATATGTTTAGCATGATTATTAAATAGTCCTTATGCTCTTATTCCATTTAAAATCAAGCTTGCAAGCAGAAGCCTCAGGCAACAGATGAAACCATCAGTGACTATAAAGCTACGCCTTAATCAGAATGGAGATCACAACACCCAAGTTCTGCAGACAGACCCAGCCACCCTGCTTCATTTGGTTCAGCAATTGGAACAAGCCTTGGAAGAGATGAAAACAAACCACTGTAGGAGAGTTGTGCGCAATATCAAGTAGTCCCAACTTGTTTTCTTCCCTTAGAATCACTTGTGAGTTGATGATATGCAGCAGTTACTTTTCAAAATAAATTTTTTAATTGATAGTGATAAATACATAGAGATTTCATAACATTTCTTTTCCTGTGTGAAGATACTGAGGTCATGATCAAAGGCTAAGTAAATTTCCTCTCCTGGTGCTAAATGTGGTCAGCTTCTTGACAATTAAGATGTATTTTGTATTTTAAATGTGTAAATAGGATTGAATCAACTGGAAGTGAATCTATACTGTTCAAATCTTCTGTATATATAAATGACTGTACTTTTTTTTTTTTTTCTTTTTTTCTTTTTGCGGTATGCGGGCCTCTCACTGTTGTGGCCTCTCCCGTTGCGGAGCACAGGCTCCGGACGCGCAGGCCCAGAGGCCATGGCTCACGGGCCCAGCCGCTCCGCGGCATATGGGATCCTCCCAGACCGGGACACGAACCCGTATCCCCTGCATCGGCAGGCGGACTCTCAACCACTGCGCCACCAGGGAGGCCCATGACTGTACTTTTTTTGATACTTCTTCTGACTACTTAACTTTATTATATTCCTTCTTATTGACCTAAATGTGACAGTAAAGTTCACAATGTAATGCTATTACTATTCAGAATATTCCTAGACAGTTTAATGTTTTTGACCTTTAAAAGCACCCCATGAGGGCTTCCCTGGTGGCACAGTGGTTGAGAGTCCGCCTGCCGATGCAGGGGACACGGGTTCGTGCCCCGGTCCAGGAGGATCCCATATGTCATGGAGCGGCTAGGCCCGTGAGCCATGGCCGCTGAGCCTGCGCGTCTGGAGCCTGTGCTCCACAACAGGAGAGGCCACAGTGGTGAGAGGCCCACGTACCGCAAAAAAAAAAAGAAAAAAGCACCCCATGATGTTAACAGCCACAGAATAGTTGGAAGTGAATATAAACTTTTTTAATGCTGTATTTAGGCGGTTCTTGCAATTTTTCTTTGCCTGTGAATATAGTAAGTATTTACCATGTTGCTTAAGTTTAAGTTGCCATGGCTAATAAGCTTAAATAGTACTCAAATTTGTGTGAATATATTGCATTTTATTAAGGACTACTTTTTTCCCCCTATTATCCAAAGCATCTAAGAGATACACTGTCATTTACATTTATAAACAATGGATGCAGACATAATGTAATCAATTCTTAATTATCTGGATATAAATTATAGTCACATTTTATAATTCTGTTCGAATAAAGTATAAAGAGGGCAAAGAGAGGCCATGTTTACTACATTCCAAGCAAATATCCCTTCTTCCTTACAAACTTGATTTTTGTTTTGTTTTGCTTTTTAGTGGGTAACTATAAGCTGTTAGCCTGAAAAATTTAGATGCTGATGTGTCAGGTCAGCCTCATAGAGTACAGGGACACAGGGAAACTTAAGGAGACACAAGGAGGCTTAATGAGTAACAGACTTAAGGAGAAAGTTATATGGAAGAGTAGAAACTGGGGTTCAGTCTTAAATATCTAGCCAAGACCTTATTCTGAGAATCTCATCCCATGCAGCAACTCAGGAAGTTCTTTAGAAACGTCAGACTCTAAACTGTACTCTAAGCTCTACCAATACTTGGCCTTCTAAGAGTTAGAGATTTTCAGGTCAGAGTGACATCACGTTTCTTCTTTCTCTTAAAGGAGAGCCCAGCAGGAAACAGAGGCCAGTGGAAGAAAAGCACAATTGATATTGCCACCCATCATCCCCCTGCAGGCATCTGGGTCACCCTTTTCCCTATAATATCAGATATTAGCAAACTATAATCAGATAATTTTTAATTATAGTGATAACTTGATTAATGACGCTTTCATATTAACAACCTCACAAACAAAAGGAAACTTTATATATTACATGAAATAGTAGCATATGTCATCAGGTTTAAAAGCAACATGCCTGCCAAGCTTATATGATGAAAATAGCTCTGTGAGCCTTCTTATTTGTCCGCATTTGGTGGGAGATAAGCAGGGCTGACTCCAGCCAAGATTGAAATAATATCCCTGTGTCTCCTTAGGGCAACCTTTCTTCTTTCTCCGTATCCACTGTTCTTACCCCAAGCAAAACAACAAAGCACATGTTAGTCTTTTTTTTATTTGTATCAAACTCCCCTGGTCTCCTTTGGCTGTACTTTGTTATTCTTTCTGATGTTCTGCCTTTTTTGCCTTTTTGGGCCAGAGTGAGTTGGGAGCAGTCTCCTAATTTCCTTTTGAATCTGGGACTCAAGTTTTTTTTTACAGACCGTCTAATGAGCCTCTTCCTTTTCTTGTTTGGACACTCCACACCCTTATGCATTCCTCTGCCTTGTTTGTTTTATGGCACATTTGATTTTTTTGTAACTTGTATATGAACATATTTTCTGCAGATGCAGTCACTATTCTACTCTCATATATGACCAGGTTTCTTGACCCTGGGATGTTCCTTTCCATCTGTAACTGTCTAAATGTTTGTTAAAACATTTTGGATTATGAGTATGCTAATTTTTTAGGATTTGCTGATGCATGTTTAGACTAGTTTAATAGCTTTTATGTCTCAAAGCCAGAATAGTAACATCTCATCTCTCAGAACAGAGCTGTGAGTAGGAAATAATCAATATGTATAATCACAAAGTCTACATATACTTCACCCATTGGAAGTCTCCTTTGTGTTTCACAAAATTCCATGAGCTTGTTTTGTTATTGATATTTCCAAGCTTAGGTAAATATAAAGCAGCAAACTAGAAAAGTGGTAGGGATACCATAAGAAGAAAATATACTTCTTTGAAAACTGAAAAGTGAGAACCTGATACCAAGGAAAGTTTGAAAAATCATAAGGGTGTGTAAGGGATGCATGTGTGGGAGCCCTTAAAATTTATAGCAGTATGTGGCCCTTTAGTATATAATCCTATGAGAAGGTTAAGAGATCAGTCTTTGGAACTGGACAAAAGGGTTTGAATTTTAGGCTCTGTGGCTTCTTTTGGGTCCTTAATAAATTCCCAAAGCCTTGTTTTCTTCATCTTTACAATAGAAGTAATAACACCTATCTCATTGGCTTGTAGAGACCAAATGAGACCACATATATAGAATGTTTAGCATAGTATTGGGCTTTAGAAAATACTCGTGTAGACTAAGGATCTCATTATTTTGTAGCCTTGAATTCTGTCTCATATACTCTATTTAAGAAACAGAAAATGTTACCTGATTTCTATACTGAGTTTGAATAACCCATATTAAAAAAAAATTTTTGAAGTCTAAAGGAAGAAAAAAGAGGGAATTTAAATACATTTTTAGTAGTACCTTTATCGAAAATTTTAATTCTTAGAATGATATACATATAACTCTCCAGAAAACTCAGCTCTTCAAAACTGCCTAGTCCCCATAGGACTCAGGTAGACAAGCTGAAGGTTTTATCTATACGCTTGGTCTAGAGTCCCTTTTTTCTGTCTTTTTTTCTCCACACCAGTGAAAGAAGCATGGGAATCTCAAGATACTAGCTAAGCCAGGTCTAAGTGGAGTTGTTTTTAATCTCCAGGAGAAAACACATAATACTTCTTTGTAGTTTCTCATAGCCTTCATGGTCAGGAAGATCTGTCAGCTGCTGTATAAAATCTTCCTGCTATAATGTATGCACTCTTCTCTGTACATTTTTTTTTAATATATGTTTAAGTCTCTCTTTAGCTTACCCTTCCACAGTTTCCATAGTAATAGGTTACTGTCATCCCTTTTCCTTTCTTTCATTAATGGTAGAAAATATTTTGGTAAAAATGGTATCATACTACATTGCCTCTAGTTTAAATATATTCGTTTTTAAAACCACCATGACCGTTATGTTCAAACCTAAATACTTTCCTTAAAAACAAAACAAGCAAGCCCAGCTTCACCATTAATGTGGTTACTTCAGTGAGCTTTACAAACTTCAAAAGCAATGTTTTAATTATAAAAGCAGAAGAAACCCATTATTTCTCAGCTTTGCAAAATAGTATGTACTACTTCGAGATGAGAAAATGATGTACTTTATGGCAATAAAATATATATATTTAGTGATTCAATCACTGAATACTAATGGCTCTTCGTTTTATGTTTGTAGAACTCCAGTCCTCTCTGCTCAGGAACTCAAATGACTTAATTATGTTTGGTAGCCACGAGTCCATAAGATTCTACTTAACCATAACGGGGAAATATAGGAAAAGTAATTTTATTTCCTTAATGAACCTAAAGTAAAAAGGAGCATCAGGAATACAAATATCCACATTAATGTATTCTGAAACTTGGCTTCTATCAGGTTGTTGCCATTTTAAACCCAATTAACTTTTTATAAGATAATTTTTTAAATAATTATAGTGTAAATTATGTAATCATTAGAAATATTGCTAATTATGTGGCTATCAGAGTGGGAGGCCATGCACTTTTATTATACTTGCACCTAAATTGATATTTTTTAGTTGCAAAGACTACAATTTTCATTTTCCTCTCCTGCAGTTACCATATCTTCTGCAGAACAGTCTGCCCAACCATCAGCTAAAAAAGAGAGGCAACGCCAAGAAAAGGATGTTTGCCCTTTCTCACAAACCATGTGAGAGCTTTTACCTCTTTTATTCTTAATTTTTCTTACTCTTTTTTTTTTTTGCGGTACGCGGGCCTCTCACTGTTGTAGCCTCTCCCGTCGCGGAGCACAGGCTCCGGACGCGCAGGCTCAGCGGCCATGGCTCACGGGCCCAGCCGCTCCGCGGCATGTGGGATCTTCCCGGACCGGGGCACGAACCCACGTCCCCTGCATCGGCAGGCGGACTCTCAACCACTGTGCCACCAGGGAAGCCCGATTTTTCTTACTCTTTACTCTTTTACTTTGAGGTATAATCCACCCATTTATGTATGACATTGTGCTGATGGGAAAACAAAGCAAATTTTAAAACCTTTTCTAGCTCTTTTTTTTTTTTTACGAAGGTTCTGACTCCGCTGCATTAAATATTTATTAAATACTCAGAATAACCCATGTTGTGTGTCGAACAAAGGGTGAAGTCCTAAAGTTTAGAATGCTCTCAGGCCATTCCATCCTTGAAAATAGTTTAATTCATAAACTCATCAGGCTGCAGAAAGGAGTATCCTAAGGGGGCTCTTCTGAAGAAGGGAAGGGAAGCTGTCTGTTGGAACCACTTTTCTTTGAAACTCCACCTTCTAATGGAGAGCAAAACTTTTAATATTACTCAATGGCTAGAGCTGTAGAAACGTACAGAGGAAAGGACAGTTCGCTGCAGAATACTGTGGAGTACTTGGACATGGTTTGGATGATAGGAATTATCTTTACCCCTTTTCCACTGAAGAGGGGTTCCCTGAGGTAACCAGAGGTGTGATGGGAAAAGCAAATTGAGTTTTTTTAATACCTGCATGCCAATGTTGTGATTGTCATAAATCCAATGAGAAGTGGATGCCTGTGGTTTTGAAGGAATGTGCTTAGTTCACAGAACGAAAAGGCTTCTCAGTTAACTCAAAGGCTAAAAACACACAGATTAAAATTCAGAGAATGAGGAAAAGAAAATCCAGGGAAGTCTTTGAGTTTCATTGGAACAAGTATAGATGGTTAGGATATGGTTTCCTGGCATGGTCTGCAAACCATAAGCTTTTATTCCAAATAAAAAGTTCTTACAAAGCTCAAGTGAGTGTAAGTGCTGCAACATAATAAAATTACTTGATTTGCAGCTAGGCTGTTGTAACAATGCATAGACTAAAAGACATAAAAAAGGTTGTAGACGATGTTTTGAGTACCTAAAAAAAATAAATGAGTGAGTCACCATATACTTTCCAAAAAGGCGAAGATGATTTGTCTCACAATATAAGCAGTGTAATTAAAAGCTTTTTTTTTTTTTAATGTTTAGACCCTAAGGGTGTAATTAGGGGGTATTCTATCCTATGCTTTTTTGTTCCATTCTTTGCTTAGACATAAAAACCAAATTCCGTGCCTTTCTTAGGCCCTTAGAACAATTTCTTTTCATGCCAAATCTCTTAAGCCTCCTCCCTCCCATTAAAAAAAAATTTTTTTTTGAGAAATAATTCACATAACATAAAATTCACCCTTTCAGGGCTTCCCTGGTGGCGCAGTGGTTGAGAGTCCGCCTGCCGATGCAGGGGACATGGGTTCGTGCCCCGGTGCGGGAAGATCCCACATGCCGCGGAGCGGCTGGTCCCGTGAGCCATGGCCGCTGAGCCTGCGCGTCCGGAGCCTGTGCTCCGCAATGGGAGGGGCCACGGCAGTGAGAGGCCCGCGTACCGCAAAAAAAAAAAATCACCCTTTCAAAATGCAATTCAGTGGGTTTTAGAATATTCACAAAGTTGTGCAGCTCTCACCAGTATCTGATTAGAGAACGTTTTCATCACTCCAGAAAGAAACCCATATCCATTAGCAGTCCCTCTCCCTTTCCTCCTCCCTCCAGCCCCTGGCAACCACTCATCTGCTTTCTGTGGACTTGCCTCTTCTGGACACTTTGTATACGTCGAATTATACAATATATGGCTTTTTGTGTCTGGCTTCTTTCACTTCGCATAGTGTTTTCAAGGTTCCTGTTGTATGTAGCATGTATCAGTACTTTATGCATTTTTTATGACTGAATAATATTTCATTGTATGGATATGCCCTTGCTTTTTCCGGTATTTGATTGAGTCTTATTCCTGGTCTCCCTATGGAATTAATCTGTTGCATTTTATTTTCTAATGTTTGTAAAAGAACCTCTGACAGATTCAATAATGTATTTTCTACAAGGATGGCTTTTTAAAAGTACCTTCCCAGTTACAAGTTAGAAAAGTCTGAGAGCAATTTCTTCCTAGCCAGTTATCAGTAGAGTGATTCTCCAGTGAACTGAGCATTTTATTTCTAGCCTAATTCAAAAGTTATACCCGGGGGCTTCCCTGGTGGCACAGTGGTTATGAATCTGCCTGCCAGTGCAGGGGACACGGGTTCAAACCCTGGTCGGGGAAGATCCCACATGCTGCAGAGGAACTCAGCCCGTGCACCACAACTACTGAGCCTGCGCTCTAGAGACTGCAAGCCACAACTATTGAGCCCGTGTGCCACAACTACTGAGCCCACGTGCCTGGAGCCCGAGTTCCGCAACAAGAGAAGCCAACGCAATGAGAAGCCTATGCACCACAACCAAGAGTAGCCCCCGCTTGCCACAGCAAAGAAATAGAGAAAGCCTGTACACAGCAACGAAGACCCAATGCAGCCATAAATAAATAAATAAATACTTTTTTTTTTAAAGACAGTGGATTAAAAAAAAAAAAAAGTTGTACCAGCTAGGGAGCTAGTTGGCCAAACTGTTGAAGGGACTCAGCCGAGTCAGCTCCAAAGAAAATGAGATTCGTATTATATCCTTTTTAATTTTAATTTAGAAGATTTCCTACTAAAATGAGGGATGTTCTGTGGGCATTTTACAGATTTAGAGAAGATAGGAAAGCAACTAAGGAGGATTTATGTCTTTCCATATTCATTTTGTATTTTTTCACATTAGAAAGGTAAAACTATTAAAAATTTATAAAAATTGTCTATAATGGAATAGAGAAAAAGGCATTTACTTTCACTTAAGTTCACTCCTCAGAATATTTTTTTACTAATTTTGAAATAGAGCACTGGGGGCCTCTAGGACAGCATTTTCTGGGTGATGCAGCTGCTGCAGCCACTGCCTTCTGGGCTTGTAAGCTAGTGGAGGAAAGGAAAAGGTATGTAAACAACATCGATTCAATCAGAGTGTGATTAGGCATAGGAGAAGATACAACAAATGAGGAACTGTGCATACATAAATGAGGGAGGGGGTAATTCTTACTAGGGGCATCAGGAAGGCACTTTTCTCCCCTTGATCGCTTTTTGCTGTCTTGGCAATTGTGCCCCAATTTACATTTGGAGAACAATTTCTTTCCAATTGAATACAGTTCGATGGGACGGTCAGACAAGAGACCATGTGCCCTCTGCTCTTCGTGCTGAGCCCATAAGTCTCTCTCCTGGGACTTTGCAACCTGAGGACTCAGAATGGTTGGCACAAGTTCATTTTAGTGGCAGCCCCACCAGTTGCTCGATGACTTGTTACATGGCCTCACAAAGATCCTCCTGTTCTTTTTTTTTTTCTTTGCAGTACGCGGGCCTCTCACTGTTGTGGCCTCTCCTGTTGCGGAGCACAGGCTCCGGATGCGCAGGCCCAGTGGCCATGGTTCACTGGTCCAGCTGCTCCGCGGCATGTGGGATCCTCCCGGACCAGGGCACAAACCCGTGTCCCCTGCATCGGCAGGCGGACCCTCAACCACTGTGCCACCAGGGAAGCCCGATGCTCCTGTTCTTGTTCTTTAAGGGCCTAGCCTCAGAGCTGCCCCTTGATTCTGCAGAGTGCCTGCCTAATACAATTCCAATAAACTGCTTCTCTGCTTCAGTTGGCATCTTAATAATTCTAAATGCTACAGAGGATAACAATTAGATTCATTTTGTAAAATTGCATACTTTATTTCATAAAATGGATTTTTGTTAAACAGCTCTGCAAATTGTCATGCATCTAAAACGTAGACATTATTTTAGGATATAGATTGACTGCAATATAGGATCTCACAGTCTAATTAGAAAGACAAGGTTCAAAACATAAAACCGTTTCCCTTCTAATACTGTAGTTTTCCTTTTATCTGCTTTCCCTATCTCCTCTGTCGTGTCTATAAACTATTTCCTTAGAACTTGCAATAATCTTGTGGTTTCACTGTAATCATTTTAGTTATTAGTATATTACAGGTTGCTTGTAGAAAATAAGATGAAAACAGGGACTTCCCTGGTGGTCCAGTGGTTAAGACTCTGTGCTCCCAAAGCAGGGGGCTCGGGTTCAATCCCTGGTTGGGGAACTAAGGTCTCATGTGCCACATGGTGCCACAGTCAAAAAAAACACAAAAAAGATAATAACAAAACAGTAACTGTCAAATGAAGCAGTACCTGGTACATCATAGTTAAACAAATTAATGAAAAAATTAATGAGTAAGTAAGAGTGATGAGTGAATGGTATATACTATATTCTCTGTGGAACTTGAGGGTAGGGAAAAAGCAGTTCAGCCTGGAGTGGTCAGAAGAAGACTGATTCTGAGTTGTTGAGAGAAGGACAGGATTTGAGCAGATAGACAAGCAAGGTGGGCATTCTGAGAAGGAGATGAGGGTGAACAAAGGCACAAAAGCAGAAAATCAGAAGCTGCACTTTTATAAGCTGGAGCTATGGAGTGGACTGTGGCTGCTGCTTTCATGGGCCTCTGTGCTAGATGAACCCCTGTCACTGCAACCTTAGATCTACTTCTCCCCTTAGGACCTCATTTTCCTTTTGCCTTTTTGAGTGGGGTTGGTGTTCTCTGGAGGCTTGGGGATATTCAGGAATGGGATAGGGCAGGGGTTTGCCAGTGTCATTTACCGAATGTGTCTTTCAAACTTTCTCCTTTCACCCTTGTTTCATAGCCCTACTTCTGGGAATTCCCTGGCGGTTCAGTGGTTAGGACTCTACACTCTCACTGCCCAGGACCTGGGTTCAATCCCTGGTCAGGGAACTAAGATCCCACAGGCTGCGTGGTGTGGAAAAAAGAAAAAAAAGAAAAAGAAAAAGCCCTACTTCATTAGAATTTATGCTGTTCAGCCATGCCCTCTTTATCATTTATAGCTGCCTTTCATGTGCTTCCTTGATCCTTCCTCTTTTCTGTTCATCTATCCATGCAACGAGTACTTATTGAGTACCTAGTGTATTCCAGAATCTGTTTAGATACTGAGAATACAGTGGGGACAAGAGAAAATCACTGCCCTCATTGAACTTTCAGTCTAGTGGGGCGATGGATAATGAAGAAGATACATGTGTACTATAATTTCAGGTGCTAAATGCTCTGAAGAAAAATAAAAAAAGATTAGGGGTTAAGAGTGAGGGGTCAGGGCTTCCCTGGTGGCGCAGTGGTTAAGAATCCACCTGCCAATGCAGGGGACACGGGTTCAAACCCTGGTCTGGGAAGATCTCACATGCCGCGGAGCAACTAAGCCCGTGTGCCGCAACTAAGCCCGTGTGCCACAACTACTGAGCCTGCGCTCTAGAGCCTGCGAGCCACAACTACTGAAGCCTGTACACCTAGAACCTGTGCTCTGCAACAAGAGAAGCCACCACAATGAGAAACCCATGCACCGCAATGAAGAGTAGCCCCCGCTCGCCGCAACTAGAGAAAAAGACCGCATGCAGGAACAAAGACCCAACGCAACCAAAAATAAAATAAATAAATTTTTAAAAAATTCTATTTTAAAAATCTATTTAAAAAAAGAGTGAGGTGTCAGAGGGATAAATTGGGAGATTAGGATTGACATACACAAACTACTATATATAAAATAGATAACTAATAAGAACCTATTGTATAGCACAGGGAACTCTACTCAATACTCTGTAATGGCCTATGTGAGAAAAGAATCTAAAAAAGGAGTGGATATATGTATATGTATGGCTGATTCACTTTGCTGTACACCTGAAACTAACACAACATTGTAAATCAACTATACTCCAATAAAAGTTTAAAAAGAAAAAAAGATGTCAAAGAACACCTTAAGCCTCTAAGGTGATATCAAAAGGGTTACAATGTCCTGATCCATATTCCTTAGGCCAGAAAGTTGAAAAACAGTAAAATTACTTTTCAATCAAAAAAAAAAAAAAGAACGAGGGGTTGAGAGCTGCTATTTTAGGTAGACTGGTCAGAGAAAGTTCTGAAGAGGTGATGTTGGAGCAGAAACTTGAATGAAATGAGGGGTAAGGATCACTAGATATCAGGAACTGGAATCACTAGAGTGTTTGTTTATTAGAAGGTGAACTGACTTGTCCTCTTCACTGACCTGCGGGAACTGTGGTCTGGAAGGCGTCACACAAAGCTTTCTGGCATGAATCACATTTTGTGGAAGTGACTTAGGTTTGTCTGTGTTTGGTAACAATAAAGAAACTCTACAGTTTCGAATAGGAAAAATGTATTCTATAGATTTACAGATTGAATTTAGGGATGTTTCGGTGAATCATAGTAAAATAAGTCATTGTGATTTACAACAGCTATCAAGAACAAGTGCTTAGAAATCACTCATCTGTGATAGAAAATAATTTTACAGTATTAAATTGCTTTATTACGGTTTTAGAAGTGAACTACATTGGGGAAAAAAATGTGGACTATTTGGAAGAAGAGTATTCAAGACAGAAGGAAACGTATATGCAAATGCCCTGAGGTGAGAATGAGCTTGACACATCTGAGAGCGTGCAAGGAGGGTGGTGTGGCTGGAGTTAAGTAAGGATAGGAGTGATCAGAGGAGTGGGCAGTGGCAAGATTATGCGGGGCCTTTAGCTTCCAAGTGTTCCGAAGTCCTCCCATCAAACTGGGGTATGTGGATGATCCATCCAACACCTTGGCTTCTTGTTTCCTTGATCTCATTTCCTAAGGCCTTCCATGTTTCTTTCAGCCACTTGCTTCCACTGCTACACTCTGGCCCTTGTCTCCACCTGAACTGTTCTATTTCTGAAATCACAATATCAAACATCCCAAGCTCTGAAACTGATCCAGCTCATTGGTCAGTTACCTCCAACACCCCAGTTCTTCAGCTTCAAAGAGACCTTCAATTTTCTTACCCTAACCCTCTCTATTTAACAGCCTCTGCCTATTGGTATGTCCCTCCCTCACCAGCTTGATTCACAGCCCATCACTTCAAGCAACCTATCACTGCCAATATTCTAAACCCTTTCTTTTTCACCTTCCATTGCACCTATCTTGCCCGCCATATGTGAATGCAGATGTCCATCATTTTTCTTGCTAGTTCGTGGCTGCTGAGACCCACAGAAGAAATATGCTGAAGCACACAGACTATCCCGGTTTTTCATTAATGGTCATCAATCTCAATGAAGCCCTTACCACCGACTGACTAGCCTACTGTTTCCCTAGTTAGCTGTCTCCCATTTTCAAAAACTATTTCAAAACTTCTCCACTCCCATTAAACTTCTCATCCACTCACCACCCCCTCTCATTCTCTGCTGATGACTCCCTCCTGCTTCACAGAACAAATAGAAGTGATCAGATAGGAATTCTTTCCACTTCTGGCCAACAAACCTACAATCCTCACTGTTCTCTACACCAATACTGTTTCTCCTATTCCAGTCCAAAAGGCATCCCTCACGTGTCTGGATCCCATTCCTTCCAGTATCCTGACACTTTCGTATTTTCTACTTTATCCATCTTCCTGATTTCCTTCCATTAAAAAAAGAAAGGAAAAAAAAAAGCATTTTCCAGTCTATCTCATCTTTTTTTTAAATTTATTTAATTTATTTTATTTTTGGCCGCATTGGGTCTTCGTTGCTGTGCGGGGGCTTTTCTCTAGTTGCGGAGAGCGGGGGCTACTCTTTGTTGCGGTGCTTGGGCTTATTGCGGTGACTTCTCTTGTTGCGGGGCGTGGGCTTCAGTAGTTGTGGCACACGGACTCAGTTGCTCCGCAGCATGTGGGATCTTCCCGGACCAGGGATCAAACCTGTGTCCCCCACACTGGCAGGCGGATTCTTGACCACTGTGCCACCAGGGAAGTCCAAGTCTATCTCATCTTAATATCCCTTGACTCACATCCCTCTCCAGTTACCATACACTCTGTCTCTTCTCCATTTCAGTAACTTCTGAAAAATTTTACCTTCCCTTCTTAAGCCACTCATGGTAACATTTCCAGGAACTTCCATGTTGCTAAATGCAATGTACGTACATTTTTCAGTCCTCATCTTACTAGATCTTTCATCAGCATTTGACATGGTTGACAGCATTTGACTCCCTCTTTCTAAAAAATATACCCAGGACTTCCCTGGTGGTGCAGTGGTTAAGAATCCGCCTGCCAAAGCAGGGGACACGGGTTCGAGCCCTGGTCCAGGAAGATCCCACATGCCGTGGAGCATCTAAGCCCATAGCCACAACTACTGAGCCTGTGCACCACAACTACTGAAGCCCACGCCCCGCAACAAGAGAAGTCACCGCAATAAGCCCAAGCTCACGCACCTAGAGCCCGTGCTCCACAATAAGAGAAGCCAGTGCAATGAGAAGCCCGTGCACCACAATGAAGGGTAGCCCCCTGCTCACCGCAACTAGAGAAAGCCCGCGTGCAGCAACTAAGACCCAATGCAGCCAAAAATAAACACACAAATAAGTAAAATTTGGGTTCCCTGTGTTTATTGAAAAAAAAAGAATCTGCCTTCCAATACAGGGGACACAGGTTCCATCCCTGGTCAGGAAACTAGATCTCACATGCATGCCACAACTAAGAGTTCACATGCCACAACTAAGGAGCCCACCTGCCGCAACTAAGACCCAGCACAACCAAAATAAAAAAACAGAAAATATAGCCTTTTTCACCCTGTTTTTTTTTCCAAACGCTCTCCTGTTTTGCCTCCTATATCTCTATCAATGTGTTCTTGTTATTCTTTGAAAGACTCTGTCTTCTACTGTCCTTTTAGTTGTAGGTGGTCCACAGAGCTTTATCTTAAGTCATTTCTCTCTACGGACTTATACCAGGTAATTTAGTTCATTCTCTTGGCTTTATTACCATCAATTTGCTGACGGCTATCAACTGTAGATCTCTAACTCATATTGCTCTCCTGACTTTGAAACACATGTATCAGCTGTCTGTGCTTAGATGTCTAGCAGGTACTTCAAACTCAAGATGAACAAAATTCAACTCATCTCTTACAAACTTGCTCTTTTCCAGTGTTCCTTATTCAACAAGTGGCATTGCCATCCACACAGTTGCTTAAACAAGAGACATATGTCACTCTTGGCTTCTCTCTCTCCCCCTCACTCATCCCAGCTGGTCAATTACTAAGCCCTATCAATTACACCTTCTTAAATGTCATTCAAATTAGCCCACTTCTCTCCATCCAATGGCCTCCTTGCTCTTGCCTGCCTGGGCTACTGTATTTGCCCCCAGTTAACTGGTCTCCCTGAGCCCCTCTTATTAACTTCCCCTTTTCCCCACATGCGTCCCTCCCCTCCAATACATTTCCTACACAGCAGCCAGAATTATCTTCCAAAGAGAAATTACATCCTTTGGCTGCTTAAAACCCTTCAGTTGGTTGGCACTGCTTTGGGGAGGAAGTCCTGGCTCCTGCCTTTCTCTCTAGCCTCATCTCTCTCGCATTCTCCTCTGCCCATGCTATGTTCTTCCAGCTCCTTTACTTCCGCTGTCTGGATCCTCTTCCATCATCTATGAAGGTAACTGATATGCATTCCTCTGGTTTCACAGTAAACATTTCCTCCAGGAGGTCAGGAGCCCCTGTTCTGTTTACATGGCGCCCTGAGCTGACCTTATCATAGAGTCAGCAGGTTTTTTTGTAATTACTAGATTAATTACCTATTTTTCCTGGATTGTAGGAACCGTTTTTCCTTGTTTTCCTGTTGTCTGTCACTGTGACTGGACATGGTAAGCTCCTATTAAATGTTGAAGGGAGAAAGGGAAAGAGAAGAAAGAATATAAAATGGAGTAGCGTACAAAATTTGCATACATTTTAAAGGTAAAACAAGACTCCAAATAAATTTTGCTTTTCTCTCATACAAATATGGTTTGCATTAACCTTACAAGTTACATGTCAGCTTTTTTCTCCCCCTTGAGTGGAAAGACATATTTTGGACATTTAGTCTGCAGATACCATTAAATGGATAGAGCTAGGTATTTACTTAGACTAGTGGTTCTCAGTGTAGACTGACCTTTGGAATCCCTTGGAGGGGGGTTAAAAATTCTGTTTCCTGAGCCCCACCTTCATAGATTTTCATTTAATCCGCCTGAGATTTTTAAAAGCTCTCTACATAATTCTGATGTACAGCAAAAGTTAAGAACGTGACAGTTACTGGAGTTTTTGTCTTTGTGACTTGCTTCACTGACTGACTTTTGAGCCTATCAGAAAATAAGAAATTCAAACAATCCAGGTTCAGCAGTGCCCTGATTCACCCAGTAGTGCTTTCAACTACAACTAAAAATGGTTGAAACAGTGAAAAGAATTCATTGGTACAAGTAACTGTCAAGTCTAGAGATAGTGTTGGTTTCAGGCAAACTTGGTCCAGTGGCCCAGTGATGTCCCCAGTCACTCCATATCTTTCTGTTTCTCTTTCCTGTCGTGCTGTGGGCTTTCTCCTAATTTAGGCCCTCCTCATGGCCAAAGATGGCTGCTAAAGGCACCTGGAAAGTGAGCCCGGGGTTTCCCTGGTGGCGCAGTGGTTAAGAATCCACCTGCCAATGCAGGGGACATCGGTTTGAGCCCTGGTCCGGGAAGATCCCACATGCCACGGAGCAAGTAAGCCCTTGCACCACAACTACTGAGCCTGCGAGCTGCAACTACTGAGCCCGCACCACAAGTACTGAAGCCCACACGCCTAGAGCCTGTGCTTCGCAACAAGAGAAGCTACCGTAATGGGAAGCCCGCGCACCCCAATGAAGAGTAGCCCCCACTCTCCGCAACTAGAGAAAGCCCGTGCACAGCAACGAAGACCCAACACAGCCAAAAATAAAAATAAATAAATAAAATAAAATTTAAAGAAAAGAAGAAGGAAACATCATGGGCAAATCCTCTGCAGAGATGCTGTTATTGTTTTTAACTACAGAAGATTTCAAGCATATACAGAAGTAGATGAATAGTACGATGGAGCCTCGTGTATCCATCAGTTAATTTCAATAACAATCAATTCATGGCCAATTTTGTTTCATCAAAACCCCTACCCACTTTGTGTCACCCAGTCCCGCTCCCATGTAATTTTGAGTCAAATCTCAGGCATCATTTCTGAGATGGAGATTTTTCAGTTGAGGAGCAAAGTTGTTTTGGCTGCTAATATGAAAATGATCTCTGTGGTTAGAAGACATGTGCTTCTTCAGATAATGATTCCCTTACAGTAATGTGTCTTTGTAAATATGGGATTAGGCTGCATTATCCCGGTAAAATTTCACTTGTTCTTGGGGAAGTGTGATGTGTGCTGTTATTTAAGGGATTGTTCACAAGAAATGAAGAGCAAGACTGAGGATTCCAGGAAAGGTGCTCAGGCCAGAACTTCACCTTGAGCCTTAGGGAACTGGCCTGGGTTTGAATAGGTTTGACCCATAGTGGGCCACAGGAGACCCTTACTGCCACACATGGTTTTGTTCCAAGACTGAAGAATCCAAGCTGTGGAAAATGTCCTGAGTTCTGACTACCTTTGGGTCAAAAGCACACTTCCCTGAGTGAAAAGGGAAAGACATTCCCTGAAGGAAGTGAACATTCCCATTTTCATGTGGAGATGGACAGTCACGGTGGGCTTTGACTGAAGTTAACACCTATTCCTATCTCTCATGGCCTGAGGGAATCTGGGAGCCTGGATTCCAGTTAAGAGAAACAGGCCCAAGGGCCACCTGCCAGAGGGAGAAGACTTGGCCCCTGCCTTACTATGACTGGCTGAGAGTTAGGCAGAGAGAGGCTGCCAGGCTCTGGGGCTGAACATTCTGATATAGGCCACCTCTAGTAAGAATTATAAGTGGTCTTTTGTGCTGTATTTTCCTTCTGTTATCTCTGAAACTTCAACAAAATCTTATTAGAAGTTGTAGTCTGGTTTCACCAGTCTGGTGTGAGATTAAGAAGAGGTTGAGGGGCTTCCCTGGTGGCGCAGTGGCTGAGAGCCCAACTGCCGATGCAGGGGACACGGGTTCGTGCCCCGGTCCGGGAAGATCCCACATGCCGCGGAGCGGCTGGGCCCGTGAGCCATGGCCGCTGAGCCTGCGCGTCCGGAGCCTGTGCTCCGCAACGGGAGAGGCCACAACAGCGAGAGGCCCGCGTACCGCAAAAAAAAAAAAAAGAAAAGAAAAGAGGTTGAGCACACACGTAAGAAATCAGTACCAGGGAGAATATCAGCAACCTGCTGTGAGAGGCCAGTCCTGACATCTCAGGAAGGTCTGCACAGAGGTTTACCCCCTGGAGCCAGATGCAATGACCATGATGGTCCTATGGGACAGGAGAATGTTCCCAGGGATTCTTGGGGCTATTTGGGAGGTAAACCTGGTAAAAGACTGGACTTCCTGTTTCCCTTCGGGTAGGAGGGAAGAAAAGGAAACATGTCTTTATGTTAATCTCCGAGACCTGTGAGTCCTGAGACTACCAGAGATAAATAAATATTGACATATATAAATGTTTGATGTGGATAGCAAGTTTTTTGGTTACATAAGAAACTGTTAACAGAATTTTCTCTGAGATTTCATTTTTATTCTTCTATACAGTTAAAAAATGTTTATAGGGGCTTCCCTGGTGGCGCAGTGGTTGAGAGTCCGCCTGCCGATGCAGGGGACACGGGTTCGTGCCCCTATCCCGGAAGATCCCACATGCCGCGCGGCGGCTGGGCCCGCGAGCCATGGCCGCGGAGCCTGTGTGTCCGGAGCCTGTGCTCCGCAACGGGAGAGGCCGCGGCAGTGAGAGGCCCGCGTACAGCAAAAAAAAAAAAAAAAAAAAAATGTTTATAAAATATATGTATTACTTTTATAATATAAATTAATTAAAATAAGGTAAATATATATATTAAAAATATATTATGTATTACCTAAAACCTATATCCCAGATGAACCAAGAAGTTTACGCTACATTAGGAATAAAATAGTGAGAAAAACAGCATATTTTAAATATTACCCCAAGGTGGTTTACATTAGCCAAGTTCCTTCTAAATTTTCCTTCTGAAATTTTCCTGCCTTAAAAAGAAAAAAAAGAAAAAATATATCTGTTATTGAACTACAAGCTGTGGAACAACTTTAGTATTCTCCCAGGCTTCCACCACTAGTAATGATGTTACTGCCTTGCACATGGCATCACAGCAGGATTCTTATTCCTGGTTACACACCCAGAAGCCTGACCCCAAAGTCACTAAACCTGGAGCAGGCTGATATGAGCCCACCTCTTTTTAAGATTTAAAAAACTCTATAGTTGATTCTGATGTATGGCCACAGTTGAGGTCCATCACTAGAAGAAGACCTGGGGAGAATGATACAGGGAATATCAACCCAACCTTCTACGCAAGGTGAGTAAGCATTAGTTCACGGGTCCATGCCAAAGATTCTCCACAAATGAGCAAAGTGCAGAGCTGAACATAGATTGAACCCTGACAAAGAAGCATAGACACCTTTGCAGCTAAAATATACTTGTTAAACAGTTGTTTTGAATTAATTTTTCAATTCTAATCTGGTTTCTGAGTCTGTTAGTAGTTTTCCTCCTTGCATTTCATGAAAATCCAATGTCCCATGAATAAAGAGAAGGGAGGAGACCGAATGAGGTGTGCTGAAGAAGGTACCTTTAGAGTGGGGTTTAGGCCTATTTTGGAGTTGGTATTAATTCATGTCAGAGGGGCAGGGAAGTATTCAGAGTTAGCATGAGGTTAGTGTGACAAATGTTGGCAGAGCCTCTAGTTCTGTTGCTCACACTCCAGGATTTGTGGCCAGCACGTTAATTCTTTATGTCTAGTAGGCACAGTAGCACAATAAAAAGGGGGTGGAACTGAATGCTTCCTGCCTTACAGTTCTGTGTATCTGTGGAAGAGAACCACATGAGAACGGCCAGGCAAGGAAGGGGGAATCACCTTTTAGAGTAGACAAAAACTGGGATTCTTAACCTGGGATCTTTGGAGAGCTTCAAGGTGTCCATGAACCTCCTGAAATTGTATGTAAAATTATGTGTGTGTCTTTTTTGCGGGGGTAATTATCCATGATTTTCACCAGATTTTCAAGCCATTAAGAAGGATTAAATGCTGCTTTCTTTTTCCTTTTCTGTTTTTTTAAAAGGCATCTGGGGCACAGGGGTAAAGGGTATAAAAATTAGTCAAGTTAAGAAGATAGAAAAGAGGGCTTCCTTGGTGGAGCAGTGGTTGAGAGTCTGCCTGCCGATGCAGGGGACACGGGTTCGTGCCCCGGTCCGGGAAGATCCCACGTGCCGCGGAGCGGCTGGGCCCATGAGCCATGGCCGCTGAGCCTGCGCGTCCGGAGCCTGTGCTCCGCAACGGGAGAGGCCACAGCAGTGAGAGGCCCGCGTACCGCAAAAAAAAAAAAAAAAAAGAAGAAGATAGAAAAGAGGGCTAGTTGATTTAGTCAGGTATTTAGAGGAGTCCTCTTGGTTCTAGGACCTGGAACAGAAGGCAGGTAATCACATTATTTGAAGCCAGGTGTGGAGAGAAGGACAGGGAAGAGATGGGTAAGAAACCCTTGGTGGAAATTCAAGGTGAAAGAGCCAGGTAGTTGGTAATTGTTGAAAGTTCATGGTGGTACATAGGAATTCATTATATCGTTCTCTTCACTTTTGATTAGGTTTGAAAATTTTCACAATAAAATGTTTTTAAAAATAAAGGAGAGGATTCTGAGTTGATGGCAGAGTAAGAAGCACCATAGACCTATCTCCTCACCTACACAACAGTTACACTGGCAGAATCTGTCTGATGTAATTATTTTAGAATTCTCAAGTCGAAAGCTTGAAAATTCCAGGGAAATTGTTAGATGATAAACTGTGGTTAATTTTGGTCATTTTCAGCTTTTAGCAAGTAGCAGCTACCCATTTGTCACCCATCAGCCCTGTGGCAAGCAGTCATGTACTTGTTCCTGGATTAGCTTGCACGCAATTTGTGGGAGCTAGGGTGGGCATAAAGGACCCTGTCCTCCAAATATCGGGGATCTGTGCTCTGATTGCTGATTGCTACCTCTGATCACAGAGGTGCAGACAAAAAGGTGGCACCCATTGTTGCACCTCCCTCATGTTGCAAACCCCTCCCCTCTGGCTGTAGCGACCTCCAGGAGATTTAAAGGGCCAGTACCTTTCCTCCCATCCCCCCACCCTTCAGTTTTCTCTTTTCCCCCTTTTGGGAGCCAGACATTGAAGACTAGGACATTCAAAAGCAACTGCATATATGGGAAAACTAGAAAAATCACCACACATCCCCAGGGGGAGGTGCAGGCTCAGAAAAGGCCTGAAAAGACCTTAAGTTTACACCTCAGGCTGACCCCCAAGGATCAGCCTATAACAGAACAGAAGAGAACAGCCACAGAGACAACCTGCAACAAAAAACAAAAACAAAACCCAGCAAATCTTGGGGAAGGGGGAGAATCTGATTTTCAATTACCACATTATTAGATACATGTGTCCAGTTTTCAACAACGAAACCACAAGGCATAGAAAGAAACAGAAAGGTATGGCCCATTGAAAGGAAAAACAGAAACCAGCAGAAACTGTTCATGAAAAGGAGCTGATGATGGATCTACTAGACAAAGGCTTTTAAACAACTGTTTTAAAGATGCTCAACAACTAAGGGAAGATGTAGAGAAACTCAAGAAAATGATGTATGAACAAAATGGAAATATAAAGAGATGGAAAACCTAAAAAGAAAAAAGAAATTCTGCAGAAAAGTACAATAATGAAAGTGAAAAATTCACTAGAAGGATTCAAAAGTAGATTTGAGCAGGCAGAAGAATCAGTAAACTAAATTGAAGATAGGACAATGGAATTTATAGCATAAGAAGAACAGAAAGAAACAGGAATAAGAAAAGTGAACAAAGCCAAAGGGGCCTGTGGGACACCATCAGTGGACCAACATATGCATCGTCAAAGTCGCAGGAGAAGGAGAGAGAAAGAGGCAAAGAGAACATTTGAAGAAATAGTGGCCAAAACTCTCTAAGAATTTGGAAAATTCACAAATTCATGGAAATTAAACAACACATACCTTAAACAACCAATGGATCAGAAAAGAAATTAGAAAATACTTAGAAATGAATGAAAATAAAAACATAACATACCATAACTTATGGGATACCTTGAAAGCAATGCTAAGGGGGAAATTTATAGCTACAAATGCTTACATAAAAAAAAAGTATCTCAGATCAACATCCAAACTTTACAACTTAAGGACCTAGAAGGAACAAAGTAAACCCAAAGCTAGCAGAAGGAAGGAAATAATAAAGATTAGAGCAGAGATAAACAAAATAGAGAATAGAAAAATAATAGGGACAGAAAGTAGAATGGCGTTGCCAGGCCCGGGGGCAAGGAGGAATGGGGAATTATTGTTTAGTGGGTACAGAATTTTGATTTTGCAACATGAAGAAAGAGTTCGGGATATGGGTGATGGTGATGGCTGCACAGCAGTGTGAATATAATTAATTGACTGAACTGTACTCTTAAAATGGTTAAGATAATAAACTTTGTTATGTTTATTTATTTTTATTTTTATTTAAAAATTTTTTTTGCGGTACGCGGGCCTCTCACCGTTGTGGCCTCTACCGTTGCAGAGCACAGGCTCCGGACGCGCAGGCTCAGCAGCCATGGCTCACGGGCCTGGCCCCTCCGCGGCATGTGGGATCCTCCCGGACCGGGGCACGAACCCGTGTCCCCTGCATCGGGAGGCGGACTCTCAACCAGTGCGCCACCAGGGAAGCCCTGTTATGTTTATTTTACCACATTAAAAAAAAATGAAAACATTTAAAATAAAGGGCCCCAGTGAGATAGCAAGAAGACCCTGAGAAAAAGTCCCTGGGAGCCACTGAGCTGGTGATGAGAGCAGAGGTGGGTGGCCCATGGTACCCGATGGCTGGTACTCTATGGCTGAGTCAGTGGTTAGTAATGATCTCTCACTTCCTGCCATCTGCTTACTTTTCTTCAATTCCCTTTTTCTGATCTGCTTCCGGAGAGAACAATCTCACTTCCTTGAGATCTTAAATTCCAAGTTGGATGTGATTATGAAAAAAAAAAAAAAAAAAGAGGGGAGACTGTGAGGTTACTTTGGAAGGCCCTTTAATTTTCTGATAGTCACACAGACTTTTCAAAAAGTCTCTAGGGCCTGGTAACTTAGTAGTTTCAATACAGATGCATCAGGCAAAAGAGCAAGCAATTTTGTGATATATTTGGGTTGATGGCCTATTTCTCCTGAATATGCATTTCAGGGATGAAATTTTGTATAATTCCCCATTCACTTATTTTCAGTATAAATACAATCTTGACAATATGGTAATTTCTGTTCTTTCCAAAATGAAGATAATAATGTTACTTGTTTTACTAACAGTAACATAAAATCTTGGGGAGAAACATAAATGCTTAGAAAATGTCTGAATACTCACAAGTTACTAATTTTTTTCTAAACCTTAAGTGAGATCTTCCAAATATGTGAATTTTTATGTCTTTACCTCAAACTGAGAATATTCTCCTTCACTATTATCCCCTCCCCACACCTAATCAGGGAGATAAAGTCCTTCACATTTACAAATTGGTTACACTGGAATTGTCACCCTTGTCCTTCACCTCTTGGGCGCCAGAGGGCAGACATCTAAGTCTCACTTTATCTGGGACACAAATCCTTTTTCCCTCCACAGCAGTTTTCCCCTCTGCATTTGCTCCAGCACCTTGAAGAAGCTTAAAGGAACAGTTCAACTTTGCTCTGCCTGATAATTAAAGTCTTCCCAATGGTTCAACACACCCACCAGAGACAAAAAGTAGTGATTACTCAGAAGGCTGCCACCCTTTATCAATCAGCACAATCAAAAGAATTGTTCTTGTAAATAGAATTTGTAAACAATCAGTTCATAATCTTTTGTTATTGTTGTTCTTGTTAACTTTTCATTGTTTTTAGGCTAAAGACAATCTAAAATTCTATTCATTGCTCTAGCCTTCAAAGCTTATAAAGTGAGATAATAGAAGTGAAACTGCTTTCAAAGGGAAAGAAACCCCATATAATTGCAAAGCAGACTTACCTCTAGGAGATAGTTAACAAGACCTGGCCATTTGCCAGACAAGTAATCAATAAATGGTCCATAATAATTGCTAGGGACACATTTTAAAATTATTTTATTTTTAAAATTTATTGCATTGAAGTATAGTTGATTTACAACGTTGTGTTAATTTCTGCTGTATGGCAAAGTGATTCGGTTGTACATATATATACATTCTTTTTAATATTCTTTTCCATTGTCATTTATCACAGGATATTGTATATAGTTCCCTGTGCTATACAGTAGGACCTTGCTGTTTATCCATCCTATATATAATAGTTTGCATCTGCTAGTCCCAAACTCCCAATCCATCCCTTGCCCACCTCCCCTCCCCCTTGGAAACCCCAAGTCTGTTCTCTACGTCTGTGAGTCTGTTTCTGTTTCCTAAGTTCACTGGTAGGGACACATTTTTTAAAAAGAGAAAAGTTAATATTTGGTCTTTGTGAATGTAGTTCTCATAGTTTTATTTTTTCTTATGATTTCTCTGTTGAGCTTCCTTTATGAAAAATTTTCATTTTCTAGACCAGTTAACTCTTGTGGACTTATCCTAAAAAGCACATTTAGAACCATCCAAATAGCCATCTGTACACGTTTAGGATGTTGTGGATATTAAGAAGTCTACAAATTAAAATTTCAAAATATATGTGACTTTTTTGTTTACTGTGAGAAACCTGGTCTCAACCATCAATGAGTAAATGGTCCCAAGAGAAAATGTAAATGTACAAATATGTATAAATACCTTTTTTTCCATCTAATACCAAATAAGAATATTTTTATTTTCCTTTGGGCCATCCCTCAATCGCAGTATGCTTAGTTTTCTAATTTCTTAGGATTCTTTTTATCTGTCTTCTTTGTCTCTTTGGCAAGCATAATTAGATTTAGCTGAAAGTGTCAGAGACTTCAGAGCATCAGAACAGTCCTGAGTCCAACACAAATAGCTTTCGGTGGTAAGGAGCTTTTACGCTCAAAATTTTGTCAACATTTTCTTTTCTTTTAAATTTATTTTATTCAGGTATAGTTCATGTACAATGTTGCGTTCATTTCTGCTGCACAGCAAAGTGATTCAGTTAAACATATATCTATATCTATATCTATCTATATATATATATGCTTTATTATATTCTTTTCCATTATGGTTTATTACAGGATATTGAATATAGTTCCCTGTGCTCTACAGTAGGACCTTGTTGTTCATCGTCAACGTTTTCTTTGTAAGCAAATTTGGGACCAATATTCCTCGGAAGATGATGTTATAAATGTTGTTGGGGGCTCCCCAGCTCATTTCCACCAAAATAAAACACATTGAAACATTATAAGTACATTGTAGTTCCCTCGGGGATCTGCACCACTCTTTGCTATTGTCATTTTGACTGTTTCTGTGATAAGTATAAGTAATGGAGAAAGAAGTTAATATTTGTAGATAGCTTTATTCACATGCACCAAGTTGTTCTTATCATGCGTCTCCCAACTCCCACGTGAGATACATCCTGGAGGTACTGTTATCTCCATTTTATGGGAGGGACAGCTGCCTCTGGGAAGCTAAATAAACTGATAAGATTTTAAAATTCAAGATGCACCTCATTACAGGAGAGAATTCGTTTTTTTGTTTTATTTTTTAGAATAGGCACAGGTAGTCCTGAATTTCTAACCATTTATGGGTGGAGTTTTTTTTTTTTAAGCCAAATATTTGAACTTGAAATATATTTTTATATTAATACTGAGTACATGGCAAAATAGATTCTTAACTTCAATTCCCCCAAATCCAGCCCAACCCCAGTCATAAGTTTCAGACCCCCTTCTCTTTTCCCAGTATTACCTTTCCTCTCCACCCACATACCCTGCTCACCAGGCATTGCCGTTGCTGAAATGTTAAAGATGTACACCAAGAGATCATTTTTGGTCATATTAATTTTGAGATTCCTTTCAAATACCCAAATGCAGATGCCAAGCAGTCAGTTAAATATATGGTTCTGAAACTCAGGAGAGAGAATAGAGCTGGAAATACAATGTGACATTTGTTGGCATGGAGATTGAATCATTTATTTTAAAAATATATACTGAGTGCCTATAATGTATTAGTGGATATATTCTATACTGATGCTAGAGTAGTCAATTATGTAGTATCCTAGAAGGTGATGAATGTTATAAAAAAGAGAAGAAAGAGGAGAATTAGGATTGTGAGGAGTGGAATTGGCTTATGGTCTTAAATAGGGAGGTCAGGAAGGCCTTGCTGAGATTTCAAAGAAGTGAGGGAGTTAGCACTGTGGACACCCAGAATAGTGTTCCAGGCAGAGCCAGTGCCAACTCCCAGAGATGAGGACATACCTGGCACATAAACAGCAAGCAGTGCAGCAGGGCTGTGAGCTAGGTACTGCGGAAATCCCTGTGGGCCCTGGGGCCCTCCGTCTTTAAGAGGTCAGATAGCTGGGAAGGGAAGCTGTCAAAGAAGACTGAGAAGAAGAGCCCGAGTGATAGGTAGAAAATGTGGTGCCACAGAAGCCAAGAGAAGAAAGTGTTTCAAGAAAGACTAGTCAACCGATGCTGAGACGGATCAAAACCACAAGTGACTATGAGAGTAGGCCTTTGGTGACATGGGCAAAAGCAGGGTCGGGGGGGTGATCTGGATGGAAGCCCAGGGGCTGAAGGTTGAGGGGAGACGTCTGCAAAGGACAGAAACCAGTGGTCAGGCTGTGTGTGCCCAGAAGCAGAGGTAGAGTTTTCTCTGTAAAACAGGATAACAAGTTCCAGCGCCCCTCTCTCACAGGACACACTCATCTTGCAGCTCTCTTGGGTGTAACTGCACAGCCTTTTGTGGCCCTCGGGGAAACATCTGGCCGGGCCGAAGCAACTTTCACTCAGAATGACCACACCACCAAATTTATCCATGAGCCCGTCTTCCTGACAGCCTAGAGTGTAATACTAAGCTCTCTGAACAGGTCACTTATCTTGTGTAAGTTCTCCACGCGATAAGCAGGATTACTGGAAAACTTGTTGGTGGTTTCTATGACTGTTGCAAGCGTTGCCGTAAAGAAAGATAAGTACTGAACTTAAAGGCGTGACTTAGTTGTAAAATATTATTGATTGAAGATGTTACACCTCCTTCTCCATTTTAGGCACTTATTTCTTATAAAAGTGGTCTTCCTATAAGCCCCTTAGGAGAGAAGGGAGAGAGAATTAAGTTCGTAGTGAATGTCAGATGGCTGATAAGGTGAGGGGAGCCAAGATTAAATAACGTCCCACCTCCGCTTCCGGGCAACACACGCAGACTCTCACACCCTCACTCCTACTCACAGACACACACCCTAGAAGAAGCTGCTGATAGTTCGCAACTCAAAAATTAAATAGAGGTGAACCTACTTGGTTTCTATCACTTCTGAGGTTGTGCTAGTAATGATAATAGAATTATTTGTTTCAGTTTTACTACTGATTTCATATACTTTTTTTTTAAGTACTTATTTTACTTCTTATTTATTTATTTATTTTTGGCTGCATTGGGTCTTCATTGTGGTGTGCCGGCTTCTCATTGCGGTGGCTTCTCATTGTGGTGGCTTCTCTTGTTGCAGAGCATGGGCTCTAGGCACACAGGCTTCAGTAGTTGTGGCACACGAGCTCTAGAATGCAGGCTCAGTAGTTGTAGTGCACGGGCTTAGTTGCTCCGGGCATGTGGGATCTTCCCGGACCAGGGCTCGAACCCATGTCCCCTGCATTGGCAAGCAGATTCTTAACCACTGCTCCATCAGGGAAGCCCGGCAGGTGGATTCTTAACCACTGTGCCACCAGGGAAGTCCCTGATTTCATATACTTTTGACTGTTATAAGAAGATTCTAATTTTCTTTTTCCAGGTATGTAAGACTTCCTCCCTTTCCCCCTCCCCCCGTCTTCCTCCCAAACTGTGTCCATGTAATTGAATCAATACATAATCAACTTGGGTGGAATTCATCAAAGCTGGGGAGTGAAATCACTTTGGCACTGTGATAAAGAGAACAGACTTTGGCTATGAACCTGAATTTATATCCTGGCTCTGCTCTTTACTAGATATGTGAACTTGGGCAAGTTACTTAACTATTTATTTATTTATTTATTTATTTATTTATTTATTTATTTATGGCTGTGTTGGGTCTTCGTTTCTGTGCGTGGGCTTTCTCTAGCTGCGGCGCGTGGGGGCCACTCTTCATCGCGGTGCGCGGGCCTCTTACTGTCGCGGCCTCTTTTGTTGCGGAGCACAAGCTCCAGACACACAAGCTCAGTAGTTGTGGCTCACGTGCCTAGTTGCCCCGTGGCATGTGGGATCTTCCCAGACCAGGGCTCGAACCCGCGTCCCTTGCATTGGCAGGCAGATTCTCAACCACTGCGCCACCAGGGAAGCCCCTACTTAACTTCTTTATGCCTCAATTTCTTCCTGTGTTAAAAGGAGATAATGATAATGTTTTGTAAGTGTTTTGTGGGTATTAATTCATCGAATCTTCACAATGACCCCATAAGTACTATCATTAAACCTACTTTACAGGTGAGGAAACCAAAGCACAGATGTTAAGTAACCTACCCTAGGTTCAAATCTAGTAAAAATAGATTTACCATATAATCCAGCAATTCTACTTCTTCTTTTTTTTTTTTTTTTTTTGCGGTACGCGGTCTTCTCACTGTTGTGGCCTCTCTCGTTGTGGAGCACAGGCTCCGGACGCGCAGGCTCAGCGGCCATGGCTCATGGGCCCAGCCGCTCCGTGGCATGTGGGATCTTCCCGGACTGGGGCACGAACCCGTGTCCCCTGCATCGGCAGGCGGACTCTCAACCACTGCGCCACCAGGGAAGCCCCTCTACTTCTGACTATATAAGAATTGAAAGCAAAGTCTCAAAAGGATATTTGTACACCCATGTTCATAGTAGCGTTAATTCACAGTAGCCAAAATGTGGAAGCAAGCAGTGTCCATTGACAGATGAGTAGAAAAACACAATGTGGTATATGCATACAATGGAGTCTGACACATGCTATAACATATTAATAGATGAGCCTTGAAGACATTATACTAGGTGAAATAAGCTAGTCACAAAAGGCATTGTATGATCCTACTTATATGGGGTATTTAGAGTAGTCAAACTCAGAGAGACAGAAAGTAGAATGGTGATTGTAGAAAATAGAAGGGGCTGGGGGGGAGAGTGAAATGAAGAGTTGTTTATGACTACAGAATTTCAGCTTCGCAACATGAAAAAGAGTTCTGGAGATTGATTGTACAACAATGTGAATGGACTTATTTCTACTGAACTGTACATTTAAAACAGATTAAGCTGGTAAATGTTATGCTACGTATATTTTACAACAATTAAAAACAAAACAAACAAAAAAGAAAAAAAAAAAAAACAAGAAAAAACCCACCAGCCTTGTTGAGAACATAGTGATTCTGTTCCATTGAGAGTGACAGAGAGTTAGGCAAAGGATGCCTATTGGGTGGGGAAGACACGAACTCAGTCGTTGAGAAGCCCAGGTACAGTGGTCTTTAGTGACCCAAATAGAAATATCCAGTCATTAGCTAGGGATGCAGGTCTGAGGTTGGTGATCTGTACCATGGAGATTCTAGGAAGACAAAGCAGTAGCCCTTTACTACAAAGGTGGATTAGATGGGGGAGGATGGAACTGAAGTCGTGGAAGACGACTGACATCATTCTCGTTTAGGAGAACGGTGATGGTACTGCCAGACGCCAGGAAAGGGAGGCTGGAACCTGAGGTGGTGAAGAGGCAACTGTGAGTCCAGGAATGGACATGTGAGGTTTGGGGATATACAAAGCTGTTCTGTTGATGGTGAGTTTGAGGTCTGAGATGGTGATTGGGGCAGAGAAGCCTCTCATCGTGCATTTCCTCAGGTGAGCTGTAGTCCTCTGAGAAATGGTTTCCTCCAATATTCATGATGCATGTGAACATTTCAGAGATCCTGAGAGTACTTTGGGAAAGGGAATTGTTTGACTTTGTTTAACCTGGGTTTTTCTACACTCATTTGTCTGCCCAACCTTTTTTTTTTTTTTTTTTTTCATAAAACATCTATTAATTAACTGAGGACTACACTTTGGGGAATTGTTCTCCGGTCTATGCAGATATTTTTCCATTGACAACGTAGAACAAAGGAGAAGCTGGTTAGAGGGTTGATAGATCTGTGGGTATTCAGTGTGTCCCTGTTAAGTCACCAAAATAGTGAGGAGGGTTCCAGAAACCCCAGCCTGACCTGGGAACTGAGGACACTGACCCCTCTGCGTGGGCAGCGGTGAGGAAGGCTGCTGGGGTTTTGATCAAAGCCAGCTTGCTGGTTTGGCTTTCTACCTGCTCTACATGTGCCAGTAAAGCCCTGATCCAATCCCTCCCCTGGTTCTTTTTTATCCTCTACATTGGCTTCTTGTCCTTGCTTTTCCATTTGCATAACTAATGCACACAACACAGTATTCCCGCAATTTTAAAGACAGCTGGCCAGCACATCTTGGATGCTGATGTCAGGAAACATCTGGAAAAGGGCTAAAGTTACTGCAGCCCAACTGAGAACAATGGAAACACATTAATACGGAAAATTCAGTATGGGGGGGCTTGTGTACATAAAAATGGCTGCCAGGATGACTTATAAACGCCTTGTACAAAACTCTCTTGTTAGTTTGGGCATTGATGCCACTGAGTCACTGAGTGGTAGGCCAGCTAAAATGAATATATTGCTACTCTCTTGGGGACCCTTATCTTTGAGGCTTTCCTTTTCTTACAAGGTTTCCTAGAAATCCTGCCAGCTAACCAAGACATTCTTTTCCAAAAAATCATGAACTAGGATTTTTATTTTATAATACCTTTAAGCTAATCTCCCTCTTATACTATATCTCTCACAATACAAAGATACAAAATAGAGTTCTCACATACATATTTTTGCTGTCTCTAAGCAGTCAATATTGGCAGAAATATTGAGCTTTATAAAAGCTGTGATTGAAATATTTGAATACGAAGATTATGTCCCAAGGCTGCATGGCATAGTGGTTAAAAGAATGGGTTTTAGAGTTTGGATTCTGGCTTCTCCTCTTAACCAACTATGTGTGGCCTTGGTAAATTACTTAATGAACATAAACTAATCTGTAAAATGCCCTTAGTTATTTTTGCCTATTTGGATTGACACGAGGAGGACACAAGCTAATGTGTGTTAGAAGTGCTTAGTGAGGAGTGTGGCCCAGGTTAGCTATTACAATTGTAGTTTTGTTGATACCCAAGGATTAAGAAGGAATCCCTGCTATAATCTATTTCTCAATTCAGCTTTAAAACATTGAGCACTTGCTTCCGTTCCCTGTCCTACAGATGTATGTTTTGGAATTAGGGTTTCTCCGGCAAGCATTCCCCTAGAGTACCACCTACTGTTTCACTTTATTTTGTAGAAACTGAAGTGGTATCCTGTCTCTTGTGTGGATTAATAATTACCATCTCATACTGTTTTCCAATCTTTGGATTCCTCCTTGTCCTTTGTACGACACCCACTTTTTCCCTCTAAAAGTTGATTGGATTTTCTCCTATCTCTAGGGTTCTGAAATTTCTCAGTGATGTGCTTCAGTTTTGGTCGGTTTAATCCATTGTACCAGGTGTTTGTTGGACCCTATCGACCTGGCAGCTCGTGCTCCTTGGTTTTGGAAATCTTCGTGAATTGTTCATTTATTATGAGTTCCTCCCCATTCTGAATTCTCTCCTCTCTTTTTGGAACTCCTATTCATTAGAATATTGGACCTTCCAGACTGATCCCCTGATTGTCTTCTCTCTTCTTTCCTATTTTCCTTTTCTTTGTCATTTGACTTTATTTTCTGAGAGTTCCTCAACTTTATCATCTTACACCTTCTGTTAAGTTTTAAAAATCTAACATCATATTTTAAATTTCCAGGAGTTCTTTTTTGTTTTCTAATGATTCTTTTTTTTTTTCTTATAGCATCATATTTGTATAATATCTTTTTACTTCTCTGAGGATGTTAATAATAGCTTTGGGGGCAGGGGGAGCTTTTATTTCCCTGCATAGTCTGTTCCCTCTCTAGTTGATTGTTTCCACCTTGTATGTTGTATCTCTATATTCTTTGGTAGAGGCTTGCTTTCTTCAGATGTATGGTAATCGTTACCCTCTACTCTTATTTTAAAGCTGATGGGAAACTCTGTGCCATGGGCAAAGCTCGTCGACTTCAGTCTCTACCCTAGGGGGAGCTGCCTGGGCCCTTTATATGAGGGAAAATGTCATTGCCCTTAGGTCTTTTTCCTTGGTCTGTTTAAGTTTTTCAGGGAGGAAACGTCTACTTTCCTGTCTAAAGGGCTTAATTATACCTGACTGCCACTGTTCTGAAAGTTGAATGTGAGCTGGGGAATTAT
The DNA here is from genome assembly GCF_964165515.1 of Mesoplodon bidens. Taxonomy (NCBI): domain Eukaryota; kingdom Metazoa; phylum Chordata; class Mammalia; order Artiodactyla; family Ziphiidae; genus Mesoplodon; species Mesoplodon bidens. The sequence goes on from NC_138161.1 coordinate 130,971,651, forward strand.
AACACTTCATTATACAAACTTTTTTTTCAAATCTCTCTGCTTTCAGTATAGTAGTCCCAATCTTAATCATGCCTAGTGCCCTGAATTCTGGCTTAGAGACCCTTATCCCCTGCAGAGGAAAACCTCAAGTCTTCTGCTGTTTTGGAGACAGGCAGTTGACTAAGCTGCATTTGGGGCTTTGGGGTGGCCGATCCTGGGAATTGAGTTGCTTCTTGATTTTCCTCTTTGCTAGTTTAGGATTTAGCTTTCTCAATTTGCTAACTCAGATACCAGTTCTCCTATTTTTCAGCTTCTAACATTTTGTTGCTATTGTGATTTCCTCCTCTTTTTAATTTTTAAAAATCTCTTTATTTCCATTTTAATGGGGGGGGGGTGTAAATGCGTTTGTTCAGTCAGCCAACTTCAATCAGTATTTTTTAAAAAACATATTCTTAATGTAATGAAGTGTTCTGAAAAATCAGATTTTCTGTGCCAGAATTCAAAGTCAAAGAATACTGATGAGATCAACTAATCTAGAATAGTTTTGTAAATGTATTCATTAATTTCTACCAGTTCTTAATATTCTGGCCATTATAACTGCTGCAGGGTAAATGTTTCTATTTGTTGGCAAAACTCTCTTGGGTTGTTCATCACCTTTTATGTGGTTATGGATGTAAACAACATGTGTGCCCCAGATGGGCTCTGAAATCCAGCCTCCCACTTTGTGACAAACCTTCACAACACCAGAGACTTCCAAACCCAAGTCCCTAAATCCACTCATTTCAGCTCACATCCTGGCAACTCGAAGAGAGAAATCTCTGAGTGACTAAACTCTCTACAGTGAGAAAACTTTTACATTCAATACCTATTGTGGTGGGAGACTTTATATTCTACCTTCTTTCTGTAGAGTGAGGTGTGGAGGTAGATTTGGACTTAGGGCGGATGGAGGCAGGGGAAGTAACAAGATGAGTAACAGGATGAGCGAAGATTTAGGTCCATGGTAAATGTCATGTGCCAGAGTGAGGATTCCTGCAACTGATACCCTCCTGGCAGAGCTGATTTCACGGGAGGCGACCCTGGCAGCAACTTGAGTGGGCCTGGGCTGGGTGGCATGTGGCCAGTCTAACAGCAAAACAGAATCAGCAGAGCCCTTGCAATCTCAGAAATGCCATGGCCAGCCTGGTAAGCAATAGTCAAAAATGAAGTTCCTTAAACTGATTTTTGGCCTCCATAGTTAAAGAAAACCTAATCTTCCTTGTTATTTTATTAGTCAAACAGAATGTATGCATATATTCTGTGCAGAGCTGTTGGATATTGAACTGCTTATGACATTGGGCAGAGCTCTTGGACAGAAATGCTTGTGACACTGCACAGGGCATTGTAACCGCTCTAAGTGTCACTTTTCTCACTGGCAAAATGGAGTAAACGATGGATCGAGCTTTTCGAGAGCAGTGACTGCATGTGTGGAGCCGCCCCAGGAGATGGAGCTGTCGTATCCCCTTCTCTTGCAAACAATAAATGCCATTCGTACTGTAGTAAAAAAAAAAAAAAAAGGGCTTCCCTGGTGGCGCAGGGGTGGAGAGTCCGCCTGCCGATGCAGGGGACGCGGGTTCGTGCCCCGGTCCGGGAAGATACCACGTACCGCGGAGCGGCTGGGCCCGTGAGCCATGGCCGCTGAGCCTGCGCGTCCGGAGCCTGTGCTCCGCAACGGGAGAGGCCACAGCGGTGAGAGGCCCGCGTACCGCAAAAAAAAAAAAAAAAAAAGTGTGGAAGTACCTAATGGTATAAAATTTTTCTTCCTTCCCTTTAATATTACATATTGAGCATCAGGCATGCCACTTCTTTTCAAATGGATTCGAAACTAAAAAAAAATTTTTTTTTTTAAAGAAGAAATAAAAGATTACGTACAGTGGTTACACTCCTAGACACACATGAGGAGATGCGCTCTGCTTTATCTGCACTTTGGATGTCTGGTTGTGATGTCTAAATTTCTGGCAGTCATCTTATAACCGGCAGGGCAGCTGGCCTGAAGACAGATGAAGAGAAAGAACAACCGGGGGTCTTCATCATGTTGTTCAGCCACCCAACCTCCCAGTTTTTGAGCTTGTATCATCAGGAGAATAAAGGCACTGACCAGAGAAATGAGGAAGGCCAGAGGAAAGGAAGGATTTAGAGGAAGACGATGAATCTCTCAGTGTTATACATGTTGAATGTGAAGAGTGTGGTATTTCGTGGTGGAAATGGCCAGCAACTAATTAGAGGCCTGGAAATAGATCTTGAAGGTGATATCGGAGCCCCAAATGTCAATGTGAAAGTTATTTGCAAAAACTGGTATGTGCAAGGGGAAGAGGTAAAGAAGAGCATTGCCCCTGTCCGAATGTCCCGTACCTAACTCCTGAAAAGTAAACAGTCTCATTCATCTTATTAAGAACTGCATATTTAATTCTACTTTTTATGTTTAATGTTTATCTTAATTTGTCATATATGTGGGTTATTTTGATCAATTTTATACTGCTAATAATTATAATGATAAAAATTTTTTTGACACTTTAGAGCCTGACCATGGTAGCATTGCTGAGCTGCCTCTCCAAATTTGTTCTCCGTTTTTGTTTTTGTTTTTTTTTTGGCTGTGCCCTGTAGCATGCAGGATCTTAGTTTCCCGACCAGAGCTCAAACCCGGGTCCCCTGCAGTGGGACACCGAGTCCTAACCACTGGACCACTAGGGAAGTCCCCCATGTTCTCTCCTTCTTGGATGCACAGCCAGCCTACATTTCCCTGTCTCCCTTGCTGCAAGGGGTGGCTATGTAATTGTTCTGGGCAACAGAATGTGAGTAGAAATGATGTGGGTCACTTCCAGGCCTGTTCCTAAAATCCAGTTCCTTGCACTCTTTGCTTCTCCTTCTGCAAGCTAGATATAGTCAAGAATAAGGCTCTAGGAGAAGGTTGGCAAACTTCAGCAAAGGACCAGACAATCACTATTTTAAGTTTTATAGGCCACACAAGGCCTCTGTCTCATATTCTGCTTTTTTCCTTAGTAGTCCTTTAAAAATGTAAATCTAAAAAAAAAAAAAAAGTAAATCTACTGTAAGCTCCCAGGACATCTAAAAATGGGCCCACAAGCTAGACCCTTGTTCTAGGGGATGGCAGAGCCACTTGATGGAAGGCACTTGGGTCCCCAATCACTCTTTGGAGGAGAACACCTTGCTTATTTGAGCACCTCACCCAGGACTATCATGAGAGAAAGGAAGAAACTTTGATTGTGCTGAGCCAAGACATTCTTGGGTCTATTTGTAACTACAGCTCAACCCAACAAAATTACAGGAATTTTACAAATTTAATTTACAAGCATTTATATTAACAGAAAGAATTATAAGACTGTTGAGCATCCTAATATAGTATATTAGGATAAAAGTAGATGGGGAAAGTGGGATAAAAATATGAGCTTAGGGCTTCCCTGGTGGCGCAGTGGTTGAGTCCGCCTGCCGATGCCGGGGTGGGGGCGGGGGGGCGGGTTCGTGCTCCATCCGGGAGGATCCCACGTGCCGTGGAGCGGCTGGGCCCGTGAGCCATGGCCGCTGAGCCTGCGCGTCCGGAGCCTGTGCTCCGCAACGGGAGAGGCCACAACAGTGAGAGGCCCGCGTACCGCAAAAAAAAAAAAAAAAAAAAAAAAAAGAGCTTAAGCAGACTCAAGGTATAGTGGTTACCAGTGGGGAGACGGAAGCGGGGAGGGGAAACTTGGGGTGGGGAATTAAGAGGTACAAACTATTAGGTATAAAATAAGCTACAAGGATATACTGTAAAACATGGGGAATATAGCCAATACTTTACAAAAACTGTAAATGGAATATAACCTTTAAAAATTGTGAATCACTATATTGTACACCTGTAATACACAAAATTATACATCAACTGTACTTCAATTTAAAAAATTTAAAAAGGGACTTCCCTGGTGGTGCAGTGGTTAAGAATCCACCTGCCAATGCTGGGGAAACAGGTTCGAGCCCTGGTCCGGGAAAATCCCACATGCTGCAGAGCAACTAAGCTCGTGCGCCACAGCTACTGAAGCCCGCACACCTAGAGCTGGTGCTCCACAACAAGAGAAGCCACTGCAATGAGAAGCCCGCGCACCGCAACAAAGAGTAGCCCCTGCTCGCTTCAACTAGAGAAAGCCTGCACACAGCAACGAAGACCCAACGCAGCCAAAAATAAACAAATTAATTAAATAAATTTATGTTTTAAAAAATAAATTAAAAATTTAAAAAATATGAGCTTAAGGAGAAAGAGGAATGATGTAAAAGTATTAACTGTTACAGAACTTTATATATATATATATATTTTTTTGCGGTATGCGGGCCTCTCACTGTTGTGGCCTCTCCCGTTGCGGAGCACAGGCTCCGGATGCGCAGGCTCAGTGGCCATGGCTCACGGGCCTAGCCTCTCCGCGGCATGTGGGATCTTCCCGGATCGGGGCACGAACCCGTGTCCCCTGCATCGGCAGGCGGACTCTCAACCACTGCGCCACCAGGGAAGCCCCAACTTTATATATTTTTAAATGAATGATGGTGGGCATCACATTGCTTGGATTTTAGATTCAAGTGGATCTTTTAAAGAGAGTATTGTGATAGTTTATTTTGAAATACATATATTAAGAATATGTTAGAAATCACAACCTTTCCAATTATTCAAATAAAAGAAACATTTTAGGCATCAACTAAAAATTTTGCAAAGGGTTACATGTTTATAAAAAATTGTTCTAGGGGACAGGTCAAAAAACGTCTCTTCAAAGAACCTTTAAAAATTCAGAAACAAACCTCTTATGAAAGCTTCCTAGATTCATTGGGCTGGGAGAATGAACAGGGGCTTTTCTGGTTCACCACTGCCCTTTTCAAAATCCTGGGTCTAGGTCATCTTGGACAGTGTTCCAACACAGGAATGTCATTACAGGTCAGGAATCCTGCCAGCGGTGTCTCTTTGCTAGGTGCGGACTCATTTCTTCTGACCTCAGATCTCACATTGAATCATGAGGATGAGAGCTGCTTTCTTTCTTTCCTTTCAAAAGTTTTCCTTTCTTGGTTGTTCTGAGGATTCATAAGTTAAACATTTGTTAAGTCCTTTGCAATATTTGTCTGAAAGTATAAAGTCTTATTTATTATTGTTGGATGGGTGAAAGGTATACAAGTGCAAAGTATCATTTTCTTTCCTGAGCACAGCACATTATCATGCTTAATCCCCAGGAAATTCATGACCCCATTCTCATGCAGTGCCTCCTCATTTACATAACCTGCCACAGACTGAGCTAACAAAGGACTCCTGGGAGGGGATTTTGCCGTTTCTTCTGTTCAGAGAGTTTCTATTTGCCTGACAGGTGTGATAACTTTTTTGTCTGGCTGACTAACAGTCCTTGCTTAGTCCTTCTTTAGCAGGAGTGAGTGGCAGAGAGGAAGACCCTGGGCAGTAAGGGGATCAGGAGGATTTGAATCAGGAGGAATTGAGCTCTTATTTTTTGTTTGTTTGTTTGGTTGGGTTTTTTTTTGCGGTACGCAGGCCTCTCACTGCTGTGACCTCTCCCGTTGCGGAGCACAGGCTCTGGACGCGCAGGTTCATATCCTCCCGGACCGGGGCATGAACCCGTGTCCCCTGCATCGGCAGGCGGACTCTCAACCACTGCGCCACCAGGGAAGCCCCTGAGCTCTTATTTTGATCTGTGCTTGTCTACTCATGTGACCCTGGACAAGCCACTTCACTTCTCTGAGGTTTATTTTCCTCATCTGAAAAATGAGGGAGTTGGAATAAGTAATTTCTATGATTCCTTCATATTTAAAATCTCCTGTCAACATGTCAAATGCTGAAAAACTGCCCTGAAAATTTCAGCGTATTGGTGTGTATCATTTGGTAATATGTGATACACACCAAGAAAAGTACAAGTGAATTAAATGCATAAGAGATACTATTTTCCAAATAACTTTAGGGTGAAGTTCTTTATTTAATTCCAGTTTTCACGGTAAATGCTGTTAGATCCATGTGGTTGCTGATGGTTGTGGTAAAGGTGGTAAGTGTGGTGAGGGAGGTGGGAGGTGGTGGTGTAAGCTTCACAGTAACCTGAAGTGAAAACACATATATTAATGCTTTCGTCACAGTCTGTTCATCTTCATGATTCCCATATATCTTTAGCATATTGCCTTGCACTAAGCAGGTGCTCGATACCTGTTTGATGAAGAATAGCTGGCAGATAACTACAGATGCGTCTTGTCTTAATATCTAGGGCAAAAACTAATGCTCCTGTAAAGCTCTCAGATTTAATTTCACTTGATTAACAGACTTTCTAAGAAAGCTGTGAAAATACTATCACTGAACTTTATTTTATTTATTTATTATTATTATTTTCTACTAAACTTATTTTAATTGATGTTGCTCATGCTTAACTCTAGGGAAGGATGAAAGCTTATGCAGATTATAGGAGAAGCTTTTCTCAAAAGTAGTGGGAAGAAAGCCATTGAAGTAAATCTACTCAACAAGGGATCAAAATTTCATAGGAAGAAGTTTGACTTAGACTATATCTGAAAATGAAAACTAAAAACTATAAAAATAATTTAATCTTATATGTAACAAAATTTAGGTTACTGTAGAAACTATGGGCTGGTCCTTGAAATGCACAAAGACTGAATCAAGTATTGTTTTTTGTTGTTGTTGTTTGTTTGTTTGGAGGGCATGTAATTTTTTCAACAAAAGTTAATGACACAGAACACTCAAAACGTAGAAATACTCAAAGAGTTTCAATGATTTTTCCCTAATGCCTTTCTTTTTTAAAAAAATTATTTATTTATTTATTTATGGCTGCATTGGGTCTTCATTGCTGGGCGGAGGCTTTCTCTAGTTGCGGCAAGCGGGGGCTACCCTTTGTTACGGTGCGCGGGCTTCTCATTGCAGTGGCTTCTCTTGTTGAGGAGCAGGGGCTCTAGGTACGCGGGCTTCAGTAGTTGTGGCACACGGGCTCAGTAGTTGTGGCTCGTAGGCTCTTGTTGTGGAGCACGGGCTCTAGGCACATGGGCTTCAGTAGTTGTGGCACGCGGGCTTTGTTGCTTCGCGGCATGTGGGGTCTTCCCACACCAGGCTCGAACCCATGTCCCCTGCATTGGAAGGCAGATTCTTAACCACTGTGCCACCAGGGAAGTCCCCCTAATGCCTTTCTTAATCTTTGGATTTTTAAATAGTTCCATTGACACATGATCATCCTTACTGATTTTTTTCTTCTCTAGTTGTTAGCTGCTCTACCAGTTACACAAGATTCCAAATATTCTCTAAAAATAGTTGACTTGGGACTTCCCTGGTGGCACAGTGGTTAAGAATCTACCTGCCAATGTAGGGGACACAGGTTTGATCCCTGGTCTGGGAAGATCCCACATGCCGCAGAGCAACTAAGCCCATACGCCACAACTACTGAGCCTGCGCTCTAGGGCCCATGAGTCACAACTACTGAGCCCACGTGCTTCAAGTACCGAGCCCACATGCCACAACTACTGAAGCCCGCGCACCTAGAGCCCATGCTCTGCCACAAGAGAAGCTACCGCAATGAGAAGCCGGCGCACCTCAATGAAGAGTAGCCCCTGGGCTTCCCTGGTGGCGCAGTGGTTGAGAGTCCACCTGCCGATTCAGGGGACATGGGTTCGTGCCCCGGTCCGGGAAGATCCCACATGCTGCGGAGCGGCTGGGCCCGTGAGCCATGGCCGCTGAGCCTGCACGTCCGGAGCCTGTGCTCTGCAGCGGGAGAGGCCACGGCGGTGAGAGGCCCGCGTACCGCAAAAAAAAAAAAAAAAAAAAAAAGAAAAAGAGTAGCCCCTGCTTGCTGCAACTAGAGAAAGCCCACAACCAGCAGCGAAGACCCCACACAGCCAAGAAGGAAAAAAAGAAATAAAAATTGTTGAATTAGTGAAATCATTTCTTTTTTTGCAAGACTGAACCCTTTCATTTTGCATTGTATGGGGGGATATTTACAACTTCCAATAATCAGAGACACTGTCAGGGTTAAGAGGGAAGAGATGCTTGAGTACAGTTAGGGAATATTTTCATTATATGGTGACTTTTGCTTTCCTATAACATAATGTTTCAGTGGAGGTCCTGACATTAATATTCATATAACAAAAACACCTTGTATCCACTCAGCCAGCATCTATTCAGCATTATTGAAAGAAACTTACTGTGGCAGGTAATATTCTCCAAAGATGGCTGTAACAATATTTCTCATCCCACATGCTCATTTGACCATGTGACCTTGCTTTTCTCTGATCAATAGAGGGCATCTGTAACACTCCCATTGAACCTGGGTGGACTTTTGTGACCCTTCTGCTAACAGAAAGTGGTGGAAATGACTCTGATTTCAGAGGTTAGATCATAAAGGGTGATACAGCTTTTGCCTAGCTCTCATTCTCGGGACACTATTCTTGGGACTGAGCTACCGTAGCGTGAAGAGACCCAGGCCACGTGGAGAGGCCACCCGTAGGCGTTCCAGTTGACAGTCTCAGCTACGGCCTCAGACAACAGCCAGAATCAGTACCAGACATGTGAGTGAGGCAGCCTTTGAGATGACTCCAACCCCAGCTACCACCTGGCACCAATTATATGAGATCCCTTGAGAGATGACCACCAAGCTGAGCTCAGTCAACTCCCAGGACCATGAGAGATATAATAACAAACCACTTTGATCATTTTACACCACTAAGCTTGGGGTGGCTTATTTTGTAGCAAGAGATATCTGAAACACTTACTTTAATATCATTGGCCTTTTAAATGCTTTTAATGTAAAAATGCTTTAAAATGATAACCCTGGAACCATAAGGATTCCAGAGTTCCTGTGCCCAGGTCTGCTGCCCAACCCTAAATACTCTTAGAGTGGTGGTGAGAAGGCCAAGAAGTGGATCTTCATTTTCCTGAATATCCAGACATTCCCATGAGGCTCTAAAAATGATAGCAAGGTGACAGGAGTGTGGTTAGAGCTATTAAGGTCTGTCTCCATCTAGAGACACTTCTAAGAGAATGGGACTGAATAGGTAGGACTGAGATGCTCTGGCTATAAGGAAGTTAAGCCCTCCATGATTTTATATCAGGAAATATTCCATTTCTCATACTCTAGCCACTGGCTGCTGAGGGAAGCTTCCCTCCCATTTTCCAAGACTGGCCTCCAGACACAGGCCAAGACCTTGCCTTTGTTCTTGGACCCATTTTACTCTAGGTCAGGGACCTAGTAAATGTGAAGGGCCAGTACTAAAGAAAAGATCTATATCAGAAGGAAAGGAGCCACCATTGAAATATCAAACAGGATGAATGGTGAAAGAAAAAGTAAACATGTTAGACAAAAGAAAACATACAGGGACTTCCCTGGTAGCCCAGTGGTTGAGAATCCGCCTGTCAATGCAGGGGACAAGGGTTCAAGCCCTGGTACGGGAAGATCCCACATGATACGGAGTAACAAAGCCCGGGCACCACAACTACTGAGCCTGCGCACCTAGAACCTGTGCTCCGTAACAAGAGAAGCCACTGCAGTGAGAAGCCAACTCAATGAGAAGCCCGTGCACCGCAGTGAAGAGTAACCCCCGCTTGCCACAAGTAGAGAAAGCCCGCGCGCAACAATGAAGACCCAATGCAGCAAAAAATAAATAAATAAAATAAATAAATTTTAAAAAAAATAGAAATCATACAGAGCAGAGGGGAAAATGGCCACCTGAAGTATAGCCATCTGTCATGTTCCTTCTGTTCCTATTAATTAGGCATGGATTTCTCCATAGTGGAGGAATAGAGTGCAAGGATGATAAAATTCAGGGGCTGAAAATGGCTGTGTGGCAATATGCTTGGGGTTTTTTATATTAAAAAGTACTTCCTTGAATATGCAGGACCTCATTAAAATCCTTTTGTGTCACAGAGGAACTAAAGGACCATGGTGGACCCCAAATAGAGGAAACAGGTAAGTTTATGGCTTTTTCTAAGCTTAAAGAAAGAGGGTAAAGAGGCATTTAAGCGTTTTTGTTTTTTATTTTTTTGATTTGTTTTATTCTAGGTGTTAGTCATCAGTTCAGTTTCAAGTAACAGAAATGGATTCACATCAGTTCATACAATAATAGGAATTTACTGGTCCTATAACTGTATAGTTGTGGATTTTAGGAATGGTTATATCCAGGAGCTCAAACAATATCTTTGGAGATCTATCTCTTGTCCTGTCCTTAATGTACACTTGGCTCTAATTGTCTTTACTCTACACTGGCTTCTTGCATGTGGAGTACATGATTTATGCTACAGTGGCCAGACTTGTACCTTCCTTGCTTGTGGTTTCAGTGTAAAGAAGCTAAGTCTCTAGACATTGCAGGTAAAAAAGACCTAGGCAGAACTCTGATTGGCCAGGCCTAAGTCATAGTCCTACTCTTAAGGCTAGAGGGCTAGGGTGGGGGTCAGTCTCACGTAATCTCCTTGGAATGGGTCCTCCTTAGGAACAGAAGTGTTCTATTTTCAGAAGGAGGGGGGAAATGCAAGACAGATGAAAACATCAGACGTCCATTAGAACTGTCCAGCTACTTTGACCAGGATTGGAAAGGGACTGAGACTAGGGTAAGGTGCTGTCCCCAGGAGTAAAGACCAAGCAGTTGGCTGGAACTTTCATATGTTGTATAATTTAGGAAGCACTCTGAAGCGGCCAGAGTGTAGGAGGCTAAGAAACCCAGGAATGCTTCTTTGACCATATTCTGCTATGGATCGTGAAAACCCACCTCGTCAGCCTCACCCTGCTCCTAACACGCTTAAATTACTGTTCTCTACCCCAGCGGTTCTATAGGTTGGGGAAAGGGTGAATGTGATGCTTCTCAACGTTTGGAAATTACTGATTTACGTTAAGAAATCCAAAAAGTTGTATTCTGAAGTTCTCCTTCGGTATCTTGTGGGTTTTTGTTGTTGTTGTTGTTGTTGTTTTGCGGTTTGTGGGCCTCTCACTGTTGTGGCCTCTCCCGTTGCGGAGCACAGGCTCCGGACGCGCAGGCTCAGCGGCCATGGCTCACGGGCCCAGCCGCTCCGCGGCATGTGGGATCTTCCCGGACTGGGGCATGAGCCCATGTCCCCTGCATCGGCAGGCGGACTCTCAACCACTGCGCCACCAGGGAAGTCCTCCCCTCCATTCTTTAGAGGCCTTTCCTGCAGTACATCTCTTGCTCATATAATTCCATCTTGGCATCTGCTTCCTGGTGGATCTGAACTGACCCACAAATCACACTACTAAATAGTTCTTTTCCAAGTAACCAACTGTTTTTCTGTTTTTTTTTCCTTGATGAAGAGTTTAAACCTGAAGGTTAAACAGGCACCTACCCTATAAATACAGGTATCTCTGTTGGCTAATTTACTGTCATTAAACTCTGCAGAGGAGTTACAGGTTATGTCAGTGTCTTCTAGAACTTGTACTAGGGAAACGGAGGTCTATTTTGTCCATTTACAGGAGGGCAAGTTCACCTCCAAACTTTCCCTGGATTACTTTTATGGTTGCCTCCCTTTTCCCTGCCATTGGACTCTAGTGGTAGGAATCCTGTTTGTCTCCTTTAAACCACAGAACTGCTAATTCAGATGAAATGACATTTCCAGAAGAATAGAAATTCCTGATTTAAGTGAGGCCCTTTTGAGTTCAGATGGATTTATGATATTTATCATAAATAAAGAAAGAGCACTCTTGTTCCCAGACCAGCTACACACTGCAGCCCCAAGCTGCGGATTAATGGAACTGGCCCAGTAATAAACTTGGTTGGGATTTTCCCTGGTGAGATTTTGTGGCCACCAAAGAGGTTTCCTTGCAAGTAAATGAGTCTGGGTAGGAAAATACCTATATGTAGGGTTCTTATTGCCTCTCCTACAAAAACAAATCCCCTGGCAGTGATGAAACAGAAAAGACTGACTAAAGATAAAAACTTGGACTCTGTACAAAGGCTTTTGGTAATTTTAGGGAAAATGGGCTGGGTCTCTCCCATACCAGCAAATTGCTTTGGAGGCTGTAAAGTTTGATCTCCGAACTCATTTGGCCAAGCTGCGCAGAAAGTCAAAGGATGATTCATTAGCAAGGATGAAATTTACCACCAGATTATGTCTGTCTTTTCAACCAAACAGACTGAGACTTATTTCTTGTGATGTTCAAACACTAACACAAAATGTTTTGAAACCCCTGTGACAGTTTTTGGTGAGTAGAGTGTCTAAGGGAGTTTATGTGGAAGAATCAATATAACTATTGCTCCAGAGTTGTCAGGGAATTCACCAAAAGGGCCCCTCTCTATTAGTGACTAATTTATTCTAAGAATGGGATCCATCACTTCTAATTTAAGACCTTAACTTGTGATGTAAAGTAATGAAGCATTAGCTCTTGGACACTTCAACATAACCTATCTCCAGGGCAGATAGAAGAGATAGATTTCTCACCTGAGGTGTATTTAAATCAGAATCAGACAAAGAACTTTGTCATTCCTCATTTTTTTTTTTTTTTTTGCGGTATGCGGGCCTCTCACTGTTGTGGCCTCTCCCGTTGCGGAACACAGGCTCCGGATGCACAGGCTCAGCGGCCATGGCTCACGGGCCCAGCCACTCCGCGGCATATGGGATCCTCCTGGACCGGGGCACGAACCCGTATCCCCTGCATCGGCAGGCGGACTCTCAACCACTGCGCCACTGCTCCACAGAGGAATGAGGCCCCTGTCATTCCTCATTGAAAGGTGCAAGTTGCCATACTTAGTTGAATAAGGCAGTCTTTTTTTTTTTTTTAATATTTATTTATTTGGCTGAGCAGGGTCTTGGTTGCCCTGTGCAGGATGTTCATTGAGGCATGAGGGCCTTTTAGTTGTGGCACATGGAATCTGTAGTTGCAGCATGTGAACTCTTAGTCGTGGCATGTGGGATCTAGTTCCTTGACCAGGGGTTGAACCCGGGACCCCTGCATTGGGAGCTCGGAGTCTTAGCTACTGGACCACCAGGGAAGTCCCAAGTCTCTTAACAACTGCAAGAGAAAACTAAAACTCGAGGAGTTTTTTCCCTTGAAAGCCATAACCAGTTTTATTTTTACAGATATTGATACAATGTCTACTAGCCAGGTTGAATTATATTATCATCTCTAACCTGGAGCTCCTGGCTGTACAATCAATATCGGAAAGAGTCTTGATTGGCAGTTTTTTTTGTTTTTTTAAAAAATTATTTTATTTAATTTATTTATTTTTGGCTGCGTTGGGTCTTCATTGCCGCACGCGGGCTTTCTTTTGTTGCGGTGCACAGGCTTCTCATTGTGATGGCTTCCCTTGTTGTGGAGCACAGGCTCTAGGCACGGGGGCTTCATTAGTTGTGGCTCATGGGCTCTAGAGTGAAGGCTCAGTAGTTGTGGCGCACGGGCTTAGTTGTTCCGTGGCATGTGGGTTCTCCCCGGACCAGGGCTCGAACCCATGTCTCCTGCAGGTGGATTCTTAACCACTGCGCCCCCAGGAAAGCCCCTGATTGGCCGTTTAATAGACAGTAGTTACAGAATTTTTAGTAAGGTGGTGGCTACTTCTCAGGGATCTTCTCCTTCAGTTTTTTTTCTTTTTGGCATTTCATCAAGGTGTTCTAAGTCCCTTTTCAAATATTTTCAGCTTATTTTCTCTCCTGTGAAACACAGAAACAATGGCAGGTGGGAGGAAATTCACAGAATGAACAATAAAATGTCTCTTGCCTGACATCTTTGCCTCCAAAATGGGAGATGATGATTCAGTAGAACTACCATGCGCAGCCACTAGGTTGGTGCCCATGTAGTCCTAAAATTGTTTGGCTGTAAGGGCATCATGTGATACCTCTAAGTATTTTGTTGGTGATTTCTTTCTAAAGGGTAAAGAGCTAAAAGATTTTTGTTCCTGCTAAGAAATGCCAAGCATATGAACACAGGCAGCTATTCCATCTCTGAGTTTCTCTGCCTGGGCCTTCTTTCTGGGAGCTTCCTGCCTTCCCTTTAGAATCATGCTCATTGTACTTATTCTTTTTTTTTTTTTTTTTTTTTGCGTTATGCGGGCCTCTCACTGTTGTGGCCTCTCCCGTTGCGGAGCACAGGCTCCGGACGCGCAGGCTCAGCGGCCATGGCTCACGGGCCCAGCCGCTCCGCGGCATGTGGGATCTTCCCGGACCAGGGCACGAACCCATGTCCCCTGCATCGGCAGGCGAACTCTCAACCACTGCGCCACCAGGGAAGCCCCATTGTACTTATTCTTGACCTTGCTCTCCCTCCTCCCCACCATTAAAGGTGATTAGTCCAGATGGACACCTGCTTCAAGCTAAACCAATCAGACACCGTTCCCTGGGAATTTGGACTTGAGGCAAAAGTTCATTTCTCTTTCAAGAGAAGCTGTATAATATGTAAAATTGTGAGGTGTAGACAACCCTGTGCCATGTGGATTGAAGAGCAGAAAAAGCTGGGTGCAGAAAGAAGAATGAAGTAGATATGCAGAGAGAAGTGGGGTAGGGGAGACAGAAAGAGAGAGAGAGAGGGATGTGGACTTTTTCAGGTTCTATGCAGTCTCCTTGTAATTGCTCACTTCTGCTTAAGTGAACATAACTTTTTACCTGCAGCCAAGAGGAGTCTTAACTTTTCCTCCCACTCCTGGCAAGTGTATGATATAGAAAATATGAATTTGCCCAACAAGGTAATCCTGGACTCACAGGAAACACTTTGGTCCTGTAGGAGTCTCTTCTTGCTGCAGGAAGAAATCTGCCTGTTTTCTGAGCTCTTTCCCCATACCAGCCCTTGAAGGGTCTAGAAAGACTCAATCTGAGGATCAGGACAGACTGAGGTGTGGGAGCTCCCAAGGATTTGGGGCTGTTAGAGACCCTAGTTATTATTATTATTATTATTATTTTTTGCGGTACGCGGGCCTCTCACTGTTGTGGCCTCTCCCGTTGCAGAGCACAGGCTCCGGACGCGCAGGCTCAGCGGCCATGGCTCACGGGCCCAGCCGCTCCATGGCATGTGGGATCTTCCCGGACCGGGGCATGAACCCGTGTCCCCCGCACCGGCAGGCGGGCTCTCAACCACTGCGCCACCAGGGAAGCCCAGAGCCCCTAGTTAAATGGCTAGGCTGTAGTGCCTAGTCATCATTTGTGATATATTTTTTTTGTAACAAAATGCATTCTGAGTTCCAAATGACCAATTTACAAAACGACTTTAGGACTACAATCCTTTAAAAAAAAAAAAAAAGAAGCAGGGACTGCCTGTTCCATATTAATTAGTAGTGATGATTCACAACACAGAAGGGGTTCTTTAATACACACAAGCACTCCATTAATCAGGACTTGATTGCATTTTAAGTTCCCTCCAACACATTTGACTTTTCATTTATTTAATGAGAGGGAAGAGACAACTAAACTTCAATTTGCTGTGCATTGAATGGCCATTAGATGACAAGGCATTCGTGAAATGATACTGTAAGTCAGTGGAGGAAAAATAACTTTAAAAATATCCTCTCTCTCTCTTTTTAAAAAAAATTTTTTTTGAGGAACAGACAGAATTCTGTAATGCTCACAAAGGAAGAAGCAATTAAGACTCTGATTCAGTTAAGAAGTTATAAGAGAAATATAATTTGAAAGCCTGGAGGCACTAGACAGTTTGAGTTCTGGCTTTGTTTTTTTTTTTTTTTTTTCATTTTGAAAGCAGTCACTGTTTATTAACTGACCAGATTACAAAAGTAATCATGGTAGATACCTTAGTTCATCCTTCTACTAAGCCTGTTGCTCTGGCCTTCCCTGTTGCCAGCATCTCCACCTTCAACAAAATGGGTGGTCATTTTCTTCATTCCACCTCGTGAAGACAATTTGAAGGGCCACAGGAAGTTGTTTGCTTCTTTGAATGCAAACGTTTTCCAACAGTATAGATCTCCTGAATCAGATCCTCCATGCAGATAATACTGTATTTGCCAAGAGATGGAGCAATAAACATGTTATCTGTCAAGGCAATTCGCTTCTTGTTGATTTTGCCGTAACCCTGTTTGTAGATCAGTTCATTTACTGACTTCAGGTCTGGGTACCTCCAGGCAATGTATGGTTCCACAATTCTCAGCATGTTAATTGAAGCCTTGTTGAGCTTCACAAAGGTGCCATTGAAAATCTGATGGAGACGGAGAAGCTGCAACACCTTTCGAAACTTTGGGCTCACACCACTGATACCTCTGATCCTGATGACAAACGCCAATTTGGGTTCCGTGGGTACGTAGAAGTTGCCGGCTTTTCCTGCCATCCTAGCCATTCGAATTTCAGTTTTGTACAACTGCCTGTATTCCTTGTGATAGTGCTTAGCTTTTTCATAGATAAGCTTCCTCCTTGCCTTTCAAAGCATATTTTGGGCAAATTTCTTTATCAGGCGCTCGATCTTAAGCTCTGCGAAATTCTTTCGCCTTTTCTTAAGGGTTTCTGGCACAGCAGGAACCTTCTTTTTCTTCTCTTCCGCACCCTCCATGGTTCCAGCTGGAAAGAGCTGAGTTCTGGCTCTTTTGTTACAACTCAATGACCTTCGGCAAGACACAAATTTATCTGAACCTTTGTTTTCTTATCTGTAAAATAGGAGTTCCAGTAAGGCTTGCCTGCCAGTTCTTACAGAGTTACTGTGAGATTCATGTGTGACTGTACATGTGAAATTGTTTTGTAGTCTGTAAAGTATTATATAAATATTATTCACTCTTATTGTGACAATTGAAATACTAATAACTTTTAATTATTTTGACTAGGGGGAAATGTCTACAGTCATATGGTCAAATTAGGAGTTACTGTATGGCCGACACTACATGAGAATAAATTCACCCTCTGATCCAAGATTATATGCAAACATATATATATATATATTTTTTATAAGCCAATCTTTATTTATTTATTTATTTATTTATTTTTATTTGCTGATTTGGGTCTTTGTTGCTACGTGTGGGTTTGCGACGAGGGGGGCTACTCTTCGTTGTGGTGCGCGGGCTTCTCATGGCGGTGGCTTCTCTTGTTGTGGAGCACGGGCTCTAGAGACACACAGGCTTCAGTAATTGTGGCTCGTGGGCTCAGTAGTTATGGCTCACGGGCTTAGCTGCTCCGCGGCATGTGGGATCTTCCCGGACCAGGGCTCGAACCCGTGTCCCCTGCATTGGCAGGCGGATTCTTAAACTCTGCGCTACCAGGGATGCCCTCAAATATATTTTTTTAAAGGAAACTTTTGTTGTTTTTAAGCATGTGTGAATTGAACTCTTGCCTGTAGGGTCAGCTCTTTGTGGAGCAGCATTTGCCTCCTGGGCCCTCCCTCCACCCTGTCTTGGTTTGGCTGGTCCTCTCCTCGTCTCCTTGGCTCCAAACCACGGTTGACTTTTCTTTACCAGTCACGAAAAGTGACCTCACTTGAGTCTGGACAGTTCTGAGACAGAGAGATAATAGTAGAGCTTGTATATGCTTGGCTCCTGTCAACATGACAAATAAGACAGGGGAAGAGAGGTGGCTTGAACAGCTGGTGTAACCAGATCTGGGACTTATTTGGGTAGAAGGAGGAGTTGAATGACATCGTCAACCAATGAATGTCCTATCAGGTGGTAAACTCTTCCAAGCTCGGCTTGAAAGACCACTTCTGGTTCTGCACATAGTGGGCAGCCCAATATTTTTTCTTTAAAACAAATTAAAAAAAATTTTTTTCCCCAAATTTATATACATATATATATAACACACACACACACACACACACACACACACATATATATATATATCGGATATAAGAATAATACATAGCACCTTGAAATTTCCCCCCAAACACTGCTAATTAGTTCTTTCATCACACCCAAAATAATATTAATAATATGGTTTGGGCTTCTGAGGGTGATGATTCAATTTCTCTATCATGTGACACATTTATAGATCTACACAGATCTAAGTACATAAAGAGAGACATTCATCTATGTATTTTATTTTTACATAGACATTTTATTTTTTGGTATTACTTTATTTTATTTTATTTTTTTGCGGTACGCGGGCCTCTCACTGTTGTGGCCTCTCCCATTGCGGAGCACAGGCTCCGGATGCGCAGGCTCAGCGGCCATGGCTCACGGGCCCAGCCGCTCCACGGCATGTGGGATCTTCCCGGACCGGGGCATGAACCCGTGTCCCCTGCATCGGCAGGCGGACTCTCAACCACTACGCCACCAGGGAAGCCCTTTTGGTATTACTTTAGCATCTGATTTTTTATTCATTTCCCACCCGCCTCAATGTTTTTGAACAAAGTTGTAATTATGGTATCCATTAATACTTGCTTCTGGATTCTTTTCATCAAAAATTATTAAAAAAAATTTTTCACATTGATATACTGTCTTCATAAGTACAACTTCAGATAGCTACCAAAAATTCACTGGATATATTGAGCCGTCACATATACTTAACCAATCTCATGTTAAGTGTTTAAGAAACTTCTAATTTTCCCCTACTATAGATTATGCTGCAACTGGCAACTTTCCAATACAGCTGCTAGTTAACCTCCAAACCACGCTTTATGCTGTTAAGCATTTTCTTTTTCTTTCCCTTTTTTTTTGTGGGGAGGGCGTGCTACGCGGCTTGCAGCATCTTAGTTCCCCAACCAGAGACTGAACCCACATGTTGGCAGTGAAAGCGTGGAGCCCTAACCACTGGACTTCCAGGGAATTCCCGTGTTAAGCATTTCCAAAAGCGTATTTTTCTTTTCTAAAAATATATTAATTAATGAATTAACTAATTTTTCCATTTAAAATTATTTTCTCCAGTCCAAAAAAAAATACATACGTATAGTAAAAATACTAAAGGATAAACAACTCGTGCACAGTACCCAAGTAAAGACTAAATCTCAGAAATTCCTTCTTCCTCTTGTTCAACTGCATTGCTGAAGTAACAGATAACATTAGGCAGACCACAGTCCTATCCATCATCACCGTCATCATCACCTTTATCAAAATTATCTTCCTTATGATCATACCAGTGATGCATTTTTTAGGAACACCAAAGTGAAGCCTGACAGTGAGACCCGCATGTGGGGAGAGTAAATGCAAAACTGGGTGGCAGCGCCAATCATTGTAAGTATTTGTAAACTTGCCATATGCTGGACACTGTGGTAGACACTTGAGATGTGGTAAATTATGAATACACAAGTACCATGTCAAGGAACTGGTCAACTCTTAGCCTCCTGTTGAAATAATCTTCTTCAACAGTTTTCTGGACTCTTTATTATTCAAACCCTTATCTATTCAAAGTCCTTGTCTGTTTTGTTCCTCTTCAGTTGCTAATGGTGATTCTGCTCTGGGAATTTTCTCCATACTGGTTCAGCAAGTCCAGGCAGGTTCTGCCCCAAGGGCTCCTGGCCTAGAGTCCTTTAACAACTCCCTCACCCCACCAAGTTTCTGACCATTCACCTGAGCTGGAGTCATCCACTCAGGCCAAGTCAGTGATTCAGAGCTGAGAAAAGCAGCCTGTGGCTTTCCTCAGGCAAAATGGCAGGCAACAGCCACTGGGCTAGGCTAGTGTACTGGACACTCCTGTGTGGAGAACACCTTGTTAGGCGTGGGGAAGAGAAAAAAGAAAATGAAGTCCTCTTAGACTTGTCCTCCAAGAGCTTGCAATCCTTTCCAGGAGCTGAGTCCCTATGCAGTGCCAAAATTACGTGAATGGTGAGAGGGTACCTTACAAACTGTTAAGAGTACACCAGTGGGTGCTGGAAGAGGAACCGGCAAAATCATGTGAGGATCATCATTCCCTCAAGGAATTATAGCCTTCAGAGAAGCAATTCCATAAGGAAATGCAGGATGTGTCTAGCCCTGCAGCTATTTACAATCCAGTTGGCGAGGCAAGAGATACTGAGGTAAAAGTTAACATAGAATATAAAGCAGTGTTACGTGTGATTATGTGTCAAGGGAGTGAAAAAGACAAGAACAACCTGAATTGAAGGGAAAGGAGGGATGGATGAAGGTTTGACAATGGAGTATGGAGGGCAGTGTTGAGCAGGGTTCAAACAGAGAGATAGGTGTAGTGAAGGGCCAGGCCAAATGTGCTCGGGTCAGAGCCTAGCTGGAGCAGATGGGGGACGCATCTGTGCAAACATTAAGGTCAGAAAGCTGTGAAGATGGCAGTGTGTTGGGAGTCCTTGGGTGCTGGATTGATAGCTCTGACTTTTATTCTTGTGGGTAGTTATTCAGAGCTTGTGAGCCAGGGAATGACAGGAAAATGGGAGGCCAGAAATGAGGGACTGGAGGGAGAGAAACCAATTAGGAGGTCACTGCAAGGCTTTGAAGATAAGGTCCTGTTGTGGGAGTGGGAAAGGAAGGATGGGCTGGAGGGACATCAGAAGGAAGAATTGACAGTCCTGGCCGTTGATTGGATATGGACAGAGGGGGAGGAGAGATGGATGACTCAGGGAAGCTTTCAGTAGGAAGAGTGTTGAGGGGCGGTCTTGGAGGCTGGAGATCAGCTTCCGGTGCAAAGTCTTTGCAAGTAGAAAGCTATACATATCATCGGCAGGGTGTACTCTCAACTGATTATCTTATGAAAAGTGTGGAATTTCTTCTCTACGAGATAGGTAGGCAGTAGGTATCTCACTGATTAAAAATGACAAAGCCAAAGAGCAACTCCTGGCTCAAAGGAAGGGAGAGTAGAAAACAGCACTCCGATCTAGGATGACAAACCCTGGGCTAAGTCCCAGCATTTTTCCCCCCCAAGAATTCATTTCACTTATTTGGACAAAATACAGGCAGACCTCGGAGATATTGCCAGTTTAGATCCAGACCACTGCAATAAAGCGAATATTGCAATAAAGTGAGTCGCTCGAATGTTTTTGGTTTCCCTGTGCACGTAAAAGTTACGTTTACACTGTACTGTAGTTTGTTAAATGTGCAGTCGCATTATGTTTAAAAAAAAGACAATGTATATACCTTAATTAAAAAATACTTTATTGCTAAAAAATGCTAACCGTCACCTGAGCCTTCAGTGAGTTGTAAACTTTTTGCAATAGCAACATCAAAGGTCCCTAGTCACAGGTCACCATTAGCAAATACGATAAGAAAAAGGTCTGAAATATTGTGAGAATTACCAAACTATGATGGAGACATGATCTGAGCAAATGCTGTTGCGAAAATGGAGCTGGTAGTGTTGCATGATGCAGGGTTGCTACAAAACCTTCAATTTGTAAAAAAAAAAACCCGCAGTATCTGTGTAGTGCTACAAAGTGAGATATTCCTGTACTTTAAAACTCACTGGACCAGTCTCCTTACCTGTAAAATATTTGTCTATTATCTATTTTATGGGTCTCAGCCCAAATCACAGCCATTATTTATTAAATACTTTAGCATGTAACAGAATTTGTGTTAAGAACTTTATCTGTAATTTCTTATTTAATCTTTAGAATGCCCATTCTGCATTAAAAAAAATTCCAAAATTTAGTAGCTTAAAACAATATTCATTTTATTTGTTCTACAATCTGGGATGGGCTGGGCTGGGCTCTGGTTCTACTGGTCTTGATGCTGGTCACTGATGCCCTTGCAGTCAGCTGTTGGGCCGGCTGGGGGCTGGGCTCAGCTCTGGTGCTGGATGGCTGGAGTTCTCCCTGTCTCCACCTATTTTAGGGCCTCTTCCTCTGCACGTGGTTTCCCCAGCAAAGTAGTTGCACTTCTTCCCTAGTGGCTCAGATCTCCCAAAAGTACAGAAGCAGACACTTCCACACTTCCCTTGGGGTTAAAAGAGGGAACAAGCACAGATGCAGGGCTGCATTTTCCAGGTGAAGGCAAGTCACTGGCCCAGTCCAGATTTAAGTGGGAGGGACTCCATAAGGGTGTGACCAAAAGAAGGGTGGTCCATTGAAGGCCTGCCGTGTCACAGACTACCACACCTTTATCTCCAATTTGTAAATGAATAATCCGTGATTTAAGGGAGGTTAAATTACTTGCCCAATGTACAGAGTAGAGCTAGGCATTTCAAAGCTCGCGTTCTAAATCAGTGGGAACAGATAAAATGTGTATACAGTCGCTCCTCAGTATCAGCAGGGGGTTGGTTCTAGGACACCCCGCCCCCCACCAACCAAAATCTGAGGATATTCAAGTCCCTTATATAAAATGCCAGAGTGGGCTTCCCTGGTGGCGCAGTGGGTGAGAGTCCGCCTGCCGATGCAGGGGACACGGGTTCATGCCCCGGTCCAGGAAGACCCCACATGCCGCGGAGCGGCTGGGCCCATGAGCCATGGTCGCTGAGCCTGTGCGTCCGGAGCCTGTGCTCCGTAACGGGAGAGGCCACAACAGTGAGAGGCCCACGTACCGCAAAAATAAATAAATAAATAAATAAATAAATAAAATGGCGTAGTATTTAAATATAACCTACACACATCCTCCCATATACTTTAAATCAGCTCTACATTTCTTATAATAACTAATACAATTAAATGCTATGTAAATAGTTGTCAGTGTGCCACAAATTCAAGTTTTGCTCTTTGGAACTTTCTGGAATTTTTTTTTTTTTAATCCACAGTGGATGTGGAACCCAAGGATACAAAGGGCCGGCTGTAATTTGTTTTAATCTAAAATCCTGTGAGGTGGGTACGGTTATTGTTTCTAATTTACAAAGGAGAAAACTCAGGAATAGAGAGTTTCAGTGTCTTGCCTCGCGTATTTTCCTCCAGAGATTCATTATACACTTACCGGTTACACCATACTGCCTCTTATGGGCAGTACCTGATATACACAAGGCACCTGTAAATGTTATTTAATCTGAAACTATTGTTTGAAGCACTGAAGCAAATCTCTTTGGCCATCCACTATCATATAGACTGTTTGGGAACTGGGAGTTTTCCCTTTGAGCTATCACGTGATCAGAGCAATTTCCATTTCAGGCATCTACTTTGCCCTCCACTATCTATGTCTTGAAGTCTGGCAAGGAATGAGGGCGTCCTTGCCCACCCAACCTCAATCCTGATTCTCCCTAACTGATTAATCTCATGGCTCCCTCAGCATCTTCCTCTGTGCAGCAGCCAGGAACTCTTCACAAAGCAAGACCTTCCTTCCTGGGTGAGGACCTTCCTGGAGTTGGGCTGGCCTCAAGGTTGCATCTGTTCATCAAGTGGCTTCTGAATTAGTAACCTTTCGGTCCCAGTCACTTCCTCTAGTTCCAGAGCTAACTTCCCCATTGTTGCAACTGTGGTGGCTTCTGACGATAGCTTGTAAAGATGCTATTTCCCATGGAGTGACCTGTACCAGCTTCCCCTTCCCTCTGCTGGTCCTATGGGCAGAGGACTTGCTGATGGGAAATAGTTCCAGAGTCTCCTGAAGGAGCCATGCTCTGCTCACCTTTGACAGTGACCCACATGACTGTTTCTCGCTCAGGAAGTCTTGATTTTCCCATCTGTGGGGCGTTTGGAATCAGAGCACACCCTCAAACACAGATAATGGGGGGCGGGCTCACTTAGGTGGCCTCTGCTCTATTTTGGGCACTGACAGGGAGAAGCCATTCAGCGAATGTGCCCCAAATACTCTTACCTTTTCCAAAGCAAAACTATGGGGTGGCCTTGTCTTTCCCATAAACTTTCCTCCTTCAAAGCAACTCCAGATTTTAATTTTGACTTTGTTCCGCCCTTATAAAACTGTGAAGGCACAATACTTGCACTTGATACAATTCTATTTTATTTAACAAAGAGGTATGTAGGCAGGTATGTCTTCGAAGTGCTTTACACATATCGCCTCATATGACTTATTTCATAAGCTTATGTTTGAATCAAATGGGGTCGGGTAGGGACTTTCTGAAGCCTGACTTACCTCGCAGCCACTCTCCCCTTCCCCCCAGTGGAGAAGGGACAAGGGAAAGAAGGAATTGAGCTGCTCCGGAGGACCAGGCCCCCTCCTACTTCCCGCAGCTGTCTTGCCAGTCTAGATCTAGCAGGGGGTCTCCACCCTTCGCCTAGATCCAGTCGGTGGGCGGGTGGGTGGTTTTTTCCGGGTCACTGGCGCACCCTCTTTGCTCCCAGCCACCTGTTCCGGTTCCATCCCGGCTCCAGGCTCTCTGGAGGGCGTCAGGGACATTCCAATCCTCCCACTACCCGCGCGGATGTCGCGGGAGAGGAGGGCACGATCGCTGTCCCTTTCCAGCACCCAAGCTTTGACCAGGTTTCTTCTCAACCTCTAGTGACCTGAGTCACCCTGGAGAGGAAAACAAGGATTAATAAATGGTTTGAAGGTTGTTTACAATGAACCAGTTGGCGAAGCCGCATCCCTAGCGACAGAGGCACTTTCTGGGCACCGTCTGCGCACGAGCAGACAATTGAAAGCCAAACAGCCGAGATGCCTCCTCGCCAGACCAAATATGGTCACAAGCGCTAAGTAGCCTCCCGTGGAAAGGCTGGCCTCGCTGGTGTCTCCCCGCGCCGGGGCTCACCCGGGCCCGCCCTCAGGCAGAATCACGGATCAGTGCAGCGCTCCGGCGCTCCCGGCCTCGGCACCCGGCACTAAGGGAGGGCGCGGCGCCCAGGACCGGCCCTTACTCGGTCTGGGCCCCTCACCCGCGTGCCCTCCGCCGCCCCCAGCCTTGGTTTCGGTCCACAAGTCCTTGATTAAACAGGGTCGGGCCACTTTCCCTTTGATCCCGCCCCAAGTCCGTGGTAAACTCAAAGGAATGCAGATCCAGGGCTCCGCGGGAGAGGTCCGCGCGACCAGGAGGAGTGGGTGGAGGGCACCCGTCTCCTCTTACCCTGCAAAGTACCCAGCACGCCCAGGGGTTTCTGGAGCCGGGGGTGGGAGGAGGAGGAAGAGAAAGGGGAGAGACGAGCGGGGGCAGGCAGGCTGGGGACTTGGAGGTCATGCATAATTCAACAGCTCAACTTTCGGCCCCGCCTCTTTCCTGGGAGTGGGAGTTTGCTCCAAACTTTGTTTATGGGACAGTCCGGGAGCCGCGGCGGCCGCGCTGTCTGCTTCTCCTCCGCCTCCTCGCGGAGCGCGAGCGCCTGAGGCCAGTTCGGGGGATGTAAGAGCAGAAGGCCCTCGGCTGCCAGGCACCGAGTCGGGTCAGGATTTGCCAGCCGGGCCCCCGGCTCCAGGCCTGCAAGCTCGGGACGCACCCTAGCGACCCAGGCCCGACGGCGAGTTCGGGCGGGACGGCGGCCGCCGCACGCCCAGACTCGGCTTCGCTGCGCGCCCAGGTAGTGCCCGCTGGCGCGCGCCCGCTCACCCGGCACCACTCCAGGGCGCCCGGCTCCTCGGGCTTCCGGAGTTGAGATGTCTTGGAGTTGGCTCCGGTTGAGACTTTGGGGGTCTGACTGCCCTGGAAAGTTTCGACCTGTCCTTTGCCACCCGCAGTTCAGCAGCGTCTCCAGTGCAGTTAACTCCGAGCAGCCACCCCATCCCCCCTTTCCTGGTAACTTCTTGGCTTCAAGAAAGTTGCATAATTCTCGAGGCCAGGAGGGACCCCTCCCCCCATCCGGCTGGTCTTAACTGCTGGGTGTCTGGGATCCGAGGCAGACACCTATCTGTCTCTTTTGCTTTTTCTCTCTATTCTCCCCCCCGTATCCCCCTCTCCGACCCTCCATAAAAGGCTAATCTGACCTCCTTTCTCCTTGCAGAAGATGAATCCGGCCTCGGCGCCCCCTCCGCTCCCGCCACCCGGGCAGCAAGTGATCCACGTCACTCAAGACCTAGACACGGACCTCGAAGCCCTCTTCAACTCGGTGATGAACCCCAAGCCCAGCTCGTGGCGGAAGAAGATCCTGCCCGAGTCGTTCTTCAAGGAGCCTGACTCCGGCTCGCACTCGCGCCAGTCGAGCACCGACTCGTCCGGCGGTCACCCGGGGCCCCGGCTGGCCGGCGGCGCCCAGCACGTCCGCTCGCACTCGTCGCCCGCGTCTCTGCAGCTGGGCACCGGCGCGGGCGCTGCGGGCAGCCCGGCACAGCAGCACGCGCACCTCCGACAGCAGTCCTACGACGTGACCGACGAGCTGCCGCTGCCCCCAGGCTGGGAGATGACCTTCACGGCCACTGGCCAGAGGTACTTCCTCAAGTAAGTCAGCCTGGAGCTAGGGGGGGACACAGAGTCACGATACCCAGGGTGTGCACGCTTGTTATTGAGTGTGTGCGTGTGTGTGTGTGTGTGAGAGAGAGAGATGATGTGTCTGTCACCTTCCACGGTTGTTCCCAGACATCTGGGAGGCAGGAAGTAGGGAGTGAGTCTCTGGGTGTTGGAATTGTAAGGGATCAGAAACCGAGTCTGGTGAAGTTCTTCCAGGGTTCTGGAAGTCACAAGAGATTCGGGACATGGAAACTCTTAGA
The DNA here is from genome assembly GCF_964165515.1 of Mesoplodon bidens. NCBI lineage: Eukaryota > Metazoa > Chordata > Mammalia > Artiodactyla > Ziphiidae > Mesoplodon > Mesoplodon bidens. The sequence goes on from NC_138161.1 coordinate 130,997,916, forward strand.
GGTACAAGAAAAAAAAAAACTTTTGGGAGAATTCCCATGAAACACATAGGTGACTATGCCCTGCAGCTGGAGTACTGATACAGACTCCTGGACCCAAACTCTTACTCCCTTCCCTGCCCACTCTAAGTCAGATAATCGGAGCCTGGTCCACTGGGATATGACACCAACATAAATGCTAGAGCAGATCTGAGGCTTGGGGAGGAGAGGGACTCTTGGTAGTGTAGGTGGTCTCCAGTCTCTCCATTCCTGGGAAAAGCAGTCTGGAAAAGTGAACGCTGCCTGGTAGGCCTTCCTGGTGACGTGATGACCACACAGCACCTGTGATGTAATTAGTAACTGCCTGGTGAAGTAGTTGTAGGCTGGACAAATCAATTGTGTGGAAATTGGGTCGGAGTTTGATTATGTCGCCCTTGGTAACCTAAAATACCATCGAATCAGGAGCCTGCTTTGTCATTCTTCACTTCCCTTTGTTCCAGCTTTTTGATGTAATGAAGTTTACATTTGAGTGGAGTTAGACTGTATAGGAAAATATATTCATAGGCATAAAGAAGATTGTTTCAATTGTGGTACCCTAAAATAATTATATGCTGGAGGAGAAGCCAAGCTGGAACTTGAAATGTAATTAGTGAGGTCATGGGGGGTCAGGCTATCAATGGCCTGGATTGAAGGTGTGCCAGCTGGACCACTTGGTCCAGGATCGCCTGCACTGGCTGGCTGTTCACTGCCATGGAGGGAAACTCCTCCGCTAAGAACTTGCCTTGGAATTTATGTTAAAGCCCATATTTCTTTGATTGAGTAGCTTTAGTTTAGGCGTTAAGATGTTATGTGCTATTTTAAAAAGAGAATCAAGCCTTTCTTTGGCACTCATATTTGATACTTTGATTGCTGTGAGAGGACCCTAATAACAAATCCACAACGATGGATGAGGCTTATAATAGCCAACCCTTTGACTCATACTGGTGGCCAATTATTCCTTTCCCATCCCAAAGCTGTTGGTGTCTTGTGCAAGGAGGAGTGCTTTATTTTTTTGCTGGGGTTGATGCATTGCTGAGAAGCCCTTGTCCTAAAACAGACTTGATGGTCATTTTAGTCCACAACTGGTCTTCTCCTGGTTTTTGAGTGACAGTGTGGACATGTACTCAGTGCTTTGATTTCTTTTTCTTAATTAATTAATTTATTTATTTTTGGCTGTGTTGGGTCTTCGTTGCTGCGCACAGGCTTTTCTCTAGTTGCGGCGAGCTGGGGCTACTCTTCGTTGTGGTGCGCGGGCTTCTCGTTGCAGTGGCTTGTCTTTGTTGCGGAGCATGGGCTCTAGGTGCACGGGCTTCAGTAGTTGTAGCACATAGGCTCAGTAGTTGTGGCTCACGGGCTTAGTTGCTCCGCGGCATGTGGGGTCTTCCCAGACCAGGGACGGAACCTGTGTCCCCTGCATTGGCAGGAGGATTCTTAACCACTGCGCCACCAGGGAAGTCCAGTGTGGAAGTCCAGTGCTTTGATTTCTAAATGGTTGGTGGAATTCAAGTATGTGATGTAATTGCATGACATTTTTCTAAGTGTGATGATATTGTTCCAAAGGATGGCATTAGTTTGTATACTATATAAAGATCCAAAGTAGCATCTTATATTGCTTTACTTAAGTAAATGCAGTTTTGAATATCTTACTGTGACTTTTATAGAAATGGACTTAGTACATACAAGTAGAAAAAGACCCAATAATTTCTAATAATTTTGGAGGCTATTTTTGGTCCCTAATGATTTTTGAACTGTGTTTATAAATATACACACACAAATATATATATGATTGGTATATGAATATATATATTCATATATTGGTATATGAACATATATATATTCAAATATATATATGATTGGTATATCCCTTTTATACAGGCTTTGAATGATTGGAGTAGCTCTAAAATATGTTTGTGAAACTAGGTTAAAAATGGAAGTAAGCCTTGGGTTTAGAGAAAGTTGATCGGCTCCATTTGCCTCATCCCCCCAACTAAAAGTCACTCCTCAGTCCAAAGCTGGGTGCATCTTCATTTCACGTTGGATAGTCAGTAAAGACAACAACTGGAAAAACGTGTAAGCAGTCGGCCTGTAGGCTTGATCTGATGCTATCCCTGGAAATTTTTTGGCCAAGTAGCTAAGGGAATTTAAGAAATTAAGTCACTGTGACTTTTGTTTTTTGTGATAAGCAATCTGCCAGGAGTTCTCTGAATTTCTTTTGGAGCTTTGTTTAAAGTTGGAATAAGATAAATGTTATATGCCACACTTTGTTACACAGCCTCAAAAAGCAATGTATTTTGGTGGATTTAAGCAGAATCTTGGAAAATGGTGGCAACTACCCCTGAATTAATTTTCATAAAATCTACCCATGACTTTGCCGCATCATCTGTGAAATGGGGCTAGCAGTAGAATCCTATTCTTGATTTTGTCAGGAGTTGAGGGCTTTATAAATCAGAAATCAAAGTATTTTATAATTGACAAGGTCATTTTCTTGGGGGGAAGGTTAGAAAACTGAAGCCAGGGAAGGGTATTGACATGACTTGGGGAATGCCATTTGTGGTTATTTAATGGTGGACCCTGGACTGGCCCTCTAATCTGTTGTCCTCTACTTAGGGAGCAGTTTTCCATTTTCCCCACTCCCACCTTTATCCTCATGTCACTTCCCCAGCTGAACAATTGAGCTTTATGGGATACAAAGTCTGGACATCTAAGAAGCTTTAAAAAACCTTTTTGTCATTTTCTCAGGCAAGATTGTTCCTAGGTATATGGTGTAATCACTTTCTGGTACCAGTTATAGGGCACCTTTTCTAAGCATTCACGCCTTCCCTGTGGTGTGAGGGTAGCATTTAACAATGGGGAGGATAGAATGTTAAAACGCATGGCCTCTGAAGACTGCATTGTTCCTGCTGTTCTCTACAGCTCATAAATCAGGCTGGGGTGTGTAGGTGTTGGGCTCTTAGCAACTGGCACACTGACTCTGAACACTGATCACATTAAAATTTAAAAAAAAATTTCTGGTTATAAATGGAATACATGTTTGGTGTACATAGACCAGAAAATAGAGAATTATAAAGAAGAAAGTGATCTGGATTCAGTAGAACTTTCCATTCTTGTAGAAAATTTTTATTTGAATAACATATTCTATAAGAAAAATTATCCCCACTCTTAAATATAATTCCAACTCTAACATTTGCTGCCACTCTCAATTTTTAGTGATAATTTTAGTGTTTTGCCTTTTCTGAAATGTGTGGTAGAAAATTATTTTTGTCAAAGTGATCTGTGCAGTTGGTAACAAACCCAATAGTATAAAGGGACTTTTGTTGAAACACAATGGTTTCCTTCACCTTCTCAAGGCTCACAGAGGGAACCTTTCAATTTTTAATTTTTATTTTATGTTTTTTTTTTTTCTTTTTGCGGTATGCGGGCCTCTCACTGTTGTGGCCTCTCCCGTTGCGGAGCACAGGCTCCGGATGCGCAGGCCCAGCGGCCATGGCTCACGGGCCCAGCCGCTCCGCGGCATATGGGATCCTCCCAGACCGGGGCACGAACCCGTATCCCCTGCATCGGCAGGCGGACTCTCAACCACTGCGCCACCAGGGAGGCCCTATTTTATGTTTTAATTAAAAAAAATAAATTTATTTATTTATGCCTGCATTGGGTCTTTGTTACTGCTTGTGGGCTTTCTCTAGTTGCCGCGAGTGGGGAGCTACTCTTTGTTGCAGTGTGCAGGCTTCTTACTGCGGTGGCTTCTCTTGTTGCGGAGTACGGACTCTAGGCGTGCAGGCTCAGTAGTTGTGGCGCATGGGCTTAGTTGCTCCGCCGCGTTTGGGATCTTCCCAGACCAGGGCTCGAACCCATGTCCCCTGCACTGACAGGTGGATTCTTAACCACTGAGTCACCAGGGAAGCCCCTTTACGGTATTTCTGATTCCCCATTTTGTAAGTCAAGGAGGTTTGGGTGGCTATCAGTTCCACAATTTGCTTTTTGTTAGTGACACCTTAATATTCCAAAGCTCTGAACCCATAACCAATAAAAGTTTTGTGCTTTGTCCCCAAATTGACTTTTTTTTTTTTTTTTTTTGCGGTACGCGGGCCTCTCACTGTTGTGGCCTCTCCCATTGCGGAGCACAGGCTCCGGACGCGCAGGCTCAGCGGCCATGGCTCACGGGCCCAGCCGCTGCGTGTCATGTGGGATCCTCCCGGACTGGGGCACGAACCCGTGTCCCCTGCATCGGCAGGCGGACTCTCAACCACTGCGCCACCAGGGAAGCCCCCAAATTGACTTTTTTATTCATAAATTATTCTTGAAGTTGAAAAACTGGAGGCAACATTTAATATAATTTATTGCCTCGTGTATTAACATTGGATCTTAGACTTGTGCATTGTGTCTGGTGTCAGGACTCCTGGGACACTGAAAGGAGCATATATCCAGCCCCAAAGTCATAGGGAGTCTTTCTTTTCACTCTTCATCAGTTGTTAGAATTTGTGTTACCTTTTAGTTTCTTCATCTTTGGATCTTGACTTTCTTAAACATTTTTTCCTATTATTTCTAATTGCCTTTTTATATGTTTATATACTTAATATACTTATATATAAGTATACTTATATATATAAGTATACTTATATACTTTTTATATGTTTATATATTGGCCTTTATTATGATCTCAAAATTTTCCAGGCTCTCAATCCCCTGGGTCCTGTCAGGTCTCCTTTCCTTAAGCTTTTATGCCCAGATTCCCTCATCTTTCTGTTCCATTCTTGTTGCTCCTTAGCTCTACAACAGAGCTGTCATCCTAGGGCTTCTCTTTACTTCTTTCCATGGCTAGGAGTGCTGTTTGTTTGTCTTCCTCTTTTTTGGTTTATGCCCTCATTTTGCTGGAGTACATACTTGAGAAACTTATTTTTTAAATTAATTAATTTTTGGCCGCGGTTGGGTCTTCGTTGCTGCACATGGGCTTTCTCTAGTTGCGTCGAACAGAGGCTACTCTTGGTTGTGGTATGTGGGCTTCTCATTGCGGTGGCTTCTCTTGTTGCGGAGCACAGGCTCTTGGCTCACGGGCTTCAGTAGCTGTGGCTTAGTTGCTCTGAGGCATGTGGGATCTTCCCCAACCAGAGATCGAACCCGTGTCCCCTGAATTGGCAGGCGGATTCTTTTCTTTTTTTTAAAGAGAGATTGCTTTTATTATTTATTTGTTTGTTTGTTTGTTTATTTTTGGCTGCGTTGGGTCTTTTGTTGCTGCGGGCGGGCTTTCTCTAGTTGCAGTGAGCAGGGGCTACCCTTGTTTGCGGTGCACGGGCTTCTCATTGCGGTGGCTTCTCTCATTGCGGAGCACGGGCTCTAGGTGCGTGAGCTTCAGTAGTTGTGGCACATGGGCTCAGTAGTTGTGGCACATGGGCTTAGTTGCTCCGCTGCGTGTGGGATCTTCCCAGACCAGGAACGGAACCTGTGTCCCCTGCATTGGCAGGAGGATTCTTTTTTTTTTTTTTTGCGCTACGCGGGCCTCCCACTGCCGTGGCCTCTCCCGTTGCGGAGCACAGGCTCCAGACGTGCAGGCTCAGCGGCCATGGCTCACGGGCCCAGCCGCTCCGCGGCATGTGGGGTCCTCCCAGACCAGGGCACGAACCCGCATCCCCTGCATCGGTAGGCAGACTCCCAACCACTGCGCCACCGGGGAAGCCCCGGCAGGGGGATTCTTAACCGCTGCGCCACCAGGGAAGTCCGATTTCACGGTATTTCTAAAGATTAGATAACATATTTGAAGTGTCTGGTACATAGTAGACTTGCAGTACAAGTTCGTTCTTGCTTCCCCTTGCCTCCCCACATGCATATGCTGTCTACCTGGCCAAAATCAGATGCAGAGACCTTGCTAGTAGGATAAACTAATTTTGACTCTCAGTTATAGTTTGGTGCTGAATGAAGCCTGGACCTGGAATTGCAAGCTGGTTTTTTTTTTTTTTTTTTTTTTTTTTGCTGTACGCGGGCCTCTCACTGCTGTGGCCTCTCCCGTTGCGGAGCACAGGCTCCGGACACACAGGCTCCACGGCCATGGCTCGCGGGCCCAGCCGCTGCGCGGCATGTGGGATCTTCCGGGATAGGGGCACGAACCCGTGTCCCCTGCATCGGCAGGCGGACTCTCAACCACTGCGCCACCAGGGAAGCCCTGCAAGCTGGTTTTTAAAATTGTAAATAAAGACTGAGAATTAATTTTCCTGTTAAAAAACCTAAATAGGAATGCCCACCACAGATGCCCTTTTGCTGCAGCATCTTGGGCAGAGGATATCTAACCTCTTCTGAGGAGGGTCTACTTTCTGATTTTTGGAATCTGGCTTGTAGCTACTAGTGGAGCCCCTTTTGTGTGTGGGAGGGGGAGTGAGATTGAGAAGTGGGGTGAGAGGAAGAGGGGAGGTAATTGACATTGGTTGGTGACCTGCTCTATTCCAGAGGAGGCAGGGAGCTATCAGTCAGTAGTACTTCCCGGAGAGGCAGCACCAGAATCACCCATGGAACACACTCCTGACACATGTGTAAGGAGACTTGATTCATAACCCTAGGTGCTTTTCACACGTGCTTGTAACTCTCACGGTGACCTGTGAACTGGTACCTATTATTTTCTCCTTTTACTGTTGAGGAAACTGAGGCACAATATGGTTGAGTAAATGGCCCAGGGTCACGTAACAGGCGAGCGGCAGAGATGGGATTAGAATTACGTGATTCTCACACCTGTACTTCTGCACTTGTACTGTGCTGCTTCATGTCAGGTACATGCCCATAATTAGGCCCTGTAACTAGGTATCCTTGGTGACCAGATAACTTTGGAGTGGTGGATGGAGCATTAGAGTTTGCTTCTCAACGCAGTCTGGGTGATCAGATTTGGAGCTCTCAGTGCTGGAGAGAGAGAGAAATGATGAAACAAACCAGAAATGGATCTTATACCTACAATGACTATTTTTTCTTCTCATTGAGATTTTCACCATTAATAAATCCATATCATTTTACAGGGCACACAGATGTGACATGGAGGGCGGATGACCTAATTTATGTCAGGATTGGGTATGTTGCTGAGGACTTGTTGAGAGGGTCAGTTAGATGTTAGTAATGTAGCTTACAGGAAAAAAGCTTACTTCTCATTGTCTTTATAATTGCAGAGATTGATTAGAAATACATTGCTTAAAGGGTTGATTCAGTGTCCGTTTTTGTTTGTTGACAAATTAAGACATGCAGGAATTACGCCCTTACTTATCATCTCTGCCTTTCCCGTCCTCCCTCAGAAATATCTAACCACAGGAGAGGATGGTGGAAGTAAATGAATCCACCAATCCAGGGGATCATTTTTTTTAAAAGGGTGATTTGGAAGACTGAGGACTGAAGTAATAAACCTTTTATTGAAGGGGAAATTCTGAGGGGATGGCCCTTCTGCTGGTCTGTGGGGGACTGTGAATGTTTTAGTGCATTGAAGTATCAGCAGAGCAATGTTTTCCAAAGTGTGTTCCTTGGAACCCTAGTCCACTCAGACACTTTGTGAACAAAAGGTTCCTGGACCAATAGACTTGGGATATGTTGCAGGCTCTGTCCCTCCTTGGAATTTCACAATACACGTTCAAGACTCCAGAGTCACTTGTTACAAAACTAGTTTATTTTTAAGCCAATATTTCACAAGCATATTTGACTTTTGAACATTTTTATTCCAACTATTATCTCATACTGTCCACCCAGGAATGTCCTGTGGACTTTGGGAAGCGTTTTTGTGACTTCCATTGTTATTTCTCTAGTTGAGAGTTTCATGTTTAAATCAAGTTATAGTTTTTCTTTTCAGTGTGCTTTGTGTAGATGTATTATGTTTTCATTTCTATTTCTTGATTTAACAGTTAGTTACCAATGCTTAGAGATAAGAAATGGCCCTAAATATCAGACAAGTGGGATATAATACATAAAAACCCAATAATTATGGTACATTGTGAAAGGGTCATAATCCTGATTTTATTTTAAAAAGTGTGTGTGTGTCTGTCTGATAGAGGGTTACATACTAAACTGTTCGATGGTCATTTGTGGGATTATGGAGATTTTTCTTGTCTACGTTTTGCCTTTCTGTATGTTCCAAATGTCGCATAATAAACATATTTCTTTCTAAATCGGGGGAAGGGGGAAGTTATAAAAAACCACAGGAGAAAGCAAGCAAAGAGGCAAGGGAAGATGGAGTGGTAGATTTGGGTAGGTGTGTGGGGCATGGGAGAGATCTCGTAGCCTTAGCTCAGTAACTGAAGCCTGGAGCTTATGTTACTAAGGAGATCCTCTCTGGGAACTGCTTGTGTTTTTCTTGTTTTGGGTTCTTTTTTTTTCTTTCTTTTTAAAAAAAAATTTATTGAAGTATAGTTGAATTACAGTGTTGTGTTAATTAATGCCATACAGCAAAATGACTCAGTTATACATATGTATGTATTCTTTTCCATATTCTTTTCCATTATGGTTTATCACAGGATATTGAATATAGTTCCCTGTGCTATACAGTAGGACCTTGTTGTTTATTCATTCTATAGATACCAGTTTGCATCTGATAATCTGTTTTGGGTTATTTTCTTTAGAAATGAACACAGTAATTGCTATAATCTTAACCAAAAATTCTCCAGAAAAGTCAGGATAAGAAGTAGACTTAATGGCAAATCTTCTGAATTTCCTTCAACATATTCTTTATTTGCATACACTTCTTCCTCGACTTCTAGATTTTATTGAATGTTCCATCGAGACCCAGCAGATGATAAAGGGAAAAAGGATGTTTGCTGTTAGTTGAAGCGAAATCAGGAATATATGCAAAGGAAATCAGGAATATATGCGAAGTGCTTTGCTCTGTGCCTGGCACAGTGAGCAGCCGTGAAAGTTTACTTACTCCTGTCTTGTTCCGGGTTGAGATGGTGATGGGGGCTGTGCTCTCCCAGGGCCTTACCTTTGTGCCATCTTAAAGGTCTTTAGCCATTTCAGCATTTACAACAAAAAATCATTGCACTCTTCTTGTGTGCCAGCGCAGTGCACTGCGCTGGGAGGGGAGAAATGTGGCAGCTTTTCGGACCTCAGGCAGCTGACAGTCTAGCTGGAGAGACGTGGGGAATACAGACAAAACCAGGCTAAAGAGCCTCCTTCTGACCTGTGTGCAGCTGCTCTCCTGGGTTGGAAGCACTTTGAGCTGTGTCACAATAAGGCTGTCATTTCTATTATGGTTATAGGTCTGAAACTTGCAGCTGGGCTGACCGTCTTTTGGTTTCTCCCATTGGCTGTACTCCTGGCCTCAGGAACTTGGCACAAGCTGCTACCTGTGCCTGGAATATTATTTCCCTGCTTTTTGCCCGGTTAATGCCTACACTACCTTTAGGCATCACCTTAGATGCCAGCCCTGCAGGGGTTTTTGCCTGACTCACAGCCCCCGCACTGGCTTAGATGCTCCTGCTAGGTTCTCCCACAGCCCTCTGTGTCTCTGCAGACGTAGCACTGCTGCTATAATACTATCATTGTGTGGTTTTTTGTTTTTGTTTTTGTTTTTTTTGGCCGTACCGTTCAGCATATGGGATCTTGGTTCCCCGACCAGGGATCGAACCCTCACCCCCTGCAGTGGAAACCCAGAGTCCTAACCACTGAACTGCCAGGGAATGCCCCATATTACTGTTGATTTATTTCTCTTTCTTACTACACTGTAACCTCCATGAGGGCAAGAATGATGTTTTTCTCGCTTGTCATTGTATAACCTGAGCACAGTGCCTGGCACATAGGTAGGTGCTTGATAAGGAAAGAATCCCATAATATTTTCTTTTAAATCTTTGCAAGCTTGCACCGTGGAATTCTTCATAGGAATCTGCCGTGTTCAGGAATGTAGTTCCATCAGGTCTGTGCGCATCCTGGATTGAAAGTTTAGAATCCTAGCTCCACGTACTAAATGCAGTGGAGAGGAAGATAGATGAAGGGTGGGTGTTCAAAGAAGTCTCTGTAAAGGTGGTTGGGCATAAATGGAGTCTTGAAAAATGGGAAGAGTGTGGGCAGGTGAGCAAAAGGGCCTTTCAGGAAAGAGGGGATAGGAAGAGAAGTGCAGAAGCAGAAATGCTAAGGGTGTATTTTTGAGGCCAAGAAGAACCAGGCCTGACTTAGCTTGAAGATAAGTATTGGTTGTTAGATGACCATGCATCCCACTGAGCTTTAGAACCTTAGCTAGGATGGGTACACGGACCTTTCACTAGTAAATGCCAGCTTCCTCATCCCTTCATTGAGATCCACCAATCCTAGAGTTATCTGAATGAAGCATAAGACCCCACCATTGTCCCTTATGTTGAGGTCTTCCTAGTTCTTTAGGGAACTAAGCACTTTATACTAACATATGGGTCTGAAATGATAGTGCTTTCCTAGCAAAGCAGCCATTCCTCTGTCCATCCATAGATCCATTCATTGGTCATATATTTAATTTAGCCTGTGCAGTTCCACCATAGTGGGTGGTCTTTGCTCTCCAAGTTAGTGGGGTACGGGGCTACCCTCGACTCAGGCCCATCCCCACTGAATCTGCCATCTCTGCTTGTACATGAATAGCTTGCAGGTCTGGTTGTTCCCAGAATACTCTTGTAGTTTGGGATGAGGCTGATCACCTGGGCACAGACAAAATTGAGATTCTGGAACCACAGTTAATCCACCGAAGCCCACCTAGACCCTGAGCAGCCCATGGCCTCCCTCTCAGGGGAATCCTTCTGAAACTCTTAGTGAAGCCCACTGGGAGCTTTTTCACACTCACGCATGATGCTGAATCACATGTTAATGTTTTCAGATGACTTCACATTAAAAAAAAAATTTCAGATAGGTAATAAATACATGTAAATGGCAAAATTTTGAATAGTACCAAAGCATGTACTGTGAGAAGTCTCTTTTACCCTCCCTCTAGTCCTCTGGTACCCTCCCCAGCATACCAGTTTCTTTTGTCTTTCCAGAGAAACTCTGTGTGAGTACAAGTATGCATATGTATATGTCAATTAAATGTGTATTCCCACCTAGACTATTTTCAATACAGAACAAATGGTACACACTCTTCTGTGCCTTCCTTTTGTCATTTAGTATATCTTGGTGTTTATTCCTCTTCTGTACATAAATATCTGCTTTATCTCTTTAAGGACTACATAGCGTTCCATTGTATGGACGTACAATGAATTTCTTAAACTGATCCCCTATTGATGGACACTTAGATTGTTTCTGATTTTATTTTTAAGTATAAAAATATTATATGCTCAGGGCTTCCCTGGTGGCGCAGTGGTTGAGAGTCTGCCTGCCGATGCAGGGGACACGGGTTCGTGCCCCGGTTCAGGAAGATCCCACATGCCGCAGAGCGGCTGGGCCCGTGAGCCATGGCCGCTGAGCCTGCGCGTCCGGAGCCTGTGCTCCGCAATGGGAGAGGCCACAACAGTAAGAGGCCCTAGTACTGCAAAAAAAAAAAAAAAAAAAAAATTATATGCTCAGCCACTACTGGAGGGAGGAAAGTGGAAAATAGATTCTTCTGATTTTCCCTGGATCCCTATTTAGAGACAACTGTTGTTAACGCTTTATCTAGAGAATTCTTTGCATGAAGAGCAGAGACTCTCTGGCTCCTACCTAATTTATTATCTATCTAGCTTATCTGTTATCTAATTTCTCTATCATCTACTGTTCTACCTATTAACCAATATACCTACCCTTCTTATACAAGGGTGATACATGGGCTGGCAAATGCACTGGCCAGTTAGATGGATGCCCAACCAATTGGAATGAGTGGCATAGCAGTGTGAAGTACCTGATCCTGTATCTCAGTGCTACTCAAAGTGTAGTCCATAAACTGACACCAGTGTGCTAATGTTATGGGCCTGTGATGAGCTAGATACAGAAGTCCAGAGCGTTTAGAAACTTTTATAGCAAAATAACATTGCTGTGACATCTAAGCACATGATCAATGGGATTGCCTTGTGGAACAGGATAGTTTGGGTGCGTCAAACTTGTGTGATAAGTCACATGTGGCCTGAGCTACACACAAGCCATCTACAATAGGACCACATACTTGGCTTGACGGATTGAAAATAAAAAACACTAGTCCTTTACCACAGATAGTTTGAGAAGCACTAATCTGTTCCTCTTTCCTTAATTCTATCTATCTATCTACCTGTCTATCTATCTATCATCCATCCATTTACCTACCTATCATTTTATTTTTCCATTCACCCTTATAACTATCTTTTAGATATCAACCAACTAATCAGTCACACCTTTCATTAACTTAAGAATAATCAACCAAAGATGTTGAATAACGAGTCTCAATATGGAAACAAATTCTATGGCACAAAGGTTGTATATGATTAATTTTTCAGTACATAATATATTTTATGTCTTTGTGGCCCCCTACACTAACTCTTTGTTTTAAAAATATGCTTTGACACACTTCAATTCTGAACACTGAAGATAAACTCAAATTCTGTTCTTTTTGGTGACTGATTTACCTGTAAACATGGCTAGCTATAGACTCAGTAATTAAAACATGGTTCCTAAGCCAGGGATTGTGGATTCGTGTCCTACCTGGGGTGCCAAAACAAAACAAAACAAAACATGATGACTGGGGAAAAATACATATGCTGGATTGTTTATTAAAATATATATTCCTTTGTGATGGCTTTTCTGCAAATACTGAGATATGAAATTTGTCTTTCTCCCAATTTGTCCATGGAAAACCTTTCTTGGCTTAGATGTTCACAGGTTGAGGAAGCACCTGTGATAGTCCATCAAAAGTAGAAAACACAAGCAAATGATAAATATAACCAAAATGAACAGACATAACTTTTACTGACTTGATTTTATTTTTGGATTTCTTCTTAAAGATGGCTTTTTGGGAATGCCCTGGCAGTCCAGTGGTTCGGACTCCGAGCTTCCACTGCTGGTGGCCCAGATTCCATCCCTGGTTGGGGAACTAGTATCCCGCAAGCCGCATGGCCAAGGAAAAAAAAAAAAGACTGCTTTTTAACATACTCTGATCAAAAAATTTAAGCAGAGCTGAAGGATATAAAGTGAAAAAAGTACTCCACCCACCCTCTAGTTTTACTCAGATAGAACCACTCTTCACAACTGCTTGTGTATCTTTCAGGGATTTATTATGTATACACATGACCTCATTTATACTTGCATCAGTTGGATGTTTTGGGATCTTGGGAATCACAGCTTAGGTGGTCTTTGTTTCTGGTTGACCCTCACACAGCCTCAGGACTGAGAATAGATATGGGTTAAATTCTGGAGAAATTCATGTGATGCCTGAGGGGGAGGTCTCAGGGTGAGAAACCTTGTTGGGGTAACTATAGTTCAGAGACTGGGATTCGGCTTTGTGGTTCAGAAAATTGTTGCCCTTGGTGCTCCAAAACTGATCAGGGTTTCCAGAGCTGTCTGATGTGGGCTGTACTGGGAGGAAATGGGGATAGACATTGTAACTGCAGTTTCAGGATTCACAAGCCGTGACTTGAATATTCTGCCACTCTGGAATGAAGGTACTCGTACGAGTGATTTTTTTGTTTTTTTACTATCTCTAATTTAAAGACTTTTAAGTTAGGCTCCATTCTAGATATTTTATATTGCCTCCTTCACAATCTTTTTCGGAACAAATGTGTATCATTTCATTGGTGATATGCCATCATATGCAGATAGAGCATATGAGTGATTTCATCACGGGGAAGTTGCTTTGGTGGTGCTGGAAAAGGGAAGAAGTGAAATCAATCATTTGAGGGATAGTGAAATCATTTCAGGGACACTAGGGAGGTAAATTTGAAAGGGTTTGCTGATGGATTAGATAAGGGCAGTGAGGAAAACAGGTGAAATGGAAAATTTGGCTATATAATGGCTTGAATGGTGGTGCTTCTAGTTGTAACAAGCAGTACTGGAAGGTTTACAAGAGGTTGAGAAGTGTTTTAACATATTGAGTGTAAGGTGACTTTAAGATTTCCAAGGGAGATCTATCTATCTATATATATTTTTTTCCAGGTGACTATATCTACCTACATATATTATCTATATAACTATAACCGTATATATATTTATTATTATTCTTATTCAAATCCAGGTGTGGATGAGATTCCTTAGAGAGAGGTTACATATACATTGAGAAGAAAAGAGCAGTGCTGTTAGACTTGGTAAATGAGATGGAGAAGAAACAGCCAGAAATATATAGGAGGAAATCCAGAAAGTAGTGCCCCAAATCCGGGGAAGTTCAAGAAGGAGGAAGGGTTAATTTTGTGGCATGTTTCTCAGAGGTCAAGGAAGATGAGAACTGAAAAATGTCCAGTGAATGGTTTTTCCACCGAGGCCACTTTCTTTCTCCAGGGTTGGGCCAAGTCAAGGGCCTGGGGCACTCATTCGGATAAGATAGCTTTTGAAGAGAGAAAAATGATGAAAATAAGCATCTGAATTACATAAGGCGTGTCCCACAAATTCCCACCTCTGCTGAGGTATCCTGCTAAGGAGCTAGGTGCTCTCCCTGTAGAGATCTGCTGGCTGTCTAGAAGGACCACACATTTGCTTATTTAAACATCTGGTTAAAATGAGGTCTGAAATCAGTGTTTTATAACTAACGGAGATAAGTTATAAGACTTAGGTAAAAATATTACTCTAACTGATATGATGATCACTTGCCACGAGGAAAATTGCCATCTCCAGTCCTCGCTGTGGTCAAAGCTTTGTCACAGTTTGTAGCTCACAGGACTGTCACTGCTGAGACGCGTCATACTTAATTGCAGCCATAGAAATAGCAGATTATGTTTGGAGAGTATCAGTTAAAAATTTATGAAAAAAAAATTTATGGTTCAGAATATTATGTAACTGTAGTTTCAGATAAACGTTTATCATTCCATCTTTGTTTCTCCATTTGCCGGAACTGATTTTGATAGCTGGCAAAGGGGATTCTGAAATTAATGCAGGTAAATGCCCTGGGTCAGTTTACCCTCTCACAGTGTAAGTAAATGAAACATGCTTGATTTTATCAAACTGGTTTGAGTTTGAATACATTTTATAGTTAAAGCTGGGATTGTAGTTAAAAGCCTATTCTGCTGCATTTTGCTAATATGGGAGCATCTAGTGGCCCTGTTACTGGTTTGGGACTTGTGTGAACATGTGAATTTAGTAGGATGGATTAAGAGTCATAAAAGAAGCAGTAAACTTCAGTGCTGCTTATAAAATTACTTATGTTTTCTGTAGACGCACTCTCTAGTGCAATTGTCACCACTTTTATGGGTCTTAGTTTTAGGTACTATGTGAAATATAAACCTTTGCATATAGGACTTTTGGCAAATATGAATTCTTGTTCATAACTGTATCATCCAGAATATATTTGGCTATTTGTGCATTTTAGCATAAAATCCAACCATAAATATGTACGGTAGTAAAAACTCGTAGGAAGGAAAGACAGGAATGGAGAAAGAACACCTACTTAAAGGTCAAGCTGTACCCAGATGTGTTTTTAAATTATGTCCGTTTTTGCCATATGCTTTTTAAAAAGTTTAGTTATCTTACCTATGGTCTGAAAAAAGTTAAACTTGCATTTAATTGATCTGGCATTTCTGTAAGCATGAAGATGGCAAGGGCTGCGTTTGGGGCTTCGGAAAGTTCTCAAGCAAAGGTCCAAGGGCTGTAACCCATACGGGACACAGTAGAGACATTGTTCTTTCTGTTTGTCCATTGCTTACATTTTAATAACTATTGAGTAGTTGGTGATTATTAACAGATATTTAACAGTAGGAGCGGAGGAGAGTGTAGAGTCATTATGAACAATTTGGAGCGTCAACATTAAAGAAATGATTTTAAAGGTTAGACTCAGAATTGTTGAAACTTTTGCCTGAAACTTTGGCAGGTGGCTCGACCAACACAGCCTTTTTTAATTATTAGCCATAGTGAAATGAGTCAGGTTTTGCCACAGTGCTTTTCTTTTAACCTAATAATTGGCCAGCCCTAGTTAATTGGTTGAAAACCATTACAGGACTTCGATTTTCCAGTTGCTCATGCACTGGAATGTCCAGCTTACCTTATGTGTGTGAATAAAAAATCCCGCGATCTAAGTGCATTGTCCATACTCACCTTAAAGCTGAGTATCAGTAACACGTTAAGTTTCAAGAGTTCTCGGAAGGTCCTTCTGAGGCCTGGTAAACACCTTGGTGACTGGTACATATCTCTTTGGAGTCTAGTTTTGAGAGCTGCTGAAAAAGAGTATTATAAACTTGCAAGTGATCATGGAGGTGTAAACTGATGCTGTGGAGTTGCTTCAGCTGAAGTGAAAGATTATATTTACTGACACTACAAATGGGTTTTTAAAACAACGTCTGTTTTGTACAGTGACAGTCGAGTCTGCCAAGAGTAGAACAAAAAAGTTGCATTGTGCAATAAGATAAAAGAACACTGCATAATAAATAATATCTAATACCATTAAAATATAAAGTTTCCTTTCCAAAATGTAAATAAGAGCTTCTAAATGAATATTTTAAAAATCTGATTTTACTTTGATTTGTCCAGTGACTTGATGCATAAAGTGATTATGACTCAGAATATGTCCAGATCTAGACTATTACAGTAAATAATACATCTGTATAGCATGTAAAAGATAAATAAACCTTCAATGACATTGTGTTTTAGTGATAGCATAGAAATTGTTTTTTTATTAGAATAGGTCAAAAGTGGTTCATTGGCAATAAACAAAATGTTATCATCCACCAGTTTCTAAGACTAGAATAACATATCTGATCCAAACTCTACTGGTTCTAATCTTTATCCATAGACAACATCACTGGTCTATGAAAATCAATGAGGGAACATAGGCAAAGGGGTAAGCTATAGAAACCTTTACTAAGTCTTTTAAGAAGCAAGGGTGGGGGTACTTCCCTGGTGAAGCAGTGGTAAAGAATCCGCCTGCCAAGGCAGGGGACACAGGTTCCGTCCCTGGTCTGGGAAGATCCCACATGTCGGGGAACAACTAAGCCTGGGCGCCGCAATTACCAAGCCTGCGCTGTAGAGCCTGCGAGCCACAACTACTGAAGCCTGCATGCCTAGAGCCCTTGCTCCGCAACAAGAGAAGCCACTGCAATGAGAAGCACGCGTGCTGCAACCAAGAGTAGCCTCCGCTCGCCACAACTAGAGAAAGCCCATGAGCAGCAACGAGGACCCAACACAGCCAAAAATAAATAAATAAATTTATTAAAAAAAAAAAAGAAGAAGAATCAAGTGTGGGGATCTTTTACACCCTCGTTGTAAAGATTGTTTGGCTCTTGCCCTGAGTGGATTTTGAACACAAGGAGAGATTGCATGGAATTAAAAATTGTTCTTTAAAAAATGTCTTATCCTGGTGGAGAAGCATTTATCTGAATCCAGTGGGGAGGACCAAAAATGTTGCTTAAAAGGCTTTTAAGAAGGGTAGGCACAACTCTTTTGCCAAGTGGGCTAGCTGAATAAGGGAGATCCAAAGATTCAGAGTCCTGTTAGTGTCTTGTGCAGTTATAAAATCGCAAAGGTGAACTTTTGGGGAGGTGGTTTGTTGAGAGGTGGGGAAGATAATCGGATGAGTAACAACTGTTTAGAAAGATAAGGGTTTATAAAAGACCTTCGAGATGTTTGTAGATGTCCCTTGCTATAGGACAAGGCCAGAAATGTTACCTGAGTTGTTTATGGGAAGATGAAAAAGCTAACTTTAGTTTACTCAGAATAACAAAGAAGAATGATTTATTCATTTAAAGAGTGGACTTTGGAGTCCATCATTAGGACTTTTTGGGATGGGCTGACTTGAAAGCAGAGAAAATATAACCAGGTGGCCCTTCAAGGCAGCCCAAAGTTAAAGTATCTGACTTCAAAAAAAAAAAAAAAGTATCTGACTTCATTTCTTCCTTCTGGACGTGCGAAGATGCCCAGATCTCTGTTCAAGCCAGTGTTTCTGCTCTCAAGCCCGATGGTAGAGTGGCCGGCTTTGATTTGCTTCCTGCCCGAAGCTTGCTTTGGGTGAATTTAAAAACCTATTTGTTTCACCCGTCATCCGGCTGGGCCTTACCCATAATTCCTGCACTTTGATTATGGGGGTTATTATAGGACAAGAGCTTCTTTGTAAAAGAGCATGTTTAATACTCTGGGGTGTAGCGTGACTAGCGGATATATATTGTATGGAAGCAATTAAACTCGAAGGAAATGTCATGTGGGCTGAATTTAAACATACAGACTTGTGGCATTGATTTTTTTTTTTTTAACTTACACCGAGAAGGGTGGAGAGGGAAAAATACAGGAAGAAAGGAGAGAAATAGGCCAAGAGAGTGAGGGAGACAAGAGAAAACGAATCATTTTGAACATGTGGTTAAAACTCTGAAGTTCAGAGCCAGTATTATGCTAATGCCATTGCCCTTCATATGAACTCTTTAAAAATACAAATGTCAGGGAATTATACTCTATTTGGGGACTTGTATCCCTTTTTGCAGTTGGTCGGTCCCTTTCGATTCAAGGCATGTGTGTATCTAACAGTGGAGTGATTTTTTTGGGAGTATGTTAATAAACAGGACTGAGGGTAGCCAGCCCATAATGATTGTGAGGGTGCTTATCACTCCAGTGTTCTCTCCATTTTGTGCTCATGGCCTCTGTATATTTCATACAGAGTGGCTCGTCTTTGGACTTCTGATTAAGAGTAGTGTATCGGGGCTTCTCTGGTGGCGCAGTGGTTGAGAGTCCGCCTGCCGATGCAGGGGACACGGGTTTGTGCCCCGGTCCGGGAAGATCCCACATGCCGCGGAGCGGCTGGGCCCGTGAGCCATGGCCGCTGAGCCTGTGCGTCCGGAGCCTGTGCTCCGCAACGGGAGAGGCCACGGCAGTGAGAGGCCCGCGTACCGCAAAAAAAAAAAAAAAAAAAAAAAAAAGAGTGGTGTGTATCATTTCTCTCACTGGCCTGGAATGTTCTCCATCTCCTGCTTGGTCTAACCAACTCCATCTCCTCTCTGACACCTTATTGGACCAACCAGCTAGAAGGCTCTCCTCCTCCTCCTCCTCCTCCTCCAGACCCCATGGGAATTTGATCTGTGTGGGTAATTTGGCAATTGATCTTTCCTGTTGTCCATTAAAATATTGTGTAAGGCTTGTTAAATGAATGGACTTATTTCACTTTACCCAACACGTCAGCTCTCGGAATGTGGACCTGGTGTCGTGTTGTCCTTCATGCCTAGTGCCTGTTGATACGAAGGAATATTTTTTGAGATCAAGGCTAATGCGGAACCTGCTTTTGAAATGATCAAAATGTTATTGAGTGGTCAGAAGCAGAAAAGGATGCTTTTCTTTTATTTGGCTGCACCATGCGGCACGCGGCATTTTAGTTCCTGGACCTGCACCCCTTGTGGTGGAAACGCGGAGTCTTAACCACTGGACCTCCAGGGAAGTCCCAGAAAAGGATGCTTTTAGATTAGATGTAACAGTACAACGAGGTGGATTTGAATTTGAGTGTTAGAAGTTATAGGCAAACTTGATTATTTTTTGCACCAAGGGAGAGTGCTTCTGCTTTATTTTCATTCTTTATATTAAGGACAAAGAACCGAATTTTATCTCATTTGTATCTCTCCAGTGCCCAGCCCAATGCCTGGCACACATGATAGGAATTCAATTAATATTTGCTGAAAGAAATATAAATAATTAAAAATTTCTCCATTATTTAGATCATCTGGTGCTTCTTCCTTATGCGGTAAGCCAATAGATATTTATTGAGCACATACTGTGTGCAGATACGGGTACTGTGCTTATTAGCATAGTGAGTCCACATGAAGTGTACTACACTTTGGAATATATTTTATTTTTTATATTTATTTATTAGTCTGACTATAAATTCCAAGAAATCACTTCCTCAAGCAGAACAATAACGAATTAGGAGAGGCAAAATTGCTGGGAATAAATCCAGTATATTCATCTGTTCCCAGATTATTTCCACATTCCACTCCATGCTGGAAATACAGCCCCCACTCCCAGCCCCCTTTCAAAGGATCCTAAGATTGTAATCTTTCCAAACAGAGCTGGAGAGGTAGTGGACTGTTTAGATTTCAAAGGACTTTTCAGGATGCAAAGTAAATAAGGGGAATTTGAGATATCAACAAAACTGTAATTAAGCAGATTAACTGTGTCAATAGTGAATACAGAGAGATGTCAGAGGAGCTAGTTAGAGTAGCAAGTATTTAAACACAGCCTCAAGTTCATCCTCAGTGGTGTATCATCAGCATCCACAAACAAACTTGAAAGGAAGTTTAGCCAGATAAACCCAGGAGAAATGGGATGTTCTCCTGGGAACATCACCTTTGAAATCATATACCTATTATTAATATCTTTATTTTAAATTTTGGCTTGGGCTCTTTTATTCCTTACAAGTCCCTTAAGGTCACACACAACCAGGATTTAATTTTATCATCTTTTCAGATCTCCAAAGAGCAGGAACTGAACCCTCTTCTGATCAGAATAAAGGGAAGAAGAATTTAAAGTTATAAATTAGGTTTACTTTACCTATAGATGGCCGTGTATTTAAATGCAACAGTATCTATTTATTTTTTATTTTTAAAAATTACCCAAGTTATACGTGAATGCATTTTGTTTTAAGAAGTCCAGCCAGAGACAGTCTCTCTTGACACCTTTGCTCCCAGTATGCTCATCTCTGCGGGGGGTGAGCCACCTTCTCAGTTCATAGTCTGTGCAAGTGCATGTGCAAAGCTGTGATTCAGATTTTTTTTACATGTTGTACCTTAATGTCCCATTTTTCTTCTCACTTAAAAGTATGCTTTTCCATGACAGTAGCTAGAGATCTACCTAAATGTATTATTCCATCATAATATTCCATCATCATAAACTACTACAGTTTATTTACCCATTCTCCTAATAATGGGACTGTAATGTTATTTAAATCTCATCTGAAAGACCTGGTATAAATTAAATTCTTACTCCTTTTGAGTTTTTTGGGTTTTTGTTTGTTCCTCGGTTTTTTTTTAATCTTTTTTTTCTTTTTTCTTTTTTGCTTTATAACAAATTTAATCAGTTATACATATACATATGTTTCCATATCCCCTCCCTTTTGCGTCTCCCTCCCACCCTCCCTTTTTTAATCATTTTGAAGGGAGATTTTTTAGTAATTATCCAAAGATAGAAGACTCAAGTCCCATTACTAAAAATACATTGTGTTTGTATGGTAGTTTAACCTTCTTTTCAGTAGGGGCATGATACCCCAGCAGGCTTGTGAGTCTGCAAGAGGGTGGGCTGGGTGCAGGTGTGGGGAGACAACACCGCATTATCACAACCATGTGAAGGTGAGGATAGGTCAGATGTCTGTCCTTCCTGGGCTCTTTGGTCAAGAGGCAAGGATCCCATCTCTCCTCTGTGGTCTACAAGCTCTGCCCAGAGCTCTCTGGCCAGCATCGTCGGTTCAAGGTTTGGCCTCAGAGTCTTTGATTTAAGCTGTCAGGGGACAGGCATGGTGGCGAGGTAGTGTGGCCAGGCCCGGAAGATGAGCTACTAGGAAGCAGGGCAGGGAAGAGGCTCAGTTGTTCTGGCTGGAAGGCAGTGCCTGGAAAGGGCAGCCCCGGGTGAGCAGGTGAGCCGTCCCTCAGGGCTGTTTAAACAGGAGCCCCAAGGCCTGCCTGGTCCAGGCTCTTTCATTTGCTAATTTGGGTTGCTCACCAAGCCTGTGCTTCAGCCATTTATTGTGCCTGGATCCTGGTGGAGAATAGTTATTGCCCTTTTTTTCTGTTCAATTTTTCCCAGAAGGCCTGCCCTCAAGGGCAGGGAGCATGTTTTATTCTTCCTAGAACTTAGCACCTAGGGGTGAATGAATGGGGAAAAGAGAGTGAAAAAGGAAGCTTGATGGGAGATAATGAGGCTTTTCCTTGTTGCTGCTGTTGTCTTCAGAAAGTGAGGTCATGGAGGTCTGAATACGCATTTACATGTATTTATTGAACAAACGGTACAGAGCCCTTACTCAGTGCCAGGCATTGTTTTAAGCACTGTCTGTATTTAATTCTCTCAACAACTGCTTCAAATTTTATCCTCACTTTACTCAGGAAACTGAGGCACAGAGCATTTAAGTAACTTGACCAATGTCACACAGCTGGCAAGGATTTAAACCCAGGCAGTCTGGGCCCAGAGTCAGTGCGCTGGCTGTCCCTCTGTTCCCTCCACAGGTCTTGATATGGTTGGATTTTGTTGTTTTTCTCCTCTGTGATCTCTCTTCCTTCCTTCCTCTCCATTCCTGTTGCCCCTACATTAGTACTTGATACTTCACTTGCAGATTGTAACACGCTGGCCTCCGACCTCGGTCCCTTGCATGCTGCAGACAGGCTAGACTTCTGTAAAGACAGCTCTCACCCTGTCATTTCCCACTCAGAACTCTCCCTGGCAGCCTGTCCTGTCGGGGCTGAACTCTCGCCTATTTACCCATTCTCCTAGTAATGGGACTATAATTTTCTTTTTTTCCACCGCGCCTTGTGGCTTGAGGGATCTTAGTTCCCCGACTAGGGATCGAACCCGCACCCCCTGCATTGGGAGTGGGGAGTCTTCACCCTGGACCACCAGGGAAGTCCCAGGACTATAATGTTGTTTAAACCTCATCTGAAAGACATGGTGCAAATTGAATATTACTCCGCAGCGTCTGTCTCCTTTCCCAGGACTGCCCTCCCCTCTCTTCTCTGGGCCTTCATCCAGTTCATTCTTCTCGGAAAGCCCATCTCAGGCCTCACCTCCTGTCCATCTCCTCAGCTCCTATGGTCTTCCCCTCCTCTTGACCCAGTGCTACAGGCTGTTGAATGGATTTGTTGTTTCAGGCTTGGAAAAACCCAACTACGTTTAAGCTCTTTAGGGGCAGTGGTGAGGGTCTCCCATTATCCATGGCCTGGCACTGAGCCGAGTGCCCAAGAACATTGAGTAGTGGGACCGGCAGACAGAGCACACTGGGACACTGATTTAGACTCTCATACTGGGGTTGTTGCTAGGGTTCCTCATCTTTCAAAATGAACTTGAATAGGATAGCCGAGGTCTCTTGTAGTTTGCTTAACTGATGTCACTTAATTTCTTAAACAGTGTTTTTTTTTTTAAATAAATTTATTTATTTTATTTATTTATTAATGGCTGTGTTGGGTCTTCGTTTCTGTGCGAGGGCTTTTCTCTAGTTGCGGCGAGCGGGGGCCATACTTCATCGCGGTGCGCGGGCCTTTCACTATCACGGCCTCTCTCGTTGTGGAGCACAAGCTCCAGACGCGCAGGCTCAGTAGCCGTGGCTCACGGGTCCAGTTGCTCCGCGGCATGTGGGATCCTCCCAGACCAGGGCTCGAACCCGTGTCCCCCGCACCGGCAGGCAGACTCCCAACCACTGCGCCACCAGGGAAGCCCTTAAACAGTGTTATTGAGACATAATTTATATGCCATACATTTCACCCATTTAAAGTGTACGATTCAGTGGTTTTTAGCATATTCACAGATACATGCAACCATCGCCACAATCAATAGTAGAACAATTTCATCACTACAGAGAGAATCCCTTACTAGCTAGGTAGCTATTAGCTATCGTCCTCCCCTCGCCATAACCTCATCCCCCCAGCCTTAAGCTACTTTATGTCTCTATAGGTTTGCCTATTCTGGACATTTCATGTAAGTGGAATCATATATTATATGCTCTTTTGTGACTGGTTTCTTTCACTTGGCTTAGTGTTTTCAAGGTTCCTCCGTATTGTAGCATGTATTGGAACTTCATTCTTTTTTATGGCTGAATAATAATCCATTGTATAGATATACCACATTCTGTTTATCCATTCATCTGTCAGTGGGCGTTTGGGTTGTTTCCACCTTTTGGCTAATTATACTTATTTTTGAGGGGAAAATGGCTTTTCCTGTTGTGGTTTCTGCAGTTGCCAAAAGCAGTTTCCCTCTGCTGCTTTAATAGAGTAGGACTCTGTGTTTGTGCAGTGGAGGTGCCCAGGGGGTTGGATACTTGGTCATCAGCGGCAGGCAGTAGTTGTAGGAAGTACTTGTGAGCTCTGGAGTCAGATATTCTGGTTTGAATCACAGCTCTGCCGTTTAACGAGCTTGCATAACTTCAGCAAGCCCTGGTTTCCTCTTCTGTAAAATGGAAACTACCCTGCTTGCTTCTGTACAGTCAGGGTCATGCTAGAAAGTGTGCGGAGCCTGGGGCAACTCAGCTCCGAGAGACCTCATTATGGCTGTAAAAATAAATAAGTAAATAAATAAAAATGAAGGTTATAAAAAAAAATAGGTGCTCGACATTGTCAATTTTAGTAAAGCGCAGTGACTCAAAGCATGCAGCCCAGGACCATCACCCCAGTTGCAGTCGCCAAGGTGGACCTGCTTAGTCTTATTGGGACAATTAAATGTCTCCTCTTGCATGTGTTAATGGTGTTGCTTGGTCTTGGGTCTAGATTTGTGCTCTGGTTACTACTCCATCAGGCCATTTGAGAAGAATGACTATAGGGGGTGAGGCCTTTTTTCTGTCTTTGATAAAAAGATACAGAGGGAGCGAATTTCACTCTTTGTGGAAAAAGACAGGGAAGATGGAGTGTTTCCTTTGTAGTCTTTAGTCTCGTAGTGTAGCTGATACCCTGAGCTTTTTTATGGTTATTCAACATCTATTGGCTCTTATATTTGGAGTCTGTACATGAAGACTGAAATGCCTTTTTCGGGAAATAGCTGAAAGAGAGATGAAATGTTAATTCGATCCAACTTTACTTGGAGGGTGTGATCACAGCAATATCACTGATTTGGCGAGTATTGTTATTAAGAATCAAGGAGGGCTTCCCTGGTGGCACAGTGGTTGGGGGTCCGCCTGCCGATGCAGGGGACACGGGTTCGTGCCCCGGTCCGGGAAGATCCCACATGCCGCGGAGCGGCTGGGCCCGTGAGCCGTGGCCGCTGAGCCTGTGCGTCCGGAGCCTGTGCTCCGCAACGGGAGAGGCCACAACAGTGAGAGGCCCGCATACCGCAAAAAAAAAAAAGAAGAATCAAGGAGCCCTACAATTTTGGATTTTAGGTAAAGCCTGCCTCCACACCCAAAATAAAAGCATTTTTGTAAATTGTTTAAAGTAAATAGGTTTTAGAAACATACAACTCTTACAATAGCAGGTCTTTTGAGAGAATGGAAAGTAAGTCATTGTCCTCGTCCAAACTTAGTTTCTGCCCCTGTAAACTTTGTGGGGCTACATGAATCTTCCCTCCCCTCTTCTATTCTGGCCTCAGGTGAGTGCGGACAGGTCTTGCCTGGCATCTTTTGCACTAGTCTGAACTGTGCACAGCAACTGTGAACAGGCCAACATGTCCAGACTGAGAGGATGACCAGATTTTGTGTGGGCGATCTCGACAAAAGAGTATTTGTTTCTGGGGGACTGACACTCATTTTTTTCCATTAAGTCTGACCTTTCCATCATTAGATTGTAGCTCTTTTCAGAATTAAATACAGCTTAGAAACAAGGAAGGAATGAGTAAAGATGTGGTTTGCTGCATCCAGATACAATCTGTACAGAAACAAATGGATGGGATGAGAATAGACATTATTTCTGGGGTGACTTCAGGGCCTTGTGGTCCATACTGTGTCTGTGGAAAAGGACGGCTTATTACGTTAAGCATCATGACTCTGCTTCCTGTTGTTGGTCCTGGGGCTTGAGGGCCCTGACTTACATGTAAACTCCTGTTTGCCAGCCCAACAGGGGCAGAAAGGCTTGGACAGGTGATTAGGGCCTCATGTGAAGCCACAAGTCTTGGCCCTGTGTTTCTGGCTCACGGCTGCCTGGAAAATACAGTGAGCTGAGCAGGCCTGAGCTGGTCTGGAGGAAGAGCAAGAAGAAATTCTGATCACCTGTCTCCAGATGGAGGTGTATCCTGCCTGTGAAGTGGCTAGAAGGGATCGTGGAGACAGTAAATGACCTCTGAAAATTTTAGATCTTGGTCTTTGTCTGTAGACTGGAGATAAGTTGCTAATTTTCTTTTGTCTGGAGATTTTCTTCTAAAAATCTCTTTCTGTTCATTGCTAGAGCCAGAGGCAGAAGCAAGATAATTTACAATGATAATTAATTTTTTTAAAGAAAGCAAAGAAAGACCCACAGAAAATGTCATTATTATAACTTTACCTTTTTCCCATGTGCTTATATATATGCTTTTCATATTGCTATCTGCTTTCTTCTTCTTCTTCTTTTTTTTTTGGTCGTGCCTCTCACCTTGTGGGATCTTGGTTCCCCACCAATGATTGAACCCGGCCCCTCGGCAGTGAAAGTGCAGAGTTTTAACCACTGGACCGCCAGGGAATTCCCTGTTTTGTTTTGTTTTTTTTTCTTTTTTTGTTATCTGCTTTCATAATCAAATATTCCAGAGTAGATGGGTTGGCTGACTTGAAAGGTTTTTTTTTTAAAAAATTCCTCTATTATGTGCTTTCACCCAATTAAAAACTTATAGGGGCTTTTAATGCATTATTTAGGGTCAGTCATGTCTAAAACAAAAGATAATTATCACAGCTTATACTGTGGTGGAGAAGGATATCTTTATGGCTTTGTTTCAGACCTCACCAAAACTCTGGACAACAAGTTACTGGTATTTGGAAAATAGAAGAGATGATCTGCACGGTCATATTTCCAAACCTCCAAAAGCTCACCTTGTGTTTCCTGTTGGCAGGGATACACACGCTCTATCATATGGAAAAAGAGACTTCCAGGGGAAGAATTAGCCCATCATAAAAAGTAATGGACAATACCAAGAACTAAGTAGTTTCAGTGGAAGCTACTTGTTGAAATAGTGTTTGCGTGTCTGGGTTTTCCTGTTGCAAAGCATGCAGCTCAGAGTGCCCCAAACTGGCTTAATAATGGTAGTTTTTTATACCTTCAGAATTTTAAAAAAAACAATACTTCCTTAAACAAACAAAAAAAGACCCTCACCGGCTACACTATACAAAGAAAGGGAGAAGACCCACCCTAGAGAGCTTTGTAAGTCTTCCCAATGGATAGAAAATCCTGTGGTTTCACGGGCCATGCAGCATGGATATCTCTGGCTGGTTTAGTACAAGTTTTAACCAGTTTGACTCGGGGATGCCAGCTGTAGCCACATCACACTCTCTTCAGCTGTTACCACCTATGCCCCCTTCTTGGCTTCTCTGGCGCTTCAGAGGGGGACAGGGAAGGTCATGGTTTAAGGCAGCTGGCATACCTTCGTTTCTCTGAAGGCTTCTCCCTTTTAGGAGAATAAAGTGTAGTTTCTTCCTAACAAAATTTGTGTTCCTCCTTGAATTTCATTGCCCAGGAGATATTCAGAGTTGACTTACTCCTTATGACACTGCACAAAGCCAAAAATGGGGGCAGGTGTTTCCCAGGAAATTTGGCTTGTGGTTAGGAAAGCAGTGGGCATAGGTGATGGGTAGTCAACAGCAGATGTTTATCCTAAGTGGGGCTGCCTGATAAAATACAGATGTCCAGTTAAATTTGAATTTCAGATAAAACAATGGATCAAGTTTTAGTACTAGTATATCCCAAATATTTCTTGAGCATACTGTACGAAACAAATTATTTGTTGTTCATCTGAAATCTAGATTTAACTGGGTATCCTCCGTTTTTATTTGCTAGATCTGGCAACCCTAAGTCCCTAAGATATTTCTCAAGTCTCATTTCACATTTTTTGTTAGCCTCTAGCTTACCTGACCTTCTTTGAAGAGATGCTGGGGAGTGGCACAGTGAGCAGGCCATTACACTGTGTGAATTAAGACAGGGCAGGGCAGGACATAAATAAAACATTGGCCAAGCACCTGCTTGGTGGCCTCAGGACAGAGTGGGTGTTTAACTACCTGTTCACAATATGCCAAGGTTGGGCAACACCTTGTTTTTGATACTATTCTTAGATGCACCCCTATGTTCAATGTATTTCATAACCTCATCTGAGCACACATTCAAACATGGGCAATTATCCAGCTGATGCCCTTTTGTAGTCTTCATGGGCAAATGCCTGCAGTACCTCCTCTAGGAGTTTGGAAAAAGAGAAGTAGAATTTCATCTCTAACCAATAACACTGAGTGTGCTTTTGGGGTTTTAATGCAAATTATTTAAATAAAGTAAAAAAAAAATTTTTATTTGTATATTAAACATCACATTGGTTCAGGTCAATAGTATATATGTGTGTATTTATTTACTTATGTATTTATTACACACTACAGAATATATATATATATATGTTTGCATACAAACATTCTTTTAACATTCTGGCTCAAGTAAGAGAAGTCATTAGCTTTGTTTTGTATAGTGACTGATTCCAACTGAATGGATTTTAGGGGAGAAAAAAACCCATGGGAAATATGGTCACGAGTCATAAAGGATGCTTATCTAACATGGTCTGCCCCTGGGTGTTGCATTACTGACTGTCTGCTGGGTTTGGAGGCACCCTTTTGGAGGCTCTGTTATAATTAGCAATGCAGTAATTACTCCAATAATGAACGCAGAGGATTGACATAGTGGGATTAATTTATTTACAATTGTTTACTGCTGCAATTTTCACACGGACAAATTTCCCAATTGAAGGCCTGTCCCTTGGACCTTGGTTAGACTCAGAAAGCCATCTCTGATGTTTTTCTTCTTGGGCCCTGTAGAAAAACTCATTGTTCATGAGTGACAATTATTTTGTGGCCATTACACATTCATCGCTTGGAATGGTTGATGCATGTCACCTTGATCTATGAGCTCAACTGGGTGTCAGACATCTAGGAAGGGAGGGACTTGGTAGGTACTTAAATGGGAAACTCAGTGTGCTGTTTGGAGGGGTATTAGTGATTACGGAAGTGGCATTTGGTTTGAGTCAGGGCTTTTAGTGCTGTGCTTAGAACAGCTCATGTCTTCCTTATGAGAGAACACTTATTTGCATGTGGTCCTAATTTCTACTTCATTAAAAACAAACAAACCAGCCAAGTCACAGTAACTCTGTCATAGAAAGCAGGGATAACAAAAGGGCAGAGTTGTCTATTTCATTAATAACCAACTTTTCCTGAGAAGAGACTTCCTATGAAGGTTGAGTGATTATTATTTATTTTTCTAATTTTTAGAAGAAACGAATGAACCAGTTCTTTCTTCTTAGTACAAGCACTGGAACTTTAGAAAGATGCAGCTAACTGGATCTTGTATGATGCACGCCTCCAAGGTGATGGGTAACCCAGTTACCTGGAAGGGCTTGGATAGTAGAGATTGGACCTTTTGGCCATGAATATAGCACAGGATGTAGATTCTTGTCTTTGGCTTGTGTGAGTGAGAGTGGACCGGTCAGGACTGTTCCAGGTGAAATGACAGATGGCTAACTCACACTAGCCCCAGCAAGGATATGTACCAGGTGAGGCCAAGGTTGACTCCACATCCAGGAACTGCATCAGTATCATTTGGACTGCCGTGTATTTCCTTGACATCTCTCTTCCCCTTGGCCACCTTCTCTTCTCTGGTTGGTAGGAGTGTGGCCTTAGGCAGATCTGGGCTTGCTATATTCCAGGTAAGCCATGTCAAAGGGATGAGAGGGCTTCCTCCTCCCCCCAGCTTCAGTGTATGCCAGTATCTGCTCATTTGCCCTTCCCTGAGCCCAGTGAAGCAAGGTACTGGGTTGGTCACCACCCAAGAATCACCTCATTAGAATGGAGAAAGAGCAGCTGCTCAATGGAAGTGGTCATGGTGGTCGTAGTGGTGGGGTGGGAGGTTCTCTGGTCAGAAGAGGGGAAGAGAAGCAGGGCAGATAATAACCACATACCTTCACAACAATGGGAGACAAAGACCCAAGTTTTGACCCTATAGGCTGACTGGAGCGCTAACATGCATACATGGGAGAGAGCATGGCATTGCCTAGACTACGTAAAAGTAATGAGGAGATGCAGAGTTCAGTGCTATCAGTATGAGATGAGGTCATTCAGAGAGGGTTGTGAAGTTTTAGCATTATATGCAACTTCTCATCAGGATTTCACCTCTTTTCTCTATGGACACATAGCAGATGATTAGTCCTGAAAGCAATGGTATCATTTCTATTTATACAGATCTACATTTACCCATAGAAATTATTATTTCTCTCCTGTTCAAGTAAGATCAGAATGCAAGTTTATGGAAGTGGTGTTATTCAATGGATATAGGCTTTAATTCATAAAAAAGAGAGAACACATTTTGCAAACTTAAATGATTTGGGATGCCTTTCATAGCTAATGGCATCACAGCATGACTTTTAGTGGCTGCTCAACATTCCGTTTTATGGTTGTACCCTAATTTATTCATCCAGCCCCCATGACTGATAATTTAGGTTGTTCCCTGTTTTCACACTTTATTTTTATTTTTTTAAATTTATTTATTTTTGCGGTACTCGGGCCTCTCACTGCCGTGGCCTCTTCAGTTGCGGAGCACAGGCTCCGGATGCGCAGGCTCAGCGGCCATGGCCCACGGGCCCAACCGCTCCGCGGCATGTGGTATCTTCCCGGACCGGGGCACGAACCTGTGTCCCCTGCATCGGCAGGCGGACTCTCAACCACTGCACCACCAGGGAAGCTCTGTTTTCACACTTTAACTAAGCCATGTGATAAACATTCGTGTAAATTTTTAGGATACATCCATGATTGCTTCATTAGAATGAATTCTTAGAAATTATTGGATCCAAGGCTATTATTACCATGGAGGATGATAGTGGAAAGAATCATGATCAACTCAGAATCATTTTGGTTGGCTATTGAATCAAGTACATCAATTCTTTATTTTCTTTGACTATGTGGGCAAATAGAATGTGGTAGTAAATACCAAATGTTTGTTATTACTATTGTGTATTATTCATATATTGTATTGTTGGTATACATTCATTATTTAATGTCCCTAATAAATTGACAATTGATTGTATTTTCATGGTTTTTGAAAAGTAAATCTGTTATCCAGAGAATAACAACCTTGATAGAAAACATACTGGAACTTGGGAAAACAGTAACAGCAACATCATCCACAATGTGCTTTAATCAGCCTCACTGTAACTAAAACATTGTTGTCTGGGAAACATCTCCTAAGACTGGGCTAAAACAAGTCCCTTGCTGTTTTGAGATGAACAGTTTTATATTCCTGAAGAAATAGTTATTACCAATCATGTCAGAAGAGGGGGGTGAGAGGCAGTGAGTAGTAACAGATACAGGTATTATTTTTGCAGGGGAAGGCTGTGGCGTATGGACTCATGATTTCTAACACAGTAGTTTTTTTTTTTTTTTTTTTTTTTGCTGTACGCGGGCCTCTCACTGCTGTGGCCTGTCCCGTTGCGGAGCACAGGCTCCGGACACACAGGCTCCGCGGCCATGGCTCGCGGGCCCAGCCGCTGCGCGGCATGTGGGATCTTCCGGGACCGGGGCACGAACCCGCGTCCCCTGCATCGGCAGGCGGACTCTCAACCACTGCGCCACCAGGGAAGCCCCTATCACAGTAGTTTTTATATAAAGGTGAATGAGTGAGAGTTGAAAGAATAAAGATAAGGAAGGTGAAATGATGAAGACATTTTGGGGCCGAGAGCAAACATCCTTATAGCACCAAAGGAAAACCACATACTGATTTTGAAAGTGTGCCAAGAACATGTTGAAATGATAGCAGAGGAATTCCGAGTTAACCATTAGGTCACTGGCCTATCTTCCATGTAAAAGTGTTTGAGAACACCTGCAATGCGGAGCATCAGACGATAGAATATGTGTAGTTCTTTAAAAATCGGTCTGAACTAATTAAAAAAATAAATAAATAAACTTAAAAAAAAATTAAATGAAATCTTAACACACACACACACACACACAAAAATCGGTCTGAAATAAAATAAATGAATAAATAAAGGGACTTCCCTGGCGGTCCAGTGGTTAAGACTCTGCACTTCCACTGCAGTGGGCACGGGTTTGATCCCTGGTCGGGGAACTAAGATCCCACATGCTACGCGATGCGGCCAAAAACAAACCCCCCCCAAAAAAAAAAAAAACCCAACATAAATAAAGTAAACAAAATAGATCTGTCATATAACTGAGATAGGTACAGAATGACTCTGTCTTCTACTGAACTGAGCGTTGTACTTGAATTTCTTCCTCTCCTCCTTAGTTTTTCTTATTTTTTTTTTTTTTCTATCATTTTTAGCAAAAGATTGCCAGGGAAAGGAGTTGCACCTGGTTACTTTGGTTAGCACATCCAGAGAGCTGGAAAATCTGGGTGCCAGTCTCCAAACAGTCGTGGCCACAGTGACATACAATGGGCTACTGTGGTGCAGAGGTCTCTTTCTCTGTGGGACCTTCTTTCTTCCAGCACTTGCTCCCAGCATTAGTCACTTCTGTTTGGGCCCTGTGGTTTTCTGCTTCCTTCCAATAACATTACTTGAGTTAAGAAAAAAAAATCACAGAAATATAGTTTCACAAAGACTCCTGTGATTAGCATTCCCGTCTGGAAAAGTAGACAGGGAAGAAGCAAATTTAAGAAGCTTGAAAAGTTTAAAAACAAGGACTGTTTCTTCATAAGGGAGGCCTAGAAGCTGTTGGGTGCATGTTTTTTGCCCTTTAAAATGCCATATCTAGTATACCTCAAAACAGTGCAAGTGAGGTGAAAGCCAGGGTAGAGGAGCATGTCATTCTGTGACATTTTCAGGACCATAAAGTCAGAATGGCAGCAAATCTGTTTTTAGGGATCTGTGGTTCATTCAGCAAATTTAATCCCAGTATAGAATTGTTCCTACCGAGGGTGACGTGGATTCTTTTACGATGCTCCACAATTCTGCGTTCTCTCTACTTGCGTCATTTTGAGCAAATAGAGTCGTTGGAATGCTCTATAGTCAAAGAGCTTGAGATTCTTAGGTGAAGGCTGTGGTCTCCGCAGCCTGGAGATATGGTTCAATCCTGGATGCGTGTGGGGTAGAACTAGTTGTAACTTTTAGCAACGGAAATGCTGTTGATGGAATTGGACAGATTGGATTTGAACTGGATCTTGAGGTGTAGACAGATGCAATCTAGATAAAAATGATCTAGACATTCGTTTCAGCTCCTATAGAAACATTCTCTGTCTTGAGTAGATAAGTTACTCTGTGTTGTTGAAATGAAGTCTTTTACAAAGGTAGATGTTCGTGGGGGGGGGTGCAGGAGGGGTGAAGGAGAACATGAAATTCAGTTGTGTGAGATTCAGCTCCTCAAAGGGTCTTCCTTAAGGCACTTGGAACTGAACTTGAAGGCAACCGATCCCTGAATACTGTCCTTCATCCAGACTTGTTAACCCAGCTGGGTTCTGCGGTCAGACTTACTATCGTCTTGGAAGGTGAATTCTGTTGCTTCAATGTGAGGACTGACCAAACAGGTTCAAAGGAGATCCAGTTACATCCTTGGGTCTCATACTACTGAGATTAGGATGTCCACCCATGACCTTGAGCCTGTTTATGTTCCACGTGCCCTGCTTCCATTTGTGAGTACCTCATCTAAAGCAGAAAGAAACCAAGGTACCCTAAACCCTCTTTAGAGGAGGTGGTCTAGGGTAGGGGTTGAGAATACAGGTTCTACAGTCAAAGTGTTGGAGTTCAGTTCGCAATTCTGCCTCTCTCTGCCACGTTACATAATTTCTCTGTGTCTCAGTTTCTTCATCTCTAAACAGAGATGATAACAAAAGCACCTATTAAACAAGGCTGTTTCCAGGATGAAGAGAGTCAGTCTATATAAAGTACTTAGGTAAGTGCTTAAGAGTGTTGTATGCTAGAACTCAGGACCAAAAATAAATTTAAAAATCAAAGTGTGTAGATGTTAAGGGGAACCAAGTCCATAATCAGGCACCTAAAGGAAGGTGCAATGGTGGAATTCTAGGTGCTTCCCAAGGACCACCGTTTGGAAAACAAAATTTAGAAACCGGTTCCCTGAGATCTTGAGAGAACCAGGCCATTGGTGTAATAAGATCCCCAGATTCAGCCTGTTTTTAGGATTAACTGGCAACCCAAGTGGGCAGTATTTCTGGGCCATCCCATCTTTGGGCAATAAAGGTATATTTGTGAGCCTCCTCTTGGCAGTCAATTAAAGCCTAAAGTAAGAAGCTTGAACAAAAGTACCTTTGTTGTGCTCCAGTGAAAAGAGTGTGGAGATGGAAGAAATTGTCAACTGTATACCTGATTTCTCTTTCAATAATACAGCTGACAAACACTGACTCATAGGAACTCCTGTCATGTGGTGTGAAGAGCTTGAGGGGAGACCGTGCTATTTTTCATCTTTTGAGAAGTTGCGGGGGCGCATTGGATTGCCTTCAGGAGAGTCCCTGCGCCCTGCCTCAGCACATGGTACAGCCTCCGTTGGGTGGGACTGATGGTGAGTTTCATCTCTTCCTGAAAGGTGCCATGAAAACATAGCAGGGCTGTTCCTCTTTGCCATTGTCTCTGCCTGTCTGGCAGCAGGATGAGGTCATGACAGAATGGCAGGTTTATCTTGGATTTCCTTGTTTGGCCAGCGGCCTAAACATTAAACATCTCTGCGTTGAATGTCTCTGGGTATCATACAGATGTCAATGGCTTGGAGGTGGTGTTGGCTCCCGCATTGCCTCTTTCTGGAGCCCAGGTGGTACCTGGGGAGGCGGGAGAAGGAGAGGGGACAGGTTTGCACTTGTGATGTCGCTGTCTTCTCAGTGGGCACTTCCTCTGCCTTCCCAGCCTCCTGAAGCTTGGAGAGGCAGCCTACTACAGTGCAGAGCCCAAAGACTTTAGGTCTAGGCAGAACTGGGTTCAAATTTCACCTCTAGGGCTTCCCTGGTGGCGCAGTGGTTGAGAGTCCGCCTGCCGATGCAGGGGACACGGGTTCGTGCCCCGGTCCGGGAAGATCCCACATGCCGTGGAGCGGCTGGGCCCTGGGCCCGGGAGCCATGGCCACTGAGCCTGTGCGTCCGGAACCTGTGCTCCGCAACGGGAGAGGCCACAACAGTGAGAGGCCCGCGTACAGCAAAAAAACCAAAACCAAAACCAAACCAAAACAAAACAAATTTCACCTCTGCCCTTTACAAGGTTTCCCCGCTCTGCATTCCCCAACCCTCCCTGCCCCTAACCCTTCACTGGTATTTCTCACACCTGACATTGCGTAGCGCTCACTTTTTTCTCCATCAGTCTGCAAACTCCAGGTGTGTGGGGACCCCATCTTTGTATTCCATTGGTTCAGAGCACTTTCTGGAACCCGACTGACCCGGCTTCCCACTCTGGCTCTGCCATCTTCTGTCTGTGTAACCTTGGGTAAGTTGGCTAGCTGCTTGCCTGCCTTGGGTGTCGTTGTGAGGATTGGAGATAAACACAGGTGGGGCATCCGGCACCGAGGCCGGCACAGATGGAGGATCAGAGATGTTGGTCCACCCACCCCCAGCTTGGTACTAGCGCCTTGGTGTCTGCCTACACCCCCCAGCCGCCCGGACATATCTGTTAGCTGCCTGACATTGTAGCACCGGCTTGTGGCCAACTTGGGCAGGCAGCCTGTTGGCTCAGGGAGCCCCTCATACCATTCTTCAGTGTCCAAAAGAACATGCCTGCAGAGGGCACAGACTTATCTTTGGCATCTCTTGTTTCAGTCCATCCCTGAGAACTTGTGAGTAGCCTTGAAAAAGTAATTCTTGAAAATTATTTCAAAAGTGGGTTTTTTGCTGATGGCCCTTGTGACTGGTGTGAGGTGATACCTCATTGTAGTTTTGATTTGCATTTCTCTAATGATTAGTAATGTTGTATCCATAATTCTTTGTTAAATAAAAGGTGGGGGGGAATCTCCCATAATTCACCATTTGAATACCCACTGTCCACTGTGGTATCTGTCTTTCCAGGTTTCTCTGTGTGTGTGTGTACTTGAACAGTTATTTTCTTTTATCCAGTGGTAGAATATTCTACGTTTTAATTTTGTATTCGTGGGAGAGATTTTTAGAGTTCATGAGTAATATTGATATGCTATATGGGATTTTAAAGGGCTCCAAATAAACCCTTTGTTAGAGTGAGGTCAGCTAGAGATAATGAAAGCAGCTAATCCTTGGAAACCCATACGCCTCCAGTAGTCGTGAACTTGAGGATGCACAGTGGAGTTACATTGGGTGTGATTGGATGCACCCATGTGAGCTCGGAGAGAGAGGGGGCCAGAGAGAAAGTGAAGATGGATTGCATAATGCTCTAGCCCTCGGAGGGTATGCCCTTCAGGGAGTGTGAAATGAGAGGTGAGTCTGTTTTTCCTTCTGTGCCTCTGGTTCCAAGGAGACCCTCAGGGTATGACTACAGTATGACACCTAAGTGAAAACCAGTATCTCCCCAGCTGTCTTTCCTGAAGCTGGAGGGAAAACTGGGTATGCTGGTTTTATTAAGAGAGAGGATGTCTACAAATGGTACAGCAAGTTTAATGTTCCGTTAGATTTTCAAGAGCAATTTTCCTGAATCAGTTTTGTCTTCACTTGATGACTTCAGATCCTAACTCCCTTATTAGACTTATCTCTGGCCTGTTCATATAAAGCAACATTTTCCTTTCTCCCTCCTTCTTTCTTCTCCTTCCACACTGAGCTTCTACTATGTGCTGGGACTGTGGGATGTAATAATGAATGAATGGCCTTTGTGCTAAATAATCGCAATGAGTTTTCGAGAGAAATATGAAAATGGCTTATCATAATACACAGCGATGCAAGGAAATTTATTAAAGGAGACCACAGCCATTCTATTAGGAAAGTACAGAGAAAGAAACACTTAGTTCCAGCCGGGGGTGGGGGTTACATGGGGTCACAGAGGAGACTGCTCCCTGAGCTGGGTTTTTAAGGATAGGGTAGTTTCGAGAGGCAGAAAAGAGGGTGGGAGAGGCCTTCTCAGTTAAGGGGAAAAATAAGACACATGAAAGTTTAAAGCTGGAGGCGTTTGAGGGAATAGGGTTCATGGAATGCATCTGAGATGAGACAGGAAAAGCCTCCACAAAGCAGTCAAAATTCCGGTTGGTGAGTACAGTGTAGCTTCCACTGAACGGTGTGGATGTTTATGCTTATTTGAGCCCCGTTGGAATATTCCTGGTTTGTTTTATGAAGGGATGTCTCTCACTGAGGATATTGACTCAGGGACGTTTCCTTTTACAGTCAGGATGAACTCCATCAGACCAATATTGTTCTCTGGGCTTTTTTGTTTTGTTTTGTTATCTTGGATAAACAGAGAGGGGCTGATTCATTTTTCTAGAAAAACAGGATGCACTAAAATACTGCAAGTGACAATGAAACAGACATGCTCACGTACAATAATATTTAGAAAGGAACCAAACAATATGTGTAGCAGACACCTCCATGGTGTGGCTGTTCTCCTTCCCCCATCTCCATCGCCTTGAGTCCTTGGCGAAGTTGTTTGTTTCTTTGGCTCTCAGTTTCTTCACATACCAAATCGGGACCAGTAACACCCACCCAGCAGGCAGGTCGTGAGGAATAGGTGAATACAACATGCTGGGGCCAGCCCTGGGCATACTCCATACTGAAGCCACTCCAGTGAAGCTTAGTAATCTTTACCCTGGGTGTGAAGGATTTGTTCACAACAGGAGCAATATATTCACAGTGATTAAAAACAAAACTAAACTAAACTTCGTATTATGGAAATGTTCAGATATACATAAAAGCAGAGAGCATAGTATAATAAATTCCCATGTGCCCATCATTACCCAGTTCAACATTCATCATTGATCCATTCTCTCTTTTAAAAATGTCATAAGGGAATTCCCTGGTGGTCCAGTGGTTAGGACTTCATGCTTTCACTGCTGAGGGCATGGGTTCAATCCCTGGTCAGGGAACTAAGATCCCGCAAGCCACGTGATGTGGCCAAAAGACCCAGAAAACCTGGGGCTAAAAAATGTTTTAAAATTTGTAATGATTAATTGCTAGCTAAATTATTTTAAAGCAGATTCCACATGGCATGGAATTTTGTACACAGTTTTTCAGTCTGAAAAATCAGTTGGCCAAAGGAGAAACTCTTTTAAAAATGGCAGAAACCAATATTTTGAGCCCAATTTTCACAGCTGAGTTTTAGCTGTTTCTGCATTAAATCAGAAGATGTTTGCAAATATTTTATTCAAGAGCAGCACTTTGAAAGTACAAAGTATTGTTTATTTTATTTAGTGAGTACTTCACATGTTGGTTTGCACGTAAATTAATACTGAGGTGCATGTGCAAAGCATTTTTTACAATGGCAGATTTCAAACATATCCCGATACTAGTAGAGTAGTATGATGATCCCCTACTGTACTCATCACCTGAGCTGTCACTCCAAAGTCACTTTTTGAAAGGTGTTCATGTTGTTCATAAAAGACTTCCTGGGTTCAAATGGCATTAATACTTTGGAAAAAGATACAGGATCAAACATTTATACTAGATGGAAAGAAATCCTTAATCATCGTGCCTTTGAGAAGTGTGTCAGTAATAGCTTCTCAGAGGAACTGATTTTTTTCCAGATGGAATAAAAGTAAAATCTGTTTGTTTGAAAGCAGTTCAGGAAAAGACTCCCTCAAAAGACATGTAAGCAAGAACAAGTTTGGAAGGCAATACCAAAATGTTAGCAATAGATTCTCTGGGTGGAGAAATTATGGATTTTCTTCTTTTCTTTTTTCCACCCATGCATCTTTATGTTTCATTTTTGTTTATATGTATTTTACATTTTTTCCCCACCATGAACCTAGATTATTTGCTTGTTAAAAAAGTAATAAAAGAATGTAAGTCACCAAAATAAAAGAGGGCATGAGGGAGTAGAGATTGGCTATATTGAGGTGACCATGGCAGTGCAAGGCAGATACCTTTTCTTAACTACCAAGTTTTTACCTTTAGTCTTTCTGCTTCTCTTCAGCCCTGTACTTGGTCCCTGGCTCTTGCCTCTGTTTCCTCGGTGCTGATGCTGGGGAGTGATGCTCACCTTCATGACATCATTTCATTAGGCCAGGTTGGGCGACCCATTGACCATACTTCCTAGGCCAGGCCCGTAAGCTGTATTTAGGTTTCATACTTGATTCTGTTCTGTCCTCTGCCTTTACATGTCCTGATTTACCTTCTGAAGATGCCCTGGTTTCAAGAGGTGGGTATTGGGAAAAAGCTAGGACATGATAGATGCTGGGAGACAGGACATTGGCAGGATGACTGGGACAGGGACCTCAGAGAGCAGGTGTAGTCTCTCCTCTGATCCTGAAAACATAGAAATGCCTCTGTGCTCTGCTGCCAGCCTGCCCACCTCTACTTTGAAAGAAGAGTTATTCTATTTTTCAAAATGGTTTTCAGACCTGCTTTGGAACCATTGTCTGTTCTGAAGTTAACTATAATGAAAATAGCTTAGTTATACAGGCCTCTAGATGGGCTTATGTTAAAGGAACACAAATTAAAAATTGTGCAGGGGGACTTCCCTGGTGGTGCAGTGGTTAAGACTCCATGCTCCTAATGCAGGGGGCCTGGGTTCCATCCCTGGTCAGGGAACTAGATCCCACATGCATGGCACAACTAAGAGTTCGCATGCCACAACTAAGGAGCCCGCCTGCTGCAACAAAGACCCAGCAAACCAAATAAATAAATAAATAAATAAATAAATAGAAGATATCACAATAAAGCAAGTCAGAGAAATCTTTTAAAAAAATAAATAAAATAAAAAATAAAAATTGTGCAGGAAGAGATGTTTTGAGGGATTAGTGGAGGTGAGTTGTGAGTGGAGAAATAAGGGGAAGGGGTTGAGAAGAAACAGCTTCCATGATTAAAGAAGCCATTTATGCCAACTTGGTGATTATGGAAAGTCTGACCTATGGAATGACAAATGCTGAGAGCAACTCCTGTTTTCCTTGCTAATTTGCTCATCATGCGAATATCCTGCTGGTGGAGAAATTCAGCGCTGAAGCCTCATGTCCTGTTGCATAGGAAATACTTAGCGACCCAAGATTTTAGAATCTCTTTCATGGCCCTTCCCTGAAAAGAAGATATTACTCAGTCGGCAGGCAACTGGGGTTTCTAAGGGACTCATTCAAATCCTGTTTATTGTGTACTTGGCAGTACAGAGGGACAGGGGAATTACTTATTAATGATGCCTTTCTTTTAAGGACTGTGAGTTTTCCAGTGCAGAATAAAGTGATCCAACTGCCAAGATATATATTAGTAGGTGAGTTTTGTTTTCATCTCTAATGGATTCAAGTTAATCCATGTGAAGTTTGACCTAGTGCCCGTTGTAACAAAATGTGCATGTTGACCAGAGATGTTGAAGCACAGAATGAACTTACCTCCAGCTCTTGGTCTTTGGTCTAGATTTTAAGTAGCACCAAGCTCTAGCTAATGCAGGCCACAGTTCAAGTTTGGCAAGGATGTGTCCGCAAAAATCATTTCCCTTTGATTATTTGGTATTTGATTATTGGAATTTCCAGTCTTGAATGTAGTCCATGTGGCAAGCCTTCCAACAGGAGTGTTTTCCTAAAGTAAGCCATGGGATGGAATGGGGAATCCAGGGTTCCAGGCCAGTCTCTTGGCCCCTGACTCCATATGGGACATGCAGTAAGTCCAAGTTTTCCTCAGTTGCCAAATGGAAGTAATAATGTCTGCCATGATTGAGGATTAAACGCAAATCTAAAATTCTGTAGTAACCTATATGGGAAAAGAATCTAAAAAGGAATGAATATATGTATATGTATAACTAATTCACTTTGCTGTACGCCTGAAACTAACACAACACTGGAAATCAACTATACACCAATAAAAAAAATTAAAAAAATAAAAAGGTATGAAGTCTTAAATAAAATAAAATAATCAGAAAGGCAAAAATGTATACAAGTGTTTTTGAAATTAAACTCACATGCAAATTTATGACTGGATAAAATAATAATTCAGCAAACAAACATTTTTTGGAACTTTCGTAATGCACTTTGGCTTCTACTAGGTTCTGATGAGGGTTGCCATAAAAGTCAAGGAAGCTAGAGGAAAGGGGAATAACATTGCCAGTGAGTTAGCAAACGTGATGGAACTGCATTATTAGAGGTTACACCGTGTAGTCTAGGTGAGTACAGTTGGCCATGGTGACACAACGCCCGGCTCATATTCTGTACCACGTTCAGGTTGGGTCCTTTGCTTGCTCAAGACTCGTCTCATCTTGGCTGTTCTGTCCCTCACTCTATTCCTTTCCCATTTCTTTGGAAACTCTCCGTATTCTTCAAGGCTCAGACCAAATACCAGCTCTCTCGTGTGGTCTCCTCTGATTACCCTCACTGGATGCCAGCTCTCAGGGGCTGGCAAACTTTTTCTGAAAAGGATCAGATAGGAAGTATTTCGACTTTGTGGGCTACATGGTCTCTGTGGCATTCACTCAGCCCTGCCGTTATAGCATCACAACAGCCATGGATAATAAATGAGTGGGTGTAGCCATATGCCAATAAAATTTTATTTACGAAACCAGACTGTCAGCTGGATTGGGCCTGCAGGCTGCATTTAGCCAACGCCTGGCATATGTCACTGCCCTCCGGGTAGCTTTATTGGTTCTAGGCTATTCTCTCTTACCTGCATGTCAGTAGGCTTCTCAAGGGCAGAGTCTAGGCCTTTTTTGCCTTTGAATCCCCTGGATTTTGGATAAGTAGGAGGCTCTTCAGTTGATGTTCAGCCAATGAGTGAACAGTGACTGAATGGCAGCTGGTTTCAGGTGTTGACAACTTCAGTGCCCCTCTGGGTGGCCAAGCTCTCCCAGTGTCTGATGTCCTGTGCTCACTCCTTGCCCTGCTGGAAAGGGGGTTGAGGGGAGGCCCTGTGAACTTTGTGTCCATCTCTTGTTTCTATATTTCTCAGCCCGCTTTCCACTACTTTGAGCAACTACTATTTACAACTCAAAGAATTCTTTATTTATACAGTGTCGGAGACTGTTTACCCGTGTTGAACTAACATTAGGTTTCTTTAAATGTGCTCTTAAAATGAAGAGTGGCCATTTGTAACTTTAGGAACATAACAGCTGGGGTCATGATGTAAGTGAACACAGGCACCTTTAAAGTTATTTCCAAAGGCCCCAGGAATGGGATTTTCCTAGTTGATGTGTTTGTTACAAGGCAGTACTTTGTACACTGGTAGAGGAAAGTAACATGGAACAAAATCAAACAAAAAACTTCTTGACATCTTAAAAGTCATTTTGCAACACTGAGCAGGTATGAATTCGGTACTCTGTTTTCATCTGGAAAACCAGCAAATTAAAAATTTTAGTGTGGATATTATGATTTTCAATTTTTAGAAGATGGATAGTACATAAGGATAGTTTGCACATTTTGATATTAAAATAATAGCACATCAAAGGAAGAGAAAACTGCGTTCAGTTCCAGATGATAAATGTTTGTTTTTTTCCCCTGTAGGGTAAATAAGTTCATTTTCACTAACCTGGCTATTTGTTGTTGTTTTTTCTGCCTGAGCTCTTCATTTTAAAAGTGAATTGTTGGGGTCTTCTGAATTCGCTTGGGGAAAATGACACAAACCAACTTGTGAGTGAAGCATTGCTTTTTAATTTCACTGCAAGTGAGGCAGATGAGGACCTTGGAAAAGGAAGGTTATTATTTCCTCTGTGGAAACTTTTATCTTTGTTTTCTGAGTGACTGGTAAAAACAATAGTTTGCTGTGGAGTTTCAATAATCAAAGAAGAGGAAATAGCATGTGAGTGACTACAGCTGGTTGGCGGGGACAGGGCTGGCTCTTTCTGAAGGTGAAATGTACTGAAGTCATGTTAACTATCTCCTGGTGCGAGGGTCGCAGACATTTTCTGTAACAGGCCAGATGATAAATATTTTAGACTCTGTGGGCCCTGTGGTCTCTGACGTAACTTTCAGCTCAGCCACAGACAATACCTAGGCAAATGAGTGTGGCTGTGTTCCAATAAAACTTTGTTTGTGGACACAGAAATCTGAATTTTCATGTCACCAATATTATCATACTTTCAGTTTGTTAAAATTGAATATTTAAAAATGTAAAAACCATGCCTAGCTTGCTGGCTGTAGCAAAACAGGTGGTGGGTGGGATTTGGCTGCAGGGCATCATTTGCTGTCCCCTATCTATCCTAATGAATTGGCATGACAATTTCTTGAAGAGGGGAAGGGTGTGGTGGTCTTTGGTATTCAGTACCTTTTAGTAGATAATCTGATTATGATTAGTTAACACGAATTTGCGGAAGAAAATCCCTAGTGGAATTTGGATGACTCTTTAGGATCTGGTGCTTTTGTCCTTGCCCCATTAATACGAAGTTGAGTGGTGCTTTGGATCTTTTTACCCATCCGGTGTATGATAGGGTCAGACTAGATGACTTCTAAGGCTTCATGTAGCTCTTCATGTTTTAGACCCTTTATCACTTATGCTTCCGTTCTTTTTCTGATGATCATTCTTGCAATTTCCCTTCCTAAAAATTATTTCGATATTTATTGGGAAACAAATATACCCTAACTGTACAGGGCTTGGTGGTGCGCTTGCTTGTGTGTGAATGTGATGGTGGGGTAGTCAGAATACAGAAAGGTACCTTTCAGTATTCCAAATGAAATTGTTTTCCACCTTGTGAAAAACAGTCTTTCTTATAGTTATAAAAACAGTATGGTAATTATACATCTAAAATATATTTGTTAAAAAATTATATGAATAATTCAAAATTTTCAATATCAGATTTCAATATTTGTATTGTTACTGTGGTTCCTCATTTGTTTATTTTTGTGTTCATCCAACACATCCAACACCTGCTATGTGCCAAGCACTTGTCTAGACACTGAAGACCAAACTGTTTGCCCTTATAAAGCTTGTATTCTAAATGGGAATCTTTTGTTGAAGGTGATGGGTGGGTAGTTTTATTTGTACTTTTCAGAAGAGGTCTGCTTACTCACTACTTGTTTTTCACACATGTATTTTTTGTTTCAGTTATCTTTTGGCAAATCTCTGAGTAATGTGTTTGAATTATGAGAGGAAATTTTATAGTCACACAGTTCTTTGTTGACTTTCCCAGTCTCCTAAAGTTGTTACTCATTGAAGATGACTCTGATTCTTTCCTGATGGAGAATGAATTCACTCTTTTTAATTATATCGGCTAATTTGGAAAGCATTTGATTCAACTCAGAGCTTTAGAGAAGGTCAGTCAAATAGGTCCTTTAGAAAATTACTATGTCAAGTTCTCAAAGGACATTTAAGTTAATTTATACTATCAGTCTTCTAAGCAATAATAGTGGATTTATATTTGCGTTACACAGTACTTCTTTTTTTTTTTTTAAAGATGTTGGGGGTAGGGGTTTATTAATTAATGAATTTATTTTTGCTGTGTTGGGTCTTCATTTCTGTGCGAGGGCTTCCCCTAGTTGTGGCAAGCGGGGACCACTCGTCATCGCGGTGCGTGGGCCTCTCACTATCGCGGCCTCTCTTGTTGCGAAGCACAAGCTCCAGACGCGCAGGCTCAGTAGTTGTGGCTCACGGGCCTAGTTGCTCCACGGCATGTGGGATCTTCCCAGACCGGGACTCAAACCCGTGTCCCCTGCATTGGCAGGCAGATTCTCAACCACTGCGCCACCAGGAAAGCCCTACACAGTACTTCTTATAAAAATATTCCACAGGCATTTATAAACGAGTACTAAAAAAAAATCATAGGCAAAATAAAAGGAACTGAAATACTTAACAATACCTATTAAAGCTGTCACATAGCTTTGCCTTGATGTCACAAATTTTATTTTTGTAAAAGGGTGGCGTTCTTGGCCTTTACAGCTAGAAAAATACCATGATGATAATAGTTTTATAACAATGACAGTAATAAATAATCCAACACAAGTGAAAGCTGTTGTTCTTTATCACTCCCCTCCAACCAATCCCACCTCTGCTCCACTTTTGTTCAGAGTGGTCGGTCACCTCACAGTTTTTCTGATAAAATAAAGTTATATCTGGCCTCAGTTTTTAAAAATTATTTATTTATTTATTTATTTATTTATGGTTGCGTTGGGTCTTCATTGCTGCGCGCGGGCTTTCTCTAGTTGCGGCGAGCGGGGGCTACTCTTCGTT
Organism: Mesoplodon bidens; assembly: GCF_964165515.1. Classification (NCBI taxonomy): domain Eukaryota; kingdom Metazoa; phylum Chordata; class Mammalia; order Artiodactyla; family Ziphiidae; genus Mesoplodon; species Mesoplodon bidens. The sequence goes on from NC_138161.1 coordinate 131,042,897, forward strand.
GCAGCGCACGGGCTTCTCATTGCGGTGGCTTCTCTTGTTGTGGAGCACGGGCTCTAGACACACAGGCTTCGGTAATTGTGGCTCGCAGGCTCAATAGTTGTGGCTCACGGGCTTAGTTGCTCCGCGGCATGTGGGATCTTCCCGGACCAGGGCTCGAACCCGTGTCCCCTGCATTGGCAGGGAGATTCTTAAACTGCGCCACCAGGGAAGTCCCTGGCCTCAGACATTTTTGTTTTTGTTTGTTTTTAAATTTTTTGTACTTTTTAAAAAAATTCATTTATTTTGGCCACAGACTTTTCACTCTTGCATTTGCCGCTCCTTGGGATTCCCCTTACTTTAACCCTATCATCTAGTTAATTCCTCTTGTCTTGCTTTAAAAGGTCCCCCTCTTCATTGAAGCTTTCCCTGACCTTCCTGGGAACAGAAGATTCCCCTTGTTATAAGCCCTATAGCATCTTCTACTTCTTCAGAGCAGCTGTAATTAATTATTTCTGTCATTATCTGACAGTAAGCTGGATGAACGTGGAGTCCATGTTGGCCTGTCTATACCCAACTTGGTATGAATGAACCTATTAGTTATGTATTTCCGTCTTTCCCTCACAAAGGAGGCTTTTGAGGCACAGAGAGGTTAAGTAATTTGCCCAAGGTTACATCCCTATCCGCGGTGGAGCTTCAGTGCTAACCCAGGTTTGTGTGACCCCAGAGTCGGCCTCTCACGGGCACTTCAGAATTATCAGTATTAGCTATTAACGCAATTTAGTGAGAAATCTTACTGTTTCCTCATCCTGTGGGTCTGTGTGTCTTTTTGTGGTCCTCAATCTTTCATGACCTATATATTTAATTATAACGTTTGCTGAAAAATTTGTTCATTTACTGTTTGAGGAAATGTTGGAGTTTTTAAAGAAAATTTAATGCCACAGGAATGCATAGGGCCAGGCCATTTGGAACCAAGACTACGTTGGAAAACCCAGAGCCTATACCAGACACATCTTTGTCTTTAAAGAGCTTAAAGTTGGGTGGCGCAGGAAAATACATATGCATAAATTATTAGTGGACTTTCCTGGCCGTCCAGTGGTTAGGACTCCTCGCTTTCACTGCAGGCGGCACGGGTTCAGTCCCTGGTCAGGGAACTAAGATCCCGTAAAGATGTGTGGCATGGCCCCCCGCCCAAAAAAAAAAAAATTAAACTGTAAATAAATAAATAAATAAATAAATAAATAAATAAATAGTATGCAACCAGTGACAACGGCTGTCTGTCTGTACACCTGTCTAGTCTTTTTCTGCCAGTATCTCAGTGATGTTGTACAGGCTATTAAGTTCAGGACAGGAGTTCAGAACATGAGCGGGTGATAAGAAAGCAGCTTCATGGAGTGGTTGTGGCTTGAGGGGGTCTGTAAGGCATGGCCACTTTTCGGTAACTAGAGAAAAGGTTTCAGCACCTGTACTTGGCAAGTCCCTAGTCTAAACCTGCAGCTTAAACCTCTCTTTTGAGTTCCAGACCCTTGTGTCCACTTGTCCATTAGACACATCCACTTGTGTGTACCACAGTCACCTCAAAGACAACATGTCCAAAGTGAATTCATGATCTCACTCCCAGACTTGCTTCTCCTCCATTGTTTGGAACTCAGTAAATGTTGCTCAGGCTGGCACCTCACCCATCATTTCGTCCTCACCTATCACATCCAATCTTTGTCACAGTCCCACCTCATCAGTGTCCCCATAGCCTCCCTTCTCTATGTTCCCGGGTCTAGGTCACCATCACCTCTTGCTTGGGCATCTGCAGTAGTCTTCTAACTGATCTCCCTCCTTGAGATGGTCTTACTCTCCTCTGATTGGTTGCCATGCTGTGGCCAGAGTGATTTTCTGAAAAGACAAAAGTATTAGTGTCATAGCATCTGTTTTAAAACTCCTCATTTGGCTTTAGGGTAAAGTTCAAGTGTGTTAACTGAGCTTACAAGGCCCTTGTGACCCAACCCCTACTCTCTGGCCATATGAACTTCTTATAGTTCCTCCTAAATATTGCATTCTTGGGCTTCCCTGGTGGTGCAGTGGTTAGGAATCCACCTGCCAATGCAGGGGACACGGGTTTGAGCCCTGGTCCGGCAAGATCCCACATGCCACAGAGCAACTAAGCCCGTGTGCCACAACTTCTGAGCCTGCGCTCGAGAGCCCGCGAGCCACAACTACTGAAGCCCGCGCGCCTAGAGCCCATGCTCTGCAACAAGAGAAGCCACCGCAGTGAGAAGCCTGCGCACCACAGCAAAGAGTAGCCCCTGCTCGCCGCAACTAGAGAAAGCCCGTGCTCAGCAATGAAGACCCAACGCAGCCAAAAATAAATAAATAAAATAAATTTAAAAAATATATAGAAATATCTCATAAACAGTCACAACAAATAAACTTAAAAAAATATATATTGCATTCCTGCTAGCCTCTGGACCTTCACAGTGCTCTTCCCTTTGTCTGAATTGCTTGTCCCTTCAATTAGTGTTCATTCCTTCCTGCAGGGGCACTGGCCTGAAAGCCTTGCCATGAACATTGACACCCTGAAATCCAGGGGGATAAGGTGACTATTGCACTTCAGTAACTCAAGCCTTCCATTGACACTTCCCCCTCTTTGCCTAGTGGGGGAAGAATGCAGAACTTATGGCTTCAGTTTCTGTGTGAGCCTTTCTCTGTGCCTGGTTTCTCCAGGCACCTGTCCTCGCACCTGCTTCCTGGCCTGCCCTCAAGTCTGATCTGGGGGCCTGGAGGAGGGTGTGAGGGTGGGTCAGGAGGAAGGGTAGTGCTTGGAGGGCCAGGAGCCTTGGACTTGCCTGACATTTGCCCCCCACGCCCCCCGCACAGAAGCACTGAGCAGCTGGTCAGCATGTGGGCTGGGAGGAATGGGGCTGGGCGAGGCACCAGGGATTAAGGCAGCCCTTGTAGCAGCAACTGTGACACAGGGAGCACCTGGCCCTCCCGGAAGTCCCCGGAGCTCTTTCTTTGACCTCCTTGCTTCACTTCCTGCATTTTCTGAATTACAGCTAGAAGAGGAGGAGCCAGAGCCCTAGGAGTAAACCAGACCCTGCTAGCATTGATTTCCCAAGATTGGCTTCTCTTCCAGCTCCTCTTTTGGATGATGAATAGACGTCAAAGCCAACTCGGTTGCTCGGGTGCTCTTGCAAAGCCTGTGGTGACCCCTTCTCGGGTGCCCTGGGACTTGCGCACTGTGAGCTGTGATGAGGGCGTTCATCCCAGGGGACTGAGTCTCAGCCATTTTTCTAGCAGCATGACTTCAGGCAAATTATTTAGCTTTCTGTTTCTTCACCTATAAAGTAGGGATGATAATACTTCTCTTCCAGGGTTAGAGAATGAAATAAATATCGGGAGAATCAAAAGCAAAAATGCTTTGCATATTATGAAATGTGAAAATACTGTGCATAAACTACTTATTTATAGTGCATTACTGCTAGTAATAATATTATTAAAGTTAAAATTTTTCCCGTCCTTTGAATATATTTCATGAATTCACTGTCTTTCTGATTACCTCCGTGTGTCTTGATTGCAACGTAAAATCCATGACTGTGGCAAAATACCATCGCTGACCTTGGATGTGGGAAATGTGCTCCTTATGAGGTCTGCATGGCTTCACATGCTGCTTTTTTGTGTGACATTTACATAGCACCAGTTAAGCATTTTATGGTGACAGCATTTTTTTTTCCATTGACATTCTCTCATAATCCAATCATTATTAGGAGAAAATGTCAGTTGACTTTCTGCATTACTAAGAACATGAACAAAGAAAACTGTGTAACAAAACTTTCTGTGTGGAGTAGAGGAATCTAATCACTCTCATGATTTCATCAGTGGGGCAGTTCACAGCTTTAGGGCAAGCTGATGAGCTATCCCACTTCAGAGTTAACCAAAGAAGAAAGAAGGAACAGACAAGTGTAATGGGGGTGGGGGAGTGTAATTAGAGAAAAGGAGAAAAAAAAACCCTTGCGGTTCAATTACTAGGATTATTATGAAGGAACTGTCTTTTGAATTGTTTTTAAGCTAAAGAAATCATAAACCCGTATTTTTATGTGACCACTTCTCCTTGCATTGGAGGTTTATTTGCCAAAAATTCTTCATAAATCTTCATTAAGATATCAGAATTCCTTGCGAAGCCTGACTTCATTTGCATTCCCTTGTACAGTGATTAACAAAAGACCCTTTATGTCTCCACCCAGCTTGATTTCAGTCATGAACTCCATTTTCCTTTTATTATTTCATAGAATCTGGTTACTCGACTGAACTTAGAAAATCATCTCTTGAGGACTTGGTGGGAAGCCAGAGAGCAGTAGAGATGAAGGCAGTTTGTGGGCCCAGGGTGGGTGGGGACAGAGAGGGGCAACTCAGCAGTGACACTGGCCCCTCACAGTAAGAGGAACGAGACTATTACCTCAGAGTCTCTTCTTGTCAGATTAAAAAAATTGTTACCCTAAGTTAATATTTTTTGCAGTTTGAAAATAGATTTCTCCAGTTGAAGCCTAGAGTTGGATGAAGCCTGGTTATTATTATTATTTGGCTTTAAAATTAGGCTTTTATCGTAAGTTATTTGAACATCAGCATGGTCAATTTAAACAATGATGAAAAGATGAGCTATTTAAGGGGTTTACTGAACACTTAAAAGTTGGGTCACAGTAATGATCAACCACTGGAGTTTAAGCTCCTGAGATCTTGTGCTTTGAACCTTTGACGTCTGCGAGATTGAGTCAGGTTGTTCCCAAGCGTTGAGGATCCTGTGACTGCTGGGATTTCAGGGCTGTTCAGGGCTCAGGGTGAAATGGAGGGAGGATCGTTGCTACCAGAAATGTCTTCTCATCTCGGGTGGCCTCCATTCACATCCTTTCCTTCTTCTTTAATCCAAATCCTCAGCTCATTCCAAAATAGCTGTTGGCAAAAATAGATGCAAATTCCCATTCAAGAATATAAAAGATTTTCAAATACCCTTTTACACTGTGACTTCGAGAATGAAAAATTCAAACTGAACTTTGCCTTGAGTTTTCTTAACATTTCTTCTGAACCCTACATAGATACATTTCTCTCCTGTGGGAAAACTTCTTTATTGTTTACCCATTTCCCCCCAGCACTATTCAGTGCCTACAAAATGCATACTGATAGTTTTTCTAGTGGGGTCTGGTTTGTGGTCCTTAGTGGTGAATATGAAGATTAGAAGTGGTCCAAGCTCAAAAGGAGTTTAAAATCTGTTAGAAATAAGACCTACCACAACTGCTAGTGTAAATCTCTTTGAATAAATGTAATTGAAGTCTAGTGCACCTCAACTCTCGTACCTTGCTTACATTGAATTTCTTTCTGTATTGAGGCAGTCATTGCATACCATATGATTACAAGGCTGATTACTTGCTCTATGACCTTAGGATTGTTTGCTAGGTGTTATAAACATGAACAAATTTCTCAAGTAGTTTAGAGGATTCTTACAAGGTATGCAAGGAACAGGACCTTGTTTAAAAAAAGATCGACAAAAAGTTTGTTTTCATATCCTAGTTCATACTGCTTTGTTTAAATGATAGTATAGGGGCTTCCCTGGTGGCGCACTGGTTGAGTCCGCCTGCCGATGCAGGGGACACGGGTTCGTGCCCTGGTCTGGGAAGATCCACGTGCCGCGGGGCGGCTGGGCCCGTGAGCCATGGCCGCTGAGCCTGCGCCAGTGAGAGGCCCGTGTACAGCAAAAAAAAAAAAGATAGTATAGAATGAGGAATCGGGGCATATATTGGTTTGCGGGTATTTGGGCTGGTTGTTAACTGGAAAAGTATTAGATATGAACTAAGGAAATTTCTCAGGGGAGAACTGACCTTACGGTTTCAAGAAAAGGAGAAATAGTCATGCCTGGTGATTTTTTGGTTGCTTGTTTTAAAATATGCACCCGTCTCTTAAAATTTATATATTTTTGAGTTCAGGAATGTTGATTAATTAGAACCTGAGCATAGCTCTATGTTTTACTGAGATAATGTGGTTTTTTGGGGGTGGGGGGGAAGGGGAGGCTTAAAACATCAGTCATTAATTTTGCTCCCAAATCTGCAATTTGGACAGATGTGGCAGGAACAGCTTATCTTTGCTCCACAGAGTGTCCATTAGAGTGGCTTGAGGGTTAGGAATCCTCTGCAAGGCAGCTCACCCTAGCAAGTTGGTTTTGGCCGTCAGCTGGGTGCATCAGTTTCTCTCCATGAGGGACTCTCTATTGACTGCTTGAGCTTCCGTATGACATGGAGCCTGGGTGCTAAGCATGAGCATTTCAAGAGACAGAAAGTGGAAGTTGCGAGTTTTCGAAGACTTGAGCCTGGAAACTGGCACTATATTCTGTTGGTCAAGCAGTTGGTAATGTGAATTTTAAATAGGCAATTTCGTGACTTATGGAAACATTTTATTTGAACTTCATTTAACATATCAAATGGGTACCCCCAGGTTGATTCTTTTTTTTTTTTTTTTTTTTTTTTTTGCTGTATGTGGGCCTCTCACTGTTGTGGCCTCTCCCATTGTGGAGCACAGGCTCCGGACGTGCAGGCTCAGCGGCCATGACTCACGGGCCCAGCCACTCTGCGGCATGTGGGATCTTCCCGGACCGGGGCACGAACCCGTGTCCCCTGCATCGGCAGGCGGACTCTCAACCACTGCGCCACCAGGGAAGCCCCAGGTTGATTCTTATCTTGGGGAAGTGGCCTCCTTCCTACCAAGGGTAAAGGAAGGTACGTGAGGTATGGTTAGTGCTTGTCTTGACGTCTGTTTTACTATTTCCGTCCAGGTGAACAGTGTGTCAGGAACAGAGGACTGGATATCAGCTTGAGTTTCTTGGAGGGGTGAGGAAGGCACACTGTGTTAGGATTGGATGAGGAAGTGGTCAGGCTTCTCTTTCCCCTTTTGGCCCTGTGACTTTATTAGCTCAGCTAATACTTACATAATGCTTCCGATGTACCAGGTACTTTACATCTGTTAACTCAATTATATTTCCATAGGAGATTATGTTACAGGAAGAATGTTAGAGTACTGCTATGGACTCTGAATAATGACATTATTTTTTGAAAAGATTATTATTAAGAATCCCTTGCCCTGTTTAATTACTCTGTATAATATATACCTTGTTGCTCTTTAAAGAGAGCGTAGAGGTATTTGGAAAATTCTTGGAATTTCGATGTTTTTGAACACATATCTAAATCCTTTCTCGTGTTATTGTAGTTTCTCTTAACACTAGGGTGTAGATATTATCTTGGTGTAGTTTACTTTTAAGTTTAACAAAGATGTGATGTAATGAGAACCTGCGTATTTTAGTTGGGGATATTACCACCCTGTCAGAGCTGGCAGGGTCTTCCCTTGATTGAGTCTTATTTCCAACTCAGCACCATTTAACAGTATTGAGGGTGAGTATAATGAACACCAGTGCGGGACCGTCCCTTCTTTTCAGCCGAGGTCAGTTGGCAGCCAGCATACACTGTTTCTTTATTTTGGAAAGGTTTTGCGTGGGCAAAGGCTCACTCTTTTAACCAAATCCTGCTTTTCATCTGTTTTTGATGGCAGTGGACCATATTTCCCAGCCATTTGCAAACAGTGCCTGTCTGGCGGGATTTCCTGGACCCAGAGCCCTTGATGACCGTGACTGGCCAACTTTTTTTGAACTTCAGTGATTAACCTGGTTATTTGTTCTGCATTTTCTGCCATGGGAACCAATAAGCTTATCCTTTTGAAATGAGCACAGGGCCTAAGAATAATCTATTTGCTAATTAGACCCATTGTTTTCCCCAGCCTACTACCTTTGATGAATCAAATCTTCCTTCCAGTATCCAGCTGTTCCATCTACAAATCAGTACTCTGCAGAGTGATGTCAATTACTGAACAAGGTTCCCATGATAGACCTTGGTCATTGCAGTTTTAGAATCCTCACTTTATAGGCTGACATAATTCAAACATGGCGGGAATGGAACATCAGTGGCATATGATTAAAAATGGGTTGGTCAATCAAAGATAATTTTGTAGTGTAAATATCATTAAACTGCTCTTGTACACAAATAATAATTTTAAAAGTCCACATGTAATGAGTGGACTTTCAAACAATCATTGGGGCTCCCCTGGTGGCGCGGTGGTTAAGAATCCACCTGCCAATGCAGGGGACACGGGTTCGAGTCCTGGTCCTGGGAGATTTCCACATGCCTCGGAGCAACTAAGCCCGTGCACCGCAACTACCGAGCCTGCGCTCTAGAGCCCGTGAGCTACAACTGCTGAGGCCGCAAACCACAACTACTGAAGCCAGTGCGCCTAGAGCCCGTGCTCCGCAACAAGAGAAGCCACCACAGTGAGAAGCCCGCGCACCGCAACGAAGGTAGCCCCCGCTCGTTGCAACTAGAGAAAGCCCGCGCACAGCAACAAAGACCCAACACAGCCAAAAATAAATAAATCAAATAAAACAATCATTTTTTCACTCTGTAAAAATAAGCAGATGATAAAACTTGGTTGCTGCCACTGGTCAACTGTTGATCGTTCCAGTCTTCAGAGTAGGGAACAAAGCCCTCTAATAATGGAAGACTGGGGAGGTCCCCTGGGCTTGCACCAAGAAAAAAATAATACTCACGTCTAAGTCACATTCTCTCTCCTCTGTGAAGTGGGTTGAGATGGTCTGGGAGATGTGTGTGACTCTAGTGCTTTTTGCTGTCACGAATGCGGCACAGTGAAGAAAAGACAGATTAACAAGGAAGTTAGATTCCATGGTCTCTAAGGTTTTTTCCATTTCTTAACATCTGAGGTGTGCATGGAACTATGTGTACATTTTTGTCTCCTAGGAGTTAGCTCTGATCATATGCAAGTGAAAGAAAAAAGGGACTCTGATTTAAAAAGATCTATTTGATCACAGCTTTTCAGAAGCACAGCCCTTCCCATAAGCGATGAATGTATACATGTTGCTGGATACTATTAGTAATAAGACCATTTATTTAGTGGGGTGAGCCTGACTTGAAGATATCTGCCTATCTGATCTTCTCTGTAGGCTACTTGTGGGCTTTATGTAACACAAAGAGCTCGAGGAACAAAGGAGTTCTGTTGGGAAAAGTTACACATTGTAGTAGATGCTGTATGATTTATGGTGCTGTAATAAGTGACTAGACCATTGCTAGAGATGTCTGGGGTGGATTCTGGATGAGTATTAAAGAATCCTGGTATTTTAATTATCAGTCTACTTACTCAGGTACACAGAGTTTGATGGGAATGGGGCCTGGTGATCTATATTTGGAACATCTTTTCAAGGCTCTTTTTTGAAAACGATAACCCTGTGATCTGCATTTGGAAGTATAACTGTTAGTCATTATAGAAAAGTCTGTTTAAATGTGTTTTTCTCCTAAGGGCTCAAACATAAAATATAATTTTAAGTATAAAAATGCTAAGACCCCAGGCTTTGATGCTTGTGTCACCAGAATAGCAAGAAACATCCAAATTTATTCATTTTTGTTTAATTTGGAAAAAATCTAAACAAGTTAGCCAACTTTTTAAAAATTGAAGTATAGTTGATTTACAATGTTGTGTTAGTTTCAGGTGTACAGTAAAGAGATTCAGTTATATATATATATATATATAGATATATAGATATAGATTCTTTTCCATTATAGGTTATTACAAAATATTGATTTTCAGTTCCCTGTGCTATACAGTAGGACCCTGTTGTTTACCTATTTTATATATAGTAGTGTGTAGATGTTAATCCCAAACTCCTAATTGACCCCCTCTGCCTTTCCCTTTTGGTAAGGTAAGCTTGTTTTCTACGTCTGTGAGTCTGTTTCTGTTTTGTAAATAAGTTCATTTTTATCATTTTTTAAATTAGACATTTAAGTGATATCATATGATATTTGTGTTTCTCTGACTGACTTCACTTAGTATGATCATCTCTAGGTCCATCCATGTTGCTGCAAATGAATAAGCTACCTTCTTTTCTTTAAAGTTAATTAATTAATTAATTAATTAATTTTTGGCTGTGTTGGGTCTTCGTTTCTCTGCGAGGGCTTTCTCTAGTTGCGGCGAGTGGGGGCCACTCTTCATCGCGGTGCGCGGGCCTCTCACTGTTGTGGCCTCTGCCGTTGCGGAGCACAGGCTCCAGACACGCAGGCTCAGTAGTGGCTCACGGGCCCAGTTGTTCCGCGGCATGTGGGATCTTCCTGGACCAGGGCTCAAACCCGTGTCCCCTGCATTGGCAGGCAGATTCTCAACCACTGCGCCACCAGGGAAGCCCTAAGCTACCTTCTTGAATGTAGAAAACACGGGGACAGTGTAGGCAAAAAGTGTCATGAAGCTTCACCCCTTTCACCACCTCACTGAGAGGTTGGACCTACCACTGCAGGTTACAGTGATTAAAAACACCACCTATATTTATTTTGCTCAAAAAAAAAATTCCTGAATCACGCTGCTCTTAGCAGTTTTCCCCTTTCAGTTGAGTTTTATATCTCCTTGAAGAGGTTTGGGAAGAAAGCCTGCCAACTGGAAGGGAAAAAAGAGTAAAAATGTGGAAAACGTAAAATTTATCTAAATGTAGCTCTGTAGCACAGAGGCAGTAGCTAAAAGCAAGTGTTACTTTTCTTGAACTGAAGCCCAATTGCAGATGCTAGAATGGCTGTCAACTGCTTTTCTCCCCCTTGTTGCTCAGCAACGGACTCACATTCTTTAGCGAGAAGGGAGTGCTAGTTCTTACCCGCTTTCTAGTTTTCTTCTCCTCCCCCACCTTCTCTGTGCCTCTCTGTCTCTGTTTCTCTTTTAATACCTCATCAACTTCCCCAGCTGTGATTGGACCTGTAAAAGTTAATCTCTGAGTTGTGTGCTGGCCCAGGACAGCTAGTGGAAGACCAGGGACCCTGGTCAGCGTTGTGGCCACTTTGAACCAAGCAGGGGGCGACACGCTCGGGGTGGGACACCTAGCAGGATGCGTTTGTTTGGAAAGTGATGCCTTGCTCTGCCCAGAGCCCATGGGGGAATTCTTGGACTCGACTGGGCTTAATTCTTTAAAATATTTATTTTCTTTTAATTTTGGATTCAGATTCTTAAGATTCTGAGTATCTTCTTTTTTTCTTCCAAAGGACACTAACAAGATTACAGAAAATTTCAGGAGTGCTTGGCTTTGGTGCCAAGCAGACCTGGGTCTAAATTCCTACACTATTTATGAGCTGTGGAGCTTCAGGCAAGTCTCATATCTTACACGTTTTGAACCTCAGTTTCTTTATTCATAATATGGGGATAATAATTTATCTTTGTTGTATTAAATGAGATAATGATGCAAGGAAAATTCTTGAGATTCTGTAGGAGACCAACAGCTGGGTGGTAGCTAGTACTAATAGCTTCAAGAGGGTACTCTCGGTTGTATTCTTGACTTTGACATTGTGCTGTGATTTTTGCGTTGTTAGTGCTAACCTAACATGCTGCTGAGAAGCAGATGATGCAAGGCATCTATTGGGAGAATTTGCCTTTTTCTAGTCCACTATAGATCAGGTAGGGACCATCACTCTCTACCTAAGATGGACCAACACCCACCTGAAGGCATGCACTCTCTTGAATACAGATGCTGATTACAGAAAAATCTGTATCTATAATAACTTGATAAAGGGGGCGGGAGCTTAATTCTTCAGGAAAAATAATCACTCACTTTCCAGAAAGGTTTGTAACAAAATTATTTTTCAGAAGGAGCTCTCTCTGCATTTCAAATGTGATTAAAATAAACCAAACGAAAAAGGATTTTAGCAGGAGCTTTCAGTGGCACAAAGTAAAGTACAGTTGTGTCCAGGGTTGCCTTGATTCCAAGCATCTTTCTCAGGGCAGTCTACAATTGTTCCCATCACTTACTATTTTATCTTTTAAACTTAGCTTCAGAATACTTATGCTGACGTTCATGAGTACATCTTCAAATGCTATTTTAGTTTTTCTGTCTCCTTCCAAGTGGATCCTTGAGGCGTGGAGAATTTTAGAAAGTGGCATGGATCGTAGTCATTGTTGTCAGCATGCAAGGGAAGGTCATTGAGTCTTTTTGATCCTTTGTTTCCTCATCAGCAAAATGCTAATATTGCTGTTGCTTACCTAACAGAGCTATTGTGAAGTCCAATAATAATAGCAAACTTAGGGCTTCCCTGGTGGCGCAGTGGTTGAGAGTCCGCCTGCCGATGCAGGGGACACGGGTTCGTGCCCCGGTCCGAGACGATCCCACATGCCGCGGAGCGGCTGGGCCCGTGAGCCACGGCCACTGAGCCTGCGTGTCCGGAGCCTGTGCTCCGCAACGGGAGAGGCCACAGCAGTGAGAGGCCCGTGTACTGCAAAAAAAAAAAATAATAATAAATAAATTAAAAAAAAATAGCAAACTTTTTTTTCTTTCTCCAATCCGTGAATCCCCCCCAAACACCTTTCCTGCCATTTATGCCTCCAGACATATAGCAAACATTTATAAACAATTATGATATGCTGGGCGCTATGCTAAGAGCTTTAGGTATCCTAGTAACTTTAATTTCAAGATAATGGGGTGGGTCCTTTAGTCCTGATAATAATAATGGTAGCTAATGCTTACTGATGGCTCTCTACCTGCCAGGCTTTGTTTTAAGGTCTTTTTGTGTCATAGATATTGGTGGGAAACTGAGGTGCAGAGTGATTAAGTCATTTGCCCAAGTTTATACAAGTAATAATTGTAGGAGCTAGAAATGGAATACAGCCTGACTCCAGACCTCTTTTTTCTGTAACATTAAAAATGTTGGGGCTTCCCTGGTGGCACAGTGGTTAAGAATCTGCCTGCCAATGCAAGGGACACGGGTTCGAGCCCTGGTCCAGGAAGATCCCACATGCCGTGGAGCAACTAAGCCCATGCGCCACAACTACTGAGCCGGAGCTCTAGAGCCCGCGAGCCACAACTACTGAGCCCACGAGCCACAACTACTGAGCCCACAAGCCACAACTACTGAAGCCTGCGTGCCTAGAGCCCATGCTCTGCAACAAGAGAAGCCACCACAATGAGAAGCCCGCGCACCGCAATGAAGAGTAGCTCTGGCTCACCGCAACTAGAGAAAGCCCACACACAGCAGCAGAGACCCAACACAGCCAAAAATACAAAATAAAATAAAATAAATAAAAAAATAAAATGAAAAAAAAATGTTATTGCCATGGACAATATATGAATGAATGGGTGTGGCTGGATTTAGCCAGTAGGTTGTAGTTTCTATTCTCACAATGATATCAGTCTGCGGCTTTCTTTTCTTATAATGTCTTTGTCATGATTATGTAAGAGGGATATATTGCCTCATGAAACTGGAAAATATTTCCTCTTCCTCATTTTTCTGAAGACTGTTGTTCATTAGGTAATGTCTTCTTTAAAGTTTGAATACGTTCAAAAGTGAAATTATCTGGGACTAGAATGTTCTTTATGAGAAAGTTTTATAATTAGAAATTTAATTACTTTAATAAATAAAAAGATTAGCAAAAAAAAAAAATTGGGGGGGTGGGTGGATGGAATTCCCTGGTGGTCCGGTGGTTAGAACTCTGCACTATCACTGCTGTGGCCTGGGTTCAATCCCTGGTCAGGGAACTAAGATCCCACAAACTTTGCGGTGCAGCCAAAAAAAATTTAATTAAACATTTTTTCCCCAGTTTCATAGAGATATATTATAACTGACATATAACATTGTATAAGTTTAACATAGTGATTTGATATATGTATATATTTCAAAATGATTAGATAACATCCATCACCCCACATAGTTACAGATTTTTTTCTTGTGATGAGAACTTTTAAGATCTACTCTCTTAGCAACTTTCAGATATACAATACGGTTATTGTTAACTATATTCCTCCTGTACATTACATCACTAGAACTTAATTATCTTATAACTAGAAGTTATACTTTTTGACCCCCTTCACCCATTCCCCACTCCCGCTCCCCCAACCTGTTAGCTACTATTTGCGATATCTCCATTGTACAGATAAAGAAACCAAGAAATGGAGGCTGGGTAACTCCTCCAAGGTCACACAGCTAGTAAGTGGCAGATGTGGACTTCAAACCATGTTTCTTGGGACTCCACCGCCCACACCCTTGCATGTTGTGCAATATGGTCTCCAGAGTCTGAGGCTAGGGGATTAGGTGCTGCTCTGAGGGCTTTTGGCCCTCTGCTGTCCTTACAGCAGAGAAAATGCACATCCGGGGCCCCGTCAAAGGCCCACTGCAGCAGAGCTGTTGCCTTGTGGATTAAAAGCTACAGTTTCTTGCTCCCTGAGGTCAGAGGGCCACAGAGAAGTGGGCTCTCCTTTTCTAAGTTAATCGGTGCACGGACTTGGTGGCAGGTTACAGAGGGGTTTTGCCGGGAGAGCTGTGGTGCCAGGGCTTGCTTGGGGTCCAGCAAGGGCTTTAGAAGTGCCAGAGCTAATTCCCCAATGGAGAATGGCCCAGAAGAAAAAGATGAATTCCTGAAGGCCGTTGTGTTATCAGTGGCAGCGTCTGAGAGAGCAGGACAGGAATATGATGGCTTGTCTTTGGAAGATGGCCAGACAACATTTAAGTTTCAGAGCAGACTGAAGTATTTCTCTTAGGACCTTTACCATCCCTTCTCCTCATTATTGTTATAACTGCACTTGAGAGGGAAGTGTGTCGTCTGACTTTATTTACAAAGAGTCAGAATTCTAGGTACAATGAACTCACGGTGTCTCTCCAAGCTCTACCAATTTATGGAGAACTTTGAAAATTAATTGGGGAAGACTGCTACTGAGATTTATTTTGGTAACTTGAGACCAAAAAAACTTGGGAAGGATTTTATTGGTATATAGATATAGATATAGATATAGATATAGATATAGATATTCCTTACCTAGATTTAAGAATGGTTAACATTTGCCATATTTGTTTCATATTTTTTAATGAAAGTATAATATTTTCAAGCAAATAATAGATATGATATTTTAACCCTAAATACTTGAATAGTTATCTCTAAAAATTAAAGACATTTTCCTACATAACGAAATTGCCATTTTCAGACCTAACAAAATTAACAATGATTTTTAAAAAATTTTTTGAATATTTTCAAACCCAAAGAGGTACTGAAGAAGAGTGTATTCTTCCTTCGTTTGGATTCAGCAATTCTTAACGTTTCACCACGTCTCTCTGTGTGTATTCTTTTCTTCTTTCACGAAACTATTTGAAAGCAAAACTATTTGAAGGCAACATGAGATTTCACTGCTGCATACTTCAGCATGCAGCTCCTAAGAACATCCTTTCACACAATAATAAGTAGCATGACTACCCAAGAAAATTAGCCTTAGTTAAATAATGTAACTTAATATACAGGCCTTATTCTCCCAGTTGTAAAATATCTTTAGCAGCCGTGTGTGTGTGTGTGTGTGTGTGTGTGTGTATATGTGTGTTCACATATTGCATTTAGTTTTATGCCTCTGTTTTGATTCAGAAATGTGTCCCTCTCTTACCATTTTGTTTCTTTTTCCAAACATTAACTTAAAAAAAAAACATTTTAGACCAATATTCCACATGTGTTTCTTATGATTAAATTAGGTCAAACATTTTGACAAAAATACATCATAGGTCATCTGTGAATTTCTTATTGCATGACATCAAGATACAAACAGTACTTTCTTAATATCACCTAATATCCAGTGCATATTCAGACTTTCCCAATTGCCTCAGATTTTTTTTAACATCGATTTGTCAAAGTATATATTGTGCATCATTTTTTAAAAATTTATTTAATTAATTAATTTTATTTTTGGCTGCGTTGGGTCTTTGTTGCTGTGCGTGGGCTTTCTCTAGTTGTGGCGAGCGGGGGCTACTCTTCGTTGCAGTACGTGGGCTTATTGTGGTGGCTCCTCTTATTGCAGAGCATGGGCTCTAGGCGCGCGGGGTTCGGTAGTTGTGGCATGTGGGCTCAGTTATTGTGGCGCAAGGGCTTAGTTGCTCCACGGCATGTGGGCTCTTCCCAGAGCAGGGCTCGAACCCGTGTCCCCTGCATTGGCAGGCAGATTCTTAACCACTGCACCACCAGGGAAGCCCTGTGCATCTTTTTTTTTTTTTTTTTTTTTTTTTTTGCGGTAGGCGGGCCTCTCACTGTTGTGGCCTCTCCCCTTGCAGAGCACAGGCTCCGGATGCGCAGGCTCAGCAGCCATGGCTCACGGGCCTAGCCGCTCTGCGGCATGTGGGATCTTCCCAGACCGGGGCACGAACCCGTGTCCCCTGCATCGGCAGGCGGACTCTCAACCACTGCGCCACCAGGGAAGCCCCTGTGCATCATTTTATAAAACAAAGTAGAAAAAGAGACCAGTCTTAATTCTGTTCCTCGTAAACACTTTAGGATAATGCTTATGTTTCTGCTAGATGGCAACTACATCCTTTTTCTTTTATAGAAATTACTTTTAATACTGAAATAATTAAAAAATTGAAATAACTTCTCTTAATTACTTTAAAAATGAACTATAATTTTTGTAGAAAAGTAGACAAATCTTAAGTATGTTGCTTGATGAATTTTCACAAATTGGACACACCCACCTAAGCAGCTTTCAAGAAACAGGACCTTCCCAGCTCCAATAAGTACCCCAATCTACCCCTTCTAGACCCCCACATTCTCCAGGGTTTCCACTATGTCCGGTGTCATGGGATCATTTGCCTGCTCAAAATTACTTCTATTTCCCTAAAACAGGGAGCACAAATTAGAGAAGCCATAAAAGATATGTATATTGTAGTTAGGAATTATGAAAACCCACCGTCAATCAAAGACATTTTAGATGATACACTGTATATATTTTCACACAAAATAATTCCCACAACAATGTGTTACATAATGGTTTCATTCAGTGGCTCCCCCTGCTCCCCGAGAAATGGGATTTAATCCAAAACGCTAAAGGTTAAGTTATCAATAGAACTCAAAGGGCATTTTGTTTCCATTTGTGTAAGTCGCTTAATGTTTTTTAAGCCCGCGCATATGTTAACAATGGAGGCCGTCAGTTACAGGGGAGCTTAGCAAGGCATTCCTGGAGTTCTCCTCAGGGGTGAGCATCCCGAAGCGAATTCAGGAAAAGAGCAACTCTTTTCACTGAAGGAAAGTATTTTAATTAGTAACTCTCAAAGGATAATAAACAGTCAAATAATTCTGAAATCACTTGGCTTTGGGACAAGTCATTACATTGAGCATGCAGTTAAAAAAAGAAAGAAAACAAGGCTGGGGGCACGTATAATCAATTAAATGCAAGTAATTACATTATGAGGTCTTCATGACAATTTTATGGTACATTAACAATGTGGAAAGGCATGCACCCTGCATTCTAGTAGGAAAGCCGATAGCACAGTGTATGTGCAAGTATCTTGACCCAAGGTTCGTTTTCATGGACTTCTAGGCTGTTGGGCTCTGCAGCTGCTAACAGGTATCCTTCTAATGGGCTGAACTGGGTAGAGAGGTGTCCAGTGAAGCCTTCTTAGATGACCCACATAAATCAGGTCAGGTGGGTCCTGTATTTGCATCTGGGTAGTATTGCTGTAGGTACCTGAGTGTGACTTTGATCTGTGTGCCTGGTTTTTTTTTCTGGGGGGCAGGGGGAAGAATCTACCTTCTCTGGTGTGGTTTTCAATGTGGCATGCCCTAGTGACATTAGTTCTGAAGTGACTTGCTAAAGTTAGAAAGTGAGATTGAACAGCTGGGTTGATGGCCTAGTGCTGGGTTCCCACCAGTTGTTTCAAGGGGATGGAGAGGAGCCACCCAGAGTGCTTTGCAGCAGCTGTGACCCCAGCCAAGGGAAGCTACATTTTGAAAGCACACTAAGAATAGACAGATACTTATAGGCTCCCGATTTTAAAGTAAGGAAGAAGGTTAAAAGCTTCTGGGTGCTACCATTGTAAAGCAATTATACTCCAATAAAGATGTTTAAAAAAAAGAAAAAAAAGCTTCTGGGTGCAAACACTTGAGTTCACTTTTTTAAACACACACACACACACACACACACACATGCTTATATATGCCTCTCTATCTCTCTCTCTCTAATCTACATGAACTCTACTTTGAATAAACTCTGTCATTAGGATGCTTTGGAATCATGGCTTCATAGCATCACACCCACATTTGCCCACCGACTCTGGATGGAAACTGCCTATAGTTTTTTAGTTCTGGTCAGTTGGTAGCCAACAAGAAAAATATTACTACAGCAATAAAAATATTGCTATAATATCTGAAGTATATTGTGTGTTCAGACAATGCTGCTGGATTTAATCTGAAGCTATGCTTGGCATAAATACCACAAATGGTATATTCTAATTCCTAAAATGTATTCTACAGCATATTAATAAAGTGAAAAAAAGATTACACCTAAAATAAATTAGAGAAATGTTAGGTAAGCTAATTTAAACACAGAGCCTTTTATAATAATGCATATATACTGTATAAATTATAGGGGGGAAATATAACATTCAGTGTTTCCCAAACTAACTTGATAACAAAACTTTTTTGGGTGCAGTCTTGGGGGATTATCTTCTAGGGCTAATATCCCATAGAACATACTTGAGGTTACCCTGCCCATAACTGCCTCTCCTCACAACCAGTGTGACTGAGCCCAAAAGCTTTTGTCACCTGAGAAGTTGATTTTAGGTTGAAATGTCAGATGAGGTCCACCCATGCAGTGATGCTGTTGGCAGACTCAGAAGTGTCTTTCCCCCTAATTACCTCACAGTGACTTAGTATTAATTACCACCCCCGGCCCCCCCGCACCATGCTCCCACCTTAGGGCACACTTTCATTTTCATCTTTTTGTCAAAATAGTTGTTATCAGGATTACAGCAATTTTCCAGACCAAAGCTCGATTGCATGGCTTATCTTCACCTCTTTTTGTATGAACATGTTGACAAAAATTTGTTCAAGGAACATTTTGGAGCAAAATAAGAAAATACAGATAGTTTATCTAGATAGACATGTAAAGTTGTGTTTCTGTCATTTTCCTCTTGATTTCATTTCCATGCAATAATAGACGTTTCTTTTCTCATGTTAGAGAACATATGATAATATGTCTACATATTCCTGCACTTTGTATTAAAATCATATTTATTATGTGTGAGTATGCAAACGTGAACGTTTTCTCAAAAAGTCACTTAAAATGAACACAAATCCTCACAGTTCTGGGCTGTTTCTTCTAATATTTTCATTTCAGAGCACATTGCAAAAATGTACTTTGTGTAAGTGTTAAAAATGTAAAATATTATGAAAAGCTAAAAAGGAGTAGCTTAGGAAAATGAGAATTATCTCCAATATTTCTTTTTCCCCCCATATAAAGATTAAGTAGGAAAGATTCATCTACATGTTGAATTTCACTTAAGTAATTATAGTCAATTATAAAAGCCAGTAACCTAAAGTATTCTAGAATGAACACATTTATGGAACATCAACCCTATTTGAATATTTTCCCTAGTAATCGACATTAATGAAGACCAAAGACAAATCAGGCTGAAGCTGTTCTTGTCAGAGTTTCTGAAGGAACAAACCTTACAGGACGCGGGACCTTTAACAGCCCCAGCTCTGGCTTGGAGCCCTGCTCAA
Organism: Mesoplodon bidens; assembly: GCF_964165515.1. Taxonomy (NCBI): domain Eukaryota; kingdom Metazoa; phylum Chordata; class Mammalia; order Artiodactyla; family Ziphiidae; genus Mesoplodon; species Mesoplodon bidens. Next base: position 131,062,448 of record NC_138161.1, read on the forward strand.
GGCAGGCATGCTCGGTTGCTACCTTTGCGTCTCCAAATCCATCTTCAGAGTCCTTTTACCTCTTCCTTTTAAGTGATAGCAGGGAGTCTGGCTTTGTGTTTGGTTTACATTTCTAAAGTAGTACTTGTATTTCTTCCTCTCCTTCCTCCCTAGCACCAGCTACAGGATCACATGGAGCCAATTCGTTTTACTGTCACGGGAGTCCCTTTTCTTGACAGGGTGGGCCTGATTAAAACCAGGCCAGTTAGGGCTTCCCTGGTGGCACAGTGGTTGAGAGTCCGCCTGCCGATGCAGGGGACGCGGGTTCATGCTCCGGTCCGGGAAGATCCCACATGCCGCGGAGCGGCTGGGCCCGTGAGCCATGGCCTCTGAGCCTGCGCGTCCGGAGCCTGTGCTCCGCAACGGGAGAGGCCACAACAGTGAGAGGCCCGCGTACCGCAAAAACAACAACAACAACAACAACAAAACCCAGGCCAGTTAAAAGGTCAACCTTGCAGGCAAGTGTACACGCTCCATGACTCAAGGGCTTCAGGAGGGATGAGGAGGGATGGTGGTGTGTTATTGAAGCAGGATGGGGGGCGGGGTGGGGTATCAATGTTGTGGGGTCCTTTCCTCCGAAGGATTGAGCTTGTAGGGAGCTGTTGTTCCAGGACTAAGGCAGAGTATCAGCAGCACCAATTATCCATACCCTCTTTTCCTTCCTTCCTAAGGGTCCAGGTTATTTGCGTCACCTCTTTGGGTTCACAAGGCAGTATCATGTCATGGAAAAATGCCCCAGATGTGACTCTGAGAGCAAGATTGGGCTCTCTGCTGGGTCACATAGAACCTCAGGAAATTTTCTAAGCCATTTAAGTTTTCCCAACTCAGTTTCTGGATCTTAAAAGTGGAAGTTAGTAAATCTGCTGTGTGAGGATCAAATTAAGATTTTTTTTTTTTTTGCGGTAAGCGGGCCTCTCACTGCTGTGGCCTCTCCCGTTGCGGCACAGGCTCCGGACGCGCAGGCTCAGCAGCCATGGCCCACGGGCCCAGCAGCTCCGCGGCATGTGGGATCTTCCTGGACCGGGGCACGAACCCGTGTCCCCTGCATCGGCAGGCGGACTCTCAACCACTGCGCCACCAGGGAAGCCCAAATTAAGATAATTTTTGAAGCTATAAATTGCTATATACATGCCAGCTGTTGCTCTCAGACATTATTATTGCCATCATTATTGTGAATATTATGATGTATGACTAATAATGAATCATTATTATCATGACTGTCATTACTAATGAATATTAGTGCCACTTCATTCATTCGTTTGTTCACTTATTCATTCATTTGACAAACATTTATTTATTGGGAATTCCCTGGTGGTCTAGTGGTTAGGATTCAGCGCTTTCACTGCTGTAGCCCAGGTTCAATCCCTGGCCGGGGAGCTGAGATCCCACAAGCCACATGGCACGGCCAAATAACAACAACAACAAAAAGCATTTATTTATTAAGTGTCTGCTATATGCCCGAGGCGGTGCACTTTCAGGGTCCATGGTGGGTGGCACTCAGTGGTGGTTCAGTTGACTACCTTGCTGAATCAAACAAGAATGAACTGAGAGTGATTTCATTTGTTTTAGAGGATGCTGCAGCATCCTCTAGATTTCATCTCCTTCCAGGGACCAGTAAAGAACACATATTCCTGGCTGAGTTTTCTGAGCACTTGATACGTAAGGATATATAAGATATGCGTAAGATTCATTTGATACAGACAGTGAGAAGCAAAATGATTTGTTAAAGGAAACTCATTAAATGCTTTCCTTCCTTCCTTTTTTTAGTCATTTATTCCATGAGTAGTTTTTGATTATCTGCTGTGGGTCTTCCATACTCAATCCAATATTGGAACTACTGAGAACTTGAAAGCTTATTTAAAGTCTCCTTCAAGTTCAACACCCTTTAAAAAAAAGTCTCATGGGAAGGAAAAATCTAAACACATCCTGTAGAGAAAATATTCCATACCATTTCCTCTGACCATTATTACGATCTTTATCCTGCTTCATTCTTTACACACAGTTCCTCTGCAAGTCAGTGGGAACTGCGTAGCAGGGCTGAAGGCAGGATGTGCCTCAGAGCCGGAGGAGAAAGAGCCCTGTGGTTGGTCATCAGACTAAATTTAAACCGTTATTTGGAGCGACTATATAATTAACGTGGGGTTAAAAAATGAAAAATACAGCTGCAAGGGTAGGTTTATTCCTTTAATAAGAAAAGAAAAAAGTCAGGAGGGATGAGAAGAAAACAGACACAGTGACATGAGGCATGCATTCTCTTTCATAAGAAGAATCAAAGCTAGTTTCAACCTAATCTTTTGAGAGACAGTAAACGCCTCTCCCTTCTGGATTAGGCAGATGACAGGAGTAACAGCACCGCAGCTGGGAGTCTCCAAAGCTGACAGGTGCTGGATATAAGATGCCCCAGATTGTCCCGTGAAGTGTAGACAGTGCTCGGGATGACAGGCCCTGCTTGATCTGTCCGAGGACAGAGCTGCTCCGTCTGTTGACGCCTCGTTCAGGGTCCCCCCACCTCGCTCAAACAGTTGCCAGAGGCAGCCATGAAATATTGCTTAATTATAGAATTTCCCTTGATCCTCTTTATCCCTTCCTTCTACTGCTCCCCCCACCCCCCGGCCCCCTTGTGCCCCTCCGTGGTTCACAGCACCTTTAGGCTAAGCACTCAGAGGGGTATTATGGTGGTGCCTTTTCCAGCTCACAGTTGAGGGACTCACAGATGTTCAACCCTACACTCTAGCTGTGGAATTATTCTCGGAGGCTGTAATTAGCAGTTTTAGGTTCAAAAGTGGAATGCAACATTATTTTTTAAGCAGGAAGTGAGTTTACTTGGAGTGGGGGAGGATAGCTTTTCTCATTCTTTCTCTCCTTTTTTCTGATTGAGAAATAATGCTTATTGTACAAAATGGAGGAAGTATCAAAAAATCTAAAGATATGAATGAAACCTGCTTTCCCCTTATTCATATGTATGTATATTAACCAAAATAGGATCATGTTCACTTAGCAATATATTGTGAACATCTTTCCAGTTTAACAAATATAGATCTGTGTCATTTATTTTTTTTATTTTTTATTTTTTTGGCTGCACAGCCTGTAGGATCTTAGTTTCCCGACCAGGGATCGAACCCGCGCCCCCTGCAGTGGAAGCTCGGACTCCTAACCACTGGACCGCCAGGGAAGCCCTAGATCTGTGTCATTTTTAATGTCTGTTCAGTCTTCCATTGTCTGGCTGAACCATAATTTATTTAACCATCTGACACATTTAAGATATAAACAAAACTGCAATGGACATCCCTGCACATACATTTCGCATACTTGTTGTATTGGTTTGGAATTATGTTTATGATTAACAGGGACGTGAAATGAGATTATTTATTTATCTCTAATGTTCAGGTAAGGTGATCAAGGGCTGATGTGATGGCTGCACAGGTACTTGTCTTTTTCTACTTTGTTGTTCTTAATGAGCGGCTTTCATTCCTCGTGATTTAAGAGGGCTGCTGTAGCTCTGGCCATCACGTCCACATTCCAAGCTGGAAGAAAGAAGGGTGGAAAGCAGAAAAGCTTATGTATCCCTTCCATTTAAAGAACTTCCCCAGAATTTCACACAGCACTCTGTTTAGCGTCTAGAACTTAGTCTCTTGGCCACACTTAGCACCCAGAAGAGAGGGAGAGCAGATATTCAGAAGCAGCTGGCCATCTCTGCCACATCTCTCTGACCGTGTCCTTGGTATAAGCTTTGTGGAGGTGGAGTTTCTGGTTCAAAGCTTTTTAAAGGGTTTTGTAATGTGCTGACAAACTACTCTCCAGAAAGAGGTTACCGAGTTAAGTTTAGTAATATGAAAGTGTGACCCTTCGTGAGGCTGTGGGTTCTTGGGTGAGCATTTTTAAAGCTATTTTCCTGAAGCTGTGTTCTTTATTTTGTTTAAATCACACATTCTGCAGAGGGTTGATGTGGCGGGTGTTGATATATTTACAGCTTTTTCTTCAAAATTGATGTCTGTACAAGTAGAACATTCCTTCCAGATATTGGAAGGACATTTGGCTGAGAATTCAAACGCTGTTCACACATGTTTCCTCCACTTCTAAGAAAACTTATTTGGAGATTGAATGAATAAACGAACCGAAGTAAGGTGGCTCCCTCCCAGTCTGAAAGATTTCCCTGCCAGTTAAGTAAAAAGGCACAGTGAAGAAGCTGTTCAGCCCTCGTCTGTTCAGATATATAGATGTTTGATTTCTGTCACACTGTGGCATGGCCATCAGTAGCTCCAAAAATAAAGGAATCTTCTGCTTGGGGTTCCCTCCTCTTGGGTGGGGTCTGTTTTCCCCTTCCCTGAAAGGATATTAAGGGTCATCATTATTGCCAAATTTTTATTGCTTTTGTTTAGATATTAACAAACTTGGTGTCACTCTGTTTCTTAATTTGGTTATTCAGATATCTTAGCCTTTTTCCCCCTATCTTTCGATAACTTTCATAGGTTATATAATAAAATTCACCTCTTTTCAAAGTTAGAAAAGTGACCCGCCAAAGTATTACTAAGGGATCATATCAAAACAGGTGATCATTCTAGTGCTACTTTTCAGTCAGAACTAACTTTGAAAAAAATATGATAGTTGGTGAATCAGTAGGTGACAGTACCTTGTATATTCTTACAAGTTTCCTATAAGTTTAAAGTCTTATCAAAATTAAAATTACATACACAGAAATAGATGTTTTTTAATATAAGAATTAATACCAGCCACTTTAGTGAAGAACAGTGGGGTTTGGATGGGGAAATAAGTCATAAAAAATGGAAACAGATCCATATTTCTGTTCTTTGTTAAATACAAAAGATTAAAGCCATAGTATATTTTTAATAACATCCACCTGTGGGTACAAAGCTAACTCTCTCTGGAGTTTGCATTAACATGCTTTGTATAAAACTATAGTACTTTTTAGGCTAAATTTGTTTTCCATTTTGTTGAGTCACAGAAACTTCAAGTCTTCATGCGTTTCTGTACCTAATCTGTACCCCTACATTTTGGGGTGAGCTATGGGGGTGAACTCTTGTCACCCTGTAAGTGATTAAAAAACTAAATTAGTGTAAAACTTCGTGAACATTTCTGTTAGGAAGGATGGAAAGCCATTAAGATACTCTTTTTCTAGTATTCAGTCTTTTGCTTTTCACTTCAAGCTGAAATCCTTTCTACTGTATACATGAGGCTGAAAGCCTTGTGCTGACACGGGATGCTCATCACCGCTAAAAGTGCCTAATGAGGGCACTAGAGGAATCTCAGCTTTGGCCTTTTCTTACACTGGATCTGAGAGTTGTTATTATTAGAATGCAGGGTGGGAGGAGGGGTGGTAGTGAAGGAGCCACTGAGGCTGGTGGTTTGCTAGTTCTTTTGTGTTTTGAGAATGTTTTTGTCTCTAGATCAATTATTAACTAGCTACTCTATGTGAAATCAAATAAATCTGTAGGTTTTGCAGTGAATGGATGTCCACTCTTATTTTCCCCCATTTTCTTGGGTTCATTGTACCCTAGGGTGTTTGCTGATTTTTTTTTTGCATTTGAATTCCCCAGATCTTTGTAAAAAGTTGGGATACATTTTCATGGGAGAAAGAAGAAGAATTAATATTTATAGAGTGTCATGTGTGTCTGGCACTCACGGGTGGGTGTTTTACTTTTGTTTTTGGATGAAATATTCAAAACAACCTCATGAAAGGATGCCTGTTTTACAGTGGAGGAAACTGAGGCTTGGAGACGCTAAGTAAAGTTTCAGTGGTCTCTTAACTGGTTAATTGCAGAGGCAAAGTTCAAAGCTACTGCAGTACTGCCTCATTTGGGTGATGCTTTCAACCAGAGATGCCAAGAAATACATGTAAAGAGACATTGTGGGCTGAGTTTACAGGAAACATAAGCAGTGTTGCCCGGTGATTATCTTCAGGGCCTGCAGTGTCCCTCTCCCCTCTCTGCCTGGGAAGCCTAACTCAACCCCCCTTCTTTAGTCTTCCATCCTCCAAATCGTTTCTTGCGAAATGAGATGCGGGCTGTGAAAAGCACCTCCAGGCTTTCTCCAGACTGGGGTTGGGGTTCTTGCCAGTCTTTTCTCTAGTTCCATGTGTCCTGTCTTTCAAACATGTGCAGAAAGTGACTGACACCCAGAGCCCAGGGTGGTTCACCCTCTTCCCAGAATTAAAAAAACCCCACAAACCAACAAAAAGGAATTGACTCCCCCCACATGAATAGAGGAGAAACTAGACTAACCCAAAAGAATTTTTGGTTTTTAGGAGGTTTTGCCCTGTTTCTTTGGGCAAGTGACATTTAGTTCATTTGGCCCCATTAGAACAAGCTGTGTGTCAATGTGCCATTTAAAACAACTGGAAAAACAGCACGTTGAAACACGTGTTGGGCACAGAAAGCCTGGAAAAACAACTTTCAAAGTATTTGAGCACTTAAAGGAGCTCGGTGGTTTAAAAAAAATTCTTTAAAATACTGATCGCGAGATTAAAGCTGCTTCCCAGATGTCAGATGCAGCTGATATGGGGAGCGTATCTAACATGCAGCTATCAAGACAGAATGTCAGGCTCTGGACCATTTATAATAACAATAAAAATAGAGGCTGTGCTCTGTTAACCTCCACACCACCCTTTATTTCATTGCCACTACCCACCTGATTGCCAGCTCCTAGGGCCCACGCTAGATCATCTTCTGTTCCGTCCATCCCAGAGGAAAGGACACTGCAGGCATTCAGGACCATATGCCTATTTAAGTGGCATGAATTCAACTCTCCATACCTACCAAATCCCAACATAAGTATTTGAGGACAGCATCACTTCATCTGGAGCTTGGCTGTAGAAACAGTACCATGTCCTAACTCTGGAAGGATCCATCTGTGTTGGACTTATGGAAAGACCTTATAATATACACAAAGCTTAGCAGACTGTACATTATGGGCCATTTAAAGGATTCTCAGTGGTAATTTTCACCACACTCCACATCTGCCAAAACTGATTTTGGAACTGAATCCTCATGGAAGATACAGTGCCAGTGTAAATGCATCTTGTCGAACGAACTGAATGAACGGATGAGTGCCTTTCACTTCCTTTGATAATTCTAGAATTTGCCATTCACTAGGAACCTCATCTTCACTTCTCCTCATTCCCATCCCGTATTTTTGTTTGTGAAAAAGGAAAAAGTGGGAAAAGAGGTACCAAGTACATATTTTATACTTGATACCTGGAAATAATAAAATAATAAAGAGCGGTAAAATAAACTCTTACATTGTTGTTCGGTTTCAACACAAGAAACAACGTGATTTATAAATCTTTTAATATCATTATTGGTCCTCACATGAAAAGCGAAAAAATAGGCTAAGCGTTGATAATACAATTGCAATACAGCCGAAGTTCTTTAATCGGGTGCTTGGCCAAAGGCAAACCAGCAAACAGAAACGCAGTCCTTTTTCTTCTTGCTTTTTTTGGGAATAGGAAAAATGAGGTGAAGCAAGAGCTGGCCCAGTTTGCAGAGACCAAGTCAGCTTTGACCCGGTCGGGTGGCGTCGGAGACCTCCGCGGGGATGACGGGGTGCCTCACACAATAGGTCAACCTCCGAGGCGAGGTCAGTGAGTCACACCTTGGGGCTGTGTCCATGAGTCACCCGCTTCCCAAAGAGGCTTTCTCCAGAAGTGGTGTATTCATAGTGTCCCCTACTTTCCCGCCCCAGGGACAAAACGCTGGTAAATAAACCCCTGCAGGAAGGAACTACGTATATTACAGCGTCACGTGGGCTCACTCTGCACTTCGGGGCTGACAGCAGCTCTGCCTGACTCAGCTTCTGCCCGGACGGAGCAGGTTCAGGAATGAACTTGCAGAAAAGCTGGTGATGCTCTGTGGAAAGGATTCACGTAGATAGATGCCCACAGCTGGCCGCGGCGGAAGTGCCCGCCGACCTTTCACACTGCTGCGGCTCCTACTGCTGCTGATTTCATCAAGTAGAGACTTCTTGGCACTGCTGGGATGGAAGTCGAGGATTAAAAATACAATCCCTGCCATTCATTCGGAATTCCAGAGAACTCTGAAATTTTTTGAATTGGCCAGTGAATGGTAGAGACCGGAAGCGTGCACCAAAATAATGCTTCTGGTCTGGTATCATCTTTTATGAGAGGATCCTAAAACATCCCCTACTTACATATGAGTTATTAGTCCTGTGTCACAGACTACAGCTATGTTTGATGAGCTGCCGAAGTGAAAATCTGACCGGAACCTTTTAACTATAAATTACTTGTGGTTTCAAAGAAGGATGAACTTTCTCAGCCAACGCACTTCTGCCGTGTGAACAGTCACCTTTATTGTACGACATGAGAGAGTCCTTCTGTATAGCTTTAGGACTTAATCTGTGAACGATATGAACGTTTTGCTAATGGATGTGTCCTCTAGGTACATTTGCAGCCTGACTTTGACCTCTTTGTATCTTCTATTCTTATGAATCGGACTAGCAAGAGGTGGTGAGGTTTAGGATTTGGGCAGAACAGAATTAGAGTTGTAACTAATTGTAGGGCTATGAAAGCTGCTTTGGGACAAAGAATCATCAGTTGGGGTGACAGTAAGAAGGATGGTAACTTGGGAGGGAGAGTGGTGGCTTTAGAAAGAAAAGAGAACATGAGCTATGGATCTGTGCAGCCAGGTGGAGAGCCAGCACTTTATTTCCGATTGTCAATGTATTCAGAAGCCAAATTCCCATTAACCAGCTGGGCTGATAGGGTTAAACTCAGAGGGGAACCATTTACTCATGGCTACTAATCAGATCGGGTTGCCAGTTTAAACGTGGGCTTTGAGCTACCACTGCCGTGGGGCTCCCACTTCTCTCTGGGTTTGCTGACACCAGAGGAACTGAGAAAGAGTGTGCCTCTGGGGCTGGGAGAGTTAGTAAGTGTGTATTCCAGCTGTCTTTGTTCTTGTGGTTAAGACCCACCTCTGGTGTCAGTCGGAAGAGCTAAGTATCACTGGCAGAAAGCAAAGCACAACAAAAGGCGCCACTCAGAGAAATGCAAGGTCTGAGTAAGATATGACGTGTCATTTCCTAGGTCTTGAAATTTAAATCAGAGCACACTGCCTACATGTTTAATGTGATTGAAACACAGGCAGCATTTATCCCTGAAATACAATATAAAAGTAAACCAGCTTTTAGTGTTTGTATTTTAATTCTAATTGCGGAAAATTTTCAAAACTTTAATGTGAGCCTTGGGCAAGTCTTCTTGCCATCTGGTATAGGATTAAACATTGACCTAGTGTTTGTTGTCTGCTGACAGTGGTTCCAGTTTACTTGGCAAGCCCTGTCTGGGAAATTACCAACCTCATGCAAATCTGTGTCAGTTTTCATTTTTAACACTGATGAGTTTAATTGAACTGGTTCACAACAAGCAAGCTGCAAAGCTATTGCAGTTAGCAGTTTTTAAGCACATAATCTTCAGCGTATATATACTTTTGTTAGAACATTAAGAGGGTGGTGAATCGGCCTAGTAAGTCAAAAAAATTTTTAATGTCTGATTTTTAAAAATAAGATAATTTACTTTTGCCCTCGACTGGTCTTGTGAATATTATGGGGGGTTGCAGGAGTATTGTTTTTCAAGTGCCTACAATGTGCAGGACACCTTGCTCCGCCCCTAGGGTCCTATCTATCACCGAAAGAGCTTATGTTCCATTGGAAGAGAAACATTTACAACCCCCCAAACAAGAAAGAATGAAGGGAGAGGTTAAAGAGAAACTGGGATTGGCCAGGGGATGAAGCCCAGCAGCACTGAGTGTGAACTGAGTTTTGAGCCAGTCAACCTTGGTTTTATGACCCCAGGTTGCCTTTAAGTTCCCATCGCTTTGGTGTGGTTCTCTTTAACCACCTAGCTGGGCCCAGGTGGTAGAAAAGAGGACGCTGCTTCTGAGTCCTGCCCTAATAGCTCTGTTGAGTGTAGGGAACCCTGAGTAATTTCTGACACTAACTAATGTGAAACTCTAATATATTAAGAGAGGAGGAGGAGTAAAAAGGCCAAACACTTATATTTGGAAATGAAATCTTTGCCCATAGAAATGAGCAAGCAGCTTATTATGTTGCTACGAACTCTAAATTCTTGCAAAATTAAGCACTTATAATCATTCCTATTTTTATATCTTTGTATGCTTCCAGCAATACAAAATGTATTGCATAGGCCTTCTCTATTTCAGAAAGTCTTTGTTGTGTGGCTTCCTTCCATAAAGTGAGTGTAATAGGTCATGAACTGGAGGGTCAATTCGTCCAAAAACACCAGGCCTTTTCCTGGGCTATAAGAAGTCGGTGGATTCTATTTTTACAGATAAGATTTTATCTTTGCCTTTCATGGTTCTGCTGCCAGTCAGGATTTTATATTTACAAAATGCTTTTCATTTTTATGCCTACCAAGTGCACGTGCACAATAGATACACAATCCACACTTGTTGAATAAACTTGAACCAGAGGTTGCCACCCTTGGGCTGGGGGCTGGAGCTGCCTTCTGTGGATTTATTTGCTGAGGAAGTGAGCAGGGGAAGCCCAGTGAACTGGTCATGAAATTGGCAGGTGACTTTGGCGGTTACAGGTTTCCTAGAGCAGACCTTTTTCACCCTTGCAAGAAGGAACCGGAGCATTTGTTGGCTTTTTTACCCGTCTCACGGATATGGGTGCTGAGACTAGGATGGGTTAAATGGCTTGTCCATGTAGGTCACACAGGGTCAGAGCTACATGAAAACTCAGGTATGTGTGACTCCAAGCCTGTGGTCTTTCCAGAGGCCATAGTGCCTCATGCTGTCTCCCAGTAGGCTGTCAATGGCCGGGGGGGCGGACTAAGGATCCAGGGGTGACTTGGATCCCAGCTGTCCTTGGGATGACTCGGAGGTGGGTTAAAGAAGGGATTGTCAGGGCTTCCCTGGTGGCGCCGTGGTTGAGAGTCCTCCTGCCGATGCAGGGGATACGGGTTCGTGCCCCGGTCCGGGAAGATCCCACATGCCGCGGAGTGGCTGGGCCCGTGAGCCATGGCCGCTGAGCCTGCACGTCCGGAGCCTGTGCTCCGCAGTGGGAGAGGCCACAACAGTGAGAGGCCTGCGTACCGCAAAAAAAAAAAAAAAAAAAAAAAAAAAAAAGAAGGGATTGTCAGATAGAGAGGGTGGGGAAGGGATGGAGGGCAAGAGGAAAACCTGAGAGACTGGAGGAGAAGCCTGGAGGCCATTGCCCTCATCAAGGTGAAAGGTCATGCAGGGGCCTGGAAGGGTGGAAATGGGAGCTAAATTAACAATCCCCTGGAGGCTGATGGGAGGGGCCAGGCTGATAGGAGAGGGTGGTAATGCTGCCCCCTCCCCACTGATTTCCATGACATTCTAACCCCCAACATAGAATTTTCCTAATACATAAAATGACTTTCTCAACTTGTGTCTTTATTGAAGAACACATTAATTCTAGAAGGAAAAATTATTTAACACAGCACAGTTTTCCATAAGCTACCATTTCCAGCCAAATATCTTCTCAGAGAAATGCTGACCTTTGTTGCCCCTGGGCAAAATGCAGGTCCTCAGAGCTGAGGCTCTTTGCCGACCTGGGCATCACAGACCCTGATGTGGTTGGAGGTTTGTCCTTTATGAGACTGTGAAGAAAGGCAGTATGCGAAGTAGTGGTCAAAGGGGCCCCCAAAGGAAGAGGGGGCCTGATTATCTTTCTTTCAGGTACCATTTCCACTGCACACCACCCCAGGCCTCCATGTGAAACCCTTGCAGACTTTTTTTGTTTTGTTTTGCGGTACGCGGGCCTCTCACTGCTGTGGCCTCTCCCGTTGCGGAGCACAGGCTCCGGACACGCAGGCTCAGCAGCCATGGCTCACGGGCCCAGCCACTCCGCGGCATGTGGGATCTTCCCGGACCGGGGCACGAACCCGTGTCCCCTGCATCGGCAGGCGGACTCTCAACCACTGCGCCACCAGGGAAGCCCCAGACATTTTTTTAAGTCCAGGAAAATTGTGTGTGTGTGTGTGTGTGTGTGTGTGTGTGTGTGTCAAGAAGAGTTTTTCTTTCTCTTAGAAACTGTCATTCATTTTTCTTTATAAAAAGCATGGGGCCATGTAATTGAATCCATTTCCCATCGTACTTTGGCCACTCAAAAATAGGAGCCCCATCTGTAGTTTATCTCCAATAACTTTTTAGTACCTATGACCTGCATATCCATGCATCATTTTCCTTTTTGTCTTTTTGCACCTTGATGAGTGTTTTTGTTTTTACTTGTTATGAAAACAATACATTATCACTGTTAAAAACTGGAAAGTACAGAAGAGTTTAGATAAGGGGGAGAAAAGCTCCAGTGAACATATTACTTGCACATATCACCATAAATACTTGGTATTTATTTTCTTTTTTGGTTCCATTTTCATATGAAAACTGTATAGAATGTATGATCATAGAATACACACTAATAGGCAGATTGAATATACATATGTAAGTATATATAAATTATAAATTTTTAAGAGAAACTAGACTTTTAAAATAGCAGAGACTTTTTCTTCCTTCCTTGCCTCCCTCCCTCCCTCCTTCCTTCCTTTCTTTCTTTTTATCGATTTTTTTTTCCCCTTAGACATTTTCTTGAAGTGGACTCTAAGGGAGTGACATCAGGGAGGGGTGGGAGTAGTAGGGAAGTGGGGATTAATCTAGCTAAACTGTGGGTCCTGGCAAACAGTAAGGCTGCACTGAGAAATACAAGAAAGGAAGTGACTCAGTAGCTCAGAGAAGGAGCAGAGATGAGACACCAGTATGGAATAGCGGGTGGTTTATCCGACGTTTGGGAATGGGGTGAGGGGAGCTCAGTGATTTGAACAATAAGAGAATTTAGTTTTCAAATCAAATCATGAGCAGTGGATTAAGTTCTTGTGAGCGGTGCTCTTGCTGTTGGCATTCAGACCAGGAGCCACCCTGGGCATCCCATAGACTGAGCTTTAGAGCGAAGCTGCCGCGGGGTCGATGGATGTGCAGAGGCTGGGAGTTGGAGTGGCTTTCTTCTCAGAGTTGTTTCAGAGCAATGAGAACTGCTCATGTATGAAAGGCTCCCTCTTGTACTCAAGTCTTTGGGGAATACAGTGAGTGACACTTTTAATTAACAAATCCGCTGGGAACAAAACTCCTTTAAAAGCGTTGGCTGGGTGTGGAGTTTGAAGGGTGGGCTGCAGAGACTCCCACGGTCCTGGGGGAGTTCTGGGGCTTGAAGCCGCGGCTGAGGTGTGCATCTTTGGGGTGGGATCTATCGGGATGAGGGCCAGTGTCCCCCCAGAAAGCCCTCACCTCTGTCCCAGGGGATGGAGGCTGGCCAGCCGTGGTGGCAGTCCTCAGGCAAGCTGGGCTCCTCTACCACTTTGGGTGCGGGCCTTTCTGCTCTCCCAGATTTGGGAATCCCAGCCCACTTGTTCAGAATGGGAGGGGAGGGTGGGGGACTGGCATTTGGGAATGCATCATTCCGGTTCCTGTATAATTCCGACCACTGACAGATAGCTGAACGTCTGTACACAGCAGCGTCCTTAAATGTCTTCCACCGTACGGTGTATGTCGCTGCGTCTCACCGGGGCTGCGCTCATGCTGCTTCTACCACAGTATCAATATCCATGGTGCCAGAGGTTCTAAGAAAGGCTCACGAAAGAGAGAAGGATACTTCCCCTCCTGGTACCACAGTGGAAAGTATTTCTGTAGGACGCGCCTACCTTGGGAAACCATGTTTTAGTAGTAAGAGTCCTGAAGGGATAGTTAGTCAAAGGGTTTCTTAACTCTAATTACTTTGCTAAAGGGAGCTTACTTAATTTTGACATCCTCATCAATTGTTTCCTCACTTGGAAGGCCTGTGACAGACCCCCTGAGGCTGGCTATGAGTCTTCACAAGACCAAAAGTTGACAAAGGATTTTATGCAAGCTTTGAACAGAATTACAATTATTAAACTTGAAGGTGTAACTAAGACTGTTGTTTCTTCCTTTAGGCTTAGGTAATTGACTTTCATCTCTGTAGTTCAGCCCCCTACCCACCCCCCGCCCCGTTTGTGTTTTTCTTAACAAAATCGTCTTGGTTTTTAATTTTTATTCCTCCCAGTTTATTTTTGATTATTTTTTAAAGACCACTGATGGCTCCTATAGTATGAAACTCAACAGTTAAACTTAATTTTGCCTCCTTTATGGAAGCTGACTTTTTTTTTTTTTTTTTTAAATCATACTCATTTTAAAGGCCTTCTTGGGAAAACATCCAAGTTTTCACTCAAGGCAATGAATGAGCTACCCATGGCAATAACTTCCAGTCTGGGATGAAGAAATCTGAAGAAGAATTTTAGCAGTGGCAGTATTCAGATGTGAGGAAACAGAAGCAAAATAAAAGATAAATACAACTCCAGTGCAGGAGATTGCACTGATTTAGGATTTAGCCTAATGATACTAATAGTGGTTTCCTAAGCTAAGGGTTCAAAGGAAGCCATTGTTATTCAAAAGCAAGGTGTGTTTGAAAGGAGCAATCTCTCTCCTTTTCACGTGGATCCAGAAAGGTCTATAGTGTGTGGGGTTGACATTGCCCTTTGGTTTGGGAGAGACAACCTAGTTACAAGGATTGGGACAAAGGACTGACATTCAGCTTCTGCTATCAAAGTTCGTTGTCCTTGATAAATACAGAAAGATCTCTGATACAGTTCATAAAACAAGAATTGTGGCACCAAATGAATATGCTTATCTTTAAAAGAAAAATGTAATAAACTCTCAAAAAGAGTTTATGGAGTGGCACAGGGTCTTTAAGGCACCAGAAGTGACTTAAGATGTGGTCTGGAGGGAGGCAGACAAAGCTAGATGTCCCATCCATCTTTTTTTTTTTTTTTTTTTTCTTTTTGGTTGCTCCGCGAGGCATGTGGGATCGTAGTCCCCCGACCAGGGATCGAACCCGTGCCCCCTGCGGTGGAAGCGTAGAGTTGTAACCACTGGACCACCAGGGAAGTCCCCCATCCATCTTTCTAAGGACACATTGGAAAGTCTGGGTAGAAGCTGATGTCATGCTAGTTTCTCTGAGATTAAGTTGTAATAACAAACCCTGGAAGCTGTACATGACCAAAAGGCTAATCACGTCTCCTCCCTCAGAAACCTTTATGCCTCAGTATCTGGGTTTCTCCATAATCTGGCACTTCCTACACTTATTTCCTGCTATCCTGTTCTCCAGCTACACAGTTGGTACCTTGCATGGTAGAACATAAACTTCTTGGGGGTTTATGTATGACCTATGTGGACCTCACAGTGTCTTACCCTTTGTAAGAGCTCAGCAATGTGATGTTTATGAGTTTGGTTTCAAGGTCCCTGTCTTTGGCTGAGGACAGGTGGAGCCATCCTCATTATGTCAGTTATATGAGCTGGGAGAGTGTGGGAGGGCTGGTGGGCAGGAGCGCAGGGTCCGGCTTTGGGAGAGGAGTTTGCACTGGGGTATCCCAGTGCTTGGATGGCAGTGAGCACAGGGCGTTGGAGAACGTAGGCTCCTTGGGCCGTGGGGAGGAACGCTGGGGCTTGTCCATCCCTGGTAAGGCAGAAAATCCTTAAGAGGGTGTTTGCACATAGGGGCAGCTGGTCAGCTAAGTCATGGACTTATGTTCAGAGAGTCCCCTGCAAATTCCCCAACGTGGCCCAACTTGAATGGAGGGTAAGTGGGCAAGCCTGACCTTGGCTGAAAACAAACAATGTGTCAACCTCGTATTAGCAGATCCTAAGGGAAGAAGAGCCGGCATCATTTAACTGTTGTGTTGTGACTGGTGTTGATGACACTGATAACGCTAACAATGAAAGAGATAATTGTTTTCCTTCTTTTAGTCACATAGAAAAAATCACCACATGGCAAGACCCTAGGAAGGCGATGAATCAGCCCCTGAATCATATGAACCTCCACCCAGCTGCCACTTCCACACCAGCGCCCCAGAGGTCCATGGCCGTGTCTCAGCCGAATCTCGGTAAGCTTTGACCGAAGCTGGATAAACAAGCATTCAACCGAGGGCCTCTAGAGCTCAGAAGCAGCTCTGGTTGCCTCAGTGCCTACTCACGCGCCCAGATAGTATCTTCTCCTCCCTCTCGGCTGCATTACCCTTTCACTGCCCTTGCCTTCTTCTTTTTTTTTTTTTTTTTTTTGCTGTACATGGGCCTCTCACTGTTGTGGCCTCTCCCGTTGCGGAGCACAGGCTCTGGACGCGCAGGCTCAGCGGCCATGGCTCATGGGCCTATACACTCCGAGGCATGTGGGATCCTCCCGGACCGGGGCACGAACCCGCGTCCCCTGCATTGGCAGGCGGACTCTCAACCACTGCGCCACCAGGGAAGCCCGTGCCCTTGCTTTCTTTTCTTGGCCTCTTGGCTACACAGTTCATGACACTGCTACCAGGGTTTACACTACAGCTCCAGCATCCCCTCCAGTTGCATTTATTGAAGCTCTTTGAAAACTCACTTAGGCCTCCTGTCTTCATCCAGACCAAGGCAAGAAGGGCCCTTAGCCCCTTTCTGTGAATCTGGTCCCTGAAGACCGCCAGAGTGTACAGTTCTGGCCTCAAATCTCTTTGCTCCGCCCCGCCCCCCAACAATGTGTGATTAACACCAGACTAGGTGTTTTCTTGCCTTATCTCATTCAGTCCTCACCACAACCCTACAAGAAGGGACAGTATTCCCATTTTATAGATGCAGAAACGTTCCCAAGTCCGAGCGTGTGGGCTAGTAGAGCCAGAGTTGGAACTGAGGTTGGGGAATGCATTCAACCCTTACGTAATCTGCGGGTGGCTTCTCCCCACACCTGCCCTAGGATAGTACGGCTCACATTTCACTTCATTTTGAATAAGTGGGATTTTAAACTTGAGATTCGTTTCTGCTAATTGCCTTTACTTCAGAAGAAATACAATTCTGCCCACTGGAGAGAATCAGATGTGAATGAACACACTCCTGCATCAGAACCAATCAGCTTTTGTTGTTAGTCATTCTCTCCCACCCCCAAAGGCTAAACATAAGAGGGCCAACTTTGCAGTTTTTAAAAAGCTGGTGCCATTTTCAGGTAATGTTTCCATTGAAGATCAGATATCCAGATACTGCTTTATACACATAACAGAATTTTAGAGAATGAAAAGAATCTCCTGTTGGATCTTCAGGAATGAACAGGATAAAAATGGAAGCAGTTTCCTGGACACCCTTCCTTTATAACTGTGGCTTAGCCATGGTGAGTATGGACTCAAGGAGACCTGAGTCAGTATATTCAAGTAAATATATTGTCCCTTCTTCCAGGAAGTCTGGATCTACCATTTTAAAGCTTGCATATGTAAAGTATATACAAAAAGCAAACGACTCAGAACAACCTCTGTTGTGTTTCGTATCTAAAGGGTAGGTCAAGGAAAATGGTGCCACTGCTTCTACGAGCAGTGGTAAACCAAAGCTTCCCGTGAGTCACTTGTCCCCAGTATATAAGAGCTCGAGTAGCAAGCAGATGCGAGTGTAGCAAAGAAACCACAAATTAGGTAGCATTAGACTCGTTTTTTTAGCCATTTAATTTTTATTAATTTATTTAATTTTTAGGTAGCATTAGACTAGGGTTTCTTTAGCCTTTTTATTAAAAGTTCTCAAAGCTGATTATTAAATTATTCATGTTAACTTTATAATCGATTATAATTGGAAAGGATCTTTCATGGACCTGGTTAAAAACATTCAAACACTTTTTTCAAAGGGGTGTTCAAAAAGTAAGTCTTCCTCTGATACCCATGCCTCAGTCCCTTGTATGCTGCCTGGAGTCAATCAGAGTTTCCAGTTACATGTATGTTTCTTCACATAAATTGCTAGCACGTTATACCCACTGTTCTGCACCTTGCCTTTTTTTGTTTTTTGCTCATAATATATTTATTTATTTATTTATTAACATCTTTATTGGAGTATAATTGCTTTACAATGTTGTGTTAGTTTCTGCTGTATAACAAAGTGAATCAGCTATATGTATACATATATCCCCATATGCCCTCCCTCTTGTGTCTCCCTCCCATCCTGCACCTTGCTTTTTTCCTACTTCTATATCCGTATACACAAAGCTGCCTCATTTTTTTTTTAATTGCCCAGTAGTCCAACATGTTGATATGCTATAATTATTTAACTAGCCTCCATCTGATGGGTATTTGGGTTTAGTGTGTTGTTAGTGCACCCAGTATCAGAGTGAAGATCCTTGTTTGTGCTCTTTCATGTACTTTCCTTAATTTTACAAAATTGCACAACGAGTAGGAAGTGGACTAAATCTGAAGGACCTTGAGTGCTAAAAGCTTAATACTGAAGGCACATGTGAGTCTGCCCTCCCCATCCCCCCACACACTAAAAGCCCAATTGCTGGTAAAGTTTATCGAAAGAAATTGTAATCTGAATGTCTGAAACTAGTTTACCTGTGGCTGAATAAAATACCTTTTTCCAGATTTTTAATAAACCGGGGCAGTAAATTTCTCAAGACATACATTCTGGGGTTTTTCCAATAATATTTGAATATTTGCCCATTACAAAATGTGTTGCTAGCCTCTCGAGAATCACAGATGTGTCCCAAGTTTTGAAATATAACGGGGAATGCAAAGTAAGCTCCAAAGACTGGGGGTAATTTAGAGAGTCACAATATGGTCCTAATAATAAATGATTTACTCAGAGTATTTTATTTTAAGCTATAGCTCTGCCTGTAGTTTATACTCTTAATTATCAACCTTTTAAAATAGAAAGAGCAGATCTACTTTTTTTCTTTTGAGGTTTAGTATGTGGTATTTTATTTTCATTATTTTAGAAATAATAGGTGTACATCTGTGTTTACATATATTATACCTACGTCATACATTAGCATATATATGTAAACATATATATATAAAGTCAATATTTGGAATATGATTCAAAACTTCTATGTCAGTTTTACATCAACTGCATTTTTTTTCTTTTTACCTTTTAACCAGAGAAGATCCTTCTCTTCCTCCTACTTCTTCTTAAATATAGAATTTTGGTCTTTTCAATGGCATACATCTGACAAATAAGTGAACTTAAGTGATGTGTCCCCTTCACTGATAGGTATTTATGTACAAGTGAAAATGATGTCAAAATGCAATGCACATTACTTTCAGGTGATAGAATTAGTAATAAGCTAATTTTATGTATTTCTGGAACTATGATATAATCAGTGACATAGCAAAACACATTCAGCAATAAATCTCCTTATATTGTGATTCCGTGTTTTTCTGTGTATTAGTGATGGACTTGGGAGTCGGACTGTCAGACTTTGAATCTCAGCTCTGCCTATTGGTGACTGTTAAGTCACTTAATTGTGCCTCAGTTTCTCCATATGTAAAATGAGGATTATATTTATAGTGTGAGGAGGTTGTATAAGTTTATAAGTAAAGTGCACAGATCCATGCCTGGCACATAATGAAATGTTATGTCATCATTGTTCTTTGTGGAAAGCAAAGTTTTATGTTTTACTTAACTATAGAATGTTAGATTTGAAGACAATTTCATTGTTCATCTTAAAAGCTCTCAAAAAAAATATTTATTTTAGGCTGGTTAGTGTGCAAAGCGCTTTAAATTAGGAACTCTGTATTTTTTACTTTCAGTGAGGATAGCGCCCCCTGGTGGAAATGTTTCAGTCCCCCCTGCCCAGAAACTTCTTGTCAGTGGATATCTTATTTTTTCAGTAGCTCTATTCCTGAAATGTGGGTTGTAAGGCAACCCATATTTTAATTGGGAGAGAAGAGATCCATCACTCAAAGGCATCCTGGAGTGAGTGACTTTGTGAAAGTCATTTTGTGAGTGACTTTGTCATACTTTTGTCAGGCTCCCTCAGAATCCGGTGAAAAGGCATCTATCTCTTGGTAGGATGGCAGATTGGCTGTGTATCTAAACTCACTCTCTTTTCAAATGCTGAAGTAAAACGAAACAGACTCTCAAGGGGTTATTTCAAATAGCCCTCTCCAGCTTGGTCTGATTTTTAACTGAAATTTTTGTTTTTGTATTTACCAAATCAGGCTGTCTGTCGGTTTTATCCAATTTGATTCTGTTTGAGCAGATTGGTCCCCTTTGCGTCTGAGTCCCCAGAGATACCCAGTGAATGGAAGAAGAAAGGAAGGCTTTGGAGAACTTTAGATAGCAAAGAGGAGAGATTACCACTGGGTGGAGGCCATATCACTTGGGGGCTGACCACTTGTTTGAAATCCTCACTGTTATGTAACACGGTGAAGGGGGGAAACTACTATATGTGTGAAAGTTGATTTTTTTTCATGACACAAACCAGGGAGGATCTCCTATCCTTTAAGTGGGTTGTTGGTATGATTAATTACTTTTAATAGCCACTAAATTTTATTGAAGGAGGGGAAAAAAATGAAACAAACAGGAAAAAAAAAAAGGACTCTACACAGGCCATATTATAATATATAAAACAATGGGCTCGGGGCAAATGGAACCTGCTAAGGAAACCAGTTAGGTTGTTAGGGCGGTAATGCGGGTGATGTGGAGGGCAGGGACCTCTTTGTGTAGTGGTTAATGGGAAGACAGAGTCAGAACTGAGTTTCTCTTGGGTTAGACATTTACTAGTGTCGTTTGTTATCTAACCTGGGTCTCCTTTTCCTTATCTGTAATATGGTGATAATGATAGGCTCTTCCCCATAAAAGTTTTGAGTATTTAGGTATTCCATGCCTTGGTACCTGGCATAGAGAAAGCTCCCCAAGAAATACATTGTTGTAACAATTATTATGAGCTAGTAACCTGTTTTTTCCTCACTTTTCTGGCCCGTGTAGCCAGAGGAAGAGCCTGTGGTGTGTGCGATAGAAAGCCATCCTCTTCCTTCTCCCTCAGGAAAAGCCACCCTCAGTTCCTGCAGCTTTGATCTTTTGGACACTTTTGCTTACACGTTGCGAAACTAATCTTGAACCCCAGGCAGCGACTGTGAGAAACACGGTCGAGCCCGGGCTCGTTCATGAGCAGAGGCAGTTTGGGAATGGCAGGTTCACTTCGAGCCCCATATGAAGAACCTTCTCCCTCTGCAAGTGTGATGGTGTCAAGGTCTTCCTATCTCTCAGCATACAAGGACTGAACTCGTACAGTAACTTAAAATCTCCCCGTATTTTAAAATGTCTTTGCAGAGAGAAAGTGACAGGCAGTTTTGCCTTTTTTGGTGATAACCCTAGTGATCATCAACCATGGTGTGCTGGCCTCCTGTCACACATTAATGGACCTCCTTGTTGGAAGGAGGCCCTGACCTGGGGTGCCAGTATCCTCCCAGACAGGACAGGAAAAATAAAGACTGTATAACAACTTCACCAGACTGCCAGCCCTAGCCAGTTCAGAAACCACTGGTAAAGTGCAGCCAGAGTGTATTTTTAATGCTATAGGAATTTTTTAAATATCACACACTCCCCCTTTGAAGATGTGCCATCCACCAGGCCAGAGTCTGTCCTCCAGGTCTATCTTGATCTGTATTTCAAATTGTAAACACATGTGTGGTTTTCTTGCTTGCTTGCTTGCTTTTTTTTTTTTTTTTTTTTGCAGGGTGTGCTTTTCAAGACAAGATGGAAAATCTAGTCTCTGCTCAGTTTGCAAAGTTGGCTCCTTTGTCCCTCTAGGAAGTGTACAAAGGCACTTGAAGACATTTTATCAAAAGCAAATAAAATAGCTAAGGGACACCGCAGCCTAGTGTTGCTGAAAGCATGTAGAGAGGTATCCTGAAAGTTTGCTGAAAGTTAGATTTATACCTAGGCTATCTTATTTTTGTCTTTTTCCAGTAGTTTTCTTCTAATCAAATTTATGTCATGAGTTTATGGCAGACACATCTGGCTACTGTGATTTTTCCAGTTCTGATGTTCTCACTACTTTTTGAACTTTGCAGTTTCCGCAGCATGAATTAGCCTAACGCACACAAGCACATACACATACAAACCCAAAGACAACTGAAAAACCTCCATCCTTAAGGGGGAGGGTGGCGGTGATGGGGCGCTGGTAAGAGTGCTGTGGTGGGAAGTGGGTCTTTACAGAAGGGAAGGAAGACTGGTGGGCACAGGGAAAGGGGAAGAGGTTCTGGTTACAATGTTTTTTGTTTTTTCTTGATTAAAAAATGAGAGAGCAGTTTTCTAAATGCTGTAGAAAATCAATATTATTTTCTTAGAGAGATTTAGAGGAATCCATCAATTGTCAGAAGTTAGTCTGTCGGCATTATTGAAGACCACTCTTCAGCGTTTCCTAAAGGAGATTCATTACAGTTCCTACCTTTTAAGGTTTTTAAAGATTATGTGAAATGGGGACCAAACACAAATAATTAAGCCAACTGATTCAATTCTTCTTGTGCAATAAAGTGGTACGTAATAGTCGATAAAGAAATGAACCTTGTGTTTTCTTGAATCTCTCATCTATATCAGTATTCGTTCATCTGCATATGCATTAAGATTACGTGATGAAGACTTATAGATTTTATTACACAAAATTTAGAAATTTAGGTAGCAAATCTCCTCTTTGATAAGAAGTTTTAAGAGCCATGAAAAATGTTTGATGCCAAAATTTTCCAAAGAAAATATCCCCCAAGGTAAATTACATTCCCAAGTAGTTGCTAGATGAACACTTTGGAAAACTATACAAAGATGCTTCCCCCGCATTAAATGCGTGCAATATGAAAATAACTATATTTGTAACTAATAATAGTTATAGGACTATATGGCACATGGAAAACTTTATTATATCAGTCTGATTTGATAAAGCAGGCAAAATTGTTTATACTATGATTATAATTTTGTTTTTTAAAAAAGACTGTTTAGATTTTCTTTTCCCACAAGACAATGCGCTCCACCTGTGTATTTCTAGCCCATGGCCAAGTGCATCACAGGTGCACCACTTAGCAGAATAAATGTATTGAGTAAATCAATTATGTACTTTTAGATGTTCATAGTGATTATAGTAAGGCTTTTGAATTGGGGGTGATCCCCTTAATTTTCTCTGTAATATGGTGATATTCATTTTATAATAGCCAAAAGAAAAAAAAAAAAAGGAGAACCATTTGGTTGGTGTCTTGAGCTTTTTATGGTGGGAGAGGAGGATGGGGTGTAGGGAAGAAGGCTCTAGACCCCGGTGTGCAATAGAGACAGAACCATGAATCGTAAAGCTTCTGCAGCCGTGTCTACCTGTGGCAAACAAGTCATTCCCTGGTCTCTAAGATCCGTGTCTCTTCAAGTGGAGGCCCAGGTCTAGCACAGGTCAGATTCCTTGGGACATTTGTTACACATACATCTTCAGAGTCCAGTTGGAGCCTGATTGCTCCCCAAAGAACAGTCATGGGCAGCTGCTGGGAGAAATACTGCCTAGACCCCACCCCTGCGAAATCCTGTCTCAGACCATGTAGGGTGGAGTCTAGGAATGGGCCCTGTTTTCAAGTGCTCAGATACCTCTGGTCACCAGCCAAGGGCAGGAACAGCCATGGAACTCTGTGCCTTAGCACAGAGATTGGAAACTGCCATCAGAACAACTGGCAAAAACACACTCAGAGATCCAGTCTTTAACTTGAGTTACCTGAAAAGAACACCGAGTGTGCTCACCAACTTCTTTTTTTTAAATTGAGGTGTAGTTGATGTATAATATTGTCTAAGTTTCAGGTGTACAGCATAGTTATTCACAATTTTTAAAGATTATACTCCATTTATAGTTATTTTAAAATATTGGCTCTATTCCCTGTGTTGTACAGTACATCTTTGTTGCTTATATATTGTATACATAGTCGTTTGTACCTTTTAATCCCCTACCCCTATCTTGCCCGTACCCACTTCCCTCTCCCCACTGTTTGTTCTCTGTATCTGCGAGTCCTGTTTCTGTTTTGTTATATACATTCATTTGTTTTATTTTGTAGATTCCACGTATAAGTGATAACATATAATACTTATCTTTCTCTGTCTGACTTATTTCACCAACTTTTAACTGTGATTTTTGCCTGAAATAGACATTTATGGTGACATTGGCATTTGTCACTTTGGCACTTGGTGTCAGTGCACACATGAGCTTTGGGTATAGGAATGCTGAAGCCACTTTCCAGACCCCAGTCATACCAAGTAAACTTCAAAAACTAGGGGAGACGTTGCAGTTTGGCATCTAGATTATTGAAGTGTGTTGTCTAAATTCATAGGGTCAGTGTATAAGCCCATCTTGAACTTTGCTAGCTGAGAGCTGACCAAAGAATCAGGCCTCTGCAAGCTTAAAGCCCTGAAAAATTCTGGAGGGGCACCCCATACCCCAAAGAAGCACAGAGTCTCTTAGGAAAGAGGTAAAGGTCAGGTCAAGCTTTTCCTTAGTCCCTTCTTTGTGGGCACGACCTTCATTTACTTATTTATTTTTAATGGAGTCTAATCTCTTCACTAAGCTGCGGGCCTCTGTTTCGAGAGTTTTAAAAATAATTGGGACAGTTTTAGTACTATCTGCTGGCTGACTTCCAGTAGTTTGTCCCTAGGAACTTCCTTGCTGTGGAGAGAATGTTGCCCAGTTATAGTTTTAGGCAGAGGGATTCTGGGATGGCTTGTCATTCAGCCACTTGTTCCAAATTGATAAGTGTTGAGTGACATTTGGACACTTTTCTTTGATCTCCTCTTTGGGGCCCCTGGTGATGTTGTCCCCACCTGATCATCACCTCCCCCACCCTGTATCAACTGCAAGATTGATTTCTTCTTCCTTTCTGGAAGTCTAAATTTATTCCCGGGGTGTTTTGCAGTTGCTGGTGGTCAGGAACAGCTGTTCTGCCACGCTTGACTCTGGATAATTCTCTGTGATGAAGTCAGCAAAATAATACCATAAGAGAAGCCAGGAAAACAAAAGCCTTCATGGTCTTTTCTCATTAAGTGCACTGAAGAGAGGAAGATCAGCCATCTCCCTGGTTTTTTTAAAAAAAACAAAATGCAGGAAAAATTAAGATTCGAAAACATATTTGAGGCAGCAAGATTCAAGAATGTTATTTTCCTCCCATGTTATATAATTACTACTTGGTCATTGTAGACAATACTGATCAGCAAAAAATGAGAAAATAAAAAACACTGTAATCTGACCATTCAAAATCACACTAACATTGTCTCCTATTTGTCTTTTTTCAATACAAATGTAAACAAAAGAGGTTGGAGAATCCTCTACGTTCTTTTTTGTAGCCTGCTTTTTTCACTTAATGTATCATGAGCATCTTTCTGTTTCAATAGATATTTTTTGATTAGCTGTTTTTATTGGAAAAGTAACACAAACATGGTGAAATATTCAAACAGTCCTAAAGAGCATTCAAGAGAAGTAAGTCTCCTTCACACCAGGACCCCCCACCCTTCTCTTCTTCCCAGGGAAACCACTACTACCAGCTTCCTCAGTACAGTCTTCCCTCTTCCCCTGGTTACCACGGGGGAAAATCCAAAATCTGAGGATGCTCAAGTCCCTTGCATAAAATGGCGCAGTGCAGTCTGCCGTTCGTATCCGTGGTTCCGCTTCTGCAGATTCAGTTTGTATCCACAGTTGGTTGCATCCGTGGATGTGGAACCCGCAGACACAGAGGGCCATCTGTATTCCAGAAATACTCTACATACATACGTGTGGTTGGATGTATGTGCCTTTTTAAAACTTAACATATCTTAGAGAGCTTCCTAAATTAGCACTTATAGATGTATTTATTCTTTTTTAGCAGTAAATAATATTCCATTCTACTGATGAACCGTAATTATTCAACCGGTCCCCTAGGCTGGATATTTAGGTTCTTTGCTGATTGTTTGCTATTATTAAACAATGCCACAATGTGCGTCCCTGTATGTAAATCCTTGTGCTGTATGCTGTTTATGTATAGATAATTTTGCAGAGGTGGAATTCCTGGGTCAAATGTTATGTCCATTTAAAGTTGTAATAGATGTTCCACTTCCCTCCAAAAACGTTACACCAAGTTACACTCCTGCCAACAGTGTATTAAAGTGTTTCTTTCTCCCTGGCCAATATTATTCTTACTCTGGCCAATATGTTCATTATCAAACATTTTAGTCTTTATAATTCTGATAGGTACAAACTAGATTCTCATTGTTTAGTTTATACATGTATTTAAGTTATGAATGGATTTGGGCATATTTCTTTCTATACACCATTACATCATGTTAATGACTGTACAATATGCCATTGTGTGACTCTACCATAATTTATTTAACCAGTTCTTTTATTGAGGGACATATAGATTGGTTCTATTTTTTATTATTATAAGTGATATTGCAGTAAATATTCTTGTACATAAATTTTTGTGCCTTCCTTAATTCCCTCATTTTTTCCAGTTTCTTCGGAATGTTAATTTGTTAGGAAAGTATGAGAATTCCTTTAAAAAAATACAATTTTGACCTGGTTTACTTTCATTGAACTAAGTAAGTAATTGTCTGCAGGTCTACTGTGTGTGTTGGGGAGGATTTGTTTGGGCTGCTACTTTCTTTTACAAAAAAATGATTTAAGGTTGCCACAAAAAGTGTATTTTTAGCCAGGCACCT
Organism: Mesoplodon bidens; assembly: GCF_964165515.1. Taxonomy (NCBI): domain Eukaryota; kingdom Metazoa; phylum Chordata; class Mammalia; order Artiodactyla; family Ziphiidae; genus Mesoplodon; species Mesoplodon bidens. Next base: position 131,088,988 of record NC_138161.1, read on the forward strand.
AGCTTTCCCACTAGCTCTGGTTTTCAGCTTGCATCTCCATATGTTTTTGACTAAGCCATAAATGGAAGTTTCATTTGAAGTTTGCTTCCCAGTACATGTCATGCATTTCATTCCATATTATTTTCGTCCTTTTCCTTTCCAGTATTATATTTCTCAGGCACCAGTGAAGAGTGAGTTTTCAGTTTTGCCAAGAGTTAAATATTTGCAGAGACAGAAAAAAAATAAAGTAAAAAAAAAAAAGAAAAATTAATGTGGCTGATTTAGTCCTGGCTCACAAGTCTTTCATATAGCTGCTTCAAAGCTTACATTTTAAATATCAAGAAAAATATTCTATTTTCACTCTTATCAGTTGCCATAATGCCTGAATTAATTAGAATGGAACTATCATTTCTCCCCAGATGGAATTGGATCATCCCATCCTAGCAAAATGAATGCTCAGGGCAGCTGCAAAGGGAAGTTCCTTCTCCAGCCTCCACTCTGCCCTTCTTAGCGTGTCCAGTTTTCCTTTTATCGAGAAGGCCAACATGGAACAGTTTCTTCACCTCTGATCCTGGGAAGTGAGGGCCTTTCATCCCAGGGCGTCAAGCTTTATAGTCAGCTAACTCTTGGAGCTCAGGTTCTACCCAAGAAAACTTGTAATTCTTTAGTTCAGCGTCTTGTTGTTAGGTACAGTTTTCCAGAGCTGTTTCTTCTGAAAGACCAGTCCTGTAGGGCACCTCTTTGTCCTGTCTTTCCAGGCTCTCTATTTTTTTAAAATGAGATGTTTTTTCTCTTTAAAAAAAAATTGAGATGTAATTGACATAAACATTATATTAGTTTCAGGTGTACAGCACAGTGATTTGATATGTGTATATGTTGTACAGTAGTCATGACAATAAATCCTTTTTTTTGGCCATGTCACACGGCATGTGGGATCTTAGTTCCCCTACCAGGGATTGAACCCGCACCCTTTGCATTGGAAGCGCGGAGTCTTAACCACTGGACCGCCAGGGAGGTTCCGCGACAGTAAATCTAATTAACATCCATCACCACACATAGTTTTTTCTTTTTCTTGTGATGTGTCGACTGAAAAAAAGTCGCACAACCTAAAAGCTGAGAATTAAGTTTTATTCGGGGACCTTACTGAGGACTGTAGCCCAGGAGACAGCCCCTCAGGTAGCTCTGAGGGGCTGTTCTGAAGAGGTAAGGGAGGTGCCGTGATATATAGGAGTTTTTGCTGAGAAAAAAAAAAGTCACACATCAAAAGATTACTACTAATCATAAAAAACAGACATCTCAAGTTAATGATTTTAATGCTTTTCTATGTATGGGAAGATGCAGGAGTCTGAACTCATTGAAATTATTCCTTTGATTTACACGTTGATTATCTAGGGCCAGCATCCTTTTTTCCTCCATCCTGAGTGCTCCTCAGGACTCACCACTGGGGTCGGCTGCTGGCTTGATGGCGGGCACCACTCTTTGTTTACTGAAACAGCAGCCAAAAGTATTTTTGTCCACAAATAACAGTTGGGGTCGGGGATGGAGGAGGCGAGGCTGGGAGAAATGGTGAGTGTGAGGTATCAGGATCATGTAGCACCTGTTACAATTAGGGTTCTCTCCCTCCAAACCCCAGTCAGTTCTCAAAACCACTGAGCAGTAGCAGTTTCCTCGAAGAGAAATAACATCACAGCACATCGGCCCGTATACCACACGGTTCGTCTGGACTCTGCCAGGCTGAGAATTTTCAATCTCCAGGGAGTTTAGGGTGTGTTTAGGGAAATCTTTTCTTTGCTGTAATATGTCACCTTTTATTTTGAAATAATCTAAAACTTATAGAAGAGTTTCAAATATAGTACAAGGCACTCCCACATACCCTTTGCCCAGATTTGCCTTTGTTAATTGTTTATGATTTGCCTCATTTGCTTATCTCTCTTTTTCCGTATGAAGATGTATTATATATATATATATTTTTTTTTTCTGAACTCTTCAGGACTAAGTTGGAGATGTTATGCCCTTTTCCCCGTAAATACTTCAGATCATATTTTCTAAAAGGATGTGTTCTTACTTAAGCACAGTACAGGAAGACCTCATATTAACTGGGCTTCACTTTTGTGCTTCACAGGTACTGCATTTTTTACAAATTGAAGGTTTGTGGCAACCTTGCATCACACAAATCTATCAGCACCATTTTCCCAGCAGCATTTGTTCACTCTGTGTCTCTGTGTCACATTTTGGTAATTCTTGCAATATTTCAAACATTTTCATTATTATTATATTTGTTATCGTGATCTGTGATCAGTGTACTTTGATTACTAATGCAAAGAGATTGACTCACTAAAGGCTCAGATGAGGGTTAGCATTTTTTAACAATAAAGTACCTTTTAATTAAGGTATGTACTTTTTTTTTAGACATAATGCCATTGCATTATATATATTGTCTATGTGTGTGTGTATATATATGTATATATATATAATAAGCTTAATAGCCTACAGTATAGTATAAGCATAACTTTTATATGCACTGTGAAACCAAAAAATTTGTATGCCTTGCTTTTTTGTAGTGGTCTGGAACCGAACCCTCAATATCTCTGAGGTATGCCTGTGTGGTATGAAAATCACGAAATTTAACATTGGTACAATACTGTTGTCTAATCCACAGTCAATATTTGAAATTTCATTTGCCACAGTAATGTCCTTCCCCCGCCCCCCAAATATTTATTTATTTATTTATTTGGTTGCATCAGGTCTTAGTTGCAACAGGTGGGCTCCTTAGTTGCAGCTCACCGGCTCCTTAGTTGTGGCATGCATGTGAGATCTAGTTCCCAGACCAGGGATCGAACCCAGGCCCCCTGCATTGGGAGCGTGGAGTCTTAACCACTGCGCCACCAGGAAAGTCCCCACAGTAATGTCCTTTATGGCCTTTTTGGTTTCTGGTCCAGGATCTATTGAAGGTCATGCATTGCATTTAATTGTCCTGTCTCCCTAATCTCTTTTTACCTAGAATGATTCCTCAGCCCTCGTGTTTCTGGACCTTGACATTTTTGAAGAGTACGGACCAGTTATTTTGAAGATTGATTTTAATTTGGCTTTGTCTGGTGTTTCCCCCTGGTTTAGATTTAGGTTATACATTTTGGGCAGGAGTACCACAGAAGTGATGTTGTATTCTTCTCCCTGCATCCTGTCAGGAGGCATGTGATGTCAGTTTGTCCTAGAATGGGTGATATGGGAGGAGTTTCTTGGGTCAGCTGGCTCCTCTCATGAGTGTGTTCCATAAAGACAGTGCAATAAGAGGAAAAACTTTTTGGTCCACCAGGACTCTGTAAGATGTGGCCTCAGGTCATGTAAACTCTTTTCCTTCCTCTGGATGATGAGCAAATGCCATATCTAGCATGCTTACTTAGGCTTCACAGACCACTATTTAATTCATAAATAATACTATATTGGTGTAGAAACAGACTCCCAGACTTAGAGAACGAACTTATGGTTACTAGGGGGGCAGGGTAGGGGGAGGGATAGATTAGGAGTTTGGGATTGACACACTGCTGTATTTAAAATGGATCACCAATCAGGACCTACTGTATAGCACGGGGAACTCTGCTCAATATTATGTAACAACCTAAATGGGAAAATAATTTAAAAAGAATAGATACATGTATATGTATAACTGACTCACTTTGCTGTACACCTGAAACTAATACAACGTTGTTAATCAAATATACTCCAATATAAAATTTAAAAAAATGCTATATTGGTGTAGCTGTATATAGAGAGATAGAGCTTTGAAATGAAACTGTGATGCTTCCATCCATTGATTCTATTCTTGCCTCTTCCAGCACACTTAATTCAGAAGTATACATATAGGGACTTCCCTGGTGGACCAGTGGTTGACTCTGCGCTTCCAGTGCACGGGGCGTGGGTTTGATCCCTGGTTGGGGAACTAAGATCCCACATGCCGCGTGATGTGGCAAAAAAAAAAAAAAAAAAGTATACATATAAATAATTGACTTAAGTTGGGATAGAAGATTGTGGCTGAGAAAATAATAAAGCCAGGCAGAAAAATGCATACTGCAGGCCTCGTGTGGTTGCTAGAGGTGCCTGCAGTTTTGATTCTGAGACTTGGGGGGCTCGTGCTCGGAGGACAAGATATGTTCAGTTACAGGATTCAAAGCATCCATCAGGGAAAGGCTCGCCTGGTGTGGAGGAGAAGCAAAGCTTTTCCAGGTACAGAGGCCGAAGGGGGAGTTCTCCTGCTCATTCCCCATAAATGATCTAGACACTGCCACCTAGCAGTCCTCAAAAAGTCTCCCAACTGTGAATACCCGGAGTTCTAGAGAGAGGTTTTCTCTACCCTTCCTTGACCCTAGGTGGTGGCATCATCTCAGAGAACCAGCCAGGAACGGCTGCAGACCGCAAGGCTACCCCGCGTACCCAGCTGGATTCAGGCATACAATTTAGAAAATCCAGAGTTGTAGCTTTTTGTTGTTGGTGTGTGTTTTGTTTCGTTTCCGTTTTTAAGAACAGGGCCCCCTTGGCACATCCTGACAAATGACATTTAGAGGCGTAGGTTTTTGTTTTGTTTGGCTTGGGACCAGAATCTCCTTTTGAAAGTGTTTAAAGAGCAGAGCTGTTTTGGTTCCTACCTCTCCTTACCTCCACCGCAGAGCTTATTCTTTTCTTTTTTCTTTCTTTTTTTTTTTTTTTTTTTTTTTTTGCGGTACGCGGGCCTCTCACTGTTGTGGCCTCTCCCGTTGCGGAGCACAGGCTCCGGACTCACAGGCCCAGCGGCCATGGCTCACGGGCCCAGCCGCTCCGCGGCATGTGGGATCTTCCCGGACCGGGGCACAAACCCATGTCCCCTGCATTGGCAGGCGGACTCTCAACCACTGCGCCACCAGGGAAGCTCGAGCTTATTCTTTTCTTGCCCAAAGATGACTCTGAACTACCTCACAGGGCTGAGAGACAACAGCCCAGAGACACAGATCCCTAACTTCTCCATCTGTTGATTTCTTCAGAATTTTTTATTTCACCATAGTGTATGAAATACTCTGGCAGTTTCTCATGTAGTTCGAGCAGTAGCCCGAAGGAGATTTCTATCACTTTGGAGCAGAGGTAACTGTAGTGCTCACCACAGCCATGATGTCCCATAGGCCCTGGTCCCTGCCTCTCCCCCTGTGCCCCTCAGCCACATGGGCCACCCTGTTTTGCTCAAGTACTCCAAGCCTACAGGTCAGGCCCCTTCCCACCTCAGGACCTTTGCACTTGTTCTCCCTCAGCCTGGTATGCCCTCCACCCTGATTTCTGCACTTCATCCAGATGTTTTTAGATCACACATTACCTCCTCAGGCACAGAAGGAATGCCTGTCTCAAATAGTTCTGCATTTGTTTGTCCAAAGCCCTTAGCGTTAGAATTATACTATATATTTGCTGTTGTGTCTCCTCACTAGACTATAATCTCCTGAAGGGCCAGGGCCTTTCTGTCTTGTTCATCAGTATCTCTAGCACCTAGAAACAGGGCCTTGCACCTGCATGGGGCTCAGCAGATATTTGGTGAGTGAATATTTAAATGAAACTTGGAACACTGGAAAGAAAAAAATCATCCATAGGCTTACCATCCGAGCACCACCACTTTTAGTATTTTGATACATTTTCATTTCAAAGGTAATTAGCCTTTTGGGCGTCACTAGAAATCCTATAAGATCTAGGGGTAGATGCATATAAATAAGCACAAAGTCCCAAAAGTTGACAAATAATTTTAGCACATTCTTAATCCTGCTACCCCTGGTTAAATTCTTGTTTTGTTTTGTTTTTTTTCCTGAATATTCATGGCTGGATGCAAAACACCCACATCACCTTACTGTATTATTTCTGCTAATTTGATTGCTGAAGAATGGCTCTTTAATTTGCATTTCTATGATTCCTTGTGAAGCTGATAATTTTTCCATGTTTGATTAGAAAATACATGTTCTCTTTCATAAATCGTTGAAATCCTTTGACTTATCTCTTGGAGTGTCTGTTGTATGAGCTCTTTTAATAATAAAGATGTTTACTAAAATGGCACATAATAAAAAGAAAACAGATGAAGAACCAGCAGCCCACACTGGCAACTTCTTCTTGCTTCTTGTGGAACGTGGCTGTGGATTCATGTTCTGTTATTGAGCTTGGGTTGCCACACTTTGCACCTGGAGTAGTTTTAAAATCATTCAGGAAAGCTAACCAATAAAAAGCTGCAATAAACTCTCTCCTGACTAATGAAAATAAATGCATGAATCAGAGTTTCCATTTCCTGCTGGGATAAAAGTATACCTATTGTCTGAAGATAATAAAACAAGAAAAGTTTTGGTTTTGCTGCTGTTGCCAGGCCATGGAATTAAATTCAAAGACACAAAGATAACTTTGTGAAGCAGCACAGTGAAGCACCCAATTTCCTCTTTTTTCCGAGTTAGGTCATTATTTGCCTAAATTCACTGCCTTCATAGATGTGCTTCCTTCCTGGCCACTTTTGATAAATCTTGAGATATCCCAGAAATCAGATGGAATCTGAGTAGCACATTCTGGTGCTGCTTTAGGTAGAAGAAATATGGTTTCTTTACAGCAGAAGGACCCAGATAAATGAACATGCCAGGAAGATGTGATTTTTTTTTTTCTAGCTTGTCCTGGATCTGTCAAAACCATGAAAACTGATGTTGAAATCCTTTAAATGCCAATAAAATATACATTGTAGATGATGCATTTGCTAGGAAAACATAAAAACCTAGGTTACAGGCATTTCCATCTTTATACCTAAGAGGGCAGAGTTGCCTGAGTACTTGCACCCTGCTTTGTTGACTAGATTACTGTTTGGATGGGCAGACAGGATAGCAAGTAGGAAAATCGTGTGCTGGTGCTAAAAATTCAGGGTTTCTTGTGAAGTAAATGCAGCTTGGGTTACAAGTCTAAAACCAGACCAGCTGGGGGCATCTGGAAAACGTAAGGTCCACCTGTTCAGTTTTGGGGGCACTGGAAGTGATTTTAAGGTTTGAAGCCGAGAAAGTGTGGCTGAATGCACAGGGGTCCCAGAACTCTGTGCCTTATCTACTGAGCCAGCTGAGAAATTTCCTTATAGCTATTCTCATCCAGAATTGGAATAAAGGGCTCAGTGTGAAGTTGGGATAGTGCAGCTTCTTGGTTTAATACTTTACAGATTTTTGGAACCGAATGCACCCTGAAGTGAAAGGCTGCCTTTTTTTTTTTTTTTTTTTTTTTTGCTGACCTTGTTGGACGGCTAATACTGTTTCTGGGAAATAAGAGAAACAAGCGACTCATTGTTAGCAGGAGCTGAGAGAGGCACAAGAAGGGCAAGAGACGTGTCTGCAGCCCTTTTTCCCCCTTCATTGTATCGTGACTGAGTCCAGGCTGGACTGAGGCTGGGCTTTTCTTTTCTACCTCCGTAGACATGTGCTTTCCATCAGACAGGGCTGCGTGACACCTGACATTGGCCAGTTCACATGAGTTAAGCCATGTATGGCCCATAAACAGAGAGGAAAAGACCCGCAGCTGCACCCAGACACTCCTGCTGCTGAAGTATTTTTGAAGCTTGGTGTGGCTGGGTCTGCCTATATGTCAGATACGATTTACACCTGTAGGTTTTGGCTTCTATCTGTTGCATATTATTACTTCCCCAAAGCCGCTGTGGCCAGAAGGGCTAGTATTGCCTGATGGTGGCACCTCTTCTACTTGAAACCTTCCTGAATTATGAAATGTAACTCTTCAAAGTTACCTGATTTTTGTCTTTTTTTTTTTTTTAAGGACTGAAGAAGAAAGCCCTGTACCAATTTTTTTTTTTTTTTTTTTTTTTTTTTGCGGTACGCAGGCCTCTCACTGTTGTGGACTCTCCCGTTGTGGAGCACAGTCTCCGGACGCGCAGGCTTAGCGACCATGGCTCACGGGCCCAGCCGCTCCGCGGCATGTGGGATCTTCCTGGACCGGGGCACGAACCCGTGTCCCCTGCATCGGCAGGCGGACTCCCAACCACTGCACCACCAGGGAAGCCCCCCTGTACCATTTTCTGTAAAACCAGATCGCACAGGGTGTCATTGTAGCATGTGATCCGTGTTGATGTCATCATTTTATAAGTAAATATGTTAATTAAATTAGTCTGCGTTAGACCTTTTCATGAAATAGGGAAAAGGAAACTCCTCAATCCTTGTCACCAAATTTCACTCAGTAAATATTTTTTGATTGCAGGACAGGGCAGTGATTGGTGGTCAATGCAGCTGATGCCAGCCATGCATTCCAGCATATTCCCTGGGCTTCCTAGGTTTGTCACAGTCTATGCCTGTGATTTGTGCTGAGTCACTTAACCTTCCAAGTTTCTTCATTTCAAAAATGAGTGAACTGGCTTAAAGTCAGTGGTTTTAAATTGTGTCCCAAGGCCCCATGCCAGGGTTTCAGGGGCATGTGAGCAGAAGCTAAGCTTAGTTAGTATTCAGTCTCCAAGAGCTGTGTCTGTTCAACATATTTTAAAACTTTGTTTAATATTTTGAAACAAGAGTTGGGAAACGCCTGTAGGGAAAGCACAGTGAAAGCCAGACCAAGAAAATTTAGAGAAGAGAGTCAAAAGGGCTGCCATGTAAGTGCTCACTGGCCCCAGCACAGGCCCCAGGCATGTTGTGAATGAGCCCCTGCACATGTGGGGTGTCTCTGCCTCATGCCATGTATCAGGCTCTGGAGAAAGATCCTGCTGCTAAAAAGAAGAATTGAGAACCCTGGTCGAAATGGACTAAGCCCCTTCCAGCGTGAACTTCTATGGTGATGCTTCATAGTGTAAATACATGGCCCCAGCTGTGGTGAACGTGGTGGGGTTTGTAAACCACTAATGATAAAACAGAGCAAAATGCAATAGGTCCTGAACGGGGAACTATGTTCTGGAAGTAAAGAGAAAGCAGCAACAAAAGTCTAGTATTCATTAAATATTCACTTATAAGATTAGGGGAGTAATGATTAAAATGCATCCTCAAGAGAAAGAGTTGTGTGTGCGTGTGTGTGTGGTAGGGAGAGATTTCCAGTTTATTCTGAGTTTTCTTCTTTATTATGTTTCTTTTAAATTAGAAAAAAGTCTATGCTGATCATCCTCTTACAAATGAACTGATATTGGTGTAAACCAATTTCTGACCCATAAACCCTGAAGTTTAGTTCAGGGAGAATGTATTTAGTGCCTACCGTAAGCATCAGCAAGTCAGGTTTGAAATGCACTAAATTATTTGTGTTCTATGTTTATAAGGAACATCCGTATCATTGGGGTTGGTTCCAAGGGGCAGGGGGAGACTTGGCTCCTTCTTAGGTCTTATTTATAAAGAGCACAAATCCAGCCCCCAGGAAAGTGAGAGTTCAAGTCACAGGAAGAAAACACTTCAGTGTTTCTTAAAAGAGCTTCTGTTCTGTGTGTATAGCCCAACCCAGAATCCAACAGGAAAGATTTCCTGACTTTCAGCCTTAACCAAGTACATGTTTACACGTGATGCAATGCAATGTCATAACTAGTGCTTGATTTCCTTAAAAAGTTACAGACTAAGTGCAGGAGTCATATTCCCTCTCCAGTTACCAAGTTGTATGGGTACAAAAGGACAGCCAGCTAGTTGTAGCCCATGGGCGACACACTGAGAGCTCATCTGAGCAGCCTGACTGTCATTCTAAATATCAAATGGTTATTTCATACGGGCGCTGGTTCTCTTTGTAAGGAAACACATTAGCGTGGAAATAGGAAACTTGGATTCTACTGCCATGAGTTAGCTCTGGGGACACGGGCATTCACAGGCTTAGGGTGACCAACCATCCCATTTGCCTGGGACTCTCCTGAATTTAGCCCTGAAAGTCCCGTGTCCCAGGAAACCCATTAGTCAAACTAGGACAACTGGTCACTCACTGTGACAGACCTGTTTCAGCATTTGTAGAGCAGGGACAGAGAATGGAGCGATCGTCAAGCTTCCCGTTGTTAACAGTCCATGATGCAGGAGAGCTTGTGTTGCCCTCTCATGGGTGTTTAGGTTTCTGGAATGTGTTTCTGATGCAACTTATATAAACGTATTAGCTCAAGCGTCAAACTGAATTAAACACCTGTTCCAAATGGGAGGAGGAAGTTTCCCACATCCCAGATCAAGTGTATTACCCAAGGTGTGTACAGTATTCGAATGTTGCATATTCATCTACTTTGAGGAAACTGCAACCAGGTTTTCACAAAGAGTCAGCCTCTTCAAAGCTCTTCCCACGCTCAAGGGATGATGTTAAAGGGTTCTTTGGAATGTTTGATGTTTTATCACAGAAGCTTGTAAAAAAAAAAAAAAAGAAAGAAACCCCAAAACTAAACTAAAAGGTTACTTTGAATATGTGGAACTGAAGTTCATTTAGCAAGATTCTGTTTACCACCCGTGAAAACTGAAGTATAAATTAAACCATCTTTGAGATTTTCCTGTTAAATCAACATTTGCTGATGGAGAATTTCAGCAGATATTCTGGCAGTCTCTTATAACCCTTGCTTTCCCTGCATTTTGTTTTGTTTTGTTTTTCTGTTACTTTGTATCTTGAACAACAGTGGGTAACTAGCAAAAGGTATTCCTCTCTGCCCTCCCTAGATTCACATGTGCATCAGGGAGAAGGATTTGAAGGGAATAAAGTAATTTCTGTGTCTTTCTAGGGCTTAGGTATGGCTTCTAGCCATTGGCAAGCTGGTTGTCCTTTCCATGATCTGCTCAGAGCCAGCCCCATGCAGGCCCGTGACAGGTTTTGTAGTTGAGCCTAATCTTGTGGTTTTGTTTTCTTCATTTGGCATTGTGTGTGTGTGTGTGTGTGTGTGTGTGTGTGTGTGTAACCATAGCCTATTTTAAAAACAAGGGAAGCAAGCCCAGGACACAGAAAAGCAAGCCACTGAACCTCTCCGAGGCCAGAAAGACATTTGTCAAACATTCCAGGAGGCCCGCTAGACAACCTGATTCCCTGGCCTCCCTCCTCGTCTGCAGCTCCTGGCTTGGGGAAGCTGCCCAAACACTTTGTCTGTGAGCTGTCGCTCTCTGTGTCTGCTGCTGCAAAAGGCAAAAGTTCAGGAGTGAAGCCTTTACCTTTTCCATGTCTGCTTCTTATACAACAAATGACGTGTAGGCTTAGAACTGAGTCCAGGGACCTTCCTGGCATCAAGCGTACTTGTGGGGCTTTGTAGACGTGACCAGGTGTGTTTGCTGGAGCAGGTCAGAGGGTGCATCAGCGTCCTGGGCAGCGTTAAACAGAGAGTCTGGGTAGTCACCCCCTCTGCACACCCCATTCCCATGTTGACCGTTTACTTCACCAAGGATACAATCATTAAATCAAAAGAGTGTTCATATCTCAGATGCTGTGGAGTTTTGTTTTTCTTGGTGTTTTCTTTTATATTGAATAATAGCAGTGAAATGTTTCTGGTTACATATCTGCAGAGCTTGGTTATGTTCGATTGCCAAACACAGAAGAGAAAGCCAATTATCAAGGAAGAAAGAAAAAAAAGAGAAAAAGGAAAAGGAGAGGAAAAGAATGAAAAAGATAAATGTGGATTTCAATTTAAATTCTGACTCTCTTGGAAGGAAAAAAAAAGAAGGCTCTGCTTTAGGTTTTCTTTTTTTTTTTTTTTTTTTTTCCTGCTTTAGTTTTGATGCATTCCTGCTTCAATGGAGAAATCTTCTGTTTGGGTTATTCCTTTCTGTGGGGACTGGCAAAAGTCTAGAACTTGACTAGGTCTTTAGCCTTTTTGAGGCATTTAGTGGCAGTCTGCCCTTAACTGGTTTGGCCTCAGATACTGCATTTGAGATACTCTGCTTGTTTTCTTTTTTTTTTTTAAACTGAACTATTCTCTCCCTAAAATGTTATGGAATATTATCCCAAGGAGTATTTTGTTCATTGCAAGTCTAGATGTTTTCCTTCCTGTGCTCTCCTGAGGACCTCCTCTCTGTTTATCTCTGTCTTGGGCCTCTTTTGCCTCTTTGTCTTTGAGTAGCTAGAACCTCAACCATCGGTGAAGTTCATGAGATTCAACCTAAGAAAAGATTCAAAAACAGTCTGAAATGAAACGACTAGAGGGAACAGAGTGACAGGTTGGATCATGGGCACCTGGACTGAGTCAGGCAGGACACCTGGCTTCCAGGCCCTGGACCATTTTATGGTCTTGACCAAATTCACTGTTTCTCTGGGTATTGTTACCTCACCTTCACAAGGAGAAGTTGCACCAGGTAGGCTCTTAGTTTTGAGGATCTTGACTATATTTAAAGCCTTATTCGTTGTTTTTCAAATAATTTGGGGGTTACCTCCTTTCACTCCACCAAGAAAATATTTTGCATATTTGATGCATACATGACCGTGCTTTTTTTTTATTTTTTATTTTTTGGTGGTACGCGGGCCTCTCACTGCTGTGGCCTCTCCCATTGCAGAGCACAGGCTCCGGACGTGCAAGCTCAGTGGCCATGGCTCACGGGCCCAGCCGCTCTGCGGCATATGGGATCTTCCCAGACCGGGGCACGAACCCGTGTCCCCTGCATCGGCAGGCGGACTCTCAACCACTGCGCCACCAGGGAAGCCATGACCGTGCTTTTGTTTTCTGTTTTTTACTTTCACATTTTTATGTTTTACATAAATAATAAATGCACACAGAAAAACTTCAAACAGTGCAGAAGAGGAAAAGGAAGATCTCCTCCCATCCTTGACACCCCGTTTCCTCTCCAGAGGTACCCATTGTTGTGTATTTTTCTAGAGAGATTTGCTGTATATGTATTGATATAATATGAATGCCCACTGCCTCCATTTTTCTAGTTACAAATAGTGGCATGCTCTTACATGCATTTCTTTTCCTTGGGTTTTTTTTTTTTTCCTCTTCTAAACATTGTTTCTTAGAGATTGTTCCATAGAAGGACCTACAGAGCTTCTTTATTCTTCAGAATAGTCACATAGAATTCCTCTGAATGAATGGATCATGACCTCTTATTGGTGGACACAGTTTTTGGTCTTTTGCTGTTATGGACAATGCTATGGTGAATATTCTCATATAGACTTCTCTGTTGGTGGGTGTGCTTTATTTTGAAAACAAAGCCACTGGCTAAGTTCTACTCTTTTCCAGTCACTACAGTTAATAGCTGGAGATGTTTAGTCTGAGTGTAGTCTGAATGGTCAAATCTAAATTAAATGGATGAAAGCAGCATGTCCACCATGCCTCCCCAATGGATGGTCGCTGTAAGGGCTGGTGTTTCAAAGGCTCGCAAGGGTGTGGTTTTGGAAGAGATCTTCTCCAAGTCTTAGACTCCCCCAGATAAGGATGCAGATGTCAATAAAACCTGCCAAGCAGTATCTGGACAGTGTGTGGAGTGGAGTCACAGGATCCTGTGTGAGTAGACTGACAATGCTGTCTTCCCAAGTTACGGCAGATAGTTCTGATCCAATTGATTTGTCATGTCAGCAAGTACCAGACCTGAGCCAGTTTTAATACTTTTCAAAGAATCTGAGTTATAAAAAATTAACATAACCTCTGAACTGCTAACAAAAAAACTTTAACATTTTTAAGCTTTTTCCTAACCTGGGGATTTCTGATATTGGAAATATTCAATTTACACATTTCTCTTATAGACACAATTGGGTTTTTTTTTTTTTTTTGTCTATAGTAGTTACATCAGAAAAATAGGAGCATACTTTTTCAGAAGGTTCAGAAATGACTGTGCCTGGAGATAATCACTATTCTTCCATCTAAGCTTCCATCTTCTGGCCTGAAAGAGGTCTTATGAATTAAACCCTTCTGGATATCTGGACTTTGTCTTACTTGAATTGGTATTTAAGAGAACTTTTCCCTGATGACACAGTGTGTGCCCCATCCCTGACCCTCCCACCCAGGCCTTCAAATAGAGATTGTGATTATGCTCCAACGAGCTGTAGAAATGAAGTACTTATTTCAGTTATTTTGGCATTGATCACAACTGTGCTTTTTTTTTTTTTTTTTTTTTTTTTTTTTTTTTTTTTTTTTGCGGTACGCGGGCCTCTCACTGTTGTGGCCTCTCCCATTGCGGAGCACAGGCTCTGGACGCGCAGGCTCAACGGCCATGGCTCACGGGCCCAGCCGCTCTGCGGCATGTGGGATCTTCCCGGACCAGGGCACGAACCCGTGTCCCCTGCATCGGCAGGCGGACTCTCAACCACTGCGCCACCAGGGAAGCCCACAACTGTGCTTTTTTTCTGTTCTCAAACTGAGAACATAAGGAATGCCCAGCTGGTTTCAGTCATTCATCCCATCGTTTACTGAGTTTCCCTGTGTGCCAGGGATGGTGCCTGGGCTTCTTGGTGGTGGGCTTGATTCAGGAAGTGAAGCCCAAACTGTTTGGGCAGAATACTCCAGTACCTTACCTTGCCTTGAGTGACTTCCCTGGGAGTGAGCAGAGTTGTGCATCTGTCCAAACCTGCCTTGAGCCCTTCTTCATTGTAACCTGAGCAGCCTTTGTCCCAGGGCCCTGTTTTGAGTGCTTTGAGGGTCTGCTGTTTAAGCGGCGCTTCCTTGCGACGCAACTGAAGGGAAACTGTGTGTAGAGGGGTTGCCTCAGTTTCAGTGATCGTTCCTGGTCTTCAGTTTCAGGTGTGGCAGAGGGCGGCCAAGGACAGTTGAAAGGGCCGGTGGACGCAGTGTTGGGGGTCCCTGGTTTCACCTGATTCTAAGCAGAGCATGCCCCTCACCTCCCTGGGTTTCACAAAATAAAAAGCTGGACTAGATGCTTTCCAGGAATCCTTACAAAGCCTAACATTCTAGCGCTCCACAGCCAAGCATAAAACCCCACCTCATTTCTTCACACGTTCCTTGTGAGTTCCTGTGAAGGCAGGAGCTGTTTATCCAACTACAAACCCAGTGCCCAGCACACAGTGGGAATGTGATAAAGACTTGAGTGAGTTATAAGTAAATTTCAAAAAAAAAAAAAAAAAAGTATTTTTACCCACCCCTACTCCCATCCAGAGGAAGTTCCTGTCATGGAATTAATTCTCCCTTAAGGAAACCAGTTCTTCTACAGAAAATCTTCAGTGTTGGTATTTTCTTTTCTTTTTAAAAATTTTACTGGCGTAGAGTTGATTTACAATGTTGTGTTGGTTTCAGGTGTATAGCATAGTGATTCAGTTATACATATACATATATTCATTCTTTTTCAGATTCTTTTCCCATATAGGTCATTACAGAATAGTGAGTAGAGTTCCCTGTGTTACACAGTAGGTCCTTGTTGATTCTCTATTTTATATATAGTAGTGTGTGTATGTTAATCCCAAACTCCTAATTTATTCCTCCCCCCTACGTTTCGCCTTTTGTAACCATAAGTTTGTTTTCTAAGTCTGTGAGTCTGTTTCTGTTTTGTAACTAAGTTCATTTATATCATTTTTTAAAATTAGATTCCACATATGAGTGATATTATATGATATTTGTCTTTGTCTGACTTACTTCACTTAGTATGATAATCTCTAGGTCCATCCATGTTGCTGCAAATGGCATTATTTCATTCTTTTTTATGGCTGAGTAATAGTCCATTGTATATATGTACCACATCTTCTTTATCTGTTCCTCTGTCCACGGACATTTAGGTTGCTTCCCTGTCTTGGCTATTGTAAATAGTGCTGCAGTGAACATTGGTGTGCACATATCTTTTCGAGTTATGGTTTTCTCCAGATATATGGCCAGGGGTGGGATTGCTGGATGATATAGTAGTTCTATTTTTAGTTTTTTAAGGAACCTCCGTACTGTTCTGCATAGTGGTTATACCAATTTACATTCCTACCAACAGTGTAGGAGGGTTCCCTGGTACTTTCTTTTCAATGTGTGTGTGTGTGTTTTCTACACATTCATTTAACACATAGTTGATTAGGCTAATTTAAAATTCATCTAAGAAAATATAGTTATAAAATATGTTCCCTCGTAATATCCATAACAAACTGAAGATCTGAAATGTTTTACTTTGAACTTTAACTAAAGTATGCCAATAATTTTATCTTTTAAAGGTAGTGATACCAAATATAGCAAAAATTGAGCGTTTTTTTCCTCAGAAATGAAGTAAGTATATAAAATTACACATTGTTGCCTTTGGCCCTGACCTAGGAGCAAATAGACTGAAAAGCATGGTTTTCTTTATTGTAGAATATTACCCAGGCAGAAGTTAAGCAAATTTGACTGGTAAACTGTTTGGAGGAAAGTGAGCGCTTTTTAAGATGCATTTTTTGGTGGTGGGTTGTGAGGAGACACCAATTATAGAATTTATTAAAGGATTAGAGATTTTTTTTTTCTAAAGTGAAATACTGCATGCCAAAATTTTAAATGTTGGTAAATGCAGACAAATAGGAAATCCGTAAAAAGGTTCAAACACTTCTTGTGGCTTTATCCAATCACAAATGCTGTTAGCATTTTTCTTTTTTTCTTTTTTTCTTTTTTTTGCGGTACGCGGGCCTCTCACTGCTGTGGCCTCTCCCGTTGCGGAGCACAGGCTCAGCGGCCATGGCTCACGGGCCCAGCTGCTCTGTGGCATATGGGATCTTCCCGGACCGGGGCACGAACCCGCATCCCCTGCATCGGCGGGTGGAACTGTAAGCATTTTTATATAATTTCTTTCTCATAATAATTCTCACTAAATGATTCTCCAATTATTTACTAATAATTTCCCACTAAATAATTTCTTTGGGGCACCCTCTTTTAACAAAGCATGAATGGCGTCCTGCTTTTGTGTACGTCCCTGATCTAGGTACTATGTTTTACATGTCACTCGTCAATTCACTCATCCATCCTAAATATTATTTTCTACCCACCATCTATCAACGATCACATGCCCTCCTTAGCCCTGCCATAAGCATGCAGGTTATCTGAGACCGTGCATACACACCCCCAGATGTCCTGGTGAAATGAGCTTTTAGGCTGTGTCAACTTGTGTGGAATTTACTTACGACCACTATGTTCTATGAAAGGTTTAAAATGTACTCTAGAACACAGGTAAGGTGTGAAATCAGGTTTTTAACCGGGCACAAAAGCCATGACTAGGTGAGTCAGGAGAGGGGCCAGTATCTGAGCCTCCATGAATTGAATTAAGGTAATAATTACTTCAACAGTAATGATTAACAGGAAAGTGCTTTGGAAGGAATCTCAGGAATCTGTAGTGTAAAGCGCAAAGCATTCTGATGATCTCTTTTTGATAAGGTCCTGTGGTCCCTGGTCATTAACCCGCCTGTTCTTCCCTCCTGTAGTGATGAATCACCAGCACCAGCAGCAGATGGCACCCAGTTCCCTGAGCCAGCAGAGTCACCCTCCTCAGAACCCACCAGCAGGGCTCATGAGTATGCCCAACGCGCTGACCACGCAACAGCAGCAGCAGCAGAAACTTCGGCTTCAGAGGATCCAGATGGAGAGAGAGAGGATTAGGATGCGTCAAGAGGAGCTCATGAGGCAGGTACGGCCTTCGGTGGGACCTGATGGAGGCTTCGTGGCCTTTGGTGGCAAGGCTAGTGGGTAGGTATCTACTTGCCATCAGAGTAAATACATCTTTCTCCAGAAGCATTAAAAGCCCAAAGCGCTGCTTCAAACTTCCAACATCTATTTGCACTGTCTTGAGAGCCAAACTTATATGAGTACAAGGACCAGCTGTATCAGCATGGCTGCCTTTGGCTTTCACTGCCAGTCACTAGAAGGAGAGAAAGAATATGTTCCAGTTATTTATTACTGTGTAATACATTATCGCAAAACTCAGTGGATTAAAACAATAGCCATTGTATCATATCACGCCATGTCGTGGTCAGGAATTGGGGCAGGGCTCAGCTGGACTGTTCTTGTGCTGTGCGTGATTTTGGCTGAGGTCCCTTAGCGGTGGTCGACCGGTGGGTGGGCTGGCCTGGAGGGTCCAAGGTGGGTTTACTCAAGTGTGTGGCACCGTGGAAAGGGCTGCTGGAAGACTGAGCATAGCTAGGACTAAAAGCTGGAGGATTTGCCCACGGCGTCTCTAGCTTGGCAATCTCAGAGCAGTGGGACGTATTACATAGCAGCTTGGGTCTCCCCAAGAGAATGTTCTGAGAGACAGGAATTGAAAGCTGCCAGGGTCTTGGGGCCTCGCTCTGGAAGCTGCCACAGAGTTGGTTCTTCCATATTCTCTTGGACAGAGCAGTCACAGCACACCCCTCAACCCCCAGTTAGAGCAGATAGCAGAGGGGATGTTCCACGGAAGAAATGACAAAGAATCTGCAGCCATCTTTGATCCATAGTGGAGCATGAGAAAAAGAAAATTGAGGGAGCATGAGAAAGGAAAATGTTTGCATACAGACTCTGATACAGTGATCTGCAAACCCCCTGGGCTTTGATCAGGCACCTTTGTGCCATTTCCTCATTCAGTCAGTCAGTCAACAGACCGTGTGTCCTCTGTGAGTCGGGCTCAGGGCCTCACTTCAAAAAATAAAGAAAAGAAAATCCCTGAAGGAGCCCACAGCTTTCTCCCTGCTTCAGTGGCTTGGTCTGTACAAGAGCAGAATTCTCTTCTGTGTTGCTAAACTAATGCTTTCAGGCCTCATAAATTTTGCTGGCTGCATTTTGGGGAGGAAGGCTTCAGTTTATTGTTTTAATTCTTCAGACGTTGCTTTATGACTCACATGAAGCAAGATACATGGGTAGCTTCCTTTCCATGTGGACGGAAATGAATAGTTTTAACTGTTCCAGAAAGCTTTCTTACAGGGGGCTGGGGCTATTAGGGTAAACACTAGTTTTTCTTTTAGTTATATCTGATACTTTCAAAAATATACATTGACTGCCACAGGTAAATAATGTATTTCTCATCAAATAAATTCTAAAATATAAAGTATCTACACTGTGTGAAGTTTAAAAAACATGATGAATTAAAAGATTTCCATATACATAGCCTTTGAAAATGTGGGAAATGAATATAAATTGTGCTTTGTTGTTCTGTTGAACTATCCTCTAAATTTGAGGAATACAACTTTGTAATATAACCATCGTTGTGCTTTTTTTACCCTGAGGATTTATGTCTGAACTTTCACGGTTATTTCAGGGTAGCATTTGTTTATACTGTTTTTAGATATACAGTATCATGTTTCTTAGCAGGAAATGATTGTATTATGGTTTTCTGTCTTTGGGTAATAATTCTATTTGGAATAATTTATCTATTTTATAATATAGAGTAATATAAATAGTATTATAGTAGCATTTATAAGTTTTAATGTTTTTTTTTCCCCCCGCAAAGAATGACTTGTGTCTCAGTTTCTGCCTCGGTCTGTGTTTCTCTTTCTCCTACCCCACTTCCTCCTTTCCCACAGAAAGTATTTCTGAAAAGGGGTGGAGAAAAGTGCCCCAAATTGTTTCCTTTATTCCAACCATAGGTGCCTTTGAACCAGAATGTTAGTATTGATGGTTCATATTACAGAAATACCAACCAAGTTCCTTAAATGCTGATCCCTAGAGGCTGTGGAACTTGGAGTATTTTGCTGCATGACAGTGTCGACTCCACTGTACAGGACCTTGGGGAGGAACGTTGTCCAGATTTGCTCCCAGAGGCTCCTGTAGTTCAGCTTTGAACGTGCGAGCGTGTGCGTGTGTGTGTGCGTGTGTGTGTGTGGTCAGAGGAGGAGAAGATGGAATGGATTGTTCTGATGTCTTCTTATCTTTATTATGGATACAGGAAAAAAGGTCTAAAGAGACTTTTTAAAGTCGTGGCAGATGTGTTCCCCATCCAGAAGCAGCCTGATCCTCAGGGTCAAAGATATTATTTAAGGCCATACAGTAAATGGTGTTGGAGTGTTTGATGACAGTGGCATTTGCCAAGATGTCTGATTGTTCAGGTGTGGATTAGTGGATTATGTGTATCACCTTTGTGGGTTTTTTTTTTTTTTTTTTTTTACCTCTTTCTTTTGGTGCTTTGCACTTAAGCCTCACTATTTGCACTTAAGCCAGGGTGGGGCAGGGAAATGGACTGGAAGTAAAAGTGATATTTGGCTCACCTGTTTAGCTGCCTTCCAGCACCTGGTAGCAAGGTAGAGGAATGGAGGCAGGGGTGGTCCTGATGAGCTCTGAAGATTGTCTGTTCCATTTGTTCTTTCTGTCTCACTCCCTGTTCTACGTAATCAACAACTTCCTGAATATCCTTTGCTTTCTGGGCACTTTGTAATCCCCCTGGCCTTCCTCTAGTTTGCAGGAGGGCCCTAGCTGTCCAGCCTGTCTTCTTGAAGCCCCTGCCCAGCAGGCAGGCCCTGACCTTCCTATCAGGGGAGAATTTCTGGGAGAGAGGCCCCTTCCTAGGCTCCATCTCTATTATAGGAAAGGAGGTTGGTAAATTTTAATAAGTAGAATGAATTTGTTCCTAATTCTTGGGAAGTCATCAGTACTCTGTATGTTTTTATCATGGTTCAATATATGATAAATGTGAAAGGTCCTTATAAGTTATAGGCCATGTAAATATTGTTTTATTTTTCCTTTTTCCTCTTCTTCTTTTTTCTGTTTCTGTGCCATTGCTCCTCTAGACGTGTAGTCTGATGTTGTGCTGTGGAGAAAACAATTCCTCGGTTCTTGTTCCACAGTCTGACGTACACCTCACAATGCCAAGGGCCCAGATGTTAACTTGTCCCTGAAATCATGCCAGAGATATTAACAAATGAAGTTGAGGAAAGTCTGATTACAGATCTGAAGTGAACCTCCATTATTTCAGGATGGAAAATTATTTTTTTTCCATTCCTTCTTTTATCTCTTCATTTGTTTATTCACCTAACATTTATGTTGTGGGAAATAATAAAAAGATAAGTGCGAAATGGCTGCCTTCAGGTAACTTACATTTTAGCAAAGGAGACAAAATGATGAACTCTAATCCAGATTGGTGGCCAGAAGGATAAATTCAAACCATTCCCTACTTCGTGGGGTCCCAGCGGCTGCCATCTTACGCTTTCATAGCTGGAGCAGGGACCAGATGCACCAGAGCCCAGAGTTCTGTGAAAATGAGCATAAAATGCTTCTTTCTTTCTTTTCCTCGTTCCCACAGGCCCACAGGTTGTGGAATAGCTACAGAACTCGGATCAAAGGGCCGGTGAGGTTTGGTATCTCCCCTGATCAGGAATCTTTTGAAGTAGGAGAGTTTTGTTAAAAATGATCCCTACAATTTAGCATTGGCTGCTGTAGCAACAGAGTTGAACTGCTTGTATCTGATAATTGATGAATTATCTCAGAATGTGGCAGGTGCTCCAAGGGCAGGGGTGCCACGAGCCCAAGGGGATCCCAGCCAGGTCTGCAGTACATGGCCTTATTAGGAAAGTGGAACTTTCTTTGCTTTCAGCGTCTATCGCAGACATTATGGAGAGTGAATTCTCATGAAAGACATTCTCCATTGTCTGTGATAATGAGTTTTATTTTTGCCAAGTTTTCCAAAAAGCCGTGAAGCGGTTTCAGGCTCATCTAAGAAACGGCAACCCTAGAAAAGAAAGCAATTCTCAGTTGTAGATGTACTTCCTGCTACCTTCATAATAAGAAAAAAAAAGTTAGAATTCAGTTTATGAAGGTTTTTTAAGTAAAAAAATAGTTTTTAAGTTTTTAAAATATAATTTAGTAGTTGTTTCGTTTGTTTTCTCTGACTGAGATGAGAGAAAGCATTTTACTAACAAAGAATCCAAACTCAAAAGACTTCATAATGGGACTTCCCTGGCGGTCCAGCGGTTACACCCTGTGCTTCCACTGCAGGGGGCACCGGTTCGATCCCTGGTCGGTGGACTAAGATCCCGCATGCCTCGCAGTGCAGCCAAAAAGAAAAAGGAAAAAGAAAAAAGACTTCACAATGTATGATTCCATTTATAT
Organism: Mesoplodon bidens; assembly: GCF_964165515.1. NCBI lineage: Eukaryota > Metazoa > Chordata > Mammalia > Artiodactyla > Ziphiidae > Mesoplodon > Mesoplodon bidens. Next base: position 131,110,787 of record NC_138161.1, read on the forward strand.
GACATTCTGGAAAGGGCAAAACTATAGGGACAGAGAACAGATGAGTGGTTGCTACAGTTAAGGATCGGGGAGGGGCTGCTTCCACAGGAGAGGCACCAGGGGGTTTGGGGGGAATGGCACAGTTCTGTGTCTTGCTTGCAGTGGCTGTTTCACAACTGTATTATGTATTTGTCAAAACTTAGAACTGTACAGTTTCACAGAGTGAATTCGACTCTAAATAAAGATAATAATAAAGTAAAAGTGTCGCACAGAAAAGACAAAACACATTCATTGTAGTAAATGTTTAAAATAATCAAAACCAAGGAAGAACGTAACCATCACTTTATACTCTTACCTAAAGAGAGCAGCTATGAAGATGTTGGTGATTTCTCTCCAGTCTTTGTATGTATCCATGTGTATTTTGTTTTTTAAAACAAAATTGGTAGTAGAGAATACTACTGTTTGTTATCTCTTTTTCTTAATATATTGGGAAGTCATTTATTTATTCTGTATCAGCCATGGAAGTTGTGCTGTGAGTTTGGACATATCTATTCTAAGCTGCCTGGTATCCTTTCTACAACGGTTCTGGATATAAATTTTTAAAATACTATGAGCCACACATGCCCACAAGACTATAGACTATTCTGCTGTTACAGCTTAAACACCAACACAATATTTGCTCAGTATCATAAAGGGCATGTTTACAACTTTACCGGAGGAAATGGAAAATTTGAGTAACTCGTAAGAAATTGAGAAACGGGCTTCGCAGTCCCTATTTACCCCTCTGAAAGAACAAGTCCTTGACATAAAAACAGACTCTTGGCTTTATCTGAGGAGAGTATTTCGTTGTATTATTCAGTTAAATATGAAGCTGGGGGACCTTCTGCCTCAAAGAGGATTTTAACCTCGAGGACTTCCCGTCAGCCCCCAGGGCCTGGAAGAGTCTTAAGTGAAGAAGCCTTCGCTCCCTCTGCGTTGTTGGGAAATGGTTATTATTCCCAGGCAGACTCAGCACTGCTTTTACCCCCATCCTTCCCTTAATTGAGGCCCAGTGGACAGGAGAAAGCAGCTTGTCCAACAAAAATGCTGACTAAGCCCGGCCTCTGGTTGCCAGGGCAACAGGGACAAGGGGAGAGGGCTTGGGCAGGAGGCCTCAGAATTCTTTTGGCAGGTCTCACAGATTTTTCTTGGGCTTGACAGCCACTACCGGGTCTGGCTGGCCAGCTGGCCGGCCTCTGGCAGCCATTCCTGACCGAGGGCCCGGGGGAGGGACACACCCGGCTATGAGCAGCACTGGTCCAGGGAAGGTTCTGAGGTCTGTTTTTTGTCATGTGAAGAATAGCTATTTAGAGACGTTAAAAAGTGTCATATCATAGCCTAAGAAGTGGCTGCTTCATAGAGTCTTGCCTTCAGCACATGGGGCTATAATTTCGTTTTAGAAAAGCATTTCAGAGAATTAGGTTTCAGGATTGACTGCAACATCAGAGGTCATGTTGTCCACCCAGGGTGTGATCCCTGTAGAGTAACCTGGCTGTCTACGTTCATTCATTCATTTGTTCAACATGCTCTAGGCACTAAATGCACAGCAGTGAACGAATAGGCTTGGTCCCTACCCTCAAAGGGCTTCCATTCTAACTGCTGTCAGTGTTCTATTTGCCTACAAGTCCCAGAAATAATCCATTTTCTGAAAAATACCAATTCTTTTAAAAGGGACCCTTTTGAAAGATATTATAAATCAAACACATTTAAAATTTTTATTTATTTATTTATTTTTAAATATTTATTTTTTATACAGTTTTTTAAATTTTTTTATTGAAATACAGTTGATTTACAATGTTGTGTTAGTTTCAGGTATACAGCAAAGTGTTCAGTTATACATATATATATATATTCTTTTTTAGATTCTTTTCTATTATAGGTTATTACAATTTTTAAATTCATTTTGAAAGGTTTCTTCATTTACAGTTATTACAGAATATTGGCTATATTCCCCATGTTGTACGATCCATCCTTGAGCCTATCTTATTCCCAATAGTTTGTACCTCCCACTCCTCATCCATGTATTCCCCCAACCTCTGTACTGGTAACCATTACTTTGTTCTCTATACCTGTGAGTCTGCCTCTCTTTTGCTATATTCACTATTTGTTGTATTTTTTTTGCGGTACGAGGGCCTCTCACTGTTGTGGCCTCTCCCGTTGCGGAGCACAGGCTCCGGATGCGCAGGCTCAGCAGCCATGGCTCACGGGCCCAGCCACTCCGTGGCATGTGGGATCTTCCCACACCGGGGCACGAACCCGTGTGCCCTGCATCGGCAGGCGGACTCTCAACCACTGCGCCACCAGGGAAGCCCTGTTGTATTTTTTTTAGATTCCACATGTAAGTGATATTGTACATTATTTGTCTTTCTCTGTCTTATTTCACTTAGCATAACACCCTCCAAGTCCATCCATGCAACTGCAAATGGCAAAATTTTGTTCTTTTTTATGGCTGAGTAGTACAAACACATTTTTTTTAAATGGAGGCTCACCAGGTTTGCACAAATGCAAAGCAGTTTCATAGTTCGGATCTTGGTAAGATCAGAGGTACAAAGAAATATTGCATCTCGAAATCCATTCAGCTATTTTTCTTAAGTAAAGAGGAGACTATCTAAATTATATGTTTTCCTTAATTCGATTCTAAAGGATAACAGAGATTATGGAGCAACACAAGATTGCTATATACATCCTGAATTAAAAGAGCATCAAACAGGCCATGGATAATAATTATGGACTCAACAAATGTCTTCCCCGAAGTGTCAGAGTTTCGACAGTCTGAGTCTGGCAGCTGAGCTTGTGTGATGAGGTATTTCCAAAAGGGAGGCTCCAGGAAATGTGACAGTGAATTTCTAGAATCCCTTAGCACAGAGTTAAAAAGAAATTTACACTGGGCATGTTTTTTTTTTTCCTTATAAAGACGGTAAATAATTCAGTATTCTGCCTCTGAAGTCCGGGGAGGTTTCGGCAGAGAGAGAAACTTCTCTGCACCAGAATAACTGTTTTAATGTTAAGATGTCAAAATATTGTCTTTTTTTTTTTTTTGTCTTTCATTTGTTTCTACTCACCCCACCCTTTCTAATTAAAACAATACAATCTTCCATTTTTGTAGTATCCCTGGCCACACACACCTAAATGAAGCAGGCACCCTCAGAAGAGGTTATTGTCTTTCCTTTCTCTTTGAAGTACATTCCAGGGAGGGCCAGGGCTGGCTGGCGGGAGGCGCTCCCTTAGCCCGGGATGGACAGGGCTGCAGGATGCTTTCAACGGCTGTTGCTTTTCTCACCTCCTCTCTTGATTTATTCCACAGGCAGGCTGCAGGCCAGTGGGGAGCTGGAAGGAAAGGAGGTTTGAAGTTTGCTTCCAGGGACACCTTCCTCTTACAGATGGGCCTTTGTCTTTCACACCCCTCTAGCTATTTGACACACCACCCCCTCCCCCAGCCAGTAGGAGAGGGTGCTTTTAAACCCGCATGTAATTATTCGTTTTAGGGAGCTAGATGGAAGACCACAAACTCTGAAAGAGATTCTCAAGCCTTTATCTTGCAACAGTCTTTCCACCCCCAGCTTGGATGTAGAGAAAAAATAAAGTCGTGGTGGAGCAGGGTAGGGGTGAGGTTACCAGGGGCAGCTTTCCAGATCTTTCTGAAATTGGCCTTTAAAATCTGAACTTATAACTTTGCTGGATGTGCTTGTGAATTCCCAGGACACTAGCTCCACCCTTATACGTTGAAAAAGATCACAGACTATGTCCAGTTCCATCTCTTTTCCAATTCAGAGAGGGAAACTGTGTTCAGGACAGTGAAACAGGCCACTTCATTAAATCCTCTAAACTGCCCGAAGGAGGGGGGTTGGTATTTCTCTTTTATAGCTGGGAAAACAAGCTCAGAGAAATGAAATAACATGCCCAAGTCCCATAGCCAGTAGGTGAAAGGGCTGAAAATTTGAGGTCTGCCGACCTCAATCTTTGGCTTTCCTCTCTTTGCCACTGTCTGTGTAGTGGCTATGACAACAGACTCTGGGGCCAGATCCTGGGAAAGTGGCTTAGTCTCTCTGTGCCTCAGTGTCCTCATCCATAAAATGGAGACAGTTGGGTTGTCATGAGGATGAAATGAGATACAGTATGTTAAAGCACTTAGGACAGTGCTTCACAAGTAGTAAGTGATACGCAAGTATTAGCTAACATCTCCACCTCCTAAAACCTTTAACACCATGAGTAAGTAGCTCATTCTAGTGACTGCCTCACTGTGCCAGCTTCTTGATAAATAGGCTTTTTAACCTTTATAACAGCCCAGCAAGATAAATCTTATGTCTTTTTTTTTTTCATTTTCTTCGGATGAACAAACTGAAAGGTTAAAAATGTACTCTGAAATGTTATAGCTAGGGAGTAGCTCAGCTAGGATTTGAGCTTTCATCATTCTGAATCCAAGGACACTTTTTCTCCTGTGCCAAGCCCTGGTCATATCCAGTAGTATTTAACCCTCAACAACTGCTTGAAAATTCCAGTGGCCAGTAGCCCAGAGCACTGAGAAGCAGCCAGTTCTATCACTGAACAAACTACTACTAACTACAAAACCCTCCATCAGATCTGCCTCCAGTCTGGGGTAGAAGGAATCTTCCTTCTTCCATGTGGCAGTCAATAATAGTTTGAGAGCCATGGTGTGTCACAAGTCTCTCTTAAACAGTCCCCTTGCTTCTTCGTAGGACATGACACTCTAACCGCTCCCTATCCTGATTTTTCTCCTCTGGTCACTCTTTGTAAAGATCGTGACAAAGTGTAGAACAGCCTTGCACGTGGAGATTGGTAGGTCTAGAGAAGGAGTGCAGGCAACTTGAGTTGGAAAGAAGGTTTGGAGCATGTAGATATCGGGGAGATGGACCCCACGAGGCTTGGCCCTTCTGCATCACTTGCTGTTGGAGTCTGTCTCCCCCTCTAGAATCCTTGAAGAGGCAGGACACTGTCTGTATTTTTCATTGCTGTATCCCTGTTGCCGAGAACAGTACCTGGCACCTGGTAGTCTCCATAGTATTTTTAAAAAATAAATACAGGAGCAAATGAATGGATTGTTGTGGAGACTGAGGGAGACAGTTGACTGAGATTTGGAGCTGGGAGAAGGGGTGACGGCATTAGGAGAAAGCTTGACGTCAGCAGGAAGAGCTGCTTTGGGGCCGGGTGAGGAGTGTACTGTGAGACATGGAGTTTCAGACCCCAGCTGGATGCGTTACTTTGGACTTCAGGGGTGGGAAAGGGGCAGGCAGTGGTTTGCTGTGGTTATGGTTGTCAGGGAAGGCATCCTGGGAAAGGTGATGTAACAGAACCCCTAAGGGTGGGAGGATATGTCTTGATGAAGAGGGACCCAAAGTACCGAGGACTTCAGGAAACTGAAGACTTGTTTGGGAGGATAGGGTGGGTGGGAATGGAAGGGACACTGGGACAGGATCTTGCTGAACTGGAGTGGAGGTGGGAGATGAGACAGACCAAGGGGCTCAGGTGTGCCTCCAGCTTAGCATTTGTTATCCTGCCTGCATTGGGGGGAGCTGGGGAGGAAGCACAGGGTTAGGGCAGCTGCACTGCCAGCTCTGAGTTGGAAACCTGAGTCTTGTCCTAGACCAGCCTTGTTCAACTGTCCCCCTGTTTCCACATCAGTTCAGGGGGTGCAGGGTCCATCCCTGGTTGGGGAAGTTCCGCATGCCACGCAGTGTGGCAAAAAAAAAAAAATTAAATATGGAACTATTATATTATAAAATATAATTGAGTGAAATGAAACTTCTCACCATTCTCCACTTACATTAAAAATCAATTTTATGGGGCTTCCCTGGTGGCGCAGTGGTTGAGAGTCTGCCTGCTGATGCAGGGGACACGAGTTCATGCCCCGGTCCGGGGAGATCCCACATGCCGCAGAGCGGCTGGGCCCGTGAGCCATGGCTGCTGAGCCTGTGCGTCCGGAGCCTGTGCTCCGCAACGGGAGAGGCCACAGCAGTGGGAGGCCTGCGAACTGCAAAAAAAAAAAAAATCAATTTTATGCTATACAAAAAGGTTTACAAACCTCTCCTTGGTAAAATAAAAAAAAAGTTATATTTTTAGCCTTGCAGACTCATGATGAATTTCACATTTGGTGTAATCCTTCCAAGTTGAAAGTTGACCAGGAAAGGGTGTCAAGACCACTCAAAGTGGATCAGTTCCATGTGGTAGTGTGACTTTTAAGATTGTTTATTTTTGTTTTTGCTTTTGTTTTGTTTTCTGGGATTGGAATGCAGAACATAAGACGATAATAATACTTAGTTAACATTTATTAAGTGATCTCGTGTGCCAGCACTGCTCTAAGTACCCTATATGTGTTACCTCATTTTATCACCACAGCTGCCCTATTGGGTGGATGCTATTATTATCCTCACTTTACCAATGAGGAACAAAGAAACTAGATAACTGGCTGGGAGATGGCATGGCCAGGGTTCAAATCCAAGCATCTGGCCCTGGAATCCCTGCTCCTGACCACTCTGCCCTCCTGCTCATCTTCTGTGGTGGGAGCAGGAAAAACACCATGGGATCATTTCATTAGGATGGAGTTTGAGCCTGGCTAGTTGGGACCTATACAGTAGACTGTTGTTTTACTCATACTTGTGGTTGAAGAAGAGAATTGAATGATCTTAGTTAATTTTTCCTTTTATTATTAATTATAATTTAAAATATCTCCATTTGAATTCCAGCAATATTTTTCATTTCTTCATTGAGTGAATATTTACTCAAGTGCCCACTATATGCCTGGGTTGTTATACACAGTGGGGATACAGAAGTGAACATGACAAATAAGATCCCTTTCCTCTCTTTACATTCTGAAGAGAAAGACAGTAAATATATAAGTTGCCATCAAGAACACTGAATGTAATCTCTGACGAGATGGCATCTGTTGAGACAGACATCAATGTGGGAGTGCACTTCAGGAAGATCTGAGGAGAGTGTTCCAAGCAGAACGAACAATGGAGCAGATGCCGGAAGTGGGAGGAGCAGGTGCCGGAAGTGGGAGGAGCTAGTGGGAAGGGAGTGAAGGAGTGAGGGGGTCCTGTCCGAGACAATGGAGGAGACGTGGACAGGGCTGTCAGGCAGGCTTTGTGGGCCACCGTCCAGGTGGGATAGGGAGCAGGTGGGTTTAGAGCCAGGGGCCAACATAGCCTTCACAGTGGCTGCTGTGACTTAAGAATAATCTTAGAATAATCTCGAAGAAAGTGTTGCCCCCTCGGAAAACTTTCTAACTCAGACTGGCCTAATTTATATTGCAAAGTTAGTTTTCAGGTATATTCAACACCTTTTCTGTATTCTCTCTCCCAAGTTAGTCATTCCGAGGCGAAAATGATAGTGCGAGCCCCCTACAGGCAGAACAGAGCATTGCCTCTTATGATGCCGTGGGGGTCAAGTCCTCAAAGTAGTTAGGGAAACATCGATGCTGAGGAATGGAACTAAAGTTATCTCTCATTTTAAATAGAGGGGACAGATGTGAAATAGCACCATGAAACATTTTCCCTGATATATAATAGTATAGGTTCTTCCAGCTTTGGTTATTATAAATAGTTCTTTTGAATTTCATTTATATATTTAGCCACACACAAGCATTCTTTTAAAATGCATATTGTATCTATTTTGACCTATTCCGAGAGTAATAAATGAAGAGGGAAGCTTAAAATATCAGAAACTAGATATTTTTCTTATAATTTAAACATTTTATTTTCATATGGTATATCATTAGAGATGACAAATAATTCATATATACATTGTATCTATATATTTTTTCCCCAGTGAAGTTCCAGCAATGATTCTTATTATATTTAAATGCAGACCACCTGGAAACTGCAAATTCAACTAGTGTTCTTAAGATATATGGTGATAAAATTGTGTCACATGTAAAGAAATGCGGCAGTCTCTTCAAGCTGTATGTTTAAATGGGTATCCGCTTAGGGGTACACTCCACATTTATTCAGAAAGTTTGGAGAATTGGAATACTCTAGTTACAGTTGATTTTTTGGATAATGAAGGTTATTGCCCAAAGGATCTTTGCATTTACAGTTTATAAAGGACTAGAAATTATATCATTGACTAGCTGTTTTCAGACTGTGGTTTGTGTGTATGAGTCTGTTTGAGAGGTTGGTGGCCTCTGTGCTCTTCACACCAGGTCCAATCCCTGTTATTCTTGTGTGTGAGGCCTCCAGGTAAGCTTTGGTTGGAAGATAAGATTTCTAATGCACACTGCCTACCACATAAAAACAACTATAGGAAATAATTCAGTTTTTCTAGATTTAGACAGAAGGTACTTCCAAGATTGAGATGAAAATCCCCCTTAAAAAAAAAAAAACTCCATTTTTTGGTTTGCTTTTTACAGATTACTGAATAAAATTTGTTAGTTAAGTATTTGATTATTTGCAATCCAAATGAACAGAGGTGAACCAAGAGCCCTGTCTAGACAGGGTATTTATTTCAGTATAAGTTAACAATACAGTTTCTTATCAATCAGGTCTTCATGGTTTATAAGAGTTATGCTACCATAACTCTTCGGAACAGTATAATGAACTCTAGTAACCGAAAGTTTTTATGGCCGATGATTTCACTAGACTTGTCTAGACAGCAGTTACTCTCTAAAATCATTGTGTGTCGGGGCTGGAAAGGATCTAACACAGACACTGTAACTTAGATGGTCTAAATATTCTGTTTGCCATTGTAGCCATAGTTTTGGGGTTTGAGGGATGGTGAGACCAGTGATTCAGCCTGAGTAGTGGGAAACCGGTAGGCATAAATATGCGACGGGCCTAACTTTGGTTTTGGATGCATGTATAAATATATAAAAGTATTATTCTCTGGAAACAGCAGCAAATTTGAAAGGAATTTGATGTCTGGTCATGTTTGTCAAAATGGGAGAGACTCCCTAGAGGTTATATCTAGAGAAAGTAATTGCAGTCAGATTTGTAACCTTTTGGATTGACTCTCCTTGGCAAAGTAATGCTAGCTTAAAAAAATGCTAGTGTTTTAATTTTTGCTAATGAAATCCATGTGCTATCGAATAGTTAATCGTCAGTGGGATTTGGATTGGATCTGCATGGTTCCCCAAACTTCAGCCATTTTAGTCAACAAAATAATTAGTAAAATAGAAAAACTGATTGACTAACAAGCTTTTAAACTGGTTGTTCTGCTTTCCTGGTTATTGATATAAAACTGCCAGATGTGACTTAATGCAGAGCCAGAACTCTGCAATCCCACTGCTTTACTGGCCTATAAGTGGCAAAGACTAGAATGTACCTGCTAGTCCAGAGTACAACTGCTTTGATTGACTTAGATTTGGTCTGAGCACCTGGGGTAAAAATAGCCTTGTCTCTGAGAACGTGTCTTGAGAGGCCCTTATATGATTTGGTTTTTTGTATTTGTTTTTTTTTTTTTTTTTGGCAGGGGGGTACGCGGGCCTCTCACTGCTGCGGCCTCTCCCGTTGCGGAGCACAGGCTCCGGACGCGCAGGCTCAGCGGCCATGGCTCGCGGGCCCAGCCGCTCCGCGGCATGTGGGATCTTCCCGGACCGGGGCACGAACCCGTGTCCCCTGCATCGGCAGGCGGACTCTCCACCACTGCGCCACCAGGGAAGCCCTGATTTGGTTTTTTGTATTTGTTTTTTTTTTTTTTTTTGGCAGGGGGGTACGCGGGCCTCTCACTGCTGTGGCCTCTCCCGTTGCGGAGCACAGGCTCCGGACGCGCAGGCTCAGCGGCCATGGCTCACGGGCCCAGCCGCTCCGCGGCATGTGGGATCTTCCCGGACCGGGGCACGAACCCGTGTCCCCTGCATCGGCAGGCGGCCTCTCCACCACTGCGCCACCAGGGAAGCCCTGATTTGGGTATTTTAAGCAATTGGATGGGTTAGATAGTTGTTATGTAAGTGCCTTGAAGGCAAATATTACATGAGCTTCTCATTAACTTTGTGAATGTGAGAAAGTGACTTACACCTATAAGATTTCTTCCGAGAAAGAACACTAATGATTTCCTGATGATTTTGACGTATGAGGAACAAACGTAAAGTGCTTTCGTGTTTGGTGAAAAGTTTTTATGCAAAGCATCCTTTGCCCTGATCCTTATGGCAATGAATGAATCACTGTTGCCTCTCCCTCGGACTGTCGCGTCTCTGTAGGAAGCCGCCCTCTGTAGACAGCTCCCCTTGGAAGCCGAGACTCTAGCCACGGTGCAGGCCGCTGTCAACCCACCCGCCATGACTCCAGACATGAGACCCATCACTAATAATAGCTCGGATCCTTTCCTCAATGGGTAAGTCAACATTTTAGGGCCCCTTATTTCTGCTTTCTTTATTATGTGGTTTACAGTATAACAGATCTTTGTTTATGTTGGGAAAAGCTGGGGAGCTTGGAGGATGGGCTTAGGATAGAGGGAGGATGTGGAGGGAGGTGGCAGACAAAAAAAAGTGGAGGAAGAAGTCATCTACCTTTTTTAAAAAAAAATCTCAAATTAAAAAATTGGTGCTACGGCACGGAGTAAACCCCTAGTCAATAATTTGAAAATGCGGATGAACTTAACAATTTCAATGGAATGGTGTTGTATAGTAATTATTTAGAAGAATCTTGTGGTTTTACGTAGCCAACAGGGGATAAAAGCATGTCATATGGCAAATAAGGGAGCAAAACAATTAAGAGGTGATGTTTGTGGCGAAATGTGAATAAGGTCTATAGTTTAATTAATAGTATGATACATTGTCAATTCCTGGTGTTGATCACTGTACTATGGTTGTGTACCATGTCCTTGGGGAAGCTGGGTACAGGATGCCCAGGAACTCTGTACTCTTTTTACATCTTCTGTGTGAGTCTAAAATTATTTCACACTTTAAAATTTTAATTAAAACAAAGAGGTGTTGTTTTAAAATATGAAATATATGAGCAGAAGGAAAAGGTGATTGAACCAGAAATATCTTCATGAGTAGAAGTAGTCAACCTTAATTGTAGCCTTTTAAACCCAAATAAAAGGCAGTTTTCTATTTCCTGTGTCTTTTCTGCCCTTGCAGAGGCTTCTGGCAAACAAGCAAATACAGTTACGAAAGTTATTAAAAATAGAGAGAGAGATGAAAACAAACAGTAAGGGAAATAATGAAAGAAAGGCGTTTTTAAGTGATTGATTTAAAACTACTTCAAACGTACAGAAGAGTATAAAGAATAACTTAAGATTTACCCGTGTACCCAACTCCCACATTCTGCATATTTCCATAGATCTTTTTTTTTTTTTGAGTATTACAATTAATACTTAAACCCTTCCCCACCACCACTGAAATCCATTTCTTTCCCGTCTTCCCTCCCTAGTGGTAGCCACTATTTGGAAATTGATGTGTATCCATCACACACATTTATTTTTTTATTTTTTCATCACACATATTTTTATATTTCTTATTGCCTGTTAATGTCTGTATCCAGAAACAATATTCAACATCGTTTTCGGTTTTGAAGAAATGTACATACATGGTATCATTGTCTGTATGTAGAACGGTGTTCAAACTGTTATTTTGAGATGAAAAGGGAATCAGTGTCAATTGAGTATGAATGGCCAGTTTATTTTTTGCTTACAATTTATTAATTTCATTGACACAGGGATATATGTTTCAAAATTAAAAGGAAGTGCAAAGTCCACCTCCCTTTGTTATCTGAAGATCGGGCAGGTTGACAGAGCTACACTAGTTGAGGGTCTTCATGACTGTATTTTTTTGTTTGTTTGTTTTTTGCGGTACGCGGGCCTCTCACTGCTGTGGCCTCTCCCGTTGCGGAGCACAGGCTCCGGACGCGCAGGCTCAGCGGCCACGGCTCACGGGCCCAGCCGCTCCGCGGCATGCGGGATCCTCCCGGACCGGGGCACGAACCCGTGTCCCCTGCATCGGCAGACGGACTCCCAACCACGGCGCCACCAGGGAAGCCCCATGACTGTATTTTAAGTTTGAAATCCGACTTGTGCTCTGCAGGGGGCCGTATCATTCCAGGGAGCAGAGTACCGACAGCGGCCTGGGGCTCGGCTGCTACAGCGTCCCAACGACCCCCGAGGACTTCCTCAGCAACGTGGAGGAGATGGACACAGGTAGGAGCCAAGCCTGCGAGGCCTTGCAGTGGGTTTGCACTTTTGTTTTTTTTTTGCGGTACGCGGGCCTCTCACTGCTGTGGCCTCTCCCGTTGCGGAGCACAGGCTCCAGATGCGCAGGCTCAGCGGCCATGGCTCACGGGCCCAGCCGCTCCGCGGCATGTGGGATCTTCCCGGACGGGGCACGAACCCGCCCCCCCACCCGGCATCGGCAGGCGGACTCTCAACCACTGCGCCACCAGGGAAGCCCGGATTTGCCCTTTTAAATTGTCTCTTTAGTCTTCTCGATTCGTTTCTTGTTTTTTTGTTTTTTTGTTTTTTTTGGCTACACCGCTCAGCATGCGGGATCTTAGTTCCCTGACCAGGGATGCAGCCTGTGCCCCCTGCATTGGAAGAGCGGAGTCTTAACCACTGGACCGCCAAGGAAGTTCCCTAGTCCTCTCAATTCTAAAATACAACGAGAGACACTTAACCTCAACAACATAAACTGACAGCTGAAAAGCCACTGGAACCCAGGCACTGTTAATAAACTCTAGCCCCTTCCCCATAGTTTATACAAATATAGTTTTATATATGGGCACAGGATTTTAATTTCTGCTTTTTTCCTCTCCCTCCCTCCCTTCCTTCCTTTTGCTTGTCCTTGCTTCATATTACCCCTTTCCTCACAATTCCATTAACATACCACTGTCTGCCTTGCCATTCTTCCACAATGGAATATTTATGCTTTTCTAGCTTTTGGTTGTAATGTACAGGCCACCAGTATGCAAATTTTTTCATGTCATTAACTGCATTTGGGAAGTAATTGGCAGTGGGCATTTGGAAAGTTAAGCAACTCAGAGGATTCTAAAATGTCAGCTCCAAATCCTAACATGGTAACAGTGTCCTCCCTCAGCAGTTAAATTTAACATAGTTCCTGGCCTGCCCTGCCTTCAGGCTAGGCCTCAGCTGGCTTCCCGGTTACCTCCTTTTCACCATTTCTCTAGGAGCGATGCCTCCAAATTCGGTCTAGACTGAATTATCAAAGTCCTAAACTCCCAGAAGATATTCTGAAACCAAAATTAAATGACAGCTAACAACAAGGACCTACTGTATAGCACAGGGAACTGTATTCAATATCTTGAAATAACCTATAATAGAAAAAAAATCTGAAAAAGACTATCTATATAAATATCTATATCTCTATAAGTATCTGTATCTATACCTATATCTATATCTACATCTATAGATGTACAACTGAATCACTTTGCTGCACACCTGAAACCAACACAACATTGTAAATCAACTATACTTCAATTAAAAAAAAAACCCTGAAAAGGGACTTAAAAGAAATTAAATAATAGCCGATGTATCCCCTCTTTGGAGCTGTTCATGCTACTTTCTCCTCCATCGTCACTGTTGAAAGAACATCGTTCTGGGATGAAATGATTGCTTTCCCCAGTGCTGTTGTCCAGAGCGCCCGTGTTGTTACCCTCCGCTCCTCGATGACTGAACTTTGTGCTCTAAAACTACAAAAGTCAAACTTCAGACAAAACTACAAAAGTCAAAGTCAGACAAAAGTCAAACTCAGCCAGAAAGTTGGAGCAGCTGTTCCGGGCTCTCGGTGCAGCCCGTCATCTACTTGTTGAGAGAATTGCACAGACTGTCTTGTGAGGAGTCACACAGGAATAGTTTGAACTGTTTGTTTTGTTATTCTTCAGTTTATTACTTCAGCCTTCTCCCTCCCTTCCTGCTTCCCTCCCTCCCTCTCTTCATCCCTCTCTTTATTTTGCGGTGTGAGATTTATCTTGCCCTCTTCGGACCTGCCTGGTGAAGTGGCTCCTTCCTATGTTTAATAATTGTTTGCTTTCATCTTTTAAACACTGGGAAGCCAGTAAAGATAAAAAGCAAAGTTAAATAAGAAATGACTCAGGAGATCTCAATCCAAGCTTGACATTTAAAAATAAAAGAAGATGGAATCTATTCTATGGCTTTTTAAAATGACATTGAGTGGAGAAGTAGGGAATGTTTTTGAAGCCAAAATGTAGAATTAAGTGGTGTCCTGAAAAGAACATAGTCGCTGCAGTCAGGCAACCTGAGTTGGATCTTTGCTTCTCTACTTCTTAGTAATGACTTTGGGTAAGTGACATAACCTCCCAGGGGCCTCAGATTTCTCACCTCTAAAGTAGGAGTAATGTGCTTACCTTGTAGAGTTGTGAGGGCTCATGAGGTCACAGAGCTTGGCACAAAGTTGTCTTCTCCTTCTAAGAAGGATGAAGTAATGTACAAATTGGTCTTGTTAGATGTTAGGGCTCCAGGTCAATCTGGTGTAGTGAGTGTCAGCCTGTTGGGTTTAGGGTCACATCTGTGAAGCCTTTATAGGGAGTGGGCATAAACCCCCTCAAGGGGAGAAATGTAATTACTTTTTCAGGAACAAGTTGAGGAAAAGCTGAGCTCAAGCGTGGCTGGCAAAGATCTAGTAGACCTACTGATCACATGCTAAATGGGAACAAGCCAGCTGAACACTCCCTTTGCAAAATACACATGGAAACAACAGCTGGACATAGTGTGAGGATAGAGTAGAGGGAATAACAGGAGCAAAGGCTGGAAGTCATCCACCTTCCAGAATATTGTGCAATAATCACACCCTTTTAAGAATTGCTTGTTTTTTTTTTTTGTCTGGCCCACTTTTCACTCATTCATTCATTCATTTTTATTATCTATGCAGATATGCATCCTTTATATTTTAATTGAAGAATAGTTTCCATATAATATATAAGTTACAGGTGTACAATACATTGTTTCACAATTTTTAAAGGTTATACTCCATTTATAGTTATTGTAAAATATTGGCTATATTCCCCATGTTGTACAATATGTCCCACTTTTTAAATGGATAAAACTGCAAAGACCCAAAAAATTACTATGAGTTTGCAGAGTTGCTCCAAAGAGAGAGATTTTAAGATAGTTAACCTTACTGAAGAGCCTTAACTAGTCTCCTCATGCTTTCCATGCCCGAGGAGAAAGGATAAGAGGAATTCTTTAAAACAGAGAGATTTTATTTGGTTAAAAAATGAATTCTTCTTTTTTTTTTTTTTTGCGGTACGCAGGCCTCTCACTGCTGTGGCCTCTCCCGTTGAGGAGCACAGGCTCCAGACGCGCAGGCTCAGTGGCCGTGGCTCACGGGCCCAGCCGCTCCGCGGCATGTGGGATCCTCCCGGACCAGGGCACGAACCCGTGTCCGCTGCATCGGCAGGCGAACTCTCAACCACTGCTCCACCAGGGAAGCCCAAAAAATGAATTCTTGACTTATTAAAAAGTTAAAATGGGAAATCAGTAGAGATGAATAATTCTAACTGGAGATGAAGAAAAAAAGACATCCAGCACTTTATTTTTTATTTTTTTATTTTTTGCTGTACGCAGGCCTCTCACTGTTGTGGCCTCTCCCGTTGCAGAGCACAGGCTCCGGACACACAGGCTCAGCGGCCATGGCTCACGGGCCCAGCTGCTCCGCGGCATGTGGGATCTTCCTGGACCGGGGCATAAACCCGTGTCCCCAGCAGGCGGACTCTCAACCACTGCGCCACCAGGGAAGCCCCATCCAGAACTTTAGATCAGCTGATTTTTCAGGGCAGATAATTTTTTTAAGCCTCATTTCCATTTGTTACACTCCAGTGGATAGAAAAAAGTTATTTTGGATTTTCTTTTCTAAACTAATGTTGTTTTTCAAGTCAGTAACACAACAGCATTGAGGTCATGTTGAACTCGATTTAACTTTTAAAATACTGCCTTTTGCAATGAAAATCCTATAAAATAGTCCTAAGAGTCATTGATATTTTATGAGTTATAGAAAAGCCATCAAGTTTTACTGTCACCAAAATGCAAGTTTGAGTATTTTTCCCTCATCACTCAGAAAAATGTAATTTTTCTCCTTGGAAAATGCATATGGTTAAAATGAGTTTTCTCCTGTTTTGCTCAGAATAGTGAAATTCCTAAGCAGGCTTTTCAGGAAGGCTACCGTACTTGTAGGACACAAAAGCTAATTTAATAAGTTTCTTAAAAGTGATTCCATGGTGAAAGCTGGCCATAGTTTTCAATGTACCTCAGACTGTGAGGTGTATTTTATCCCTTCAGAAAATTGGTTGGGGTTCTTGGAATAAGCCAGTTGCTCTGATATTATGTAATTAAATGTGATTGAGTTCCCGGGTTTTTCTTTCTCTCAGCACAATCAACAAGCAACGTGTTTTTGTATTTTCCTAAGTGTGTATGTATGAAAGAAGCCCAGAGCCATGGATGTGTGGCAGATATTATATGGCACCTAACTCCAATTTGTGAAGGTGCTATAATCCCAATTTCAGACAGGTGAAGTGTGTCTAAGTTTACACAGCTAAAAAGCTCCCTCTCCTGGCACAATTGTCCATACGTTTTCTCCTATACTATCATTCATGAAGAACATGTATTCCACATGTCATATCCCAGACACTTAACTTTCCTCTGGAACAGCATTCTCTCAACTAGGTTCTATAGACTCTAGTTCTATTAGGATGTAAATTCTGCCAAAATTGCATTCGATGATAAAATGGCTTTAGGTCATAGTGGCTTAAGCAAAATATATCAGACTTCCTTATTACAAGACTTCTCAGAACCTTAGTAAGCTCCCATGCGCTGTGACTCATACGCATTGTGAGAAGGGTAGATATTTGTGGGCTGTATGTGTGTGTGGAGTGGGGGGGGTGAACTGCAGCACCCACTCTCTAAAATACTTTGAAAATTATCCCTAGAGTCCTCCATGAAGATAGCTTTTTAAACACGTGGTTAAAAGAAACTCCTCACTACTGTCTTTGAACATAAAGATGGATGATATGGGCAAATTTGAGCTTACAGTTAAATCATTGGATTATAGCTCTGTGATAAGGTTTTTATGACAGGCAGGGCCTCTCTGCTCAAACCAGCTCTTCATGCCATTGTCATGAGAAGTCATTGATTGTAGGTCAGATCCACAGCACCCTCTCATTTGCTCCTTTCCTGTTTCCCTGGATTTACCCATTCTGGACAATGTCTACCCAGAACAATGAAAGGTTCAGCTGGCATCTCTGCATCTCTTAGGAGTGAGCATCACCAATCCCGTTTCAATAATGTGGTAGCTGAAATTTTGCACAGAGATGAAATATTTTATACCTGCAGGAATAAAATCTTCTGGTGGAGTGTAGACACAGGGGAAAGGAAGATGAGAGTCATGTTGACACTTGAATTTGTCCCTCTTTCTAGAGCTCTAAAAAAGAATTAAAATGGTCTCATTTCATTCTGTTATAGGAGAAAATGCAGGACAGGCACCCATGAACATCAACCCTCAGCAGACCCGTTTCCCTGATTTTCTTGACTGTCTTCCGGGAACAAATGTTGATCTAGGAACTTTGGAATCTGAAGATCTGATCCCCCTCTTCAATGATGTAGAATCTGCTCTGAACAAAAGCGAGCCTTTTCTAACCTGGCTGTAATCAGTACCATTGTAGCTTGGATGCAGCCGTGACCTGACATTTCCTGGGCCTCTTGGAAACAGCGATGGAGCAGGGCAAGTCTGCAGGTGTGCCGCTTACTGCCTCCGGGACGCATGCTCCCTCCTTTCCTTGTGGCCAGGTTAATCATTGCCTGGAGTTGATTGACGGTAACGTAAGTTAAACAGAAATAAACATTCTGTTTTCATTTTCTGCAAGCCTGTCTTCCTGTGATGGGTTATGCAGAATGGTTCCAGCAGAATTGATTACGCAGAATTGCTTCTCTGCGTTCCTGTCTGCTGCCCCATGACTAAGCTTTATGGGTGTTAGCTGAAATTTATACATCAATTGATTATAAACCATGTAAAGCTGACCACAGGCAGTGACTTCTGACAGGCGGCTCGGTCCAGGAAATGTATACAAAATTCAACCTGATGTACAGTTTCAAAAACTGTATTGATGACATTAGTACCAAATGCTTTAAAAAAAATATTTAACTTGAGCTTTAAAAATCATTGTACAGATAGTAAAATTCTGCTGTTTGGAATACAGTGTAGTCTGGGATCCATGCTGGTTCTGTTGGTTCTTATTACCCTGTATTCACAAAGGCACACACAGTCCTATTGTAGTTTATCCTTTAGCATTTTACTGCACAGCGTCTAGCCAGCTAGCCCTTCCAGTAGGAGAGCAACAGCAGCATTAGTCACAGCTCCTACACTAAGATCTTATGAAAGAGACCAGTTTGGTACTAATTATGAACATCTATAAAACAAAGGTTTTTAAAATTACAAGTTGGATTTTATTTTTAAACTGCAGCTTAGAACTCAGTGTTTATTTTATGAAGCACTATCATTTTGTAGCTGATGACAAAGGGCAGTCAAATATTTTTGATAAATCAGTGACAACTGTATTTTTGTCTTTTGAAACCGTTCTGAAAACATCAGGACCACATAGCTTTCAACCTGATGGCACGCACAGTAAGCTGTTGCTTTTAAAATTCCAAAGCCTTGTCGGTTTTGCTTCTTTCAAGATTTCAAGGGTTTAAAATAATCTTATCTATGAAACTGTTTGAAGGATGAAGCAGATCTCTGACATGTAAAAAAATGCCCCCTGAGGGTGTATGGTGGAGACATGTTTCTGAAGTCACTAATGTTGATTCCTGAGTATATTATCCTAACCTTGTTTGCTACAGTTGGTATAAAAAGGCATGAAATATGTACTCAATACCTCTTATGTAACCAAAACCGTTTTTTATTAGCTTTTAAGGACTGAGAGAGAGCATTGGGTTTGCCTGGCATGCACCCTGCCTGCATTGCCAATGAAGTCCTCAACTGTTTAGTATTTTGAACGGACATTATTTATAATCTATGAATTTAATATCTTTTTTTGAGAGACATTAATAATGCAGGTCTCTGAGAGGAACCTTTCCATTCCCAAGGGGCTTATTTGCTGGGGATCTGAGATCCTTTTCGATCTACCAAAAGATAGATGGCAGAATACATCTTATCTTGTTGGAAAGAAAGCAAGTGTAAAGGTCAGAGATGAAGTAGTAAAGTTAGGGAATATAGTGGAAAGGCTGTTAGGTGTGAAATGGAAATAGACAAGCTATAGTACCCCAAAAGCAAGACGGGCAGGAGGTATGAGGTGCCCCCAAAGAGCAAAGCAACAATTTTCTCCTACAGTCTTTGTACCAAAAGACTGTTGTAGAAGAAAAGAAGGCTTCGGTGCACTTTATGTGGGAGAAGGAGGGGCAGGGCTAGTGTTGCCCTGTCTACGCTGATGTTAAGTGTGTAGGCGGACAAGACCATAAACCTACCATTGCTTCCAACACAATGAAGTGACTTTTTTCCCCTGAAGGACCCATGGTTTCTGTTCCTCTGATTCCTTCTCTCTCTCTCTCTCTCTCTCTCTCTCAGTGCTCTGAGAGAGATGGGGGTAGATGTTTCTTTTGCTACTAAATTGAAGGGAGCACTATTTCTTTTCCTCTTGTGTTAGCAATAATTGCAAAAAGCATTGTACATTCTTTCTAAGAAAAAGCAAAAAAAAAAAAGTCAAAAACAAGGGACCTAGTAAAACTGAGCAGTGTTACTGTATTTTTAAAAAATATTTTTATAGACTCATTTTCAGGTTATTAAACATAAAAGAAACAGATACCCCTCTCTTTTTAAAGCAGTTAAAACATCGATGATTTGTATTATCAATTTTTAGAAGTAATTTCCTAGTAAGCTTGTGGCATTAGAAAATACTAGAAGAATTTTTTTTAGTGAAATTAGTTGGAACATTTATTAGTGAACATAACAATTATTTTTCCAGAATTAAATATGGACCCTGACTACGTGTTTACTAATAAATGAAGCCAGATATAATTTTTGTTGTTATTTTTAAGGCCATAAAATATGGCCTTTGTTAAAGAACACTAAAGCTAGAAATCTAAAGAACAACTTTTAAAAGGCTCTTTCCTATCATTGTAAGTGTTAAAACCCCTGCAGAATTCATGATAAGGTGCTATTTATACTATATTTCCTATTATAAAAGAACTGCCACAATATCTCATCTTTTTAGTCCTAAATCAATCAATCACTTTCAACATTTCATCCAATAATTTTGCCAGAGAAAAGGCAGATTAAAAATTGAAATTGAAGAATAATTTCAGAGATCTTTCAAGGTTTTTTTTTTCCCCCTGATAAAACACATTTTCTTGAAGTAAATACATTGTCAAAACCTATTTGCAATTCTGTGAAATCTTAGTAATTGTTAGTGTTTCACCATAGAATTTAGGATGTGAAATGCCATTTCTTTTCACTGATTATACAATATACATGAAAACAGAGTAAAACATTTAGCTTGCTGGGATACTGCTGACTCCAGCTTGGGAGAAAAGCTCTCTGTAGAGGAAGGTGATCTGGAGTGAGTTCTGTTAGTGACAAGTTGTGTTCTCATGACATAATTCGAAAGTAACTTCCGAAAGTGCAACTTTTATGAAAAATAAAAGCTGTTAAAAGGAAACTGTAGATTAATTTAATTGGGAAAATGGGTGATTGACAGAGACCGTTTCCCTAACACACTACATCATTTATGTGTTAGTATTTTAACTTTTTAAAAAATTATTTCTACATTTTGTAATATGACATATGTGTGTTTATTTTTAATTTAGATTGCTATACATACAGAAAGTATGCAGAAAAATCAGTCAGATCAAACCATTTTAACTGGAGTTTGGTACTGGTTTTTACTTCTCTGATTCTGTATAAGAAAAATAAATACAGTTGAATTTCCACTTGGAGCCTTTATCTCGTCATTATTTGTGTGTGTTCCTTTTACTGAGGGCTTTGGGTGGTACTGAAGAAAGGCTTATGTAACCCTCCAGGCAGACAATGAAAGAAATAAAATTTTGTAGGCAAACATTTTTTTGGCTCAAATGCCTGGTCTTCAGTATTCTAAATATCCACAGAATTCTGGTTTCTACTTTATTTGAAGTAACTCACTGAGACTTTAAAAGATATATATATATATATATGTATAATTTTTTTTTTCTAAATCACACAGTCCTTCCAACACCCTCACAGATTTGACTGAGACATCAGAACTATAGGATTCTTAGGCGTTCCTCTGTTATTAACAATAAGCTGTGGCTTCTCGTCAAAACTAAAAAACAGCTCATCATTCATTCTGAGTGTAGGCTTGTGACAGTGTATTTTCTCTGTCTGTTGAGTCCCTTGATTCTTGCTGTGGTGATGCCTTATGAGGTTTTTAAGCAGAAGCATTCAGCTAAACAACAGAAAGAAGAGATCCTGGTGGAAACAACTTAGCCACAGTCCAGAGTCTAAATCTCAAGCATCGTTTTAAAAGCTGTATTTCATCATCACTTTTTTTTTAAATTTAGTTTTAGCTGCGTTGGGTCTTCGTTGCTGCGCGCGGGCTTTCTCAAGTTGCGGTGAGCGGGGGCTACTCTTCGTTGTGGTGCGCCTGCTTCTCATTGCAGTGGCTTCTCTTGTGTAGCACAAGCTCTAGGCACACAGGCTTCAGTAGTTGTGGCTCCTGGGTCTAGGGCGCAGGCTCAGTAGTTGTTGCTCTGCGGTATGTGGGGTCTTCCTGGACCAGGGATCAAACCCATGTCCCCTGCATTGGCAGGCAGATTCTTTTTTTTTTTTTTTTTGCTTTCAAAATATAATCTAATTAAATATTGAACAATACAATGTTAAAAAAGACAATTTATTATGGAAAGAGAATCACACAAAGCATTCATTTTGTATATGTCCTTAACACTGTTGATAGTATTTCTGGCCCAGAGTCATTGAGTTTCAAATATATGTCCTGCTTCCAATACATTTCAGTCAATTCTGAGTTTTCTTTTTCTTTTTTTTTTTTAACCTCTTTATTGGAATATAATTGCTTTACAATGGTGTGTTAGTTTCTGCTTTATAGGCAGGCAGATTCTTAAACACTGCACCACCAGGGAAGTCCCTCATCATCACTTTTAAGGTACCAGGGGCTCATTGTTGAAAGTGTTATAAATACCAACATGTATAAAGTAAAAAGTGAAAGTTCTCTTTCAAATCTCAACAGGAGATCGATGGATTTGTGTCGTGCACACAAAGACACGCTCTTTTCTTATAGCATTTTCAAGAGTTCAATACTTATAACAGGAAGATGAGAAACTGATATTTTAATATGACTCTAATCCCCATAAATAACACCATTTCAACAAGCATGTTCGTTTCTGCTCAACCAGAGGGCCTGATATTTCCACTATTAAGATTACAGACTGTTTCCAGAAAAAGGGCCCCCTCAAATATCTTACCTGGGTAATGACGATATGACTAGTTAGGCTATAAATGGAGAAAATGATGGGATTAGCAGACATTAACAGTCACTAAACACCTGCACCCTAGGAGAATCCATTTATGGAATTATCATAGAGTAAAATAAGAGCTTCAGAGAATGAGAACAAGGGAAAGGTTAATGGGGAACAGTGAGTCCAGCACATTCCATGCAGCACTGAAGGTCCTGGAGAAGGGGGGGTGCGGGCAGTCTCCTTTACAAATTTGCCCTGGGCTTCACTTCCTACAACCAGTTAAGAAGGTCAGTACCATGTCTCTATGAATTAACATCTTGGCCTTAGCCAAGTTTCTAGGGTTGTGCAACTTCAGTTTCTTTACATGTAAATTGGCTATAACAGTTTAAAAAAGGGGGTTACAATGAGAGGGTGGTGAAGATCAAGAGAAGTGACATGTAGAATTCTCAGTAATTCAAAAATGGTCAATAAGTGTTCATTTCCTTCTTTTTTGGGTGAGCTTTTCCCTCTCTTCTTCCCAGGCCACATTTTTCTCAACAGCATTTACCACCATCTAACAGTAAGATGTCACTGTCTCCCCCCATTAGCCTGTCAGTGCTGTGAGAGCAGAGATTTTTTTTTCTTTAGCGTCTAGCACCTTGAACCATAGCTGGTACACTGTTCAAAAATATTTTCAGAACATCTGTTGGATGAAGGAATATGTTTGTGAGAATTTGTCTTTCACACTGCAACCCTTCCTGTGGACGGCACTATCTTTGACTTGTTTGCTCGCACTTCTATGTCTTGAATGAAAGAGGCTTCTGGAACGTGTTCCTCAACGGGGAAATATTAGAAAAAATTGGATTCTTTGGAAAGCTGGCCAAACCTGCCTGCTGAGAAATTATTTGCTGAGTGATCAGCTGGGCCGAGTTGCCATTAGAGGGCAGCAGATGGCTTTGTCATGTGTGGTGACCAACGCCAGAAGAGGCTGGGGAAGGAGTGGGGACATCACGGGAGCAGGAAATAGAAGGACATACAGAATACTGATATTTTTGTTAACCTTCTTTGCACTCGCCTATATATCCCTTGCCAGGAAGAGCTATAGCTTTTGAGTGAGAATAAAGTTATTTTTAAGTGCATAGGAAAAAAAAGGAAAAAATATGGCATTCTCACAGCAAGGTTTATAGTGGAGTCAGTGGATCACCTGCCTCAGATTATGCTAAGATGTCAGCGTAGAATGTGACTTTCCCTGACTTCCCGAATCTGACCGAGGCTGAGGGCTGGGAATCTGCATTTATTTAGCAAACTTCCAGGTGATTCTAGTGGACTCTCAGGTTTGAGGACCACCACACCGGATGAGTAGTCTCTAAACTTTTCTATCATGGAACCCCAAGGTATGTATGTTTGCCTGCTCATTTCTCTATTTGTAAGTTATAGACATAGATGTTGTCCTAATGTATCTTGTACATTATAAAACATTTCACAAAAATGGAAATTTTGAAAGGTTGAAAAAACATCTGTTAAATTTTATATATGAACTTCCCACGCCACATTTTGGATGAGAGGATAAGGATAATTCATGCTGATGAAATGTTGTTTATCTGATCTGCAGGCTGATTGTGATGGCCCAGTATTCGTTTTCTCAACGTCAACAGGCATGAGGCAACATGATTATCCATAGAGGTTTTATTTCTGCTCCAAGGAGTCACTGGGAATTCTCTCTCTCCTTCTCCTTCTCCCCAGAATTCACATTGGGTGCTGGGGAAAGTTGTCATGTTCACCCTCTTCCCCAACCTGATGCCCTGAGTGCAACTTCTGGGTGGGAAACTTGAGTGTGGATTGGTCGGTGTGTCGGCATCATAGAGCCCAGCAATGCCCAGGAACTTACACACCCTCTGGGACTACTTCAAGATGGAACAAGTTGCAAAATCATCTGCTATGAAACTCTGCCTACAAAAAGCTTTAAATTTGTGATTAAATTTGGCTCTTTACTTTCTCAGGTCAAAGGTCTCTTTGAGAACATAATGAAACCTATGAATTTTCTCTCCAGGATGGGGGCTAAAAATTACTCCTCTGACTGCATACACCACTTCAGAGGGTGTGAAAATGTCTGGAGTTCTCAAAGTGGGGACTCTGAACCAGCAGCATCAGTGTTTTCTGGGAACTTACTAGACATACTTCACCCTCAGAGCGTACTGAATCAGAAACTTTGCGGTGGGAAGAAGCCCTCCAGGTATTTTTGGTGAATATTCAAGTTTGGAAACACTCCAGAGCAATGGTTCTCAAAACGGCCTCCTTATTAGAATCACCTGGTGAGCTTAAGGAAAAAAAAGCACTGATGCCTGGGCTTCAATCTCCTTTAATTAAATCAGTATCTCTGGAGGTGAGGCCTGGACATTGGGATTTTTTTAAAATTAATTTTTATTGGAGTATAGTTGATGTACAATGCTGTGTTAGTTTCTGCTGGACAGCAAAGTGAATCAGTTATACATAGACATATATCCACACTTTTTTAGACTCTTTTCCCATATAGGCCATTTCAGAGTATTGAGTAGCATTCCCTCTGCTATACTGTAGGTCCTTATTAGTTATCTATTTTATATAGATTAGTTATCTATTTATATAGATAGTAGTGTGTCCATGTCAATCCAAATCTCCCAATTCATCCCCTCTCCCCCCTTCTTCCCTTGGTAACCATAAGTTTGTTTTCTACATCTGTGACTCTTATTTCTGTGTTGTAAATAAGTTCACTGTACCATTTTTTTAGATTCTACATATAAGTGACATCATATTTGTCTTTCTCTGATTTACTTCACTCAGTATGACAATCTCTAGGCCCATCCATGTTGCTGCAAATGGCGTTATTTTGTCCTTTTTTATGGCTGAGTAATATTCCATTGTATATATGTACCATTTAGGTTGCTTCCGTGTCCTAGATATTGTAAATAGTGCTGCAACAAACATTGGGGTGCATGTATCTTTTCAGATTATGCTTTCCTTTGGATATATGCCCAGGAGTGGGATTGCTGGATCATATGGTAGCTCTATTTTTAGTTTTTTTAAGGAACCTTCATACTGTTCTCCATAGTGTCTGCACCAACTTACATTCCCACCAACAGTGTAGGAGGGTTCCCTTCTCTCCACACCGACTCCAGCATTTATTGTTTGCAGATTTTTTGGTGATGGTCATTTTGACTGGTGTGAGGGGACACTGGGATTTTAAAAAGCTCTCCAAGGAGTTAAGCTCTGTGGACCCAGATTTTAATAAGGTAGGCTCTTCAGAGCAAACTAGTTCCTCCTACAGAGGAACTTTGAATGGCCTGACTCATCGCTCTCATTTACCAGCGAGGAAACTGAGGCCTGGAGCTTTCCCCAAGGCCGCACAGGTACTGACTGTCTCGGGCAGCATCCAGCTCTCCACCGTTCCCTGTTCCAGGAGGGGCCACACACTGAAACAGAGAACTGGTCACGTTCCTGAGGAAGTCTGGACAGGGAAGATGTGCGTGTTCAGCAGTAGCCGAGATCTCTGCATTTGCTGAAGCAAATCATTGACATCAACTCCCAGATGTTTTTATTCTTTAGTCCACTGTCTGCAGTACCTGCTGCCCATTTGCACGGAACTCAGCTCCTGGCGCTTTCTTGAGAATGAGCTTAACCTGTGCCGGGCTGGTGGAAAGCAGCGGAGCTGGAGTGCGGGGAGGGGGCGGTCTTGGTGTTGACACTTGCGGGTGTCAACTACCATATGACCCAGCAATCCCACTACTGGGCATATACCCTGAGAAAACCATAATTCAAAAAGAGTCATGTACCCCAATGTTCATTGCAGCTCTATTTACAATAGCCAGGACATGGAAGCAACCTAAGTGTCCATTGACAGATGAATGGATAAAGAAGATGTGGCACATATATACAATGGAATATTACTCAGCCATAAAAAGAAACGAAATTGAGTTACATGTAGTGAGGTGGATGGACCTAGAGTCTGTCATACAGAGTGAAGTAAGTCAGAAAGAGAAAGACAAATACCGTATGCTAACACATATACATGGAACTTAAGGAAAAAAATGTCATGAAGAACCTAGGGGTAAGACAGGAATAAAGACACAGACCTACTAGAGAATGGACTTGAGGATATGGGGAGGGGGAAGGGTAAGCTGTGACAAAGTGAGAGAGTGCCATGGACATATATACACTACCAAACGTAAGGTAGATAGCTAGTGGGAAGCAGGCGCATAGCACAGGGAGATCAGCTCGGTGCTTTGTGACCACCTAGAGGGGTGGGATAGGGAGGGTGGGAAGGAGGGAGATGCAAGAGGGAAGAGATATGGGAACATATGTATATGTATAACTGATTCACTTTGTTATAAAGCAGAAACTAACACACCATTGTAAAGCCATTATACTCCAATAAAGATGTAAAAAAAATAACAAAATTTTGATATTTCAGTTTTACAATGGAACTTTAAGTTAGCATAAGAAAGCATCCCTTCCTAGGTGCTTTTAGAAGAATTAGGGAGGTAGGGAGCACAGGGCTGAGAGTGTGGACTCTCACCCTCAAATAGTCTGACTCTCTGGGTTTATTTTATTCTTTCTTTATTGTTGACCGTGCCTCGAGGCATGCGGGATCTTAGTTCCCGAACCAGGGATAAAACTGTGCCCCCTGCAGTGGAAGCTCTGAGTCCTAACCACTGGACCGCCAGGGAAGTCCCTTTTTTATTTATTTTTCACTTTTTTTTCCGACTCTCTGGGTTTAGATCCTGGACTTCCCACTTGCTTTTTATGAGGTCCTAGGGAATTTATTTTTTCTAAGCTTCACTTTAGTCTTATACAAAATGGGCTAATCATAGTTTCTTTATCTTAGAGTTGTATCAAATAAAAACAAATGTAGGCTTAGAAAGGGGGAAACTTTATTCAAAAGGACTATTGCAATGGGAAAATCACCAATCTCAGGAACCTGCAGGCATCTCAAAAACAAATCAAAAAGGCTTTTCTTTTATGGGAGGGGTAAGCAGACCTTCGCAGCAATGGGAAGTTGGGTGAGCAAGGGGGCTTGATGGTCGGGAGTCTGACAGGAACGGTGTCTCACTGTGGTCAGCCCATTCCCCGGATAAGCTGATAAAGGGACAGTTGAGTGCTTGCCCAGGCTTAGGAGCAAGCAGAGTTCAGCGTCCTGTGAGGAGGAGAGGAGGGTCACTAAAGCTTGGTCAAGACAAAGAAGCAGGGAAGATACGGGCCGTTGTGGACACTTGGCTGGTTGTTTTGAGGATTAAGTGAAATTCTCCGCACATATCACTTACCAAGATTTCTGGGTATATACAGTGAATGCCGAGGTTTTTTTTTTTTTATTACAAATGCTTGATTCTAAAATGTGTGAGAGTAGCTTTTTCTTTCTCTTGAGCGGAATAATTTATTCATGGCGCCACAACAAGGATAACAGTCTATTCAGTGAGCATTTACTATGTTCCAGGCCCAATGGTGGGAAGGGTACAAATACTGATGAGTCAGAGTTTCCGAGCACAAGGAGTTCTCAGTCCAGAGGGAAAGAAGGAAGTGTTATGTGATGTAACTTGCAAAGGGCAACCGTTCTGACATATACAGGATGTCATGGGAGAATGTGGAGGGGTTGTCAATTAACTGGGGGTACTGTGATGAACGAAGAACAAGATGAGAAGTGAGCGAAGTCTTAAAGGAGAAGAAGGGCTTCCCTGGTGGCGCAGTGGTTAAGAACCTGCCTGCCAATGCAGGGGACACGGGTTCGAGCCCCGGTCCGGGAAGATCCCACATGCTGCGGAGCAACTAAGCCCGTGTGCCACAACTACTGAGCCTGCGCTCTACAGCCCACGAGCCACAACTACTGAAGCCCACGTGCCTAGAGCCTGTGCTCCGCAACAAGAGAAGCTACCGTAACGAGAAGCCCCCGCACCACAATGAAGAGTAGCTCCCGCTCGCTGCAACTAGAGAAAGCCTGTGTGCAGCAACAAAGACACCCCCCCCAAATTTAAAAAATAAAGGAGAAGAAGCAGTTACCCTAATGAATAAGAGGGAAAGAGTGTTCCCAGGCAGACAGAACAGCCCATGCACAGCCAGGATTTCAAAGAGTGTATGGGGTGCCAATGACAACAGGTAGTTACTGGATCCCTGAGTTCCAGGCAGAGCAAGGGCAGAGGCCAGTGGGGGCTGGGTGATGGAAGCCATCGAGAGGACAGGAGCATGCTAAGTTTTGTGTTTAGGACACATCTCGGCTCACTCCTGCATTTCTAGGTCTACCTAATACAGATGATGACATTCCCTAAGACAAGGATTTCAGGACAAGCAGGTATGGAGGGACTGGGAGAGTTCAGCTTAGAAATGTTGCTTTGAGGTGCCAGTGAGGAATTCAAAAACAGACATTGAGCAGGCAAGGCAGTGGTCTGGGCTGGAGATACAGACATGGGGGTCATGAACATAGTCATGAAACCACAGCAGTGAAGGTCATCTGGGAGTGTATTTAGACCAAGAAAAGCAGTGCTCTGAAGTCAGAACATTTAAGGAACAGAGTACCTTCTTTTCAAGGTATGTATGTCACTTTGGTGATGGGCAGATATTTGTTTATGCACATATTTGGGCATTCAACCAATTACTGAGCACTTTCTGTGTGTAAACACTGTTGGTTTCCAGGACAAAGAACTATGGCTTTCCTCCTCAAGCAGTACACATTCTAGACGAGTGATTCTCAACAATGGGTGACTTTGCCCCCCAGGGGACATTTGCAACATCTGGAGATATTTTTGGTTCTCACAACTGAGAAGGAGAGGTTGATACTAGTATCTAGGTGGTAGAAGCCAGGGTTGGGGCTAGACATCCTACAGTGCACTGGGCAGCTCTTCTCACACCTGACAAAGGATTACCTCACCCAGATGTCAGCTATGAGGAGGCTGAGAAGCCCTGATCTACACTAAGAAACAGGAGGTGTACACAGTCAAGAAAGTAAAAAAACCCATTCCCTTCTCCAAACTGAGTATGGTGGCTTTGTAACGTGTTGACTTGGCTAGGTCAAACTGCATTTCCCAAAGGCATGCTTCCCGTGAGGGTGCACCACAAGAGCGATTCGTGCCAGCTCTGGAGGGCAGACGGGAAGCAGTAGCACCTTGTAACTCCTGCACACTGTCGTTGACATAAAGCAGCGGCTGGATCTACAGCTGCTCGCCTTCCCCAGGATCTTCAGCTTCTCTGACCCCGGGGTCCACCACACCCAGTGTGTGTTTAGCTCCGTGGTAAAGGGTTCTACCTTCTGCAGGACACCCGTACCATTGGAGTCAGAGGCAACGAGAACTGACACGGGTTTCAGTCCATCCTCCTGGTCTTCAGCTCGTGCTGTGGATTCCAGTTTGTTCATGCTCTCTCACCCTTTACAACCATCTTCCCTTGCTGATTGCCTGCCCTGTGGACTTCCAGCCCCAGCATCAGACACAGAGACAACAGTCTCTCTGAGACTGCCTAGCTAGCTCCCACCATTAGTAAGGGAAAATCCTTGTAATTTTTACACACATGGATCTTTAATCTCTGACTGAGCCATGACTGATATGCTGGCCTGAGGTCAGTGTCAGTCTGTTCGTATTTCTAACACAGGACAAAGTAATTTTGTAGAAAGGCAGATTTTTTCCTCCCTGGGGCCAATCTCAGTGGTCCTCTCCCATGAATTATTCTAAACCCTGGACCTATTCTTTTCTTTTTTCTCCTTCTCCTCCTCTTCTCTCTTCTCTCTTTCTTTATTTGTCCTATTTCCCCTTTTGGACGAATGTACTCCATAGATGAGCACCCATAGTTATTCCATAGTTTGTTGGCTAAATAGGAATGTACTTCATGTACCCTTTCCATGCGATCATCCAAAGTCATCAGTCATATCCTGTTGCTACCTGGGTCTTTGTCGATTGAAGGATTATGACGCCTGTCTTGAGATGTTCCATCTGACCATTAGTTTTTTGTTGTTGTTGCTTTTGTCTCCATCTGGAGATCCTCCAGAGCCCTTGTGTCTTCCTGAAGCTGCTCACAGGAGAGCTGTCCTCAGTTCCTGGGCAGACTTCTCCTAGGACTTGAACAGTGGGAGGAGAAGCTGGGTCCTACTTACATGTAATTGTTCAGCACTTCATTATAACTTCTTGCCTACAACTGTATTTGTGACTGGTATGTTTGGGTAAAACCTGGAATTCCTTTTTCTCTCTTTTCCTCCATCACCACTAAGAGCTCAGGCTCATCAGAGTGTTATGTGTATGTAGCTGGGTAACATCTTCAGAAAATAATTTAGGTTTTATTTTGCTCTTCCTAGCACCCCACTTTTCCTTTCCCCCATTCAAGTGGGGCTTTGCGCTCATGGGCCCAGTAGAATGCTGACACAGAAGGGAAAACCCCAAGAACAACCCAAGTTAAACCCTGGCTCAGCAGCACTCAGAGTCAGAAACCAAACGCAGTTATAGAAAATACAATTTTAACTTTTATACTCATGGATCACTCCAGCCCCTTGCTCAGTTTGTAACACAGACGCCCACTTCCTGCTTTTTTTGGGTGCTCATTTTTGAAATCTTCCTACAGTTTATTTCAGGATGAGGGGCACTACTTCACTCAGTGTGAGGCTATAGGAGAAAGAAAAATGGGCCCTGGGCACCTTCATTGACACAACAAATTTATCGATTGCCTATTATGTGCTAGGTCCCCTGTTAGGCATGGGGATGTAGACTTGAATCCAGATACTGTCCTTGCCTCAAAGAATTTGTAGTCCAAAGTGTAGAGATATGTCATGTACTCCAGAAAGCAACACAAGGTTGGTAACTCCCATAAAAGAAGTTTCTGCAGGGAGATGACCAAGAAGGCAGAGTAGGAAGACCCTGAGCTCACCTCCACCCACAGCACAGCAAAATTACAACTATTTACAGAGCAACTATCTGTGAGGAGGACTTGAAGACTAGCAAAAAGATTTTCCACAACTAAATACATAAAGAGGAATGACAACAAGATCAGTGGGAGGAGTGGAGACACGTTATAATCAGGACCCACACCCCTGGGCTGGCAGTCCACAAACAGGAAGAATATCACAGTCGTAGAGGTCCTCTTCAAGGAGTGAGGGGTCTAAGCCCCACATTGGGTTCCCCAGCCTAGGGATCCTATACTAGGAAGATGAACTCCCAGAATGTCTGGCTTTGAAAACCAGCAGGGCTTATGTTTGGGAGAGCTGGGGAGTTATAGGAAGCAGAGACTCTACTCTTAAAGGGCACATGCAAAATCTCACGTGCTCTGAGACCCAGTCCAGAGGTGGTAGTTTTAAAGGAGACCGAATCACACCCACTTGCTGATCTTAGAGTGCATCCTGGAGACTCAGGAGGCAACTGGGACCACCCCCACCCTCCAAGAATGGGGATGGTGGTCCTTTTGGGGAGCTCGTTCTTTTTTAAAAAAAAATATTTATTTATTTATTTATTTGGCTGCACCAGGTCTTAGTTGTGGCACGCAGGATCTAGTTCCTGCGAGATCTAGTTCCCTGACCAGGGGTCAAACCCAGGCCCCCTGCATTGGGAGCACAGAATCTTAACAGCTGGACCAGCAGGGAAGTCGGGGGATCTCATTCTATTGGGATAACATCAGCAATGGCAAGTGCCCTTTTCAAATCCTCCCTCCAGCCTATTAGCACCATGGACCTGGGAGAATTAATATTGTTAAAATGTCCATACTACCCAAAGCAATGTACAGATGTAATGCAATCCCTATCAAAATACCCATGACATTTTTCACAGAACTAGAACAAATAATCCTAAAATTTGTATGGAACAGCAAAAGACCCCAAATAGCCAAACAATCTTGAGAAAAAAAAGCAAAGCTGGAGGTATCACGCTCCCTGACTTCAGACTTTACTACAAAGCTACAGTAATCAAAACAGTATGGTACTGGCACATAGATCAATGAAATAGAATAGAGAGCCCAGCAATAAACCCATGCACTTGTGGTCAATTAATCTATGACAGAGGAGCCAAGAATATACAATGGGGAAAAGATAGTCTCTTCAAAAAGCGGTGCTGGGAAAACTGGAGAGCTACGTGTAAAAGAATGAAATTAGAACATTTTCTCACACCATATGCAAAAATAAACTGAAAATGGATTAAAAACCTAAATATAAGACTGGAAACCATAAAACTCCTAGAAGAAAACATAAGCAGAACACTTTTTGACATAAATCATAGTAATACTTTTTTTGGACCTGTCTCCTAAGGCAAAGGAAACAAAAGCAATAATATTGTAATAACTTTGTGTGGGGACAGATGGTTGCTAGACTTATTGTGATGATCATTTCATAATGTATGTAAATGTTGAATCACTACGTAGTACACCTGAACCTGACATAATATTGTAGGTCAACTATATTTCAATAAAAACTAAATTTTCTGGACAGTTGGATGAGCAACCTTGAGAGGTGTGTGTATTTATAGGAGGATGTACCAAGGGAGGGGCCCATTCATCTTTACCGATTGTTTCCTGTCTCTTCTTTTTAAGTCCTCTTATCCATGGTAAGCTATTTTCCCTAACTTCAAAGCAATTAGATTTGAAATCTTTTGTGTGAAAACATGTCAAAGACTTGTTTTAGTTCTTTATCTGTAAAATAATGAGACTAGAGTTGATGATGACTCCAATCCCTTCATTTCTAAAGTTCTGAGTCAATGAAAACTCCTGAAAAAAGAATTGATGTGTCTTCCCCACATTCTTATTTCCTCATCAAAGAACGTTGGTAGTGAATCAGTCCCTAATGCCCTGACAACTCTGAATCTCTGGAACACCATTACCTGTGTCACCTTTAGGGTTTAGCATGTACTACATTGATTAATATTAATCAGTAGAGTGTGAGCTCCCAATGGACTGTTATGGGGTCTGACTTGTCATTGTTGGTGCATGCCAGTCTGTGGTCTAAATCAACGGTTGCTCAAAGTGGCTGGATTTTAGCATCACCTGGTGAGCTTTCAACACTACATAATGGAAAAAAGACAAACTTTCATGCCTGACGCCTAGATTTTCAGATGCAGTAGGTCTAAGCTGGGGTTCAGGAATCATAACTTTAGAACATTTCCTTGGTGATTCTAATGATCAGCCATGTTGGAGAACCAATGGTCTAAACTGAATTGAAACACGTTGTGTGTAAGTGTGTGAGTGTATGTGTATGTGTGTGTTTGTATTTATAGTTCTGCCAATGAGATCTTAATTGCCTACCTGCCTGCCTTTCTTCTTTCCACTTAAGCAAGTGCCAGACGCACTTTCTGACCTCAGAGTTCTCATTATAGTGAGGGAAGAATTACAGCATGTAACTCTTTGTGTCTTCAGTGCCCGGCCCCCAGTGGCCAGCACTATGATTAGTAATTGCTTTCTTGGTGACTGTGAGAAAACCAGTTTTTGGTGTGCTGAATTTACATAGTGCAGCCAATCAGCTTGGCAGGAGCAG
This sequence comes from Mesoplodon bidens, assembly GCF_964165515.1. Taxonomy (NCBI): domain Eukaryota; kingdom Metazoa; phylum Chordata; class Mammalia; order Artiodactyla; family Ziphiidae; genus Mesoplodon; species Mesoplodon bidens. The sequence continues at coordinate 131,144,592 of NC_138161.1, forward strand.
AAGTGAGACTCTAGCTTGTAACACCCTCTAAGATCCTCCGTATTATACATCAGTCATATAGACAACCCCACAGGCCTCTTTGTTTCACCCTTGGGGGACTCCAAAATCTCTTGATGATTGATTGCCTTTCAGTAGTCCTTTTACAGATGGGGAAACTGAGACTTAGAAAGCAACTTTCCCAGGATCCCCAAGCTGATATGTGGGTAGTTGGGGTTTGAGCTGAAATCAACAGAATGCATTTGACTCCATATTAGTGCCTGACTCATAAAACAAAAGCTAATGTCTTAATATAACATGTAGAACTGATAACACTTATTATCTTAATCCTGGGCCATACATAGGCTGACAAAATTATTACCCAAATCAACTTTTTAAAAACATTGTTTTTTGTTTGAGCAAAGGAACATTTGTAGAAAAGAGGAAAAGAGGGTGTTATTCATTCAATCTTTTGCCCCTACCTCCCCAAAAGCACACAATCTTTATTACCTCTGAATTCTGATTTTAATTTAATATACATAAAGAAACCCTAGCAAATGATGGCAGGCCCAGAAGATTAGTTACAAGTAATTCAAACATGTTAGCACAAAAGAAAACAAAAATTATTTATGATCTATCAGTCATTCTTTTTTTCCACAGATCTTAAAAATAAAAATTGGTCTTAGCTTCTCATTTTCAATGTGCTTTCTTCCTTTGACTTCTGTAAAACTTCCAATGATATTAACACCTCTATATACAAAGAAGCAGTGTGGCAGTACATGTGACCTTATACATTTTTCACTCTTAAAGAAAAAATTATGAAATATTTGCTTTGAACCTGCTCTTTGATTCTAAGAGGAAGCTAATTTGAAAGATTCATAAATATTACTGAAGTGGCCAAACTATTTTTTATTTGAAACTAACATAAAATTCTAAGGTGAGCTGACCTGGTTGGAAAGGAGAAGGAATAACTCTGGCCTTCCTAAGCTTTGTCAGTTAGGAAGCAGATAGGAATTGGCAACCCCAAGAAGAGAAGAATAAGTTAAATGTATCTTCTCACACACCACTAATCAGAACAGCTGATCATGGAGGTTTAGACTGGTCCATCTCCCTAGAAGGTAGAAAAAGTTAATTAATTACAACATCATTTTTTTTCTTTGCTTTCTCCTCCCCTCCCTTTCCCTTCCCCATCACCCCTCTTATTCCTGATTACTCCTACCCCTTATTGGTTACCTACTGAATGTTTTCTGTACTTTTCTGACTTGGTTTCAGAGTTTTAATCTGTTACTTAACTTGTGCTTAGGCTATAGGTGTGGAAGCTTCATTTTATTTTCCATCATTTTATTATTAAAATTAATTTTGACAAGTGGCACATGGGGCTCAAGTGATGTATCTGAAGCCACAGTTAATAAGCAGAGGAGCCAGGACTTCATAAGTAGAGAACCTGGGGAGGTGGAACCCAGAGACTGTGTTCTTTTCCTTGAAGATATGCTGTCTTCACACGGATTTCCATCCTCTTAAGGAAATAACAGTCGGTACGATGTACTGAGCCTTCTGTTATTAACGTGGATGCTTTTTTTTTTTTTTTTTTTTTTTTGCTGAGCTGCTTGGCATGTGGGATCTTAGTTCCCTGACCAGGGATCAAACCCGTGCCCCCCGCAGTGAAAGCACGGAGTCTTAACCACTGGACCACCAGGGAAGTCCCCAACTCTCAAGTTCTATTTAATTTTTTCCCTCATACTTCAATCCGTGCTCTAAAATAACTTTATGTGTATGAATAATTGACTGATCTGGCTTGTTCAGTAGTTGAAATAATCACCTTGTCCTACTGTCCATAGGTTTATTTTTATTTTTCATATTGTTGATAATTTACAGTCTTATCTGGAGAGCAAATCTCAAAATGATTTCGTTTTATTTTTTGCACTTAAGAATGATGATTCTCTTCTATATCTTTTCCAAGGGAAAGAAAATACCCTTCCATATATTACTCGACAACTTTAACCTACTTCTAGATCTATTTAGGAAATAAAACATTTGGGGACAGACTGTGATGCGTATTCCTGACAATATGTGCCTATAACAGATGTCCACTTCCTGCGGGGATCTTCATGTAAACATCATCATAAACTTCTATATGTATATGGAGTAGGGGTAAGACTGAAAACTTTGGTCAGCTTCAGCCTGGGTACGTTAGCATCGCAGAGAGCAGAACTTCCCTCAGCTGCTAGAGGGGCTGCCTGGACTTTCCAGCCTGGCTCTGGTTTCCTGCTGTCACTGTCACCCTTTCCACCCCCTCATCCCATTAGCGCTGGTGGCCTGACATGGCCTCCTGTGTGCTGAGAAGGAAGGACAAAGACCCCAACTCACCCGACAGCAGCCACAGCACTGGCAGTCTCCACACAGGGTCCCCAGGAGGCCGTTGATCACCTGGATGGCACAGATAAGTATCTGAACCGCTCCTATGATCAGCAGGATGGAGAAGAGGGTCAGATGCCAGGGAATCACGTTGTCAGGCTTTTGGCACTGGCTCCATAAGTCACTGTCCCTGAGGTAATCTCTGTCGGGGACATGGGGGAGAAAGGAGATGTTGGTAAAAAGTGTGCAATACCCTAGGCTAGAAAGTCACCATAACGGTTTTTCTTTTGCAGTACTGTCTATCCAAGATATAAGCTCCATGAGAAAAAAAAAATCCCATAATAACAACACTTTTAAAAACAATACCTAACAATTTTATTGAGTATAGACTATGGTGCCAGACCCTGTTCTGAACATTGAACACATATTCACTCCTTTATTTCTCATAGAAACTTTATGGTTCTTTTCTTCCATTTCACAAATGAGAACATTGAGGCACAGAGTGGTTAAGTGACTTACCCCAGCTCACACAGCTACTGAGTGACAGAGTGATTTTTATGAGCCGACCAGGAGGATGGGTAAGTTTAATATCTATTAAGGGGCAAGGAAAATGAAGACACTCCAGGAGCAGAATCTCACAAATGTTCACGGCCTTTATCCTACTATTGTCCTTAAGGACCTTTTGGACTTCTGATAAATTATCTGTCACGTCTAGTGGCCGTGTGAAGCCATGTAAAGTACAGTTGTGTCATATAGTTACAGGGAAGAGCTTGATTCTTTTAAGGCCTACTTCTAGCCAAACTGTGAACTGACTCAGCTATATTTTTGTGAAGATGTAGGGATTCCACCTGCAAAAAGAGTTAATTAACTAAAAGGAAGAAATAATCTGCTGCCTTAATACACATTTTATAAAAACTTTGAAATAGGAGAAACTGCAATATATTTATAAAATATATACATTAGGAGTCCACTGCAATATCAAGGGCATTGTGCCTTAGAGGAGAAATGTGAAGTGCGGTATCTTTAAGACAACAATGAGGGTAAAGCGGGTAAAATCTCTTCATATTTATATTCCTTCTCACATTCTTAAAGCCGCAAATTGGTCTCTCCCTCTTCCTTTACTGTCCTCTCTCCTTTCAAGGCCTCAATAGGAAACTCTCCATCTGACTACTAAAGTAATATCCACCTCATTGTTTTTAGATCATTTTGACGATCTGTGTCTGATGATTTCCAATGCATCGGCACACATTTATTTGAGATACATTCTGTATTAAGATTCTGAAAAATCTTTGAAATGATGGAAGATGCCCCAGAGTTTAGTAGAGCAGAAGGGATAAAGGAAAGAATGAGACTTTCGCTCTTGATTTAAAAATAAAACATTGTTTATCACATTGATTCACCTTCCCATGAGAATACAGGTTCTAGCAGCTCACGGGCTGTGTGACTTGTGTATCCCTCTGTAAAATGGGAATAACAATATCAAATCATAGGGTTAAATAAGGATTAAATTAAAGTGAGGATTAAATGAGTTAACACGAGTAAAGCACTTAGAACAGTGCCTAGCATATAGTAAGTTTTCAATAAACCCTAATATTGTTATTATTTTACTTAAGCCGAGCAGTCCGGTCTAAAGGAAAAAGGCTGGTATTTTGGATTCAGATGGACCTGGGTTTGAATCCAAACATTCCTCTCACTGGCTGTGTATTCCTCACACAAGTCACCTACCACCCCCCACTCCCTGGCCTTCACATCAGTTTCTTCATCTATAAAATGGGCTGAGAACAACCTCACTATTGTGAAATTTCACTGAGATAATATACCTATGTATTGTTGTATAAGACTTCTTTTCATTATGATACTATTATTTCTAAAATTTATTTTTGGCTGCGTTGGGTCTTCATTGCTGTGCGTGGTCTTTCTCTAGTTGCGGTGAGCGACGGCTACTCTTCGTTGTGGTGCGCGGGCTTCTCACTGCGGTGGCTTCTCTTGTTGCGGAGCACAGGATCTAGGCGCGCGGGCTTCAGTAGTTGTGGCACGTGGGCTCAGTAGTTGTGGTGCACGGGCTTAGTTGCTCTGCGGCATATGGGGTCTTCCCGGACCAGGGCTCCAACCCGTGTCCAGGAAGATTGGCAGGCGGATTCTTAACCACTGCACCACCAGGGAAGCCCCCATTATGTTATTTTTAAAACACTCATTTTTCCATTCTGTTTTTTTTCCATGTAGTCCTTCCTATCTTTACAATTTTTCAACTTGATGATTATAAGAGGTTATAAAAAGACAATATTTTTCCAGGCACATTTTATAAAGAAAAGATCCTAAGGTGAAGTAATTGGCAGTCCCCAGTTTGGATCCTCGGCTGGAGAGTTTGTCCAGTGGTGGGACAACACCACCCCCTGGTGGTGATATTGTTGAACCGCTCACGGGGGAATTTGAAAGCAAGGATTGAGTTTGGGTGGAGAAATCCTCTCAGTTTCACTCCAGCTGCCGCCTCACCCCGTACAAACCCTCACGGATAGCTGTTCCACAGGCCCTTCTTCTTTTCCCCCAAACTCTCAGGTTCTGAGAGTCTCAGATCCCGGGAAATGATTGCTGCGTCCAACCCTCCAACCCCAGGTGAGAGAGGGCCCTAATTTTTCATGGATCGGGAGGCTAAATCATGCTTCCACATTCTGTGACATGAGGAGAGCTGAGGCAGTTTAAACCCACTGAATCTCATCATTGTGAAAGGCGGCCCCACCTGAGATGCAGTAATTCCATCAGCCTCAGAGTAGAACCCCATGGATTTCATACAACTCACTTCTTGCCAGCAGCAAAGGCAGCTGAAGGACGGAGCAGGGGAGCCCGAGGGCTTTGCCTGGGTAACTCGGGCGCCACCTCCTCCTCTGAGACAGACGCCTTGATGCTCCTGCCCTCAGCTGGCTGTGGTACCCCTTCTGTGCTTCCCAGCCCTCTGGTTCCTTCTGGTACACAGTGCCCAGGACCCTGAGCTGTCCTCATCTGTCCATTTGTCTGTCTTCTCTTTGTGACTAGACATCCACAAGGGTGGAGAGCATGTCCCCATCTCTGTCCCCAGTTCCAGCACAGGGATGTTCAGTAAATGAGCAGCTTTCATGTACGGGGTCCTGCCCGTGTTCTGGGTGCCGGGCTAGCTGCGTTCCATCATCCCTCCCAACCTACGAGGAGGTGCTACTTTTCTTGAACAATGTCCCAGGAAATATCCACTGAATGAATGAACATATACACAGATTAAGAAGTTGAGGGGGGAGGGGCAACATGGGGGAGGGGATTAAGAGGTACAAACAATTAGGTATAAAATAAGCTACGGGATATATTGGACAACACGGAGAATATAGCCAATATTTTATAATAACTATAAATGGAGTATAACCGTTAAAAATTGTGAATCACTACATTGTGCACCTGTAACTTATGTAATATTGTACATCACCTCTACTTCAATTATAAGAAATGTACTGCTAAAAAAAAGACATTAAGTATTTAGAAAGTGTTAAAAAAAAAAAAGGCTGAGGCTAGAGAATGTAAGTGCCTGGATTTGATCTTCCTTCTCTCTGACTCCAAAGCTGGTGCTCTTAATCATTACACACATTCCCTGTATTTGAGTAATTTTATCCCTTTAGAATAATTAAAATATGATGAATTTATGAAATTTGATTTACACAATACACCTCTAATAGTGTGTATAGTTATCTCTAATAGTATGTCAATCAAAGTTTTCCTTTACCATAATAAAGAAATTATTCTCTTTGAACCTTCCTGCGACTGGTTGAAACTATTGAAATTAATCACAAAATTATCATAAAAGCATAACATTTTAGGAAGTTCTAATGCGTCATAATAAATTCCATTCACAGCAATGCTATATTCATAAAAGTGGATCATAACGTTGAATGTTTCGCGAGTGCTGCGGGGCAGTAATGGTACATTATGTCCATCACGTTATTTCATCCCTGCCTGAACCTGTGAGGTAGATCTTGCTGCCACCCCATTTCACAGAGAAAGAGCTGAAAGGTGAATGCATCACCCAAGATCACACCACTGGTATGTGGCAGAGGTGGAGCTGGACCCTAAGTCAAGTCGGGCCAAGGGCAAAGCCGGATCTTAACATCTCTGGGGGTTTCCTGCTACATGAAAGCTGGGAACAGGTTGGTGCAATGCCATCTCACCCCATCCCTGTGGCTTTCAGCTCTGGGGAGTGTGTTCGCAGCAGTGTATGGGGTTTCTCGCTAATAAGCAATCACTGAAGAGCAGCTGCAAATGTCTTAACTGAAAGTCCAGGCAGAACACCGAATGGTGTCGGTTCTGTGCTTAATGAGAGAGTCCTCTCCTCACCCCTGAATTCCTTCCCCAGGGAGCAGGGAGGGTTGCAGCCTGACCGGGCCGTGCTGTGCTTGGCTGTGTTGCTTGTCTCTCTCCCACTGCTGATTGTCTTTGGCCTTGCCTCCTGCATTCCCTCCCGCAGCTGTCCCCATGCCCTCGCAAGCTGCTTCCCTTTTAGCAGCTCAGGGTCAAGGTAGAGGTAGCCAATTGTCTCAGAAAGGAAGACCTTGTTTGGGAGGAGGTCCTACTTCAAAGGAAGCCGAGAGGGTGTATCTCAAAATGTCCCAGATTTCTTCTCCCTTCTAGGATGCCTCTTTAGTATGGTTCCCATGACAGAAAAAGTTAACTGTCTTTGTTCCTTTGAAATGACCTCCAACAAACATTTTTAAGGAAAATAGAACTAAATTCTATGGACTTGAAGAGTCCTGATTTTTGTGTCCCAAGCTGGAAACCTCAGAATCCACCTTGATAACCTTCCCTCTTTCTCCTCATACCTAATCCTGATGATTCCATCTCAGACAGTCTCTGACATTTCTCTCCTTTTGAGCCCCAATTCCGCTGCCTTGGAGATGGTCAGGATTTTATCTGGTTGTTACTCTAATCTCCTACCTTGCTCCCTCCTTCAGTTACTGAGACCTTCCATTCATCCTCCACGTCGCTACCATCATGATCATACTAAAACTCCCAAGTGGTCGTGACTTATCCTGCTCGAAGTCCTCTGCTGTTCCCCGATGTCTTGAAGGTCTACCTGCCTCTCAATCACCCGCATCCTGTGGGTCCCTTTTCACCAGCCCCAACATTCACCCTGAGCTTCTGGTCACTCAGAGAGCTAACATTCTCTGAGCACGTGGGCCCTTTTCGAAGTTGCCTCAGGACTTTCTCTCTCTCTGCCTGAAATGTGGCTCCCATCCTCTCTGGAAGGCACACTTCTGTGCATCTTCCAAAACCAGCCCATGTCACCTCCTCCCAGAAGTTTCCCTTGCACGCCTCCATTTCCCCCTTTCGGCAAGTGAGGGTCTGTTGCCTGTCGTCACCCTAACTTACCATGTACTCACTGGGGCAGGGACCAGGTCTGTCCTTCTGTGCTCCATGTATGGGACAGGCTTCAGCACAAAGTAAGGTCCTGTCAAGTGCTTTTGTTTTTTTTAATTCTCCTACTAATCATTAGCTGTGAAGCCCTGGGCAAATTAACTTTTTGAACTGTATTTTTCTACTGTAGGGATAAGAAATCTTTTGAGATTTATTAGGAATATTAGGTGAGATAATGCATGCAAAAACACTCAGCCATTAATCATTAGAAGGAGGAGGAGGAGAAAAACGAGGAGGAGGTGGTGGAGGAGGAGGGGAAGGAGGAAGAGGAGGAGAAGGGAGAGACGCTGCCACTGCCATTTGGTGATAAGGGAAACTGTCCTGAGTCCTCTTCTTTGATCTCATACAAGTGATTATTTCTTTTCACTCACTAAGGAGCTGTGTATGAATGTTACACTTGCAGCTGCAACAACAACTCCTGTGATGCTTACACACTGGGATCCAATAGATAAGAAGAGTCCATGGGATAGTAAAAAAGATTGGAGACAGAGGCCACTGAGCTTTTCAAGAGGGACTCTACAAAAATCAGATAGTGCAAGTCAATATAAACTGTGCTCTAGAAAAAACATTGTGACTTGAAGTCAGAAAACTTGGATTTGAGCTTCCATCATTAAGAACAGTATTCCTTTGGGCAAGTCAGTTCTCCTCTCCGGGCCTCAGCTGAATTACCTCTGAAGGAGTGCTTTTTGTGAGGATCAGATGAAACATTGTGGGTGAAGGCATGTTGTTAACTGAAAACACCAAGCAACACAAGGTGCAAGGATTGTTGTAAGAAACTCAAGATGAGCTTCTGCAGTTGGAGGGGAGGTTTGGAGCTGGCAGTAGGAGATAAGATCATAAAGGAAGACAGGACATGGGATGTAGGGAGAATGGCAAGCTGAGGAAAGCCCGCCAGGTGACAGGGGTGCAGTGAGACACCCTGCCTGGACCCATCCTCCTGAAAGCCCTTCCTGTAACAATCGTGGCCTATTTCACACCAAGAGTGGACTTGCATTTTATGTGGGATTAAATTCTAGAGTCAGGGCATGATGGGAAAGAGCACGAATAGTCAAAATCATTCTTATCTTATGAATCACCTGGAAAGTATAATATATATGATTTTGTAATAAACCCCTATGCAGCCATTTTTGATCATACTGTGGTTTGAAGCCACTCTGCAGATGTCCAGGTATGCAAACCTTTCCCCTTCAGATAAATATCAAAGCCCTACAGTGAACAGAGGATGGGCGGAGAATTCTGAAATGTTCCTGCTTTCCTGCACAGTTTATTCTGTGTTTGTTATTAAAGCGCTCTAATCTGATACCTGTTAATGGATGGGTTAGTTGCTGTTGTGAGGAGTCGATAAAACAACACATATGAAAGCATCTATCACATAGTAACGTGTGATACATGGGTCTGATGTGAATGCAAACTTGCTTCAGCAGGAGGATAGATGCAGAGGGCTTTGAAAAGTGGTTTCCTCAACCTAAATGTCCATCAACAGATGAATATAAAGAAGATGTGGTACATATATACGATGGAATATTAGCCATAAAAAAGGATGAAATGATGCCATTTTCAGCAACATGGATGGATCTAGAGATGATCATACTATGCGAACTAAGTCAGAAAGAGAAAGACTAATATCATACATCACTTATATGTGGAATCAAAAATATGACACAAATGACCATATCTATGAAACAGAAACAGATTCACAGATATAAAGAACAACTTGTGGTTGCCAAGGGGGGGTGGGCCAGGGGAGGGATGGATTGGGTGTTTGGGGTTAGCAGATGAAACTATTATATAGAGAAGGGGTAAATAACAAGGTCCTACTGTATAGCACAGGGAGCTATATTCAATATCCTGTAATAAACCATAATGGAAAAGAAAATGAAAAAGAATGTATATGTATGTATAACTGAATTGCTTTGCTGTATACCAGAAGTTAATACAACATTGTAAATCAATGATACTTCAACTAACAAAAAAAAAAAAAATTAAAAAAAAAAAAGAAAAGTGGTTTCCTCTCCTCCCCCGAGGTGGCAATTCCCATGGTGGCCCACAGAAGAGTTGTCACTGTCCTGACCTGGGGCATTGGTCCCAGCCCACCCTAAGCAGGTGTGAGTGTGCCAGGGGAGGGTGTGAGGTCCTCATGTCAGAACAATATAAGACCATTGTCCTGCCTTGGGGTGTTACTTGGTATGCCTTGTGTTTCTCTCTCCTTTGTTTTGGACATAGATTTATTCAAATTGATTTTAAGTCCATCAAGGGGAGTAGCGTTCACATTACAGAATAAATAGAAAACAGGTTTAACACTGCACTGACGCTGTGGATAGAAATACTAGCAGAAGGGTCGTTGAAAGGAGACATAATATGTAGCTTCACAGTCGCACCCCTGGGTGGGGGAGAGGGAGCCATTGGGGGAGGGACCTCAGGAGGTGGCTCAACCTTATGCTGTCTGAATGCTGTGCTCAAGCAAGCCAAGTCCACAGCAGTCCTCTGTAAGAGGAGGGGGCTTTCCACAGTAAAACAAACACCGATGGCAATCACTGCATGTGATATGAGGACATTAGAGGGCTTGTACTCCTGTTTCACTACAGAGAAGTGTAGGGATGATATTTTAGGCAAAACACTTGTGGGCAAACTGAGACCTGGTGTCATACAGAACCAGCCTCCTCCATCTGCTCCATTTGAAGCCTGCTCTCGAGGTTCTGTAGCCTCTCACTATACATTAATAAATAGGGGTCTGACTTAAATAATCGGTGTCAGATTTTTTTAGGCATGGCCTCATCCTCTGTGTACAGGAGGACACATCAACTCTAATTCCCGACCACCTAGACATGTCACTCCCTGTGTTATTGTCCAGAATGATGAACAAAACAGAGATTGTCCCAGCCCCCTTGGAAGTTAGCGTCTAGTGCAGCCCTATCTAATCATGCTCAGTGTTGTCCCTAATAGCTGTGTGCAGCTACTGAGTGCTTGAAATATGGCTAGTGTGACTGAGGAATTTTAAGCTTTATTTCATTTACGTGAATTTAAGTTTAAGTAGACACGTATGGCAACTGTCTACCGCCTTGAGCAGTGCGGTCTAGGGGCAGCAGGATGTGTAATATAAAAAGACTAATAATACTCCAAGTTAGAAGACGTGAGTTTGCTCCCTGTCTCTGCTGCCCACTAATTGCGAGACTTGGAGCACATCACACTTATTCAGCCTGTCTTGGTGGGGAGTTACTACCTCTTGACGTTGCTGTGGAGATTAAATTATAAATTTATTTTTTAAAAAGTTCTTTATAGGGACTTCCCTGGTGGCGCAGTGGTTAAGATTCCCCGCTCCCAATGCAGGGGGCCCAGGTTCGATTCACGGTCAGGGAACTAGATCCCACATGCATGCTGCAACTAAGAGTTCGCATGCTACAACTAAGACCCAACACAACCAAATAAATAAATATTAAAGAAACAAGAAACAAAACCCCAAAAGGGTTGGTTATGATCATTTAAAAAAAAAAAAAAAAAAAAAAAAAAAGTTCTTTATAAACTACAAAGTACCGTGAAAATAGGAAGTGTTACTTTAATGAGTTCTATTAACAATAACTCTCATGAAGAACCTACAGTGTTTTCAAGGTCGTTTTCCATACATCTGCACCTTAAGAGATTGTTTAGTTATCCATCATTTGGGGTATTAGTGAAAGCCTTTGAGCTCTGTTAATGAGTAATCATTCTCTTTTTCTGTTATAAGATTTTCAATGGAAGGCACTGTTCTCTGTTTATTAATATTATTCGTTGCCTCATGTTGATGCTAATAAATGTTTGAATGCAAGTGGTGACACCACCAACCTCCTTCCCTCAGGCCAACTGAGTGCCCTCTTCCATTATTTCTCCTGGTGTCTGTCCAAAGAGCACCTAGAGGTGAGATCTGGTGTGACTTCACCCCACAACTCCAGCTCTGCCGCAAAGGAGCAACTTGCCTGAGACTTGTAAACGGAAGATGGCGGACCTTGAGCAGTCCCCCGTGGGCCTTTACCTGCTGGTGCCCCCAGTGGTGACATGTGAGCATTGAAGGGTGTACCTTACCCGTCCAGGAAGGGGTATCCCCACGTGCTATTATTGACCATGAGGCATTTTGGACCCTTGTGGATGGAGACAGCTGAGATGATAAATGAGTAGCCGGCACCCAAGACTCCAACCACAGCAAATATTGTGGAGATGAACATCTGAAAGAGAAGGAGAGAGACCGCCAGGTTCTTAAGGTGTCCAGAGATTACACACAGCACGCCTAACTGGCCTGTCATTGAGCATGGTGAATATGGGGAAGTTATGGGGTATGCAGCCAGTTTTTACTGGAAATGGGGCCTGTGGGGTCTCCTAGAATGAATTTTGGTGTCTCATGTCCCTCTCTCCAACCCCATCCCCATCTTTTTCACCTATTCATTGATGACTTAAATGCTAGTTATGGTTTGATACCTTTGAACCAGGATTTTTAACCTTGTTAAGAACAGATTGTCCTTCACAGGCCTAATATGGAAGACCAGCCTATTACAAAATCAAAGAATCTTAGAATGGGAAGTGATCTTCAGTTCTGTTGTCCAATCATCTCACTGAGGCTAAGTCACAGTGGGGCCTCATGTGGCAGGAAGTTTCTGCTTATGAGAAAGGGTAGAAGTGTAGAATTTCTCCTCATCAGTCCTAGTTACATTCCTTGAATTCAAAATGATTAACTCCAACCTCTCTTCCATGAGGTAGCAACATTTAAAATATCTGAAGATATTTTATATCTTACACAACAATATTTTCTATATGACATCTCTCCACCCCTTCCACCCTCTGTAAGTTTTCTCTTCTTTGGGTTACACAAGCCCAACGATTCCATTCTTTTAAATATTTTTATGTGACAGAGATTAATTAGTGAAAATTAGATTGTACTACATCTTTTTTTTAAATTATAAAATCAAGATAGAATATAGAATATAAAAGACAGAAACAATCCTGGAGCCTATCCAGGCTAACTCCCTCTTAGAGATGAAAAAAAAAAAAAAAAGGGCCTAGAGAGGCAATGTCCATTCTAAACAGTAATTAGAGAGTAGTGTGGAAACATTAATAATTCTGTAAATAGAGGTGGAAAATGATCACTTCTATTGCTTTGGGACATGAAGGTGTAGTGCAAAGTACAAGAGTTTAAAAGTCAGCAGAACCCAGTGTGATGACTGGCTCTTAGTTTCTCATCTATAAAATGGGCATGATAAAGCCTACCTAAATTAGATGTGATAACCCAAGTTAAATGTCAGATACTTCCTCTTTCCCCTTCCCTGTATTACTATCAATCTTTTTACAGTATATATTTGAGGGTTTGAGGGTGGGGTTAGAGTGTAGAGAGGATCTACCTGTGCCTGGGCAACTGGAATCTGTGTAATCTATTTAGCTGGGGTTCATATTCATATCATATGTCTTATCATATATAAACGTATTTTTTAAAATTTATTTATTTATCTATTTATTTTGGGCTACGTTGGGTCCTCGTTGCTGTGTGCGCACTTTCTCTCTAGTTGCAGCCAGCAGGGGCTACTCTTCGTTGAGGTGCATGGGCTTCTCATTGTGGTGGCTTTTCTTTGTTGTCAAGCATGGGCTCCAGGCACATGGACTTCAGTAGTTGTGGCACACAGGCTCAGTAGTTGTGGCACATGGGCTTAGTTGCTCCGTGGCATGTGGGATCTTCCTGGACCAGGGCTCAAACCTGTTTCCCCTGCATTGGCAGGCGGATTCTTAACCACTGCACCACCAGGGAAGTCCCTATAAATGTATTTTTGATGCAACTTTCCAAGACTGAGCTCTGGCTCCATGCACCGTGTCTGACTTCCCAAGTAGAACTGACCATTCCCTTCTTCATATTGAGAGAGAACAAGACCCTGTGGAGTTCCTGGGCATGGAAGCCTTTCCATGTCCCTGTTTCTTGTTTGTAGGGAACAGACTCTAGCCTCCATGACCTTCCCAGAATCCCAAAGAGCAGATTTGAACAGTTGCTAATCAGGGAATGGAGAGGATGCAGAGACAAGGGAGGAACAGCCAAGAAACAATAATTCAGCCTTGGGGCAGGGTCCTGGTTCCATCTCAAGGGATACACATAATAATATCTTTGAGCTCTTTATAGAACTAAAACCCCCAACAAATGGAAGATGTTAGCTTTCTTCATTCCAGAGAAGGTCAGAGTTTGATAACCTTGAGAAGCTCATCAGGAGACCACCTGAGACCAGATTAAAGAAGTTCAGGTCCTGCGCACACCCTGATCCTTATCAGCAAAGCTGCCCTTGAACCATTGCTATAAAACTCCTCACCAGATCCTCCTGGGTTGGGACACAGTTTTTCAGGGCATAAGCCTGCTGTGTCCCCCTTTGCCAGACAAAGCAATAAAGCTATTCTTTTCTACTTCACCCAAAACTCTGTCTCAGAGATTCAATTTGGCACTGGTGTACACAGGCCAAGTTTTCAGCATCCGTGTCTCCCACCTCCAGCACTCTAGAATGTATCAACTCCCATCATAGCACAGTATATGTAACACATTACTGCATAGCTGTTTATGTCTGTCTTCCCCAACCAGAGGACAAACTCCTTGAAGCCATGGACAGTGGGTTATTTGAAGGTAGTTAGGACATTGCTCCACCCCTACCACCAACAGTTTTTTTTTTTTTTTTTTTCCTCCCCAGCTTATCAAAGGCACTGGATAACTACTTATTGGATATTTTCAATGACTGAAGTTCATATACTCATTATTTAGATTTTTCCTCTTAATTTTTATGCCTAGGATATCCTAAACCCATTCCTACCATCAAGAACATTGTGAATATAATCTAGGTCAGAAGTAAATAAAAATTGGGGTCCATTTATCATGTTAGAACAGGCAATCTCTCTTCCAAAGGATGTCTTGTTGAATAATTTTGGAAATTGCTGAATTGTATAAAGTTAAATAGGTTTCATTCCTGTTGTACTTCTAAGAATCTTTGTGATATGCTAATATGTATGAAGCTTCAAGAAGGGGATATACTATGTATACTGGAATGTAAGGAAAATGATTAGCTCTCAAATTATCCCTCCAAAGTGAGGGACTTGCTTTAGAACTGTGTCCTTATTTCATCCATCAGGTAATAGGACATTTCCTCAAATTTGTACAAACAAGTATTGTGTGGGAAAGACATTAGTCAGAAACAACTCAATTACTGTTGGATGACAGAATTATTTAAACATTTCCTTCTTAACACAGATTTGCTAATTATTCTAGGAAAGTTGATCTCACAATTCCTAGTTCCAGATATTATAGTTAACAAGCCTTTTAAAGGGCGTTCTAGGGCTTCTGCGGTGGCGCAGTGGTTGAGAGTCCACCTGCTGATTCAGGGGACACAGGTTCGTGCCCCGGTCCAGGAAGATCCCACATGCTGCGGAGCGGCTGGGCCCGTGAGCCATGGCCGCTGAGCCTGCGCATCCGGAGCCTGTGCTCTGCAACGGGAGAGGCCACAACAGTGAGAGGCCCGCGTACCACACACACAAAAAATAATAAATAAAAAATAAAGGGCATTCTAATATAAGTATGTTTAGTGTTTAAAATTGTGGGGATCATTAATATAAACTTGCAAGAGGGATGTCTGAATACTATCTTCATCTTATCTGAATTGATATTTATGACTGAGTGACATTTCCGCTGACAGCATCATACATGGATACAAAAATGTCATTAAATGGAAAACAAAGATGTGCTGTGGGAAACTTTTGATGGCTCCAATGGTGTCTTTAGTGGGAGCAAAGATATTAAGGTCAAAAAACATTTTAAAATAAATGAGAGGAGAGGAGTAATATTTCAAAATCAGTATATTAAAATTATTTTATATTTTATACATGTGATTTAAAATATGCATATATCACAGAACGCTTATGTATATATTCACGTTAGTCAAAGAACTTTTTTTGAAACTGCTTTCTGGGAAAATAAGAGGTGGTTTCATACCAAGTTTCACCTTATATTTGGGTATGTATTGTAATGTGCAGGGTTTTCTGATCTCATAGGAGCCTATAACTTCTCCCCTTGAGCCCTTGCAATGACACAATTTGGGAGATGCTGCTCCAATTTAACGAGAGCTTATCTAGCTACTTCTCTGTCTCTGAGCTACCTCCATGCTCCAATCAACTTGCTGTTTAGTTAGACACAGCTGGTATTAATCTAGGAATGGTCGGAACGTTCCAGTAGACCAATTGAAAGCTTATGCTCAGGTCAGTTTTTCCTAATGTTTTACCTCTTGTCCTTTCAGAGTGAGGCTCTGAGTGGTCTGGAAACATTTTTGACATGTGGTCCTTGGGATGGATTGGATTGTCTCAATTAAAAAAGAAGATTCTATGAAGGAAGCGTCTCTCATCTTAAAATTGCTTAAACGTCTTCAAAAGCCAGAATCTCCACTAAATACATGGTTAAATATTCTTAGAATTATGTTTTCACAAAAATGACGATCTCAAAAACCTTCTAGTACGATCATCTCACTTTCTAGATAATGCAAAGAGATTCATTCTGTGACAGCCTGAGATGTATTATCTCATTTAATCTTCTCAACAAACCTGTGAGGTGGGTGTGATTACACTTTCCAGACAGGAAACGGATACTACTAGAAATTAAGATAATTGCTCTAAGTCAAACAAAGAGTAAAGTGGTGGGACTAGGATCAGTCCACGGCCACTTGTTTCCAAAGCCCATGCTTTTGTGACTTTCTCAAATCACACATCTAGAAGGTGGCTGAGCTAGATTAAGAACTGAGGTCTCTTGGGCTTCCCTGGTGGCGCAGTGGTTGAGAGTTTGCCCGCCAATGCAGGGGACACGGGTTCGAGCCCTGGTCTGGGAGGATCCCATATGCCGCGGAGCAACTAGGCCTGTGAGCCACAACTACTGAGCCTGTGCGTCTGGAGCCTGTGCTCCTCAACAAGAGAGGCCGCAGCGGTGAGAGGCCCGCGCACTGCGATGAAGAGTGGCCCCCGCTTGCCGCAACTAGAGAAAGCCCTAGCACAGAAACGAAGACCCAACGCAGCAAAAGTAAGTAAGTAAGTAAGTAAATAAATAAATAATTAAAAAAAAAAAAAGAACTGGGGTCTCAGGGGAAGTGGCAACATAGGGGTAGAGGACAAGAAGTACAAATTATTAGGTATAAAACATGCTACAAGGATATATTGGACAACATGGAGAATATAGCCAAAATTGTATAGTAACTATAAATGGAGTATAACCTTTAAAAATTGTGAATCACTGTATTGTACACCTGTAACATATAATATTGTACAGCAACTATACTTCAAAAAAAACAAAAACAAAAAAAAGAACTGGGTCTCCCTCCCAGTCTAGTACCCTGTACCTACCACCTCTTCAAATACACACACACACAAAACACACTGCCACTAGCACCAGATATTCTGTTATTTGCAAATTTCCCTGTGAATGACATTGGTTCTCTCACAGAAATAAAACGACAGATAAGGAAAAAAATACCTTTTTGTTTATTTGACCTTCTGATCTTGAGTTCTAATTATTAGTCAGGAATCATGAAACTATTGATTATTAAGAATGGAAGAGTATCTAAAATTGCTGTAATAGAAAAGACAGGTCACTTTTCCAGGAAGGCAGTTTGGAAGTCTGCGGAAACCAGGGTTCCGGCCTCCTCAGTCACCCAGGCCCCCGCCTCCCTGGCCTCAGCTTCTGGTGGCAAACAGAACAAAGGGGTGGGTGGTTCCAGAAGGTCCCTTCGACTAAAACAACTCCGGATTTCATCATCCACTGGCTGGTAATGAGAGGAGAAATCTGTCTTGTGCTATTCCTGCAGTGTGAGATGAGTGCAGGATTTTAGATATCATTCCTGGAACATTTCAACAGGCAAATGTTTGCAGACACAAAAAGTGAGTACAAATGCAAACAGTCCTCATTTTAGGCAAGTCTGAGTAAATGAAAAACCAGGTTAATATAAAATAGCAATGAGATAATTTTCCCCTTTATCCAAGAGTCCCCCTTGTAAGCACCTCTATCCCAACACTGTCCAACTGAAATATAATGCGAGCCATATACATAATTTAAAATTTTCTAGTAACACTTCTTAAAAGGTTTAAAAAAATGAGATTAATTTTGATAATATATTTCCCTTAACTCAGCATATCAAACATATTATCATTTCAACAGGTAATCAATATAAAAACTACTAATGAGATATTTTACATTCTTCTTTTTACCAATTCTTTGAAATCTGGTATGTGTTTTATACTTATGGTACATCTCAATTTTTCTTTTTTTTTTTTGTGGCCAAGCCTCGCAGCATGCAGGATATTTGTTCCTTGACCAGAGATAGAACCCGCGCCCCCTGCAGTGGAAGCGCAGAATCTTAACCACTGGACCGCTAGGGAAGTCCCAGGTACATCTCAATTTTAAAAAAAAAATTATTTTATTTATTTATTTATTTATAACATCTTTATAGCAGTATAATTGCTTCACAATGGTGTGCTAGTTTCTGCTTTACAACATAGTGGATCAGCCACACACACACATATATCCCCACATCTCCTCCCTCTTGCGTCTCCCTCCCACCCTCCCTATCCCACCCCTCTAGGTGGTCACAAAAGCTGATCTCCCTGTGCTATGCGGCTGCTTCCCACTAGCTATCTATTTTACATTTGGTAGTGTGTATATGTCCATGCCACTCTCTCACTTTGTCCCAGCTTACCCTTCCCCCTCCCCGTGTCCTCAAGTCCATTCTCTAGTAGGTCTGCACCTTTATTCCCGTCCTGCCCCTAGCTACATGTAAAAGAACAAAATTAGTTCATCTCAATTTTGATTGGCCACATTCCATATGCTCAATAGCCACATGTGGATAGTGGCTGCTGTATTGGACAGTACAGTCTAGAACATTTGGAAGATTGATTTTTGGTAGTAAAATTAAAAAAAAATGGATGGATATGGTCTGTACTGATTCCCTGATTATGGTTACTCGCAGGAGGGAGGGATGTATAACAGAGGAGGGCAAGACAGTGACCCTCAGTTGAAGCAATAAGGTTTTATTTCTTTACAAAACTTTCTGAAGAAAATATGGCATCAGGTTACAATTTCATAAAGCTACAGGTAGTATGTTTTGCTTTTGTATTCACATTTGAAATATCTCACCTTGAAATAAAAAAATAATACTCCAAATAATTTTTCATAACTTTTCCAGAATGGATGACCTACATGAAGCAAGGTACACTTTATGTCCCTTGTTTTAAGTCATTTCGTGTTCAGAAGTCTTTAAAAAATTACTAAATTTACTACTCTGAGATATTATCAATCTTAAAATCAGATGAAGTACGTTCCATGTATCATGGGTTTCATGATACACAATGTTTCATGTTAAAAGAGAAGTTATTGAAATCAAGTTGAATATGTCAGGGAGCAGATGCTTCAAGTTGGTGTTTTTTAAACTAAACAGGCAAAAGGCCTGGAATATTTCTGGAAGGAGACACAATAATTGGAAACACTGGTAACTTCTGGGGAAGGGCGTTGCCAGACTTTGGAGTCAGGAATGTGTGGCTTCCGTTGTCGTTTTTGTACTGTGGACATGTTTTCCCTATTCTAAACGAATAAATAGTAAAGGGGGACACTGCTGTGTAGCGTAGTGGTCAAGGGCATGGGATACAGGCAGACAGATCTGGGTTTGAGTCCTGGTTCCTCCCTCATGAATTTGGGAAGGTCATCTTTCTAAGATCTCCATTTCTTCTTCTGTGAAATAAGCCTCGATAATAACTACCTGTCTCCCAGAGATCATAATATGTAAGATAACTAATCAAAAATAGGAAATAGGGAATCAAATGTACACATTGTCTAGCAAATCAGATAACCCCCAGGTGGGGTAGGCTCTTAGATAATGCCTGGTACCTCACTGTGGGGATACCCAGAAATCTCTTTTGCCTATTTCCAAGATTTGGATAATTTCCCATGACATTAACAAGCCCTTGATAAGTGTCATTATTATATTATAATGTTTTAATAATCATAGTCTCACATACTTTAACCTTCCAGAAATACAGAGGGTATAGCTCTGGGGAGAAAAAATAAAAGTAAACAGGCTGACTGTCTTATGGTTGCTCAACACACATGTTCAGTTTGTATTTCTAAAGAAATATGTGTAATGTATACACTTCCCTTGAAACGGAAGAAGATGCTCTTGAATTCACCATGTGTCAGCTTTAAAGCCTCCCCCTCTACTGGGCTCTGGAGGCAGACAATGTGGGATGAGATTCCAGCTCTTCCCTGGTCCGTGGTGTGTACTTATGTCAGTTGAAGCAAATGGAGGAGGGGCGGGGGTCTGAGAAGTGGGGAAGGGTGGGTGGTTCGGAGACATGGTATTTTGAGGCTTGGGTAGTGGCAACATGTTGGGGAAACATCTCTGGTGGGCACGAAGGTTCCTCTCAGCAAGTTTTCTAAGAGGTACATAGATATTACTTGAAGTGTTTTCTTAAACGTGAATGTCCTCCTGTATTTTCTGCCTCAGCCTTGGGAAGCCCGGAAGACAGACAGGGGCATGGTGGGTGTGGTGGTCAGAAACTCAGCTTGCAAGAGCTTCAGTTTCCTTATTTATAAAACGAGAAGTTTAATGCCTAACTCATTAGGGGCTATTGTGAGAATTGAGCCTGATAAAGTACGGAAATCACCTGAAATTCTCCCAGAGCGTTCATTTACTTCATTCATCCAACAAGCATTTATCGAGGATCTATGTGTCCTCAGTTCCCCAGGTACTTGGTACTACTCTCCCCTGCCCTGCACGCTGAGGCTTGCAACCTCTTCCCACATTCTTGCAATGTCCTTACGAAAGGTAGCAACTGCCACGGTCCATTTTACAGCAGAGAATTTTGAAGCATAGCAAACATTTACTGAAGAAATAGGGTTTCATACTTTTAAGATAATCTGTTATTTCAAAAGAAGTGTCTTTCTTAAATCCCCCTCAAACGGGCTGTAATTCCAAGGAATGCAGAGGCGGCTGTCAGCGCCAGGGCTCTTGGCCTCAGGAAGTACTGACAGCAGAAGTGCTTACACAGAAGGCATCCCTAAGGGGCACTGGCGAGCCGAGCTGGTCATGGGGAGAAGTGCTGACTCTACAGTGAATAGAATGATTTATGACCTAACCAAGATCTTCCTTCAGAACAGGTCTGTCAACCATCTGGCCCTGCCTATGGGTTGGTGGGGGGGGCGCTTTATCTGCCTGATATACTTTCAGGATGCTGAAATGCCAGCCTATCCCTAAATATCTCCTTTATCAGGCCCATTATTAGAGACACTCTTCTGAGTCAAGGTCTTCTCAAGACTCTTATTAAAGAACATACTTAACACAAAAGAGTTGATAAAATTAATCAGCTGTCCCGTTGGACCCTGAGATGTCAAATTTTTTTTTTTTTTTTTAAGGATTAAAGGGCAGGAGACCTTGACGAACCACAGATCAGCAGCTAGGGCACCTCCAGTTTCGGAGAATGAGGTTGAGACCTAACTACAAACCCAGGCCAGGGTTTCCAAAGCCCACCTTGGAAGTCACTCTCCTCTCATAGCTTTTGCCCCAGGGCTCCCTTTTCTCAACTCTCATTTACCCTAATTTATTTAAAAGATTGCAGATCCCTGGGACTGGGTTTCAGTCTTGCTATGCCTCAGAGGAGAGTTTGCCTCTATTTTTTAGTTCCATTATGAAACTATCAATTAGGTGACCGCAAGATTTTTTTTTTTCCAGCTCATTGTCTTGCTTTATCTCTACAGCCATCACATCCTGCTTCCACTATTGATTCATATGTCCTGGTTTTACTACCCAAGGGAAGGGAAGAGAATGATGCAACTGACTTCTGGGGAATATTCCAGAAAGATGCAGCAAAGAAGAGAGGAGAGAGAGAGGCCAGGAAACAAATGATGGAGAGCAAAGCTGTGAAGAAAGCCGCAGGATTTAGCTCAGCAGCCCTTGGCCTAGTCTGTTCCTGCCTCACAGACCTTTCTACCCAACAGGATTTCTTACACCACGTTCCTCAGAAGCCCAGTGTTCCTTAAACACCTGGAGGGGAAGGCTGTGAGCCTTTGGAAAACTAATTCAAACCTTTAGCATTACAGTACCAATCAAATTATGCTACAGCTTTTTTTCTTTTTGTCTGACAAAATATTTGTAAATACCTTTCTTTAGAAACTGATGATTGCTCCAGAACCTCAGGACCTTAAGGAAACTTGGCTCTAAAGCAGGGGCATGAACCCAGTGGCCCTTAGGGGTGGGTGAAGAGCTCAGTCACGCCCAGTACAGGCCGTTTTTGTGTCAAAATGGAGGCCCAGGAGTAACAGGTTATTTTTTTGTTTTTCGAAAAAGAAGTGAGATATCTAGATATTTTTTGTGAAATCTCTCTACTTTTAAAAGTTGGCAGCTGACTAACAAACAAATGAACCCCAAACAAGAAATCCTTCTGCTGGCCATCTAGAGTGTGGTGCCTCTGGTACAGGGCAGCTCTGGCTGTGTCTTGGCTTCCAGCTGGCAGAGCTGGTCCTTTGACGGGCACTACCCTTGTGGACAGTCAGCCAGTGGCTGCGAGGGGTCATCCTCAACCCACACCAAGGGCAGATGCCCCCCGTGGGGTGAAGAAACCCAATCAGACAACTTGAATTGGGCAGACCAAATGTTTCAGATTGTATTGACTCAACGGTGCTTGTAAAAATGTGACTTTTCTGCCTTCCTCTTGGACTTCACGTAAATCTAATTTAAAAACACTCTTTGCACAATACTTTGAATATTGTTTCGCATCTCACTTTGGTTATGTATAAACCTAAAAACAAAGGAAATAAACAAACAAAAACCCTGGCTTTATACTGGCTAATCTTCAGACTTCTACTCAGCACCAGGGAATGAGCTGTTAGATTTCTAAGCAATTCATCCAACTTTCTTAATTGCTAATTTTTTTCAAATTCTTGTTTCCAATTTATTGCCCCCAAATCCATAAGGTATAGTGGGATTACATTTCAAAGAGAAAATGAGTTACATATTTATTCCTTTCCTTTATAATTAAGTATAGTAAAATATCATTATATATAGCACATGTTACATAATTGTAGCAAATGAATTGTGGTTGATTTTTACATCTCTTTGTAAATGATGATTTTAAATGTTGCTATAATAGCCAATGCTTGATGGTGTTAAAAAGGTGAGAACATTCTCTTTGAATGATCCTCGATCTCACATGGAAAAGCATCATTGTATTTGCAGTGCACCAGCCTCAGTGCTTCATATGTAGTCAACAGATATTTTTTAATTGACTGAGCAAATAGTGATGAGAAGGAAATGTTAGAGATGATTCTGTTTCAGGGCAAATTGCTACACCTTTCCCTTTAAGAGGTTAAGGTAAGAGTGTGTAGTTCATCATTGGGGTTCTCTTAGATGGACAATTGAATCTCGGGAAATTAGAGCAGGAGCTGATCTTACTCATCATCCAGCCAGTAATTCCAGTTCAGCCTACTTCATTTTTGCCATATCAATGTACCTGAACTCAATATGTTTCTTTAAGTCAACTCTCTACTTTATTCATTTATCTCACCTCTATGAATGAAACACTAGAATCATTAACACACATAAACAAAACATTATGGAATTTCCAGTTAATGTTTCTTGCATTCCTAGAGCTGGAGGCTTGGTAGAAAGGGAGATTACAAAGGATTAGAAATAGTAAAGACATTTCCATCACAATAAGAGTTTTCTTGATAGACTCGAGAGGACTGGAGGAGAATCAAAATTAACTTTCTATGTTATTGAAAGATAGAGCACATCTTGTACTAGCAGAGATTGTCTGTACTTGGGACATTCTGATCTAGTCCAACTTCCTCATCTTATAGATGAGCAGAGGAGGGCAGAGAGCACCCCAGTGGCAGAAATGGAGCCCAACCCCACTCCCAGGCTTCTTCCCACTCCAGCTTGGAATGGTGAAGCCTAGTTTCTCTAGCTTGCCCACTAAAGATGGACGGCTGCAGGAAACAAGAAAGGAAACAGAAGGCCCGAGGCAAAATCCAGGTAGAGGTAGGGAAGTGCTGAGCCTCTGAAGCAGTGAAGCTGGCAGTGGTGTGGATGGAGAGTTTAGGGGGCTATCGGGGAGAGGAGGTTACCATCTGTTATCCTGTCCCAGCTCCCCTTTACAGATGAGGCAATGCAGAGCCAGAGAAGGGAAATGACTTGCCCAAGGTCTCAGGGCTTCGAAGTGGCAAAGGGAGAGTCACAGCCCCCATCTCTGCCTTCCGAGCATGCATTCCTTATACGGCATCACTGCAGTTTTCCAACTCTGATATCCCTGCCTGTTTGTAACATTTTAAATGGTACTCATAACCTATAAGTAGGAGGGCTATGGTTTTAAATTTTTATGATTATTGTTATTTTGCACCAGCAAGAATCCCACCTTTATCCCTGTACCAGCTGCCCCCAGAGTCCTGCCTGGGGCCGGTAACTCAACCCCACGATGCCCAGCGCGAGGAGGCAGTGCGCCCCGGAGCAGTTCTGGTGGCTGCCCCTCCCCCTCCCCTCCCCTCCCCTCCCCCTCCCTCTCCCCCCTCCCCCCCCAACTCACCGCAAAGCGCTTCCCACAGCTCTCGTTGCCACAGCACCTGCAGCAGTCATTGTTCTTCAGGCCCAAGAACACCAGCGCAGGGAAGATCATCTACCGGCAAAAGAAGCACCTCAGAGTGGGTCTGGTCTGGCATGTGAAGGGGGGGCCCGAGCCTGCCTGCCTGTGTGAGGAGCTACATCCGCAACGTGGGACTCGGTGGCCAAAGAGGGTGGAAGAGCTAACGGAGCCTGGCTGGTGGGTAGACGAGTATGATGGAGGCTTTAGGTTCTATCTGGCCTGACTGCAGCTCCAAGGCAAGATGTCAAGACATGACACCCCGAGTTTCCATTTACATGGTGGGTTAGGATAGGGATAAGAAACTTGTCCTCAGTTGGAATGAAACATGAATCTCTCTCTCTTTCTCTAAACCAGAGGTCCCCAACTGCTCTTGGAAACAAGGGGTAAAGAAATCACTAGCACAAGAGTGGAAGAGGAACCCACAAACACCTCCTTCTCTTGGTGGGTTTTAGTCAATCGATTAACTAGAAAATGTGTGCTCCTTCCCCAACCTCTTCAACCCGGCACCGCAGCACTTGTTAAAGATATTCTACGGCTCTCAGTTTGGTTCAGGGAAGTCAACTGACCCATGGGAGCTGCCAGCCTAAGCTTGGGGATTTCATTACTTAGTCAATTTAGTGCACATGCCTCTGGCAAGTCCCAATGGGGAGGGGAAAAGATGAAAGTGCTGACTTTTCATCAAGCGATGCTTGGGCTTTTGTTAGCAACTAAATCTCTTCCTGTTCAGTAAGTACCCAATTTCAAAAGGATGGAGCGAAAATCTCCTCTGGGGAGATGTTAAGGCTTCCTTACTCACCAAGACCCCGCTTCCTAATATTCCTCCAAAATACCAGACCTCGTCAGAAAGGTGTTCATTGTTGTCTATCACTTTTCCTCCAGGGAAAAATAGCAGGAGGTGAGCCAGGAAGGCAGACACAGCGAGGGGAATGAGGGTGCTGCCCAGGCACCTGGCACACCTCTCAGTGCACATGCCGGGGATGTAGGATGCAGGCCTCGATATAAGCCCCCTCGATGCCTTCTTCACAGGCTCTCTTCTGAGTTATCCGCCGCAGAGGCGTAATAATTGTCCCCAGATCAATCCGAACTTTGGAGCTGAGAAGCAAGATCAGCCTGTGAACTGTATCCTTGGAGTCGCTTCAGCTTCTCAAATATAGCAGAACCTCGATGGCGTTGGACATTTATACATTCTCCCTGACCCGAAGTCTTTGTTTTTTCTGCACCCTCATAAATAAGATTACGTTCATTGCGATTTTGCCATGGAGACCAATAACCTCTGTTAATAATCCACCAGCACAGACAAGACACTCAACCTTGCTGCAATTGAACTTAGGGCTGGAACAAACAGCATCTGAGACTACTGCACCTTTAAGCTGACAATGGCCCTGCACAAATCAAGAAATATTTCCCCCAGGCTCTTTATAAATCACTGTAAAATTGAGTTACATCCTAGCTGAAATCATGTCTCCTGGGTACTTAATGGTCTACAGTGCGTGTCTTTGTCTTTTCCACTGAAAGCCTAGCATGCAAAAGAGTTATTTGAAAGAGCTTCTGTTTTCCTCAATAGGAAAATAACAATCTGATGGTCTCGTTGGGTATTGCTGAGCTCAGGCCTACAGGAATTTTTTAAAGGACAAAATCAGAATAACTATTTATTTTATTGCCTGATTACTCTATTTCTATACCTGCTACTCCATTAAGTTCTATCTCTTTCCCAGCCTGGCGTGATAGAAATAGCAAAAACTGTTTTCCCAATCACCTTGTTCACCTACAGCTTCCATGCAGGAATAAAAAGCTCCAGCTTGACAAAGGATAAGGGGAAAGGGAGGTCGGCGTTGGGTGGAGAAGAAAGATACTGACGAGTGGATTGGAGGCAAAGCAGTCAGGCAGCGTAAGAGGAGGTAAGATGGGACCTCTACTGGAAATTTTGCCAACTGCCCAGGGCAGGATTCGGTTACTAATTTGCTTTGTGTCACTTTTAAGAAAGTCTCTGCCATGCCTAGCCCAAGCCCTATCTTATGCAATGACCCTGCTCAGTACTGGTGCTATGTAACAGCTGAAGGACTATGGGGTGGAAACGGAGCCTGCTAGCTCTTTGTCGAGAGCCTAGAGGTTAGAATAAGACAGTAGGTAGAATTTCATAGTCATACTGTAGCTAAATAAAAAGCAAGTCACATCATTATCATGGTGAGACCTGTCCTACAATGGAGTTGGCCACCTGTTTCCAGGGAAGCAGTGGGCAGTGTTCTGCCAGGGCTCAGGGACCCTTGACCAGGGAAGCTGTGGACAGGATTCCAGAGAAGTCAGGTAGGATGGACGCTGAGTTTCCATCTGAAGATTCTGTGAAATGTGCATTGTTTGCTCTATAAAGATACTTTCTGAGGTCTCAGGGTTGGGGCCAGAAGAAAAACAGCAAATGTTTATTGAGCATGCATAATGTACTAAGCACAAACCACGAAGATATCATGTCCCTTCTACAGGGGAAGGCACTAGGGCTCAGAGAGGTTAAGTACATTTTGCAAGTTCATCCCAGCATAATAAGGCGAGGAGTTAAGATTTTAAAACAAGATCCTTTGTCACCAAAACCCAGGCTATTGTCTCCCTAATAGATTTTCTCTTTTAGAAATTAACAAAATATTATCTTTTCGATATAAACAATAGAATGACGCCATGTGTGAAGTACATGGGTACAGTGGGACATACTTCCTTCTGAACAACGACAAACAATTGTGATTTTTTTTTCTTATTACAAAGTAATACGGGATTTTTTTTGTGGGGTGGGGGCTAGAAAAGTCACATAAACAGATAAACAGAAGGAAGAAAAGGAAAACCAGCTGTATTCCTACCACCAGCAGGTAAGGACTGTTATCACTTTTCCTTGCAGTTGTTTTCCAATGCTCTGAGCACGTGCAACTGAGCTTTCTTTGTAACCCACCAGCTTTGACAGGGAATTCTGAGAATAGTGCCAGGAGGAAGACAAAAGTTCTCAGGATGGAAGTGTTGACTTCATCTTTGTAGATGCCACCTTGGAGCTAGGCAGCTCTCCTTTGGGGACTGGGCAGTTTTTTCTTTCTTCAGAGACTTTTGCCCCTAGAAGTTACCCAAGTCATTTGAATAACACTGGGCAACACAGCCCTGATGTCCTAGACTTTTCAGACTAGTAACTGGAGTTACCAATCACTAAGTGAACAGGTGAAAGTAAAAGATACTGTGGACCACAGTTCAGTTTTCTTCCACGAATTTTGAGAAGATGTGGTACATGAGTAAGAATGAGGGAGAGGCCTGAGGTCATTTATTTCCTGTGTGGAGAAAGGGAAACACTGACAGTCACCCTTCTGGAATGCCCTGACTTCAGATACTTGGAGGGTGATTAATTCATTTATTGTTCAGCTATTCATTGTGCCTTTAGACCTGCAAGCAGGAAGTGGAACACCTAATCTGGGGGAAGGGGATGGGGAGGGGAGGGAGGCTTGGTGAAGTTCACCCTCAGGAAGGGTGGAGTCATTGTTCTCGGCACTCATGAGATTCTGGCAACTGATCTTGTGACACCCATGGTCGACGTTTGCTGTTCCCTCTGTTTAGCAGTGAAGCCCTTGAACCGCAAGGGCTAGAGCCCTCCTTTTCAGAGACAGCGAGGAGGAGGTGGCTGAGACTGAGCTCCACTTTGGATCCTGTCCTGCAGGAAGAAGACCTCAGAAGTGAGAGCAGACGGCAGCTCTGGAAGGGACAGAAAGTGATCCTTGCAGAAAGAAAAGAAGAACATGAGCCTGGTGGCTCTCCTCCTGGACCACACCCTCTGGGAGTTTGATGGCAGGGGATTAAGCAGCAGAAAGTCCGGGGGTTCCTGGCAGTGATGCAGGCACTCCATCCCTAAGCCAACGAGCAGTGCACTTGGAGATGTTTTCCAGGTAATTCTGACCACCTGCGGGAGGCATGCACAATACTTGGGTGATGCTTTCTCAGCCTGCTAAACTCTTCGCCTGGCAGTAGATGAAGAATCATCAGTTCAGTGCAATCAATAAGTGTGTTTGAAGCACCCACAACGTGTCCACCAGTGTGCAAGTGCTGTCCTAGTGAACAAAATAAATCTGACTTACTTTCTGCCCTCAACAGTATTACAATCTCTTACTTGGGACAAGAGATCAAAAAAAAAAAAAAAAATCACACGCAGAGGTTAAATGAATTAACTGCTCCTGAGCAGAAGTAGACTAGGGTCTTCTGCTCGTCTTAAAGTAGATCAGGTAATTCTTCAGCTCTACATATTGTCATTGGGGTTACTCGCTCTTGATCAGCTAGGGGCTGCGTTGCACTGTTTTTTTTTTGGTTTTTTTGTTTTTTTTTTTGCGGTACGCGGGCCTCTCACTGTTGTGGCCTCTCCCGTTGCGGAGCACAGGCTCCGGACGCACAGGCTCAGCGGCCATGGCTCACGGGCCCAGCCGCTCCGCGGCATGCGGGATCCTCCCGGACCAGGGCACGAACCCGTGTCCCCTGAATCGGCAGGCAGACTCTCAACCACTGCGCCACCAGGGAAGCCCCTGCACTGGTTTTTAGGGTCCAAGATGGCTTCACTCACATGCCACGTGGCTTGGTGGGAAGGGTGGTAAGATTGGGCTCAGTAGGGTCCCTCTCTCCCCGCTGTAATCTTAGGGGTCCACACATGGTCTCTGCAGTAAGGTAGTGAGATTTTACATGGTGGTTCAAGAGATAAGAAATAGAAGTTGTCAGTTTCTTAAGGTCTGAGTCAGAAACTGGGACAGGACCACTTTTATCATATCCTCTTGGTCAGAGTCATCTAAGATTCAGGAGAGGGGCATAGACCTCACCTCTGCGTGAAAGGAGTGTCAAAGTATTTGTGGCCATCTTTAACCCGCCACAGTGGTAGAGGTAGGATTTGAACCCAGGGAATCTGACTCCAGAGGCTGAGCTCTTAACTACCACAATGTAATGCCTCAATACACTGTGCTTCAATCAACACGGGGAGGGCTGCCTGTGGGCATTTAGCTTCACATCCAGGGCGCTTCTCAGCTACAGGCTGACTAATCTGGATAATTCTCTCCATTTTAGATGGGTGGACACAGCTTGATTAGGATTTGGACTTAGGGATTTTGCAAGCACCATGGACACCTGGACGTCAGTATCTCCAGTTGTTTTCAAAATCAGAATGAGCAAGCACACCCTGCCTCATGACTCAGAGGGGTGTGCTGTGGCCCTCCCTAACCCAGGTCTCAGTACAAAAGGGCACAGCTTGACCCCTCAGAGAGGCATGAACTCTGGCTGATGAATCTCTTCTGAGAGATCTGCTCAAATATCGATTGGTTTTTGTGTTCTTTCTTTTTAGCCTTATGCTGCTATGGTTGTAGGTGGTAAGTTAGCTTTCGATAGGAACTCAGCCACCACCCACTCTCCGTAAAGTGGAACATCACTAATTGAGATGCCTCATCCTCTTTTTAAAATTAAATATACTCACAGGTTCTAAAGTAGACTAAGTTTAGAAATTCATGTCGTGGTTTTAAAAGGCAGAGAAATGTGAACACTACATTTATTTTTTTATGTTTATAGAGCTGACTTTATGAAATTATATATGTATTTTTGGTCTATGCCTCTGCACAGGTATTTCCCCAGTCATACTTACTTTCTAAAATTTCACAAATATGCTAGAAAACAGTAAAAAGAATAAATAAATAAAACAAGCAAAATTCAGAAAATATTGAGGCTTCTCTGAGAACATAATGTACTTTTGAAACTTTATTGCCAAGGAAAAAATTTTAACAAAATTGTATAGTTAATATTTATTGTGTGCTTGTTACTTGCTAGGTATGGCTTTAATGTTTTTCATTATTAGCTCACTTAATCGTGACAGTGTCCCTCTGCAGTGGGTACTGTAACTCACTCTTTCCTACCTGGGAGGAAACTGAGACTCAGAGGGGTAAGGAGCTTGCTGAGGACCATGCAGTAGAAAACATCAAGTCAGCATTTGAACCCAAGCCCACACACTGCTTGTCTTAATAAAAGGAGAAGGCAGTGCTCCGGGAGATGGGAGGGCTCACACTGGCCCGCTGTCCAAAGATGTTCACATTAACTTTAGGGACTGATTCCCAGCTGCAAAAGAACTGAGCAGGGCTTTCCTGGTGGCACAGTGGTTGAGAGTCCGCCTGCCGATGCAGGGGACACAGGTTCGTGCCCCGGTCCAGGAGGATCCCACATGCCGCGGAGCTGCTGGGCCCGTGAGCCATGGCCGCTGAGCCTGCGTGTCTGGAGCCTGTGCTCCGCAACGGGAGAGGCCACAACAGTGAGAGGCCCGCGTACCACCAAAAAAAAAAAAAAAAAAAAAAAAAAGAATTGAGCAAAGAGAGCAAAAATTATGGGTAAGACTGACTACTAGGGTGGTGAAAATATTAAAACCAAAATTTAAAAGGCAGGCCTTGTTATAGGGAGCTGGTATGATAAGGATTTACTTACTCTGTGGCTGACGTGGGCTCTGCTCTTCCACTGCTGGTGGTGGTGTTCAGAAGCCCGTGCTGAACGATAAGCATCGCTCACTTGAAATCGAATGACCAGCTGCAAATCACAGAAAGTCAAAGTTAAAATAAACTGCTTTCCTTTGGAGACTGAAGTATAATTGAAAAAAAAAATCCTCCCAGTAATAACGATGCTGATTAAAGTTAGAGGGTATAGAATGCATCCTAGAGATCTTTGGTGGTCTTCACAGTACCCCGTACAGCTTGAGGGACATTGCAGAGACCCAATATTTTCCTTTGTTGAGATTAACATTACTGTGATTACCTATATGTATATCAAAGCTTTTAACAAAGTTATAGACCACGGTTTCTCAAACTTTAGTGTGTATATGACTCATCTACTATCTTGTTAAAAGGTAGATTCTGATTTAGAAGGTCTGGGGTGGGGCTTGAGATTTTGCATTTCAAGCAAGCTTCCAGGTGATGCTGGTGGTCATGTCATATGACATACCTGTGATCCTAGGACCATACGGTGAATATGTACACATTTATTCGTATATTTATTTTGGGCCAAATGGACATCTTCACTTTGACTTCCCACTGGATCTGCCCTGGGTGGGGTGTTTTGGACAGTTGCTACTTGCTCTAGCAAACTTTGTTCTGGAGATAGTTACTGCCAACTTGGGGATTTCAGAAGATTCTGAGATTGCAAGAGGGCTCTCATCACTCTGGCTTACTGATTTCTGTGTGCTTTAAGGCAGTAGTTCTCAAAGTGTGGGTCCATTAAAGATTTTTGCTGATGTCCACTGGAAGGGCCTGACCACTCAGCAGTCTGTCTTCGCCCTCATACTCATTCCCTACCGCATTCCATGACTGTTAATCTAGCCCTTTCCACATTCCCCAAGTCCTCCCTCCTTTCATCCCCACTCCTTTGCATCTTATAATCTCTCGTTCCACTTTGTGGAAAAGGAGGCCCAAGTTCCTTTATTCATCTTCCTTTTTTTTGGCTGCACGGCATGCAGGATCTCAGTTCCCTGACTGGGGATCGAACCCGTGCCCCCTGCAGTGGAAGCACGGAGTCTTAACCACTGGACCGCCAGGGAAGTCCCTCATCTTCCTTTTAACTTTGTCATATTTTTATACCAACACTTCCTCTTCAACTCAAATTTTGTCCTTATTTTCATTGATTTTTATTATCTTTCCTATAAGAAGGTAAATTCTCTCACCTGTGCTCTAGTTTCCATTCCAACACACCTCCTCTGAGACTGTGTGATCTCATATACTTTTAGTAGCCTCCCTTTATTCATTTCTCTATCCTCTTCCCAGATGTTAGGTTCTTAGCTTTCTTTTCCTAAATTTTTATTAAGGAAGTTAAAAAAATATCTGCCAAGTATAACCAATATTTTATAATAACTTTCAATAGAGTATAATCTATAAAAATATCAAACCACTATACTGTACCTCTGAAACTAATACAACGTTGTAAATCAACTGTACTTCAAAAAAAAATATTTGCCAAGTAGACAAAATTATATAATTAACCCTTTTTTACCCATTCACTAACCTCAATCATTATCAAAGTTTGCCACTTTTGAATTTTTTTCTTAGAAACATCTTCCCTCGGCCCTGCTCCTTGCCTCAGCTACCACCCTACTTCTTGGTTTCCTTTAGTGATCAAGCCCCTCTCTCTAGTTCCTGGTCCCGCCTGATCTGTTAACCTCTTGCTGTCTAGTTCCTGCCCTGGGCTCACTATAGAATGAGTCACTGCATGACCGATCCAGTGCCCATTTCTCAGGCCTCCCTCTTCTTTGACCTCTGCAGCATTTCACTCTTCCCTTTAAGCCGCTGGAGTCACACTGGTTACCTGTGCAATGACTTTAGAAGTCAACACTCTGCAACGTTCTCCCTTCCTGAGACTTTCAAGGCTACATCGACTTTCCAAACTTAACACCACATCAAAAACTTCTGTCTTAACCTCTGCCCCAGAAAAGGAGATAAAGCACTCCTTAAAGACAGTGACTATATCTTTTAGAAAGGTAAAGTCCTTGACTGTACCTGGTACAGTACCGTCACTTAATTGAAGCACCATAAACTATTAACTGATAATGGTGATGATGATGATAATGACGGCCACCCCACACAACTATAAAATCTGACTTGCGGAAACGCAAGATAGGATCATTTATTTACTTCTTGAACCCACAGTTTTGAAACCCTTTTAGAATAACCATATAGTTAATTACCTAAAGTTTCCAAGGCTGGGATTTCCATGCTCTTGTGCTTCCTGTGTAATTTTGAATGCATTTTAAAATTCCACTTAACACTTAAGAATATCCGTTCATTGCTTGTTTACAACTGAATTGAGAGCTACTTAAGAGTGCATGTAACTGGCAAGGTGGGGTGAGGAGGGTGTCTTAGGGGGAGGGCAGAGAGGGAGAGGAGAGATTATCCTACCTGATTGAAGCGTGGTATTTTCTCCCGTTGGGGGGAACACCTGAAAAATAACATCAGGTTGAACACTTTCTGGCAAACAGTCTAGGCAGTTGTGGGTTTTTTTTTTTTTTTTTTTCTTTTTTGCCGTGCTGCATAGCATGCGGGATCTTAGTTCCCTGACCAGGGTTTGAACCCTGGGCCATGGCAGTGAAAGTGCCAAATCTTAACCACTGGACTGCCAGGAAACTCCCTAGCCAGTTATGTTTTCGACAGAAGAAACATCAGCCACTTCCCTTCTCCCATGTGCAAATACTCACTGGCTATGAGTCCCCACATGGGCCACAATCTCACAGCTGCCATGATCCACAGAGTCTTACCTCTGCCGGACCGAGGACACCTCTAGTGTTTTCACTGACCATGAGTTCAGCTCCTGGTGACTTCCAGGCTCATGGTTCATCTACCACCTGCAGAGCGAGGAAAGGAAACCCCGAAGATCCCTCAAAGCTTCCTGGCTGAAGGGATTTGTTCTCGGAAATTCACGCTTCGTTCTTATGAAGACGCCTGGCCACCATCATCCCACAAGAAGGTAGCTTCTCAGAGTACCTGAGGTGCCTGTGCCCTTGCTATCAATCCTTTTCGGAAACCTTGATGGTAGAGTGGACAGTTTTCAAGTCTCTACCACTTAATACCTGTGGCCGTTGAGAAGTGCTTAACTTCTCAGAGCCTTAAGCACTTCTTCTATGAAGTGGAATAATTGGCTATCAAGGGCCAAAGGCCATGATGTAGGCAAGGGTCACGGCATAGAGAGTAGCTGCTCATTCACCAATGTGTTCAATAGACTTTATGGTCAGCACTCTTCTGCTGTAGGGATTTGGTGGTGAACAGCCCTGCTCTCAGGGACATCATATTCTAGTGGGAATTAATCACATATTAGTTCCCCTTCCTGTTGTAAGTACCTCTACCATTACGTCAGGTATATAATATTTTAGAAAAACTGATGCTCCAGCCAAGCATAAATCTGCCTCTCTTTGACAGAGTCAAGGCAAGTAACAAGTTTTTTTCCAAAAGAGTAGAAGATAATCTGGTTCATTAACTTACTACCCGTATTACTCTGTTAGAAAAAGGACACTAGAAAACTCATACCAGACGGTACATCATGTTACTCGTATCCAACTTACAGGACTAGGATCCCTGCCCCACATTAGGTGTCACCTCCTGACGGTCTACCAGAGGGTAAGCCCAAGGTAGTAAGAACACTGAACTCCACAGAAGACGATAGAACTAACAGGAGAGATGTGCAGGGGCAGCTAAGAAGGTCATGGTTGTGTCTACAGAATGCTTGATACCTGCAACTGGCAGGGAGACAGGAGTAGGGAGTAAAACATGCATTGCTTTATGAGCAGAACAAAACTTTATTTATTTTATAAAATAAAATCTGAGTTTTTGGCATCATACAGATCAAACACTGACTTTTTTTATTAACTGAATTTCTTAAGTTGTAGCAGACATATTGAATAGCCCACACCAAAAGGGTGTGATCAGCTGAGGCTCCAGGTCCCATCATCACACCATCCAGTGCACGTGTATGCAAATGACTATTATTCAGCCTTCAGTGTGCATTCATAGCATCATCTCACTCCATCCTGCCAATGAGGTGGCCACTCAGGTATTGTTATAGCCATTTTCTTTTAATGGATGAGGAACTGAAATTTGCTAAAGTTCACACAGTCAGCAAGCAGCAGAACTAGAATTAAACATCCTCTGACTTCCAGGCTAAGTCTCTGGCTGCTACCATGCAGGCAGCGACAGAGCGTCCACGCCAGAATGCCTACCAGCACCTAACCCCAACTACTGGCTCTAAACACACATGGCCAAGCTTCTTGTTCACTCAGCCTCCTTCTTCTCTGTCACCCCGCCCCCAGGTAAAACTAAACTGAAGAAATATGTGTGCGTATATATATATATATATATATATATATATATATATATATATATATATATATATATAATATATATGTGTGTGTATGTATATATACACATACACACACATATATAATATATATATATATATATATATATATATATATTAACAAGCCTAAGTACCTGCAGGAGGATAAGAGGCCACCTGGAAGAGAATCCAGTTGGTCTGGATTATATATATGTGTATATACATATATATGTGTGTGTGTGTATATATATATATATATATATATATATATATATATATATATATATATATAAAGGACTTAATTATCATATGTGTTACATGTTGGTTTTGCTGGGAGTATGTTATCTAATTAGGATTAGCGATTATCCATTTTCTTCTGTATTAGTTAGTAATTGCTGTGTAACAAACCACACCAAAACCCAGTGGTTTAAAGCAATAAGTGCTTTTAGTTATTTATAAATCTACAGTTCTTCTGCTCTTAGTTGGGCTCCCTCACGTGTTTGAGGTCAGCTTGTAGTTTAGCTAGGAGCAGGCTGGTCTAGGCCTAGGCTGGGACAACTGGATTCTCCTCCAGGTGGTCTCTTATCCTCCTGTAGGTACTTAGGCTTGTTTACTTGATGACAATGGCAGAGTTTCAAGAGAGACACTGGGTGTGTGCAAGATCTTATTTGCTGTATTGTATTCACCAAAGCAACTCACAAGGCCTGCCCAGATTCAAAGCGTGGTGAAAGAGACTTCTCTAGATGAGAGGACCTTCAAAGTCAAACTGAGGTCATTAATTGGGGTCATCACTTCAATCAATCTAAGAATTCCTACCTCTGGCTACTGTGAAATGTGGGCCCAGGCTGTTACCCCTCCAGATCTTTCAAAGGTAGTTGGACATCATACAAAATATTCTGATTTGATAGTGATGGGAAACCAAATAAAAATTTCCGAAAACAGTGTGTAGGCAAACAGAGCCTTTGTATGAATCTTGGAATTAGAACCTGAAGTTCTATTGCTTATATATGTTATATTGCCCCTGGTAGCTTACTGTACTTATTTTGACCCAGTGCATAACAACCAAATGTTAAAATCAATATTCATCCAAAACTGAGCAAAAGCCAGCTATTAGCTTCATGGGATAAACGTAAGGGATATAAGAATGAACCTGAAATTTTACCAATAAACTTAATTATCATTGCAATTTTATTATTTGAACTTTTTGTAGAAGTGTGAGTAGCATGAGATCAATAATTACTCAGCACTATCTGCTGCTTGATACTGTCTACTAAATAGATGCTCATTTTGACCGAAGCTGGTGGAGAAACAAGATATTTGGGGATACCTCACTATTATTTAGTGCTTCCTCTTTTTCTTCATAGCATTGCTTTTTTTTAAAGTAAAAATTGAATATATTTAAGGTGTACAACATGATGATTTGACATACATATACATAGTGAAATGATTATTTCGATCAAGCTATTTAACATATCATGTCCTCACATACTTACCTTTTTTTTTTTTTTGTCATAAGGGCACTTGAAATCTACTCTCTTAGGAGATTTCCAGTACTTTATTCAATATAGTACTATTGACTATAGTCATCATGTTGTACATTAGATCTCTATTCATCCTCCATAACTACAACCTTGTGTCCTTTGACCGAAATCTCCCCATGTCCCCCACCTACCCAACCCCTGGTAATCACCAGTCTACCCTCTGCTTCTATGTATTTGATTTCTAACATTTTGCATATAAGTGAGATCATGTAGTTTTTTCTTTCTGCCTCTGGCTTATTTCACTTAGCATAATGCCCCCCCCAGATTCATCCATGTTGTTGCAGATGGTAGAATATCCTTTTTAAAGGCTAAATAATATTCCATTGTATATATATTCACAATAGCCTAGATATGGAATCATAGCATCATTCTGTCTAGATCAAAGGTAATTGATCACAGATGTCGTATAATTTTGAAATTTCTCCTGCTTATAACGTTTTGAAGTGGTTAAAGTTATCTTTATGCTTTTAATTCATCCTGCTAATAGGTAAAGCATTTCTAAATAAGACTTTTCGTTGAAAGATATATGACCCAAATGGAGCTTAAATAACCAAAAATGAAATACAATTTTGAAAGTTTATTTTATTTAATTTTATGAAAGTTAGAACACCAATTCATTCTACAAAGGTTAGAATTATTGCACAAACTGTCAACTGATTTCCCTATTGACCAATCTAGTAGTTCTTAATTGTTTTTGCGTATCAAATAGACAGCTCTCACAATCAAAATGAATTATTTTGACATTTTACCCTTACAGATGTAAATAATTAAATTTACATTTTAGCTGTCCAATAGAATGTTAACAGAAAGAGCACATAAGGAAAGTCTTCATTCCAGGTTATATCTGGAAAGTTTATCTATATTTGAAAGTGAACAGTCAGATATAAGATATCTAAATGGCATGACGTGCTGTTGCAGAGTGTATATGTCCCATCCCACACACTCTTCTCACTATGTGACGAAGATGGCTCAGTTCAGGTCTTATACCCCTTCCCTTTGAGATGGGGTGAAAATGACCCTGAGGTTAGGTCATAAAAGGCAATATGACCTCTGTGTGGTTCTATCTCTAGGAATTCTTGCCCTTGGAAACCAGTTACTATGTTGTAAGGAAGGCCCCACAGGAGCACTACAGCCAACAGCTCTGTGCCGTGCTGACAACCGGCATCCACTGCCAGACACAGGCATCCTCCATCTTCCAGCTGAGGCCCCAGACATCGTGAAGCAGAAGCGGCAGAAACTGCCCCCATATGCTCTGTCTGAATTCCTGATCCATAGAAAGTATGAGATATAATAAGTGATCATTGTCACTTTAAGCCACTAAGTTTCATTACGCAGCCAGAGTAACTGGAACACATGCCTTGTAATTAAGGCTGCCAGATAAAATATAGGATGCCCAGTTAAATTAGAATTTCAGTTAAACAGTATTTTTTTTTTAGTATCAGTATGTCTCATGCAATATCTGGGACCTCCTCATACTGAAAAATGACTCATTGTTCTTCCAAAATTAGAATGCAACTGGACGTCCTGTGCTTTTATTTGCTAAATTTGGCAACCTATGTGGAATCTACGTCATCATGTTCACTGATCACCCATAATGTTGGAGAGGCCAGAAATGACCCTGCAGATGCAGGCACTCAGACTTCCAAAAGCTGGGGCCTAAGCAGAAAAGCAGATTGTGGCTGACTGCGGCGGCATTGACCCTCCCTTCATCCTGTGGCTCACAGATTCTCTCTGATCCCCATATCCGTTCATATGGATTGCTTCAATCAGAGCTGACAAATAACGACAGACTTTTTAAATGCAAAGAATACTCTGGAAAAAAATTATATCTTTACCTTTTTCTTAAAAATCTGCAACTGGGCATCATGCCTCTTAAAACCACTTCTGATAAAACTGTTGTCCATTTCCTGCCACACTACTAAATGTAGACTCTTTGTCCTTAAATTTCTATATATGAGCAAATGTGACATTGTGGGGCTCTAAATTTAAAAACTGTCCTTTTTCTTCTCAAAATTTTCTTTCCAATAGGGAATGGCAGATGAAACAAATGATGTCTGGGGATTTGTTCAAAATAGCCATTGTCATGGGTGAGTGTAGAGACATAGCAACATTGGCCGGCGCTGGGAATTTGGTGGCTGGGAAGCTGGTGATGGCCACATGGGGGTCCATTTTACTGTTCTTTCAACTTGTATACATGTTTGAAGTTTTCCATGACAAAAGTTAGGAGGAAGGAAAAAATATATATTAAAAATATAATATATAATATATATAAATATATAATACATTAAGTATATATTTATATATATTAAAATATATAAAGTATAGCAAAGACTATTTTATGCTCTATAATTAGAGTACTGAAAAGTCATCCATCCCAGGCTTCCCTGGTGGCACAGTGGTTAAGAATCCGCCTGCCAATGCAGGGGACACGGGTTCGATCCCTGGTCCGGGAAGATCCCACATGCTGTGGAGCAACTAAGCCCATGCGCCACAACTACTGCACCTGCGCTCTAGAGTCCACGAGCCACAACTACTGAAGCCCACACATCTGGAGCCCGAGCTCCTTAACAAGAGAAGCCACCGCAATGAGAAGCCCACGCACCGCAACGAAGAGTAGCCCCCACTCAGCACAACTGGAGAAAGCCCGCGCGCAGCAATGAAAACCCAAAGCAACCAAAAATAAATAAATAAATAAATTTATTTGAAAAATGTCATCTAGCCCAAACTAGTATATTGTAGCTAAGATAATGGAGTCCTGGTGAGACAGTGACCATATCAAGGCCACACGAATGCAGCACTTGAACTCAAGCCTTCCGGATGTGTGCCAGTGTTTCACACAGCTCACATTATACTGTGTTCTTTAATCTTTCCGGTCTCATAAATCACAATTTTACAATCATCAAAAGTTTGGAAAGTCTTTTTAAACAGCTCTGTTCCCTTGCATCTCAGTAGGAATGCAGACCAAGGGAAGAATATTTGATTTATTTAGGTCGTAATAGAAAAACTTATCAACGTTTAAAGTATAACGTTGTGAACAAAAACGGGCAAAGTATCTAAAAGATGCATATGATTTACATATAAGGTACATATTCAGGATATATTTTGAGAATGAATCACTTGTAACTTTCTCTAATTCTCCCTCTTCCTGTCCCCACATTCAGTTGTTTTTCTTGACTCTGAATTCAAACAGCACACATTTTTTTTCTAGCACTTATCACTTCCTACTTTGTATGTGATTTGCTTATACAGCCTATATACCTCCTTATTTATTCATTCAATGAATATTCTGTTGGGTGCCAATTCTGTTCCCAGCAGTGCTGGGTTTACAGTGGTAAATAAACCAAACTTGGTCTATGCTTTCATGGGGCTTAGTTGGGGAGAGAGAAAGTAGGCAAATGTGAAGAAAATACATAAAAATTGAGATGACCCTACAAAGAAACCAAGCAGAATAGGAAGGTAGAGAATAATGAGGTGAGTAGGGAACACTGAGGGGATGAGAAGGTAGGACAAATATCCTTCCTTCTCGTCCAGGGAAGACATGGCCCCAACGTTGCTGGGACCGTGAGCTAAGGCAGAGGTGGCACTGTGGTTGGAGAGAGGGCTAGGCCAGGTCTTGTGGGACCTTGAAGCCAGGGTCAGAAGCTGGGAGTTTAGTCCAAGTTCACTGGGAGGCCACTGGGAGGTTTAAAACAGAAGAGTGACACAGTTCTTTCTATTGTTTTTTTCTTTTAGTTAAGATCACTTTGGGGACTTCCTTGGTGGTCCACTGGGTAAGACTCCTTGCTCCCAATACAGGGGGGGGCCAGGTTCGATCCCTGATCAGGGAACTAGATCCTGCATGCATGCTGCAACTAAGAAGCCCGTGTGCCTCAGCATTTTGCAACTAAAAAATCCTGCATGCTGTGACTAAAAAATAAATAAATAAAAAGATCCCACATGCTACAATGACAATCTTGCATGGCGCAACAAAGACCTGGAGCAGCCAAATAAATAAAATAAATAAATATTTTTTTAAAAAATAAAGATCACTTTGGTTCCTGAGTGGGGAATGGATTATAGCAAGACAAAGATATGAGTCAGGAGACCAGACAGAAGGCCATGGTAGTGGCCCAAGTGAGTCTTACTGAGGTTGATGGTGGCAGAGAAGTGGCAGATTTGAGAAACGATTTGGAGGGTGATCGTGACAAAGTCTGGACGAGAGGGCACAGGGAAAGAGAAAAGCCGAAACTACTTCCCAGGTTTTTTTTTTTTTTTTTTTTTTTGCAGTACGCGGGCCTCTCACTGTTGTGGCCTCTCCCGTTGCGGAGCACAGGCTCCGGATGCGCAGGCTCAGAGGCCATGGCTCACGGGCCCAGCCGCTCCGCGGCACGTGGGATCCTCCCGGACCGGGGCACGAACCCGCGTCCCCTGCATCGGCAGGCGGACTCTCAACCACTGCGCCACCAGGGAAGCCCCTTCCCAGGTTTTTGACCGGAGCAACTGTGTCTATGGTAACTCCATAGATGAAGATAATTCAGGAAAGAAAAAGTTGTTTTCTTCTTTTCCCCTCAGGGAATGGGGGTGTAGGCAATGGACAGTGTGGCAGGAGACACCTCCTACACTAGGTACCTCATATAAATGCAGTCACACGATATTTGTCCTTTTATGTCAGGCTTCTTTCACTTAACATAATGTCTTTAAGGTTCATTCACGTTGTAGCACGTGTCAGAATTTCCTTCTTTTTTAAGGTGCTCAAACTCTTTTATAGCAGCTAAAACAACTACGCTTAGCAAGAATGATTATTTAAAATTGAAGTGTTTTCCTCAGGTGAATGGCAATGGGTAGTCAAATGTACTGGCTCAACAGTCTGCCACTGTGAAGGACGGAGATCACTCTGGCAGGGCTGGGCAGCCCCCTGATGCTTAGTCCACTCTTGCCAGGATTCCTCTCTGGTTAGGTGTCGCCAGCAGGACCCCACTCACCTCCAGCCTAGTAATGCCCCCTCCTTTGTTAATCACCATCACTCTCAACCCCACGCCCAACCCAGGCTGTCCATCCTGAAGTGTTCAGCCTGGTCCTGCTACTCTGTTCTTTGGTCTCGAATCTATTGTTGGTGAATAAATGTCTTGATCTCTTTGGATCTTGATCTTCAAAGCCAAATTTATGTCTACTTTTGATGGTGAGTTTACAGTCTCCATTCTGAATCTCATTTACTTTGTCTGGGTAAATTTGGGTCCTTTCTTCTTTATGGCAAAGGAAAGAGCCAGGAAACAAAAAAGAATAATGTTGACAGTGATGAGGGTAGAAATGGGGAGTCAACAAGAAAGTCCTCGGTTTGACACATATCTCCAACTGTCATCCCTCTATGGTCATGTCTTCCAGCTAAGCTTTTGGTAGGGCTAGAAGAGAAATCATTCTTCTTGACAAGCACTGGAATGCAGTTCTTCGTTGTTGATAATTAAGGTTGGACTTGGCTTAAAATCCAGTTATGAGAGTCCTGATGTATGATGGAGTTTATCTCTGCATGGGGATAGCCAAAAAGTAGTAAGAGGGAGGGCCAAGATTTCTTTCCACAGATAATTTGTCACAGTCTATGCCATTCGGCATGATTGCCATCATTTTAGGCAGGAAAGATTTTTAAATGATTTTTACAGTGCCCACCATGGTTTTAAAAAACAACAACAACATCAATATCGATGAAGAACCTATAAATATTTTACTTTGTGCAAAGTAACTTCCTAGTGCCAAGGTGGTCTTTCAGACTGCAAGTTGAGATCTATGAGGAGGTCACGAAATCAATTTAGAAGGTTAGTATTTAATTTTTAATGAAATAAAATAGAATGTATGTGCCTGACGTGTACCTTTTACTGAGTACAATGTACTTCTTTCCGAAGGTCCTAGTGAAGGTGAAAAAGTTTGAGAAAATTGCCCACTTAAATTGAACGCATTAATTGTAATGTAGGCCTGCTGGCTGCCCTACGCACATAAAATGTTATTGAATGTCCACCCAAAATGAGTTTGATTTTGGAGTGTCTGACAATAAATAATAGATAGCTGGGCTAGTTTTACATTTTTAAACATTCATTTGAAAATGAATTCATTTTTCTTCTCCAGAAAAAGATTTAAGAAACTTTATAAACAGCTGAATATAGTATACTAGAACACACACACACATGTAAATTATGAGTGATAAAAAATGATCTTTAAGGAGAAAGAAAGTCACGCAGAACCAGGGCTAAATATAGTAGTATTCAGTGAACTCATATACCCTAAAAAGTGGTAGGATAATGAGAAAGAAAAAAAATTGTCCCTGACATCCAGAATGGATCTGATGTTCACAGCTAGATGTCAACACTGTGACAAGCTGGTCTGGCACTCCCAGCATCACTTTGCTTTCCTGTTGCACAGAAACAATCTTACAGAATATGTATAACAAATGAGGTCCCTCTCAGATCACAATCAAGTGGGACAAAAACAAGGTTGCTGTGCAACACAAAATACCAAACATCCCCCTCGTTTACTGAGTGGAGACAGTCATTTCTTTACCAACGTCAGCGTTCACCTTTCTCTAGTCTGACCTCCCACGGAGGTGACCTATTGAGATATCCATTCATAGAACTGCCTCCACTTTCTGACAACCCCCAATCCAGAGTAAGGCCCTGCTTCCTTCAACTGTCCCCCAAACTACCCCACCAGCGCCCAAATCCTTTACTAGCTTCCTTCTGACCCCCTCTTATTGAGACGCTCCATGGTTCCCCATGGTGTGTGTTCCCACCATGCCACCCATGAAAAACCAACTACAGGCGTTCCTGGTGGTCTTTGAAGAACAGAAAAAAGT
Organism: Mesoplodon bidens; assembly: GCF_964165515.1. Taxonomy (NCBI): domain Eukaryota; kingdom Metazoa; phylum Chordata; class Mammalia; order Artiodactyla; family Ziphiidae; genus Mesoplodon; species Mesoplodon bidens. The sequence continues at coordinate 131,188,185 of NC_138161.1, forward strand.
AAAGCTAATCGTCTGTTAGTGCCATGTCTTACATGGAACAATAAAGGACGTCATCAGAAATGTGCGTCTTTCTGTACTTTAGAGAGTGCGTACGTACCTGTGTTCACTTGTGGAGTGTCATGGACGGCAGTGTTAGAGAAGGGCTAAGTTTGTGGGGCTCTGTTGTGTCAGTTTCTCTCAGACTGAAGATCGGTATTCACTGTCATTTAGAGGGCCCTGAGAATTTTTAGGTATGATCATTTTTTAAGCTGTGTTTTTTAAAGTACTTATCTTTTGGAGATGGATACTGAAATCCATCAGGGAGAGGGGAAGTGGGTGGAGTTGTGGATGGAAAAAGACTGGTCATGAGCGGATACTAATTAAAGTGGGGTGATGGGCATATCAAAGTTCATTACAGTATTTTCTTTACTGTTAACATTTTCATAATAAAAAGCAAGAATAAACAGATTTCTAGCGTCTAATTCCTCACCTGCGTTTGCAGTTTGAGGAGTCCCAAAGCGGAATGGAGCCGTGTCTGAATACGTTGAGAATCAGGGTATTGGAATTTAATCAAGGATTCCAGAGTTATGTGTGCGTGTGGGCGTGAGGCAAGGCAGGCCTTTGAAAGTTACTGTCGGGAAGGGTCAGGAAGTTCAGGGAGATTTGAAGCCAAGTGGACACTACAGCTGTAACATCCATCACCCAGGTATGAGGCAACTGGGAAGGAATGTGAGATGCAGGAACACAGCAAGATGGTCGGGAATGGTAAGTGGGAGTCGAAACCTAGATATATTCTTGTAGTAGAGCTTAGCGCGCCTGAGGTTACATCTTCTGCTGTGGAATGGTTCTTAAGGATTACTTCGTTTGTACTGCTTGAGTCACAGAATCCAATAATTTCACTTTTCTGAAGTTGGATGTCAAGATTTCTAAGGTTCTGACACTTAAACACTATATTTTTGAAATAAATTTCTAAAATTTCTTTCCATTTTAATGGGGTTGATCTTCTTTCAGCCTTAAATAGTTTGGGAAAAAGAAACGATGCATTCATTCAAAGAATATTATTGACCATCTAGTACGTACTAGGTACAGACCTGTATGCTGGAGATAAATAGTACCTGACTATAGAGCTTCGAGTACAGTGAGGCAGATAGAAATCAATCCAACAATCTCACAAATACAGTTACAAATTAAGTTAAGTGCCTTGAAGTACAAGGAGCTATTAAAGGAAGTGGCTTATTCTAAGTGGAAGAATTAGCTGAGTAACTAGAACTCATTGGAAGCTATGATTATTGGGACAATAGAAAGATATAAAACAGCATGTGACTGATCGGAAGCCTTGGTTTTTACTTTAAAGACAGAACAATGAATTACAAAGTAACACGCTCACATGGAGGATGAAATTTGGGTTCCAAGGTGTTGAAGCGATCTTAGCCAACAGGAAAATGTCATGATCTGACGCATTCACGAATTTGTCCCTCGCTGTGGCTTCGTTTTCAGTGGCAGGAACTCAACAGCTTGAGACATGTGGTGAGTGGTGTTTACAGCACACTTGGGTGAAAGATTATCAGCTCAAAAAAGCTATACAAGTAAATATCTTGTGTTTATATCCACGTGGAAATCGTATGTTGTATCTAAAGTCAAGATGTCCACCATCAATCAATTCCTTTCCTTTGTGTACATATGTTACTCCCCCATTGAGAGGTAGAGCCTGTCCCTCTTCTTCCTTGAATCTGGGCTGGCCTGTAGTTGCTTTATCATCAGAATCTGTCAGAAGACACCCTGAGTCCTTCTTAGGCTCAGGCTTTAAGGTCATTGGCAGTTTCTGCTTCCTCTCTCTTGGAGCCTTAAGCCACCATGTAAGAAGTCTAGGCTGCTCTGCTGGAGACAGGTGTCATGTGCAGGAGTACTGAGACACCAGATAAATCAGTGAAGAAGCTATCTTGGATGCCCAGCCCAGACAGGACTTCAGATGACTCAGCACTAAGTGCCATGGCGTGAGAACAAGGCAGCTAGGCTGAGTCAACCCACAGAACTACAAAAGCCAATAATACATTGTTGTTTTAAGACACTACATTTTGGCGTGGTTTTGGCAATAGGTAACCAGTAATCATCTCTAACACCCAGGACCTACAAGGAGGTAGGTAGCTTGTGCTCCACAAATCCTTCTTAAGTCAAAATTGAATTGAACTGTCTTTTTTTTTTGTGGTACGCAGGCCTCTCACTGTTGTGGCCTCTCCCATTGCAGAGCACAGGCTCCAGACGCGCAGTCTCAGCAGCCATGGCTCACGGGCCCAGCCGCTCTGTGGCATGTGGGATCTTCCCGGACCGGGCCACGAACCTGTGTCCTCTGCATCGGCAGGCGGACTCTCAACCACTGCGCCACCAGGGAAGCCTGAACTGTCTTTTGCAGAACAAACCAGATCTCGCCAAAATTCACTGTGGCTTTTTGTAAGGGGTGCTGGGGAAAATTTGCAGGATAGAGGGAATTGTCTTGCATGCTCCTGTTGGAAGTGTGTGACATGACAGTGATTAGGGAAGACTAATATTTATTGAGGCTCTATTGTGAGCCAGGGACAGTACCATGCACTTGACATATGCTATTCTCCGTCATTCTCAATACTATTAAAACGAGGTGATATAGTCATCCTCAATGTATTGATGAGAAAACTGAGGCCACACGGTTGCTGTATGGCAGGGCCCAGTTGGTAGATCTGTTTGATTTCAATGCCAGTTACCTTGCTAGAATGTGCATGTCTATCTGGAGGAGAGTCCACAGAAGTCACCTATGGAAATTCTTGAAAAGTTCCTATGGTGTGGTGGCAGATTCTTAGGAATCTGTGTCACCCAGGTCAGAGCTGAAGGAGGCTCCAGCAGCTGTCTGAAAGCTAGAACATTCCCAGATCTTGGAGGAGGCCAAGAGAAACATTCATGGGGTATGGAGAGGTGAGGAGGCCAGCAGAGAAATGACCTGCCACATTCCTTCAGACCTCCAACCTGGCAGGAGGCTGCCTTCCTTGAATGCCGCTCCCAAACCTCCCAGGGAGAGCAGGTTCCACCCTCAGCCCAGATGTTTCCCCTGGGGGGGGAGGTGTAGGAGTTGGGGGAGGGGGTGAAGGCACCTGTGGTGAAAAGCTCTGGTTCCATCAATCTTCCCCTTAGCTTTGGAAGCTAAGCGCTCAGCTTTGCAACACCATGGCTTAGACTTTAGAAACCTCAGCATTCTTCAGTGCAGAATTGGCAGTTATCATCCTAGTTTAGGGCTTGCCCAGGGGGTATGTGTTGAATATGCTGAAGACATTCTTTAGGGATCTCCTACCTCCCTGGGTGGTGTTTTCCTTTCTGAGGGCTTAGCCTCCTGCTTCCTGCTTTTAGCTGTCTTTTCTCCTCTCTCTCCACAGTTAGGTCCAGGAAAGAAAAACACAGAAAGACTCTGTCCCATTCTGTGGAGTTGGGAATCTCCTTGGGAAGAGCCTCAAAAGGAGGAACTCAATGTCTGTTGACTGAATTAAGTAATGTTACATTGTCCATCTGGAAAGAGAAGTAAAGTTATCCTCAGAAGGACTCAAAACACCACTGCAGACCAGGGAAACTAGTATTGAGTGCCTACTGTGTCCCAAGTATTATACTAAGCATATTCGTTCAATTCTTACAAAAATTCTGTGTGGTAAGTATTACTTTATTTCCATTTTACAGATGAAGAAACTGAATATGAAGAAGTTAAATAATTTCTAAGTAGCCTGTGGTAGTTTTTTTTTGTGTGTGGTACACAGGCCTCTCACTGTTGTGGCCTCTTCCGTTGCGGAGCACAGGCTCCAGATGCGCAGGCTCAGAGGCCATGGCTCACGGGCCTAGCCGCTCCGCGGCACGTGGGATCTTCCCGGACCGGGGCACGAACCAGTGTGCCCTGTATCGACAGGCGGACTCTCAACCACTGCGCCACCAGGGAAGCCCGCCTTTGGTAGTTTTTAATCACCTTAAGTTTATTGTATGGTCATTGTATATTTTTCCTATCTTGTTGGGCCAATTTCGATTACTTATATTTGCTAGGAAGCTGTTCATTTCCTACAGATTTTAAAAATTTCCTACTATTGACTTACACCTTGGGACTTATTTGTTTAACTTTGCAAATCAATTTAATTGGGGGTATAATTTGCATATGGTAAAATATGCTTATATATCTATTTGAAGTATATAGTTCAATGAGTTATGACAAAGGTATACACAAGATATAGAGCCTTTCCATCGCTCCAGAAGTTTCCTTTGCTCTTTTGCAGTCAACCCCACCTCCTGGGCAACCACTGATCAGCTCTCTGTTACTCTAAATACTGTCTTTTCTAGGCTCTCATATAAATGGAATCATACTGTATGTTTTCTTTTGTTTGCAGTTTGTTTTCCTGAGTTTAATGTTTCTGTTTTCTTTTGTTTTATTTTTGCCTGCGTTGGGTCTTCGTTGCTATGCACGGGCTTTCTCTAGTTGCGGTGAGTGGGGTTGCGGTGCGCGGGCTTCTCATTGCCGTGGCTTCTCTTGTTGTGGCACACGGGCCCTAGGCGCACAGGCTTCAGTAGCTGTGGCGCACAGGCTTAGTCGTTCTGTGGCATGTGGGATCTTCCCAGACTGGGGATCGAATCAGTGTCCCCTGCATTGGCAGACAGATTCTTAACCATGGCGCCACCAGGGAAGTCTGAGTTTAGTGGTTTTAGTTTCATCTATATTGTTGCAGATATCAGAAGTTTGTTTCTTTTTATCGCTAAGTAGCATTCCGTTGTATGAATACAGAAGTATGTTTATCATTCTCCTGCTGTTTTCAGTTTTTGACTACGATGAATATGTATTAGTTATCTATTGCTGTGTAACAAATTACCATAAAACTTAGTGACTTAAAAGGGAAATATTTAGGGGACTTCCCTGGTGGTGCAGTGGATAAGACTCCCCGCTCCCAATGCAGGGGGCCTGGGTTCGATTCCTGATCAGGGAACTAGAGCCCACATGCACACCATAACTAAAAGTTTGCATGCCACAACTAAGGAGCCCACCTGCCACAACAAAGGAACCCATGTGCTGCAACTAAGGAGCCAGCAAGCTGCAACTAAAGGAGCCCTGGAGCCACAACTAAGGAGCCCGCCTGCTGCAACTAAGACCTGGTGTAACCAAATAAATATTTAAAAAAAAAAAAGAAAAGAAAAGGGAAACATTTATTATGTCACAGTTTCTGTGGGTCAGGAATTCAGGTTTAGTTTAGCTGGGTGCTTCTGCCTCAAGGTCTCTCATGAAGTTGTAATCAAGGTGTTGGCCAGACTGCTCATCCCCATGCTTACAGTTATTGGGAGGATTCAGTTACTTGTGGGCTGCTGGACCAAGAGCCTTCGTTCCTCCTTGGCTGTTGGCCAGAGGTGTCCTTCAGTTCCGTGACATGTGGCCTCTTCATAGGGAAGCTCATAACATGTCCACTGCCTTCATCAGAGCAAACAGGGAAGAGAGCAAGAGAGAGTAGAGAATACCAAAATCAGTGTTTCTGTGGCCTACTCTCATCACTTTTGCCATATTCTCTCTCTTCTTTAAAAAATGTTTTCTTTATTTTTTTTAAATTGAAATATGGTTGATATACAATATCATGTCAGTTTCAGGTGTACAGCACAGCAATTCAGTTTTACATATATGTGTACATATATTCTTTTTCAGATTCTTTTCCCTTATAGATTATTACAAAATATTGAGTATCGCTCCCTGTGTGTTACAGCAGGTCCTTGTTGGTCATCTATTTTATATATGGTAGTGTGTGTATGTTAATCCCAAACTCCTAATTAATCCCTCCTCCCACCCCCTTTTCCCCTTTGGTAACTGTAGGTTTGTTCTCTACGTCTGTGAGTCTCCTGTTTTAGAAATAAGTTCTTTTGTATCTTTTTTTTTTTTTTTTTAAGATTCCACATATAAGCGATATCATACGATATTTGTCTTTCTCTGTCTGACTTACTTTACTTAGTGTGATAATCTAAGTCCATCTATGTTGCTGCAGCCATATTCTCTTTGCTGGAGGTAAGTCATAGGTTCAGCCCACCCTCCAGGAGAGGGTATTACCAAAGGCATGAATTCTAGGAGGTGAGAATCATTGGGATCCATGTTAGAGGCTGCCTACCACAGAACATGACTAAAATGAACTTTTGTGGACATGTTTTTGTGTGGACATGTTTTCATTTCTCTTGGGTAAATACCTAGGAATGGAATTGCTAGGTCATATGGACGCTTTGGCAGAAATTGTCAAGTTTTTTTCTCTAGTGGTTGTATCATGTACAATCCCACCAGCAGTATATGAGAACTCCAGTGCCTCTCCAAGCTTGGCAGCACCTTGTATTGTGAGTCTTTTTAATTTCAGCCACTCTAATGGATATAAAATGATATATCCTTGAGGTTTTAATTTACATTTCTCTGATAATTAATGGTGTTGAGCATTTTTAATGTGCTTATTGGCCACTTGTATATATCTTCTTTTGTGAAGTGTCTGTTCAAATCTTTTACCCATTTTCTATTCAGTTGTATTCTTATTACAGAATTGCAAGAATTCTTTATATATTCAAGCTCCAAGTCATATATGTATATTGTATGTATACATATATATATACATATACATATATATATACATATACATATATGTACATACGTACTTGCTTTGGGAAATTTTAAAGGACAAAGTCACCACCTCCAAGGCTGGAGGACATCTCCAGGCTACGAACATGTGGTTACAGGGCTTGTTCTGTAGCCTAGCTCTTATAGCTCTGAAGGCAGCCCTCTGAGCCACTTGAACATGGAGCAGAAGGTCTCAGTCTAAAGCAAGCCAGCTGAAGGTTGCAATCAGGCTGCTAATCCAGCCAGATGTCAAGTCTTAGAGGCCCTTTATTGACTCTACTGCTAACTCATGGGCATCTATCAGGCAAATCACTCCTTTATATAATAAGTATCAAGCCCACGGGTCTGAGGCATCATTAAATTAACGTATCTGAAATCATTAATCTTGAGATTGAGCAAGCTAGTTCATGTGAAAGCTGACAGATAGTTCGGCTTTGTTGGTCTGATTTTTATTTCTTTTTTAGTCATCATTTAACCACAGGGCATTTTCACACAGGCCATTTTATATTTTTACAAAGTGATTGTATGTGTCTCAATCACCCTTCACAAAAACATCATTAGATAGAATAATATGGAAGGGAAGGAGGAGAAGGAAGGGGGAAGGGAGAAGGGTGAAGAGAGGAGGGGCCGCCAAGGAACTACGTGACTTAGGTAAGTCACAGGATAAGTCAGAACTGAAGGGGAGGGCAGACAGACCTGGACGTTTCCGTCTCCTCGGCAGGAGTACTACATGTGTCTTTCTGAATCCAGGTAGCAACACCACAAGGTAACTGACTGAGAAATTCAAGTCAGGTGCTATTCAAGTCCTGCGCTTACTTGGATGGGAGGATGGGGAGGTTTGGAAGCTCTTCCACTTTCTTTGTCCTAGAGCTTGGCACCAGTAGTTGCATTGCTTTAAAAAATTACATCAAGGGGCTTCCCTGGTGGCGCAGTGGTTGAGAGTCCGCCTGCTGATGCAGGGGACACGGGTTCGTTCCCCGGTCCGGGAGGATCCCACATGCCGCGGAGCGGCTGGGCCCATGAGCCATGGCCTCTGCGCCTGCGCGTCCGGAGCCTGTGCACCACAACGGGAGAGGCCACAACAGTGAGGGGCCTGCGTACCACGAAAGAAAAAAAAATTTTAAAAAGGGAAATTGTTTTCAAAATAAAAAAGAAATTGAGCCCTCCTAGGCTCTGTGAAGGTGTTTAAAGGATGGGTATCCTAGGAGCATACCTGTTCTTGCACCTGCTTTTCTCTCCTCAGTTCTCTTCCTCAAGCCCACATATACAGCTCTTCTTCCCTTCAAGTCTCTCATTCTAATGATGCTAGAAAAACTCTACTATGTGCCACTGCTTCATCCCTCCAGTAATGCCTCTGCATTTCTCTGAATGCCTGTTGCGTGTTTCCAAAGGATATGGCCCCATGCTATGAATGAGGATGAATGCTGCTCTTCTTATTATGGTTCAGACTCCCTTCCCATCAAAATGTGTCCCCATGGGGCGAAGCATTACATTTCTGTAAAGGAGTTATTTGCCTTAGTAGCATGAGTTTAGTCCTTCAGGAACTATAGGCACCCCCTTCCTCACCAATGGACCGAGAGACATGGCCTTGCCTGGCATTGTCATAGGAGAGGCCACATGAGCTGTCAGTGGTCTCTTTGCCACTCATTCTAATTGAGGCCAGCTCCCATATGTCAACTTCAATGAGACTGTTTTGATTATAAGTCCCTTAATAGAACTGATGGTGCTGTGTGTGTGTGTATGTATGTGTGTGTGTGTGTGTGTCTTCTCAAAGTGGGAGTGATATTCATCTCACCTTACATAGTTCATAGAGAGACTCTGGGACCCAAGTTGGTAGCCCTAGGACCAGCCCCTGGAAGCATCTAGCCAAGCCCTCACCTGGCCCACCGGAGTCCAGTGAGATTCTGGGTGACTCCTTTGCCCACTGCATAGGAAATCACTGCTATCTCTCCCATGGCTGATGCAGGACTCTCTTTCCTCCCTGTGAAATGCCTTACCCCCCTGCTATACAAACTCCATCTTTTCTGGGTCTTCCTGGAACTAAAGTTGTGACAATTTGGGGGACGGTGGTCTGGGTGATTTCCCCCATCTAGAGAACCAGCCATCCCATTGCCCTTCTCTACTTCAGAATGTAGGACCCACCTACTCCTACCCTCCTTGAACCTACAGGCAGTGTCCCTCCTCAAAGCCTAATGACCAGAAAAGGGAGGCCCCTGCCACACCAGGGTTAAACAGGAGAGCTGGTCATGTCTGGAGGTTTATCCCATCATGATAGGGGATGCCTGCCAGCGGGACGTGACACTGCCTGTTCGTCACCACCTCTCAATCACGCTTTGGGGCTTAGCATGGTAATTAAGGGCTCCACATCACACTGTGTTTGCCATTACCTTTGTTCCATTCTTGTCATTTATATCAGGCTTTCTTTTTTTCAACTCAGGTAAGAACCCATGATGCATGGATTTGTAAGCAAAACTCCTTTTTGAAAAAGAGCTTGTAAGAACTCAATCCACAGGCAACCAGTTTTAACTACTCAGAAGAGTTACAGTGTAGCAATGTTTTCTACCTGTGCTTAAAATTTGAAGTTAGAGATTAGTGACCTTAACTGGAAGTTTAGGATCGTTGCTGTGACACAGTTCGTAGCACAAGTGGTTATCTTCTTGTAAAGACTCAGCATCAGACAAGGCAGGAGAGACTGCAGTGTTGGTCAGTGCTTGTTATTTGCACAGTAAGGTCTAGACCCAGAACTAGAGAAGGCAGTTGGGGAAGCTGACTTCATCAGACTGTATTTTTTGTTTTTTGGCTGCGAAGGGTCTTCGTTGCTACGCACAGGCTTTCTCTAGATGCAGCGAGCAGGGGCTACTATTCATTGCAGTACGCCTGCTTCTCATTGCGGTGGCTTCTCTGGTTGCGGGGCGTGGGCTCTAGGCATGTGGGCTTCAATAGCTGCAGCATGCAGGCTCAGTAATTGTGGCTTGCAGGCTCAGTAGTTGTGGCGCACGGGCTTAGTTGCTCTGAGGCATATGGGATCTTCCCAGACCAGGAATTAAACCCGCGTCCCTTGCATTGGCAGGTGGATTCTTAACCACTGCGCCACCAGGGAAGTCCCAGAGACTGTATCTTATATTCCTATCATTTAGCCTTTTGGAAGGAAAAACAAATGAACAAGCTTCATTTTTCCCCATGTGCTTCAGGTAGCATTGCTGCTCTTTCTCTATACAAATTGCCATGTGGAAATTACTTTAGGTACCAGTTAGGCCTATGAATACATAGACAACAGCAATGTAGGAAGAAATGTATGTTTATTGCTGCTAAAAATAAAAAGAGTGAGCCACACCTCAAGATGACTAGAAACCATGGGGTATAATCATCTCAGTGTTCTCTAATAAAAGCTAATTACTTCCTTCTGCTTAATGGCTTATTTATCTTTGTAGCCTTCACTGATTACTGAAGGTTGGATGTAAAAAATGTCATGTGGCTTGGGTGGCAGAATGCACCACATGCACTAAGATGGTTTGAACAGAAAAAAAAAACCTTTCTAATTAACACCTGAGAGAAAAGTGTGTCTAAATCATAGGGAGATACAATTGACAGCTTTCAGATCCCATAGAGTCACATAAGCTAACGCTTTCGCTTACTGAATGTTTTCAATGCCATTATAAATGCTAAAATCTTTATTTCTTGAGGGGGATGTGGTACTGTTTTAATAAAATTCTAAATTATCTTTAATCCTCTTACTCCTGGTTGAGAAATTCGAATGTGCTCTTCAACGGAATCAAAGTAGACATACCAAAATGTTGAGATACAAGAATTTTTTTGTTTTTTGGCTTTCTGTTTTTCAGTAGTGGAATCTTCTTGTCACATTTATTCTGTGTTACTTCCAAAGAAACCTCCACAGGAAATTAAAGATTTAGGGAAACCATGGTTACAGTCATCAAAACAGGCACACAGAATTACCAACATACATTTTGAATACCTTCCGAAAATTTACCTTGCATGGCAGATTTCAATTATATGTAGCATAAGGCTACTTACTGTGAGCTAACCGTATAGCTGTGTGCCAACTAATATTAAACTGTAATTTCTAGAGCTGAAAATCTGGTGCCCCAGAGGCTGAACCTTGTGACTACATACTTAACATTCTTATTTTGGAAGTGCCATGGTTTGGTCTGTAATCATGGGACTATGTATGGCGCATGCGCTGGAAAGCAGCAAGCCCTCCTATCCAGTGTGGAAATTTATTACACTTTAAAGTATGCATGCAGGGCTAGAAAAGAACAAAAGGAAAAAATAAATGAGTAGGCAACATCTATAAGAGAAGATGAAAGGAGTTGGGATGGAGTTAGGTTCAGAGCTGAGAAGGCTAAGTTGGATGTTCAATTTTATGAAGGTTCTACCATTTTGTTGTTGTCTGTATTGGGGGAGCCACTTTATCTTTGCAGAACTGTGTGCCTCCTGAAAGTCATGGCTCAGGGAGAACTCCATCTTGCTCTGTGGCATTATAAAAGAAGACTGTGATAGCTGTGCTGTATTGTGACATCAAGAACCAAGAAGGATGGGGCCTTAATGTGCAAAAGTAGATAGAAAGCAATCTACTGGCTTGAGTCATGACTTTGTAGTGACTTAATGGATTTCATGTCTATGTTTGGGCTGTTTCATGTTCATTATCATAAGTATTACTGGGTGCCTACTGAGTGCATGGCATCCATGTAAATGAATGTATTAAAGGAGTATACAGGATTCCAACATTTATTGACTGTTTTTGTTTTGCACTTTTTGTATATTAACCCATGTAACCTGTGTAATTGCCTTGTGAAGTAGGTACTATTATTATTTCCATTTTAGAGATGAAAACTGTAAAGGCTAAACAGCTAAAATGATTAAATTATTTTAAAAAGCCAAATTACATTCCTAAAGTCACCTAAAGAGTAAATGGCATAATCTGGATTCAAACCCAGGCATTCTATATCTAACTCTTGTGCTCTGGTCAGCTTTATATATACATATATATACACACACACATAGTTATATATATATATTTTTTTAATTTATTTATTTAATTTTGGCTGCGTTGGGTCTTCGTTGCTGTGCGCGGGCTTTCTCTAGTTGCGGTGAGCAGGGGCTACTCTTCGTTGCTGTGCGCGAGCTTCTCATTGCGGTGGCTTCTCTTGTTGCAGAGTGCGGGCTCTAGGAGCACAGGCTTCAGAAGTTGTGGCTCATAGGCTCTAGAGCACAGGTTCAGTAGTTGTGGCACACGGGCTCAGTTGCTGCGCGGCATGTGGGATCTTCCCGGACCAGGGCTTGAACCTGTGTCCCCTGCATTGGCAGGCGGATTCTTAACCACTGCACCACCAAGAAAGTCCTATATATGTATTTTTAGTGACAGAGAGAGAGTAATTTAAAAATTTGTGTACACAACTGGATAAAATTTAGGTGAACTGTAGACGACTGTTCTGAAAGCTGATATTAATAATTAGTATGAGAATAAAATCTGTGAATTATCTCCTTAATAACCAACAATTACCTATTTTTTACCCAGAACCTTTGTGATTCTTGTTCTACTTGTGAGACATAGTCTTTTTTTTTTTTTTTTTTAAATTTATTTATTTTTATTTTTGGCTGTGTTGGGTCTTCGTTTCTGTGCAAGGACTTTCTCTAGTTGTGGCAAGTGGGGGCCACTCTTCATCATGGTGCGCGGGCCTCTCACTGTCGTGGCCTCTCTTGTTGCGGAGCACAGGCTCCAGACGCGCAGGCTCAGTAGTTGTGGCTCACGGGCCCAGTTGCTCCGTGGCATGTGGGATCTTCCCAGACCAGGGCTCGAACCCGTGTCCCCTGCATTGGCAGGCAGATTCTCAACCACTGCGCCACCAGGGAAGCCCGGAGACATAGTCTTGATGTTTTGAAAAGAAACCCCATACCCTCTCCTCTAGTTATTTTAAAGGCTGGTAATGACTATCATTGTAAATGTCATTGAACTTTGAAGGGTCACTAGCTTGGTGGAGAAAGCTCTGGTTCTAACTTAAAACCAGAGAAGGCACCTGACTTCTGGGGATGATAAGGTCTAGAGATAAAGCCCCAGAAGAACATCCTTATAGATAGGAATTCAAAATAGTTACAGTGAATTGTGAGATAACTCAGTACCATCTGCTTTTAGAGATACTTTTCACTTTTTTTTTTTTTTTATTTTTTATTGTTTCTAGATTTCTTTTTTTTTTTTAATTAGTTTCTGCTTTATAACAAAGTGAATCAGTCATACATATACATCTGTTCCCACATCCCTTCCCTCATGCATCTCCCTCCCTCCCACCCTCCCCATCCCACCCCTCCAGGCGTACTTTTCACTTTAGTACTATCACAGTCTGTGCACTTTACCCATCTTGTCTTCCTTGGGCTGTTAAAGCAGTACTGAGGGAAAAAAAATTTCAAACTATATAAAATATAAGCAGATATCCAACAAAAATAAAAGTTCACATTGTGTCATATATGTTTGTTTTGGAAATGAAGTGAAACTTTATTAATAAAATGACCTTCTCACCTGTCCCCAGTTCTAATTCCCTTCTTCCCTCTCTAGAGTAAATGCTATCACAGATCTGGTATGTATCTTTTAAGTTTACATTTTCATATATTTTTCTGTTTGTATATGTAATGAAACAATATATATAATATTCTTCTTGTGATTTTTAACACTTTTACATAAATATTATATTATGCATATCCTTTTGCACCTTTTTCATTTGATTAGATTAAGATCTAATCATAATGACATAGAGTTCATTCATTTTAACTGTTGTATGAGATTACCATATCAACAAAACACTTATTATTAATGCATTTTCCTGACCATGGACATATAGAATGTTTCTAATTTCTGCCTTGAAAAAAATGTATTAATAAATATCTTTGCCCTGATTTTTTACCCTTATGCACTCACAAGAGAATTTTTCTAGGGTATGTACCTAGAAATGGATATGCTGGGGAATAAGATATGTGTATTTTCAATTTTACTAGAAGTTTACTAATTGTTACAATGGTTGATCTAATTTACACTTTCATCACAAGTATATTAAAAATTTTGTCTCTCCAACAGTATTCAGATTTTTAAGATTTTGTTAATCTGATGGTACCTCAAAACCTAACTTTATTTAAAGAGAATATAAAACCACTACATAATTAGCCTTATTATAACTATAAAGTATTATGAGGTGAGAAATTAGAATTTCAGTTCCTTCTTGCTTAGATTTTCCTCTGCTTTACATTCTGATGATTTTTGGCAAACTACAAGAAAATATATTAATTTCCTGCCAAGAACATCTATAAGTGACAATTCAGCTAGAAGTAGTGCAAGTAAACAACCTAGTACAAAACAAAATTTTGTGTCAGATGAAATAAAGTAAAACATGTTCCTTGTAGAAACATCAGAAAATGCAGAATGCAATAAAGAAGAAAATGGAAATCACTCAAAACCCTTCCATCCAAGACAAGCACTGAGAGATTTGTCAGGTGTCTTTTTCTATGCATATAAATACATGGAGAGGTTTTTAAATTTTTTTCCCAAAAATAGATTTAACAAGAACATGAGCATGAGCAATGTATTGTGAGCATTTCTGAATCATTAAATACTCTTATAAAACATGGTCTTTAATGACTGTGTATTTCTCCATCAGATGAAGGTAGCATATTTTATGTAATGAATTCCCTAGTGGTGGACACCTCTGATTTCTCTTTCGGAGAAATCCCTAGAAGTGGCATTCCTGGGTTAAAGAGCAAGAATAGTTTAAAAGAGGAGTCAGCAAACTTTTTCTGTGAAGGGCCAATAAATATTTTAGGCTTTGTGGGACATATGGTCTCTGTTATAGCTATTGTAACATGAAAGCAGACATAGAAAATATGAAAATGAATGAGCATGGCTGTTTCCAGTGAAACTTTATTATCGTCATTGAAATTTGAAATTTGTGTAATTTTCATATGTCACAAAAAGTTGTATTCTTTTGATTTTTTCAACCATTTAAAAAGGTAAAAACCATCCCCATGGGCTGTACAGAAACAGTGGTGGCCATGGTTTGCCAGAGAACTTAATCTCAGATTCTAATAGGATATCAGACTGGTTGAACCCTTACAAATCAATTAGTACAACTTGTTCCTTTTAAATATTGGAAAATGAGGACTAAGTAATTGACCAATTTGTTTGCACTATTCATGTATAGTACACATAGAGCATCAATAGTACTGACTCAGAAGTCAAGAGTATTGACTTCTTCTGAAGTCGGTTGAAAAGATATGTTTGAACTAGGTAAAGGGTATGCAGAAAAAAAAAAAGAAAAAAAAAGGGCATGCAGGATTTCTGTTATTTCTTACAATTGCATATGAATCTATAATTACCTCAAGAAAAATTTCAATTAAAACAGATATGTTTAAGCTAAAGGAAATCCAGTTTTTTAGATACCACATCCGGTTGTAGAAAGAAATCAGGAAACAATCTTTTCTTCTAAATAGCATTGGAAAATGTTTCATTAGCAATCATTTAATTTCTTGATATAGAAACAAATGCCTGTAAAAATTAACCACATAGATGACAAAATACCAAAGAGCCCCAAACAAATTCACATCCGTGTAGAAATGTGCACCATCGAACTTGCAATGACGCAAGTCATCGTCCTTTATGAAGTGTGTTACAGAGAAGTTTTACAGCTAATCTTGTCCTTAAGTATAAACCAGGTTAAGGAAGGCCACTCCCAAGGCTCTTGGCCAGCAAGGAAATCTCTGTGTTGTTTTCAGTGTTAGTAGTCAGGACAGTACTTTGCACTACAGGAAAATACCCTGTGACCATCTTTATTTTATGTGGCAAAGCTAAAGATGGAGAAGACTCCTTAGTCCCTGTAGAAATGCAGCCATATCTATAGTGGGACCTACCCCAATTCCAAACCATATGTAATGGAAATAAAATACCAGATGCCTCATCACTGTTGGGTGAGTCTCTTGTAGAAGACCTAAGCCTATATTGGAGCTCCTAATAGTCCCATATAGTTTGGAGTTTCAAAATAATAGTAGCATGTACAAAAGGAGGATTTTATACATTGGTTAGAGAGTCTCACAGTTAGCTGGAGTCTAAAAATTGATTTAAGAATTGATTGAGCAATTGATTGATATATTCATCAATTGAATGATTGATTTATTCATCATTCAACATTCGTTGAACATTGTCCATGAATCTTGCCCTGGGCTAAGTAAATATTATACTACATCAAGTCAGAAAACCTCATTTTAGGAAGATATGAAGTATTTGAAGTTCTGGCTCTACATGTGGCTAGAATATATTCAACAGTGATAGGACGGTATAAAGTAACCCAAGTATGTCTTAAAGTTCTCTAAAGCCTTCTAAAACTGTATGCATAGTCTTCTCTGTGAGGATTCCCTGTGTGGATAGGAGGATATTTTGCATCTGTACAGAGATGCAGATTTTTTAATAAACTTAAGCTTTCAACCTTCTCTTAGGTGATCTTATAGAATGGATGTTCTTTAACATATTTGACACTGGAGGGCAAATTAGACCTAGAGACAATTAGAGACTTGTTTATACCAAGTTAGGGAGGCAACCAGTCATTTAGGCAAGCAGTATAGTATAGCAGAAGCAAAATGTGGGCTTTGGGTTCAAACTGTCCTGAGTTTGCATTTACAAACAAGGCAGCTTGGGCAAGCTACTCAGCCTTCTTGAGCCTCAGTTTCCTTATCTTTAAATGAGAATAACACCCATCACTCTGAGTTGTTATGAGGATTAACTGAGAAAATATGTGTCAAATGCTTGGCATACAGTAGTGAATCAAGAAAAAGTTAGCTTAAGTGCCCTCACTTTTTCTCCCGCTCTCCTAGAAGGAGAACACTGAAGGTACAGGTTTTCTGTTATTGATCCAGAAGGATGAATTTATGCTTTGCATTGTGCCCACGGGGCATGATTTAGTGGGTCAAGTGAAGGGAGAGGGCTGTGGGGGTTTCTTAACATCCAGTAGCACAGACTTCACTCTGTCCCCTTCTCTCTGGTGTAGGCCTCAGAGCAGTGCTGTCCCGTAGAACTTTCTACAATACTGGAAATGTCCTATATCTGTAGTTTCCAATCAGATAGTCACTAGCCACATGAGGCTTGGGCACGTGAAACGTGGCTAGTGCGACTGAGGAGCTGAATGTTTAATTTTATTTTGTTTTAATTAGTTAACATTTCCATGTGATTAGCCACATTTGGCAAGTGGCTACCCTACTGGACAGCTCAGCTCTAGAGAATTAGCCTCCAGTAAATGTAGGGTAACTTCAATTTCCTGGCTGCTTACACAGATTTGATCCCATCCTGCTAAGTGCAGTCTGGCCCCTTCACCTCCACTTCCAGGGATAGCCGGTGACACCTTGTGGGAATCTGGGAGATTCTGTGGTATAAATTGCTTTGGGTCTCAGTGTTGTGTTGATTTGTGTCCCCTCAAATTTCATACATTGAAATCCTATCTCCAGTATCTCAGAATGTGACCTTATTTGGAAACAGGGTCTTTGTTAAGATGAGGTCATGAGAGGGGGTCCTAATCCAAGATGATTTGTGTCCTTATTCAAAGGAGAGATTTGTACATGGAGACATGCACACAGGGAGAACACCACGTGAAGATGAAGGCAGAGACTGGGTGATGCTTCCACAAACCAAGAAACTCCAAAGATTGCCAACAAACCACCAGAAGCTAGGATAGGAGCAGGGAACGGATTATCCTTCTCAGCCCTCAGAAAGAACCAAACCTGCCCACACCCTGATCTTGGAGTTCTGGCCTCCAGAACTGTGTGAAGATAAATTTCTGCTGTTTAAGCCACCCAGTTTATGGTTATTTTGTTACAGCAGCCTTAGGAAACAAACTCACTTGGGATTCAGTTTTCTCCTGTCTGCATGCTCAGTTGCCACTTGTCCTGCTTTAGCGCTTTCTTGCTTTTGTGGCTCTTGTCTCCTCTCCTCTTCACATCTTTGTCGCCATATGCCTAAAAACAACAACAACAACAAAACACTCTTTATTGTTGTGTAAGTGAGATTGGGGAGGGGTGAGACTAGCTGTGTTCCATTTGGCACCTTTCCTGGAAGTCTGGATTTTAAAATGTTTAAAAAATTTTTTTCCAGTTATGGCTTTTAAAAAGTCTTATTTGCAAATATGAGTCCTTCCTTGTCCCCTCAGTATTTCCTTAGAGAAACAAGATGCCCTTGTTGAGAAAACAAATTAAAGTTTCTCCCAAGGGTCTAAGTGCTGCTTGGAAGAAGGAAAGCAAATCATTTTTAGGGGAGAGATGTCTCCACTAACATCTTTCTTCTGTTTAAAATAGATGAAGGAAGTTAAAACTCCAGATGTTCGGGGGTGGCAGGGAAGTAAGAGAGGGTTGAAACATTTATATATTTGCTTAGAGGAGGTGCTGTTTCTATAAATCTGATAAATGATTACTGCAATGTCTACTTAGACAGCAGTTACACAAAGCTGCAAGTCAGGAAGAAAAGCAAAGATATGACAAGACATGTATTTAAAAGCCATTTGATGGAGGCAGATTCCAGGTTGAATAAGAAATAAACAATCGAGTGACTCAGATTTCATCTTGGGGATTTCAACCATCATAGCAGGAAGGATTTTCCAGGTTGGAACTGAAGTACTGAAGTTCTTACTTTACATAATAAAAATGGAAATCTACAAAGGATTAAAGAGAATTTTCTTCATCATCCCATCCTTATTCCCATTTCCCATGCAGTCAAAAGTTTCTTATTGGCAGTTGGGTCTAAATAAATGTCATTGTCCTTTATACAAGACTTCTGAATAATAGTAATAATATACTAAACGATTATATTTATTGAGCATTAATATCTTTCAACATTTCACTTTTTTCTGCTGAGGAGCAAAACACATCAAAATGTAGTGGCTTAAAAAAACCGAACTTATTATTTTTCACAATAATGCATGTTGAATGGGCAGTTGGTCCTACCTAGAATTCACCATGTGGCTTCATTCAGCTGGCAGATTGCCTGGGACCAGGCTCAGCTGAGGCTCCTGTCCTGGACACCTCTGCTCTTCAGGTGGTTGACTTGTGCAGCCTCCTAGCATGGCGGTCTCAAGCATTCCAAGAGGCAGCGTTTTAACAGCAAAGAAGTAGAAAACTACCGGTCCTCTTAAGACCTGGGCTTAGAAGTCCCAGAACATCCCTTTCACTGCATTCTGTCCATCGTAAATCACACTCAAAATTTCCTCAGTTGATCTCAATCCTTGCTGACATCATCTTTATAATTAGATTTCAGTAGATTCACCATGTACAACTTTATATGTCAATATTTGTCTTGTTGTTCTCAATAGGGGGAAAAGCATTTTGAGTTCAGTGATTATGGAGATTTAGAAGTATACTTAATAAGTGTGTCAGTCAAATTAATAATTTCCACAGCAATAACCACAAGTGCTGCTGGTATCTCACCAGAGTTTTAAATAATGTCTTTATGTAAATTTTAGAAACTGGAGAAAAAAGCCACCAGGCCAACCCAGATTCAAGGGGAGGGGAGATAGACTGCATGGCTTGTGTGAGTAACCCCTGTGTGTACAGGGATGGACGGAATTACTTGGAGGCCATATTTAGAAACTCTCCCAGACAGGCACTGTGCTTATTGCTGCATATGTATTGTATTGAATCGTCACAACAGCCCTAGCAGATAATTATTCTTTTTGCCACTTCATGGCAGCCACACCATGAGGCTTGTGGGATCTTAGTTCCCTGACCAGGGATTGTACCTGAGTCCTTGGCACTGGACTGCCAGGGAATTCCCTGCCTCTAATTCTTAACACTCAGCCAGAGCCAGGCCTTCTTCCAGACCCAATAATATCTTGCCCTTTTCACTAATTCTGAAAACAGAAAGAATTCGAGATTTAGTTAGAGAACCGTGGATGTGAATCTGGCTCTATTATTTTCTGGGAGAGTTTCTTATCTTTTAGTCTAGAGTACTTCATCTGTGAAGTGAGAATTGTAGTGTCTTGTCTAAAAGGTTCTGGCTAGGAGTAAATTTAACAAAATCTCACAAAATAAACTAAGTATATAGAGTTGGGAAAGAGGGCCAGAGGTTTTAAACACTGGGATTAAGGAGTCAAGAGTACTTTTACATGACTTTCCTAGCATTTCTTTTAATAAACCGTACCCACTGGAAAAGAGTTTATAAAAAAGACAAAAACGGAGAGTGGTTTAGAAAGCCTGCTGCATAATAAAACACTGTACATTTTCATGCCTTAAAACCAATTGTTTATTTTTCCTCACAGATGTGTGGATTTACTGGGTCAAGAAATCCTTCAGGATTTATTGCTGTGGTTACCTTCAGGAAATACAATCTGCCACCTTAGTTATTTTGGCAGATTCCATCACTTGTTATATCTTTGACTAGGAAAAGCTTCTGAGAATCAAAAGGGGTCTGGTGTCTTGATGTCAGTGGCAAATTTCTTTCAGATGCCCACAAACACTCATAGGAAATATTGGCTGACTGGCTAACTTCTTCAGAAGTCTGCCCCTAATTCCTTGTGTGTCCTTGGGAAAATCTCTTAACCTCCCTGAACTGCAGCTTGTTTCTCTGGAAAACTGGGGAAGGAGGGTTGGACTACATGATCCCTAAAGTGCTTTCCATAGTCGACATTCTACCATTAAAACAAAAATCACTAGGCAGTATCCGAGGGGAAAATGTTTCACAACCTAATTTTTGCAGAATCCTCAAAGGTTAGGAGGATACATACTGACAACCATACTCTAACACAGAAATATGCACAGGATATAATTTGACATCTCGGGTTTGTAAAGCATCTGAACAACTTTATAATTTGTGCTATTTAAATTTGATAGAAAATATCAAGTGCTATATATTAGGAAGTAAGATGATTTATAATGATCTAATTCTAAAAGCTCAATTCCATGTTAAAGTTTGGCTTACATCTAGAGACATATTTTAAAGAAATTTTTTTTTTTTAATTTGAATGTGCCAGGTCTTAGTTGCACCACGCAGGATCTTTGCTGCCGCATGGGGGATCTTTTTTTAGTTGCGCATGCGAACCCTTAGTTGCGGCATGTGGGATCTAGTTCCTTGACCAGGGATCGAACCCAGGCCCCCTGCACTGGGAGCATGGAGCCTTAGCCACTGGACCACCAGGGAAGTCCTTAAAGAATTTTTTTTTTTTTTTTTTTTGCTGTACATGGGCCTCTCACTGTTGAGATTCTGTGGGATTCTCCCAGACCGGGGCACGAACCCATGTCCCCTGCATCGGCAGGTGGACTCCCAACCACTGCGCCACCAGGGAAGCCCCTTAAAGAATTTTTTAAAATGCTACATTATAATCAACTTCACAGAGCAGGAGGGCAAGAATGATAATATTACCCCTTTTGTCCTGCAAGCCATTTTGTAGATGGAGAAATAAGGAGCCGGAGAGAGACATTCTATTAGGAACGTTGAGTCTGGGTGTGTCTAGGAGAGAATGGTCAAAATAAAGTGGAGCTTAGAAGTGACAGTAAATGAGTGGTTGAAGGAACTGGAATGCTGGCTTGGAGAATGTAGGGAACTTTATTGTCATCAAAGATTTAAAAGGATGTCATCTGCTGAGAAAGACATTTTGGGTAGCTCCATCCAAGAGAACTAGGTAGAAGTGACTAAGTTCAATATAAAGACTTCCAGTTGATGTAAGGCATGTTCTAATCATTATAGCCCACGTTTAGGGCTGATGCCCTTGAAATAGTGAAGTTTATATTACTAGAAATGTTTAAACAGAAGCCAGGTACACCTTGGCAGAGATCTGACAGGATCGATTCAGGCAAATTATGGAAGTATGGTGTGGGCATAGGACTGGATGACTCTGGGAGGGGTTTTAACTTCAGAGTTTTTTTTTTCTTTCAGTGACATTCAGTGACAGTGGTAAGAGGCTAAGCAAGCCACAAATGGGAAAAATAGTTGCCACCTCTCTAACAAACTTTCATGCAGATCTCACAGAAAGCAACACCAAGATTCCAACTGGTGAATGTTCAAAGGCCAGGAACAGACAGTGTGCTAATGAGGAAATATAAATAATTCATAAGCTTATGAAAAAATGTTCAACCCCACTGATAAAAGAAATGCTAATTCAAATATGAATAACATTTTTCATTTATTAAATTCGTGAAGGAAAGAAAAGTAATACACAATTTTGATAAAAGTGCAACGAACAGTCTCAAACATGGTTGGTGAAAATATAAATTTGTTAACACGTTCCCAAAAGCAGTTTAATAATGTGTATCTAAAACTTTAAATATGTTTAAACCACTCTATATGGACATTTAGCCTTATTAAAGAATTATTATTATTATTAGATGCAATTACTCTATTGAAGTTAAGGTAAAAAACAAAAAGCATTTTTATATTCTAGAAATACATATTTAAATATTAACAGATGAAATAATGATGCTTAGAATTTGCTTCAAAATTATCCATTGGAGGTTGGATGTGCCTGCATGGGAGTATGGATGAAAAGTGATTGATTATATATTGATCTTTGTTGAAGCTGGGAAATGGTTATACAGGGATCCATTTTGCTATTCTCTTCATTTTTTATGTATGTAAAATTTTCTATAATAAAAAGTAAAAAAAACAACCAAACCTCCCCCCCGCCCCCCAGTTTACATTCTCTGACTTAAATAATTTTCCACTAGGGAAAATATCTTGATGAAGTGAGCTGATTGGCATACAAAGCTTTATGCACAAAGATAATTTCTGACTGGCTCACTATCCTGCAGTGTCACTCACCGGTGTAAACCATTCAGTGGCATCCCATTGCTGTCAGGATTAAAATCAAAAAGTTGAACCCACCTGCAAGGTCTTAGATCCATCTGACCTCTGCTTACTCAACTTGACAGATGTCCCAGAGCACTCTGTGCCCCATCACTTTGGCCTTCTCTTAGGGAGTACTCTCCCTTGACCACCTTCTTCAGGTCAACCCCCACTCCTACTCCAAATCCCAGGTCACTACTGCTTCTTCAGGGAGGTGTTTCTGCATTTCCCCAGATGGAGTTAGACCCTCTGTCATACGCTCTCACAGCACTGCGTACCTCTCTCATTTAGCCCTCTTCTCAATTCTAATCAAGTAGATAATTAGATAATTACATACTAGCTTCATAATGACTGTCCACCCCTGTCAGTGACCTCCACTCTCTTATATCTGTATCTACCAGAATTCCCCAATATAGCAGGAATTCAGTAAATGCATGTTGAATTAATTAACTAGTAAAAGTAATCTAAATCCAATGCAGCCAACTAAACCCTGTGATGAACTTAACTCTCTTCCTTGGTTATATTTCTGTGTGTTAAAATGGAACGGCAGATTTTTAACCTTCCAAAGGCAATGGTAGGATGAGGGGCTTAAAAGGAAGAGTGCCTCCTGCTCTTTTCTCCACTTTAGACTTTTGACGGTAAATATATCTTAGAACTAGTGGGTGCCTCCTTTGTCTTGTGAGAAAACGACATCTCACATCTTCCCAAAATGAAAATCGTCTTCACTCTATAGCTAGAACTACTTTGCACAGTGGAGCTGACAAAAAGAATAGAGAAAAAGTCCAAAATGCCCATATCTCAGGTAATGAGTGCCTGAGAGAGACGAGGTGATTAGGGGTAAAAAGGAGAGAACTATAAATTGCACAGTATATCTCTGGCTTTTATTTCATTATCTCAGGAATACATGTTCTAGGGACAGCTGCTGTATTCTCTTCTCTTCTGCTCTAAGCTAATGAGGTCAACAAATTTTAATCAGGAGAAAGATGTTCCTGTAAATTAGGTAATGAATGGGATTTGACCATTTTCTATATTAAATTACTTTAATTTCCAGAGCAAAAGAGTCTACTTCCTGGCTAGCTCACTTTCATAATCTAGACAATGGAAATAGGAGGCAATAGAAAAAAACTGTCATCTCTAAATTCTACTGCAATTCTCAGGGGTTCACATATACACGCTGGCTCATTTTTTAAGAATTCGGGCCAGAATGCTCCGCAGTTGGGGTTTGTCTGATTGTTCCTCACAATTAGATTCCGATGAAACATTTTTTATTTTTTGGTGGAAATTCTTTATAGACAGTGGTGGGAGACTCGTGATGTCATTTCGTTCTCCATCCCCATTTCTCATCTCCCACGCCACTACACACACACACACACATGCACACACACACTTTAAAAGAGACAAAACTCAAGCAGCTTGTAAGGTTAAGCACTTGAGAATTCAAACGGGCAGCTTTTTATTTCTTTATATTCTGATTAGACCAGATACTCAAAGGTTTTGTTTGTTTCTGAGTAAACAAAGATCTGGGCTCATCATTGACTTGGCTTTTTCAATTAAATCCTGTAAACTTTGGCTAAAGACCCTGGACTTGCCCACCATAAAGACTCCAAGGCACTTTTTAAAGACTTCCCTGAAAAGGGAGGCCATAATTTGTTTGGAAGAATTGCCCAAGGGTTGCATGTAGGGCAACATTGGACAAGGAAAGAAAAAAGACATAGACAAATAGACATTCTCAGTATAGAGTAGCTTTCTTGTTTAACAGAGCGATGTCATTTGCTTTCATTCATTCATTCAAATAAATAATTATTGAGCCAAGACCTATTCTAAGTGCAGGGTTATAGCCATGAATTAAACCAACAAACCATCCTTCTCCTGCTCAAACAAAAAATTTGCCTCTTCTTTTTTTTTTTCGGTACGCGGACCTCTCACTGTTGTGGCCTCTCCCGTTGCGGAGCACAGGCTCCGGACGCGCAGGCTCAGCAGCCATGGCTCACAGGCCCAGCCGCTCCGCGGCATGTGGGATCTTCCCGGACCGGGGCACGAACCCGTGTCCCCTGCATCGGCAGGCGGACTCTCAACCACTGCGCCACCAGGGAAGCCCGCCTCTTCTTTTAAAAGTAAAATTTGCGGCAGACTAAAAGGTGTTTCCTTTTGAAAATGCATCATTGCTCTTTCTGTACTTATAAAGATAAATAAGTACATAGGAAGAAAAAAAAATAACCTCCTGGAGGGGTATGCCAGAATGTTGATGCTAATTTTTTCCCCGGGGGAAGGCAGTGGTTTCAGCGCTCATACTTGTCTGATTGGCATTTCTCTGTGTTTTCCATGTGTTATCATGTTTCTGTGTAACCATGAACAAAACGAATGTTTTGTTACCTGAAAAATGAAAACCCCTGCTCTTGAGAGTTTTGCCCCAGGTAAGGTCTCCAAAGGCCGGGCATGCTGGCCTGAGGCTGAGTGGTGTGGAACAAAGGGAAAACACCCTATTTACAGGTCGTGGGGAACCAGAGCTGGTTTAGAAGCAAAGGCTTTCTCTGGAGGTCCTGTGAGAGAGGAGAGATAAGGAAAGGTGCAGAGAGAGACAAGTATCCTTAGGCTCAAGTCCTGGTGAATACCACAAAGTTGCCACTTACACTTTTATTTCAATGTGTCAATGAGCTGTTATGTTTAGCCTTATCTTTGTTGACTAAGCAAAGGCATGGAGGCAGCCTAGTTTAGCTCTGCATTTACTCTGAGCAAATTCTATTGTGGACTAAGGAGCGAGGATTCAACCATATTACTCCATGGGCTTCCATTTACCACCCCCTGGGAACCCCATGAGAGAGAGTCATAGACTAAAGGAGAGCTGATAAGGGCCTGAGCTGAGCATGCCTGGAGAAATGTCAAATATGTGTTCTCATCAAGTACAAAGGGAGCCAGCATGAAAAGAGGAGAGTCCGTACAGAGGTACAGAGATGGCTGATTTGAACGGTTAGCTCACCTTTGAAGTTGTCTCAATCAACAGGTGTGCCTGGAAGAGATACACAGAGCTCTTGCATCATGCCTGGCCCGAGCTGGATGCTGAGGCCTGGCCCCTGTCCTCGTGGAGCTTCCATCCCAGGAAAGGGGACAGACGATGCATGTGCAACACAGATAATCAGTTAAGAATGTGTGAAACATTGGAACCAAGCAGAGAGTGAAAGAAAACGATGGGCAAGGAGCTGAACAGTCTAGAAGGCCTCTGAGATAAGACCGTTGAGGTGATATGACAGGTGAGAATAAATGGTGAGAATTAAAGGGTGAGAATAGGTGCCCACTTGTATGGGAACCACCAGGAACTGCAGTACAGTTTAGAGATGACTTTTGTTGCTTCACAAAGATCCGGACTTTACCTCCTATTTTTGTTTTCTAGATGTGAGCTGGCCACGAAGTAATCTCTTTTACTTTAGAAATTTGACAAGTTGAGAAAGAGGAGAATACATATTGTTTTAAACTCTAATTAGTACCATTTTAATTCATTGAAAGAATTCAAGTCAAGCCACTAATCAGAATCTGGTGACTCATAGCTGTATTTTAAGCACTCACAGTGTGCCATAAGACATCTAATGTTGGGTTTTTACATGGGAACAAGTGCTTCTCCACACATCAGCAATTGTTATAAGGATCCCAGACTTATTTCTTTTTGTAATATTTTATCACAGTTCCATAAAAGGATCAAAGGTAAGTCTACACAGAACAGAACTTAAGAGGGCTCATGGTTGTAAAGATTTTCTAAAGATGCTTGCAAAGCCGAATCACATTGAAACAGCACGTCATAGCATGAGGAGATAATCCCTGCAATGGCATTGCATCCAACGAACCTGAGAACGGCACCATTTATGGGGTACTTTGCCATGTGCCAGGCCTGGAACTAAACACTTTGTGTGCATCCTTCATGTAACCTCACAAAACCCCCCCAAGACTGCATTCCCATTTTACAGAGGAAGAAACAACAACCCAGTGAGGAAATATGGGCCACGGATACGTTCCTGGCTAGTAATCAGGGCTTTCTGACTCTAAAGCCTGCAGCCACATTTAATCACTATGAAATGCTGCTTTTCCTCTCATTTCAATTCATTGAAAAAATTAGACGCTTCACAGAAAAGCAACACAGCTCATCTGCTGTTCTCGTCTCAACCCTTCACATTCCATGAAGAAATCCACTGGCAGTGAAATGCCACCCAATAATCATAGTTGGAAATCTTTAACTCAAGTGAAACATAAGAAAAAGAATACCTGGAGTAAATATTGAAGCATGAAGTAAAAATAATAACGATAATGATGATAATGCTTGCAGGCACTTAAATCATACAGTCAACGAAGGAGACGTATATCAATATTTGCAAATATTTATCACTTTTCAATATCTGCAACATTCTATTTAGAGGTTTGCTCTTCTCCCTCTAAACTTTTTAAAAATTAAAAACATGTGACTGGGACTTCCCTGGCCCAGTGGTAAAGAATCTGCCTTACAATTCAGGGGACGAGGGTTTGATCCCTGGTCAGGGAAATAAGATCCCACATGCCGCGGGGCAACTAAGCCCTCGTGCCACAACTACTGAGCTCGTGTGCCTCAACTAGAGCCTGCGTGCTGCAAACTATGGAGGTCACGCGCCCTGGAGCCTGCACGCCACAACTAGAGAAGAGAGAACCTGCACACCACAACAAAGAGCCTGTGCACCGTAACTAAGACCTGATGCAGTGAAAAGTAAAATAACTAACTAACTAACTAAATAAATAAATGTTTAAAAAACAAAACAAAACATGTGACCAAGATGGCAGGTAAATATTAATGTGTTTGATATTTCTAAACTATTTCAAATTAATAAAAGCATGATTATCATATTAAACAAAAGAACAAAGGATGTGAATATTTCAGAGTGGAAATATATATGATTAATAATGCCACCAAAATAACTAACCTTGAAGGTAATAAAGGAAATGCAAATTAAAACAAACAACTCTATACCCTAATTTCCCTATCAAATAGACAATGATGGGAAAAATCGATAACATCACAGCTTGTGAGAGTGTGGTAAGGGCGGGACTGATCTAGTTCTGCTGGGAAAGAAATTGATATAATTCTTCTAGAAAGTAATCTGAAAATGTTTCACTAGCCCTAAAAATGTCACATCGATATAAGGAATTATTAGATACTAAAATATTATTTTAAAATAATATTTAATGTCATGTAAAAGGCTATACTAAGTGAAAAAGATCACATTACAAAATGATGATCCGTTTTGTAGCAAAAATGCTTTACATAGATACATGGAAACCAGACTAGAAGTAGAAGCTGAAAATGTTAGAGGGATTATCCACAGGATGACAGAGAGATATTTTTTGTTTCCCGTAATCTGGTTTCCTCTCTCTGCCAGGCCCCAGTTTTCTCAGCCCTGTTGCATCTGAGACATCCTGATCCAACCAATTCTCCCTCCACCAGGCTCTTTCCCTTGTCCTGTGAACAGGCACCTGCAGTTGGAAACCTCTCCTACCAGCCCTTCTAGCCTTCTAGCCTTCTGTCCTTTCTGTTCTTGAGTCCCAAATGCCTTTATTTTCTTCTTAAATAATGTTCCTATTATTGTCAATACGTGTTTACTTTTTAAAGTTGAAGTTGAAAAAAAATTTTTTATAACACACTGAATGTATCTTTTTCATTTCCACGGGTCACCTGCCCCTACATGAAGGTAAGACCACAGTTTATCTTTTGCTTATGTCCATCCCAGGCTACTGGAGGCATGAAGTAAATGCTTTCTAAACGATGCTTTCTAAAGTGCATTTTTCAGCCTGAGAGAAGAAAAAGAAATCAGGAAATAAAAGTGACTTAGAATCCTTCTACTCCGAGATGAGCGCAGTGAACGACATTTCGGTGGGTATCTTTCCTGTTTATTTTGTCATGGCTTAGCCTCTCCAAAAAACAAGCCTTGACTCACCATCTCCGTCTCCTCATCTCTTTACTCCTCAATCTGCAGAGCCTGGCCTTCCCCCCACTCCGCACCTTCCTGGGGAAGGTCAAAAATTACCCCTTTTGCAAAATTCAAAGGATAATTAATCTTCCTGGAGCTCTCTGCTGCTCTTACATTTACTCCGTCTGGCAATTCAACTTGCTTAGTTTATAAAACGCTTGTCTCTCCTGGTTCTCCTTGAATCCCTCTGACCCCCAAGGCCTTTTCATCCACTGCCCATCTTTCAAAACAGAAACACAGCTCCATCTCTGGCCAAATACTCTTCTCTCTCTGCAGCCTCTCTCTGGGCAACCTAAAGCAAATTTTCATATCAAATCATTATCTCCAGCCCTGACCTGTGATTCAACTCAGGTGTTAACTGCCCATGGTTATGTGTCCACTCAGCATACAGTAGAACATTGTTGGAAAGAATAGAGACTTTGGGGTAATGTGTGCCTGGGTTTAAGAGACAGATCTGCCCTTTACTAGCTGTGTAATTAATGGAAAATGATTTATTGTCCCTACCACTCAGTTTACTCATTTACAAAATGAGTATGGCCATAGTCATTCCCTATACGGATGTTGTACGGATTAAATTAACTAGTGCATGTAAAGCACCAGTATAGAGTAAATGCTCAACAGATTTAGTCACCATTGCTGTAATGTTCCAAACTCAACATGCCTAAAACTGAAATCAGTGAATGCCATTACCTTTATCCAATACCTCAAGCCAGGGACCCGGAAGTCATCTTCCTACCAGTAAGAATGACGTATAAACTGAATCACTTTGCTGTGTACCTGAAACTAACACAATATTGTAAATCAACTGTACTTCAATAAAAAAATTAAAAATACTAACTATATACACACAAAAAAGAATGACATGTAGATTCCTGGATCCCACCCCAGACTTGTTAAGCCAGAACCTTCAGAAAAGAGGCTGGGAAGTGTCTTTATCAGGCTTCCCAGTTGATTCTTAGCAGAGAAGATTGCAAAACTTCTTTACACTCCTCCCTTCCTTCCCCACCCATCACATCTCATACCAGTTATTACTTAAGATTAATTCTTGAATCTACCCAACCCTGTTCATCACTATCACTACTGTTCTAATTCAAGCCTTCAGCATCCCCAGCCTGGAGCTAGTCTAGGGCTAACCTTATCCCTAATAGTTGTGCCAGTGAGGGTGGTTATCAAGGGTTCTCTCCCTTTCTCACTCTCACTCTCAACACAGCCACCCTTTCCAGGAACTAGTACCACTTTGAACCTCAAGCCCAGGTTGGTACCTTTCTCCCTTTCTGAGCTGGGCCCCAGTCCCCAAAACCTGTGGTGTATCAACTGGGGTTCTATAAAATAAGGATGGACGTGTTAGTATCAGGCCAACTCACCCACTGACTTTCAGGTAGGTACCTGCCCCTAGATTCTACACAGTTCGCTCAGGGCTGCCTGCCTGTTCAGACAGTCTCAGATCCAAGCCGCATCCCAGGCTGCCTTCAAGATCAGTCTCTGCAGCTTTGTGACACCCTGCCATACCCTCTTCCCCACCAACTAGTGGACTAGCCAACCAACTGCCTCCTCCTCATTGGAAAAATTCTTTAGATATACTGTTAGTGAGAAAAATATAGACACAAATTTACATACAATAGAATTACTGTTGAGAAAAGAAAAACACCGTATTTATACGTACACAAATATTAAATAGGGCTTCCCTGGTGGCACAGTGGTTGAGAGTCCGCCTGCTGATGCAGGGGACACAGGTTCGTGCCCCAGTCTGGGAAGATCCCACATGCCGCGGAGCGGCTGGGCCCGTGAGCCATGGCCACTAAGCCTGCACGTCCGGAGCCTGTGCTCTGCAACGGGAGAGGCCACAACAGTGAGAGGCCCGCGTACCGCAAAAAAAAAAAAAAATTAAAAACAATCCCATTGCCCTCAGTGATACATAAATATGTAATGTGATTACCTATGGGTAATGGGATTTCACAAATTTTATATATTGGGAATTTATTTATTTTGTAGTTAAAAATAAGGCATGAATAATAAAGGAAATCAGGTGATGGATTGAAGTGTTGTCTACATGCTCCGCCCTTGGTTTTTCCTGTCTCCCATCCCTCACCCCATTTCCAGTTGAGAACTAGGCTTTGTAATTCCTGACTCAGGAATTTTGGACAAAGATATCCACCTCTGTTAACTAAAAATCCAAGGGGGTAAGATTATGTCAGGTCAATGCTTCTCAGACTTCTGTGCACAATGGGTTACACAGACAGCCTGTTAAAACACAAATTGCTGGATTTTAATGGGGGGGAGGGAAGAATATACATATATGTAGTTTTTTTCTATATCTGGAAACACAACAAAAATCTGTTAACATGGATTACCATCAAGGAATAGCCAGGAATGGCAAGAAACGGCTGGGGCAGCACTCAGGCTATTCATCATGTACCTTTTCGTATTCACACATACCAGATGAATGTATTACTTCAAAAAAAAAACATTTTATAATGTATGCATATAAATATATAAATAATTGAGCAGCTTGACTCTTTAGAAAGACTGACTCCAGCCAATCTTGTCATTCAGCTTAGTCATATAATCTTTCCCAGGAACTAGGTCTGTGCCTTTGGCCAACAGCAGATTGCACAACTAATTCCTGAACTCATGTGAAAGGTGGGCAGGGTCATGAGAAGGGAATTTTTAGCCACGAATTTAAAATAACGAACGCACACTACAAGCTTCTGGTGACTACTTGAGTGTTTAAAATGGGATCCTTATGACCCTCCGTCGTGAGAATTGATCTCGTGGGACATGATAAGGGCACAAACTGTTAGAAAACTGCATTTCCTTTGTAGTGGGAAAGGATTGATTCATAACTATTAGCATCCTCTTGAATGACAAGATTCCTTATAAATTCAGATTCATGGAGAAAACACTGCTTCTTGGTCTCTCCTGTTTTTTAAAAGCTTATCGAAGTATAATGGCAAACAATAAGTTGCATATATTTAAAGTGTACAATTCAATAAGTCTTGACACGTGTATATGCCCATGGAGCAATCACCACAATCAAGATAACAAACATTTCCTTTACCTCCGAAAATCTCCTTGGGTTCCTTTGTAATTCTACCCTCTCACTCTTTCTCTACAACTCTCACCAGCAAATACTGATCTGTTTTCGGTTCCCATATTGATTTGCATTTTCTAGAATTTTATAAAAATGATTCATACTGTATGTACACTTTTTTTTTTTTTTTTTTTTGCAATACGTGGGCCTCTCACTGTTGTGGCCTCTCCCGTCACGGGGCACAGGCTCCGGACGCGCAGGCTCAGTGGCCATGGCTCCCGGGCCCAGCCGCTCCGTGGCATGTGGGATCCTCCCGGATCGGGGCACAAACCCGTGTCCCCTGCATCAGCAGGCAGACTCTCAACCACTGCACCACCAGGGAAGCCCCACTTTTTTATCTAGTTTCTTTAACTCAGGCAATGATTTTGAGATTTATCCACGTTGTACATATTAAGAGTTAGTTCCTTTCTATTGCTGAATGGTATTCCACCAGAGAGTAAACCACAATGTGTCTAACCATTCATCTGCTGATGGACATTGGGTTGTTTCTGAAAAACCACTGATAGTATTTTATTTCCTTGTGACCATCTCACAAGTCATTCATTCTCCCAATTTTACAGATGAAGACTCAGAGAGGACAAGAAACGTATCCAAGGTGCACGCACAGTAGTTGGAGCACAGAACCTTAAATTGTTAGAATGTTCAAGCTGAAAGGGACATTAGGACTCCCCCCCTCTCTCTTTTTTTTAAGACTATTTGGTGTTAAGATTTGAATTGTAATCGACAAGAATTAGGTTATTTCTCTTTATTCAGGATAACGTCGGCAGATCTTACTCTGACAGCTAAATACCGATATCCCTTTATTGAAATTCATTCTTAACATGCTTCTGCCACAGGGAATTAGTCTGTGATGTTCTATCAACCTAAGGTGACCTTCTTTTCCCACAGAAGGAGCAGTGTGCTGGGCTGACTTGTACAGGCTCATGAGACCTGAGTGTTAAATTTTCAGAAGTTAGGGGCTTCCCTGGTGGCGCAGTGGTTGGGAGTCCGCCTGCCGATGCAGGGGACGTGGGTTCGTGCCCCGGTCCAGGAAGATCCCACATGCCGTGGAGTGGCTGGACCTGTGAGCCATGGCCACTGAGCTTGCGCGTCTGGAGCCTGTGCTCCACAGCAGGAGAGACCACAACAGTGAGAGGCCCGCGTACAGCAAAAAAAAGACAAAAAAAAATTTTCAGAAGTTAAACACTATTGTTATAAAAATTAAATAATAAAAATTTGCCTCTACCTGACATGCATCACTGCCATAGCCCCTGCTACCCTCAGCTCCCAGCTTTCCTGACCTCCCAAGTCTGGATCAGGTGCCCTTCCCATGGGCATCCTGAATGTCCCCATCATAGCACTGCCATTGTCGGGTCATGGGAGAGGAGACTGTTTATGTTTGGTTCACAGTTGTATCTCAAGCCCTTAATACATGTTTAGGGAATGAGTGAATGAATGAATTTCCTCTGAGGAAATAAGGTGAAAAAACAGCCAAACTGAATGTACTAGAGCCAGGAGGATCCTTACCTACCTTCTCTTCTTTGGTCTTCATCACAGCTCTATGAAATAGGAACTATTATTCCCATTTTACAAACTCAGGGGATTAAATGATGTTGAAACCCAATGCTGGCAGAACCAAAAAACTTTCTCCACAATATCAACCTATTCCTCCATAATATCACTCTTTTCCAATGCAGTGGCAATCATCGATTGATAATTATATACTGGGACCAGAAACAGGTGTCTGTATCATCTTATTCACTCTTCGCTAACTGCACTAAGAAGTAGATGGTGTCACTCCTTTGTGGGTAAGGAAATGAGGATGACCAGAGGGGAAATGACTTGTTACAAAGTGCTGTAGATTTGCAAAAATGAAAAATCACTGTGAGCTGAGTAGGCTGAGAAGGCTTTATGGTGAAAGAGAGATTAGAGTAGATACTTGAAAGAAGGGTAGCGTTTAGATAGAATTAAAGTCATCAGAAACAGGGCTTCCAGTTGGGCAGAGAGGGGTAGGGCGTGAGTGTTTGACAGTGAGGATACCAGATGACAAGAGCGAAAGTCCACGATTAAGAGTTAGGGGAGGGCTTCCCTGGTGGCACAGTGGTTGAGAGTCCACCTGCCGATGCAGGGGACAGGGGTTCATGCCCCGGTCCAGGAAGATCCCACATGCCGTGGAGCGGCTGGGCCCATGAACCATGGCCGCTGAGCCTGCGCATCCGGAGCCTGTGCTCCACAACGGGAGAGGCCACAACAGTGAGAGGCCAGCGTACCGCAAAAAAAAAAAAAATTAGGAGAACATAAAGATGGAGAAGTTGGCTGAACCATTAACATGGAGGGCCTGGAAAAAGAGTGTTTTAGAAGTTGTATTGTAAAGGAAATAGGAACAATTTTGTAGAAGTGACATTATGAAGGGTGTATTTGATTTTTTCTTTCCTTTTAAAATAGAGTTTATTTTAAAAAATTCTAACTTTCTTGAGTATTTATCTTTAACTATTTTTTTTTTCCTTGAAAGGAATCATAACCCATCTAACCTAGAGTTCCCACTTTCTGAGAGATAGAAACCTTGAGAAATGGAAAGTGCTGAGAACTTGAACTCTGCTATTTCAGGGTGGAGCAGGACATACCATTCCTCCCTGTGAAGAAGACTTTCTGCCTTTTTGTAGTTGAGAAAACACTGGAGTCCTATGTGATTAGTAGAGCAGGACCTTTGAGTAGATCAAATGGCTTATGAGGGAAATTCTGGCTCCCTTACGCCCCCTTAATCACTCTCAAACTCAGCTCAGAACTCTCAGGAAGGACCAGCAGCAAGTTCCCATGGTTACTTTTTTCCCTTATATTTGGCCTTTCTTGCCAATGTTCTTGAAGTAGGGTTTCTGTGGGATTTTTGCCTGTTTTTCATTGGCATGCTTCCTCCCACTCTCTTTACTTTCCACAGGAGACTGGACCCAGGAAGGGCAGACCTGCCCACCACCTCCTCTTTATTAAAGAGGGACTCGGGGGCATGTGACCTACATCTACTGTAGACTAAGAGTCCAGCCTCGGAGAGACAGAGGTTGGTCTGTATTTCTCAGGCTCCTCTTGTGATAGAGCCAAGTACCAAGGGAAGATTTCAGAGGGAGGTGTTTTAAATGCAGAAGGCCTGAGAGCAAATGGGAACTGAGCATTTGTGTTCCTGAGGCCTGACGTCCCTGGAGGGGCTCCCAGCTGGCTTGGGCATCCAGAAATTTCAGTCCCTGTGCTTAGACTTATTCCTGCAAGGAGACACTGTACTAACTAGGTACTATACAATCTATCATACAGACTGGGACATTTTTAAGAATAAAAGAGATTAACAAAAATAATTAAAGCAATATAGCTCTAAAATATTTTTGAATGACAAATTATTGAATTTATAAGGTAGTGCTATTCAAAAACTATTTTCAAAAATAAAATTGCTTCCAAAAATAAAAATAGCATGTTCAGGGCTTCCCTGGTGGCGCAGTGGTTGAGAGTCTGCCTGCCAATGCAGGGGACACGGGTTCGTGCCCCGGTCCGGGAAGATCCCACATGCCGCGGAGCGGCTGGGCCCGTGAGCCATGGCCGCTGAGCCTGCGTGTCCGGAGCCTGTGCTCCGCAACGGGAGAGGCCACAACAGTGAGAGGCCCGTGTACTGCAAAAAAAAAAAAAAAAGACAGGATTCAAGAGGGATTTTACAAATATACCTTCTGAAGCTGCACCCGCTCA
The DNA here is from genome assembly GCF_964165515.1 of Mesoplodon bidens. Taxonomy (NCBI): domain Eukaryota; kingdom Metazoa; phylum Chordata; class Mammalia; order Artiodactyla; family Ziphiidae; genus Mesoplodon; species Mesoplodon bidens. Next base: position 131,223,368 of record NC_138161.1, read on the forward strand.
ACTCTTGTATTCAATCCCAATCTTCTTAAGTGAACTATTAACTTTTGAAGTAGACTCTGGTGTTTTTCAGAAGATTGGTAGCTCCTCATTTTCAAGTGGTCAGTGATTTCACTGTGGGTCCCATTGTGGGTCATGATGTATACATTTTGTGCAAGTTTTGCTTTCATAATTAACTGTCTTGAAAAGTGGAAGTTCTGTGCTTAAGTTTTAATTAAACTCATACTTTCATTTCCTTGAGGTCATTGCTCTTGAAAGGGTTTATTGAAAAATCAAAAAGCATTGTCAAACAATAAAATAAATATTTGTGGCTTTACACCATTCAAAAATGGCAAAGCCACCATAGCTTCGGACTACATAGTGACCTCTATGGTAGGATGGGTCGTGTTCTATTTCCTGGACATATATATATATTTACCTAACCCAAAACTCTACATGTTTTCCATTGGCCTGGTGCTTGGTGACTTTGTGCATTTCAGAGAATGTCAGAAGCTGATACAACAAGTGGCTGGCGGGGTCAGACCCATGGACTATTTCTCTCACCACGACCTGAAACCAAAAGTAGTTATTTGTCTCTAGCAGCTCATGACTGAGGGTACCTCATTTTATCAGGGAGGGCCCTGCATGATGACAAGGAAGTATTAGCTATATTGCTTCTGGAAAGAGCTGGGAAAAGAAGAATGGGATATTGCTGGTTTCTTTCAGATTTTCCATATGTTAAAGTGAAAAAACATCGCACAAGCATCCCATATACTATTGAATGAGACTGTGGCAGAAGCTGGTAGTATAAAGTGGCTGTCTACCCAACCCATTCTGGCTTATTTTGACACAACTATTAATAAAAAACACTTCTGGGACAAGAATTACACCAAAAAGATGCTGAGAATATAGGTGTGAACTGGGACTCTTCTGAGCAACCTGAGAAATATAATCACCCTGCCCTGACCAAATTTTTTCTGGTTGCATTTGGCTACATGACACTATCTGCTTCCTGAGTTGTCATTAAATAAACCTTATCATGTCTTTATTCTTAAAGTAAAACAATTCACTGATACTGAGTTTATTCAACTTCTGGAACTGGGCTTTTTTTTTTTTTTTTTTTTTTTTTTGCGGTACGCGGGCCTCTCACTGTTGTGGCCTCTCCCGTTGCGGAGCACAGGCTCCAGACGCGCAGGCTCAGCGGCCATGGCTCACGGGCCCAGCCACTCCGCAGCATGTGGGATCTTCCCGGACCGGGGCACGAACCCGTGTTCACTGCATCGGCAGGCGGACTCTCAACCACTGCGCCACCAGGGAAGCCCTGGAACTGGACCTTTAATAAAGCATATTACAAACATTGTGCTTGGCCTCATGCTATGAAAGAAATCTCGGTTCTGATCTGGCCCACAGGGCTTGTGGAAGAGGGTCCCCCACCCCTATCTCTTCAGCCTCATCTTGTTCCATTTCTCCTACTTCATGATGCTATGCTGAGCTTGTCTCGGTTCAGTTCTTCAGACACGCCAAGTCTTATCTGTACTCATAGCCCTTGGAGGCTGCTCCCTCTGCTCAGAATGCCCTTCCTCCCATGCTCCCAAGCTTGGCTCCATCTCTTCCTGGGGATGATCTCAACTCAAGCTTCATTTCCTTAAAGAGTTCCTCCCTGGCTGCTTACCTAGGGGAGGTTTCCCTTGGTTTTTCTCAATCTCAGCCCATATTTGTTTCCTTCATAGAACTTATTGCTTTTTGTTGCAAATAGTTTATTTTTTGGTTTATTTATTATATTAAAAAAATAACGGTCCCTACCATGAGAATGTAAGACCCTTTTCATCCTCATATCCTCAGAACTGAAAAGGGTAGCTGGCACCAAGCACAAATAAATATTTGTTGAATGAATGAATAACATACATTAATATTTTGATTAAGGTGCCAAATACATATCAAAAGATTTATAAACAGTTGGGTCAAATTTAGTGTATATGAAAATGTTGATTATAATACCAAGTTTCTAAAAAATGTCTTATTTTAATAATGATTTCTATTTTATATTTAGTAAGTTATTCCCAAGGGCACCACTCTGCTCATTACAGAAGCACTTCCCAGATCCTCTAAGTCTGCAAAAAAAAACCAAAGGGCAGCTGCCCAGGTCCACTTGCTGAGATGGTGCTGTGAACGCCAGCATCCCTCCAAGCACATAGGGCTTAGACACTGTGGGGAACTGGGAATTTAAGCCAAGAGCTTCCTTTCAGTTATTTACCTTTATAAACCTGCCCTTGTATGGAACTGTGGTTTTTGAACAGATGGTTGAAATGGCTTTGTTAAATGCAAGAGTTTGTTATGTTGTTTTCATAAGCTACAAACCATTGATAACTTTCTTTGCCTTATTTGATAAACATGCTCCATTCTTCCCTACATTTCTGCTCTGCAAATGTTCTGATTTCTGGAAAAACTTTACTCCACTAGACAGTCTGTAAAACAGAATGAACATCTCCTCATATTTTAAGGTTTAAAAAGATAATCCCTTGAGTTTGGTTTTAAACATGCTCATTCTTCTAGTTCCAATTAATGTCATAATCATGAGCAAATAATTTGTGACACAGTTTTAATATGCACATTTTTAAGTGATTCATTGGTAATAAAAGCCTGTTTTATAATTACATATTCCATGTGTGATTTTGGCTAAGGGAGATACCTGAGGTTGTGAGAAATTAGAGAGAACTATGTTAACGGTCCATGAATAAGGGAAAGGAACTAGTACCTCAAGTCACACACAAAAACCAGTCTCATTACTATAGTCTCTTTATGTTTTCAACTCTCAACAATAACTGCATGGCTAAATATCTAATATTAAAGCATTAATTGGATTAATTATATTATATCTATGCTCCGGAGTGCAATAAGGTGTTAAACATCATGTGGTAGAAGAATATTAAATGATACAATAAACTGTGATATAAGTGAAAAACATAGGAGATATAAGCATATGTACAACATGATACCATTTTTTAACTATAAAAAGGCAGAGAAATATTCATGCAGAGAAAAAAAGACTATATGGTAATATCAATACACGAAAATATTAATGATGATTTTCCCTGAGTGGTGGGAATAGGAATGATCCTTCCTCCCTCTCTCCCTCCCTTCTTTCCTTCCATCCTTCCTTTCTCATTAAGATTAATGAAGAGGGCTCCCCTGGTGGCGCAGTGGTTGAGAGTCCACCTGCTGATGCAGGGGACATGGGTTCATGCCCCGGTCCAGGAAGATCCCACATGCCGCAGAGCGGCAGGGCCCGTGAGCCATGGCCGCTGAGCCTGCGCGTCCGGAGCCTGTGCTCTGCAACGGGAGAGGCCACAACAGTGAGAGGCCCGTGTAGCACAAAAGAAAAAAGAAAGAAAGAAAGAAAAAATGATTAATGAAGAAAAGAAAGTAGGATAGAGAACAGTTAGAATTAGCAAACAGTTAATTTTCTTCATTTAAAAATATACATAGGGCTTCCCTGGTGGCACAGTGGTTGAGAGTCTGCCTGCCAATGCAGGGGACACGGGTTCGTGCCCCGGTCTGGGAAGATCCCACATGCCACAGAATGGCTAGGCCCGTGAGCCATGGCTGCTGACCCTGCGCGTCTGGAGCCTGTGCTCCGCAATGGGAGAGGCCAGAACAGTGAGAGGCCCATGTACCGCAAAAAAAACCAAAAAACAAAACCAAAAACATAAACATAGTTTAAAAAATTGAAAAAGTGCCAGAAGAGATATGAGGGGGAGAATATAAATACCCATTCCACTCACACCTCCCTGTCTTGCAATTTTCTTTCCCAGAGACCACCTTTGTTAACACGTTTTTGTATTTAACTATATAATTTGTGTGAATAAATATACATGTGCATTTGTGTGTATATATATTTCCTTCTCTTTTTTACACAAATGCTAGCATAATAAATCATTTTGCACCTTTTTAAACAACTTATCATGATGATTTTCCACATATATCACTGTATAGACTATCTTCACTCCTCTTTACAGTTGCTTTACTGTTCCATTGTCTAAATGTGCTGTAATTTATGAGCCTCCCCCTAGTGATGAGTATTTAGGTTGCTTCCAATCTTTGCTACTACTAACATGTTTGTAATGAGCATACCTCAACATATATTTGTGTGCTCATGTGAGTATATTTGTGGGTTAAATGCTTAGAACTGGTGAATCAAAGGGCATGCACACTTAAACTCTGAAATGTTCCAGTTTATAACCCACCAAAACATATGTGAGGACCTCTTTCTCCAGAAGCTCATCCATGCTTTGAATATATGCCAAGCTGTAGGTTAAAAAAAGTGATCTTGTGGTTTTAATTAATTTTTCTTGTTATAAACTAATCATAATATTCTAGCTGAAATTTATTTATTTATTTTGGCTGCATTGGGTCTTCGTTGATGCACGTGGGCTTTCTCTAGTTGTGGCGAGCAGGGGCTACTCTGTTGCGGTGTGCGGGCTTCTCACTTCAGTGGCTTCTCTTGTTGCGGAGCACGGGCTCTAGGCATGTGGGCTTCAGTAGTTGTGGCACATGGGCTTTAGTAGTTGTGGCACATGGGCTTCAGTAGTTGTAGCACATGGGCTTCAGTAGTTGTGGCTTGCGGGCTCTAGAGCGCAGGTTCAGTAGTTGTGGTGCACGGGTTTATTTGCTCCGCAGCATGTGGGATCTTCCCAGACCAGGGCTCAAACCAGCGTCCCCTGCATTGGCAGGCAGATTCCTAACCACTGAGCCACCAGGGAAGTCCCTAGCTGTAATGTTTTAAAAGATATCTAGGCTATTGTTTTCAAGTCCTCACAGTAAAGGAAGTTATTACAATGATGAGGTTTTGGGCCTGGGTAAATGAATAACCAGTGTGTGGATGACAGCTGAGTTAGGGGTGCAGACACAAAGCTTGGGTACTGTTCTCCCTCTTCATGTTAACAATCCATTATGTTTTGTTTTGTTTCTAAGCATGGACGGACCCTCAGAATCCTTCTAGACAAAACTCTAGGATGTGTTATCACTCAGTCAGAACTGACATATTATTTTATATTCTTTGCCCTACTTGTTTTAGATAGTTTATAACTAAAGAAAGTAAAGGGACAAACCCCTGAGCATTGGTATCCCACATGACAACCAATTTAAAAAAGAGAATTCCTCTGCCATGAATCTCTGTAGGATTCACACAGTGTCATATAGCCAGTTTGACTGTCTTTTCTTTTTTTTCTTTTTTTCACAGAATTATTGGAGAGATAGCTAGCCCCAATAACGGGCAGCGGCAGCTGGCTTCCTTATGCACCTTTCACTGGCCGTTTTCTTTCCTGACTTTACTCCCCTCCTCTTTGAATACTCCCTTCACCTTCCAAATAAGCTACTTGCATCCAAATCCCCATTTCAGGTCTCTTCTGGGAACCCAAACTTAAGACACAAACTATCTTATTTAATTTTCATAATGCTCTGTGAGGTTGGTGTCAAAACTCCATTTCATAGGCAAGAAAACTGAACTAAGCAACTGAGTCAAGATAGGGAATGGCAGCAAATATTCTTATTTAGGTAGATATTTGGGTTTTTTTGTGTTTTGTTTTTAATCCCTTCTTGTAGTTCTTGCTAGGAGTAAAAACAGGCATCTAACTTGAGAGGGTGCAAACCTGGGGGCCAGGCTGACTGGAAAGCAAGGCCTGGTACCAGTTGCTGGGGGGCAAACACAGAAATCACCTAGGGGCATCACCGTTTCCCAGGGTCTCAGGCTCCTGCTTTCACATTCCCTCCTGTTTTATCTTTTCATTATGACCTTCACAAATGTACCATTGAAGTAATTCCTTAAAGACATTAAACCTTTTAAGATGTGCAAATTTTGTTTTAAAAAACTGTTTTTTAAAAAAGTGCAACTTTGGGAAACTCCATGCAGGGGGCAGATACAGACCCCCTCCCACCATCCATACATCTAATCCCCCTCCAAATAAAATACCCACAACTCTCCTGCTTAAACTGACTGGCTCGAGGCTTTTCAGTTCCTCTGGGTGACCTGCCATCTACCTTCTCCCATCACGCAGGGTTTTGAAAACTGGGAAAAGACATGTATCAGCTGAATAATGGGGACCCAGAACAAAGCACAGAGAAGCAAACTTGGCTCCAATATATTTTCCCTTCTTCCTCCTTACATATCCAAGGAACTTCTCTGAAAACCTTGCCATGGGTGAATGTAGGAGTTTGCTGGGCAGATTCTGTGGAGATGTCTCACCAGCCTGAGCCTGCGCGTCCGGAGCCTATGCACCTCAACGGGAGAGGCCACAAGAGTGAGAGGCCCACGTACAGCAAAAAAAGGGAAAAAATAAAATAAAATAAAATAAAATATGTTTTAAAGGACTTTTGTCACTGATTCATTTTCTGGAGCCAACTATTTTGGTGTGAATTTTGGTGTGGCTTGACTCATTTCTTTTATAGCAAAGTCCTTTCAGTACAATTAAGAGAGGTTTCCCTCATAATATTTTTCTATCAGTTTCCACTTCTTTCTTTAAACACTGTTATCTACTTTCCCTGCCAATGACCTTTACCTTTATGTCATTTGGATCATTATGCCACAAACTGGATGCTTTGGAAATGTTGAAATATTGCACGTTAATGCAATTGCAATGTGTTAGCTCCATTTTGCTGGCACTTATCACTTTAACACTTCAGTAGCAAACATGTTGGGACCCAAAGGATAGGATTTCTGCTTTGTGGACCCCCCCCACCACCAATTTTCTTGATTATAAGATTCAAGTTAGGGAGCCATACTGAACAAACTGTACTTCCCACATTTTCTGTGGACAGAATTTAAGAGTTCAGTGTCATGGTTGAATCTATTAGCACTATTAGATTTATCAGGAACAAGATAGCATGTTCTTTCTTTTAGTCTTCATATCTTTAGCATCTATCACAGGGTCTGGTGGAGAAGAGGTGTCAGGAGACAATTCTCCATAGATTTCTCACATTTCTATACATCTTCCATGTAGAGGCATTGAATGCCTCTGCTATGCAATATGTTTCAAGGATGTTGGTGTAGCAAACTGCCTTAGAAGAGGGAGGGAGTCTCCTTCAATAGCAATAAGCTGGCATGCTTACTGTTCAGTATAAAAGACCTGGTCTCCCTAAGCTCAGAGTTCTCTCAAATGCTGACACTGGCTACTCCTACAGCTCCAAGTGATAAAGTCCTTTGTCTCTGACCCAGGAATCTCACCACTTGTGTCAGCATCTATGAAACTGTGGCAAGCTAACTTGTGAGCTTGAAAGTAGGGCAAAATCTCATACAGTTCCTGAGAGTAAGTGTTCAAAAACAAACAAAAACAACAACAACACCAGACAAACAAACAAAACTCTGTTGAATGAATGAATTAAAAAAATATTTAGGGGGCTTACCATTCTTCTGAATAATCAACAGTTAACCAGAGAAAGAGCCCAAGAACTTCTCTTCGTAAGGAGCTATTGCACAATACATTTTCATCAAAGTACCAGTATGTGATAGTCAGCCTGTGTTTATTTTAGATATCAGTGTTGACTTTAAAATGTTGGCAGCAGTATGTTTGGACTTGGCTAAACATTGAGTTGTACGATGGGAACCGAATATTTATTTAAGCACTACCTAGTCATATAGGAACTCCAGACCTTCAATATTTTTTACTTGCTTCTGCATCAGTGACCCTAATGGATGAGGCCATAGTTTTGGTACACCGAGCTGAAATTTTATTCTCTCTTTCTAGAAATAACAATTATTTACCTTTAGAATGATGCTTTCATTTGGAACACAAAATACTGACTTAGGTGTTTATTTTTCCATCTGCTTCAGAGGTGGATTTGTTTTTCTCTCCATTTTAGAATGCCTGACAAATCTGAGGTTGGAAGCCCTTTTCGAAGAGGAAGTGACCTAGTCTTTCCACGTGGCAGATGGCCAAGCTGCCACCTGTTCCCCTCCTGTTAATCATGATTCCAAGAGCCTGAGGAGAGTGCTGGTGCCAGGCAGCTGGGGATCCGGGGAGAGAAAATGTTTTCCAAAGATAGACAAGTAATTTAAGGTCAATCATCATTCATAACTATCTTAGAAACCGTATGGCATGTCAGGAGGGAAAATGTGCTAGGATCCAAAAGACATAAGTTTACTTCTAGGCTTGCCACATTTTCTGTGATCCTGGGCAAGTCATTTGAGCTCTCTGGGTCTTAGTTTTCCCAGTTGTAAAATGGTAACAATACCTGCTCTGCCTATACTAACACTGTTTCATGCATCAAACGAAATAGCTCAAGTCTAGTTAATAAATGTAATAATCATACAGCCTTTTTCTCGACATTTTGGTTATGAATTTAGAAGGGCTTTGAAGACCATAAAGTTCTACATAAATGGAGGTATTATTAGTAAGGACTGTATTTACCACATTCCTTTTGAGTTTTTACTTCGCTTTTTTTTTTTGCACTGAGCGAAATATCACTCTAAGTAACCAAGCAAATACAATTGAGAATACCATGCACATGTGATTGAAATTTTTAGATCATGGCCAAACCGACTTGTTTTTTTGGACTCTTTTTATGTGACAAGCAGGATCAAAGCAATCAAAACCGAAACAGAATCAAATCAGCATTTGATAAAGATATAGAAGTTATGATTTCTTTCTTATTCATTAGATGTTCTTAAAGGATTTAAAACTTGGTCAACTACCCTTGACCCAATTTGTCCCAGTAAGACCCTGAACAGGATATAGAATGCTATCTAACAGCTTATTGATTTCTGTCATGAATCAGCTTCCTGGATGGTGCAGAGAGACTTTTTTTTTTTTTTTGATGTGGACCATTTTTAAAGTCTTTAGTGAATTTGTTACGATATTGCTTCTGTTTTATGTTTTGGCTTTTTGGCTCCCGACCAGAGATCAAACTGGCACCCCTGCATTGGAAGGAGAAGTCTTAACCACTGGACAACCAGGGAAGTCCCAGAAAGATTTTTCTTGATTCTTGGAGAAGAGGAACCGATTACATAGGGAGCTGGTCTTTGTGGTAGCAAGTCACTATTGCTATAATCAAAAGTTGTATGTTTTGACATGGAATGGGAGAAAAGAGTTAATATTCATATTTTAGATTTTCATGGAAATATGGAATTCATAAATATCAATATATATTCATAGAGATATTCATAAAAGTGACAGAAGGGATAAATATTCCTTTTTTATAACCTAAATAACATTCAGAAACTAATACATTTCATTTGGATTGTAGCAAACACTCCTAAATGTCATGTATTTGTCCTAATATAAAAATTTAATGACACTGAGGAAAATAGAGATGAAACAACCTGCAGAAGAGCATTTTTTAAACTTCTTCAAATTTCATCCTAGGATCATCTGTAAATGGGTTAATGCCATTTTACACGCTGCCTTAATAAACTGTAATCACCAGTTTCATGTTCTTAGGAGATAATCCTTTTAATAATGCATCTATGGCTTGGCTATAAGATAAAGTGGTGAATTATTTACGTAAAGATATATTATCTCAAATTATGGTTCACTTGTAACTTGCTATTGAAAGATATCTTTATAGTACTGAGGCTGCCATATGTGTTTCATGTACTAAAGATATGATGATTCCCTAAAATACTCAGTAAATAACAGTATCTCCATTATGAATTTTAATTCTACTTTAAATATATACTATATATTTCGGACACAGGTCCCTCAAATTGATCACCTTGTTGATCGCTCATATGTGTTTTCAGAAAAAATAGCTATTCTAAGTTTTACTATAAAAGACCAGCACATATTTGAACAGATACAACTGGTGGATATCGTCATTGGCAATCAGATCAGTCTAGCTGAAAAAGGTGCAGACAGAGCAAAAAAATCATGTTTTATGTGTTTTCCTGCCTAAAGTAATGTTCTTTGTTATTATCTGTAAAATAATAGCGCCAATATTGCTAAAACAAATTTTCGGACAAGCTAGGGTACATAGCAACCATCTCTCCAGATGAACCTGATAGAGTCTAAATTTTCACTAATTCATTTTATTTCCACTTATTTAACATGAATGTGGAATACCTTGTTTTTCCTTATGTACAGGTAAGGCTTCTAAATATTTTTATAATGGAAAAATACAAACATATACAATGGCAGAAAAAATAGTATAATTAAACCCCACATGCCCATCATGCAACTTCAACAAATATTAACACATGGTCAATATCACTCATCTATACTTCATATCATTTCATCCAAAAATACTTCAGTGTGTTTCTCTAAAATATATGTACAAATCTTAAAAGAATAACTGCTCACATAAAATGGAATATGGTTTCTGTATTAGTGGCGTTTGGCAGAGTATAGGCTGAAGAGTTAGCCATGTGTACAGGGGCTTAACAAAATGCCCAGAAATATTTGCAGGTTTAAATATTTATTTCAAAACAGAAGAGCCATTGTATTCCCTGGTGGCTCTACAATTCCAATTGGTTGGCACCTGCAAAGCCATTTCTAATATCTTTCATAACTATTTGTGGGTGGATGGATGAATACTTTGGTGGTTAAAGCAAACTTGGGAAACTTTATGTGTTCTTCTGTGGGAGCTGGTGGAGCAGGATGGTTTTATCCAGCCACAAAGCAGCAGGGAAAGAAGCTCTGAGACACACCAGGTGCAGAGGAAACTCTCTACCTTTCTGACACTCTGTACCAGTCCCTAGCCAGGGACACTTCTTCCTTAATGTGCTGTTATTGACTTTATCTTTCTCTGGGGCCATGGTCTGTACACACAGTGAGAAAAAGACACATAGAGGAGACCCAGTCCTCTGTAAATATACAGAGGACTTCTGTAGTGTTTGCACAGCTCTTCAGAGCTTACAAATTTCATAGATATTGCCACGTTTAAACTTCACCATAATGCTGCTAGGTAGCTATTATTGTGCCTGATTTATGGTGACTGAGCCAAAAATCAAAGTCAAGGGACTTACCAAGGTGGTGCAGGAGATGAAGCTGGGGCACAAGGCTTCTCTGGCAGACTCATGTTTGTTTTACTCTACTGTGCTGGCTCTGGGCTAAAGATTTTTTTTTTAATAAAATTTAAAATTGTAAAGGAGTAGGGAAGGTTCATGGAATGAGTTTACAGTGTTTAACAGGTTGAATACAGAGTTTAGGTACACAGGCTTTAAAAGAACAATGCAAGAGTAGACCTTCCTCTTCCTTCTCCCATCTCCTGAGGGAATGAAGATGCCTCTTGCCTTCTCATGGGGGGATGGGTCTCATTAAGGTGCTCTCCACATTAACAGTAGAAATGGAGTCAATGTATTGATCCCAGACCCCTGTAAAACAAGGGTCCTTTGTCTGGGTGCAGGGACAGAATTCAGTAGTCCATGGGATTGGATGAAGAAAAAATTCCTTTAAAAATTTTTCCTGAGGAGGACCTTCAGGATGGCGGAGGAGTAAGACGTGGAGAACACCTTCCTCCCCACAAATACATCAAAAATACATCTACATGTGCGACAACTCCTACAGAACACCTACTGAACGCTGGTAGAAGACCTCAGACTTCCCCAAAGGCAAGAAACTCCCCCACGTACCTGGCTAGGGCAAAAGAAAACAGAAAAAACAGAGACAAAAGGATAGGGACGGGACCTGCACCAGTGGGAGGGAGCCGTGAAGGAGGAAAGGTTTCCACACACTAGGAAGCCCCTTCGCAGGCGGAGACTGCCGGTGGCGGAGGGGGAAGCTTTGGAGCCGCGGAGGAGAGCGCAGCAACAGGGGTGCGGAGGGCAGAGCGGAGAGATTCCCGCACAGAGGATCGGTGCCGACCAGCACTCACTAGCCCGAGAGGCTTGTCTGCTCGACCGCCGGGGTGGGCGGGGGCTGGGAGCTGAGGCTCGGGCTTCGGAGATCAGATCCCAGGGAGAGGACTGGGGTTGGCTGCGTGAACTCAGCCTGAAAGGGGCTAGTGCGCCACAGCTAGCCGGGAGGGAGTCCGAGAAAAAGTCTGGAACTGCCTAAGAGGCAAGAGACCATTGTTTTGGGGTGCACAAGGAGAGGGGATTCAGAGCACCACCTAAACGACCTTCAGAGACGGGCGTGAGCCACGGCTATCAGGGCGGACACCAGAGACGGGCATGAAATGCTAAGGCTGCTACTGCAGCCACCAAGACACCTGTGTGCAAGCACAGGTCACTATCCACACCTCCCCCCGCCGGGTGCCTGTGCAGCCTGCCACTGCCAGGGTCCCGTGATCCAGGGACAACTTCCCTGGGAGAACACATACCATGCCCCAGGCTGTTGCAACATCACGCTGGCCTCTACAGCCACAGGCTCGTCCCCCATTCTGTACCCCTCCTTGCCCCCAGCCTGAGTGAGCCAGAGCCCCCTAATCAGCACTCCTTTAATTCCCTCCTGTCTGAGCGAAGAACAGATGTCCTCAGGTGACCTACACACAGAGGCAGGGCCAAATCCAAAGCTGAACCCTGGGAGCTGTGCGAACAAAGAAAAGAAAGGGAAATCTCTCCCAGCAGCCTCAGGAGCAGTGGATTAAATCTCCACAATCAAGTTGATGTACCCTGCATCTGTGGAATACCTGAATAGACAACGAATCATCCCAAAATTGATGTGGTGGACTTCGGGGGCAACTGCAGGCTTGCGGGTTGCTGTATGCAACTGACCTGTTTCTGATTTTTATGTTTATCTTAGTATAGTTTTTAGTGCTTGTTATAACTGGTGGATTTGTTTATTGGTTTTGTTGCTCTCGTCTTTTCTTTTTTAATTATGTTTTTATTTTAATAACTTTATTTTATTTATTTATTTATTTATGTTTTCATTCTTTTTTTTCTCCCTTTTCTTCTGAGCTGTGTGGCTGACAGGGTCTTGGTGCTCCAGCCAGGTGTCAGGCCTGAGCCTCTGAGGTGGGAGAGCTGACTTCAGGACACTGGACCACCAGAGACCTCCCAACCCCACATAATATCAATCAACAAGAGCTCGCCCAGAGATCTCTGTCTCAACGATAAGACCCAGCTCCACTCAATGACCAGCAAGCTCTAGTGCTGGACACCCCATGCAAAACAACTAGGAAGACAGGAACACAATCCCACATTAGCAGAGAGGCTGCCTAAAATCATAATAAGTTCACAGGTACCCAAAAACACACCACCGGACGTGGTTCTGCCCACCAGAAAGACAAGATCCACCCTAATCCACCAGAATGCAGGCACCAGTCTCCTCCATGAGGAAGCCTACACAACCCAGTGAACCAACCTTAACCACTGGGGGAAGACACCAAAAACAACAGGAACTACGAACCTGCAGCCTGCGAAAAAGAGACCCCAAACACAGTAAGTTAAGCAAAATGAGAAGACAGAGAAACGCAAGGCAGACGAAGGAGCAAGGTAAAAACCCACCAGACCAAACAAATGAAGAGGAAGTAGGCAGTCTACCTGAAAAAGAACTCAGAGCAATGATAGTAAAGATGATACAAAATCTTGGAACTAGAATGGAGAAAATACAAGAAACGTTTAACAAGGACCTAGAAGAACTAAAGAGCAAACAAACAATTATGAACAACACAATAAATGAAATTAAAAATTCTCTAGAAGGTATAAATAGCAGAATACAACTGTGGCAGAAGAACGAATAAGTGACCTGGAAGATAAAATAGTGGAAATAACTACTGCAGAGCAGATAAAGAAAAAAGAATGAAAAGAATTGAGGACAGTCTCAGGGACCTCTGGGACAACATTAAATGCACCAACATTCGAATTATAGGGATCCCAAAAGAAGAAGAGAAAAAGAAAGGGACTGAGAAAATATTTGAAGTGATTATAGTTGAAAACTTCCCTAACATGGGAAAGGAAATACTCAATCAAGTCTGGGAAGTACAGAGAGTCCCATACAGGATAAATCCAAGGAAAAACATGCCAAGACACATATTAATCAAACTATCAAAAATTAAATACAAAGAAAAAATATTAAAAGCAACAAGGGAAAAACAGCAAATAACACACAAGGGAATCCCCATAATGTTAACAGCTGATCTTTCAGCAGAAACTCTGCAAGCCAGAAGAGAGTGGCAGGACATATTTAAAGTGATGAAAGGGAAAAACCTACAACCAAGATTACTCTACCCAGCAAGGATCTCATTCAGATTCGATGGAGAAATTAAAACCTTTACAGATAATCAAAAGCTAAGAGAATTCAGCACCACCAAACCAGCTTTACAACAAATGCTAAAGGAACTTCTCTAGGCAGGAGACACAAGAGAAGGAAAAGACCTACAATAACAAACCCAAAACAATTAAGAAAATGGTAATAGGGACATATATATTGATAATTTCCTTAAACGAAAATGGATTAAATGCTGCAACCAAAAGACACAGGCTTGCTGAATGGATACAAAAACAAGTCCCATGTATATGCTGTATATAAGAGACCCACTTCAGACCTAGGGACACATACAGACTGAAAGTGAGGGGATGGAAAAAGATATTCCATGCAAATGGAAAAGAAAGCTGGAGTAGCAATTCTCATATCAGACAAAATAGACTTTAAAATAAAGACTATTACAAGAGAGAAAGGACACTACATAATGGTCAAGGGATCACTCTAAGAAGAAGATATAACAATTGTAAATATTTATGCACCCAATATAGGAGCACCTCAGTACATAAGGCAAATGCTAACAGCCATAAAAGAGGAAATCAAAAGTAACACAATCATAGTAGGGGACTTCAATACCCCACTTTCACCAATGGAAAGATCATCCAAAATGAAAATAAATAAGAAAACACAAGCTTTAAATGACATATTAAAAAAGATGGACCTAATTGATATTTATAGGACATTCCATCCAAAAACAACAGAATACACTTTCTTCTCAAGTGCTCATGCAATATTCTCCAGGATAGATCATATCTTGGGTCACAAATCAAGCCTTGGTAAATTTAAGAAAATTGAAATTGTATCAAGTACCTTTTCCAACCACAGTGCTATGAGACTAGATATCAATTACAGGAAAAAAATGTAAAAAACACAAACACATGTAGGTTAAACAATACGTTACTAAATAACCAAGAGATCACTGAAGAAATCAAAGAGGAAATCAAAAAATACCTAGAAACAGATGACAATGAAAACACGAGAAAGAAGAAAAAAAAAAACCCCAAAGTTAGCAAAAAGAAAGAAATCATAAAGACCAGATCAGAAATAAATGAAAAAGAAATGAAGAAAATGATAGCAAAGATCAATAAAATTAAAAGCTGGTTCTTTGATAAGATAAACAAAATTGATAAAGCATTAGCCATACTCATCAGGAAAAAAAGGGAGAAGACTCAAATCAATATAATTAGAAATGAAAAAGGAGAAGTAACAACTGACACTGCAGAAATACAAAGGATCATTAGAGATTACTACAAGTAACTATATGCCAATAAAATTGACAAATGTAAGAAATGGACAAATTCTTAGAAAACCACAACCTTCTGAGACTGAACCAGGAAGAAATAGAAAATATAAACAAATGAATCACAAGCACTGAAATTGAAACTGTAATTAAAAATCTTTCAACACACAAAAGCCCAGGACCAGATGACTTCACAGGCAAATTCTATCAAACATTTAGAGAAGAGGTAACACCTATCTTTCTCAAACTCTTCCAACATATAGCAGAGGGAGGAACACTACCAAACTCATTCTACGAGGCCACCATCACCCTGATACCAAAACCAGGCAAAGATGTCACAAAGAAAAAAAACTACAGGCCAATATCACTGATGAACATAGATGCAAAAATCCTCAAAAAATACTAGCAAACAGAATCCAACAGCACATTAAAAGGATCATACACCATGATCAAGTGGGATTTATCCCAGGAGTGCAAGGATAATTCAATATACGCAAATCAATCAATGTGATACACCATATTAACAAATTTAAGGAGAAAAACCATATGACCATCTCAATAGATGCAGAAAAATCTTTTGACAAAATTCAACACCCAGTTATGATAAAAACTCTCCAGAAAGTAGGCATAGAGGGAACTTACCTCAACATAATAAAGGCCATATATGACAAACCCACAGCCAGCATCGTTCTCAGTGGTGAAAAACTGAAACCATTTCCACTGAGATCAGGAACAAGACAAGGTTGCCCACCCTCACCACTATTATTCAACATAGTTTTGGAAATGTTAGCCACAGCAATCAGAGAAGAAAAAGAATAAAAGGAATCCAAATTGGAAAGAAGAAATAAAGTGTCACTGTTTGCAGATGACATGATATTATACATAGAGAATCCTAAAGATGCTACCAGAAAACTACTAGAGCTAATCAATGAATTTGGTAGAGTAGCAGGATACAAAATTAATGCACAGAAATCTCTTGCATTCCTATACACTAATGATAAAAACTCTGAAAGAGAAATTAAGGAAACACTCCATTTACCTTTGCAACAAAAAGAATAAAATATCTAGGAATAAACCTACCTAAAGAGACAAAAGACCTATATGCAGAAAACTATAAGACACTGATGGGAGAACGCACGGCACGCCTCGGGCTGGTGCAACATCACGCCGATCTCTGCCGCTGCAGGCTCGCCCCGCACTCCGTGCCCCTCCCTCCCGCCCGGCCTGAGTGAGCCAGAGTCCCCGAAGAGGCTGCTCCTTTAACCCTGTCCTGTCTGAGCAAAGAACAGATGCCCTCCGGCGACCTATACACAGAGGCGGGGCCAAATCCAAAGCTGAGACCCAGGAGCTGTGAGAACACAGAAGAGAAAGGGAAACCTCTCCCAGCAGCCTCAGAAGCAGCGGATTAAAGCTCCACAACCAACTTGATGTACCCTGCATCTGTGGAATACATGAATAGACAACAAATCATCCCAAATTGAGGAGCCAGGAGTCAGTGCTGTGCCTCTGAGGTGGGAGAGCCAACTTCAGGACACTGGTCCACAAGAGACCTCCCAGCTCCACATAATATCAAACGGCGAAAACCTTCCATAGATCTCCATCTCAACAGCAGCACCCAGCTTCACTCAACGACCAGCAAGCTACAGTGCTGGACACCCTATGCCAAACAACTAGCAAGACAGGAACACAATGCCACCCATTAGCAGAGAGGTGGCCTAAAATCATAAAAAGTCCACAGACACCCCAAAACACACCACCAGACGTGGACCTGCCCACCAGAAAGACAAGATCCAGCCTCATCCACCAGAACACAGGCACTAGTCCCCTCCACCAGGAAGCCTACACAACCCACTAAACCAACCTTAGCCACTGGGGACAGACACCAAAAACAACGGGAACTACGAACCTGCAGCCTGCAAAAAGGAGACCCCAAACACAGTAACATAAGCAAAATGAGAAGACAGAAAAACACACAGCAGGAGAAGGAGCAAGATAAAAACCCACCAGACCTAACAAATGAAGAGGTAATAGGCAGTCTACCTGAAAAAGAATTCAGAATAATGATGGTAAAGATGATCCAAGATTCTATTTCCAAGATCCAAAATCTTGGAAATAGAATAAACAAAATGCAAGAAACAGTTAACAAGGACCTAGAAGAACTAAAGATGAATCAAGCATCGATTAAAAACACAATAAATGAAATAAAAAATACTCTAGATGGGATCAATAGCAGAATAACTGAGGCAGAAGAATGGATAAGTGAGGTGGAAGATAAAATAGTGGAAATAACTGCTGCAGAGCAAAATAAAGAAAAAAGAATGAAAAGAACAGAGGACAGTCTCAGAGACCTCTGGGACAACATTAAACGCACCAACATTCGAATTATAGGGGTTCCAGAAGAAGAAGAGAAAAAGAAAGGGACTGAGAAAATATTTGAAGAGATTATAGTTGAAAACTTCCCTAATATGGGAAAGGAAATAGTTAATCAAGTCCAGGAGGCACAGAGAGTCCCATACAGAATAAATCCAAGGAGAAATACGCCAAGACACATATTAATCAAACTGTCAAAAATTAAACACAAAGAAATCATATTAAAAGCAGCAAGGGAAAAACAACAAATAACACACAAGGGAATCCCCATCAGGATAACAGCTGATCTCTCAGCAGAAACTCTACAAGCCAGAAGGGAGTGGCAGGACATACTTAAAGTGATGAAGGAGAAAAACCTGCAACCAAGATTACTCTACCCAGCAAGAATCTCATTCAGATTTGATGGAGAAATTAAAACGTTTACAGACAAGCAAAAGCTGAGAGAGTTCAGCACCACCAAACCAGCTTTACTACAAATGCTAAAGGAACTTCTCTAGGCAAGAAACACAACAGAAGGAAAAGACCTACAATAACGAACCCAAAACAATTAAGAAAATGGGAATAGGAACATACATATCGATAATTACCTTAAATGTAAATGGACTAAATGCTCCCACCAAAAGACACAGATTGGCTGAATGGATACAAAAACAAGACCCATATATATGCTGTCTACAAGAGACCCACTTCAGACCTAGAGACACATACAGACTGAAAGTAAGGGGATGGAAAAAGATATTCCATGCAAATGGAAACCAAAAGAAAGCTGGAGTAGCAATTCTCATATCAGACAAAATAGACTTTAAAATGAAGACTACTAGAAGAGACAAAGAAGGACAGTACCTAATGATCAAGAGATCGATCCAAGAAGAAGATATAACAATTGTAAATATTTATGCACCAAACATAGGAGCACCTCAATACATAAGGCAAATACTAACAGCCATAAAAGGAGAAATCGACAGTAACAGAATCATAGTAGGGGGCTTTAACACCCCACTTTCACCAATGGACAGATCATCCAAAATGAAAATCAATAAGGAAACACAAGCTTTAAATGATACATTAAACAAGATGGACTTAATTGATATTTATAGGACATTCCATCCCAAAACAACAGAATACACATTTTTCTCAAGTGCTCATGGAACATTCTCCAGGATAGATCATATCTTGGGTCACAAATCAAGCCTTGGTAAATTTAAGAAAATTGAAATTGTATCAAGTATCTTTTCCGACCACAATGCTATGAGACTAGATATCAATTACAGGAAAAGAGCTGTAAAAAATACAAACACATGGAGGCTAAACAATACACTACTTAATAACGAAGTGATCACTGAAGAAATCAAAGAGGAAATTAAAAAATACCTAGAAACAAATGACAATGGAGACACGATGACCCAAAACCTATGGGATGCAGCAAAAACAGTTCTAAGAGGGAAGTTTATAGCAATACAATCCCACCTTAAGAAACAGGAAACATCTCGAATAAACAACCTAACCTTGCACCTAAAGCAATTAGAGAAAGAAGAACAAAAACATCCCAAAGTTAGCAGAAGGAAAGAAATCATAAAAATCAGATCAGAAATAAATGACAAAGAAATGAAGGAAACGATAGCAAAGATCAATAAAACTAAAAGCTGGTTCTTTGAGAAGATAAACAAAATTGATAAACCATTAGCCAGACTCATCAAGAAAAAAAGGGAGAAGACTCAAATCAATAGAATTACAAATGAAAAAGGAGAAGTAACAACTGACACTGCAGAAATACAAAAGATCATGAGAGATTACTATAAGCAACTCTATGCCAATAAAATGGACAACCTGGAAGAAATGGACAAATTCTTAGAAATGCACAACCTGCCAAGACTGAATCAGGAAGAAATAGAACATATGAACAGACGAATCACAAGCACTGAAATTGAAACTGTGATAAAAAATCTTCCAACAAACAA
This sequence comes from Mesoplodon bidens, assembly GCF_964165515.1. Taxonomy (NCBI): domain Eukaryota; kingdom Metazoa; phylum Chordata; class Mammalia; order Artiodactyla; family Ziphiidae; genus Mesoplodon; species Mesoplodon bidens. The sequence goes on from NC_138161.1 coordinate 131,243,044, forward strand.
AAGCCCAGGACCAGATGGCTTCACAGGCGAATTCTATCAAGCATTTAGAGAAGAGCTAACACCTATCCTTCTCAAACTCTTCCAACATATAGCAGAGGGAGGAACACTCCCAAACTCATTCTACGAGGCCACCATCACCTTGATACCAAAACCAGACAAGGATGTCACAAAGAAAGAAAACTACAGGCCAATATCACTGATGAACATAGATGCAAAAATCCTCAACAAAATACTAGCAAACAGAATCCAACAGCACATTAAAAGGATCATACACCATGATCAAGTGGGGTTTATTCCAGGAATGCAAGGATTCTTCAATATACGCAAATCAATCAACGTGATACACCATATTAACAAATTGAAGGAGAAAAACCATATGATCATCTCAATAGATGCAGAGAAAGCTTTCAACAAAATTCAGCACCCATTTATGATAAAAACCCTGCAGAAAGTAGGCATAGAGGGAACTTTCCTCAACATAATAAAGGCCATATATGACAAACCCACAGCCAGCATCGTCCTCAATGGTGAAAAACTGAAACCATTTCCACTAAGATCAGGAACAAGACAAGGTTGCCCACTCTCGCCACTCTTATTCAACATAGTTTTGGAAGTTTTAGCCACAGCAATCAGAGAAGAAAAGGAAATAAAAGGAATCCAAATCGGAAAAGAAGAAGTAAAGCTCTCACTGTTTGCAGATGACATGATACTATACATAGAGAATCCTAAAGATGCTACCAGAAAACTACTAGAGCTAATCAATGAATTTGGTAAAGTTGCAGGATACAAAATTAATGCACAGAAATCTCTGGCATTCCTATATACTAATGATGAAAAATCTGAAAGTGAAATCAAGGAAACACGCCCATTTACCATTGCAACAAAAAGAATAAAATATCTAGGAATAAACCTACCTAAGGAGACAAAAGACCTGTATGCAGAAAATTATAAGACACTGATGAAAGAAATTAAAGATGATACAAATAGATGGAGAGATATACCATGTTCTTGGATTGGAAGAATCAACATTGTGAAAATGACTCTACTCCCCAAAGCAATCTACAGATTCAATGCAATCCCTATCAAACTACCACTGGCATTTTTCACAGAACTAGAGCAAAAAATTTCACAATTTGTATGGAAACACAAAAGACCCCGAATAGCCAAAGCAATCTTGAGAACGAAAAACGGAGCTGGAGGAATCAGGCTCCCTGACTTCAGACTATACTACAAAGCTACAGTAATCAAGACAGTATGGTACTGGCACAAAAACAGAAAGATAGATCAATGGAACAGGATAGAAAGCCCAGAGATAAACCCACGGACATATGGTCACCTTATCTTTGATAAAGGAGGCAGGAATGTACAGTGGAGAAAGGACAGTCTCTTCAATAAGTGGTGCTGGGAAAACTGGATAGGGACATGTAAAAGTATGAGATTAGATCACTCCCTAACACCATACACAAAAATAAGCTCAAAATGGATTAAAGATCTAAATGTACGGCCAGAAACTATCAAACTCTTAGAGGAAAACATAGGCAGAACACTCTATGACATAAATCACAGCAAGATCCTTTTTGACCCACCTCCTAGAGAAATGGAAATAAAGACAAAAATAAACACATGGGACCTAATGAAACTTCAAAGCTTTTGCACAGCAAAGGAAACCATAAACAAGACCAAAAGACAACCCTCAGTATGGGAGAAAGTGTTTGCAAATGAAGCAACTGACAAAGGATTAATCTCCAAAATTTATAAGCAGCTCATGCAGCTCAATAACAAAAAAACAAACAACCCAATCCAAAAATGGGAAGAAGACCTAAACAGACATTTCTCCACAGAAGATATACAGACTGCCAACAAACACATGAAAGGATGCTCAACATCTTTACTCATTAGAGAAATGCAAATCAAAACTACAATGAGATATCATCTCACACCAGTCAGAATGGCCATCATCAAAAAATCTAGAAACAATAAATGCTGGAGAGGGTGTGGAAAAAAGGGAACACTCTTGCACTGCTGGTGGGAATGTGAATTGGTACAGCCACTATGGAGAGCGGTATGGAGGTTCCTTAAAAAACCACAAATAGAACTACCATATGACCCAGCAATCCCACTACTGGGCATATACCCTGAGAAAACCATAATTCAAAAAGAGACATGTACCAAAATGTTCATAGCAGCCCTATTTACAATAGCCCGGAGATGGAAACAACCTAAGTGTCCATCATCGGATGAATGGGTAAAGAAGATGTGGCACATATATACAATGGAATATTACTCAGCCATAAAAAGAAATGAAATTGAGCTATTTGTAATGAGGTGGATGGGCCTAGAGTCTGTCATACAGAGTGAAGTAAGTCAGAAAGAGAAAGACAAATACTGTATGCTGACACATATATATGGAATTTAAGAAAAAAAATGTCATGAAGAACATAGGGGTAAGACAGGAATAAAGACACAGACCTACTAGAGAATGGACTTGAGGATATGGGGAGGGGGAATGGTAAGCTGTGACAAAGTGAAAGAGCGGCATGGACATATATACACTACCAAACGTAAGGTAGATAGCTAGTGGGAAGCAGCCGCATAGCACAGGGAGATCAGCTCGTTGCTTTGTGACCGCCTGGAGGGGTGGGATAGGGAGGGTGGGAGGGAGACGCAAAAGGGAGGGGATATGGGAACATATGTATATGTATAACTGATTAAATTTGTTATAAAGCAAAAAATAAAAATAAAAAATTAAAAAAATTAAACTGAACAACAACAAAAAAAAGACACTGATGAAAGAAATGAAAGATGATACAAACTGATGGAGAGATATACCATGTTCTTAGATTGGAAGAATCAACATTGTGAAAATGATTATACTACCCAAAGCTATCTACGGATTCAATGCATGCCCTATCAAACTACCAATGTCATTTTTCACAGAACCAGAAGAAAAAATTTCACAATTTGTATGGAAACACAAAAGACCCAGAATAGCCAAAGCAATCTTGAGAAAGAAAAATGGAGCTGGAGGAATCAGGCTCCCGTACTTCAGACTATACCACAAAGCTACAGTAATCCAGACAGTATGGTACTGGCATAAAAACAACAATATAGATCAATGGGAGAGTATAGAAAGCTCAGAGATAAACCCACGCACATATGGTCACCTTATTATTATTATTTTTTTTGCGGTACGCGGGCCTCTCACTGTTGTGGCCTCTCCCGTTGCGGAGCGCAGGCTCCGGACGTGCAGGCTCAGCGACCATGGCTCATGGGCCCAGCTGCTCCATGGCACGTGGGATCCTCCCAGACCGGGGCATGAACCCGTGTCCCCTGCATCAGCAGGCGGACTCTCAACCACTGCGCCACCAGGGAAGCCCTGGTCACCTTATTTTTGATAAAGGAGGCAAGAATATACAATGGAGAAAAGACAGCCTCTTAAATAAGTGGTGCTGGGAAAACTGTACAGCTACATGTAAAAGAATGAAATTAGAACACTCCCTAACACCATACACAAAAATAAACTCAAAATGGATTAAAGACCTAAATGTAAGGCCAGACACTTTAAAACTCTTAGAGGAAAACATAGGCAATACACTCTATGACATAAATCACAGCAAGATCCTTTTTGACACACTGCCTACAGAAATGGAAATAAAAACAAATATAAACAAATGGGACCTAATGAACCTTAAAAGCTTTTGCACAGCAAAGGAAACCATAAACACAATGAAAGACAGCCCTCAGAATGGGAGAAAATTTTTGCAAACGAAGCAACTGACAAAGGATAATCTCCAAAATATACAAGCATCTCATGCAGCTCAATATAAAAAAAACAAACAACCCAATCCAAAAATGAGCAGAGGACCTAAATAGACATTTCTCCAAAGAAGATATACAGATTGCCACCAAACACATGAAAGGATGCTTGACATCATTAATCATTAGAGAAACGCAAATCAAAACTACAATGAGATATCATCTCACACCAGTCATAATGGCCATCATCAAAATATCTACAAAAAATAAATGCTGGAGAAGGTGTGGAGAAAAGGGAACCGTCTTGCACTGTTAGTGGGAATGTGAATTGATACAGCCACTATGAAGAACATTGTGGAGGTTCCTTAAAAAACTAAAAATAGAACTAACATATGACCCAACAATCCCACTACTGGGCATATACCCTGAGAAAACCATAATTCAAAAAGAGTCGTGTACCACAATGTTCATTGCAGAACTCTTTACAATAGCCAGGACATGGAAGCAACCTCAGTGTTCATCCACAGATGAATGGATAAAGAAGATGTGGCACATATATCCAATGGAATAATACTCAGCCATAAAAAAAGCAAAATTGAGTTATTTGTAGTGAGGTGGATGGACCTAGAGTCTGTCATACAGAGTGAAGTAAGTCAGAAAGAGAAAGACAAATGTCGTATGCTAACACATATATATGGAATCTTAAAAAAAAAAAGTTTCTGAAGAACCTAAAGGCAGCTCAGGAATAAAGACAGAGATGTAGAGAATGGACTTGAGGATACAGGGAGGGGGAAGGGTAAGCTGTGACAAAGTGAGAGAGAGGCATGGACATATTACACTACCAAATATAAAACAGATAGCTAGTGGGAAGCAGCCACATAGCACAGGGAGATCAGCTTGGTGCTTTGTGACCACCTAGAGGGGTGGGATAGGGAGGGTAAGAGGGAGACGCAAGAGGGAGGGGATATGGGGATATAGGTATACGTATAGCTGATTCACTTTGTTATACAGCAGAAACTAACACAACAGTGTAAAGCAATTATACTCCAATAGAGATGTTAAGAAAATTTTTTTCCTGAACCTCTAACACTTCCTTCAGTTATGAATATAGATTCCAAATCATAGTAATTATTAACTGTTCCTGTAAGTCTGTCACCAAGAGAAATAATTCCCATCACATTACAATTGTTGTAGATATCTTGAAAATATCCTTTATGTTCATCACTACCTCAAAATATTGTAGCTACTAGATTTGGAGCTGGATCCTCTTATTTAATGTGTTCATAAAGACACACATGTTATCATGAAGTTTGAAAGCCGATTTTCATCCTTGTATTTTTGTATACTTATTTATTTTAATTGTAGTCATGTGTATTGTATTTTCTGCATTTAAAAACATTACTCTTAGAAGGGGTATAAACATCAGTATGCTGTCCCAGGGTCTACGGTTCAAATAAAGTTTTAAAAACTTACTCTAAAGGAACACTCACTGAAGATCTTAAATTATTCCTAAGGAACAAAAGTTTCAAAACTTTTTTTGTTTACGGAAAAAACTAGGTTGAGGCAAAAATTCATTAATCTCATCATCTCTTCCATCTCTTTACTTGGTCCATTGAACTGACAAACAGCTCAAGGGCAATAAACTTTCATTGAAAATGATTCTCCTTTTTCTTTTTGGAAAAATGACCAAGCTGCTAAAAACGCTGAGTTTGCTTCATGGGACACTTCCCAAAAGAAGAGATGGCTTAAGCTGGAGAGTAAAGTGGAAAGGGAAGGAATATTTGTGTAGAGGAATTATCCAAGGACAAGACCTTACCTTGAAGAGGACATTCTGCATTGAGTCTGAAAACAGCATGTCTTTATGTGGAAAACCACGCCCTTTACTCAGCTTTCTGTGCCCTCGACCATAGGTAATCAAATTATGCAGGAAATAATTTAATAATTTTAATTTCAGTTGATAAGCACTAAATTATATATTAAATCTGTTCACATAAGGGAAGATATTTGTTGCAGTAACATCTGCTAATATGTGCTTTTCTCAGAAAACCATTATATTACAATTTTTAATCTACATATAGAAATGAAAGGCTCTAAGTATTTGACTAATATATTTTGATTATCCATATATATCAAGAGGAATTCAGAATTTCCATGTGATTGGTCTAATAAAACTCTCCCAACAGTCCAGCCTTCTACTTTGCTGCTGGAAATCCTTTTGCTTAGCTTGCTATTTCTTCTTACATGTATCCACACTGGACAGAATCTTTGAGACGTTAGTTACATGACTGTCAAGGGGAGTATATACAGCATAATGTTCAGAAACAGCAATAGGTAGAAAGAATATGTGGTTGTTCCTCTTACAGCTTGTATTCTTAGTGTCAAACTCTGTGGTTCATTGAGCAGATGATATTCTTCATGTCCCCATGCACATGCCCTGGCTGGTCCATCTCCCTGCAATGTTCTTCCTGTTCCCATTTACTCCCTACAACCTCAAGATCTGCTAAGGCCTCATTTTCTTGCAAAAACTTAGGCTGACCCCTCCTCTCATTCCAGATGGGATTAACTGTCCCTCTGTACTGCTAAAGTCTTCTGTCCTGCTCCTTCTTCTTCTTCTTCTTGTTTTAATATTTATTTATTTATTTGGCTGCGCTGGGTCTTAGTTGCAGCATGCAGGATCTGTAATTGTGGCATGCGAACTCTTAGTTATGGCATGTGGGATCTAGTTCTCCAACCAGGGATCAAACCCGGGCCGCCTGCATTGGGACCACCTTAGCCACTGGACCTTAGCCACTGGACACCAGGGAAGTCCCCTGTCCTCCTTCTAGGGTCATGAACTCTTCTCGCTGCCCATCCACCCAGACCCTCTCACTCTCTACTCAACATCATGCTCTAGACTGTGAACATCTCATGACTAGAACTATGCCTTTGAGTTATAGGCAAATATTAGGCCCTCAAGATTTTCTGTAGAATTAAATGAATAAGTGAATGAAGCCAGCAAATGAAAGACTAATGGGACAGGTAACATGAAGGCTGAAGAATGTGTGAGGAAGGGAGGGGAAGCAAGTTGATCCCAAGCAGTCTCAGTTCCAAGGTGTTGACAGAAATGTGTGTGCGTGTGTGTGTGTGTGTGTGAGGAGGAGTAATATAGGGGAGGTGAGCTTTAGGCCTGGCTGTATATAAATATTTTCAGTGTGACAAGTATGAAAGTTACTCTGCCACTTACTGGTGTCTAAATGCTCCATTTCTCTAAATCAGAGAAATTGGTTCTGTACTTTCACCTACATGACTGGCAGAAAATTCAACCTCAGTCATGCTTGGGGGATTCTCTCTTATCCTCCAGGGGTTCATTCAAGAATTTCCTGGTACCTGGGTTGCCATAGCCTGCAGAGTCCTTATCAGCTGCTCCATCTGTTGTGGCTCAACAGTTTTCCAAAGCACTGGTCAGGCAGTATGTTCCAGGCAGACCAGAGATGTCCCTCATGGTGGCCTACTCCTCTACCACACACAGGCCCACAGAGCCCCCCAGGGCCTCAGGGTCTCCTTTGAGCTTGGAGGTAAGTGTTGAGTCTCTAATAGGCATCCTGAAATAATTCCTGTTAGGCCCTTACATGCAAAGGGAGCCCAAGTCCCAGGTTCCTCCAAAAATCTGCCTGGTTCCTATGCTAACCTGCCTGGTTCCTAAACTAACCTTCCACCTCAATTAGGTAAATCTGCCTGGTTCCTAAACTAACCTTCCACCTCAATTAGGTAGCTTCTGTGGCTTCAACTTCAAAGCCGCAATTTTCATGTGCTCCTCTGAGGAACACAATCCAGGGGAATCTTTGTACTGTGTGTCATGGGTGGGAAAAGGAACTGGAAATACCAGTTATTCCTTTCTTAACAACTCACCTTGTTACACAGGTTTTCAGAAGTAACGGGAAACTTTATCTCCCTCCTCCCAAAGCATGTCCCCACCCCTCTTCCACTGGCAGCCCTGAATGTCCTCACAGTTCCAGCTACTATTTCGCTTTGCAGCATGGAAGGGCTCAAAGCATGGGGTCCGGGCAGCTGTCCCAGTTTTCTTCATCCTGTTCATGACTCCAAAGAAAACACATTTCTGACTCGAAAACAAGCCGGAGGTTTCTGTTGAGACCTCAAATATTTTCCCAGAGTCCATCATAAAAACAATAAGGTTATGTTTTAATTTAAAATGATTTGTTCAAGTTTTTGTGGCAAAACCCTGCTATAGTTTTGTTTATCATACAAAGAACCTCAAGTCTACTTCTAAGCAATATATTTTCCAAAAAATAAAACAGTCTTCTCTCTGCTGACCCAAATCTCAAGAAGAATTAACCTTCGTTACCATAAAGTGCCAAACAAATATTTACAAACACAATTCTTTTGTCACTTGCATAATTTTGGCAATCGTTATTCATGCTAGCATTGTTCTTCAAAACTCAGCATTGATGTTTTCTTCAAAATATTTTACTTTGGTAGTATAAATGGACCCTCTATTGCCAAAGACCTATGGACAAATGTGGTCATCAGCCTATTATGCTGAAACTTGGCTTCCTTTTTGGAAACAGTAGGAAATTCATGACAGAAGTTTTGGAAAGAAGAAATATTTTAGTGATCTAATACCATAATATTTATGTTCTCTTACAAATAGTAGCAACTAGACCCCCCTTGTAAATAACACAACTAACAATCTGCCTCATGCTATGAGTAACACTTCACCTTAAAATAAATATATTATGAAAAGGTGAACAAATAATATTGGAGACAAAAGATGATTAACTTGTGAATATTCACATACTTCCCTTCACTGCCCATTAAGAATAATTCCACTGGTGCCAGCTAGGTCTGTGAGCATTTGTGATACAATAGAAGTAGAGACAAGATGGGAATGTGTGTGCTCTGCAATGGAATAGGCTAAATTTTACTCCTGGAAGATAGAAGACTAAAGGAGGAAGGAAAGGCAAGAACCAAGGAAGTCTTAGAAAAAATTTATTGGGGTTTGGGCTGAGTAGGGGGTTGAAACGACAGAACCTTCTGGGCTCACTGCAGGACAGGCTGAGGTTCACAGACCAGGTGGGGACTGGACTTTAAGATGTGCTGCTGTGTAACAATCCCCTCGACAGACTCTGGTAAGGAGTTTTTAAATGTTAAATTTTATTTATTTTAATTCTTTGAATAGATTGTACATTCACAGTTCCAATTTTTTTTGTGTGTGTGTGTGGTATGCGGGCCTCTCACTGTTGTGGCCTCTCCCATTGCAGAGAACAGGCTCCGGACGCGCAGGCTCAGCGGCCATGGCTCACGGGCCCAGCCGCTCTGCGGCATGTGGGATCCTCCTGGACCGGGGCACGAACCCATGTCCTCTGCATAGGCAGGAGGACTCTCAACCACTGTGCCACCAGGGAATCCCCACAGTTTCAAATTTTTAAATGTACTCTGAAGTGTATCAGGAAGAAGCCTCCCTAACAATCCAGGTCCCAGCCACCCAGTTCTCATCCTTGGAGGCCACCAGTACTACCAGTTGTTTGTCTATCTTCCAGAGGTATTTCATGCGCATTACAAGCAGATAGACATTTGTATTATATATTCTCCCCCCACCTCATTTTTTATATGAGTAGCTGCATGTTACACAAGGCCTTCTGCACACTGTTTTATTGTCTTTACAATATCTGGGATATTGTTTTATTTTATTAGATAAAGAGATTTCTCTTTTTTTTCGCAGCTGCAGAGTATTTCATGGTAGCAATGTACTTTTGGGGCTACTTCCAATCATTTGCCATGATATACATGATGCTATAAATTATCCTATTCCTAACTTATTTTTGTGCCCAGGCACCCCTTTGACAGTCTGGTGAAGCCTATAAATTTCTTCTCACCATGATGTTTTCAAGTATATAAAATAAAATCCTTAGTATCAAAAGTAAACCAATTATACTGAAATGTAATTATCAAAATATTTTTTATTTAGAAATATATGTGTTTATTAATGAATTAGATAATGAGGTCTAGCAATGGGTCTAATAACTACTCTAATTCCAAAGTATGGATGAGCATAAATGATATTTCAAAATATCTACAACTGTAATATGACATAACATATGACTTTTATTGGTAACAAAGGCACAGACTGATACTATTCTGGTTTCCTGCCTAGTTTCATAATTAAAGGAAATGATAAATTTCAGTTAGAGTTTAGTGAAAACAAAAACACAGTTTTTTTTACCATTCAAGTTGATAAATTCCCTAACATTTTCTGTGGAGCTCTTGTTAAGAAGTTCTGCCTTGCACATACACCATTTCCTAAACCGTCAAGGATATTTGTATATATTTGTAAATACCTAGAAGTGTTTTGAATTAACAAGTGTTAATAAATTTGTAAATGAATGCATATTGTCAAACAGCCAGAGATACAGTCATTCCACCAGCATTGAATGATGATGTACTAGTAAGCATTTTAATCTTTTCCAGTCTGAGAGGTAAAAAATGGTACTTTGCTGTAGTTTTATTTTGCATATTTCTTATCAAAAGTCAACTTGAGCATTTTTTCATATATTCAAGAGCCGTTTTCTCTACGTTCCGTCCTTTGCTTATCCTCCTATTGGTTTGTTGGTAGGTGTATTGTGTGTTGCAAATTCCAGGAGGAATCAATCATGGAGTCTGTGATGTAAACAGCACCCCCTGGAGTTGGCAACACAGAAGCCCTAGTTATTGGTCCCAATAAAGATTTAAATTGCTATCCATTGCATTTTTACCTTAGATAACTCTTCCTTTGAGTCATCTGAATAGAGTAAAATAGAATCTGGAATCCTTAGGACAGAAGTCTTATTTAAGTAACAATCTGTCTAAGACAAAATCTGGAAGAATTCACAGCATATTGATAATTGAAGTTATCTCTGGCAGGAAAGTGGTACCAGAAGGGTGTGAAAGAATTTTTACTTTTTGTAAAAAATGTATTTACGTATTATTGTATGCCATAAATAACTTAAAAGAATGAATACACATGATGAAAATTCAAATAATACAGAGGGGTATAAAAAGAATCCCTTCATCCAACTTCCTCCAATATAGGAATTAAAAAACAAAAAATGACTGTGAATGTTTTCCTGAGCCCATATTGTGGTTTTGAAATACCTTTCCCATTACGAAGAACCATAGCTTCTTGGAGAAATAACTGATTCCAGGTCTAGGGCAGGAAATGTACAAGATGAGTCTGGTATATCTTGTTATACCAAAGAGCAGGGAAGTTACCAAAGAAGACTAGGGCCAAGGCAAAAGACCCAGGGTTCCACTAGAAGAGGTTCCCACTGACCAGAGAGTGGACATCTTGAGTAACAGTAAAGATAATAATGCAATGGCCTGAAGTACATCATGACCTCCAGGAGTTCATCATGATACTAGACAAAATTAAATTAATTGGTCATACTCTGAGGATGATGAGGAACCCACTTATTTTGAATGCTGGTATGCTAAATTTCTTATTGAAACTCTGTCAGTGAGTCACCAAATAATGGACAAGGGGAAAATTCTCTTCTTTAAAAGTAGGCCAGCTAATAAATGAAGATGTAACAATAGAATATACCATTTTATAATTCCTAATGAGTATTTATCTGGGCATTGATCATTAACAGCATGAGCATCACTAAATGGGAAACAACCAGACCTTAGGTGGCTCCTAATGAAAGAATATAATCCCACCTAAAAAGCTGTCTTGCCAAAAAAAGAAAAGAAAAAAGATCCCACATGTGATGGAGCCTCCAGATCCAACTACCAATTTGCAGGAAATGCAGGTGAGCACATTAAACAATACAGGTTTATAGACTGTGGGGAACTCTACGGCTTTCTTCAACAAAGACATGGAAAGGAAGAAAATAAAATAGGTAGAGGGGAACCTTCAGAGAGAGATCAACCCATCATAATATGCAGACCTTATTTGGATCTTGATTCAAATATACTAACTGTACAAATGAAGCAAAACAACTAAATCTGAACACTGAAAGGACACTTGATGATATTAAGGAATTATTGTTACTAATTTATAATATTTTATGTAATGCTTTGGTGGTTATGTTTTTTGAAGATCCACTCTCTTTTAAAGATACATACTGAAAAACTTACAGATGAAATAATTTGATGTCTGGAATATGCTTCCCATAATATGGAAAAGAGGAAGTATTTGAGTTATCGATGCAGCAAGATTGGCTGTGTGTAATTATTGCAGCTGGCTGAGGGAATCTGTGGGGGCCTTATTTTATATTATTCTGCCTAATTTTGTTATGTTTAAAAGTTTTAAAGTAAACAAAATCATTAGAGATCAATTTTTCCTGAATGAGGACATGGTGGCACAGAAGGTTGAGACATACCTCATTTCTGTTAGGTTCTATTGCCACCTTGTTTAAAAAAAGAACCTGAATTTTAAAATTCACATTTGTTATGGATCAGAAATATTCCTATCGCTATTCCATAGGAAGGAGCAGCTGTGTAGTCAGGCAGCCTGGCTATGTGGTCATGAGGCAGGTCTATGGGTTTGAAGAAGGCACGTGCTGAAGATCAGCTTACCTGGAAAACAGACTTGGGGTGGAGATTGCCTTGAAGAAGGTTTCTTAGGGAGGGCTCTCGGGATCATCACCTATGAGGGGGGTGGAGGAAACAGGACTGGGCAACAGGAGAAGTTGAACTATGATGCAGGTCCTGCAGGGACCTGAGCTGCTCCCACAGAGAACCCTGGAACTAAGGTGGCCCTTCCACGTTGTCCCAGTCGAAGCAAGGAGGTTGAACCTATTCCTCCTCACCAGTCATTAGAAGTGAGTTGCCCTCAGCAGGGGCTTTACCTCAGGTGAGGAAGCTTCCTTAGGCTGGGAGCAATTCCCACAGAGAGCCTCAGCTGGGGATGGCTGACGCGCCCAGCACACTCTCAGCAGCCAGGGAACAAGGGCCTCAGGCCCAAAGGGTATCTGGGCAGTGCCCCAGAGAGTTCACTACATGGCACCACACCAACTTTCCTGCACACCAACCCAAGGACCATTGCTCCTAGGTGAATAATGTGTAAGGCTTAGTCCCAAAGGGCAAGTCTCTAGGTCAAATTCCTGACAACACACACCAAACCCATACAAGGGGACCAAAGGTTTTGTACTAGTCACATTGTTTATATCTATGTGACTCTGGTAGTGAATATCTTATATGACAGTGGTCCCAAGTCCCTTGAATTTCCCAAAGTGGCAGTAGGGCTTTTTGAATTGTTTCCAGTACAATGTTGAAGTGAAATCTAACATTAATTTTTTAAAATTAGTTTTATTTTGAAATAATTTCAAGTTTATAGAAAAGTTGCAAGAATAGTGCCAAACACTACTAGGTAGCCTTCATCCAGATTCACCAATTGTTTTTTTGCTATCTCCACTTTATCATTTTCTTATTTAATCACCATACAATGCTTAAAATCAAGAAATTCAACGTTCATAAGATGCTATTATCTAACCCACAGTCCATATTCAAATTTCACCAATTGTCACAATAATGCCCTTAATAACAAGGTTTTGCCCTCTGGTCCAAGATCCAATCCAAGATTATCCCTTGCATTTAGTTGCTATGTGTCCTTAGTCTCCTTCAGTCCAGCTTATTTCATCCCTATGACACATTTGAAGATTGCAGGCATCTTTGGCGGGAATATTGTAGAAGTGACTGTACTCACTTTCTATACAGCACAATAAATTACCACAAATTTAGCAGATTAAAACAATACACATGAGACTTTCCTGGTGGCGCAGTGGTTAAGAATCCACCTGCCAATGCAGGGGACACAGGTTTGAGCCCTGGTCCAGGAAGATCCCACATGCTGTGGAGCAACCAAGCCCGTGCACCACAACTACTGAGCCTGCGCTCTAGAGCCCGCAAGCCACAACTACTGAGCCCGTGTGCCGCAACTACTGAAGCCTGTGCACCTAGAGTCCAAGCTCTGCAGCAAGAGAAGCCTGTGCACCGCAATGAAGAGTAGCTCCTGCTTGCTGCAACTAGAGAATGCCCATGCACAGTAATGAAGATCCAATGCAGGCTAAAACAAATAAATACATAAATAAATTTATAAAAGCAAAACAAAACGATACACATTTATTATCTCACAGTTTCTGTGGGTCAGGACTTTGGGCTCAGTGTAGCTGAGTGCCCTGTGAAGCTATATCAAGGTGCAGTCAAGGGCTGAGTTCTCATCTTGTGGCTCTACTGGGGAAGGACCTGCTTCCAAACTCACCCAGGTTGTTGGCAGGGTTTACTTCCTTTTGGCTGTAGAGCTCATGCTTCTTCAAAGTCAGCAAGAAGAGCAAGACTCTAAGATGGTTCTGCTGGCAAGATGGAGGCTGATATGATGTAAGATAACCGCAGGATGACTCCCATCACTTTTGCCATATTCTATCAATTAGAAAGAAGTTGCAGATCCCACCTACACTCATGATGAGGGGGTTCTACAAGGACATGAATACCAGGAGGTGGGATTATGGGGGCCACATTAAAGTCCACCACAGTGATGCTGCATCCTCCTTGCATCCTACCCAGTGGTTCACGATATCCATTAGTCTCACTACTGGTGCTGTTAACTTGGAGCACTTGATTAAGGTTGTGTCCACCAGGTTTCTCCAGTTACTCTTTTCCCCTTTATAAATCGTAAGCATTTTGTAGGGAGATACTTTGATACAATGTCAATATTACATTTTCATCAAACTTTTAATGAATTAATGTCTCTATAAACTTGTGAATTCCTATTTTATTCAACAAGTCATAATCTATTGCTAATGCTCAAGCTGTTCCAGATTTGGCTTGGGAAAGCTGTTTAAAACTGGCCCCTGTGTCCTTTTGACAGGGATCCATCATCCCTTAAGCACTTCCTTACTTTCTGGTTGTATTGCTTATATTTTTATTTTCTATATATCATGATGTTTCAGTATCTTAATAACATTTCTGGCTGGGGAGATACTACCCCTCCTGGGGCCAGTCAGCTCTTAGAGATAGCAAAGGCCCAGCATGCCTTTGACATGCAAACTAATCAGTCCAGAGCCAGATAGCCCCTATCTGGCCCATGACTCCAGGAGACAATTCTCCTCTGCCTTCATCATCCCAGGACCAGGTGCCAGGCAACTAGGGACAATCCCTATAGCTTAGAGCCTGCTGAAATTATTCAAACTAGCCAATTCTAACTGTCTACCCTGCCTGCCTTGCTTTGTCCTTGAAATGCCACCAATGGTGGCCTAAGCTCTCCCCTCACACCTGCCCCTTCGGCCTCCTGACCACCCTAGTGTCTTTTCCATGTGGCCCTGGGTGGCATCCTGTTTCCAGGGCTGTGAGTATAATACATTTTGTTTTCCAGGCTTCCACTGTGTCTCCTCTTGTGGCCACATCTAACTGACTATTACATAAAAGAACACAGAACACAGAGCACAAGATATTCCAGAATCATCTTGTATTTTGCTGCTTCAGCCCTAGAATCAGCCATTTCTCTAAAGGGTCTTGGTTCCTTTTATTGGAGAATGGTACTGGGTTAGCCAAAAAGTTCGTTCAGGGTTTTCCATAACATCTAAAAACCCAAACGAACTTTTTGGCCAACCCAAAATTTAGAAACCGGTATCTGGGTGCTAGGTGTATTTTACTTAAATTGTATTAACATCTGTGACTATACCTGTTCTCACCTGACCAAACCTCCTGGATTGGAAGCAATATGGTGGAGTGGTTAAGAGGGTCAGCTCTAGATCCAGACTGCCTGAACTCAAATCATGGCCACCGTGGACACATTGCAAGGCCTTGGGAGAGTCTCTTATAATCGATCACTTGTGTGATGGTGTTTATAGCAGTGCCTACCTCAAAAGGTTGCTATGAGGTGTCCATGTAAAGTTCTCAGGCTCAGGCCTGGCACACAGCAGTTATTCAGTAAATATTTATTGAATGAAGGATCTTCATGTTGATCAGAAGCTCTGAAGGAAGAATGAAAATGAGGGGAAAACCTTAATCTACATCTTTTTTATTTTTATTTTTTTTATTTTTTTTTTATTTTTTGCTGTACGCGGGCCTCTCACTGCTGTGGCCTCTCCCGTTGCGGAGCACAGGCTCCGGACACACAGGCTCCGCGGCCATGGCTCGCGGGCCCAGCCGCTGCGCGGCATGTGGGATCTTCCGGGATAGGGGCACGAACCCGTGTCCCCTGCATCGGCAGGCGGACTCTCAACCACTGCGCCACCAGGGAAGCCCTACATCTTTTTTAGAAAATAAATAAAAAGTGAATTTGTCAGGGATCTTCATTCTTCTTATGGAAATGTTTTTTCTTTAAGAACTCCCCACAATAGCTTTTAAATTGTCTTTAATATACTGTGAGAAGCTAGAAGACCTCCTGTGAAATGTCACATATGTGATTCAAGAAAAAAAATGCTTTGCACTCATTTATGTTCATTGTCTTCCTTCTTCATTAAAAAAAAAAAGAAGAAAGAAAGAAAGTAACTCACACAATCCTCATGCCAAACCTGTGTCTGGGACTCTGATTCCTAAAAACATCAAGTCACCTCAGAAGACACCACGACTATTGAGAAGACAGTCAGGAAGTTGGAGGAGGAGGCGGTCAAGAAGGACAAGGTCCTGTAATCATTCTCCCCTGTTTTCTCATGACGGGGAGCGAGAACAGCCAGAACTTGCATCTGCAAAGGAAGCTGCAAGGCAGAGCAGGGTTTCTACATCCTGAACCTGCTGTTAATAATATCTTCTTGACAACTGGTATCTCTAGCCCAAATTCCTGATTTAATTACTCGGAGGGACGGCTATCCTGAAGGCTCTCACTAAAGAAGCTTATTTTGTTCCTACTGGGCAAGGAACAAATGCATTAGAAATATTCTAGATGATTTTTATGTTTCAAATTGGTATTTCAGGCCCTTTGTTATTCTTGCTCAAGTATTCCTCACCTTTTAAATCTGAAAAAGTAATTTCTGAATCATTGTGAAGGCATTGTTGAGAAACCATGACTCTAAAGAATCTTTCAGTCTTTTGTAACAGGCCAGGCTAACTGTTTAACTTGAAAATGGAATAAATTTCCCATCAGGGTTCCCAGAGTACGTGACTGTGTTTTTGTAACCTACGACAATGAAGGGAGTTGTCACTAGATGATTCGGCTAATTAGAATCTCAACTCCCTTTCTGGGGAGGAAATCTGAGGCATGGTGTTTGTACTAGATGCTGGGGTAGTGCTTACTTGGACTTCGGTTCTCCTGCATTGGTGCCAGGTAGAAACTATGAACGGGGAGATAGAAAGTAAGGTAAGCGTCCACCTTGGCCAGAACTGAGCCTTTGAGCCCACCCAAGTCTGCCATGTTTCCTTGATGTCTGTCTGTCTGTCTGTCTTTCTCTCACATACACACACACACACACACACACACACACCCCAAGTCTCAACTACTCCACTGTTGTAATGCTGTTCTGGGTAAAATTCCCTGGGGCAAAATCAGCAGTAACCCAAGTTTTCAGCTCATTCAGTATCGGTGGGAATTGTGCCATGCTAGAGTTTGACTGACAGCCACAAAACCAGTTTGGCTGAGAGTGGCAAGGCCACGAGGTCTAGGTGGTTACTTGGAGAAGTTCACATTGCCTCTTATTTATGCTTCAATCTAAATCTTGGAGAGTGCTGAAGTCATAGAAACAATTAAAAACTGTACAGCAGGATGATTCTTTTTATTCAGAACTCAAACACACACACACACACACACACACACAATCCCCTGTCACCAGGGATTCCTGGAAAGTGGTGCCTAAAAATCACCTCTGAGCCAACCACTCTTACTTCCTTATGTGATCTTCAACTGCCGGCTGGCAGAAGCTCCACTGGGCTGAATTTTAAATGACAGGAAAGCAACAGGGGAGAGAATTCCACACTAACCTTTCTGAAAAAAAAAAAAAAAAAGGCAAGCATATTTTTTATATAAGCTCAAAGGCCAAGTGGGGAAATCCTTTCACACATTAGACTAGGGTAAAGGAAATGAAAATAGGTTTATTATTTCTCTCCTATACCAAATCTAGAAAAAGAATAAATTAGTCTTTTTTTAAACTTTTAGTGGTACACATATCTTGATTTTTGACAGTTCTATTATGCTACGATAAAGCCAAGTTCATGGACTACTGTCCATAGGCTTAGTCCTGTGCTGTCCACCAGGGTTCTGACCATTCAACCCACATTGGTGGAAAGTCTCATTTGAAAACACCAGGCTAACTTTATTTTTAAATTTTTATTTATTTTTTTAAATTGAAGTATAATTGATTTACAATAGTGTGTTAGTTTCAGGTGTACAGCAAGGTGATTTGGTTATAGGTGTATATGTATATAACTATATTATTTTAAAAAATTCTTTTCCATTATAGGTTATTACAAAATGTTAACTATAGTTCCCTCTGCTAATACAGTAAATCCTTGTTGTTTATCTATTTTATATATGGTAGTGTGTATCTGTTAATCCCATACTCCTAATTTTTCCCCCTCCCAGGTTAACTTGAAAATCATTTATCTAATTAAAGTAGAACCCAAATGATTAATGTCTGGGAATTATGTTATTCAGAACTGCCAAATTAAAAGTCCTTAAATCTGATCAACGTTTTTCATTGGAGAGGGTGTGGTGAAATAGTAGAAAAAAGCCAAACGTGTGAAGGGAAGAGCATGAGGGTCTGAGTCAGATATACCTGAGTAGGAGTCCGGAACGTGTCACTCACCAGCATCGTGACCTCAGCCTGCATGCATAACCCACATGAGCCTCAGTTTCCTCACCTGGAAACAGCTCCCCACAGGACAGCTGTAAAACTCAATTACCACACAGGAGAACTGACACGTGTCTATACATTATTGTTCCTCTCTCCTTCCTCTACTGCACAGTAACTTGATAACAGTTTTTGTCATCCTCCTCAAAGGCAGCTGGGATCTGGGGAAGTAAAAGAGAACCACAAAGGGAAACACCTGGTTGATGGGTTCCAAAAACACAGACGAATTAATCACTTTTCATTTTTTAGGGTTTGTTTTTGTTTTAATTATCTGTGGCTTTTCTTCTGAACTGAAATTAACCCTTCTGGACCTCGGTGGCCTCATTTATAAAATAACTAGAAAGTTGGGTCACCTGCATCAATGGCTTTCAACTCTGACTGTGCATCGAATTTCTTGGGGAGCTTTCTTAAAATGCAGATTCCTAGCCCCACCTCGGAGAGTCTCTGTTTCCCTTGGGCTTTGTCAGTGTGTATGGTTTTAGAAACCCACAGGCCATTGTCCATTGAGACTCAGATCATCTTTGAAGCCCTCCACCATCTCATATGGCAGGCTCTGTTACAAAACCCAAGGAAATGATACTCAAATCAGAAAACAAGAGTCCTGCTCTCTTAAAAGTATTTGTGCGCTGGTTGTCATAGGCGTGCTCCGGACACCCTCAGCTCACCCGTCCCACAAGGGGGCAGGCCAGCCCTTCTGAGCAGACAGCCCCCAAGAAGGGAGAGCTAGACCCACATCTGGAGCTTCAGAATATGGAGCAGATGTCCCAGGCCGTGTCTTGTCTGAAAATGGCAATGAGGCCAGGGAGTTCCCTGGCTTGATGAGGGGGTAAAATGATGGTTGTGAAATGTTGAGCTAAAACTACCAGATGGAGATGAAGGAACTGAGAAGTAAATGGGTGAGGGGAAAAAATGGAACTCTGGTTTAATCTTGGGCCAAGAAGCTTATTTTTTTTGGCATTTCCATTTGTTTGTTTTATATTTTAGATTCCACATATAAGTGATAACATAGGGTATTTGTCTTTCTCCTTCGGACTTCACTTAGTATGATAATCTTTATTTAGGCCCACCCATGTTGCTGCAAATGGCATTATTTCAATTTTTATGGCTGAATAATATTCCATTGTATATATGTACCACATCTTCTTTATCCATTCATCTGTTGATGGACATTTAGGTTGCTTCCATATCTTGACTATTGTAAATAATGCTGCTGTGAACATTGGGATGCATGTGTCTTTTTGAATGAATGTTTTTGTCTTCTTTGGATATATACCCAGGAGTGGAATTGCTGGATCATATGGTAGTTCCATTTTTAGTTCTCTGAGGGACCTCCATACTGTTTTCCACAGTGGCTGCACAAATTTATATTCCCATCAGTGTACAGGGTTCCCTTTTCTCCACATCCTCACCAACATCTGTTATTTGTGGTCTTTTTGAGGATGGCCATTCTGACAGGTGTGGACTGGTGACTCATTGTGAGTTTGCCAAGAAGCTTATTTTCGACCCAAGAATAAATTGAGCTACAATCTAAAGTGAGGGGAAAGCCAGGAAGCTGTGGGTAGGATGGCTCACTACTGCTCCCTCTCTCTGCCTTCCTCTTACTGTTGTTGGATACCCTGACTTCAATTTCAAGTAAAGAACAGCTCCTGGTTTCTCCACCTGGTCCAATGCTCACCTTTCCCTGAGGATGCCTGCTCCTCCATATACACGGTTGCAGAGATGGCTTCTTGCAGCAAGTTATTCAGGCCCCCCAGGCATGGGCACGCGTCCCAGTCTTGTCCAGTGCAACTCCCTTCCCTCAGGATCTGGGGTTCGGATGGGTCTCTTGAACAGAGGAAAATGTAAACTTGGGTATCGTCAGTAGCCGTATTCTTTCCTGTGAGAGAGAAAACAAGTTTTCATTAAGAAGAATGAAGTTATGGACAGAAGAGTCAAAAACATAAGACGGAGATTGAGGAGGACATTCTGGATTTCTCACAGAGTTTGGTTCCCCTTGTCCATGATTCCCACCATCCCATCTGCATCCCTACCTTTGGAGTTCATAACTAATGTCCCTTTGGTTAAAGCAGTTGGAACTGGCTTCTCTTATTTATAATCAAAAGAGCTCTAATGAGTATGGTTATTATTTACGAATGGTTATGTTTTTCAAGTGTCAGTTGAGTGAGAAACTAGTGCTTTCCCAACAAGGAAGGCAAAATACACATGGAAGAAAGCAACCAGGAGACAAGAGATATGAGTTAGAATCTTCCTCTTAGAATCCCACAACCACATAGAATCATAGACCACTGACATTAGTTCTTAAAGGTAACTGCTTTCTACTGCCCACTAGCTAGATGACATTGGGAGGAGTCTTTAATCCCTGTGGGTTTAACTAAAATGACCATAAAGATTCTGTGAAGGGGTGGGAGCTGAACCATTCACTCTATTGAGGCTTCTTCCAACATTACAACCTATGCTTACATTGATATTATCTTGATATTATCAAAAGGAGTTTTCCTTGGAATTATTCTTGAAGTCACATTCCACAGGTCAAATGGTTAGGAGAGCTCGTTATAAGAGGCACATGGCAGCTGCTCATGTGCATGACGGGTAAAACTGAAATTTTTCTAATTTAAGCAAAACAAATGTCAATTTTGCCTAACTTTTCATAAGACATTTTGGCTTCACTTAAGAGCAAATCATCTTTGAACTGACCATATTCAACTTCCCTATGGATTTGAACAAAATTTCACAAATATTTATTGGCAGCCAACTAAATGCCTGACTGTGTTAGCTGTTGTGCCTTCAGAGGAGAAAAGATAACCTCTCTAGGACCTCAGTGGAGCTGGGGAAGCTGGTGAGGATGCACATTAGTGCATCGTGGTCTGATGGGTGCTCAGTGGGGGTGTGTTAAGGGCAAAGTGGGAGTGATGAGCCTCTGGGAGGTAGGCAGGGGTGTGACGGGAGGTGTCACGGAAAAGTGATGAGTTTGGCCTAGGGAACAAAGCTGTGTGGATGGAATGGGGCAGGGAGGAAGAGCAGGGCCCTCTGGCGGGGGGACAGCAGACCTAAAATGTGCTCACAGACCAGTCCTGTAGTGCAGGATAAACCCCTCTTTCCAAAGGTATTTGTCAGTTGAGGTTGATTCCAGATGCAATGAGGGAGATAAAAGTGAACTTTTAATAATTGTTGGAGCTCCAGTATTTAAAAATTAGTCACAAAAAAGAATAAAGGGACCCAGTGTATATTGGAGAGATGGAATATTAGGGACGTAGATATAATGAATGGTAAAGGGAGTAGAGACATCTTGCCTGGGAGAGTGTGTCGATGAAAATAGTAATAATAAGTAACATTTAAGGGGTGATTGCTGAATGCCAGGTGCTTCACACCTTAGACACGTTGACTCACTTCATACATCGTAACTCTCTGATGTAGGTTCTATTATTATCCTGTCTCAGAGGCCCTCTTCCTCACCCATTCAGTCCGCTTTCCTGCACTTATCACCAATACACAATGTATTTTATTTATTTAGCACTACTTTTTATTTGTCTCCTTCTGATAGAATGGACTCTTCTTAAAGGGATTTTTGTTTGTTTACTGCTGCATCCCCAGCACTTAGAAAACATAGTAGGAGCTCAATAAACATTGGTGAACCAATGAATGATAGAAACTGAGGGACAGAATCGTTGATAACTCGCCCCAAGCAAACAGCCAGGCAGTGGCAGGGTCAAGGAGCAGTATTATGGACTCCAAAGCTAAGAGGGTTCTGGAGTGAGACTGTGGGCTCACAGAGAGGCAAAATAGAGTTGAGGGACTGGAGCACCAGCCTGCTAAGAATAGCCTTAAAAAGTCATTGATCCATTTATTTATTCATTCAATTTTCAGCAAAAATTTACGGAGCACCTACTATGCACCAGGCACTGTTCCAGGCACTGGGGAAGCAATGGTGGACGAGGCAGAAAGGGTTCTCCGGTCAGAGGGGAGGAGAGGGGAAGACAGACAACAGAAGAGGAAACAAGTGAATACATAGAATAATTTCAGGGATGATAAGTTCCGGGATGATAACAGAACAGGGGCATGTGATGAAGAGTACCTGAGGCGGGGCACAGCATCATAAGGTAGGGTCCTAGGAAAGGCCTCTTTGAGGTGATGTATGAGCAGAATCCTACAGCTTGAAGCCGTGGAAGAAGATAAGACACAGAACAAGGAAGACAGGAAGGTAGAGGTGGGGGAACTGCCAGCGGTAGGAGTTGGAGTGTGGAAAGAAACCCATGGCGATAGCAGGTCTGCACAGGAAACTGAGAGTTCATGGCCAGGAAGAAGGCCAGGGTCATCTGTTGGGCCAAGTCTGGCTAGGACCAGAGCCAAGTGGTTAAAGAAATTGTCCAGAAAACCATATGTGGTCTTACACTGAGAGCTGAAACAGAAAAGACCCTGCTTAATTTATCAGCTGAGGGGTAGACACAGAGGGTGGGCAAGGGCAAGGGATTCCATATTACAAGAGAATTTTGTCAGCTCAAGCCTGAAAGCACCTTATGCTGAGTTGTGACGTGCCGCCACAATTCGTGCATGCACTGTCTTCTGGTAGAGCTGAGGCGCCATTGGTGGTGACAGTGGCCTTAGAGAACATCTAATACAAATGAGACTTTCCTGGGCTGTGGACTGGACCAGTGATCCCCAAACCTGAGTGAACATAAGACCCATTTGAAATGTTTGTAAAAAATGCCGGTGACTGGACCCCATGCTGATAAATTGCTATTCAGGACGTCCAGCAAGGGAACAGGAATCTGCCTCTGTCATGCAAGTGGTCTCTGGACAGGCCACATCTCGAGCAACGTGGGAAAGGATCCACTAACGGGCTTCAGGGAGTCCGTGCACCCCCAGGAGTGGAATGAAAAATGTGTGTGTTTGCACATATGTATAGTTCTTTTTCTGGGGGGCGTCCATACCATTACAAGACTCAGAAACTTAAGAAGCACTGATTGAGTCCTGCCCCTTGTCTTAGAGAGTAGGAAACAGAGTCCCAGGAATGTACGCGACTTGCCTGATCCTCAAAGCTGGCAGAGAGCAGAGTTGGCCTGTCACCTCAGACTTTCTCTTTCCAAGCTCCCCCTCCCTCTCTTCTCCCTGCACCCCTGACAGTAGGGGTGGGGTAGAGAAGGAGGAAGGGAACTTACGCACTTGGAGACAAAGTCGTCAAAGGACCTCTCTCCCCCTTTTTGACCTCTATCTATGGGATAGGTCCTCAGAGGTGAGGGTTAGAATGACGATGCCTCAACAGAGGACCCAGTCATTCACCTGCACTGCCACCCCAGACCCTGACACCAGTGGAATCCCGTTTCCAGTAGGACTTAAAGCCAGGACAGAGGGCACACGTGCCTGGTTTTTGGATGCATGGTGGTGATGGATTAATGTCCTTGTGAAGACCTGCCTCCCTATAACTGAGGAGGTGGGTGGTTTCAGGCTTCCGGGTCTGCACTCGGTTTTCCATCCATCTATTTCTTAGGCCACTCTGGATACTCATCCTTCTTAGTACACTCAGGCCATATGTTTCCTCTGGGGTCCTTTTCCCAGTCTGGATCGCACATCATTAACCCCAGCTGGCTGCTCAGTTTTGGTATGTGTCCTGCCCTCTAGATTTGATCCGAATCCTTCAGACACTGGCCTCAGCCTGAGCTTCTAGATTCACCGGTGGGGCTCACCTTCCTCTTTTGAACTAACAACTCCTCATCTTGACCTTTTGCCTCTATTTTGTACTCGCCATTTTGTCCTGGTGATGGGGTCCCTCCAGTCCTCCTGGCCTCACCTGGCCACTCAGTCCTCCCCACACCCAGCTGTCCGGTGCCACCTGCTATTCAAGGGCTAAAATTATTCAGAATCCGACCCCTCCTTCTGCAAGATAACCGTACCAGAAAGTTAGTCTAACACCCTCTCTCTGCTTTGCCTTTTGAGCCTGCAACAGATCTGACTGGTAGACTACCGCTTGCCCCTGTGCCCTGCTCAACCATGTGTGTTTCTCCCAGTAATTCCAGACTCTCTCAATCTTGTTTCCCCACTCTGCTTGCCAAGTTCCTTTCTCTCTCCTCCTTTCTTTTTCTTTCTTATTCTTTTTAATCCTTCTCCCAGGCTTTAGGCCTCCCTTAGACCTTCCTGGCAACCCTTCGCCTGACTGCAGTACTCAGGAATAAAAAGGTGCCTGAGCCCTTTGTGTTGGCTAATGCCACCTTTGTTTTGGTGCCAGATTTGTTTTGGAGGCAGATGTCCGGGAAGGCTGGACGGTAGGCGCAGTCCTGCCGAGCACACCAGAGGCAGAGGAAAGAAGGCAGCTCTGTCATTTTCCCAAAAGCTTCCTTAAATCCGTGGGTGATGGCTTGGACCCCTTGCCTTTAACAGACAAGGGAACGAGCTCAGAGCTCAGGAGACTTGCCCCAGGTCTCGGATTAAATCAGTGCAGAGGTGAAAGGGAACACAGAGCCCTCAGACTGGAAGCTGTCCAGACAGCTGCATGGAACAAAATCACAGCCTCAACCAGAACTGTCATGCTGTGGACGCTTGGCACTTACTGGAAAGTTATATTAGACTTTCCTGTGGATTTTTTTTATCCTGCGAAGGAGTTACACAGTGAATTCCTTGTGGAGGATTAATCATCTTCTCTCTTGCCTATGACTGAAGCTGTTTCTCAAGTCCTGCCCCTGGTTTCGCTCGTCCCAAGGATTTCATTTGAAGGGCGGGACATTCCCCCACCCCACGCCCGCCCCCAACCGGAGCCTGCAATCAGGACCAATGAAAGCCAAGTACCTCATCCACCCAGTGACTTAGAACTCAGAGTATTTAAGAGGTTGTAGGAATGGGCTGAGAATGGCTTTGGCTTTCTCCGCAGACGGGCGCGCTCTCATCTAATCTGGGCCAGCACCGAGCCAAGGCGCAGAGTGAAGGGGGGGAAAATAAACTCCGCCACTATGTGCTACGGGAAATGCGCGCGATGCATCGGACATTCTCTGGTGTGGCTCTCCATCCTCTGCATTGTAGCTAATATCTTGCTGTACTTTCCCAATGGGGAAACAAAGTACGCTTCTGAAGACCATCTTAGCCACTTTGTGTGGTTCTTCTCTGGCATCATAGGAGGAGGTTTGCTGGTAAGTCATTCAGAATCATTCCAGCCTTAAAAAATTCTTTCTTGTTAGACGAGATGTTTTCATAGAAAGTTTTCTATGAGGCACGTTTCCAAATCCAGGATTTTCGTTCATTCTTCTTTTGAAAGCAGATTATACGAAAGTTGAGATAGGCATAGTGTATTGATTTTACTAGATGTTGTTTTACTAAATCCCCTTTCAATGAAAAGTGGACTACTTTTTTGCTAAACTCTCTTACTTTACAGCTAGAAACAGATACTCACTTTTAAATAAGATTTGAAAAGCTATAGTTTCTAGTCCTGGAGCAGGTAGTCATTTAACCTTTGCTCTGGGGAGCTGGGAGAAGTCCACTGGTTCTCTGTCTAAATCAACAGAGTTTTGGATCCAAATTCTCTGCTGTTTATTCTCAGGCATCAGTGACAGAGAAAAATATTGAATTGTGAGTGCATGGCTATTGGGAAAGGACTATACATTTTCTCCTTTATGTAAGCCTGGGGTGTGGCATTCAGGAAAAATCCTTCAGTTAGCAGCAAATCAGTGTCTGAAGGTAATAGTGGAATGTGTTGTTTGTCCCAAGGTTTGTTTTGAAGTGAAGTGAGAGGAATTTGCCTGCCAACCTGGGAGCAGAAAGTATTAGTTTCAACTACAGCATGGAAATAATGTGGACAAACTTGAGTTTGCCACTTTGACATGCTGGGACTGAGAATTTTGAAGAGGAGTTTTATGGAATTGCTAATACCACACAGAATATTTTTCTTAGTCAAGTAAAGGATACTTAAACTTAATACACTAACTATGGTATGGCAAATCTGCTTTGAATTTAAGCATTACCATCATATTAACATAATCGTTTGTCTTTTTTTTTCCCCACTAGTTTTCAGGTCTGTTTTTGTTTTGTTTTATTTTTTGAGGTATAGTTAATTTCATAATCATTTGTCTTTAAGACAACACCTTGCTTGTTTAAACTTCTTTTGATCTTGAACTCAAAGTATTTCCAACTTATGTTATTTTAAGAGCTTTATTGTGAAGCTACAACCATGCAGTGTGTCTTCAAAGAAGCACTTCACTTCTATTATACAGAGCTTTCATCTCTCTTGTTTATAAAAAGTTTCAATTATTCTGTTGAAGATTTGTTGTTATCTTCTATGCTTTTCAAGGGAAAACATACAAACGAACAGACTTAAAAGACAGGGTTTAATAGTTTCCAAACAGAGTTTACCTCCGGAACTATGTTATGAACTCTTATGGATTAACACATTTATAGGTAATTATTTTACCCCTCCCATGCTACAACCTGACCCTACCTAATGTGATACATTACATGAAAACAGAGGGATATTACCCTCTAGAGGGTTTTTTCTCTCCTCAGAGTTTACATTCTTTGAGATATTTTGTTAACCTAACCCAAAGACATTCAACAGTGTCAGAAAGAAAAATATTTTACCAAAAGATGCTGAGCCTGACTGACCCTATGGACCTGGGGAAAGACAATGACTTTAATTTGCGTGTTTTCTAAACAGATGCTCCTGCCAGCATTCATCTTCATGGGGCTGGAACAGGACGACTGCTGCGGCTGTGGCGGCAACGAAAACTGCGGCAAAAGATGCGCGGTAGGTTTTCCTGCGCCGGTGGGGAAGTGGTCCCTCAGAGGTAGCTGCAACGCTCTGTGCCTCACTTCTGGTCATCCTCCTTCCCCTAGATGTTTTCTTCTGTACTGGCCGCTCTCATCGGAATTGCAGGATCTGGCTACTGCGTCATCGTGGCAGCACTGGGCTTAGCGGAAGGACCAAGATGTCTGGATGCCAGTGGCCAATGGAACTACACCTTTGCCAACACGGAAGGAGGGTAAGTGATTGACCCCCATCAGGTCGCACACATTCTTATCCACCACGTGTGTATAGTGGTAAACCCATCAAACTAAAAAGGCATCAACCATTCATTCATCCATCCTCTCAACCAGGTTTATTCTCACTAACTCAGGCACAATTTAGGCAAGGGGTATTGGAGGATGAATGCCCAGTCCCTGACCCAGAGAAGCTTTTTAATGGATTCACTGACTCAGTCCTTGTGATAACGGTATGAGGTGACTTCCACTATTGCTTCCATTTTACAGATGTGGAAATGGAGGCACAGAGAGATGAAGTAACTTATCCAAAGTCACATTGCTAAGACATGGCAGTCATGATTTGAACCCAGACAGCCTAGCTGTGAAGTTTGTGCTTATACAGTGTGTATACTATGCCAGAGCAATTGGCTAATTTTACTATTTTCTAAGAAAATATTATGGAATCCTTATATAATATGGATTAAAACCATATGAATTTAACCAAAGCCCAGGGTCAATCATACTACCCCCCTCCAGACACACACACACACACACACACACTCACATATAACATAATAACTGTGTATAACACACCCTTTATTTAAAGTGATCAGGCTGTATAAGACAGATCTTATTCATGACTTTAACATCAGGAAAATTTAAGTGGCTCCATTGTTTTATGTTGATACTTATTTCTTATCCATTATTGAGAAAAGAACAGAAATAGCTGATAGAAACTGATGTACATGATGATAAATGAATGACACTCTGTTTTGAATTTTGAAAGGTTTAGTAATGAGATTCATGAGTGAAAATAATAAGAATAGTGAATTTGAAATGCCTTTATATTTTCAAGAATGTTTGTCTCCCATGAATTTTGTAGCATATAATGAAGTCATCAGATCATGAATATGGAATTAGATAGACTGAGTTCAATCTCAGCTCTGCATTTCCTGTCTCAGTAACCAGGAAAAGGTGAACTGAGCTCTCTGCATCTCAGTTATTTCATCTGTAAAGTAAAGCCAGTGGCAGTTGTCTGGAGGATTAATAAGATACCATGTATAAAATATTTGTCACAGAAGCTGACTCAGCATGAGCACTGCCATTCTTAGCTGTTCATATTATCTACTAGCTTTCAACAGGTACAGCCCAATGGTAGCTTCTGAAGGAAAATCAGCACTCACAGTAGTTTGAAGTTTTGGTGTTCAAAATCGTTATTGATCATGATTTTTCAGCTCATACTTTTCATGCTTTGTTGTGAACATACTGAATGTACCAGTACAAATTGGTTACACATGTATACAAAAACATATGATCTACTGCACAAACCCACCTCTAAAAACATTATGATTAATCCAAGGAGAGGTGAGAGTATCATTAAACTTTTTTATAGCTGATTGTTTTATAGCCCCTCTCGTGATCCACCCCAGCTTCTTCAAGAAACCTCCTGCTTCTGTGTTATTCCTAATTTCAACTTGTCCAGAGATTTCAATATGGGGAATAACAAGCCAGTGGTTAGCTGCTCAATAGCCAAGTGGAGCCAAAGAATTTTTTTTATATTGTGTTCTGAAATTATGGACTTTTGTTCCACTTTACATGCAGAAAGACCGGGCCAGAAGAACAGAATTTTTTTGTATGTAATCAACAAATTGAATTTCTGATTGGCTCAGTGAACCATTCCAAGGCGAGGTCTCTAATTTGCAGCCCTTTTGTTCTGTTGTGGTAGGAAGAAGTGATAAGGAAAGAATTATACCAGATCTCTTAGTGGAATTAAGTCAATCTTAGATTTTCCCACGTGATTGAATCCTATTTCATGAAGAATATATATATTCAGATAATGACCCCAGTATGGCTTGCTAACATTTTACAGTGACTTCGGATTGTTATTCATCATTCGATGACTTTTCCAACGTGTTGAGTACTTACTATGTGCCATATACTGGCTTGGGAATTGGATATACAATGATGAATAGGTCTGGTTCCTACCTTCATGGAGCTCAGACTTGTGGACTAGATGGATAAGCAGCTCTTCTCCCTGGCCTAAGTTAGGTGTCCTTCCTCTATGGCCCTTTTACCCTTGGTTTACCTGATCAGTGTACTGGTTACACTGAGATTAGCTATTGTTTCTTCTCTTAAGCGATGCTTTTCCAGGACAGAACCCAGGCCATTATATCCCCACCTCTGTCTCAATGTCTAACCCACACCGAGTGTTCCATAATCTTTGTTGAATTTCTTGTTTACTACAGCAACAACATCTGGGCTAAATTCCTCATTTTGTGGAATGACTTGGATTGGAAGAATCTGATATAGGGCACTGAAGAAATCTATTGATTAATGAAAAAACACCACACAAAAAGTATGCTTATGAGACATCCCACTGGGTGTGGCCATATGTCAGAAGTTTCTCTTTTAATCCACAGTTACCTTATGGATAGCTCCACATGGTCCCAATGCATTGAACCCAAGCATGCAGTGGAATGGAATGTCTCTCTGTTTTCTATCCTCTTGGCACTTGGTGGAATTGAATTCATCTTGTGTCTCTTTCAAATAATAAACGGAGTGCTTGGAGGCATCTGTGGTTATTGCTGCTCTCGCCAACAGGTAAGAACCTGTGTAAAAATGCACCATAGTTTTCATCCTAGAGAAAAAAGCCAAAATCAAACCTTGCTCCAACTACCAGTGTTTATTCCATTTTTTGTGGCATAGCATTTACAGCATTCAGTTTTGCTCTCAATAGTAAGCTTCCTTGAGTGCCACAGTCACTGGGTTATCTTGGTTTTTTGTAGCTGGCCCTGTGTATATAAAACAATGTCACCCATAGACAGAGTGCCCCTTCAGGATCTAACCCACTGCCCCTGCTCTGGTTGCAGAGACACAAAAGAAGTGTCCTTTCATTGCTTGCTCTCACATTCCCAACCAGTATACACAAGTAATAGCCATCATCCATTGCCCTAAGCACTGTGCTAAACCCCTATTCCAGAAAAGCCTATGATGCAGAGATTGAGCAACATTTCTAAGATCACCTAGTAAGGAAGTAACAGGCTTCAAACCCTGGGTCATTTTATGCCACAGCTCCTTCTCTTAACCTGTATGCAGCACTTGCTGTTCTGTTGGGTTTTCTACAGTTCCTTCCTAATAAGGAGTCACAATAATGCCCAAACAGCTAAGCCTAGAGAATCACTAGTAGCCTTTGAATAGCAGCTCATTAAAAGCCTTTCACTGTGAAAGAAAACCAGGAAGCACTTGTTTCCTGGGGATATGATTTTGAGGAGAAATACGCATTTGTTAATAAAGAAAGTTTTTGTTTCTATATTTTCCTAAAAAACATATATTACTGAATTGATGGAAGTCCAGCTTTGGTCCAATTTTTTTTTAAATGTCTTATTCTGTAAAGCAGGAATAGATAAACAAAAACTTACTTAATTTGTATTTTCGTAACCATTCATTTCTCTGGTTCAAGGCCTCCTAACTTTCTTTCAAAATAAGACAAAACCTAATGAAAACGAAAAGCCCATTGCTACGATGAAAAACTTTGCTGAACATAGATGGAAACTTTCTACGATTTTTGAGGGGAAGTTAAAATAAAATTCTAGATTTCCTTATCAGGCAAATAAAGCAAGACTAATAATTGCCTTGGGAGCCTGCCAAATTTCCAAGAAAACAGCAGAGTGGAAAGCCTTCAATTTGGAGTCGTTTCCAGGCAATATGGTTGGGGGGGGAGGCAAAGAATGCTCTCGGGATTACTATAAAATAACCTATCTTTAGCCTTGAATTTCCTACAAGGCAGAGTTTAAATTAGGTGAGAACCCACTGCACTTCAGCGCTGGTGCATTTGGGGGGCGGGCATAAATGTCAACGACCAAAATTGCTGTAGTGTTCGGCAGAATGACACTCTCCTCTGAGTGGTGGGGGGCAACCAAGAATCCCACTGGGTTTCCCATCTGAGTCGCAGTAGGGAGGCTTCTTCCCAGACACTGCAGGTCAGATCTGTTAAGTTTGTTTGTAAGACAAAAGACAGTTTCAAAGAGCAAGGTTTTTAATGTAGATGAGTCAAATCTGTAACTCTGTAGCATTTAATTCAAAAGTTGCCTGCCTTGAGCCCCCATCAGTTGTGAAAATCCCAAAGCATTATCTCTTAAATCCCTGGGATTAAAAACCCACCCCAAGCATATTCAAAGCCAGCCAAGCATCGTAAACTGCAGTTTCCATGGCCTCTTTCTGCAGCTTTTACTGGGGAAAGACAACAGTCTGGTTTGTTTAGGAAACATTTTGTGAGCCTTGTCAAAGCTCTCAGTGTTGCTGATCCAACCTCTGCTGAAGCTGAGATCAGTCTGCTTTACGTTTGCTTAAAACAGGAATTTAAAGCACTGAAATGTCATCATTGTTTAGCCTGATCAGAACCTGATGCTTATTTCATTTTCTTTACAGCAATATGATTGCTAGAAGAACTACCCCAAGATAAAACTACAATCTTCCTCAATGTCACTGTAATTTATATAATTTACTTGTAATAATTTGTAAAACTTTGTACTAGTGTATCATACAGCACATGTTCTACTTTTATAAGTGAGTATAAAGACTGGCATCTTCACGGGATGTCAGTGTTTGAATTTAGCAAAAAAAATCTTTTTTTTTTTTAGGAATAAGAAAATAAACCACACTCTGGAGGTAATTTACAAACTGAGTGACAGTTCTCAGCCTACCTGAGATAAACCCTGGCTGAGGTCACGTTTTTGAGAAACATTACAAGGATAAATATCACATTCTGATTACTACTGTAAATATTTATATGTGCATGTGTTTATGAAATGAATGATTTCAAGTTGCTTTTTTTAAAGACCATTAAGGAGAAAATCCAACAACCTGAAAAGATGTATTTTTTCACTGTTTATATGGTGTTTCCCATTTGCATGCCTGCAAATCTCTAACAAGGGACCTTTTGAATTGATTCGTGTTATAAAAGAGACAGATACTTCCCTGGCGTGGGAGGACAGGTTGAGAATGCGCGAAGCCAAATGAGTGAGTCAAAATACACATGCAGCGAGTTGTCGCAAGGACTACCAGATCCTGAATTTTCCTAACACGTGGAAAGCTTTTCGTCCTTCAAAGACAGGACTGAGGATCATGGATTTAAAAAGAGAAAGGCCTGGATAATTGGACAAGAAGAAAGATGGGGAACGGAATAAAGCAGTTGATCAGCATCATGGGAACATGGCGGAGGAAGGGCGGGAGGACCATGAGGAAATACCCCGCCCCCCAAATTTGCTTGTTTAAATACAACAAATAAAGTATTCACTACCGTTTTGTTGTTTAGTTTCATCATCCTTTGTTTCAAGTTCCTCCTTTTTTCTCCCTTTTTTTTTTTTTTTTCCAGTCTGCAGGTTGTACGGTCTCCATTGCTAGGGGCTTTGTGTCTTCTGGTTTCTTTATCCCACTTTCTTTTCTTCATCTTCTCCCTCCTCTTCCACCTTCCTCTGCTATCGTTGCATTTGGGCCATCATCCTAGTTAGGCAACCTTCCTTTCCACTGGGTGCTGCAGACATCCAGCTCCTGAGGAGTGTAACAGACATTTTCTCTCGATATCTTACATCTGTTGTATGGTTAGGCTCTCTCCAGTGACAGGATCCCCTGACCTATTGGGAATTGTCTTCAGAAATTGTCAGCTTTCGGTGTTTATTGGCCTATGCAACAGACAAGCTAGTGAATAAAGAAACTTCACTGGCTGTTAGACAGCAGAACTCCTCCTAAGAGCCAGTTCTCCTGCCCAAAGGGGTCTAATCTTTCTTGTGCCTCTGTCTTTCTGGCAGTCTGGTGAAGCTTATGGACTCCTTTGAAGAATACTGTTTAAGATGCATAAAACAAAGACATAGGATGACAAAGTAAACCCAGATATCTATTTTATCAAAATATTTTTTTAAATTATAAGGTAGTTGTCTTGATAGGCAGCTCCATCACACCAACATCTGTAGACTGGAAAACAATGATCATGTGTGATCTGGCAGTGGGCTAAGGAGGGGAGAGTCTAAGAACTACTGTACTTTTTTTTTTTTTTTTTTTTTTTTTGCGGTAGGCGGGCTCCTCACTGCTGTGGCCTCTCCTGTTGCGGAGCACAGGCTCCGGACGCGCAGGCTCAGCAGTCATGGCTCACGGGCCCAGCCGCTCCACGGCATGTGGGATCTTCCTGGACCGGGGCACGAACCCGTGTCCCCTGCATCGGCAGGCAGACTCTCAACCACTGCGCCACCAGGAAAGCCCTACTGTACTTTTGAAATATGATTCCAACTGAATGATATTTTGCGATACATGCAACAATTTTAATGTGATATTGAAAAGATGTGTAATTTTGTATTGTTGCTCAAAGGACAATCAGTGTTGCTGATACTGCTGTGATTTGTTGCCTGCAGTCACAATAAAGGAAATACTAATTTTTCATAGACGTTAATAAAACCAGTGACAAAATTTTTTTCCCATCCAAGTTTAACACCTCCTCCCACCACAGATATCTATCCATGGGCCTCTTAGGAGTTCTTAGACACCAGGTTAAGAACCCCTGCATCCAAAAAAGAGGCATAATGATCAGTCATAAGCACTTTTCCCTCCTAAATCTATCCTCAAAGGAAATGGAAATAACGATTATTAACCATGATAGTAATAATAGCAACTTAACTATTGAGTTCTGTGTCAATTACTGTACTTCATTTCTACACACATTATTTCACTGAACTCTCTCAACAGCCCTAGTAGGGGATACTTGTCTCCATTGTATAGAGTCTAAGACCAGAAAGGTTAAGTAGTCTACCCAAGGCCACATCTTTAGCAAGTGATAAAACTATTCATAAATCCACGTCAGTCTAACATGAAAACCCACTTCTTTCCTTGGCCCCCTCCACCTCCTCTGCTGCCCCTGCCCAGGTGCTGGGGTCTTGTCTCCTTCAACACTGGAACTCAGACTCTCCGCCCACCAAAAGGGGCTTTGACGACCCTGTGACCTCAGTCATCCGCATCAGAGCTCAAATTTGAGTGACTCAAAGTTTCCTCTAGTTTGTAAATCCTTTCACAGTAGACATTGCCATTGTCCAGAGGAAATAGCTTACACAAGTTCCCTTCTACCCTAGTTTATTTCTATTCATAGCTCACACTCTGGGTCTGTAATATTCTAAACCCCTCAATTCAGCTGGAAATTCCCTCAGGGATTGTACCAAAACAGCTTATTATCACCTGGCAACATAAAAACAAAAATTTCTGTAGAAACTGAATCACCTGAATAGCACACATGGCCTCAAGGTTAGATAGTTCCTTCTGAGGATCATTTTACTGTAGTTACTAGATTTGCAAATAACCACCTGCATAAAGGAAATCTCTTGAAGTGAAACCTAAGGAAATTGATGGAATGGTACCTTTACTACAAT
This sequence comes from Mesoplodon bidens, assembly GCF_964165515.1. Classification (NCBI taxonomy): domain Eukaryota; kingdom Metazoa; phylum Chordata; class Mammalia; order Artiodactyla; family Ziphiidae; genus Mesoplodon; species Mesoplodon bidens. Next base: position 131,277,905 of record NC_138161.1, read on the forward strand.
CTCTTTTTTGTACGTGTGTGAGATTTCTTTGATTATGTTTCCTCTGACACTTACCCTAGTATGAACGGGTATGGGATTTGGAGCAATTTTTCAGAAAAGGGACAGTCTAGAAAGTCTGCCCATCTTTTTTAACCCAATATTTTTACTTTAAGACCTTTATTTTAAGAGGATCATCAAGGATGTTCAGTTTCCAGGGATAACTTTGGGAGTATTGTTTATACCTAGAAAAATGACAAGAGCTTAAATGTCTGACAACAAGGAACTGGTTTGATAAAATGTAGTCAACACAGTAAAATATTTGCATATTTATATTTATAACATATGCATACACTAAAAAGTAATTTGGATGAGATTCTGGGTGATTTTTGTCTGGATTCATTTTGCTTATCTATACTTGCTGAAGGGTCTCCTATAAACACATACTACTTTTGGGAAGAAAACAAAAAGGAGAAAAGAAAAAAATTCAGGGAACAGTCCACAGTCTTTAAAGGACACTTCCCAAGTGTGCGAGAAAACCTTTGTTCTTGTGGGTGAACAGGGGAATCATTCCATGTAAACACTGGAGAATAACTGTGTCTGCAATTAGGTGGGGGGATGAGCCAGGTGAGATAGGCAGTGACTACAGGCTAAAAATATTATGGGGAAAACCATAATTCCCACTCTGTGTTTGGGAAACATAAGTACATGGTATCTACTTGGTCTAGCTACTAAATGAGATGTTTTATAAATATCAAATACGTATCTGTTTTTTCATTTTAAAAATGAAAGTAATGAAATACTTCTACTTTAAGCATTGGCCTTTTTTCAGGACATTTTGTAGCACAGCCCGAATTTTCCTCATTTTACTTTTCTGAGATGAGAGGAGGGTTAACAACAGCATGGGTTTATAGGACTTGGCTCAGCCTGGTTTGTGAAAATGATCCAACGCGTTTGAACAAGTACAGGAACTGAGTCACCTACCCAAAGGTAGTACAAATTGTTCCTCCTTCCCTTTTCACATGAAATATTTGTGTGTGTGTATGTGTGTGTGTGTGTGTGTATCTTTGTCAATTTAGATACTTATTTTGATTACTGCAGTTATAGAAGTCTGCTAGGCCTTTCTGGAGCTGGATTTCATGTTAATTCTTGGAACTGATCAAACAGCTTCCCTCCCTTTCTCTCTCTCTCTCTCTCTCTCTCTCTCTCTCTCTCTCACACACACACACACACACACACACACACACTCACCACATATGTACACACATTTTCCTACTATATAGCAATTAAAAGGAACAGACTACTTCAAACGAGACAACATTGGTGAATCCCACAAATATTGAGAGCAGAACCCATCTACACTGTCTCCACCCCCAATTTTGTCAACACAATTCTGGATGTAATCTTAACTGATGTAGCCAAATCCTTACAATAGAGGAAGGGGTGGTGAGTCCCTTTATGCAATATCCCACACATTAGGTTTTTATAGGAGCAACACTGTAAGTCCCTAAGAAGGGCTGTTTCAAGATGTCTGTATTCACAAGTTGCATCCTGGAAGTGGAAGACTGTGTGTTCCAATTGCTAATTCTCACCACAACCTCCTTTGTTTCATGTGTACAAATATCACCGATTCATGTGCAGGGTTCAAGGCCAATGGCAGTGACCTCTCCTGTCTCAGGTGTAGATGATGCCTAGAAGGGTTTGAAAGCAAAACCAAGGTCGCCAGGTTGGGATCTCTCACAATACCTGACTCCACGTCATTTAAGGCGACTCCCTGACTAAAGCAATAATTTAAAAACTACAGTCATCTCTCCCCATAATCTCTGACACCTATTAAATTTTGAACTTTAACAAAAAATTTTAAATCTTTTATTAAATCCTCCTGTTTTTACATGCAGTAAAATGCACACAAAATGTACTTCTCAACGAACTTTTACATATGTTTATACTCATGTAACCACCATCTAGATCAAGATACAGGACATTTCCAGCACCCAGAAAACTCTCTCAGGTCATCTCCCAGGCAATACGTACCTCTCGAGTAGCTACAGTTCTGATTTCCATCAGCATAGATTATTTTTGCCTATTCTTGAACTCAATATAAATTGAAGCATAAAGCACGTTTTTTTGGTGTCTGGTTTTTCTCACTACACATTATGTTGTTGAATGCTGGCTCCTGGCATATCACCAGGACAATCTGTTCATAAGACAAAGCTGAGTGTATTGCCTACTGCCCTCAGGGAGAACACCACCTTGAAAGAGCTTTGGTAGTGTGTTGGAGGGGGAAGGAAAAAGTTGAATTTGAGATTTTAATTCTGGTTTAAGGTGAGCCTTTTGATGGGAAGGCTTGAATAGGATTAACAAGAATTATGATATCTTTTAGGATTGTTGGGAAGAGTAAGGCAAGGATTTTGAGATGAGAGGTTCAAAGACCCTTGAGATGGAAACGGTTGATGTTTTCTACTGAAGAGATGATAGGTCTTTCAGGAAGTTCCTATAATAAACAATAAAGTTGTTTGCCTGGGCAAGAGTGTCCTGGAATAGTAAAGCTATGCTAACAAAGACTATGGAATAATAAAATCCTAATAAACGGTAAGCCTTGGAGCAGTTTATGGTGTCAGTCCTCAGTATCCAAGCTCAGGGTGGGGAGTAGATAGTTCCAGTTTGCAATATTTTTGAGATTCATCTGTGTTACCTCATGTAGCAGTAGTTTGTTCATTTCCTTTGCTGTGTGGTGTTCCGTTGTTTGAATATACTACAGTTCATTTACTCAAAATTCTATTAACGGCTATTTGGGTTGTTTCCAGGAAATATGTCACTATGATCATTCTTGTACATGTTTTTTTTTTGGTGCATATAAGAACTTATTGATGTAGGTTGGTTTGTTTTTGCCTTGTTAAGGAATCAAACTGTCAATGGAGATTCTTTCATTGGGCTTTAGTTAGCATCTCAGGGGGTCCAGAGTTTCCCCTTGGCCCAGCGACACCAAAGCTTGGTTCATCTCTTCCTGCCAGGGGACTGTCAATCACTTACTGGTTCAATATTTCTGGATGCACATTGTGTGCCCTGCACTGCACAAGGTGCTGAAGACACAGCTTGGAGCTTTCCAAGTTCCAGGAGACAGAGTTCTTGACTATATTGCTTACTATTGTATCCCCAGCTCCTAAATCAGAGCCTAGCATGCAATAAATGCTCAATGATCAGGGGTCATCAAACTATGGCTCATGGGCCAAATCTGGTCTGCTGCCTGTTTTTGTGAATAGAGTCATGGGGACATAGCCATGCTTATTTGTTTACATATTGTCTATGGTTGCTTTCCTGCTACAATGGCAGAATTGAGTAGTTGTGACAGTGAACACATGACCCACAAGGCCTAAGATAGGTCCCTATCTGGCCCTTTACAGAAAGAGTTTCCTGACCTCTAGCCTAGTTGCCCATTTGCCTAGCTAAAAGTTGATATTCTATTACAATGGAAGAGGAGAACAATGAATATTTTTGTTATTTTTAAGCTTATTATAAAAATTTTCAAATTTTTTAAAAAGAAGAAGTAGAGAGAGAAAAAATGAACCTAATTTGCCTACCATCTAACTAGAATGGATATTAGGGGATGTATTAGTTTCCTAGGGCCACCATAATAACGTAGCACAACTGGATAGCTTAGAACAACAGAAATTTATTGTCTCACAGTTCTGGAGTCCAGAAGTCTGATATCAGGGTGTCAGCAAGACCACGCTCCCTCTGAAGGTGCTGTTCCAGGCTTCTCTTAGCTTCCAGTAGCCTCAGGGATTTCTTGGCTTGTAGAAGGTCATCTTTTCTCCGTGCCTCTTCACATCGTCTTTCTTCTGTATATGTCTATCTCTGTGTCCAGATTCCCCTTTTTTACAAGGACCCCAGTAGCATTGCATTAGGGCTCACCCTAATGACCTCGTTTTAACTTGATTGCTTCTATAAAGACCATATTTCCAAATAGGGTCACATTCTGAGGTGCTGGGTATTACGACTTCAGTGTGTCTTTTTTGAGGGAACACAATTCAACCCAGACCAGAGGAAGAGATGGCAGTCTCTATCGGAAACTTCATCAGCATCTTCTAAACTAAACAGATGTCCTATGACATGTCCTTGAAAAAGTCTAGGGAAAAAAGCCTGGAAGAGAGTGCACACAATACAAATCTTCCTGAAGATTCATCACACACATTTCCTAAGCTCTAAGAAGTCTTGGTGTAAAAGCCTGGTTAACTCAAAACTTCCCAAATAATTCAACTATCAGACCCTAGGGTTGCAGCTTTGGAAAGAAAGTGAACAGCAGGTGAAAAGGAAAGCACAGAGCTGTAAACATGATAAACTCATTAAAGAACGATAGAGGTTAGAGGTCAGAGGAGTCCTTCAATGACAATGGGGAACTTAGGATGAAAAGAAACATTTCAGTATGATTAGTTGCTGCCTGTTCAATGGACAGGAACTCTGATATGTACTCGGTTCATTTCTTCTGCTCTTGAATAGGTGCGCAGGGTACCACCTTTGTAGATCTTGCTCCAATTCTATAGGAAAATATTATGTGCCCTTTCAGCAATCCAGATCCCTAGGTTTTGGGGGAGTCCTAACTTCCGATGTCACAATTTTGGAGAAAAAATTTCTATTGTAGCTGTCAGACCTCTCTGAGTAGGAGAGACAGGAGAATTTCAGAGATATAAATAACCCAATCATAAGACATTTCATCCCTCCATAATTTAGGGTCAAGCCAGTTCTCCCACCAACTCCATTTCTGAGTCCAAATGTGTTTATCACGAGGTGGGCCTGTATGCGAGTACGGGTAGTGGTATATGAAACATACAAAGCCCTGCAAAGGTTGAAAAACAACTTCCATCTGCATTTGCCAATACTTCCCCTTGTGCATGGGTACAGAGGTACTAGGGGAAAGGTCATGTCATGGTTGTATGACAGGCAAAGCTGGAGGCTGGAAAGAGACAGAAATGAAATGACATATTAGTAACCAGTTTCTGCAAAGGCAAGCTCGGTGAATCAGTCTTCAGCGTCCATGGCCAGAGGGTCAGGGAGCCCTTTGAGTCAGGTAAACTGTGAACTCCTGGGTGTTTCTTTGGCCCAGGGAAGCGTCACCCTAGAGGCAATGGTGAGTCTCATCTTGTATAATGAGAGAAATATTCATGTCCACATCCTCAGGGCTCCCTATGCAGGAGAGAACATCAGAGTTTGATGGTTTGTGGAGATGTCCCAGATGGGAGAATGGTGCTCAGGTACAGAATGTGTAACACCAAGGGTGAATCCTAATGTAAACAAAGCACTTTGGATGATTATGATGTGTCTTGTAGGTTCATCAATTGTAACAAATGTACCACTCTGGTGGAGGATGTTGATAATGGAGGAGGCTGTATCTGCATGGGGGCAGAGGGTATATGTGAGTCAAACTCTCTGTACACTCTGTTCAATTTTGCTAAAATTAAACCTAAAACTGCTGTAAAAAAATTAAGTGTATAAAAAAATATTGCTGTGCTTTTGAAATTCCCAGTGTCTAGGCCACCCCCCCCAGATCAATTAAATCAGGATATACAGGCTTGCAATCTAGACATCAATAAATTTTTAATACAATCCATGTAATGCCAATGTATAGTCAAGGCTGAGAACTACTGCCCTAGAAAGTGATAATCTCACTTCAGTGGATCTCAGACCTGGATGTCAATTAGAATCACTTGGCACTTAAAAAATATCAGTATATAGATATCCAGTCCTCACTCCCTGAAATTGATTCATTTGGTCTAGGATGAGGCCTGGGTACCAGTATTTTTTTAAAAATTATTTATTTATTTATTTATTTATTTTGCTTTATAACAAATTTAATCAGTTATACATATACATATGTTCCCATATCTCCTCCCTCTTGCGTCTCCCTCTCACCCTCCCTATCCCACCCCTCCAGGCGGTCACAAAGCACCAAGCTGATCTCCCTGTGCTATGCGGCTGCTTCCCACTAGCTATCTACCTTACGTTTGGTAGTGTATATATGTCCATGCCGCTCTTTCACTTTGTCACAGCTTACCCTTGCCCCTCCCCATATCCTCAAGTCCATTCCCTAGTAGGTCTGTGTCTTTATTCCTGTCTTACCCCTATGTTCTTCATGACATTTTTTTTTCTTAAATTCCATATATATGTGTCAGCATACAGTATTTGTCTTTCTCTTTCTGACTTACTTCACTCTGTATGACATGCTCTAGGTCCATCCACCTCATTACCAATAGCTCAATTTTGTTTCTTTTTATGGCTGAGTAATATTCCATTGTATATATGTGCCACATCTTCTTTACCCATTCATCCGATGATGGACACTTAGGTTGTTTCCATCTCCGGGCTATTGTAAATAGGGCTGCTATGAACATTTTGGTACATGTCTCTTTTTGAATTATGGTTTTCTCAGGGTATATGCCCAGTAGTGGGATTGCTGGGTCATATGGTAGTTCTATTTGTAGTTTTTTAAGGAACCTCCATACCGTTCTCCATAGTGGCTGTACCAATTCACATTCCCACCAGCAGTGCAAGAGTGTTCCCTTTTTTCCACACCCTCTCCAACATTTATTGTTTCTAGATTTTTTGATGATGGCCATTCTGACTGGTGTGAGATGATATCTCATTGTAGTTTTGATTTGCATTTCTCTAATGAGTAAAGATGTTGAGCATCCTTTCATGTGTTTGTTGGCAATCTGTATATCTTCTGTGGAGAAATGTCTATTTAGGTCTTCTGCCCATTTTTGGATTGGGTTGTTTGTTTTTTTGTTATTGAGCTGCATGAGCTGTTTATAAATTTTGGAGATTAATCCTTTGTCAGTTGCTTCATTTGCAAATATTTTCTCCCATTCTGAGGGTTGTCTTTTGGTCTTGTTTATGGTTTCCTTTGCTGTGCAAAAGCTTTTAAGTTTCATTAGGTCCCATGTGTTTATTTTTGTCTTTATTTCTATTTTTCTAGGAGGTGGGTCAAAAAGGATCTTGCTGTGATTTATGTCATAGAGTGTTCTGCCTATGTTTTCCTCTAAGAGTTTGGTAGTGTCTGGCCTTGCATTTAGGTCTTTAATCCATTTTGAGCTTATTTTTGTGTATGGTGTTAGGGTGTGATCTAATCTCATACTTTTACATGTCCCTATCCAGTTTTCCCAGCACCACTTATTGAAGAGACTGTCCTTTCTCCACTGTACATTCCTGCCTCCTTTATCAAAGATAAGGTGACCATATGTCTGTGGGTTTATCTCTGGGCTTTCTATCCTGTTCCATTGATCTATCTTTCTGTTTTTATGCCAGTACCATACTGTCTTGATTACTGTAGCTTTGTAGTATAGTCTGAAGTCAGGGAGCCTGATTCCTCCAGCTCCATTTTTTAAAAAGCCCTTCAGCTAATTCCAATATGCAACCCAGGTTGATCTGTAGCAAGAAGGGCAACTTCCTGGAACATATGCTTTACACTCTCCAGTCCTGTCCCCATGGCAGACATCACCAATCATTCCCCATGAGCCCAGACATGGCCTTAGGATCCTTCTATACTCAGCATATCAGGCAATCACCAATAACTGATCAGAACTGCCAACGGAATCCCCTTTGGCAGCTCTGCTTGATAGATCTATTCCCTCTCCAAACCACAGATGACTTTGTTGGTTCTGCCTCCCCCAATTCTGCCTCTATCTCCTCCAGTTCTGCCTCTATCTCCATCACGTGGAAAGTCTGACATTTTCATAGAAGAGGTCTCCAAACCTGTGACTCCACGACAACTCTTCAGACTTTAGAACAATGTTGTACCTTCACCCTGTGCCTATAGTCTTCCAATCTCAAGGACTTTTCTGAAAACATTAACTCATTTGTTTGAAAAGGTCTGGTGCTGTGAAGACTAATGAGATAACATTTACAAAACGCTCTGTGTTCCCAAGATGAAAGACAGCATGCTATTCATGTAAAAGGCATATTCAGAGACCACTGAAAGCTCTCACAGGAATTGGCAGCCTTTTGTGCTTTGCTGTGAATATCACTTAAGGTCAGGAGAGAGGCCACAGCACTGCTCCTTGGAAAAGGCCTAGTGATGTGGGAGATGTAGCAGTAAGAACAGCTTCCTAGAACCCCAGCCTTTGTCGCTTTCTAGTTTTGTTACCTTAAGCAAGTTTCTTTTTTTTTTTTTTTTTTTTTAAGTTTATTTATTTATTTTTTTAATTAGTTTCTGCTTTATAACAAAGTGAATCAGTCATACATATACATCTGTTCCCACATCCCTTCCCTCATGCATCTCCCTCCCTCCCACCCTCCCCATCCCACCCCTCCAGGCGGTCACAAAGCACCGAGCTGATCTCCCTGTGCTCTGCGGCTGCTTCCCACTATCTATCTACCTTACGTTTGGTAGTGTATACACGTCCATGCCTCTCTTTCGCCTTGTCACAGCCCACCCTTCCCCCTCCCCATATCCTCAAGTCCATTCTCAAGTAGGTCTGCGTCTTCATTCCCGTTTTGCCCCTAGGTTCTTCATGACATTTTTTTTTTAAATTCCGTATATATGTGTTAGCATACGGTATTTGTCTTTCTCTTTCTGACTAACTTCACTCTGTATGACAGACTCTAGGTCTATCCACCTCATTACAAATAGCTCAGTTTCGTTTCTTTTTATGGCTGAGTAATATTCCATTGTATATATGTGCCACATCTTCTTTATCCATTCATCCGATGATGGACACTTAGGTTGTTTCCAGCTCCGGGCTATTGTGAATAGAGCTGCAATGAACATTTTGGTACATGTCTCTTTTTGAATTATGGTTTTCTCAGGGTATATGCCCAGTAGTGGGATTGCTGGGTCATATGGTAGTTCTATTTGTAGTTTTTTAAGGAACCTCCATACCGTTCTCCATAGTGGCTGTACCAATTCACATTCCCACCAGCAGTGCAAGAGTGTTCCCTTTTCTCCACACCCTCTCCAGCATTTATTGTTTCTAGATTTCTCTTTTTTTTTTTTTTAATTAGTTTCTGCTTTATAACAAAGTGAATCAGTCATACATATACATCTGTTCCCACATCCCTTCCCTCATGCATCTCCCTCCCTCCCACCCTTCCCATCCCACCCCTCCAGGCGGTCACAAAGCACTGAGCTGATCTCCCTGTGCTCTGCGGCTGCTTCCCACTATCTATCTACCTTACGTTTGGTAGTGTATATATGTCCATGCCTCTCTTTCGCTTTGTCACAGCTTACCCTTCCCCCTCCCCATATCCTCAAGTCCATTCTCAAGTAGGTCTGTGTCTTTATTCTCGTTTTGCCCCTAGGTTCTTCATGACATTTTTTTTTTAAATTCCGTATATATGTGTTAGCATACGGTATTTGTCTTTCTCTTTCTGACTAACTTCACTCTGTATGACAGACTCTAGGTCTATCCACCTCATTACAAATAGCTCAGTTTCGTTTCTTTTTATGGCTGAGTAATATTCCATTGTATATATGTGCCACATCTTCTTTATCCATTCATCCGATGATGGACACTTAGGTTGTTTCCAGCTCCGGGCTATTGTGAATAGAGCTGCAATGAACATTTTGGTACATGTCTCTTTTTGAATTATGGTTTTCTCAGGGTATATGCCCAGTAGTGGGATTGCTGGGTCATATGGTAGTTCTATTTGTAGTTTTTTAAGGAACCTCCATACCGTTCTCCATAGTGGCTGTACCAATTCACATTCCCACCAGCAAAGCAAGTTTCTTAATGTGTCTTCCCTCATATGTCCAGTGGGAGTGACAATGTCTGGCTCAGATAAAGTAAGTGAGAATGCTGACGTGGACCCTCACGTCAGTTCTTCCAAGGAGCTGGGAGCCACCTCGGGCTGGTGTTAAAGGGCCACATATGCAGTACATTTGCACATCACAAAGAGGAAATGTACGAGACAGCGTTGATTAAGAATCCAGAAAGGAACCTTCCTTTGACTAACATAAGAATTAGGAGAACTTATGTCTTTTAGAATTTTCCCATGTAGATCTATAATTAAGAACAAGATCTGTGCTGAGTCCAGCTTTGCCCTAGAGGTCATGTTGACCTCTTTAGTAAAAACAAAACCTCTTAACGGGTGTATACTAAGTAGCTACTCCACAGAAAGCTAAAAAATGGCAATGAAGAGAAAGCTTTCATTTCCCCAGTGCATGAGAAGAAATTCCTGCCTTAAAAAGCAGATAATATGTGAGATATAAAAATAAATAAGTAAATAAATCTGAAAGTAGGTAAAACATAAATTAAAAAAAAGCAGATAACATTATCCATTCTAAGATGCACATTTTTGTTACATATACCTGAAATTGGAGCACATCTTACAAGTGAAGGCATGTCATAGTCTAACAGCATTTCTTTCCTTTCTTAATGGTTCATTGAATAAATGGGGTATCTTGAAATCAATGGCATCTTTTTTTTTTTAGAGGAACGTTTATTTATTTATTTTTGGCTGCGTTGGGTCTTTGTTGCTGCACGTGGGCTTTCTCTAGTTGCAGTGAGAAGGGGCTACTCTTCGTTGCAGTGTACAGACTTCTCCTTGCGGTGGCTTCTCTTGTTGCGGAGCATCGGCTCTAGGCACACGAGCTTCAGTAGTTGTGGCACGCGGGCTCAGTAGTTGTGACTCACAGCCTCTAGAGCGCAGGCTCAGTAGTGATGCACGGGCTTTGCTGCTCCGCGACATGTGGGACCTTCCCACACCAGGGCTCGAACCCGTGTCCCCTGTATTGGCAGGTGGATTCTTAACCACTGCGCCACCAGGGAAGTCCTCAATGGCATCTTAGATTCAGTGAAATATGACAATAACAATCCTTCAGGGTTGTTAGAGGCTTAAGTGGGGTATCATTGGAAAAACACCTGTATTTATTATTAACTGTTGCATAGCAGATTACCCCTAAACTTAGCAGCTTAAAGTCATAAACATTTTCTTTTCCTCATGGGGCCAGGAATCCAGGAGCAGGTTAGCTCAGGTTCTAGCTAAGGATCGCTCAAGAGGCTGCAGTTACAGTGTTATTGGGGTCTGTTGTCATCTGAGGCTTGACTGGGGGGAGGAGAATCCACTTTCGAGATCACTCATGTGGCTTTCAGCAGGAAGCTTCAGTCCCTTGCAATGCGGCCCTTTCCACAGAGCTGCTTGCTACAAGGCAGCTGGCTCCTCCTAGAATGAGTCATAAGAGAGAGAAAAAGAGAGAGAGAGAAAGAGAGAGAGAGAGAACATGCCCAGAATGGAGGATGGAAGCTGCAGACTTTTATACCTAATCTCGGAAGTTACATGCCATCTCTTCTGCTGTATTCTATTGGTCACACAGGCCAACCCTGGTATAAGATAGGAGGGGACAACATAGGTGGCAGGGATCACTGAAGCCATCTTGGAGACTGGCTACCACAACACCCAACACATGGAGTGATGAAAAGAAAGTAAGAAAAAAATGTTAGATTCCCCCCTTCTATAGCACTTTCCTTTTTACCTCATATGAATTTCGTTGGAAGAGATTGAATCTGCACTTATGTTTGTATCACCATCAAACTCATAGTTTCAGTTTATTCAGCGGTATAGCTGGAGTGGCAAATGGAATGAAGGTGAAAGGACGTTGCAAAGAACATTTTGTGTTTGACTATTTGGTGTGGCTGGAAATGAGAATCTTTCTTTCTGGCTTCTGTGAGCAAAATGGAGAATCTTAGGATTTCAGTAATCTCTCTTTTGGAAGAAATGCATCCAAACTCTAGGGGCTAGTCACCCAAGAGAACTGGGCCACCCTAGTTCTTCTGGCCTTTGTAGAGCAGTGGTTTGGCACCAGATGGGAGCTCTACATACAGCAAGAGCTCACAGGATCTCAGACGTAGGCTCTTCTGGTTGGGCACAAGGGGACCGGCTAAGCAAATCATCATCATTCAGCATAGCGAAAAGAATAGACAGTTGCATTATAAAATTCTGGAGCCATCGAATCCTGATTTCCACAGTATTATTGGAAATAGAAGCCTGCTCATTATAAGATGAATTTATGGCATCCCTGGATATAACCCCGCATATCCTGAGTATAGGATTCTCAAAGTGTGGTCCTGACCCAGCATCATTAGCATCACTTGGGAACTGGTGTTTGAAATGCAAATTCTCAGTCCTCACTCCAGATGTAGTAAATCAGCCCACATGAGAGTGGAGCCCAGTGAACCATCTGCGTTTTAATGAACACTCTAGGTGATTCTGATGCTTATTCAAGCTTGAGAACCACTGCCCTGAAAAGCTTGAGAACCATTGCCCACTGTAAAACCCTCTTCCTTGGTATAAGACATAGTCTTTCTCCAACACCCAACCCCGACCCCCAAACACACACAAAGGCAAAAATAAATTTTAGTATTTGGAGATGCACCTGGGTGATAAAGCTGTAAAGAAAAGTAAAAAAAATGATTACTCTCAAGTCAGGATGATGGTTATTTTTAGGGGAGAGGGAAGGAGATGTGGGCTGTGCAGGAAGGGGCACACAGAGGACTTCTGGGATGGGGGTGTTACCCATTTGAAGGAGTGTGGGAGCACCCATTATGTGTGGGTTTCAGGAAGACACAGTGGAAATATGGTGGCTAGGGATTTGACACACTCACACCTCTGTTCCCAGCACAGAGTAGCTATGCAGCTCTCCTCATAAAATTAGAGTCTCAAACAAAGGAAACCCAGTATATGTATATTTGACAAAATATGGGGTATTTTCCAACACCAACAGTTTTCCAGTTCTTTGGACACCAATCAGGTGTCAAACAATTAAATTCAATTCTGATACTAAGTCCCTGGAGTTAGTGTCAGATTCTACAGATTTAAGGGTTCAATCCCCCAAGACTGCCCCTACTTGAGATACCAGTTGCAAATCCTGGCCACTCATACTTCTGACCAAATGGCTATAAGTTGCAGGTTCTCACCATCCCCTTCTTAGGCATGATAATTTGCTAGAATGACTCACAGGACTTGGGGCAAGAATTTACTTAATGTTTGCTAGTTTACTCTTAAGATATAACTCAGGAACAGCCAGATGGGAGAAGTGCTTAGGGCAAGGTCCAGGGGATGGGCACAGCTTCCACTCCGTCTCTGGCTGGACCACCCTTCCAGTACCTTGACGTGCTCACCAACCGAGATGTTCATCAAATCTTGTTATTCAAGAGTTTTTATAAAGCTTAATGTCCAGCCTTCCTCCTACTTCCTGGAGGTCAATGGGTGGGGCTAAATCTTCTAACCTTTGAATTGCTTCATCTTTCTGGTGACCAGCTCTATCCCGAGGCTCTCTAGGGGCCTCACCCTAAGTCACTGCATCAGCACAAGCTCAGGTGTGACCAAAAGTGGTTCATTATGAATAACAAAAACATTCCTATCACTCAGGAAATTCCAAGGGTTTTAGGTGCTCAGAAATCAGGGACAAAGACTAAATATATTTCTTATTATACCACACAGAGGAAAAATCTGAAAGGGGAAATATGTTAAATGTAACAGAAACTCGACTGGGATGACAATGAGTTCAAGGGACTCTGGGCCTCCCCCAAGGCTGTCTATACATTTTGTTCTCTTCCTCTCTTCCATCTCCTATCTCTGCATCACCTGGCGTGTTGACCTCATTTATTACAGAAGACAGTGTGTGGGCAGAATGCATAGTGTCAAATAATTCCTCAATTAAATGATTTATCATCCCAGCTTAGTGATTCCACAGGAAAGACTCATCTCTCCCAGTGTCCATAAATAAAATCCCAGGGAAGGGCCGTATTGCCTTGCTTGGGTCAAAAGACCAACTTGCTGTGGCCCTGGAGTTAGGGTATTTTGACTGGTGTGGAAGGAAAATAAAAATGGAGTCAATATTGCCAAGAGAACTCTCTACAATGGAGCCAGGAAGCCATTGAAAAAGTATGACTCGTGTCTGTCTCAATCTGTATGGAATTTGACCTTTTGACCATGCACTGTCCTACTCCAGATACTTATCAGACACTTACTCTAAAATAACTCATGATGGCCTATCTACTTATCGAACCCCTACTCTAAAATTAGTTGTGATTCCTTAAGGACAAACATTTCCTGACTTGCATCAGAGTTGATCACAATCCTCTCTGGGCAACTTTAACCACCTTGTGGTTTTCGTCTTTATAAGCCCTTGACTTTTTCTCTTCCCTAGAACACTCTTTCGGTTTCATTTGAATCTGTGTCTTCTGAATTATAATTCTGAAGACCTCAGATGAGGCTGGTTGTTCTTTTCGGCCTTGATACTGGGCGTGGGTCATGTGTTTACACAGGGGTGGTTGGGACTAGCCAAACCCACCAGAATCACATGGAATGCTAGAGGGTAGTTCCCCAAGGAGAGAGAAGAGGAATTCCAGGGGGCCAAGACAATCATACATGTTTGCTAGAAGTTTGGATGGAAACCCCACATGGCGGTACTATATGCCTGGGATAGAGAGAGGGACATAGAAAGTAGAGGGCAGGGTGAGGCTTCTCCAAAGTTCAGCTGCAGTTTGAACTCATTGGTCCCTGGAAAAAGACATGTGTGCTGAGTGGAGGGATGCAGAAAACTAGAACAGATGCTGAGGGGTCTGCCTTGACCATCTACCTTGACTCATTTCCATCTCTCATCCAGCCTCTAGGAAAATCCTTGACCGTCCCAGCCTGGGAGTATTCTCCAGAGGCAGAGATGCAGAGCTTTGTGGCAGAAAGAGCACTGGACTAGAAGTCAGGACCTTGAGTCCCAGGTTTGCCCCTGCCTTGATCAAGTTCACTCCCTTCTCAATAAACACGGCGTTAGACCAGACCATAGTTAAGCAGAATATGGTAAAAAAAACAAGGACAGGGCTGGGGCTGGGGAGAAACAGAAGGAAAAACACCTCCAAGGAGTTGGATATATTTACTATCACAAAGTTATTGTATTATAAATCTATAACGTCACTGAAAAATAAAAACGATAGAATGGAAATATATTTCGTGTTTTTTTATCTTAGCCCTGTAAAAGGAGAATGATCTTCTCTTGTATCTCTTCGTTTCTTTAGTGAGAAAAGTACAAGCTACTTTCCCTTATGGACCAGGATGGAAAATAGCTTTATGGACTCCTGGGGGGAGTTTTCATTTAAGAGGATACATATCATTTAAGCCACACCAGACACATAAGTAAAGGGGGAGTAGCCTAGACTGCCTAGGGAAAGGCAATATAAAGAGACCCTTTATGTTTGGGAAGTTGGGGGGCAGGGGGCTGCCACTTTGCCCCTTGGACATCACTAGAGAGAAAGGATGGGAGGGAGTTCTATGAACAGTGGAGTCCATTCTGATTCAGAGCTTCAGGAACCAAATCTGGGTATACAGAAACTAAAAGAGCTTGGTTGAAAGGGCAGCCACGTTGGGGTCCCTGGCAAAACGGATTGCTGAGGGAGGGCACTGTCTTCCGTGAATTGCCCCTGTGGCTCTTTCAGGGACTGGCATCCTGAGGGCTCCTCACAGAAAGAACGCATTTTAAGGTGAACCAACTGGTCTTCAAGAGTGACACCATGTGGTCGAGAGAAGTAAAGACAGCATTGGACCAATCGTCTTGCCCCGGGGGTTGAGGTTGCCTGGCGAACCTGTGCCCAAACTTGAACGACTGGAGACAGTGTGCACTTCAAAAGGGAGACACTGGCCCTCTTGTTCTAGGCCAGGTGGGGCTACAGCGATTTTTTTCAGTATTGATACTTTGAGTTGTTGGAGTAATTCATACTGGTTACATACATTCTAAAACAAAGGTTATAAATAGACTTTACTTACATTTCTGAAAATCTATAACCACGTCAGTTTGACTTTTGCAGGTTTTGCTGGAGCCCTGAGCATCGCACTCCAGGCCACTGAACACAAGCTTTGTTTCGTTTCCTCTTTCACCGCATGATGTGCCAACTTGTTTTCTGAAAAGGGGGAAGAGGGAAGAGTGGAAGGACTCAATTTTTGACTTTCAAGCGGGACTCCTCTGGGGTCATTACATTTTCCTCTAAGGTAACTTTAGTGCAAGTGTCTACATTTTTATATGGAACTGTTTAATGTTTTAAGAATCTCCTGGGAAAGTTATTCATGCTACTCACTACAGGCTTCTAGTTAAGAAATGTTTCATTTGATTTCTAGCTGAACACCACCGTATCGATTTCTCAAAGCATTTATAGATTTATTAGGAATATGACTATGTAAAACTAGTCAAATGGGTATAGACCATGTGGCTTGGAATGTCATACATTCAAACAATAGGGAGGGTGTGAGCCCCACCATGTGTCAGGTGGGGCTGGGCATGGAAGTCCCACCATGTTTCAGGGCTTGGAAGATAGATTGGTACAGAGCAAAACATAGCCTCTCCATCAGGGAGCCTGCTTGGCAGGAAGCAAGCCCAGGAAGAGCAGAGAGGAGGAAGATCCGAGCCGGTGTCAGTTGCCACCGCTGATATTAAAAGGCATAGATAGACAGATGCCGACAACTAAACATAAAACTAGCCCTTGAAATCAGTCATTCACACGGGAGGCAGTGTTGCTCTGAAGTTAGGTGTGTCAAGTGCTGGATTTGAATCTCAGTTCTACCACTTAGCAGCTGTGTGATCTCGGGCATGTCACTGAGCCCCAAGTGCCTCAGCTTCCTCGCCTGTGAATTGGAGAGAATAACCACCTCCAGGGAGGTTTTAATCAGAGAATACTGGCAAAGTGTAATGACGAGTAAAACTGCTCTATAAATTGAGCTTTACTGTAATAATGATAGTGGGTCAAAAATTTGTAGACCAATCAGACCTTCGATGTATTTTCGTTATCTTCAAATCAAGAATTGATCCATTTCATAAAGAGGTGTGGTTTTAGACCAGATTAGACTCATCATATTTCTCTAACTCTTTGGATCTCAACCTTGGCTGCATATCAGACTCACCTGGGGGGTTTTAAACCTACGGATGCTCAGACTGCAACCCCACAGAGTCTGATGCAGTTGGTCTGGAGTGTGCCTTGGGCTTCAGGATTTTCAGTCATGAACTGATGTGCAGCCAGGGTTGGGACCCGCTGGTCTAACTGAATATGAAGAGTGAGCAGATCTGTCCTTGGGTCACAGGCAGCCAGGGAAGTTGCTGACGTCTTTCTCCTTATATATCCACATTCCGAGCTAGGAGTTGTCTTGGAAACAAGCAGTGGGAGAGGGTGCTAAAACACTGGCACTAAAAATTGACTGAGGTACCAAATAATTCTATCCCCATGAGGCATTTGTGAGTCCTTTTGGAACTAGGGCATGTTCCTCAGCCAGCAGCTCTGGGATGCGTGGAACAGCTGGAGTTAGAAAGATGGATTCCGGGGCGGGCTCTGCCATAGCCCCGCCAAGAGGGTATGGGCAAGTCGGTATGCCTGTGCCATCTTGGCTTGGTTATCTATATGTTTATGAGATGAAAATGTTCTCCTGCAAACCCCACAGAGCTGTTCTTAGGTCACTGAGATGATGTCGAGAAAATATTTTGTAAATCATAAAATACTATATGAATGAAATCAAACACCCAGTAGAGATTAGACATTGCATTTTATGAGACTGTAAAAAAATTGTAAATTATGGTTTCTGCTGTCCTGAGCTAAGTTTTCCACCACACTGTAGCAAAGTTGTGATAATTGAGACCATTTTACAAAGCAATTCTATATGCAGGATTTCACAAAAGCAATACTGCAGTGCACTCTATTTTCTATCCTAATCAGTAACATCATGATAAACCTTTGGCAAAACACTATCTAGGGAGTGGGCCTGCCTGGTAAAATGATTCCTTTTTGTGCAGAAAAATAATTACTGTAATGAGTTTCTGTTATGCAAATATAAAGCACAAGAGTCCATGCAATTTTACTGAGGATGAAAAGTAACCAGCATTCAAATTAAGGGGTCTAATTTGTTATGTAAATCGAGTGGGTTTTTTGTTTTGTTTTGGTTTTGGGTTTTTATGCTGACTTTAGAAAACATTTCTTTTGTTAAAGAACAAAATGTAACTGAACACATTTTAAAGATCTTACTGGCTTTTTTCAGTGATTCATGAATCTGGCAGTATCCTATTTAGCAGATAGAAAGGAGCTCCAATTAGTTGTACAGTTCAAGGGGGTTTTATAGACCAATATGAGCAGGAACAAGGAGGTTACACTGGGCAAAAGCAGATTGGTTATTGCAAGGCTATTTCCTTACAGAGAGCAAAGGGAAGCCTCCGAGCAGGGCCAGGTACCTTGTGCCGAGCAGTCGAGCAGTGATTGGTTGATGTAGACCTTCCTTTTCTGGGATAGCCCAGCATAGAAACTTAGCTAAAGTTTTGGTTTGCTGACATGCAAGCAAACTCCACCTTGGGCCCAATCTGGTTACTTTAACACTTTCCTAAGTCTGATTGGGACTGTCTAGCGTTTGCGTGTTATCGTGTGTTCTTATGGGGTTACGTGTGTTGTACTGAACAGCTGGATGCAGAGGTGGAGTTTGTCGTTAGGGTCCATAGGGGAAACCTGCAGGCTGATCTCCATCTCACGCTGCAGAAAAAAGATTATATGAAAAAGGCACCTGCCCACCTAAGGAAAGGTCAAAGGTATATTGAGAGGCAGGCTAGAGCACAGACTCCTTCTAGAGTCACATTGCCTTGTTTGAATCCCGGTTTCAATTCTTACCTGCTGTGTGACTTCGGGCAAGTAATTTAACCTCTCTGTGCCTCAGTTTCCTCTTCCATCAAATAGAGATAATAAAAGTACCTAAAAATCATTAAATTTTTATGAGAATTAAATGAGTTAATATTGATAAAATGCTTAAAACAGCTGGAACATTGTAAGCATCCTATAAGTGCTAAATAAAATATACTTTTTAACCCACTATTATATCATCTGTAATTTACTTTAAGATGCATCAGCATAGGCAGACTCTCTGAGTTAACTTAACTTTAACTGACAGCTTAGTGGTGAGAAATGAACTATGAAATATCCAATTTGAGAGTCCACTCTCCAAGGGAGGTTAGAGCAGAGCTTCTTTATGTAAATCAGTACCAGAAGGTAAGCTGTTTGATTTAGTGTTAAGAAGAAAAAAATAGCAAATGATGACAACAGCAAACAAGCAACTTATTGAATAATGTGCTCTGTACAATGTCATTTACTTAATACATTCATTCATTCAAAAAATATTTATTAAGAATCAACTATGTGCCAAGCACAGTGAAAGGTACTGGATATATTACATTTGTCTAAGATGGATGGGAAGCCTGCACAGTGGTCTCTAAGGTGAGACCTGAAGGATGAGATGGTGCCCATGAGCCAGGACAGGTGAGGACAGAGTTCCAGGCAGTAGGAACAGCAAGGACAGGACCTGGGGGCAGGACACACTCTGCAGTTTGGGGCAACTGGAAGGCAGTTTGGGTGGCTGGATAGTGGAAGGCAAGAGGATGGCCAGCAAGGGATGCTTCTCTGGGCACGTTTCACTTGACCTCTCCAAGGCACTGGACCTACTGAACCTTGAAATTGTCTCCTCTTGATTTCCATGTTGCTTCTACTCCTTGGTTTTCTCCCAGCTTAGGTGGATTGAATAGTGTCCCCCCTACCACCCCAAATTTATGTTTACCTAGAACCTCAGAATGTGACCTTATTTGGAAATAGGGTCTTTGCAGATGTAATTAGTTAAGATGGTTAATTAGATGGATTAGGATAGGCCCTAATCCAATGATTAGTATTCTTATGAGAAGTCCGTGTGAAGACACACAGAGAGCTGAAGGCCATGTGATGGCAGAAGCAGAGATTAGAGTGATGCAGCTCAAACCAAGGATTGCCAATGACTGGCAGCAACCACCAAAGCTGGGAGATCCGCATGGAACAGAGTCTGCCTCAGAAACTCCAAAGAACCAAACCTGCTGGCACTTTGATTTTGGACCTCCGGTCTCCTGAACTGTAAGACAATAAATTTCTGTTGTTTTAAGCCACCCAGTTTGTGGTCATTTGTTATGGTGGCCTTAGGAAACTAATATGCGTCTCTTCAACTGTACATTCTCAGTCCTCTTCCTGTGCATCCTCTTGGTGTGATCCAGGGTTTCCATCCTTGGTTGATAGGCTCTTCTTACACACTCTCCCTGGCATCTATTGACAAAAGGCTTTATTGCCCACTCAAGGCAGATAGGAAAGAAGTCTGGGAGTTAGCCTGGACACTTTCCTCTATTCCAACTTCCATATTCAATTAGTCACCAAGTCCATGGACATGGTACCTTTATAAAAAAATTATTTTCAAGAAGAATGAGGAGTAACATTTGCATATGATTTTTAAAAACATAGCATGGGGCCTCCCTGGTGGCGCAGTGGTTGAGAGTCCGCCTGCCGATGCAGGGGATACGGGTTCGTGCCCCGGTCTGGGAGGATCCCATATGCCGCGGAGTGGCTGGGCCCGTGAGCCATGGCCGCTGGGCCTGCGCGTCCGGAGCCTGTGCTCCGCAACGGGAGAGGCCACAGCAGTGAGAGGCCCACATACCGCAAAAAGAAAAAAAAAAAAAAAAAAAAAACATAGCATGAAGAGCTTGTATCTGTTAATCTTACACCCCTAATTTGTCCCTCCCTCCTTCCATCTCCCCTTTGGTAACCAGAAGTTTGCTTTCCATCCATTAATATTGTAAATCAACTAAACCTCAATTTTAAAAAGTATGATATGAATAGATAGATATACAGACCAATGGAATAGACTAGACATTCAAAAATAAACCCAAATATATATGAAATTTAGTAAATGATTGAGATAGTCACTAGTGAAAATATTAACTCTTTAAAAAATGGTGTAGGGACAACTGGATAGCCATTTCAAAAATGATCAAATTAGATCCCTATCTCATGCCACCAGAATAAATTTCAAATGGATCAGTAATGTAAATGTAAAAAAGGCAAGGCATAAGTACTAAAAGAAAACATAACTGGGTTTGGAAAGAATGTCTCAAAGCTATAAAACAAGATCCAAAAGCAACAATAGAAAATCTTGATAAGTTTGATCATGTAAAAATAAAGGTTGTTTTATTTTGTTTCATCATAAGCAAAGTCAAAAAGCAAATTACAAATTAGTGGAAAATATTTGCAACTTATATTGCAGAAAAAGGACTGATTTCTTTAATATATAAAGAGTGCCTAAAAATAAAAGAGAATAAAATCCGAAACATGATAGAAAAATCATCAAAAACATAAACAGATAATTCACAGAAGGAGACATAGATTAATCTCTTAAATTTGAAAAAAATTTTAATTTTTTAATTTAATTTAATTTATTTTTTTATACAGCAGGTTCTATTAGTCATCAATTTTATACACATCAGTGTATATATGTCAATCCCAATCGCCCAATTCATCACACCACCACCCCATCCCCACCCCCACCCGCTTTCCCCCCCTTGGTGTCCATACATTTGTTCTCTATATCTGTTTCTCAATTTCTGCCCTGCAAACCGGTTCACCTGTACCATTTTTCTAGGTTCCGAATATATGCGTTAATATACGATATTTGTTTTTCTCCTTCGGACTTACTTCACTCTGTATGACAGTCTCTAGGTCCATCCACATCTCAACAAATGACCCAATTTCATTCCTTTCTATGGCTAATATTCCATTGTATATATGTACCACATCTTCTTTATCCATTCGTCTGTCAGTGGGCATTTAGGTTGCTTCCACGACCTGGCTATTGTAAGTAGTGTTGCAATGAACATTGGGGTGCATGTGTCTTTTTGAATTATGGTTTTCTCTGGGTATATGTCCACTAGTGGGATTGCTAGATCATATGGTAATTCTATTTTTAGCTTTTTAAGGAACCTCCATACTGTTCTCCATAGTGGCTGTATCAATTTACATTCCCACCAACAGTGCAAGAGGGTTCCCTTTTCTCCACACCCTCTCCAACATTTGTTGTTTGTAGATTTTCTGATGATGCCCATTCTAACTGGTGT
Source organism: Mesoplodon bidens (assembly GCF_964165515.1). NCBI lineage: Eukaryota > Metazoa > Chordata > Mammalia > Artiodactyla > Ziphiidae > Mesoplodon > Mesoplodon bidens. Next base: position 131,299,785 of record NC_138161.1, read on the forward strand.
GAGGTGATACTTTATTGTAGTTTTGATTTACATTTCTATAATAATTAGTGATATTGAGCAGATTTTCATGTGCTTCTTGGCCATCTGTATGTCTTCTTTGGAGAAATGTCTATTTAGTTCTTCTGCCCATTTTTAGATTGGGTTGTTTGTTTTTTTAATATTGAGCTGCATGAGCTGTTTATATATTTTGGAGATTAATCCATTGATTCACTTGCAAATATTTTCTCCCATTCTGAGGGCTGTCTTTTCATCTTGTTTATGGTTTCCTTTGCTGTGCAAAAGCTTTGAAGTTTCATTAGGTCCCATTTGTTTATTTTTGTTTTTATTTCCATTCCTCTAGGAGGTGGATCAAAAAAGATCTTGCTGTGATTTATATCAAAGAGTGTTCTTCCTATGTTTTCCTCTAAGAGTTTTATAGTGTCCAGTCTTACATTTAGGTCTAGAACCCATTCTGAGCTTATTTTTGTGTATGGTGTTAGGGAGTGTTCTAATTTCATTCTTTTCCATGTAGCTGTCCAGTTTTCCCAGCACCACTTATTGAAGAGACTGTCTTTTCTCCATTGTATATCCTTACACCCTTTGTCATAGATTAGTTGTGTTTTTTCCCTGTAATTCATTTCTAATCTCATAGCTTTGTGGTCAGAAAAGATGCTTGATATGATTTTAGTTTTCTTAAATTTACTGAGGCTTGATTTGTGACCCAAGATGTGATCTATCCTGGAGAATGTTCTGTGAACACTTGAGAAGATAGTGTAATCTGCAGTTTTTGGATGGAATGTCCTATAAATATCAGTTAAATCTATCTGGTCTATTGTGTCATTTAAAGCTTCTGTTTCCTTATTTATTTTCATTTTGGATGATCTGTCCATTGGTGTAAGTGAGGTGTTAAAGTCCCCCACTATTATTGTGTTACTGTTGATTTCCTCTTTTAGAGCTGTTAGCAGTTGCCTTATGTATTGAGTTGCTCCTGTGTTGGGTGCATATATATTTATAATTGTTATATCTTCTTCCTGGATTGATCCCTTGATCATTATGTTGTGTCCTTCCTTGTCTCTTGTAACATTCTTTATTTTAAAGTCTATTTTATCTGATATGAGTTTTTCTACTCCAGCTTTCTTTTGTTTTCCATTTGCATGGAATATCTTTTTACATCCCCTCACTTTCAGTCTGAATGTGTCCCTAGGTCTGAAGTGGGTCTCTTGTAGACAGCATAAATATGGGTCTTGTTTTTGTATCCATTCAGCAAGCCTGTGTCTTTTGGTTGGAGCCTTTAATCCATTCACATTTAAGGTAATTATCAGTATGTATGTTCCTATGACCATTTCTTAATTGTTTTGGGTTTGTTTTTGTAGGTCCTTTTCTTATCTTGTGTTTCCCACTTAGAGAAGTTCCTTTAGCATTTGTTGTAAAGCTGGTTTGGTGGTGTTGAATTCTCTTAGCTTTTGCCTGTCTGTAAAGCTTTTGATTTCTCCGTCAAATCTGAATGAGATCCTTGCCAGGTAGAGTAATCTTGGTTGTAGATTCTTCCCTTTCCTCACTTTAAGTATATCATGCCACTCCCTTCTGGCTTGTAGAGTTTCTTCTGAAAAATCAGCTGTTAACCTTATGGGAGTTCCCTTGTGTGTTACTTGTCATTTTTCCCTTGCTGCTTTCAATAATTTTTCTTTGTCTTTAATTTTTGCCAATTTGATTACTATGTATCTCAGTGTGTTTCTCCTTGGGTTTATCCTGTATGGGACTCTCTGAGCTCCCTGACTTGGGTGGCTATTTCCTTTCCCATGTTAGGGAAGTTTTTGACTATAATCTCTTCAAATATTTTCTCTGGTCCTTTCTCTCTCTCTTCTCCTTCTGGGACCCCTATAATGCGAATGTTGTTGCGTTTAATGTTGTCCCAGAGGTCTCTTAGGCTGTCTTCATTTCTTTTCATTCTTTTTTCTTTAGTCTGTTCCACAGCAATGAATTCCACCATTCTGTCTTCCAGGTCACTTATCTGTTCTCTGCCTCAGTTATTCTGCTATTGATTCCTTCTAGTGTAGTTTTCATTTCAGTTATTGTATTGTTCATCTCTGCTTGTTTGTTCTTTAATTCTTCTAGATCTTTGTTAAACATTTCTTGCATTTTCTCAATCTTTGCCTCCATTCTTTTTCCGAGGTCCTGGATCATCTTCTCTATCATTATTCTGAATTCTTTTTCTGGAAGGTTGCCTATCTCCACTTTATTTAGTTGTTTTTCTGGGGTTTTATCTTGTTCCTTCATCTGGTACATAGCCCTCTGCCTTTTCATCTTGTCTATCTTTCTGTGAATGTGCTTTTTGTTCCACAGGTTTCAGGATTGTAGTTCTTCTTGCTTTTGCTGTCTGCCCTCTGGTGGATTGGGCTATCTTAAGAGGCTTATGCAAGTCTCCTGATGGGAGGGACTGGTGGTGGGTCAAGCTGACTTCTGCTCTGGTGGACAGAGCTCAGTAAAACTTTAATCCACTTGACTGCTGATGGGTGGGGCTGGGTTCCCTCCATGTTGGTTGTTTGGCCTGAGGAAACCCAACACTGGAGCCTACCTGGGCTCTTTGGTGGTGCTAATGGGGGACTCTGGGAGGGCTCACGCCAAGGAGTACATCTCAGAACTTCTGCTGCCAGTGCCCTTGTCCCCTTGGTGAGCCACAACCACCTCACGCCTCTGCAGGCAACCCTCCAACACTAGCAGGTAGGTCTGGTTCAGTCTCCCCTGGGGTCACTGCTCCTTCCCCTGAGTCCCAGTGTGCACACTACTTTGTGTGTGCCCTTCAAGAGTGGAGTCTCTGTTTCCCCCAGTTCTGTCAAAGTCCTGCAACCAAATCCCAGTAGCCTTCAATGTTTGATTCTCTAGAAATTCCTCCTCCCGTTGCCGGACCCCCAGGTTGGGAAGCCTGGGGTGGGGCTCAGAACCTTCACTCTAGTGGGTGGACTTCTGTGGTATAATTGTTCTCCAGTCTGTGAGTCACCCTCCGAGCAGTTATGGGATTTGATTTTACTGTGATTGCGCCCCTCCTACCCTCTCACTCTGGCTTCTCCTTTGTATTTGGATGTGGGGTATCTTTTTGGGGGAGTTCCAGTGTCTTCCTGTCGATGATTGTCCAGCAGCTAGCTCTGATTCTGGTGTTCTCGCAAGAGGGAGTGAGAGCACGTCCTTCTACTCCACCATCTTGGTACCAATTCTCCCAATGTCATCAGCAAGCTGAGTAGTCTGAAGTAATGTTGCCCGTCTTTGAACAGTCATATTAGTTCTGCACGAACCCAGCTGCTGACGTGGAGCACAGAAGAAACTCTTAATTTGAAGTATAGTTGATTTAAAATATTTAGTTTCAGGTATATCATAGATGACTCAAACATATAAAAAGATGTTGAAATCTACTCATCATAAGATAAATGCAAATTAAAACTATACAGAGATATTATTTCTCACCTGCCAGATTGACAATAATTCAAAAATTTGTCAATGCACTCTGCCAGCAAGGCTGTGGGGAAACAAGCACTGTCAGACAATGCCAGTGATAATGCAAAATGATACAACCCCTGGTGAAGGGAAATGGGCAATATCTAACAATAATAATTATGTATTTACCCAGGAAAACCCCTTCTAGGAAACTATCTTGATAGTAAACCTCGACAAATATGAAAGAATGCATGTACAATGTTCTTCATTACAATATTGTCTGTAATAGTAAGATATTGAAAACAACCCAAGCAGCCACTAATAAATCAAACTGTGGTACAGCTACATGATGGAGTCTTATGCAGTCATAACAAAAAAATTTGAAAGATTTCTATAAACTGATATGGAGTGATTTCCAGGATGTATTGTTAAGCGAAAAGAAAATGAGGTGCGTATGGTATATTACCATGTAAAAACTAAGGGAACATAAGAATATGTATATATATTTGCTTGTTTTTTCAAAAAGAAAGAAAGAAAGGAACACAGGAAGGATAAAACAGAGACTAATGAAAATATCTGTTTATGAAGCTGGAGAGGTCAGAGTGGAGGAAGGATGAGAGTAACACTTCTTTGAATATACTTTTTTATATGGCTCTGACTTTGGAACCAAGTAAAAGTTGTTTATTAAAAAAATGTAATAAAAAGATTTTAAAGAGCAAACCCTAAAATTGACTATAAAAAGAAGTAAATGCATCTCTGTACCAAATTATTATCAAGATTTATTTTTTGCAGTCTCTTTTGACCCCAGAACATGTCTCACTAAGGATTTATAGAGGGCTGTGTTCAAAGTTACTTGAATTACTCTGCTCTGTACTAAACACAGTACCCCAGTTACACATCCTTGAGGGCCTTATATTCTAGAGAAAAGAAGGACTGCAAAATATTTAAACTCTACCTCATAGATTTATGTTCAGTAGTAATATCAGAATTGTAATTCTAAAGTTGTTTTTTATATATTGTAGAATAAAGCAAAAAAGTAAGTATTCTAATGCTGTTAGGAACTAAGATTTTCAGTGCAGTCATGTAGAATGTTTTTGGTCTTAGAAGATGCCTGTGGAACTTTTTCCAATGAAGCTTCATGATGTCTGCAACTTTCTTTTAAATGATTGAGAGAGAGAGAAAAAAAAGAAGTACAGTGAGAAACATAAAGCAAAGGGAGCAAAACATAAGCAACTGTGAATCTAGTTGAAGGATAAACAGTGACCATTGTATAATTCTAGTTTTTTCAATTTTTCTAAGTTCAAAATATTTCAAGATAAAAATTTTTAGGATAAGTAATATATCTTATTTGGCATTTTATAAAACACATTTTGCTATTTAACTCTAATCAGAAACACATCATTTATATCAGTAAGAATAGCTAGATTTTGCCTCAGTGAGAAGCAGCATCAAAGTATCAAGGGCTTAGAAAATCAAAAGTTTATTTCTTGCTCATGCTATCTAACCATTACAGTTAACACAGAGGGTCTGTGCAAAAGGAGAATGGGAGTTACTGGGGCTCTCTCACAAACAATGAAATGAACACACACAACTCATTAATCACGTGACCCACCCCACCCCTAAGGGGAGTCAGAGATGGGGTGTATCTGATGAATATCAGATGAGTAGTATAAAGGACTCATATCTCATTCATTATGTTTTATGCCAAAGTAAATACTGACAGACGTAGGACTTAGTCATTAAGAGCACAGATTCTGCAGCCAGATTATCAATCACAGTTCAATCACTTGCCAGCTAATCTTGGGCAAATTATTTAATCTCTTTTTGCCTCAGTTTCTTCCAGTATAAAAATTAGGTCTAATAAGAGTGACTGCTTCGGGGAAAGATTAGGTGATTTACTACAGCAAAAGCATTTGAAATAATGACTGGCACATTACCATCATCAACAGCATTCTTATTTTACGGTATGAAATTCAGTATAATGTATTAAAGAAAATTTGTGGTGCCCCTCCCGCAAATCAAGCAATAGAAAGATGTGCAGTGAAAAGTACATTTCTCTCACATCTGAGCCTGATCAACCAGTTTTTCTCCCCAGATATAACTGTTACCAGCCGTGGCATTTATGAATTTATTTCCTTTTAGACCCAAATCCCCCCTTCATTTCTCTGCTTGTGATAATGACACATCTTTCCTTTTCCAGCTGACGCGATGTTAAAGTTGGCCAGTAGGGGACGCTGAAGGGACTCTGGAGGAAAAATGGGCTTCTCTTCCTGGTTTTAGTGGGCTTTCCGTTCTTCTTGCTCCTGTGGTGCTGCGCTGGTGTATGGGAGACCCAACGATGGATCTCACCCCAGAAAGTTCCGTGGGTGCCCCCACCGGTTCCCCAGGGTCAGCTCAGCGACACGTCTGTAAAGCAGCTTCCTGGCAGCTTTCCAGTGAGTCCAGTCATGGCCCAGCCAGCTTCCCACAAGTTCCACAGCTCTTTCCATGAGGCAGTTTCCCGTTGAGTTTCATCAGCAGCCCCCCCCCCCCACCACCACCCCGGCTAGTGATTTCTTTCCCAGCAGCCTCAGCCTACAATTTCCCCAGTAGAGGAATTTTCAACTTGTCAGCCTGGTCTGTGACTTAGAGTTTGTCCACTGTGGGCCAGCTCCGACCTGAGGCAACCCACCAAAATACTACACCATCAGAGGGACTGCCCCCTCTCCAAGGAGGTCTGTGTCCAACCTTGAGGATCTCACTCTTCCAAGTTCATTCCTTTATTGGGTACCCTTTCTCAGACCTAGTGTATTCTTTTTTATTATTATCATTATTTTTTACTGGAGTATAGTTGATTTACAATGTTATATTAGTTTCAGGTGTACAACACAGTTGACTCCATATTTTTATAGATTTTGCTCCATTTAAAGTTATTATGAAATATTGGTTATATTCATTGTGCTGTACGTTCATCCTTGTATCTTATTTATTTTATACATAGTAGTTTGTACCTCTTAATCCCTTCTCCCTGTCTTGCCCCCCGACACTGGTAACCACTCGTTTGTTCTCTATACCTACGAGTCTGTTTATTACTTGTTATATTCATTTGTTTGTTTTATTTTTTTAGATGCCACGTATAAGTGAAATACAAAATATCTGTCTTTCTCTGACTTACTTCCCTAGGCATAATACACTCCAGTTCCATCCACATTGCTGCAAAGATCAAAATTGCATTCTTTTTTATGACAGTAATATTTCATTAATAGTTCATATATATATACATACATATATATATATATCTTTATTCATCTGTTGATGGACACTTAGGTTGCTTCCATAGCTTGGCTGTTATATATAATACTGCTATGAACATTGGGGTACATACATCTTTTCAAATTAGTGTTTTCATTTTCTTTGGATATATACCCAGGAATGGAATTCCTGGATCAAATGGTAGTCCTGTTTTTAATTTTTTGTGGAACTTCCATACTGTTCTCCGTAGTGGCTGTCCCAATTTACATTCCCACCAACAGTGAACAAGGGTTCCCTTTTCTTCACATCCTCACCAACATTTGTTGTTTTGTGGTCTTTGTGATGATAGCCATTATGTCAGGTGTGAGGTCATACCTCATTATGGATTTCATTTACATTTCCCTGATGATTAGTGATGTTGAGCATCCTTTCATGTGCCTATTGGCCATCTGTATGTCTTCTTTAGAAGAATGTCTACTCAGGTCTTCTGCCCATTTTTTAATTGGGTTATTCGGTTTTTTTGAGTTGTATGAGCTGTTTATATATTTTGGATATTAACCCCTTATCAGACATAACATTTGCAAATATCTTCTCCCATTTGGTAGGTTGTCTTTTTATTTTGTTGGTAGTTTCCTTCACTCTGCAAAGGCGTTTAAATTTAATAAAGTCCCATTTGCTTATTTTTTTCTTTGTTTCCCTTGCCTGATGTGAAAGATCCAAAAAAAAAAAAAAAAACACTGCTGGGGTGATCCTGGCAAGCCAAGCCTGATCACCAGGCAGTTTTCTGTCCACTGCCTCCATGCTGTGAGCACAGTTTTCAAGAGTGGACTCTTGGTTTCTTACAGCCCTAAGGTAAACTCCACTGCTTTTCGAACCAGCTAAGTGTTCTCAGTGTCGGAAGCCCTAGGGTATTCTTCAGAATTCTTTTATTCCCATTTAGTAAATTATTAATCATTTTCCATATTAAACCTTCACTATTCAAATTATTGTGTAATTTCTGTCTCCTGAATGGATCCTGACAGATAAAACAGCTCCTGTAGTAGAGACATTCTATGCCTATATAATGTGTATGTAAAGATAGATAGATAGACAGATAGATAGATCATACCTTTTTGTTATATAAATAGCAATATTATATACAGTGTTTTTCTAACTCAGCCATCATTGCATATAGATTTAATCTCATTTTTAACAGTTGTATAGTATTCCATTATTATAGACTGCCATTATATGGCATAAATTATGCCATAATTTATTTAACCAGTTTCCTATTAATAGGGAGTGAGATTATTTCCAGTCTTTTTCTTCACAAATAATACAGTAGTATTCTTACTTGATAGGTCATATCCCTATGTGCATGCATACCTTATCCGAAAAATCACTTCCTGGAAAAATTCTACCTTCTTAAATTCTCTCCAAACTATTACCATGTCCACTTCTGCTACTGTATTATAGGCATTTTTCTTTTTAAAAAATTAATATTTAGTATTTTTCATTAATTAGAACTAAGAAAGCATTTTGTATACATTTTAATTGTTTAAAGAACATGTAAAATCCGTGAAAAACATATTCCAAGGAAGAGTATCAGATGCTTTGAGACAGGCATGGGCATGCATATATAAACACACAGAAACTTGATGTGTTCCCAGAACATAAATTTCTTCTTGAGAATCCATTATATGCTTTTAAAAGTTAGTAACATTTTCCTCACACTTGTGCCAAATTGGCCCCTAAAGTAATATAAAAATGGCTGAAAATGTTTTAATATATTCTGAAATACTCCTCAATGTAACTTTATTCAGCATTTCATTCTTGCAGCAGTTAACTGGCTGCATCAGGTACCACTTCTTTTATTAATATGTCTGCTTTCTAGACCATTGAAACATATTTTGCTCTTCCTTCCCCTATTCTCTATCCAGTCAGTCCTCAGGTCATATTATTCTTTTTCTTTTCCTTTTTTTAAAGTGAGGCATATTGAGATATAATTTCTATATAATGAAGTTCACACTTTATACAATTTTGATAAACGTATATGACTGTGTAAACTCCACCACAATAAAGATACTATATAAAGTATTTCCATCACCCCAGAAAGTTCTATGTGCCTCTTTATAGTCAACTCCTCCCCCCACCCCAGCCCCTGGTAACCACTGATCTTATTTCTATACCAATAGCTTTGTCTTTTTCACAATGTCCTATCAATGGAGTCATACAGGATGTAGTCTGGCTTCTTTCACCTAACATATTTCTTTTGAGATTCATCCATGATGTTGTAGTATCAGTAGTTCACTCCATTTTTATTGCATAGTATTCATTCATGAAGGTAAAATTTATTTATCCATTTACCAGTTGATGCTTCCAGGTTTTGGTGATTATGAAAAAGCTGCTGTAAACATTCCTATACATGTTTTCACTTTTCTTGAGTAAATATCTCAGAGCGAGATTGTTGGGTTGTATGGTATGTGTATATTTAATTTTGTAAGACACTGCCAATCTGTTTTCCAAAGTGGTTGTACCATTTTGCATTCCCACCAGCAACAAATGAGAATTTCTGTTGCTCCACATCCTCACCAGCATCTGGCCTTCTTTAATTCTGATGGAATTACTGCAGTAGTCTCTGGAATGACCTCTTGGTTCCATGCCTTCCAAACTCTGATCCATCCTTCAAACTGAAACCAGAACAAGCCTCTAAAATGCCCTCCATTCTTAAGTGGCTCTGACTTCCTCAGGATAAGATCCAGACTCTCCGGCCTGACATACAGCTCAGACTCTTCGAGCTCTGAGCTCCTTCTCACGCACCCTCCCAGCAACATCCATCCATTGTGTCCCACTCGGGCAGCTGGACACAGCCAAGCTCTACTTGCTCCGAGTTGCAGAGTGGACCACTCTCTGTCCCGCCTCAGTGCTTCTGTGCAGCCTAAGGCACTTGTTTGGGCAGAGCATTTATTTTCTACTTTGTATTCCCAAGATGAAAGCACCCTCTGAATTTTGGGTAGTGTTGGCATTTATGCAACTATCTACCAGGGAACTTTTTTTTCTTCAACTATTTTTTAGGAACATTTTCAAAAATTCAGGAAAGTTGAAAAACTAGTGCAATGCACATCCAAATTCAGTTCAACAATTGTTAACATTTTGTTACATTTGCTTCATTTATCTGTCTACCATATATCCATCCTTCACCTCCTCCTCCCCCTTCTTCTTCTGCAAAGCTATTTCAAATTTCATATTTCTGCTAAACCACTTGCTAAATCCATTTCAGGTGTATCTATCTCCTAAAACTGAGAACAACCTGCTTCATAACTACACCATTTCTACACCCAAAATAAAACAACTTCTAATATAGTCTAACACTATCTATATGGATATTTTTCCAGCTGTCCCCAAAATGTATTTCATCGTGTTGTCTTCCAAACCAAGATCCAATCGAGCTTTATACACTGCATTTATCCCCCAGTGAATATTTATCTTTGACTGAGTCTCAGTTTGCCCAGCTACAGGCTTCTGTTAAGCTAGATGACTCAGCTCTGTCCCGGCCCTTCCTAGGAATCTCCTGTGAAACCCCAGCTCCATTCAAAGTTCCTGGGACTTTTTGTACTTCCCAGAAGCCTATGCTTAAATCTATTGGAGATTCAATATTTTGTATTCCAAAGCTCTTGAACTTTTGTATTTCCCCTATCAGACCCTGAGCAGAGCATCTTGAGGGCAAGGACGGGTGTTCTTCGCCTCAGTAGTCTCCCCACTATGTAGTAATTGCTCAGTACCTATTTAAAGAATAAATGGTGGAATGTGGTTTCTCTTCACTGTGAAGAGCTGGAATAAATAAATGGACTCTGGAAGGCTGGGAGCCAGGGAGAAGAGGGTAAAGGGAAGGTACGACAAGAGTCTGAGAGGTCATTCCAAATACAGAATATTGCTCAGGGAACTTTGGATATGAATCATATATGACTTCCCGTCTCTCAGGAGGCAATATGCTAGAGGTTTACCATTCGTTGGAGATAAATCTAGAATCTAACTGCACTATAGACATTTTGGGCCAGATAATTCTAGAGAAAGAATTATAAACACAAAAATGAAGGCGACTGCATCCCAATGGTCCATTTTTGTTTACATAGCTATTCTACTGCTGCGTTCCTACTGTGTTTTGAAGGAAACATCCACTCCCAGTGGGTCCCTAGGTTGGACCAGGATCAGAACTTTGTGCCCACAGTGAGTGGGGGGAATCACAATGCATGCACTCTGAACTCCCAGGATGAACTTTCTTTCTGAATATCAGCCTTTTCTGCAGTTCAGCTTTTATCTTTGTGGCAAATTTTTTTCTTTGATAAACTTCTTTCAGTTACCTCCTTCTTCTCCACTTCCAACCACCTATGGAATTAATTCCAGGATGATATATTAATTCTGATTCCAGAGTGACTCTGAGACTGTACACAAGGACTATTTTAGGTGGAGTGTTTCCTCTTGAGTCACCTTGTCCCTTGGTAGCAGGCATCCTGCGGATTTCCTCAGCTCTGCTGTTGAGAACAGGAAGCCAAGGCCAAAAGCAGCCAATAAGCAAGGCAGCCCAGTGACTCTTCCCGGTTCCTGGAGGACCAGCAAGAAAATCCTGATTTAGGAAGAATTCCTTGACAAGAAGATCGGGAGTTCACTGGAGACAAATGGCTTCAGGAAGGTTTTTTTTTTTTTTAATGAGTACACATCTCTTTTTTTTTTTTTTTTTCCCCCAGGAGGCAGGTTAAGAAAGAGTTTTCTTAGGAGAGAAATAAAGTAATTTTTAAAATTGTCCAGGGAGACTTCTTTAGATGCTCTCATTAATGGGATAACCAAAGATAAGGAAATTACTTATCTTCCCTTTTCACAACTTTATCAAGTTTTTCAGCCGGTCATATCCTTTTCATTCACTTCTGTGACCCTTGCTGAACGGTCTTCCAAATGGTGTTTGGTCCTGCACCGCCCCCCCCCCAAATCTTCATAACTGTCTGTGACTTGAAAGCATCATTAGAGACATCTTTTGGGGCTTGACCAAGCCTGGGATATACTAGTCATGCATGTTTCCCTTCCCTGACCCTGTCTCCACAGCAGACATCAGTCATTTTTCTGGCCTGTATGTTCCTCCCACTGACATCAGTGTGTCTTCAAGGTAACAATGTAGGCAGCCACTACCAAAGAATCCAAATATCTAAACTTGAAACCTCTTTGCAGTGGAAGAGGGGGTTAACGCCTGGACGTGTGTCAGACCAGGGTGAACATGGTGGAAGAGTTCAAAGAATATGTCTTAAATCCTGGGCTTAACTTCTAGTTCCTGGAAGTTTAAAAAATTTTTCTTAGATCCAGGCCTTCCCTGGTGGCGCAGTGGTTGAGAGTCCGCCTGCTGATGCAGGGGACACGGGTTCGTACCCCGGTCCAGGAAGATCTCACATGCCGCGGAGCGGCTGGGCCCGTGAGCCATGGCCGCTGAGCCTGCGCGTCCGGAGCCTGTGCTCCGCAACGGGAGAGGCCACAACATTGAGAGGCCCGTGTACCGCTAAAAAAAAAAAAAAAAAAAAAAATTTTTCTTAGATCCATTGTTTTACATGCAAAATGGAGTTAATGCCTTCAGTTTAGTGTCATTGTGAAAAATTATTTTTTGTTCGTTTTTAATGTATCTGAAAGCTTCTAGCACAGTGCCTAGCACAAAGATACTCAAGAGATGTCAATTTATCATGATTATTTTGAGGGGGGCCCTGACTGGGAGCTCACCTCACTGACACTGAAAATTCCTGGAAGCCACAACACTGATAGGTGGGAACTGCTCAAGGATTCTACCCTCTATAAATTTTAACAAAAAGTATTTTTTTTTTTTTGGTATCTTATGTATGTATGTATTTATTTATTTATTTATGGCTGTGTTGGGTCTTCGTTGCGGAGCACGGGCTCTAGGTGTGTGGGCTTCAGTAGTTGTGGCACGTGGGCTCAGTAGCTGTGTCTCACAGGCTCTAGAGCTTAGGCTCAGTAGTTGTGGTGCACGGGCTTAGTTTCTCCTTGGCATGTGGGATCTTCCTGGACCACGGCTCAAATCTGTGTCCCCTGCACTGGCAGGCGGATTCTTAACCACTATGCCACCAGGGAAGTCCCATTAATAAAAGGTATTCTTAATCACTCCTCTCCAAAGTACAAAATATTGGAAATAAAACCTTATGAAGTCTCAACTAAACCCTAATAAGTCTGTAAAACACTGTTCTTTCTGGGTTTCTTGGTAGCCAGTTACCCTCTTCAGAGATTATCCTGTTCTCCCCCTTCCTCCTTACCTTATTTCATTGCCTGTTAGAATCTCTATGACTGATGTCTTAAGGTGAGAAATACTTAAAGCCAAATTAAACATTTTCAGGTTTTTAAACATCTTTGCTTAAAAGTTGATGAGAGATGGGTGGTTAAATACTGACTGGAGAGACTGTAAATTTCAACGCCGGATGATACTGTGATCGTCTCCCACCCTCAGTTCATTCCCCCTCAAGGTTAATTCCTTTGGCTCCTTGAAGAGGTTAGCACCTGTCTCTCCAAATGCAGTCATTCTCTCCCAAACTACCATTGTTATAATAGTTGATTTTAATATTCATTGCAAGGCACCATTCCAATATCCAGCCCTCTCAGTTGCTTTCTTTCAATCCTCCTGCTTTCCACCCTGCTTAGGCCACTCACTCCCATGGTCACACCTACTAGTCTGCTAGGGATGCCATGACAAAATACCACAGAATAGGTGACTTAATCAACAGAAATGTGTTTTCTCACATCGATGGAAGCTAGAAGTCCAAGATCAAGATGTTGGCAGGCTTGGTTTCTCCTGAGAACTCTCTCCTTGGCTTGCAGATGGCTGTCCTCTTGCTGTGTCCTCCTATGTCTCTGTGCACAGGCACCTCTGGTATCTCTCTGTGTGTTCAAATTTCTTCTTCCTACAAGAACACCCATCAGATTGGATTAGGGCCCACTCTACCAGCCTTGTTCTAACTAAGGCCCTCTCGCTAAATATAGTCACATTCTGAGGTTATGTGGCATCAACATATGAATTTCAAGGGAGCAAAATTCAGCCCAAAATATACCTCTAGACTGTCTCCACCAATTACTGAAACATGTTAATCTCTGATTCCAGCATCCCTTCTTCCCAATCACTGCCTTCTATCTTTCCAGATCTTTTTTGTTTCCATTTTTTTATTGAAGTATAGTTGATCTACAATGTTGTGTTAATTTCTGCTGTACAGCAAAGTGATTCAGTTATATATATATACATATACATATATATATATATTCTTTTCCATTATGGTTTATCACAGGATGCTGAATATAGTTCTCTGTGCTATACAGTAGGACCTTGTAGCTTATCCATTCCATATGTAATAGCTTACATCTGCATCTTTCCAGCTCTTTATCTCTCTGCTACTCAAAACCAGTCATTCTTCAACCACACTGGGACACACAGTCTACAAATCCAACCCCTTTTTTTACCGTTCCTCATATTCTTTCATGTCCTTACTTCCCTCCTTCTTCCTTCCACAGTCCATCACGATAATCACTCTCTTATATATATCCTTGATTCCTTTGTCCCCTCCTCTCTCTTTATGATACTTGCCTGGCAAACTCCCAATCCTGGTTGATTCCAGCTTTCTTACTACTCTCTGCCCACACCTCTGCAGTTGAACTGCACTGGGACAAGCACTTGACCATGCTGCCTAGTCTCACTATAAATTCATGACCTCAAGAGGGCCCTCAGTGCCTGCCAGCATCTGCCACATCTCTCTAGACCTTTCACCATCCTGCTTTCTTAGGCAACTGTTTCACACCTTCTCCTCTCCCTCCAAACCTGTAACGCCCCCTCTCCATCTTCATTCTCAGCTGATAAGCCTGCTTCTGGTTTTACTGAGAAAGCAGAAGCAATCAGAAGTTCCCACACCTCCAATTCCTTATGCTCTGTCTTCCTTTTTTTACTAACACAGAGCTGCCCAGGCTGCTAGCTCAGGCCAGCTCCTCCATCTGTGCACACACTCCCACTGCTTCCCATTTACTCAAGAACACAGCTCTAGCAATTCTCCCCAGTTTCTCTCTTCCACTCCCCTCCCCTCCCCAACCCTCAACAAGAATATTCCCATCAGTATAGGAATGTGCTATAATTTTTTCCTTTAAACTTTTCCCCTGGACTCCCACTTTCCCTCCAGCTAAACTCTCCAAAAGTGTTACCTCTTCTCTGTTTCCAATTCCTCTTTTCTCATTCTCTCACGAACCCATTCCAGTTGGACTCATGTCTGTCCCACCACTAAAGGTCCTCTTATCAAGCTCATTGATGACCTCCACACTGCTAAGTCCAATAGCCATTTCTCAGTCCTCCCACATTACTCACTCTATAGGCAGCCTTAACTCTAATTGATCACTTCTTTCTCAACTAGGAACTCAACTTCCAGGATAAGCTCTTGGTTCTTCTAACTCACTGGCCACTTCTCAGTCTCCTTTGCTGACTCCCTGTCTTGTTCCCAAACTCAATTCACTGGACTTCCCAGGACCTAGTCCTTGGGTCTCTTTCCTAACTACACTCATTCGTGCATAGTGTTTCATGTCTTTCAATACCATGTATACACTGACAGCTCTCACACACTCCATCCCAGACCTCTTACCTGAACTTCATATTTGTGTATCCAACAGCCTAATTGGCATCTCCACTTGGATTTCTTTTTCTTTCTTTCTTTTTTTTTTTTTTTTTTTGCGGTATGCAAACCTCTCACTGTTGTGGCCTCTCCCATTGTGGAGCACAGGCTCTGGACACGCAGGCTCAGCGACCATGGCTCACGGGTCCAGCCGCTCCGCATCATGTGGGATCTTCCCGGACCGGGGCACGAACCCGTGTCCCCTGTATCGGCAGGCGGACTCTCAACCACTGCACCACCAGGGAAGCCCCAAGTAGCTCAATTTTTTAAAAAATATAAGTATAATACAATTTAAAAGTATTCATATAAGAATAAGTTTTTATTCTCTTGAATTAAAAGCAGTTATGTCATGGAGTGTTAATACTTTCTGGAGGATAATACAAATTAAATATAAATACTTCTAGGGTTAAGTTTTTCAGGGTTCATGATACAAAACTCTTTGAGTATTGAGAGGAATAAATAAGCAGACTTTACTTCTGATCTCTGTACCATTTGGACCATTATGTTCCTATAACTGCTTTTTTATTATTAATGACGGCTCCCATTTACTGCCTGCTCCTTCTCTATCACCTGATACCGTGTTTTGCACACATAATCCTGTTAACCCACACATTATCTTTGTGGGGAAGGTACTGTTTTTTAATCCCCATTTCACAACTTAGGAAGTTGAGACTTGAGAAAGTTAAGTCAAGCAGGGTTCTGAGGTTACCAGCAGAAAGTGGCAATGAGGTCAGGCAACCCTTGAATTCTTTTGTTTTGTTTTGTTTCAGTTTTGGCTGTGGCACGCAGCTTCTGGGATCTTAGTTCCCAACCAGGGACTGAACCTGGGCCCTCGGTAGTGAAATCACAGAGTCCTAACCACTGGAACGCCAGGGAATTCCCAACCCTTGAATTCTTTTTTTTTTAAATTAATTTTTATTGGAGTATAGTTGCTTTCCAACCCTTGAATTCTTTACACCACTGTCTACGTTATCTTTAACATGTTAGTGCCAAGATTCCTTCCCATAATCCTCTCCTTATGTCATCAGAACTACAGGGATCTGTGGCTCTTTAAATTTAGGGCAATAATTTGGAAGGGAGTAGAGAATGGACTTGAGGATATGGGGAGGGGGAAGGGTAAGCTAGGACGAAGTGAGAGAGTGGCAGGGACATATATACACTACCAAATGTAAAATAACTAGTGGGATGCAGCCGCATAGCACAGGGAGATCAGCTTGGTGCTCTGTGACCACCTAGAGGGGTGGGATAGGGTGGGAAGGAGGGAGGCACAAGAAGGAGGAGATATGGGGATATATGTATATGTATAGCTGATTCACTCTGTTATACAGCAGAAACTAACACACCATTGTGAAGCAATTATACTCCAATAAAGATGTTTAAAAAATAATACTAATTTGGAAGGGAGAATTCCTAAATTCACTTCAAGCTTATTACTCATAAAGCCTTTATCAAATTACCCAACTTCTTTTACCTCTTTTTCCTAGGCAGTAAGAGATATGAATTTACTCCTGTTATTATTTTATTGCGAGGTAGAGATAATAGATGTGAACTCTTTAGAGGAAAGCTGTACCAGTCTTATAACAATAAACTCATCAACTGTGATGTCTTGTTTTCCTAACTCACCAGTCTTTCCCTTTCTTTGTCCTTTTTGTGCCCCCTGCAGTTTAAACAGTGCTTGGTGAATAGTGAGCATACAATAAAGAACACTGAATAAAAGACAGATACATAAAGTCAGAATATTTGAGCAAACCGCACATCCGGTGCCAGTAGAAGATCCCTTGGTAGTTTTCTCTTTAACCCCCCTGTCCACTGTGGGGGTGAAATTTGCCAGACTCCATTCCAACCGCCCCCCTCCAACTTCCTTCTGCAAACATGCCCAGGATTCAGTCTTGAGTGCTCTAATCCAGAGGAAAATGACTTATTTTAAAAAGCAGTAAAAACACCACATTCCTTTGGCACAGGATGAAGACCAGCTCAGCTTTTCAGCCGTTGATCTTTGTCTATTGTTCTCCAAACAGTAAACCACTATTTCCACACCGACAGATTGCAGGCTGCAGTTGTGTCTGAGTCCTGGACTCCTCATGAATATGAACTGAAGGGCTCTGACCCAGAAAGTGGTAGGTAATCTCCGGGAGGGGGCAGGGGGGAGACAGGTAAGGAAAAAAAACCAGGCTTGATGTAATTCAACACTCTTGAAATCTCCTGCAGGTTCTGAGCAGGGTAACATGGGGTCTTGGAAATGTGGAAGCTGCCTGAGTAGTCTGCTGATTCCTCTTGCACTTTGGAGTATAATTGTAAACATATTATTGTATTTCCCCAATGGGCAAGCTTCCTATGCATCAAGCAATAAACTCACCAACTACGTCTGGTATTTTGAAGGAATCTGTTTCTCAGGTATTATGGTAAGTGTGACTTTGGAGACTTGGGATTGCAGAAGGGGGAGTTTTTACTAAGCATTAACTTGTTCCTAGTGAAAATGATGAATCATGGAAAAATCATTCTTCTAATCCTTGGTTTGGGTTTGGAAGATGGATGGGGGTAAAAAAGCAGGTAGTCCATGAGGACTTGGAGGGTAGCTTTGTTTTCAGTAAGCTGCTTATTTATGTAGCTCCAGCAATGCAGGAAATTAGTCCTAATGAAAGTTGGTGGGACACTGGCCTATAGAAATATTATATCCTCATGAAAGCTGTGTGTCAACTTATGCTATTTAATCTCCAGTGGCCTTGCTTTTTCCTAGAACGGATTTTCTGTCTGTACTCAGGATTTCTCTAGCTTGGAGTGGTATTAAGACAGTGGGAAAAGCAGAGATTTGAAGATTCAGACAAACTTGAGTTCCAGGCTAAGCTCTGTCATTTGTGTCATGAGACCTTAAAGAAAGTTACTCAATGTCTTTGGGGGGTTGTTTTTGAAAACTAAATCAAAGTACCCACAGTAAGAATCCATGGATGTTTATCTGATGACTTTGTGCTCTTTAAAAACAAACTGATAGCAAATCATGTTGGCAACTCAGAGGAAAAGAAGTTTTTCCGGATCATATCATTTCTAAAAAAAAAACCACACTGTGCACTGCAAGCTTTCTATACCAACAAGAATGCAAAAAAAAAAAAAAAATCCATTATAATCTATCTCTACATCTTGGTGGGTGTTTAATTATTATAATATTTGAATAAATATGTTGGAAAGCAGTTTCATTTATTTGTTATTTTGCACGTTAAATTAATAAACTTTGAAATATTAATACACAGTGCTACTGAAGGTGCTATGTGCTAGGTACATAATGACGGTTGGTGGTGGTACTATGAATAAATGCAAGCCTTTGGGAGAAATTTTTCATATGATATATTAAGATCCATGAAAATGCTTATGTCTTTTGACTTGGTAATCCTAAATCTGAGCATTCATTCTGAGGAAATAATCCAAAATAAGGGAAGAAATTTATACATAGATGTTGGTGGCAGCGTTATTTATAATAGCAAAAAACTAGAAGCATTCTAGCATAGACATGGCAAAATAGATTATGGTCCATTCACCTTATAAAGGATGAAAATTGTAGTTATGAACACGTAGCAACACATAGCAATGGAACACGTAGCAATGGAAAACACATGTTATTTTATATTAAGTGAAAAAAGATATAACAAAATTGTGAATACATTATGATTGAAATTATGTAAAATATACACATGTGGGAGGACATACTTAAAAACATGTGAGAGTAGTGGTATTTTGGGTAATTTTCCTCCATTATTCTTGAGCCCTCTGTATTGCAGCTATATTTTATAACAAAAAGAGAAAGAAGTTTCTCTTTAAACACAGGCTATGCCTGTGTTTCTCCTTTGGCACAGGACTCTAGGGTCTAGGTCTAATTATTTCTAACAATATTGTAATGAAGCTGGTTACTGCACCTGGTTTATTGTGGCTTATCTTGTCATTGTTTCTCTCAATATATAATTGTAATAAGTGGAAGATTTGCAAGACATTACTAAAGTTAAACCAGAATCTCTTTAAAATTGTATTAATTAATGGTGTTGAAAGGAGGAGAATGTAGGACTGTTTGCTTATATTCCATGTAAAATTTAAAACTGTAAAAAGAACCTATTCTCTATTTTTCACTGTCTAGGAATTCTTGAAAAATATTCTTTCAAGATCAAATCCTTTTTGGAGAAAGGAGAGGAATATAGATAAATAATTAAATGGATAGATAAATAAATGACGGCTGAAGGAATTTGGAAACTGGAAATATTCACTACAAGGAATAAAATAACAATGAACTCAACTACAAGATTCAGTACTGAAGAGTACAAGGAAAGGATAGGTGGAGAATTTGCCAGAAGCAATTCACGGTCCATACCTGCCCAAACCAAGGACTATAATCTTGGGTTGAACAAAAAGATAGTTCGGGTTTTTCTGCACCTGAACGAACTTTTTGGCCAACCCAATCGCAAAGAAATCCATGTTCTTTCCGGAACTTGAGCCCTTTGTCTAACATACCAAGAAAAGGAAGTAGAAAACACTGAATTCTCCCAATTTGTTGGCTTCATACAGACAAAACCCACTGGAAAATCTGAATCTAAGATGATCTGAATACTCGAGGAAATTGAATTTACTTTACTTTGGATTAAGAGATTTAGGTTCAGAGTAACCATACCTTCCACCTGCATTCCCAGAGGGCAGTAAGTAGAAAGAGGCTGGCAAATGGCAACGTCTGGTGAATGGTTTTCCTTTGTCCTCCACAAGTGAGTCAGCGAGAAGTGCATGTTTGCTGCAGAGGGTGGTATTCTCATGTCCATACCATTTACCGCTCCTTAATCATTAGCTTTTGATAACTGATAACTATAATAACAGCTAACATTTATCAATCACATGTTATGAATCAAGCACACTATTCACAATTTTACATGCAATAGCTCATAACAACCCAAAGAGGTGAGTTCTCAGCACCATTTTATAGGAAAGGACTCTGGAGTTCATACAGTTATTAAGTGGCAGAACTGGGATTTGAACCCAGAGCTACCTGATCCCAGAGTCTATGCTCTGAAGCACTGTGCTCTGATTATGAGCATGAAAGCAAACTAGTATTCCATTTCTGATATTTTTTTCTCTTCCCTACTATAGATGCTTATAGTAGCAGCAATTCTTCTTGTACTGGAGAATGATAACAACTATAAATGTTGCCAGAGTGAAAACTGCAGCAAAAAATACATGGTAAGAACAATAGTATTTTGAGGATGGTTGAGTGTGCTCTGGCTTTCTTTCCTCTCACTTGGAAATGTGAAAATATTGACACTATTGTACCCTCTCCATCGTCCTTTCAGTTCAGAGCCCAAGAGTTTCCTCCAAATATTATCTATTTTGTCTACAGTTTTCCTCCACTTTTGTTCTGCTGATATTCTTCTAGCAATTCAAGATTTAAAGATACATGAAATTAGAAAATAATATTACCTTTTCCAAACTGGGTTTCTGTGAGTCTATTTTTTCCCTTATCAACTTTATTGAAGACTAATTTACATATAATAAATGCCATCTGTAAAATTCCATGAGTTTTGACAGTTAACTCCACCCATGAAACTACCATCATAGTCAAGATATGGAATATTTTCATCACCCCCAAAAGATAATCGTTGATCTCTTTTTGTCATTATAGATTAGTTTGTATTTTATATAAATAGAGTCATACAGTATTGGTCTTCTGTATCTGGCTTCTTTCACACAGCATTAGATTTATCTCAGAGTTGGGTATATATGATGGACATTTTTAAAGCTAGAACTTTAAAGATAATTAAAATAGAGTCAAGGGCTTCCCTGGTGGCGCAGTGGTTGAGAGTCCGCCTGCCGATGCAAGGGACACGGGTTCATGCCCTGGTCCGGGAAGATCCCACATGCCGTGGAGCGGCTGGGCCCGTGAGCCATGGCCGCTGAGCCTGCGTGTCAGGAGCCTGTGCTCCACAGTGGGAGAGGCCACAGCAGTGAGAGGCCCGTGTATTGCAAAAAAAAAAAAAAAAAAAAAATAGAGTCAAGAGAGAACAATACAACCACATTTTCTAAGCCTATGCTCAACACATACGCACTGGGTTCCTGTATTTCCACCATCATCCACCTCCCCCTCCTCATGTCATCATCATTTATTCATATTTGCATAGCACTTCATAGTTTGTTCACATTTACCCAGTGAATTATATCATTGCTACTCCTGCTTTATAGATGAGTCACCTGTGACTCAAAGAGAATATGATTTATTAACTAGAAGGAGCTTTGCCAGAGGTCTGGGAGGCATTCTTTGCAGAAGTGGTTCCACATGTTGTCTGCACTTTTCAATGATCTGGGAGCTTGGCCTTAGAATCCCACCCCCAGAGACTCTGACTTAGTTGGTCCCAGGTGCAATTACATTTAAATATGCAGCCAAGATGGTATGGCTTACTTTCTTTGACTGTTGCTTTTGGAAGATTAAATTAGTTGTTTAATTGTGCCCCTAGTGGGGAAGAATTAGAAGACCAAAATACTCTCCCTCTGTGTGTGTGTGTGTGTGTGTGAGTATACTTTTTTAACCAATTGAATCAAACATCCCCCAGTAACTGTTGGTATTATACTACAGAAAAGTTTTCAAAATGGTCTAGGTGAAGCAATGGATTCAGGTAAATTTTAACCTATGTACTCAGGGAATTTCTAGAATAGAAATGTTTGTACCATTAAGTATCTAATAAAAATCCACGTGTTCAATTTGCCTTAACTCATTATTAGCATCTCCAGCACAAATGTATGCTAGAAATATGTAGAGTCTGGACACTGCCTTATAATCAACATTGGATGAGATGACTGGCATCTCAGTGGGAAGAGCAGGAGGAAGGGAGAGAGGATCCCTGGATATTCTGCTTGGTTCTTTCAAAGTACGCTCTAGGATAGGGGTCCTAACTGATATGCCCCCAGATGCCGAATACCTGATGGCAGTGAAATATGTAGACATTAGAGCAAATTTTCTATTTAAGGAAGAGAGGGAGCTGCTACTCAGGTCCAGCCAATTGCTACCACTACAATATTGGGCAATAATTCTCAATTTTCAATAGGAAGTAGAGATATGGAGTTTTAAGTAAAACTTCACAATTATAAAATGTTGGCAATTAATTCTCATTTAAACTAAATAAAACACATCTTGCAGGCCAAATTTGAGTCTGCACCAGTTTGTAACTTCTGAAGCTCTAGAATGGAAATTTAGGTCATCTAAGATTCATCTTGTAGAGGAGAAAAAAAGTTTCCTCAACCCTCTTTGGGTCCCTGGTTGGGTCTGAAAATTAATCTGATGACAGGTTAACATGAGAAAAGCATACAAATTTTATTGAATTTTTACATGTAATACATGTGCGATTTCACAAGAGAATGAAGACCCGAAGATGTGACTAGAGCAGGAAGCATCTAAACTTTTTAGATAAAGAAATAATAACTTTGTGAAGAATTGACAAGACAGAGAGATTTGGGTTAGGGATAGAAAAAGGTGAAGAAGTAACTAGGAAGATAAGGTTTAGTTAAACAACATTTATTTATACAGAGTTCTTGGCCCCAAATTTTAGTCTCTGGTAATAAGAATGTCTTCCTTCCTCCAGGTGCAGGGAGGGTATCTTTCACCTGGGAGTTTTATGACCTGTTTCAGGGAAGAAGGGTGAGAAGGTGGGGGAGGTCAGAGTGAACTTCCTGCCTCTGCCATTTCCTCAAACCCCTTCAGCTTAAGATATTAATATGCCAAGGTGCTGTATTTTGGGGTAGTGTGTCTTGAACCCCATCATTCTTCTGTCTGAAACTTCCCTCAAGAAGTTTCACAGTCCAGAAACTGAAGGAGTAGATTGTCCCATAACCCAATGAACCAGTCCCTCAGCCCTGGACATTTGTATGAAAACAAACAAACAAACAAACACAAGCTAATGGTTAGAACAAACTATAAACTCAGTTTTTGAGTCTAGAGGGCAGCCAGTTGAGAAGATTTCTAGATGTTGGAACTCCAAGCATCTTCAGATGGAGTGAGAACAGGAAAAGGTAGCCTGACACTTCCCTGGTTCATAGTTTGAATGTCTCTGGGGATGTCATCAGGTGTTCTGGTGAACTCTCTGAGAGACCTACACAGCGACAGGCACAAAGATTGTCTAGTATGAGCTATGGCAGTACTTTCTCTGAAGTTTATATCAAGTTGTCCAGCTTTAGCTTTGTCCAGTTTCGGAAAAAGGGCAGTTTTAGTTCTCAATGATTCCAAATCAGAAGGATGGGTGAAAAACTGGAAACATTAATTTGGGGAATTGTAGCCAGATATTGGAGAAAACTAAAAGAATTTAAGACTCAGTCCAGTGTATAGGTAGATAACAAAAACTCAAAGACAATGAATAGGACTAGAATCTGTTATCCATGAGGGTGTGTTATGACTTTCCAATGAAACATATTTTTTTCTCTACAGTCACCCTCATTTCTATCAGAAATAACCAAAGTAAGACTAATTTGTTTGTGAAATAAATCTAGTCTCATTAAACTTGGCCTGATTATTTACTTAAGTACAGCAAGAACAGTGATAACCATATAGGCTCCTTTAATGTTTACTTTGCTGGAACTTTTCATAAAGAAGCTCAGATCAGACTTTTAAAATCCTCTCCAGGCTAAGAAGACAAGCCAAGAACTTGCCATCAGACTTTGTATAAAATTCCTATAGATTTGGGTTAATTTCTCTCTTTAGGTCCCCCAAATATCCTGAGATTTCTGGGTCTGCCAGGAAGTGACTTTCACCTGGTAAAGCTGCTGGAAACCCTGTAAACAAGGTACCAGGCCACTTTTTCCAAGGAACTTCATTGGCTCCATAAAGTCAACCTTAGATCCTTAAAGTTGTCTGCTCATATCTGATTCTATGAACATTCACAAATATGACATTCTAGTCAAAGCCTTGGTAATATAACCAATGTTTCCAGCTGTGTCCTGTTGCAAGGAGAACAGATTTTTATTGAACTTATGCAAATAATTATATTGCCATAAATCTAAGAATAACCACTAAGGGTTTTCAAATTTTGGAGGGATCAGGTAGGGAGAAAAAGTAATTGTTTCATCTTTGTTCATAAAGGTATGCTTTACAAAATTGCTCTAAGTCATAGATAGCTGAAGAGAAAAAACAGTTTCCTTAAATATGGAAAGCAAAACATTAAGGAACCAGCAAAGTTTTAAAGAGAAAGTAATAAAGAATTATAACTCATCAGTTTATTCAGTCCCATGTAATTAATTTTTCTTCTGCTTGGTTTTCTGTTAGCCATTTTATGAATCCATCAGTTTCTCCATTAGAGTTTTGGAAATTTTTACTCAGTTGAGTGATATGATCTTAACGTTATCAGAAACGTATACTTGTTAGAGTTCTTTCCATGGATCACCCTTAAGACAAGCACTTCTGCAAAAGCATCAGAGTAAAACAATAACTCTCTGTAAATGACAAAAGACTTTAAAATGACCATGGTTAAACATCTGATGAGAGTTTATTATAATGCAAAAGAAAATAAAAATTGGTTATTTCTGAGACATATGACATTTTAAGATAATAACTAGAATTATGACTGATAATGTTATACCAGGATATAGGTTTCTAGGAATGCCATATAATTTCTGGAACACATATAATAACATGTACCCATACAAATATAGCCTAAAAAGGTTAAAAAATCCCTTCTTATTTGACAAAGCTTCCCATGTAATTTAACATATCAAGTGAACCTAATTAGTTTGGTATCTCTCTCTCTCTCTTAAAGGACAGAGAACAAATTACTGAGATGTTCCAGGGGCCCTCTGGAAAATCCCAAAGTTAGTCTGAGGTCAAGAAGACTTCATTTAGAATTTAATTTGGGGGTAAATTTGTCAAAAATATCAAATAGGATCATGTCACTGTGAAACAATACATAGTGATCCATTTAACTCAAGTTAAACAATTTCAAAGGTAAATATAGAAAGTTACATAGTTGTAAAAAAAAAAAACCAAAACTTGACTCTTTAAGTAGAGAAGACTCAGTTGTCTTAAGTAATCAAAGATGTGGTGAAAACAAACAATTCCCTGAAGCCCAAGGAATTATTCTGATAAAACACAAAATCTTTGCTTTTTGGGTAGATTACCCAAAAGGTTAAAAGCCTTTCATGATTTCTTATCAAGAGGAGACCAATAGTCCAATAAAATGTGTCCTTTTAGGGGTGATAAGACCCAATTCTAGTTTTGCATCGGTGTACTTTTTTTTTTTAAAGCATCTTTATTGGAGTATAATTGCTTTACAATAGTGTGTTAGTTTCTGCTTTATAACAAAGTGAATCAGCTATACGTATACATATATCCCCATATCTCCTCCCTCTTGTGTCTCCCTCCCACCCTCCCTATACCACCCCTCTAGGTGGACACAAAGCACCAAGCTGATCTCCCTGTGCTATACAGCTGCTTCCCACTAGGTATCTATTTTACATTTGGTAGTGCATATATGTCCCTGCCACCCTCTCACTTCGTCCCAGCTTACCCTTCCCCCTCCCTATATCAAGCCCATTCTCTACATCTGCATTTTTATTCCTGCCCTGCCCCTAGTTTCTTCAGAACCTTTTTTTTTTTTTTTAGATTCCATATATATATGTGTTCACATACGGTATTTGTTTTTCTCTTTCTGACTTACTTCACTCTGCATCAGTGTACTTTTGATATTAAGGCCAGCTTGACCACATAAGATTTCCTCTCTCTCCTTTCTCAGCTCTCTATATTCATTCAATTTGTCCTTTATTCTCTTTCTGAACAACCAACATTTTTACTTCAGGACAAAATTACTGTTTTCCCTTAATAAAAACACATCTCCATAATTCATACCTTTAACCACATTGTACTTTTCTTGCATACAGAGTCATTCACTTATTACTTCCAGTAGCTTTAATTACATATATTAGAATTCTTAACTCTTAGAAATTTTAATTTCTAGTGAAAACTAGGAAGCAAGCAATTGTGAACTGTCTGTTACATATGAACATTCTGTTGATTGGAAAATTTATGAAGGTATTATTTCATAATTTCTGGAAGTATACATTTCCTCATAGTACAATTTTTCAGTGCGGCACAAGACATGTTTACTAACAAATTCAAATACCTTTAGTTCCTCCGTGTTAGGAAGAAAAAAGTCAGTAAACTTATGTTCAGTAATTAATGTTTCAGTATTTTATCTTATTCAGAAATGATCTAGATATCCAATGAATTTCTATCACTTAACTTAGTATCAATTTAAGGTTTCAAGTTAGCAAAAAGATTTTAGAAGCTTTTTTTTCTTTTGCTGTATTTCTCACCTGTGACTCATTTATTTTTTTAACTGGAAGTTTGTACTTTTTAATCTCCCTCATCTGTTTGGTGAGGAAGTTATTTTAAAGTAGACATATTTTATAAAATATAATTATTGTTGAAAAGTTCATTTATAAACTTTTATCACACATTTATTTAATTCACTTGTTCTTAATTATGTTTAGATTACTCATGAACATTTTATGAGACACTAGACAAGGTTAGCTGTTATCTTGTTATTTTTCTGGTTGACAAACGTTATAACATATATATATATATTAAACAAGCATAAATGTCATAGAAACAAAGAATCTAAAAATTAAACATACAGCTTCTCTCTTTTTTTAACTACTGTGCTTGGCAGACATTAAACAATGTATTTTTAATGTATGTTTTACTTTTAGATTGAATTTATGGTTTTTATCATCTTAAACATCTAGTAGAGATAATATGTTTTTTTCACTAGTAAACCTAGGTAGAAAAAAATTGTATGATTGCATTATATTTAATGCTGACAACTCTAAAGTTATGCCTTTTTTTTCAACAATTTAAAAACTAGCTTTATTTACCAAAGATTATTCCAGATCATGTGAATGAAGCTTTGAATTAGTTTTTATGTTTCTGAGAGTTTTAGGAATACTTAATTTATGTGAGTGCTCATTTATATTTACACTAATTTGAATAGAACTCCTTTGAGAGATTTGATAAATTAATTTGGTGATAACATTGGGAGGTAGGAAAATATCTCATATCTATAACATACATATATTGACACAAATAAACATACAGACAGATGCAAACAGAGATCTTATAGCTTTGGTTTTTAAATTTTAACCACGTGTCAGGTACATTAATACAAAACTCATTAGTTTATAGAGAATCCAAATTGGCAGATAGAACAAATTATGGTTTTCCATTCATATGGCTAAACTTTTTACTGATATTTGTGGAGATGACTTTTAAGATTTGTATCTGCCCTTAACAAGTAAACTTATGGAGGCTGTGGACTAGATTTTGAGTAAGGAAGCTTTTATAATTTTTTTTTTTTCAAAGCCTCTTTTCCTTTTTTTCCCCTCACTCTCAGGTGGTTGTGAACAGTGTTTTAGCTATCTCCTGGGATGTTTACATTTCAAAAACATGGTAAGAGTTACATCTCTGAGGGACAGAGAAAAGATACAGGTTTTCTCTTAGATGGAGTTTTAGGACATATCTTTCTATTATCAGAAATCTAGGGTAATCACTACTTAAATTTTTTCATCTTTTTCTTGAATACAGGACAGTTCTGTTTCCAACATCCTGATCTTTTACAATATCTGCCAACATTTTGTGTTAATATCAATAGAAGAGGTTTGGGGATTGGTAAGGTTTAGTGGACTTTTGCTTTTACAGCTGCATTTATGGTTTTGTGAAGCCTCAAATCATAAGACAAGGACAGCTGTATTTTAATTCCTCAAAGAACTGGTTTGCAGCCTGAATGATATCAAGGGGCTGACCTGCCTATTCGACTACATTATCTTCAAGTTGCTTCCTTATATCAGGTGGAAGATTTCCAACTAAGATGGAAATGGAAAGATTTCTATGTTCTAGATTTAGAGCTGTGTGTCTTTGGAATGTTTTCATAAATCATTCCACAAAGCCTTCACGTGTTTTCTTTTCCTGTGAGTACAGAGCTCCATTTCTGCTTAGGAGAGGAGGCCTTCACAAAAACTGTTCCTATCAGGCTCTGAATATCAACCTCAAATTCTGTCAACTTCTGACCATAAAGCTCTTTAGAAAAAAAAAAAAAGTTTCAAATATTTAAACCAAAGGTATATTTTATCAAGTGACTCAAAACCAATACTTAACCATGGATGAAGAGGTGTCCCCAAAGAGGGTGCAAGAGATGCAGCCTTCTCAAGATCCAAAACCACTTCCAGAGATAATTGTTGGGCTGCACTCTACAGGCCCACAAGGCCTATGTTTGTCCAGCTTCAAGACTAAAGAAAGAGCCTGGAGTCAACAACAGAGACATCAATGGTTTAATGGATGGGGGAGCTTATGCATCTGAAGCAAGGCCCTGGAGCGATACCCCACTGTGTGCAGCAGATGGAGGGCAGGATGTGGTGGCAGTCTTTGCTCGAGGTGGGGGGAGGGGTAGATGGCCAACCATAGGGGGAATTATGTCAGGTTGGCTCATCAGTTTCCAGGAAAACCAGCAGAGGGGCACGCCCTTCACTGCCCCTTTGATAAGAACAGTCTTTAAGTGGGGCCTGGGGCACGTACGTAGGAAGATCAGTCTTGCGAGTAGCTTGTAGGTGAAGCAGGCACTGGTGAGCAGGGGATGCACAGAGAGCAAGAAAGCAACCATCTTGAGTGGCCTGACCACGCAGTAGCCAAAAGAAAGGAAACTTGGACAACCCCTCTGCAGAACTGGTAACAGCCGGGAGGACGCTAGCCACAAATGGGGCGAAACTACATTTCTGTACAGCCATGCCGGGGAGGCTTGCCATCTGACAGTTGGCCACCTGCAGAAGCAAGACCTGACACTTGCATGCCCTGATGGGCAGAAAGCCAAGCCAAAGACTCAGGACACAAAGCAAGAGACAAACAGGAAGGCAATAGCCGTCCCTGGGAGGGAAAAGATCAATAACCAGTGGGTACCCCGAAACCAAATTGGAATCAGAGTCACAATCTCAAGAATTAATTCTTGCAAATGTTTTTCTCCTGCCAGTCTGAACTGGGAAAGGAAAGGACCCTTATCATCTTCACCCAACTGGTCCCCCCAGGGAGAGGTTGAAGAGATAACTTGGCAAGAATTCTTCTGCCAGCTTTTGTCAGAGGTCTAGGATCTCTGACTGCAGCTTCCAGATTGAGCAAGGTGTTCCCCAGGAGATGGCGCCCCACGGTGGGTCCCAGAAACTGTAGGGGAGAAAAAAGTTTCCCTCAACCTTTTTAGGGTCCCTAACTGGGTCTGAAAATTAACCTGACAAAGACAGATTGAGAAACGCATACACATTTTATTGAATTTTTCCATGTACACAGGAGTCTTCACAAAAGAATGAAGACCCGAAGACGTGACCAGAGCAGGAAGTTTCCACACCTTTTAGGCAAAGAAACAACAATAGGTTTGTAAAGAATTGGCAAGTCAGAGGGGTTTGGACCAGGAGTACTAAATGGTGAAGAAGTAACTAGGAAGGTAAGGTTTAGCTTAACGAGGTTTGTTTATACAGGTTTCTTGGCCCCAAATTTCCAGTCTCTGGTAGTAAGAATGTTTTCCTTCCTCCAGGTGCAGGGAGGGTATGTTTCACCTGGGAGTTTTATGACCTGTTTCAGGGAAGAAGGGTGAGAAGGTGGGAGAGGTCAGAGTGAACTTCCTGCCTCTGCCATTTCCACAAACTCCTTCGGCTTAAGGTATTCATATGCCAAGATGCCATGGTTTGGAGCAGCATGACCTGAACCCCATGAATTTCTTGGCTGCTATCCATTCCTCTGTGGTGTCGCATCTTCTGCCAACATTCTGTGGGTTGTTATCCCTGGAAAACACATACTGGCCAAATAAGGGCACTTGAAATAGTAGATAATATTTTGCTTATGCTTTTCACTTTTCAAATAATTTTTATATGCATTGTATCCTTTAATTTTTGAAACAGCCCTATTATGTAGGCGCTGTAACCATCTACATCATCTACATTTTACGGACAATGACACTGTGACTCAGAGAGATTCTTATTCCCACTTTATTTTGAGGCTTACTTCGATCGTGCAAATGTATCCACTCATTAGATTGTAATTTATACATGTATACATATATATATATATATATATATATACATATATAATGCTATGGTTGTAAATTCACCAAATGAAGAAATTCTCCACTGACCTTTCCAGCAAACTGCTTAAGGCCATTTGGTAAATAAGGAGCTCAATCTTTTGAAAACGTCCTTCTTCCTTTTTCAAAGATGACATTGGCGAATAGGTAAATATTTTTTACAAAGTATAACTAACAGAAATCTACTATAAAAAAAACTATTTATCTCATCCCATGACAAGGCAAAACTCTATTAACAATCAATATGAAAATATAACTTGAAAGAGCTTTCTATCATATGTGAAGTTGCCAGTGAGATTACTAGTATCAAATAGGAAAAAAGCATAATTGTTCTTTCCTTCTTTGTGTTTTTTTTTGCGGTACACGGGCCTCTCACCGTTGTGGCCTCATCCCGTTGCGGAGCACAGGCTCCGGACGCGGAGGCTCAGCGGCCATGGCTCACGGGCCCGGCCGCTCCGCAGCATGTGGGATCCTCCTGGACCGGGGCACGAACCCATGTCCCCTGCATCGGCAGGCAGACTCTCAACCACTGTGCCACCAGGGAAGCCCCCCTTCTTTGTGTTGTTAAAATACTTTTTTCTGATTTTCCATAATGATCATGCATTGATATTACATTTATAAAATAACTCCAAGCAAAGAAATATAATTTGAAACAAACTTTGTTCCAAAAATTGCTGGGTTTTTGTTCTTTCCTGGTCTCAGCTTTTGAATTTATCAACTGGCTACTGCATGTTTCTGTTTGTTCATCCTACTCTCACTTGAAATCAACATTTTTTAAACTAAATTAAATTTTCTCCCAAACAATACTGCTTTTCTTGGCATCCCTATTTCTGTCTCCTTTTCACTCAAGTCCCAAACTCTGGAATTTTTTTCAGCCCATCTCCAGCTACTCATTTCCTCCTCAATGTCTTTTTGTCCAGTGCGTGTCTTTGTTGCCACAACTTGACATTTTCTCCACATGGAATTCTTATTTAGGGGCTCTCTCACTTCTGGTTGGTATGCCACCACTGCCGGAGTAATTTTCCAAAATCATTTATTGGTTCATGTCACTTCCTTGCTCAAAAATTAATTTCATGACTCGTTAGAAAAACAGCTATTCCAGGTCTAAGGCAGCATAAATTCAAACTGATCTTGGGACATCTTGTGCCAGGAAGCAAGGAAGTGTTCAAAGAATGATAGGGGTATGTTGAAGGGTACAGGAATTGACTTGAAGGGATGTTCCCACTGGTCATATTTGAACCATTTGAGCATCGAAAGGAATAATAACAATTATGAGTTATAACATAATGAATTAGAAAATCCGTGCATCCACAATAATACAGAAAGAGAGGGGCAGAGGAGAAAAACGGGACATAGAAGTTCTTCTGTACAGAAAAATGATAACTTACAAATGCAGGAGAAATGAAAAATTAGAAAAGCAGTACATTACAACCACTTATTGTGATAATCGGTGCTCAGTGAACATGAGGATCATCAGTAGATGCTAAATCCATCTGTTGAAATGTCTTTAGGGAACAAGATATGACACTGTCTCAAAATATTACCTCACAAATTACTTCCTAATTGCAAAGTAGAAAATGTACATTTGTAGATCTGAAGGACAACACTTTAACCAAGAGATCAAATTTAGCATCATCAGTAGCAGTCAGAGGCCCATAATGTACCCACGCCAATCACCTGTTCTTGCCAAAGTGTTTAATCCAAGTCCAATTGTGAGGAAACAATCGAGAAAGCTCTGAATGTGGGACTTTCTACAAGACAACTGGCTGGGATTCTTTAAAAACAATTTAATATCCTGAAAGAAAAAAGGCAGCAAGACTAGTGTAGATTAAAGGAAACTAAAGAGATGTAACCTTGTGCATAAACCTTCATTGGATCCTGTACAAAAAAGGAGAAACAATTGCAGAATAATAGAATATCTTTATTCTTGGGACATAAGTGCTGGTGCGTTTAGGGGTGAGATAGATATCCCAATGTCTGCAACATACTTTCAAATGGTTAAGTAACAAAAATGTAAATAAATATATGTGTTTGTCAATGAACATATACATACCGAGAGAGAGGGAGAGAGAGCAAGCAAAAATGGTAAAATAGTCACAAAAGTTGAGTCTAAGAAAAAGGTAGTATACTTTCAACTTTTTTGTAGATTTGAAAAAACTTTTTAATAAAAGACTGTGGGAGAAAAATCCACTTACCCTGAAGGATGAAGTCCAGTCTCCTTGATCCAGCATCCAAGGCCACCTTCTGCCTGGATCTCCCGAGTTACACTCACGTTATGTGATATAAGGGCTGGATTGAGTCTTATCAGCCCTGCTTTCTCAGTTTTAGCACCATGCCAAGCTTCTCCCCTCTACTCATCTGTAGGAATCCCTTTTAGATCAGATCAATCTACTTAGTCTCACAACTTACCTTGTATGGATCTGTTGGTGAACATTGCTCATTCTTTCTACTCAAATGAAAATACCCTCCTCCTCATCAATCCCATGCTCACTTGAGTATAAACATGCCCATCTAGGCTATCACATGATATTTCCCCACATATTCCTGTGTGCGAACATATTCAAATATCATCTTCATAAGAGAAAAACAAGGATCGTAGCTTTTGATTCTTAGAGAACCCACCCTACCTAGAAAATAATATGTCTTCAGTAAAGAAGTATAGATTGATTGATCACATCCTTTCATTGCATTTATGTATGAGTTGATCATTATTTTGATATCAAAGCTCCAGAAAAAAAGGGGAGAAATTTAGTAAATTAACTAATTTTCTCTATGGAATGCCAAAGAAAAAAATCATTTAAAAACCTATTTTTAAGATCAAGTGGGTTTGGATTAAATGTTCCCTTTTTTTCTGTGGACATTTGTTATTACACAGGCTGCAGTAGGCTTGGATGACGAGGGGAAGTTACCTATCTGATCACTTATTCACAATATCCCCTTGTCTCATTCTATGGCGCTAACCTCCTTCTATGTTTAATTTAGACACTGCTGTCGATGATCTTTTCTGCCCTTGGAATTGCTTTCTCTGGATACTGCCTGGTCATATCTGCTTTGGGCCTTCTTCAGGGCCCTTACTGCCGCACCCTTGATGGCTGGGAGTACGCCTTTGAAGGCACTGCAGGACGGTAAGGAATAATTCCCTGATTTGGGAGGAGGTCTGAAAGTCAGAAACACCTGGCTTCATGCCCATACTCATTTTCCATGATCACTTGGCAGTTCTGTGTGTCTACCTTAGTCCAGAATGTTCCTAATAGTTTACTAATATCCAGACCAATTTGTTCCTACACAGAACTCTGTTTAGATCTTTTTTTTTTTTTTGGTACGCGGGCCTCTCACTGTTGAGCCTCCGGATGCGCAGGCTCAGCGGCCATGGCTCACGGGCCCAGCCGCTCCGTGGCATATGGGATCTTCCCGGACCGGGGCACGAACCCGTGTCCCCTGCATCGGCAGGCGGACTCTCAACCACTGTGCCACCAGGGAAGCCCCTGTTTAGATCTTTTTTTCTCCAGTCTTTTAATGTCACATGCATTCACTATTTTAAGGCTGTCGTGGACATTTCCGAATGAAAGGCATGTTTCTGCCATACTGCAGAACAAGGCTTCATCGTTATTGGGGTCTGGCAATTGCTGGAGCTTGGGGCTTGGGTGGCCCTGGGAAGTCAGTCTTGTTTTGTGGCCAGGTTGGACATGGAGTCTGTTAGAGATGTGAAAGGGCTTGGCTGGGAGAGAATCACAGTGCCCTTGGATGGTGCCATATGGAGCTATACCATTAGGGGCCACACGGAGGTAGAACCAGGCAAGGTGAGCACCCAAGTGAGATCCAGGGACATGAGTAGGCGCAGGAGTTTGTGGAAGGAGCCAAGAGCTTATCGAGCATGTACTGAAGAAGAGTCCAAGGGGTAGCCTTACTCTGAAGGCTGGTAGTGCAGTCAAGTGTTGAGGGACCCAGTCCTGGATCACAGAATGCCTCACACTGGCATTGTGCTGGCTCATGGCCCTACCAGCTCGGGAGGGAGCAGGGCCCAGACAGAGATACAAGAAGATCTACTCAATCTCTCCCTGTCTTGTACTGCACAGACAATTCCAATGGAATAAAATGAGGAAGTGTCAGTACCATTTCCTGGGGAAGTTACACTTTCTTCTCAAATCCCCATGGCTGGCTCTATTGTTCAAAGCCCACATCCATTTGAGGTTTTACCTGCTCACCTCAGCCTGCACAGCACAACTGCTTCTGTGTCCATAGCTGCCTTTGTTCTAAAGTGTCCATGAGGTACCCCATGCTGTGAGCAGAGCTCTCCCTCAGGTCAGGAGAACCTAGAAAATTACTTCAGGTCTTTCTGAACACTTGGAGGAGACACTCCTTTGGGATTGAAAGGGCCCAGGAAAGGGGACCCTAATGTAGAAAGTGCCACTGGGTACAAAGAGTGGTTCTTTATGCCACCAGCCCCTAAGCTTTTCCCCACCCCCAAAACAAGTAAGCCTCCAATTTCAATGCAGGAATCTCAGGCTGCCCACATGCCTCTTCATTCCTCCTTTAAAGTTGCCCTTGATATTTGTATTCACCCGATTCCAGCTCTATAAAAGTGTTTAGAGGTGAAAAATTGGAGGCCATGAAGGGAAACTAAGTTTCTGGGCCCCTAAAGAAGTTTCCAAGGCTTGGTGAATGCAAGGTGGAACAGCTGTTAATGTTGAACAAACCAGCTGAAAGTTGCCCAAATCACCTCTTCATATGTACATTTATTCAACAAATATTTATTAAGCGCCTACTATGTTCCTGTCTTGGATTAGGTGCTAGACAATCAAAGATAAATTACACAGGTTCACTTCCCTCTAGGAACTCATGCAGATCTGAAAGAACATTCTGCTGAGATGGAAGCCTTAGAATGAACATTGCCCTTAGAGCACAGAGCTTCAGTGCTTGTAGATCTGGGTTGAAGTCTCCCGTCTCCTACTTACAAACTGTATGGCCTTAGACAAATATCTGGATATCTCTGAGCCTCCGTAAACTGGAGACAATAATCATTCCTACCTCACAGAACTGAAAATTAAACAGAAGTAAAGCACAGTTTAGATTTAATAAATTCTCGACATGCCAGGTTTTATTATTAAAATCATTACCTTGCATAACCTTCTATACCACATGATGGTCTTCCATCTGCCAAGCGGACAGCAAGTTCAGCCATTAAGTTCAGCCACTGGCATGGTGACCAGTGAGGATCCTGAATCAGTTTCATTCAACAAGCATTTGTTGATCTTTGCAATGCCCCCAGGCACTGCCTTAGGCCTTAGACATGGCCATTTAGACATGCATAAATCACAACAGTGTTCTCACAGTACACTGTGTAGTGAGGAACTAGATATACAGATATAGCTATAGATAGAATTATAACATAACGAAGTACCTGTTTTGTTAGAACGGTGTATGGAAATTGTGGAGAGAATGAGTATCAGGGCAAATTTCTCTGTTCCTTCCAGACCCTGATAGTGCACTTATGACTCATTCCATTTATACAAGAAGAATAAATAGCACCGTATCCTAGGAGAAAAAGAGAAATCCTGCAAGGCCTCTTGCTTTAAAGTGTTGGATGATCTGTGCAGAGTATACACTGGGAACAGTCTAGAGTAAGGATCTTGAAGGGATTAGCTTCCCTGGTGTCTGAGACTGAGTTAGGAGTAGGAGGGTGTATGAAGTGGGTCTAGGGAAATGATAACAGGAAATTACATCTGTATGGTGCTTTATAGGTTCCAAAGCATTTTTACATACATCTCATCAAATATTCACAATAACCCTAGGGTTAGATATTTTATACCCATTGTCCAGATCAAAGAGGTAAAATCCCTGGCCCAAGATCCTACAGATCCAGGAGTTCTGACTTCATATTCAGTGCTGTTTACCCCTTGAGACCTAAGGTCCATGAACAATACCAAGAAATTCTCAGAGTGCCTCTGAATGTCCCAGAGCATAGAGAATAAGAAATAAAGAAAGGGAAGAAAGAGAGAGTTAAGGACAACTTGGCTGGCACCAAGGTTGCTCGAATTGCTGTTTTGAAAAAAGGCATCTTGCTGTCAACAAGATATTTACAAACAGCTCTGCCCTGTAACTGGGCTTGATTGTTTTTGTTGCGGGGATTTTTTTTTTTTTTTTTGAGGAAACCAGTTTTTAATTTCAATTTAGTTCAACAAAGAGAGTGTCACTCTTTTTTTTTTTTTTTTTTTTTTTGCGTTATGCGGGCCTCTCACTGTTGTGGCCTCTCCCCTTGCGGAGCGCAGGCTCCGGACGCACAGGCTCAGCGGCCATGGCTCACGGGCCCAGCCGCTCCGCGGCATGTGGGATCCTCCCAGACCGGGGCACGAACCCGTGTCCCCTGCATCTGCAGGCGGACTCTCAACCACTGCGCCACCAGGGAAGCCCCGAGTGTCACTCTTGGAGAAATGCTAATGGCCATAGCTGACCTGGAAGTGGGCAAAAGACAGGATAATTCAGCACGGTTTTAAGACTATCTTAAACGTGGAGGTGGTTTAATTCTCAAAATCCTGTGCTACGCTAGACTGATTGAACCATTCAGTCTTTTGCTTTTCCACCTCATAATCTCAATCTTTTTAAGAGCTGCAGAACACACAGTGGACCCCAGACCAACAGCATCAACATCACCTGGTAACATAGAAACCCAAAGTCTCCACCCCATCCAGACCTTCTGAATCTGAAACTCTAGGCTGAGACCCAGCAATCTGCATTTTCACAAGCTTTCCAGATAATCTTGATGTATGCTCAAATTTGAGAACCATTGTTCTAAAAGGCTTTGGGACAGAATCTAAGAATAATAGCATCATTTCTCTTTGCTCTTTTACCAACCGTGTGATTTTATATCCAGTGCTAGCTCAGCCCTGTCCCTGACAGCCTAGGCTAACTTTTATTTATTTATTTATTTATTTATTTATTTATTTATTTATTTATTTATTTTGCGGTACGCGGGCTTCTCACTGTTGTGGCCTCTCCCGTTGCGGCGCACAGGCTCCGGACACGCAGGCTCAGCGGCCATGGCTCACGGGCGCAGCCGCTCCGCGGCATGTGGGATCCTCCCAGACTGGGGCACGAACCCGTGTCCCCCGCATCGGCAGGCGGACTCTCAACCACTTGCGCCATCAGGGAAGCCCAAGGCTAACTTTGGACTCCTAGGAAATGGGGAAATCTCTACCTCTCTTGGTATTGACATGTGTGGCCTTTCCTTGCTGTTGAACTCTTCAGTATGCATCTTGCCTCCTAAGTGAATTAGAATTGTCTGAGGCAGGCACCATGTTCATAATAAGCATAGCCCTGTGCTATGCATACTATGTGTTCAATTATGTATCTGAATAATTTTATATATTCATTCACATTTAATAATATTGTTCTTTAATCATATATATCAGTATCTTAATTTCCCAAACATATGAAACTTGTAGACTTCTTCCTTGGACCAAGTCTTTAGGCTTGGCCATGCATCATGTTGACCATTTCCTTCCTCTCTCTCAGTTTCCTTACAGATTCTAGCGTATGGATTCAGTGCCTGGAACCAGCACATGTAGTGGAGTGGAACATCATCTTATTTTCTATTCTCATAGCTCTCAGTGGTCTTCAAGTGATTGTCTGCCTCATCAGAGTAGTCATTCAGTTGTCCAAGATACTGTGTGGAACCTATTCAGTCATCATCCAGGTAACAGAACCCCACTGGCACCTGTACCTCTTCCATTTTACCCCCACTGTCCAGGACTCAATGGATCTTATTGGAAGGATTTTAGAATTCCATCATTTTCTTTCCATTCCTACTGCCGTCATGTTTACTCAACCTCTAATACCTCAATTTTTTCTAATATTCCAATGTGTCTGTTGGCTTATCTAAATGGATTGAATCAGTGGAATAACTATAAAATCATATTCCGTGTTGTATGGTGAAAACACCACAGGTGTTTTATTTATTTATTTATTTATTTTGCGGTACACGGGCCTCTCACTGCTGTGGCCTCTCCTGTTGCGGAGCACAGGCTCCGGACCCGCAGGCTCAGCGGCCATGGCTCACGGGCCCAGCCGCTCTGCGGCATGTGGGATCCTCCTGGTCCGGGGCTCGAACCCGTGTCCTCTGTATCGGCAGGCAGGCTCCCAACCACTGCGCCACCAGGGAAGCCCACCACAGGTGTTTTAAATGAGCAATGTTCTATGTAGAAATAACTCAAAGCTCAAAGAAATGTTACCATTTATTGAGAATGTCCCTGTTCATAAAATAGTCGAAGGCTCACAACCTAATCCCAGTGATATAATTTCTCTTTTGAATGCTGCTACATTCAAATAATCCTTCTTTATATTGAGTCATTAGTGAGTGGTTTTGAAGAAGAGAAATACGTCTTTATCCTGTTGAAACTACTTCTGCTTCATCTGCTAAAATATTAACGTTAATTTAATTATGGTGGAAACTGCTAAACCTATCCAGCAAGTCCAGGGTAAAGAGAAATCATGAATGAGACATCTTGTATCTTGTTTAACAACATATAATGTATAATACCTTTCCTAGTAGTTTCAAATAGATATTTTCCTATTCTATCATGTTTTGCATATAAACTATAAGTTTAAGTTGCTACTTGGATTATGGATTATTAATCAAGTCAAGTTTAGTCACTTTGTTTCTCTTTCTTTCTTTCTTTCTTTTTTTTTATAGCCTGGAATCATTTGAATAAGAACAACAATGTTTTTCTTTCTCAAGATATGGTCATCTACCTGTGTCAATTGTTTGGACTTGAGGGCCATATTCAGATGATGGCTTTTTTCTCCAGTTGGTGTTTATTGTCCTCATTGGAAGTGCCTTCCATTTAGAATTTTTTTCTAAGCTGTATGTGTCAGGATCTTCAGAAATGTTCATACCCTTTGATCAAATAAATCCAATTTCTATAGCCTATACTATGAAAATAAATAAGAATATAAGATAAAGCTTTATGCAACTACATATATTTGAAAATTATTTAATATTCTGGAAAATTAGAAATGCCCAGAAAGTCTAACTTTAGGGGAAGGATTAAATAAAATATGGTACATTAGTTGTAATATTATGTAAAATGATGATTTAAAGATTATGAGTAGTACTATGTGAAAAAGCAGTTTACAAATTTATGTTTACAGTATAAGCATAACTATCCAAAACAAACAAAACAAAACCAAATAACCAAAATACAGGATAAAAACTAAATCTAGATGGATTTACACAAAAATGTCAGCTGTGGTTGATTTGGGTCATAGGTGACCCTTCCTACTTGTCTATATTTTCCAAGTTTTCTTTATTATGTTTTACTATTAAAATACTTTTTGGGGGGACTTCCCTGGTGGCGCAGTGGTTGAGAATCTGCCTGCTAATGCAGGGGACACGGGTTCGAGCCCTTGTCTGGGAGGATCCCACATGTCGCAGAACAACTAGGCCCGTGAGCCACAAGTACTGAGCCTGCGTGTCTGGAGCCTGTGCTCTGCAACAAGAGAGGCCGCGACAGTGAGAGGTCCGTGCACCGCGATGAAGAGTGGCCCCCACTTGCCACAACTAGAGAAAGCCCTCGCACAGAAACGAAGACCCAACACAGCAAAAATAAAATAAATAAATTAATAGAACTCCTATCCCCAACAACAAAAAAACCCTTTTTTAAAAAAAACATATTTTTACTATTAAAAGGTTTGCTATTTTTCCAACATTTAAAGGAATACACTTTTTCCAAATGTTTTCCAACATTGACTATCTGTAAACATCACAGAATAACACTTCAATCAATGTTCAGTGGGGAAAGCAGTGAGATAGATAAGCCACAAAATGTTGTACACAAATTTATATAATCTAATTGAGCTCTTGGCATTATTTTTTTATTTTTATTTTTTTAACATCTTTATTTGCGTATAATTGCTTTACAATGGTGTGTTAATTTCTGCTTTATAACAAAGTGAATCAGTTATACATATACGTATGTCCCCATATCTCTTCCCTCTTGCGTCTCCCTCCCTCCCACCCTCCCTGTCCCACCCCTCTAGGTGGTCACAAACCACCGAGCTGATCTCCCTGTGCTAATTGGCCTTATTTTTTTACTTCTGGTGGTGAGTATGATGAGCTACAAGAAGTAGACTTGAAATGAATGAGCAGTCGAGGACATGCTCAGTGGGTTATAAAAAGTGACCAGTGACCAGTTGATACCTGTTTCATGGGGAGTTACCACTAAATATTTATTAAGAAAAAATTTTTAAAGTAAAACATTTATGAACTTTCTACTTATACTTGGCATGACCTTCTGGAGGACAGCAGTCATGTTTTATATTTTTCCATCATCCGTAGGGCCTAGCCCAAAGCAGACATAGGAGACACTCAATGTTGGACATTCATTCCAGGCTCTTCTGCTCCTCATGGCTGCTCTGCTGAGTACCTGTCTCCATCATGGACCCATTGGGCCTTAACACTTCCACCACTTCCCCATTGCCCTCCTCCATGGACACTGTCAACATTGCTCTACCAACACCTGCCTGGCAATGGTAGCCAGTAGTCTGGAGAATGCCTCTCTCATTGGTGCCTGCTCAACCTATAGCCTCCTTTAAGATAGCTGCCCTTGGGCTTCCCTGGTGGCGCAGTGGTTGAGAGTCCGCCTGCTGATGCAGGGGACACGGGTTCGTGCCCCGGTCCGGGAAGATCCCACATGCCGCGGAGTGGCTGGGCCCGTGAGCCATGACTGCTGAGCCTGCGCGTCCGGAGCCTGTGCTCCACAACGGGAGAGGCCACAAGAGTGAGAGGCCTGCGTACCCCGAAAAAAAAAAAAAAGATAGCTGCCCTGTCCATAGCCTTTGCTGAAGTGAGCATCTTGAAAGCAAGCCATGTTGGGTACCACAAGACCCCCATGACCAGGACTTAGCTGACAGAACTGGGACCGGCACCCAAGCCATGGGCAACCTATTGTGACTCTAGTGGCCAATGATTTAGCCTAAAGTGAAACACTGTCCAAATGAGATTGGTGGTTATTCTTGCTTGAAACTTTGAATTATGAAACCAAAACTGAAGCAACGTGGACATTGCTGCCAGGAAAACAATTAAAGGATAAGGAAGAAAGCCAGCCAGAGAGTATCTGATTACTCTGTCAAGCCCACAAGCTTGTCATATCCAGCATCCTCTTTCTCCAAAAGGCTCCTCAGTCCTCTTGTAAATGAACTTCTGGCAGGTCAACCCCACCAGTTTGTCATTAAGACTGTCTCCATTGTGTTTAGATTCATTATGGTACCATACATTGAGTGGACCATGAACAGATGTCAGCTGAATGACTCCACCACAGAACTGGAAACAATGTCTAACAACAGGGGCACAGTCAAATTCATTACAGTATCTCTATCAGTAAATCAAATATTAACACAGCCACCCAAATTTTGTATTTAAAAAGTATATGCTGATGATGCAATTTTAAGTAAAAACTGTATATAAATCTTTGTGCGCAGTGTGAACCCAAATTTTAAAATAACCATACAATTACATGTAGACGTATATAAACATTCAGATACATAGAAAAATGACTGGAAAATACCTAAATGTTAATGTACTATCCTTTGAACCTCAGGACAGGAAGTCTGGCTGCGATTTTTATCTGTATTTGGTTTGGCTTAACCATGTGCTGATGCTGTTCCTGCCCTCCTTTCTTTTCTCCACTGTTTGGATCTCCTAAGGGCACTCACTTCACTCCTGAGAGGTGGAGGGGGGCCATGGAGCCAGACTGTGACCCGGAGA
Organism: Mesoplodon bidens; assembly: GCF_964165515.1. Taxonomy (NCBI): domain Eukaryota; kingdom Metazoa; phylum Chordata; class Mammalia; order Artiodactyla; family Ziphiidae; genus Mesoplodon; species Mesoplodon bidens. Next base: position 131,341,964 of record NC_138161.1, read on the forward strand.
CTTTCAGCTTATCTTCTCCCAGGAACGTTCATCCAAGAGTGGCACAGTCGCCTCTCTGAATACATACTAGTTTATGCTCGCTATTGTTTTTTCTTCAAAAATAAACAACAAGGGGGACTTGGCAGTCCAGTGGTTAAGCCTTCACCTTCCAACCCAGGGGGTGTGGGTTCAATCCCTGGTCAGGGAGCTAAGATCCCACAAGCCTTGTGGCCAAAAAACTAGAACATAAAACAGAAGCAATACTGTAACAAATTCAATAAAGATTTAAAAAATGGTCCACATAAAAAAAATCTTTAAAAAATAAAAAATAAATAAACAACAGGGACTTCCCTGATGGTCCAGTGGTTAAGATTTCCTCTTCTAATGCAGGGGGTGCGGGTTCGATCCCTGGTTGGGGAGCGAAGATCCCACATGCCTCGCAGCCACAAATCCAAAACATAAAACAGAAGTAATATTGTAACAAATTCAACAAAGGCTTTAACAATGGTCTACATCAAAAAAAACTTTAAAAAAAATTTTTTTAAACCCAGCATACTTTTTAGGGATAGATACCCATGTAAAATCTTAAAATGATACAGAATAAAACAATTTACTTTCCAGGGGATGAGCTGTGTTCACCAAGGTAGATTCTAGTGTCACCCTGGCAGTTGGTTCCTGGATCTTTAACAATCAGTTGTGGATTTCATACAAAATGTTTTATTGAAAGTCTTGGGAAATTCTAGCTCAAGAAAACCCCCAAGCACAACAACCCAGAGACTCACATTAATATTGAGGTCTTTATCTCATTCTCCAAAATTCATCAGCCAGCTTCTCTGTAACCCAGATCTGGTCCTGCAGTTCCCTCCATGGCTTCGGATGTTTGAGCTCTGGTGGTGGTAAAGTTCATAACTTGTCACTCTAGGCACTAAGGTTAATATATATGAGCAATGCTAAAGATGTTTAGAGAAATTTATTTTTATCTGTAGACCAACTCGGGGGCCAGCAACTTCTGGACTCCCCCTCCACCCTTTTATCTTCAACGAGACTCTGGTTCTCTACTTGTAGAACCACTGCATCTAATGTAGGGATACAGCAGAAGGCACTGAATGGAAGTTGGAGCTCCGTTAGGCTGGGAGCTGAGGATTCCTTTGTAGATGAAGAACACAGAACCCTGATGATTGAGTACCACTGAGCTCTCTTGGCATCAGATCATGAGGCCTCAAGGATCATAAAGTTATTACTGAAAGACCAGAAAAAAGGCCCTAGAAATAAGCCTGAGAAATGAGCAAGATGTGGGATTCTCTGCCTCAGGGGACAGGACGAGGTACACTGGCTGACCCTGCAGCCCTAGGGAATCCATCAGGTCTACCATGGTAGGAACCTCTAGAAGTACAGATGCTGCCTGTCATGGAGGGGTCTTTCATCAGCCTTTCTGAACTGGAAAATGAGGCTCCTTTTGGTGTTCTTGGATATGACAGAGCAAGTTTCTACTCTGCCTCTGAGCTCTGGGCTTCCTCTTCACCTACTCTAGCAGAGGTAGATAGACCCAGCCCTAAGGGTAAGGGCAGAGAGATTGACAGGAAACATTTGCAAGAATCCTAGAGGCAGTTCCTGGTGTCTTGGGTCAGCTTCTGCAATACCATAAAAAACCCAAAGGATGAGTTCTTTTGGACCGGATGTCTAAGAAGATAGCCAGGGGGAAGGACTGAGGCAGACTAAAAGAGTCCAGGGGCTCAGCTGAGGTTAACTGTCATTACTTATAGGTTTTTGGAGTTCAGTGATCAGAAATAGGGTTTGATCCCTTATTTTAATGAATGATGAATAAATAATACTAAACTCATCTAGTGAAAGTATGTTTGGGGAATAAGATATGTATTCAATCTCAAAGCATCACCTTTGAAATTACTAATTTAAAAGCGGAAAGGTACCTTTCTAATGGAGAGATCTGGCAGGCATCACCTTCTTCAAGTGACCAAACTGAGTAGAGCAGACACGTCAGTGCCTACTGCATTTCCCCTTGGTTCACCCAGTAGGGCTTCTGCAGACAGTTCCAGGGCAGGCAGATGACTTTCTGCATCTCTCTACCGGAAGATAATCTCCAGGTGAAGGAGCACAGCTCCTGCACAGCTCACAGGGCAGGCCAGAAGTACTTGGGGGTTAACACCACATAATAACCTTCAACCACTGAGAGTTGGTAGATAAATTCCATAACTTCCTTGCCTTTCATTAGGATAATTCTGAGGGGGCGTATTGTTCAGTCTCTCAAAAATCCACAGCCGGAATGAGCCCTGGTTACCTAGAGCATTAACTCACTCACTTATTGGCTTTTCCTCCCTTCCCTGTCTCACTTCCTTACTCTCTCATTGTGCTTCCTGGGGTCACATCTCAAATAAACTACTTGTACCCAAATTCTTATCTCAGGGTCTACTTTTAGGACAGCCCAAACTAAGGTGTGTAACATTACCAATAACAGTGCACACTGACACAACGGTAAGTACATGATATTACACTATGTTCTTGCCAAAAAAAGTTTAAAAATAAATTATGTTTAAATAATTTTATGTTATTAATTTTAAGTTGAAAAAAATTTAAATGGTTTAAAAAAAAACAAGAAATCGTTAGCCTGAATCCAGTAATGAGGAAACAATCAGACAAATCCCGATTGTAGAACATTCCACAAAACAGCTGCCTAGTGATCTTCAAAAATGTAAATATAATAAAGGGCCAAAAAAAGTCAAGAAATTGTTCTAGAATAGTGAAGACTTAAGAGGCCTGACAACCAATTGCAAATATGTTCCTTGATTGGCTCCTGGGTCAGGAAAAGGAAGAAAAAAGAAGCTATAAGGGACATTATTGAGCTGGTTGGGGAAATTTGATAATGGACTGTATATTAGTCAAGTTTTTGGTATCAATGTTAAATTGGGTGTGATAATGATATTGTGATGATATATGAGAATTCCTTGTTCTTAGGAGATGCATGCTGAAGTATTAGGAGTGATAAATTACTTTTAAAGGATTCAGAGAAAAAATAAATATATAGAAAGAGATAAAACAAATGTAGCAAAAGGTTAACTATTGATGAATCCAGGTAAAGGGAATACACGTGTTCATTGCATTAATTATTCCTTCAACTTTTCTGTAGTTTGAAATTTCAAACTAAAAAGTGGGAGGGTGGCAAACAAAGAGTCTGTAAAACACAAAAATGAATAGAATACATGTGTATCAAAGGGCTTAAAAATGTGACTGTTAAAAGTGCCAGAACAGCTATTATTATGGTTTATATGTTTTAAGTATCTTGAAAGATGAATTCCAAGGAGAATAAATCCAAGTTTTTCAAATGAATCATTTATAAGAAAGAATTGATTCTGTTAACCCCTGAAGTCAGATACCCAGCTTGTATATAAAGTCCTTAAAGGGCTCTTTCAGAATCATTATTTCTTTTTCTCTAATTAAACTTTTCCATAAAAGAGCCAACATTGTCTTCTACCATTTTTATTGTAAGTATGAACCCAGTGATTGTTTAAAGTGACCTTTTATGATATCACTCTCTATTTGAACATTTCTTCCCATATGACACAAATATCTTTCCGAATCCATTGTGTCAATATATCTGTTACTCCGTGCTATAAATAGAATGCCAATCAAATGTAAATAATGCAGGATTTGAAAGTCACTAAAAGTAATGGGGAGCTACCCAAATCACACACAAGGTTCTGACAAATAAGGATCTGGCAGAGTTATGATAGGGAACATTTAAAGAAAAAGTCAAAAAGTATGATAACAGGTTATGATATCTAAAGAATGATTTGACTACTATAGATTAAGAGATTCCCTTAGATGCCCTCTAATATTTAGGCAAAATAACCCTACTTGTGAAAGTGCTGCAAAAATCAAAAGTGAAATGAAGGACTCCATATTGTGCTCTCTTAAAGTTTTGTCAATAAAAATGAAAGCATTTGGATCTAAACAACATCTTGATTTATTTTTGGTTGATTCTAAGATTTGGTGCAGACTTACAAGACAAATTAAAATTGTGTTAAATATTAGATTGAACCATTTGGAACTGTCATTTTTATAAATCAAAAATGTAGGGTTTAAACTAATATAAGATAAAATAAGATTATTAATTGGTTTGCATTTCTAACAATAAAATCCTAGTAAAATATTTTGTTTCCAGTTCCAAATGAATTCACTTTAAGTGGCTAATTTTTGGTAACAATTATCGTTGGTTATTTATCTACATTTGGGGTTACAGTGGCACTTGGAGGGCAGAGGTAGAATCCACCCACTGCTCGGAACATTGTTTCAGTGGGAGAAAAGTCATCCTGGGGTCCAAATAATGAATTAAAAACTAATTTTTGCAAGCAACCCGTTTTTTAACTGATAACATGCTGAAGAATTATGAATGTGACTTTGTTTTAATAAGATACACATCCAAATGTGCATATCCAAGTGAGTGTCAATATTTTCAAAGCCATCACCAGGGGAGCTTTCACAGACATTTTCATGATAGGGTCAAGGTTACAAACAGTTCTGTGGTCTTATCCTCTGGAATCTCCCTGAAATTCTGTGACAATAATTCCTTTTACTGTCTTTCGAGATGGTGAATAGTCATCCACTGAAGATGGGTTGGTTTTTTAGTAATGCAATAAGTAAACAAACTGGGCAATATATTTGAGGGCACACATAAGAAATGATGTTTATGTTCTTGTCTGGCCATATTTTACTTCTGGCTGTACCGTCACCCACAGGACCTCTTCAGTCATTATACTGCCCGATTTTTATAATGCCATTACCCCCTGAGCAACTGGAAAAGGCAAGGCATGTAGAAACTCTCCATAACTATTTGCTGAACGTTGAATACATGAATGAAGCTATGACTTCTTATATATGAGTGTCATTCACATACATAGTGAAGTAGAAATGGCTCACAGTTGGTAAATAAAGAAGACAAAAAAATTTTTTCCAGTACAGTTTTCTTTATTGATCTTGCTGTTTTATATCTCAGTATTTCTGGGCAGTTGAGTACCTCTGAGCTGTATCAAGCTCCCTCAGTTCCTCTCCCACAAGAGTCCTGATCCACTTCTAACAGCAGGAGTTAAGGCTCTGCTAGTTTAGATTAATCTAGTGGTTTAAAATTGTTCTGTTTTCTTTGAAGTACATTGATTTGCAAAATCACTGTTTGCTCATCCTTAAAGGTACAGGGAACCTTGATAGGCAGGACTAGTCAGCACTGTATTGTTATGGAAAAAAAAGATTTCTCATGCTGAATTGTGCATATTTGTATCTGAAAATAGGAAGTAGGAACATTAGAAAGGATCTGCAAAATGATGTCCACAGAGCCACTGGGTCCTGGTTCCACCAAGACATTGACTGATACCTTAATCTGAAAGCCATCAGCAAAGTTAGTAAAACAGTGAAGCAGAGTGACAATTTTGTGGATGCAAAAGAATCCAGCCCAAAACAACAAATGCTGGAGAGGGTGTGGAGAAAAGGGAACCCTCTTGCACTGTTGGTGGGAATGTAAATTGATACAGCCACTATGGAGAACAGTACGGAGGTTCCTTAAAAAGCTAAAAATAGAATTACCACATGACACAGCAATCCCACTACTGGGCATATACCCAGAGAAAACCATAATTCAAAAAGACACATGCGCCCCAATGTTCATTGCAACACTATTTATAATAGCCAGGACATGGAAGCAACCTAAATGCCCATTGACAGATGAATGGATAAAGAAGATGTGGTACAGATATACAATGGAATATTACTCAGCCATAAAAAGGAACGAAATTGGGTCATTTGTAGAGACGTGGATTGATCTAGAGACTGTCATACAGAGTGAGGTAAGTCAGAAAGAGAAAAATAAATATCGTATATTAACGTATGTATGTGGAACCTAGAAAAATGGTACAGATGAACCAGTTTGCAGGGCAGAAATGAGACACAGATGTAGAGAAAAAACATATGGACACCAAGGGGGAAAAGTGGTAGTGGGGGTGGTGATGGTGGGATGAACTGGGAGATTGGGATTGACATATATACATTAATATGTATTAAATGGATAACTAATAAGAACCTGCTGTATAAAACAAATAAATAAAATTCTAAAATTAAAAAAAAGAAAAGTAATCCAGCCTAAAAACTCATAATAAAGAGGAAAATGCCTGAGGTGTAGAGAGAATAATCCGCTTTCCCAACACAGCACGTGGATTAAGAACATGGGCTTTGGAGCCAGAAATGCCTTGGTGTTCAAATCCTGGCTCTGTCTCCAGCCAGCTATGTCACCTGGGCTGAGTCTTTCCTTCCTTCTGTTTTAATTGCCTCACTCTTGAGGTTGTCAAGATTAACTGTATTAAACTCATAAAGTACTTAACACAAAGAAAGCACCTCCCAAATTGTTGTTATTATCATTATTGTTGCTGCTGTTGTTTTCCTAGGCCACAAAGCCAGTTTCAGGGTATACTACAGTACATTCATCCAATAAATATCTATTAGGCACATGCTTTGTTCCAAACACTGTTCTAGGTGCTGTAGATACATCAACAAACAAAACCAACAAAATCCCTTCCCTTATGGAGCTTTCATTTTAGTAAGGACAGACAGGCAATAACCTATAAACCTGGTAGAGGGAAAAGTTTTACAGTAAATTAGAAGATGATATGTATGATTAACAGCAAAATAAAAAAGCAGGGTGGGTGCTTCCCTAGTGGTGCAGTGGTTAAGAATCTGCCTGCCAATGCAGGAGACATGGGTTCGAGCCCTGGTCTGGGAAGATCCCACATGCTATGGAGCAACTAAGCCCATGTGCCACAATGACTGAGCCTGCGCTCTAGAGCCCACGAGCCACAACTACTGAGCCTGTGTGCCACAACTACTGAAGCCCATGTGCCTAGAGCCTACGCTCCACAACAAGAGAAGCCATTGCAATGAGAAGCCCGCGCACTGCAATGAAGATTAAACCCCACTTGTTGCAACTAGAGAAAGCCCATGTGCAGCAATGAAGACTCAACACAGCCAGAAATAAATAAATAAATTAATTAATTAATTTTAAAAATTAAATTAAAAACAGTAGGGGGATCCAAGCACTGGGGAGAGGAGAAGTGGAGCAGGTGGCAATATTAAATCAGGTGGTCAAGATAGACCTCACTTGGAGTGTGACATTTAAGACTGGAGGGAGGCAAAAAAGGGAGCCATCAGGATATCTGAGGGAATAGCAATCAGGCAGAGGGAAGATAGCTCAAGGGCCTTATGTTAAGAGTGGCTGGTATGTTCAAGGAACAACAAGGAGGTAAGCCTGGCTGGAGCAGAGTAAGCAAAGGAGAGGAAAGTAGAGGTGAAAGAAAAGAGGTAATGGGAGCTGAGATCCTTAAGAAGCTTTGAGAGCCATAGAAAGGACTATGGATTTTACTCTGCAAGAAATAAGGAGCCATTGCAAGACTTTGAGTGGAGGAGTGACCTGATGGGATTTATATTTTTAAAGGATCACTCAGGGTTCTGCTTTCTGGGTTATAATCCTCAGTTTGGCTCAAATGAAATTTTCTTTGTTCTCCTAAAAAGAAGAGTATCACTCAGGCTGCTGTATTAAGAATAGACTGAGGGGAGGCAATGGTTGAAGTAGAGAAACTATTTAGGAGACTTTAGAGCACCCCAGAGGGGCATAATGGTGGCTTGAACCAGGGAAGTATATCAGTAGAGGTGGTGAGAAGTGGCTACATTTTAAACATAGTTTGCACAGGTGACAGACAGGATGTGAAATGTGAGAAAGAAAGAAGCTATGAATGAATCCTAGATTTTTGGCCTGGGTTGTTGGAATACTGAGGGTGTCATTAACTGAGATGAAGAAGGAAATGACTGGAATGGCTTTTGGGGGGATGAGCAGGATCAGTTCGTTTTCATAATTCTTATCCTTGTTTCTCTATAGGTAAGATATTTCCCCTTCTGGCTTCTTCCAAGATTTTCTCTTTATCTTTGGTTTTCTGCAGTTTGAATATATGTTTAGGTATAGGTTTTTGGTGTTGGTATTTTTTTTCCTTTGGTATTTATTCTGGTCTTTGGTGTTCTCTGAGCTTCCTCTTGGATCTGTAGTTTGTGTCTGTCATTAATTGTAGAAAGTTCTTGACCATTATGACTTCAAACATCTATTTTACTCCATTTCTTTCTTCTCCTTTTGGCATTCCAATTTTCTCTATGTTACATCTTTTGAAACTTTCCTACAATTCTTGGATATTCTGTTTTGTTTGTGTGTCTGTGTGTCTTATTGAGGTATAATTGACATATAATACTATGTTAATTCCAGGTGTACAACATAATGTGTTTTTTGTTTGTTTTTTTGTTTGTTTTCACTCTTTTTTTCTCTTTGTATTTCAGTTTTGGAAGTTTCTATTGACTAATCTTTAAGCTCACTGATTCTCTCCTTGGCTGTGTCCAGTCTAATAAAGCATCAAAAGCATTCTTCATTTCTGTTACAACGTTTTTGATTTCTAGCATTTTCCTTTGATTCTTCCTTAGAATTTTTATCTCTCTACTTACATTACTTATCTGTTTTTGCATGTTGTTTATGTTTTTCATTATAGCCCTTAACATATTTATCATAGTTATCTTGAATTCCCTGTCTGATAATTCCAACATTTGTGTCATATTTGAGTCTGCTCTGACCCTTCAGACTTTTTTCTTGCTTTTTGTCATGGCTTGTCATTTTTTGTTTAAAGAGGAAGATGTGGTATTGGCTTATGGATACTGAGGTAAATAGGCCTTTTGTATAAGGATTTATGATAATCCAGCTAGGAGCTGAGCTTGGTTTAATGTTTTTTAATGTTTGCTATAGCTCTAGGTGCCAGAGGCTTCAAACTTTTCTAGTGTCTCCTTTCTTTCCTTTTCTTTTTTGGTCTCCCCTCTTGACTTTGGGCCACCTTAAGTATATCTTCTTAGGGACACACTGTGTCTTGTGGCTCTTTCAATTGTAATCTGCTTTATTTATACTGGAGCACAGTGGTAAGGTATGAAAGAGGAAGAACATTCTATAATCTTCCAATAAATCTCAGTCTTTTTCTTTTTTTTTAAATTTCTTGGCTGTGCCGCACAGCATGTGGAATCTTAGTTCACCAACCAGGGATTGAACCAGCACCCCCTGCATTGGGAGCGTGGAGTTTTAACCACTGGACTGCTAGGGAAGTCCCTAAATCTCAGTCTTTTAGTCAGCCTCTGTTTCTCTCCTGTGACCTTCACAGGTGTTTCTTCTGGTATAGCGCCTTTCTCTCCCTTAGATGAACAGGAAGGCTATAGAGGGCTGGAATGAGAGACATATCCTTCTCTTATGCCTCTGGGAAAAGTCTCTGATCAAGTCTTCCCTCTGGAGAATAACCTTAGCTATGGAGAAGTCTCTGGGCCTATTTCACTGGTTTTATTTTTCTCCTTCCCCTTCCAGAGCCACGTGGGGATCTTTCTCAGATCTTCACCTTGAGAACCTCGTGGGGTTCCTGGAGATAAAGCCTATGAAAGTATGGCCCTTCCCCACCCACCAGCCTGAGCCTGAGGCTATGGCCTCCCGGAGTTTCTCACTCTGATGCTAGTCCATACTCAGCCTCCAGCAGTTCATTAGAATTACCTTTCAAGTGTTCCTAACATTACACTCCAGGGGCTTCTGCTCCAGGTAAGCAGATGTCTTCTAGATTCACCCGACTCTCCAGATGTGAGGATAGCAGTTTGCCCTACAAATTCCATTCTCTGATGGGTTCAAAAAAAGTTGTTGAATTTGGCTTGTCCAGTGTTTCTTGTTATAAGAATGGCAGTAATGGCTTACAAGCTCTTTACAAGTTGGAGTTAAAGCTAGAATTCTTAGGAGTTATTTGGGCATGTTGATTTTGAGGTGTCTGTTGGATTCTTGCTACTCCAGGCATGGTTATGCACCTGCAGCATTGTCATTATCAGAGAGCCAGTGCAGAAATGCAGACTTTCAGGCCCAACCCCAGAACTACAAAATCAGAACTTGTATTTTAAAAGATCCACAGATGTTTCTGGAGATTCATCTGCACATAGATGTTTGAGAAATACTGTATTAAACAATGAAGTGAAGATGTGGAAAAGACAACCATATGCACTGGAGTCTCGAGTTAAGCAGAGAGGTCCAGGCTGGAGACATAAATTTCTGTATTTTTGTCATGTCGTTAGTAGTTTAAGCCATGATATAGGTTTCTTTTTCTAGGGAAAATGAGTGTCAACGCATCTGTAGTTGAATAAGTTGTGTTTATTCCTCGTTGCAATGTGAGAGAACCCACACCATGGAGAACTTGGAGTATCTCAGAAAAAGTGTCCTAGAAAGGACTTGTTATAGGATTAGGACTAACGTTAGGTGATTTATGGGGGGGCATAAGGAGGTAGGGCTTTGCTCTGGATTGAATGCAGTGAGGAAGTAGGGGCAATTGTATGATTGGATGTCTTTATAAATCTTTTCTGTAAGGTAGGAGGGTTAAAGCTAAAGGTGTAATAGGTAAAGAAGCAACCATCAGCTATGGCCAGGATAAGGGAATGTTTGGTTATTCTAAAGGTTTGGACAATGTTCATGTTCCTCATGTGTGTTCAGACATTATTATGGAGTGGTCTTGTTTTTGTCTTGATTTATCCTGGTCACAGTGGTGTTGTCTGATATTGGTGTTCTAGAAATTGTGTATGTCCAACAGGAGAACACCAGGACTACCTTTGAGTGCCAGGCCCAGCTCTGGATGTCAGGGGTTGCTTTTCTCTTTCTCATCAGTCCCCAATATCTTCCCTCTATGCCCTTCTATGCCTTGTTTTGTGGGCATCTGGTCCTTCATGGAGTCTAGCCCATACTGTGAAAGCTTGCAATTTATATAGTCTTAACCTGCAAAGGACAGAGGGCTTTATCTGCACTCATCTGTCCCAGCTACTAGTTGCTCTACTTATTTAACCTCCTCTAACCCAGAGGAGTTCAAAGAGGTTAAATAGTTTTCCACAGAGTAGCCTAGATTACAAGGCAGAGCATTTAGTAGTAAGAGCATCCACCCGCCTTAAAGGCCTGTGTTTAAATTCTAGCAATAATACCTACTTGCTTTAGCAAGTTGTTTAAAACCCTCTAGTTCCAGTTTCTTCCTCTAGAAAAAGAACTTAATAAACTTCCCTTTCTGGATTGGCTGACACAATTAGACCTAGTGTTTAGAAAGCGGCTAAGGAAAATCTGATGGCCATTTCAACAAATGGTGGTTATTGGTAGAAGTAATAGAAAGAATAGAAATGGGTGTAAAAATTGCTGGCATCTTCCCCTTGTCTTTGAACTCCCCATCTTGTCCCCATATCATTTATATCGCATTGGTTTGCCTTATTGGAAGATATGGTTAGAATTATACATTCTGAGTAAAACTTAACATTTGTTGATAATATAGAAGTATATACTCTTCAATTATGGGAGCCAATTAGTAAGATCCCATGAAAGAGACATTTGAGTTGGAATCCAATGATTTATATTTGACTCCTGGCTCCATAACTGGGAAGTTTACATCCTACAGCAACTTACCTGACCTTCTGAGTTGTAGATACCTCATCTGTTAAACAAGTATGAGGGGTGGGAGCTAGGGGAGAGTGTTTTGAAGATGACTTTGGGTAATATTTTTCTTTTGTAAGGTATTTTACATATTGTAAAGCTTTTTACACAGAAAGTTCTATTATAATTCGGTCCTTATGCATATTTTTATGTGCTCAATTTATTCCTTAAACTTATTTTCAGTTATGGAATGGAAAAAACCAGGAAAGCATTCAAATTTCCCTCCAAGGTATTTGAGCTCATACCTTGGGACCCAATTCAGCGAAGCGTATCTAAATCAGTTGCCTTATGTTCTTGGGCTACCCACCAAGAATATAGTCAAATAATGGTGACCAACTTCAAATCCTGCTGTAGCAAAAGACTGATCTACTGAGGGCTATGCAGGAAGGGAAGGACAGGACTGCAAACATAATTTACCTATGGATGAGCCATAAAATACAACATTACCTAAGATGAAGTGCTCTCCTGACTCCCCCCAAAATAGAAGCCAGTCCTAGTCATTTGTTGAGAAGAAAAGAAAAGAACAATGAACTAACACCATTTTCATTGTCTCAGGGGAGGATGCTAACTTTGAATGCCTACATTGTGTCAGACTGGAAGAGGTCCTCACAGAAGCCCTGAGGTTTCATTATTATTACCTTCATGTTACAGGTAGGAAGGGACTGGAGTTTAGAATGATTATGCAACTCATCCCAAATCACGCAGCTAGTAAATGGCAGAGAGAGAATTGGAGGTAGATCTGTTTGAAGTGAATACATTAGACTTTCTTTGAACTTATTGGGGTACTTACTGAGGGAAAAATATCCCAGCTGAATGGCTCTTCTTTATTTCCAGAGTGAGAATTGGAGGTAGATCTGTTTGAAGTGAATACATTAGACTTTCTTTGAACTTATTGAGGTACTTACTGAGGGAAAAATATCCCAGCTGAATGGCTCTTCTGTTGTCTACATTCCAAAGTAAAATTAATGTTCCTAAAAGAAAGAGGAAGCACGTTATAGAATTTTGATAAAGGGACATCTGAAAACCCATTTAAGGCATCCTGTCCCCCTGCCTGATGGGTGGATCCTTCTACAGCAGCTGGTCGAGGTCACAGTGACAGGGAAGGTTATAAGGTTCTTACATACACAGAGAGAAATGTGGGAGGCTGTAGCGTCCAACAATTCCAGCCCGATTGGATCTCCTCACTTAGGTCAGAGAGCCCATCCCTAACTCCTCTCTTGTGAAACCCATCATGTCTGACCTGCATCTTCTCCCCACTCCTTTCAACTGCTTCCCAAAGGGTGCCAGATGTGAATTCCTTCCTCATGGCTCTCTTGTGGGTGATTGCTCCACCCACCATGGTCCCTCTAGGCCTAGCTTTTCTGAATTTCTTCCAACATCTGCTGGTGACATAAAAATCTGCCAAAGCAGTGGGCTGCTTCCCCAGCTTCCTCTTACAACCCTCCGAAGGATTCACAAATGTGAAAAACGTTGTGATATGACAGCCTGCATGTTGTGACCTGTGTAGAATTTAGCAGCTGTTGCTTATAAGGAAAGTATTTATAGCCTCATTTTTGTAATGCAAAAGAGAAAACAAATTGCAAATATTTTGTTGATTTTTTAAATCAAGTAACTGGAAATGTGCTCCCCTTATAAAAAAACATTTTAAGTATAATAATCCTCTCTCTTCTTCTCAGAACTGTATTTAGTTTATGTCCTTAAGTATGCATATTTATCTGTATGAACGCCCAGAAAAATATATACTTTGATCTTTTGTGTTTTAAAAAATAAATGGGGGCTTCCCTGGTGGCGCAGTGGTTGGGAGTCCGCCTGCCGATGCAGGAGACGCGGGTTCGTGCCCCGGTCCGGGAGGATCCCACATGCCGCGGCATGGCTGGGCCCATGAGCCATGGCCGCTGGGCCTGCGTGTCCGGAGCCTGTGCTCCGCAACGGGAGAGGCCACAACAGTGAGAGGCCCGCATACCGAAAAAAAAAATAAATAAATAAATAAATAAAAAATAAAAAATAAATGAAGTATACTCATGATAGAAAAAAATATGCCGCAATTAAAATGAAAGATGTAGACATCTAGGTAGTGATATATAAAGGTCTCTAAGACTTGTAGTCCAGGAATAAAAGCCAAACTGCAGAACAATACATGCCATATTTGCTGCCTTAATATTACTAAGTGTGGGTTTCTAGACCTAAATCAGAGCGGCACTCTGACTGTTGAAACCACTGTGGCTTTCAAATTGTAAAGTCTCAAACAATACCTAATAGGAATAGATATCCCAATATATGACGATACACAGATCGATGGCAAATAAAGACTCCTACTCTTTTCCTCACTTTTGTAATCCTGGCCAAGGCACTCTATTTATTTGTCCCCCCCAAATGTAACATTTATTTCTTGACATCTCTGGCAGATATACAGTACAAAAGAAGTGGTCCCTAATCTATTGGAGTTATAATCTATTAGGGGTAGAGAAAATACCACATAAAAATTTAAACAATGCAAACTAGTGTGTGGTTAATTGTCAGCTTTGATACAGCTGCTTGAAACTGAGGAGAGTTATTAGTTAGATCCATTAGACAATAACTAGCTTGTCTAGGTATTAGAAAATTGTAATCCGTCTTCACTTTGTTCTTGCAAGATTGCATACCCACCAAGCTTTACGCAGCTTAGACAAGGTACCACAAGACTCACTTCACCACCCTCCATAAGTAGTACCTCTAGCCTTAAGGTGTGTGCCCAAGTTGTTTTTCAGAAACAAGGAGTCACCTCTCATCCAGTTCAAACCCGTTGAGACCACCGATCCCTCACCTGGGCCTGCTCCAGTGTCTGATAGGTGACCTTTTGACATCAGAGGGCCAAAAACTCCACCTTCAGCACATACTAATGCCACAATTTTCTGAACATGTGTTCCATGAAGAAACACGAAGCTCATTTTTACCTGCGCAGAACGACAGTTACTTCACCTTTTTCTTACCTCCAATCACCTTCCCCCGAGTCTCAGACCACCCTGCTTCTTTATCCCATAAATATCCCAAGCCTCTCGCCTTTGAGGAGGCAGATTTGAGACTTGTTTTTCTCTCTTCTCACTTGACTGCTTTGCAAAAAAACCTTTTCTTTGATGCAAACCTTGGTGTCTCAGCGTTTGACTTGGTGCCCATCGGGCAAATAAACCTGATTTGGTAACATAATGAATTGAGAAAGAGGGGGATGTCTGTAGACTAGACTAGACTAGAGGTGATTCCTATAATCCAGAAATAGATAAGAATCATTAGGGGTTGATGGATAATCTGGGTAGCCCATCTACCTGGTAATTCAACAAGCTCTTAATTGGCAACGTACACTGGGTCAAGAACCAGTATTCTCTATGTGTTGTGCCACATTTCACCTGGCCTGACTAATGAAAACTAAATGCATTTGGAATGGAAGTGACATATATGTAGACGAAGTGTTTGATGAGCTCTTTTGCAGCCCTGATCTATGTAAACAGACACAAATAAAGGAAGAACATCTGGATTATAAAATGAAGGCAAACATCACTCAGTTAGCCTATCCAGGAGCAAGGTTTGAAAATGAAGATCCTTTTACCACTGACCTTTCTGGTTTTTATTAGTTCTCCAGGTTGGACAATAGAGGGGCACTACTGCATAGGCATTAGAGAAACTACTTGGAATTATGTTCCTACTGGTAAATATATGCTCAATGTAATGCCTATTTCAGAAGATCAGTAAGTAATACCTTCACACTGAAAAAGCTGCTATCAGAAGCAAACGTTGATCATTATTATTCACTGATAAAATACTGCTAACGAATTTTCCATGATTGACCCTTTCAGGGCACATTCGCTATTAGAACCGCTTCCTTTGAATTTTTAGTATAAGCATGACATGGAAGACAGCTATTAATATAAATCAGAAATTGCTCCTTCCTGGGATTATTGTCACTCTTTGCCTCGTGATGCATATTTCAGGGATCATCTCTAATTCTGTATTTATCATCGATTTTGTTTGAGTGGTGCTTAAGATGTAAAACAACACTTTTCCTTCTCATATGGAGTCTATGGCAGAGACTGTAAAATTGCAGCTCTCTTCTTGATTTCTCTGTTCAGATAATTGGGACGAGGAAATCTAGAGGTTATGAGTCGGGTTCTGATTTACTATGTTTGTGTGCCAAGTTGCCCCCAATTCTACCAACAAATCCACGAATCATTGAAATGTGTAAACAATCTTAACTTGTAGGAATTGATCTGATGCTTGAGAGCTAAAGTAACCTCAGGGTAGGGTTAGAAATCTTTCGTGGTTCAGTACAAAGAATTTGATAAGTCACTTAAACCGAAATACCATGTATATTACTTGCTACATTTGCATTTGATCTCTTCACCAGAACTTCCAAACTTCTCCTTGCCTACTACCCTGTTTTTGACTCCTCCTAGGTTTTCACCAGTATCTGGGTTTGCTCTATAAAATTAGGCTGTAACGCTTCTTACTTCTAGTTTCAGTTGATTTAACACTGTTTTCTTTCCAGTCAAACATTGTTCAAGTTCTTGTTTGTTTGTTTACAGAGAGTTTCAGTCCCAAACATATCTAAAGCAAAGCCAAGATAGGATAGGACCTGTTTATAAAAAGGCTTTGTATTTTGAGTACACGGATGATACATTTTAAACGATCATTGAGAAACCATCCTGGTTGGGATTTTTAGGTTCAATCATGAAAGCAGAGGCTGGAGACCCCGTTTGTGTACATGTGAAAAATTTTGCTTCAAGAAACTATAGTTTCCATCCTCACGGAATCAACTGCACTAAAGAAAACGAAGGTAAGTGGGTCCCCTTTCCTTAGATTCCTGAGCTTTTGCTTATGAAGAGCATGAGCCCCAAACCTCAGGAAAAGAAAGGTAATTATGAACTAGGAGTAGTTTGGGGTGAATGTGGACTTTTACTTCAGATGTCCTTAATTTTTATATCCCAGGTTTTTCTTTAATTTCTCATTTGAAATGAGTAGACCCTCCCCCCTGCACCCAGTGCAATTTCTGGAAAAGAAAACACACTTTTCTCTCATGTAAATAAATAAATAATTGGGGGATGGGTAGGAGACACTCATGAGCTAAATGTTAGGTTGGCAGAAATATTGTTCTGCCTTCATCTCATTTCCATTTCCTAGTGGATGAGGATTAGCTTCTTGGAAAACATCACTGTCAGGTGAAGTCCCTGTTTTCCAGACAGTATCTTCTCCCCTAAACATTCACATTCACAACTGCCTGATGGTGTTGGAAAAAGGAAGGGAAGAGAAAGCTAACAAATAGGGTTTTGTGTTCAACATGGAGCAAGGTCGTCTCAAAAGATGATAAACGATAGGTTGGTCATGCTTCAAAGTCTTCTGTTGAATGAAAGAATGTTACCTATAACTATCAGATTCCGGCTTCCAGAGGTGGAGATCTGAAGCCTAATTCTAGGAGAGGAAGCAAAAAAAGATAGCAAGACGCCAGATTCAGACTAGGTAGTAGCTCAGTATAATATCAGCTATGCAGAAGGCCACTTCCCGATGCCTGTGGGCAGCTTGTAGATAACATGGATGCTCTTGAGGCCCTGGGTCCCAAAGTCTGATCTGCAGTATAGAAAATACGGAGGTCAACTCAGGATCCTAGCTCTCTGTGTCCAAGATCTAGCACATAGTAGGTACACAATAAATATGTGTGGAATCTATCAATAAAGGTGATGATAGTCTGTTAATATGCTGCCTGACTCATTCCAATTTAGTCTGGAAACTGACCAAGGTGTGCATTCAGGTCGAAACTAAGTAAGGGGGATCTAGGGAGACAGGAGGCAGGAGAAAGGAAGGTGGAGATGCACACTTTATTCTAAAAATACAAATTAACATACATTCGTGACTTAATGGAGAAAGCGTGGGTCACATTCAAAACAGTGTCGTCCGGTGGTTACTGTGACCATGCTGCAGGTTGTTTTCTAGGCTCTCTCTATCCTGATAACACTACAGGCCTGCAAAAGGAAGATGACCGGCTAGAGCCAGGGGCAGAGTATACTTACCGGTGGTTTGTAGAAGCAACTCAGGGGCCTTGTTCCGATGACAGTAACTGCATGACACGGATGTACCACTCCCATGTAGAAACTCTAAAAGATGTGGCTTCAGGACTTCTTGGACCAATTCTGACTTGTAAAAGAGGTTACATTTTAAAAATCTCATTGTAGCAATAGAGCCAACCAAGATACGTGGGGTCTCCCTCACTCTTCCAGTGGAATTTTGCTATCAAATGAGCTCTCTTTGCCTGCCTTGACCTTGATTCTCCAGTCAAGAAAGTAATGTTGTCACTGGAACTCTGAGCTCTAGATGGCAATCTTGAGTCCAATGCCTCCATTCAAGTCCAAGAGTGCAGGTTGGACACTAGATGGTAGTCAAACCCAGTAATTGTCACCTTAGCCACCTTCACACAAAACTGCCACCCTTCTACAGAGAAGTGTTGAACCCACAGGGTGGGAGGAAATAGGGAGATGAGAGGCTGTCTGCCTGTTCCTTGCATGCTCAGTTCCTTAGGTTTCTGTCTGTGGAGGTGCAAGATTTTCCTTTTACATTTTGAGTGGAATCAGTTAGAATCACTAGTTTATTTCCTAGCAAAAAGAATTTCTACAAAGAGGAAGTTTTGCTGTTTTGTTTCAGGAACCCTGGATAGAGACATGGAAAAAAATATCCACGAGTCTTACGTTCTGATGTTTTCTATAACTGTGTAGCTGGTGTATCGATGACAATATTAATATATATACTGAATCTGGCCAAGTTAATGCTAGAGATTCTGGCTTCTGGGAGAGGAATCTCATGTGCTGTAAGATTATAAAGAACTTTCTCATTCATTATATCCTATAATTCTAACTTCTATGATTCTATTTCGTGATTTCCCTTTGTTTGAGTTTGTTTGAATGAGTTTTTATTTCCCAGTTTCTTGCTCCAGGTATGCTGGTTGATAGGCAAGTCATCTAGTAAATCCTCTTGGTTTCCAAAGTTTCATAGCAAGTAAAGTTAAACAGATGCATTTGTTTCTAACATCTGATATAGATCAAAAGTAGGTGGTGACAGTATAGCAAAGATGTAATTTTAAGGTAATAAAATATTATAGAAAAACAAAGACATAACTGACCAGATATCTTATGGAAATGTGTTTCTATGTAGAACCTTTCAGAAAAGATGTTCTTATCTCAGTCACCTTTATTCTTGTTTTCTTCTTCCATGGACTTAGCTTCTTTCTATTCTTTTCCCTTTTTCACTGTTTCCTGCTTTTTAGCTTACTTTTCCTCCTCTTGCCTCTAAATTTGTGTGCTCCTCAGCTTTAATCAGAAACAATGCTTACGGCCTCTTTTTTGGGAAAATAAATCAGTCCTGTCGTAGATTATGCATGAGAACAATGATGATACTGCCAGGCTTATGTGATGAGAAAATGCATAGAATGTATACCATGTGGCCTTGATCTAACATGCTTGATAGGTTAATTTACATCTGTTTTCAGCAATAAATGGATACATGTATGGAAATCTGCCCAATCTCACCATGTGTGCAGAGGACAGGGTCAAGTGGTATTTTATTGGCATGGGAGGTGTGTTGGACACACACTCCATCTTTACCCATGGACAAACTCTGATCTCTTGGAATCACAGAAAAGACACCGTCACTGTCTTCCCTGCCTCAATGCAAGATGCCTTTTTGGTGGCCAAGGGTGCTAGAGAGTGGATGCTGGGCTGTCAGATACGTGGTAGGGATTTATTCCTTTTACATAATACAGGGTCAGGGGACTCCCAGGGTTACAACCCATTACAAATGCTTCATCTTTCAAATGGGGGAAACTACCATTGGGGAGGTGATAAGACTGCCTTTTGGAAAGTCAGTGACACAGTTAGGACTAGAACCCACGTCTCTGACACCTTTAACTTTATGGTAATAAACCCTTTTAGGTATATAGGGATTATTTTTGTTGTTGTTTTTACAAAAAAGAAGTTTATATTCATTACCTGGTGAGCCTTACAAGAAAGCCCTGAGTGTCAGACAGAGCGTGTATTATTACACCTTTTTTAAAAATTGAGAATACAAGTTCCAAGAGGTTAAAACACGTACCCAAAACCCTATGAGAGCCAGGAATTATGTAGGACCAAGCAATTCTAATCCAGTACCCAGTAAATCTCCTTATTTTAGTTTATTTCCCTCTTCAATCACACTTCACATTTAATGATAGGAAGGCCTGTTATGAAGTTATTGATCTTCTCTATTCTTAAATATGACTAAACTCTACATATAATCATCTAAACGTTTTGTTTTATTTCTCAATCAGTAAACATGATTGTTACTAGAACTGAAGAATCTTTTTCTTTTTTCTTTTTGTACAAAAATGGGGTTTACTGGGCTTCCCTGGTGGCGCGGTGGTTGAGAGTCCGCCTGCCGATGCAGGGGACACAGGTTCGTGCCCCGGTCCGGGAAGATCCCACATGTTGCAGAGTGGCTGGGCCTGTGAGCCATGGCCGCTGAGCCTGCGCATCTGGAGCCTGTGCTCCACAGCGGGAGAGGCCACAACAGTGAGAGGCCCACATACCGGAAAAAAAAAAAAATGGGGTTTACTTCTCTGAGAAAAACCTTTCTTTTTTCTAAGTCCCATACGTTGGTTAGCATCATACTTCAATTAATTATTTAAACAACTAAACAACAAGTATTTATTGGGATTTCCTATGTGCTGTGTCCCTCCCAGGGTTGTGAGAAAAAGGAGACCCACACACAGCTATAATAACTCGACAGAATTTAATGATAAAAAGGTTCTCAGAAAGAAGTATTGTTTTAACATATGTTTTAAAGGTTAAAATGTACACTCAGCCCCACTCCTCCTATTTACCTCGTTCACAGATCTTACCTTTAAATCAGGTCTTTCCTCCTCAACTCTGCAGAAAAATATAGGGTCAGCCTAGGCACAGTTGAGAAAGCTTCTGAAAGTTCTTTGGCTGATGGACCCCATAGCCTTCCCCTGTGTTTCTTCTCTTCCTGTGACCTACAGTTTTGGGGGTTTGTTTGTTTGTTTGGTTTTGGTTTTTTGTTTTGTTTTGTTTTTAGGAATTACAAGAATACATGAATAGACTTGCTGGAAAGAAAGGAAGAAAAGAAAGAGGAAGGAGCCGGGGCAGGGGGTAGTGAAGGAGGGAGGGAGAATTTGGTGGCGGCAGCAGACAGAAAGAGTGAAAGTCTAATATGGTATCTGGGAGCCACCTTATAGGACCTCCAGAGAGTTGAAAATTAAATAAGCCAGCTGATAAACTTGTGGTAGCTTCAAATTGGCCAAGGCAGAGAGTTTACACTACCAAAATTAGCAAAAAATGAAAAAGAAAGAGAAGAATCAGATTTTGTGTTCACCTTTAGAGAAATGGTTTAAGAATAGACCTTTAGTCTAACCCTACCCCACTACCATCCCAGTTCCCTCTCAGAGAATAAACCCTGTAAGCAAGTTTGCGTGAATACCTGTAAACCTGTTTACCATGCATTTTCATACAATATATATGAACATGTAGAAATAAAAAATGCACAGTTATTGTTTTGTGTTTTGTTCTACATAAGTAGATCACACTGCATATAAGTTTTATTTAATTATATAACTTTTAAAAATAGGCTATTATTTTTATATAATAGGTTTTTCTTTATTCTGCTGCTTGCTTTCTTCACTCATCGATATGCCTTCAAATCTTTTCCATGACATTCCCTATACCTCTAACTTACTCTTTTAAACAGTTGTATAGTTTTCCATATTTGAGATATAGCCTAATTTATTTAAACATTTGCCTACTGATAGATATTTAAATAGCTTTCACCTTCTTGGTTCACTAACAGTGTTATAGCTAACCCCCCCCCCTTTTCATACTTGTAACTCATTTATTTATTTATTTTTTTACATCTTTATTGGAGTATAATTGCTTTACAATGGTGTGCTAGTTTCTGCTTTATAACAAAGTGAATCAGTTATACATATACATATGTTCCCATATCTCTTCCCTCTTGCGTCTCCCTCCCTCCCACCCTCCCTATCCCACCACTCTAGGTGGTCACAAAGCACCAAGCTGATCTCCCTGTGCTATGTGGCTGCTTCCCACTAGCTATCTATTTTACATTTGGTAGTGTATATATGTCCATGCCACTCTCTCACTTCATCCCAGCTTACCCTTCCTCCTCCCTGTGTCCTCTAGTCCATTCTCTATGTCTGCATCTTTATTCCTGTCCTGCCCCTAGGTTCTTCATGACATTTTTTCCCCTTAAATTCCATATATATGTGTTAGCATACGGTATTTGTCTTTCTCTTTCTGACTTACTTCACTCTGTATGACAGACTCTAGGTCCATCCACCTCATTACAAATAGCTCAATTTTGTTTCTTTTTATGGCTGAGTAATATTCCATTGTATATATATGCCACATCTTCTTTATCCATTCATCTGTGGATGGACACTTAGGTTGCTTCCATGTCCTGGCTATTGTAAATAGAGCTGCAATGAACATTGTGGTACATGACTCTTTTTGAATTATGGTTTTCTCAGGGTATATGCCCAGTACTGGGATTGCTGGGTCATACGGTAGTTCTATTTTTAGTTTTTTGAGGAACCTCCATATTGTTCTCCATAGTGGCTGTATCAATTTACATTCCCACCAACAGTGCAAGAGGGGTCCATTTTCTCCACACCCTCTCCAGCATTTATTGTTTGTAGATTTTTTGGTGATGGCCATTCTGACTGTTGTGAGATGATGCCTCATTGTAGTTTTGATTTGCATTTCTCTAATGATTATTAATGTTGAGCATCCTTGCATGTGTTTGTTGGCAATCTGTATATCTTCTTTGGAGAAGTGTCTATTTAAGTCTTCTGCCCATTTTGGGAATGAGTTGTTTGTTTTTTTTGATATTGAGCTGCATGAGCTGTTTGTAAAATTTGGAGATTAATCCTTTGTCAGTTGTTTCATTTGCAAATATTTTCTCCCATTCTGAGGGTTGTTTTTTCATCTTGCTTATGGTTTCCTTTGCTTTGCAAAAGCTTTGAAGTTTCATGAGGTCCCATTTGTTTATTTTTGTTTTTATTTCCATTTCTCTAGGAGGTGGGTCAAAAAGGATCTTGCTGTGATTTATGTCATAGAGTGTTCTGCCTACGTTTTCCTCTAAGAGTTTGATAGTGTCTGGCCTTACATTTAGGTCTTTAATCCATTTTGAATCTATTTTTTTGTATGATGTTAGGGAGGGTTCTAATTTCATTCTTTTACATGTAGCTGTCCAGTTTTCTCAGCACCACTTATTGAAGAGACTGTCTTTTCTCCATTGCGTATTCTTGACTCCTTTATCAAAAATAAGGTGACCATATGTGCGTGGGTTTATCTCTGGGCTTTCTATCCTGTTCCATTGATCTATATTTCTGTTTTTGTGCCAGTACCATATTGTCTTGATTACTGTACCTTTGTAGTATAGTCTGAAGTCAGGGAGTCTGATTCCTCCAGCTCTGTTTTCTTCCTTCAAGATGTTTTGGCTATTCAGGGTCCTTTGTGTCTCCATACAAATTTTAAGATTTTTTGATTTAGTTCTATAAAAAATGCCATTGGTAATTTGATAGGGATTGCATTGAATATGTAGATTGCTTTGGGTAGTGTAGTCATTTTCACACTATTGATTCTTCGAATTCAAGGACATGGTATATCTCTCCATCTATTTGTGTCATCTTTGGTTTCTTTCATCAGAGTCTTACTGTTTTCTGAATACAGTTCTTTTACCTCCTTAGGTAGGTTTATTCCTAGGTATTTTATTCTTTTTGTTGCAATGGTGAATAGGATTGTTTCCTTAATTAACTTTCTGATCTTTCATTGTTAGTGTATAGGAATGCAAGAGATTTCTGTGCATTAATTTTGTATCCTGCAACTATACCAAATTCACTGATTCTAGTAGTTTTCTGGTGTCATCTTTAGGATTCTCTATGTATAGTATCATGTCATGTGCAAACACTGACAGTTTTACTCCTTCTTTTCCAATTTGTATTCCTCCTAGTTCTCTTTCTTCTCTGATTGCTGTGGTTAAAACTTCCAAAACTATGTTGAATAATAGTGGTGAGAGTGGACATCCTTGTCTTCTTCCTGATCTTAGAGGAAATGCTTTCAGTTTTTCACCACTGAGAATGATGTTTGCTGTGGGTTTGTCATATATGGGCTTTATTATGTTGAGGTAGGTTCCCTCTATGCCCACTTTCTGGACAGTTTTTATCAGAAATGGGTGTTGAATTTTGTCAAAAGCTTTTTCTGCATCTATTGAGATGATCATATGGGATTTTATTTTTTCAGTTTGTTAATATGGTGTATCACATTGATTGATTTGTGTACAATGAAGAATCCTTGTATCCCTGTGATAAACCCCACTTGATCATGGTGTATGATCCTTTTAATGTGTTGTTGGATTCTGTTTGCTAGTATTTTTTTTGAGGAGTTTTGCATCTATAGTCATCAGTGATTTGGTCTGTAATTTTCTTTTTTTGTAGTATCTTTATCTGCTTTTGATGTGAGGGTGATGGTGGCCTCATAGAATGAGTTTGGGCGTGTTCCTTCCTCTGCAAATTTTGGAAGAGTTTGAGAAGGATGGGTGTTAGCTCTTCTCTAAGTGTTTGATAGAATTCACTGTGAAGCCATCTGGTCCTGGACTTTTGTTTGTTGGAAGATTTTTAATCACAGTTTCAATTTCATTACATGTGACTGGTCTGTTCATATTTTCTATTTCTTCTTGGTTCAGTCTTGGATGCTTAAACCTTTCTAAGAATTTGTCCATTTCATCCAGGTTGTTCATTTTATTGGCATAGAATTGCTTGTAGTAGTCTCTTATGATGCTTTGTATTTCTGTAGTGTCCCTTGTAACTTCTCCTTTTTCACTTCTAATTTTATTGATTTGAGCCCTCTCCCTCTTTTTCTTGATGAGTGTGGCTAAAGGTTTATCAAATTTGTTTATCTTCTCAAAGAACTAGCTTTTAGTTTTATTGATCTTTGCTACTGTTTTCTTTGTTTCTATTTCATTTTTTTCTGCTCTGATCTTTATGATTTCTTTCCTTCTACTAACTTTGGGTTTTGTTTGCTCTTCTTTATCTAGTTCCTTTAGATGTAGGTTAGATTGTTTATTTGAGATTTTTCATGTTTCTTAAGGTAGGATTGTATTGCTATAAACTTCGCTCCTAGAACTGCTTTCGCTGCATCTCATAGGGTTTGGATCACTGTGTTCTCGTTGTCATTTGTCTCTAGGTATTTTCTGATTTCCTCTTTGATTTCTTCAGTGATCTCTTGGTTATTTAGTAACATATTTTTTCACCTCCATGTGTTTGTGTTTTTTACATTTTTCCCTGTAATTTATTTCTAATCTCATAGCATTGTGGTTGGAAAAGATGCTTGATATGATTTCAATTTTCTTAAATTTACTGAGGCTTGATTTGTGACCCAAGATGTGATCTATCCTGGAGAATGTTTTGTATGTACTTGAGAAGAAAGTGTAATCTGCTGTTTTTGGATGGAATGTCCTATAAATATCAATTAAATCTATCTGGTCTCTTGTGTCATTTAAGGCTTGTGTTTTCTTACTAATTTTCTGTCAAGATTTAATTTCATCTTCTGTCCAGGAGTGAGGAAAATTACAGCCTTTTCCTCCACCCTTGACAGATCAGCTAGGAAACCTACAAGTCACTCCCAGGCACCCACATATAACGTTTCCATAAGTCACATGGCATTTCTGTAGTCACACGATGTTTTCATATATCAAATGGCATTTCCATACATTGCCTAGTATTTCCAGAAGTCACATGGCATTTCCATACACCCAGATCTTGTTTCAGTCCTGATGTCTGTGTGTCTATTGGCGTCCATTTTCTGGCATGGACCCTGAGAAGATGGATGTACGTGCTGACGGGGAAAAACTTTTACTTTTCTTGGCTCCTCATCAGGCTCTCGGGCTTTGCAACCTCTGGAGGGAGATCTATTCTATCCAGTTCCCAGTGCTTTTGAGTGGGCTCTTATCTTTAGTAACAGCATCATATTTGTTTTCTCTAGGATTCTGGCCAAATGTACTAAGATAAATAACAAAATAGGACGCTCTAGATTCCTTTATTATTTATACAAAAAAAACACCCTTTTTAGAAAAGGAAAAACAAGCATAGTGTTTGAGACTGTAGAATTGCCATGGGAGGCAAAGAGTTGCTTTACTTCGCTAGCATCTAGTGTCCACAAAGTCTCTTCAAGGCTCTGATTTTAGTACTTGTAGCACAAGTTTAAGGAGAGTTCTTTCTGCTTAGTTCATCTCAAAACCATCTCTGTTTCAGAATTTTTAGAGCCACAGATTCAATCTGCCTCCAAATAGAAAGAAGTTTTATAACAAATTATATACCTCCAGTTCTTGGCTTGGGTTGAAAGGGAGAGAGAGTAAAATGAAGGGTCTTTACTTTGTGAGAGAAATAATTGTCCTGGGTCAATGAAGATGCCTTGCAGCTTCTCCAAATCCTCCATGAGGGTGAAAGGGGAAAAGAATAAAAGTCTTAAATAATGAGGCTGGTCAAGAAAGAAAATAAAGTGTTCCACTTCTAAATTGAGTGTTTTCATAGGCATTAACTGATGCTCATCGAAGTAAGTTTTCTAGAGCTGGAGCTTATAAAAATTCTAGACGACTTAAAGGCAAAAACCATGTGTCATAAACCAGCAATGGTCCATTTGTTAAATGTGTTTTTGTTTCATTTGGCTGCATGTTAAGGAAAAGAATAAGTCACTGTGTATATACTTAAGGGGACAGATGACTCATAATTTAAATAAATGACAACTATCCACACATTTTCCTTTTTCTATTTCCTAGGTCCCATAATATTTCTTAGCCCTGGCGAGAAACTCTATGCTGTCTTTAAAAATAATGCCTCAAGGCCGTATTCTATTCATGCTCATGGGGTGAAAACAAACTATTCCACTGTTGTTCCAACACAGCCAGGTAACTGCTTTGGGAGAAAGAAAAGTCCCAAAGCTTCATGCAGGACTGTGGGGCTAATGTTTGCTCTTTTTTTTTCCTGTTTTTGTTTGTTGGTTGGTTTTGTGGAATACCTACTATATGCCATGCCATATTTTTTTTAATTGAAGTACAGTTGATTTACAATATTATATTAGTTTCAGGTGTACAACATAGTGACTCAAAATTTTTATAGATTATATTCCATTTATAGTTATTATAAAATACTGGCTTTATTCCCTGTACTGTACAATACAATATATCATTATAGCTTATTTATTTTATACATAGTAGTTTGTACCTCTTATTCCCCTGCTCTTATCTTGCCTCTCCCCACTTCTTTTTCCTCACTGGTAACCACTGTTTTGTTCTCTATATCCATGAGTTTGTTTCTTTTTTGTTATATTTACTAGTTTGTTTTATTTTTTAGATTTCACATATAAGTGATATTATAGTATTTGCCTTTCTCTGTCTGAGTTATTTCACTAAACATAATACCCTCCAGGTCCATCCATGTGGTTGCAAATAGCAAAATTTCATTCTTTGTTATAGTGAGTAGTATTCCATTGTGTGTGTATGTGTGTGTGTGTGTGTGTATAACATCTTCTTTATCTATTCATCTGTTGAAGGACACTTAGGTTGCTTCCTTGTCTTGGCTATTGTAAATAATGTTGCTATGAACTTTAGGGTCCATGTATATTTTCAAATTAGTGTTTTCAATTTCCTTGGATATATATCCATGAGAGGAATTGCTGGATCATATGGTAGTTCTATTTTTAGTTTTTTGAGGAACCTCCATACTGTTTTCCATAATGGTTGTTCCAATTTACAAACAAAACCTAAAGTTAGTAGAAGAAAGAAAGCATAAAGATCAGAGCAGAGATAAATGAAATAGAGATTTCAAAAAGCAATAGAAAAGATCAATGAAACTAAGAGTTGGTTCTTCAAAAAGATAAACAAAATTGATAAACCTTTAGTCAGACTCATCAAGAAAAAGAGAGAGAGGGCCCAAATCAATAAAACCAGAAATGAAAGAAAATTTACAAATGACACCACAGTAACATAAATGATCATAAGAGATTACTACAAATAATTATATGCTAATAAAATGGACAACCTAGAAGAAATGAATAAATTCCTAGAAACATAAAATCTTCCAAGACTGAATCAGGAAGAAAAATAGAAAACATGAACAGATCAATTACCAGTAATGAAATTGAATCAATTAAAATTAAAAAAAAAAACCTAACAAACAAAAGTCCAGCACCAGATAGCTTCACAGGTGAATTCTACTAAACGTTTAGAAAACAGTTAACACCTATCTTTCTTAAACTATTCCAAAAAATTGCAGAGGAAGGAATGCTTCCAAACTTATTCTATGAGGCCATCATCACCCTGATACCAAGACCAGACAAAGATATCACAAAAAAGAAAATTATAGGCCAATATCACTGATCAACACAGATGCAAAAATCCTCAACAAAATACTAGCAAACCAAATTCCATGATATACTAAAAGGATCATATACCATAATCAAGTGGGATTTATCCCAAGGATGCAAGGATGGTTCAATATCTACAACTCAATCAGTGTGATACCTCACATCAACAAATTGAAGAGTAAAACCATATGATCTTCTCAATAGATGCAGAAGAAGTTTTGAAAAATTTCAACATCTATTTATGATAAAAACTCTCAACAAAGTTGGTATAGAGAGAATATACCTCACCATAATAAAGGCCATATATGACAAGCACACAGCTAACATTATACTCAATGGTGAAATGCTGAAAGCATTTCCTCTAAGATCAGGAGCAAGACAAGGATGTCCACTCTCACCACTTTTATTCAACATAGTATTGGAAGTCCCAGCCACAGCAGTCAAACAAGAAAAAGAAATAAAAAGAATCCAAACAGGAAAACAAGAAGTAAAACCATCACTGTTTGCAGATGATATGATACTATACATAGAAAATCCTAAAGGTGCCACCAAAAAACAGCTAGAGCTCAGCAATGAATTTGGTAAAGTTGTAGAATACAAAATTAATATACAGAAATTTGTTTCATTTCTATACACTAACAACAAAATATCAGAAAGACAAATTAAGGAATAAATTAAGAAATTAATCCCATTTACAATCACATCAAAAGGAATAAAGTACCTAGGAACAAACCAACCTAAGGTGGTAAAAGACCTGTACTCGGAAAACTATAAGGTGCTGAGAAAAGAAATTGAAGACAACACAAACAGGTGGAAAGATATACCACTCTTGGAGTGAAGACAAACTATTCCACTGTTGTTCCAACACAGCCAGGTAACTGCTTTGGGAGAAAGAAAAGCCCCAAAGCTTTTATGCAGGACTGTGGGGCTAATGTTCTTTCTTAAATACGGGTGTAGTTCCAGATGAGCGGGATTAGTGGACTAGTAAGAAGGGCCTGAAGAACAAGTTTGGGAAAGAAGTTCCTTTTGCAAATGGAGTTTGCTTCCAGGATGGGGCACCATGTGTATACAATTTGTATGCAACCCCCTAGTGTATACAATTTCTCCTCTAGGGCCACCCTCTCTCCCGCCTCTTTACCTGTCCAGCTGTCAGGTATTTGTGCTATGTTCATTCTCTCCAACTCAAGTGCTAAAGTAGGAGTGGAGTACATGATGCAGTGTGTGAGGGAGAGGGCAAGGGAAAGAGTTAAGCAGGTAAGAAAAAGGGATGAACCTCATGTGCTAATCACTGTGGCATCACCACTATACATGTGGCATCCTGCTCAGCATTCTAAACTCAAAGAAAATGAATACTTTTTAATATAAATGCCCAGGAGGCAGACTCTAAAATGAAGATTCGTGTGCAGGTAGTGCTCTTGGGGTCAATAACTATGGGGGAAAAAAGGAAAGAAGCAGAATTGGGCAGGAGGAAAGTTTTAATAAGGATACAGGCTCAATAGAAGTCACAGCCATAACCCTGTGAGAAATTCCAAAGATTGGGTGGCCCTCAACTCTCTTGAATTGGGGAAAGAAAGCTGGACCTTTATGTCCCTGCCTCAGTCATTAGATGCAGGGATTGGGGGCATGGCTATTGACACCTGGTGGAGCATTTTTCAAGAGGGATGTGAAAGGGGCATCCAAAATGTCCTCCATAGTTGCCCACCAACATAAGTAGTTCTGGGAATTAAGGGTATCAAGGAAAGAGCCAAATTCAGAAAAAAAGTTTTGTGGGGCAGAGGGACTGAAGATAGACTTTGATGGTACGTGAAATATTCTCTTTTGATTTTAAAAGCAGACAGTCCTGGGACTTCCCTGGTGGCGCAGTGGTTGAGAGTCCGCCTGCCAATGCAGGGGACACGGGTTCGAGCCCCGGTCTGGGAAGATCCCACATGCCGCAGAGCAACTAAGCCTGTGTGCCACAACTATTGAGCCTGCGCTCTAGAGCCTGCAAGCCACAACTACTGAAGCCTGCACGCCTAGAGCCCAAGCTCTGCAACAAGAGAAGCCACTGCAATGAGAAGCCTGTGACCACAATGAAGAGCAGCCCCCGCTCGCCGCAACTAGAGAAAGCCCGTGTGCAGCAACTAAGACCCAACAATGAAGACCCAATGCAGCCACTCCCCTCCAAAAAAATAAATAATTAAAAAAAAAAAAAAAAAGGCAGACAGTCCTATGGTGGGACCAACATGAATCTCCTATCAAGGGAGTTTGCAAGTCAGCACTTTGTTCTAATTAGTCAGGAAAGGATCATGTTACATGCATTTCACAAACACTTCTGAGTACATGATGTATTCCTGGCACTGCGTGGTGTGCTGGAAGGGGAGGGTTAGTAGTAAGATGATTGTTAAAGATTTGGAAGTGGGGAGGCTGAAGATGGGGTTGGTTAGTGGAAAAGGAAGACTATGTCACAGGTGCTTGGGAAAATTAACTTAAGCCTCTGGAAAGGGGAGATGTAGAATGATATAGCAAGGGGTGAGGGTGGGGACCAAAAGAACTTTCCTGCAAGAGTCAAGAGGATTTATATTAAGTAGGGCTAACGCAAACAGCTTTGGGAGCAGGAAGGAGGTTCATGTGATCCACAAATTGGAAGGTTCAGAGCTGTGATTCAAAACAATTTTGTCACATTTCAAAGGATGAGTTATCTTCACTACAATCAATATTCATTGAACAAATGAATTAGATATTTAATGACTGATGTTTTTCAATGGCAAAATCACTATAAAGTTTTGATCCTGTAACACTGAGAACATAATAGCCAACACTGATAGTGACATCGACCTTGCCCTGTGGGCCAGGTAATGCAACACCAAGGGCTTCCTTTGCACCATCTTGTCTAATCGCTAAATCCCCATTTTATGTGCATGAGGAAACAGAAGTCCAGAACATGTAAACACATTGACTGAGGCCACAAAGCAAGGAGCTGTAGAGCTGGAAGTAAAAACAAGACTATGCTGTTTAACATTTGTATAGCTTTAGAGTTTGTTCATAATCTGGTTCTCCATAAAGAAGTGTGATTTAAAAGATTCTATTTAAATACATTGTATTTGCCTATTTCAGGAGAGATCCGAACATACATTTGGCAGATTCCTGAAAGAGCTGATCCTACCTCAAAGGACTTTGAGTGCGTACCTTGGTTTTACTATTCAACTGTGGACGTGGTTAGGCTAAACTTTAAATCCCAGTTTTTATCTTAGCTCCTCTTAGAAATTATAATGAAAGAAAGGAGTTTATTTTTCTTTTTTAAAAAGTCTTAGTTTTATGTAAACTTTCTAAATACTGCTCAGTTGTTAATTCTACACAGGTTTGCATTTTTCAAGAGCAAACTAAATTAGTACATTATGATTACTTAGATTTAGGATATTTTCCAAAATGTTATAGTGGGTTGGAATATATATATAGATGTATGTAAAATTATATGATAATACCCCCTTCTTTGTTTCACTGAATAAGATTTGGGTTCCAGAAAACAAAGCATGGAGTTTTAAAATTCTATGATTAGTGACAAATAAATGCATACCTAGTATATATCTTTTAAAAACTCTCAACTCTGGAGTTCCAGTTTATTTGTATTTAAAAAAGAAAAAACAAAAGAGTTCCCTCTTTGGTCTTTTAGTTATTTTGGGCCTACTCTCCACCAAACCAAGAACAGACACAGACATTCAACCCCAAAACAAAATAAATATAAACAAACCAAAGCTCCCAGCTGAGAGTGGCTGCGGAGGGAGAGGCATCACAGAGGGGGGGATCTGAAACCTTTAGACACGTCTGTCAACCAACTCCAGCTCCAGGGACTTCTAATTAAAACCAAAGTTCTGTTTTTTAATTAAAATTTCAAAGATGGAGCTAAATCCACTAAGGAATGTGTCTAAAATCCCTTTCAGGAGTTTGTTGTTCTCTTTAGACCTCAACTCTAATGAGTGAGATGATCACTTTTTTCAATCAAGAATTTAGCATGTCAAATATTTTGTTCCTTACACTCATTCAAAACTCAGGATCTGACCTCACTCAAACTAAAACTTGTTTCCACTCTTTTCCTTGACTGGGGAAAGTTGTGGGCACAGTTTGTCATCTTGCTTTGCTTCTCCAGGATCTTAATAGCAGACTGGTAGGTCCTTTGATCGTATGTCGAAAAGACACCAAAGCCAGCATAGTTCACAGTGTTCTCCACTTCATGATTTTTCATGAGAATGAATCCTGGTACTTTGAAGAAAACATCAATACCTATTCTCAAGATTCAAACCAAGTAGACAGGAGTGATGCTACTCCTGACCTCAGCAAGTAAATTCACGGTAATGCCCACTCACTAACTCACTGACTGTAGCCTACAGGTTGTTCTGCCCAAAGGAAACAGACAAAGGTTTACATCTGTCACTCTCAGAACAGTTTAAAGAACATGATCACATAGAGCTGGGGTGCAGATCACGTGGACCAAGAGCCAGATGGTAAAGAGTTAGGCTTGTAGACTGTAGGGTCTCCGCCACGTGCTGTCTTCTATTCAACCCTTGTGGCACAAAAGCACCCACAGAAAAGACGTAAACAAATGTAAGTGGTAAGTTAATAATGTAAGTAAAAGTCAATAAAACCGCATTTATGGGCACTGGAATTTGTATTTCACACAATTTTCACAGGTAAGGAAATATTATTTTTTTTTGATTTTTTCCAACTGTTTAGAAATTTAAAAACCATTCTTTGCTCATGAGCCATAGAGAAAAGGGCAGTGAGTGGGCTGGAACTGGCATGAAGGGTGCAGACCACTGTCCTAGCAGCACTGTGAATTCTCATGTCTCTGGAGCCCTGTAGGCAATGTAAAACCGAGGAGATCAGCTATCGTTTCTGGAGGGTCTGACTGACTACAGGCTCTTCTAAGTATTTTACCTGGATGGACTCAGGGAGAGCTAGGGTTTGAGGCAAACTGAAGAGCACATGGCCCACCCACTCTTCCGCACCACCATTACCAAAGGACCTTCATAGGCAGAACCTTTCAAAATCCCATGCTCATCAACCAAAACTCTTTTATAGATTCATTGTGACTAGATTCGCCTTATTTATGACCTACACCCCCCTCATCTAGAATCACAGTAATAAGACAATTATTCAAATAAAAAAGCATATAAACAATCTCACTTACCACAGTCTTAGTCAAACTTCAGGTCCCAATCCTTTCACCTGAGGAAGTTCAGGGATACGACTCGTTAAGGAATCCTTAACTAAGGCAAATCCAAATACGATCGTTTTCAACTTCTTAGGTTTTATCCCCCTGTAAGAAATATATGTAAATTTAAAATTAATTCGAGGACAACATCCATTCTATCCATAGTCTTTAATAAGCAACACAGAGGGCACAAAGCACTGTCCTAGGCCCTACGGAGATACAAAAGCCATAAGATGGGTCGTCTCTCAAGTGGTTCCGTGTGTTGCCACAGTACAAGGCTGACTTGAGGAGATGCCATGACAGAAATATAAACAGTGCTGTGTTTTAAATTCTTATTTGGGAGGTCGAAAAACGCTTCTTGAAGGGGAGGAGAACTTTGAGTTGAGTATTTAAGGATGCCTGTGAGTCTGTCTAGTAGAAAATGAGGGGAATGACCTTCCAAGTGGAAAGAAGAATGTGAGCTAAGTCACACAGCACCTGGAAAGAAAAAGCCATCTGTGGTTGGAAGACCCTGAATACCCTGTTAACAATTTAAACTTGATCTAAACCGGGGTTTCTCAAGCTTGCCACTGCTGACATTTTGGGTCGGATCACTCTTTGTGGTGAGGCTGTCCGGTGCATTGTAGGATGTTTAACAGCATCCATACCGTCTACCCCCTAGATGCCAGTAGCCCCTTCCCCCAAGTTGTGAGAACTAAACATTGTCTCTGGGCCTTGACTCCCCTGGAGGAGGAAATCCTGTTGAGAACCACTGTACTAAAGGCTTCAAGAGCACTGAGCTAGCGAACAATAGGAATAGACGTGTGTTTTTGGAACAACTCTGGCACTTATGCTCCAAGTGTGGTCCGTGGTCCAGCAGTAGCAGCATCCCTTGGGAGCTTGTTAGAAATGCAGAATTTCAGGTTTCACAGACCCAGTGAATCACAATCTGCATTTTAACAAGATTCCCCCAGCCACGTGCACATCAAAGTTTGAGAAGCACTGATCTAAAGCAGTCCCCTAGTTTTTTTTCTATTACATCCCTCCATCAGCTAAAAGTATTAGAGCCCAAGCTCTATAGATATATGGTTATTAAATATATGCTTGTGCCACTGTAATAACGTATTCTCTGCATTTCCAAAGATGCACACAAAGTAGAAAAGTACAAAGGAGGATATATATATAAAGAGAGAGAGGGTTTTTTAAAATTTTAATATTTTCTTCTCATTAACCATTGGAAGCCACACCTGGAGCGGATTAGAGAGGGGGCGAGACAAGACCTCATGCAAATGGCCATTCCAGTCATACTGGTGACAGATCATGAAGGTTTGATGTAAGACAGTTAAATGGGAACACATTCCTAATATTCTAAGCCTTTTGCGATACTTTTAAGTATACTTTAAATATATAGATATATTTAAGTATCCACCAATGTAAGTATCCTCAGTTGTGAACTGTTCTAGACCAACCCGATTATGTTAAAGCAAAGGCAGTGCTTCATTTCCTCAGGCAAGGAAAACTCTCTATCTAGCATTAGACACACCCATGAATGGGTGTCTTGGTCATATTTAACAGCTTCCTTAGGCTGGCTTTAAAACCCTCATGGCCTCTGAAAATATCATGGTACTTTTTAAAAAAACGTATCACTTCAAATCCTTGTTGAATATAATAAACTGTGTCCTCCACAGCAATTAATGGAAGAAAGTTTGGAAATAACCAAGGCCTGACATTTCATGTTAGGGATGAAGTGAATTGGTATCTGATTGGCATGGGGGGTGAGTTTGACCTGCACACAGTTCACTTTCATGACCACAGCTTTCAATACAAGGTAAGAGGCCTGGGTAGCTTTAGTTACTGTGGTACCTTGTAATCCAGTTATTGGGGCAGCATGGCAAGATAACAGGACAGGAAAGGAAATGACCAAGCCAGAACTGAGGTTCAATACATACAATCTGCAATATATCTGCTGCAAGTAAATAGTTATACCTTTAGCTTTTTATATCCCACAGACATTTGATAAATGCTTCTGAATATATGAATTGCATTTCTTGCTCTATTCTGTTGCTTCTCAATAAGTAAGTAAAACAACTATAATCATCCTTAGTTTTACCCTTTCTTTCCCAACTTATTTTTTTAATTTTCAAACTCTCAGTAACATAAAAGAAAAACTCCTTGAACACTCATATACATTTTGCTGCATTTGCTTTCTCTCTCTCTATATTTTTTTTCTGAATCCAACTGAAAGTAAATTGCAAACATCATGACTCTTCACTCGTAAATACTAAAGCATGTGCATCCTAAGAATAAAGACAATCTACCTCAACCACAAAAACGTTATCACCTTCTTCAAACTAACATTAATTCAATAATACAGTCTAACATACAGTCCATTCAAATATCACCAGTTGTTCCCAAAACGCTCTTTGTAACTTTTTAAAATCCAAGATCTAATCATTTATATTTAGCATTTGGTTGTCATTGTCATATCTTTCCTAAAATCAGGAGACCTTTTCCTTTTTTTTCTTGATCTTTCATGATATTTCGTTTTTGAAATGTCCAGGTCAATTTTGCAGAACGTTCCATATTCTGTATTGTTCTGATCATTTCCTTGTGATTGTACCCCTGTCAAACACCTTTGGCAAGAGCACTACATAGGTGATGCTGTGTACTCCTCCTACATCACATCAAGAGGCACACAAGGTCAGCAGGTCCTAATACTGGGAAGGCTAAGTTTGATAACTTTATGAAGGTGATGTGTACCATTCTCCCCATTTTAAAAGTATCATCTTCCTATTATAATTAATAAGTAATCTGTAAAGTAACTTTTTGTATAGTTTATTACAACAATTTTTCATCTTGTAGTTTTAAAAAGGATCCACTGATGATCCTTGCCTGACTCAATTTTTATAATGGGGATTACAAATGGTGGCCTTCCAATTCTACTATTCCTTCAAGATTTGTTATCAAATTAAAATATGGAACTAGGTGTGAACTGGCTTTATGGTACCTTTATTTATTTTTTTTTATTTTTACTTTTTTTTTGCAGTACACGGGCCTCTCACTGTTGTGGCCTCTCCCGTTGCAGAGCACAGGCTCAGCGGCCATGGCTCACGGGTCCAGCCGCTCCACAGCATGTGGGATCTTCCCGGACCGGGGCACGAACCTGTGTCGCCTGCATCGGCAGGCGGACTTTCAACCACTGAGCCACCAGGGAAGCCCTAAATTACTTTTAAAATCAGGAAAACTATTGAACATATATGTCATACACTATTTAAAATAGGCTGTGCCACTCTTGAGTTTTGTGGATATTTTTTCCGTGGGGTCCACTCTGAATACAAAGACCATGTTTCTCACAAAACCAAAAACATATTAGCCCCAAATATAATTTTTACCTGCAACATCATATTAATACCAAGAATAATATTATTAACACAGTAATAGTAATTATTACTCTTATTCCTATAATCATTCATATTTATTCTTTTTTTTAAATTGAAGTATAGTTGATTTACAATGTGTTAGTTTCAGGTGTACAACAAAGTGATTCAGATATATATATTATATATATATATATACTTTATTCTTTTCCCTTATAGGTTATTACAAAATATTTAGTATAGTTCTCTGCGCTATACAGTAGGTCCTTGTTGGTTAGCTATTTTATTTTATTTTATTTTATTTTATTATTTTTTTGGCCACACCACACAGCTTGCAAGATCTTAGTTCCCCAACCAGGAATCAAACCTGTGTCACCTGCAGTAGAAGCAGAGAATCTTAACCACTGGACTGCCAGGGAAGTCCCGGTTATCTGTTTTATATACAGTAGTGTATATATGTTAACCCCAAACTCCTAACATATTATTTTTTTTTCACATCTTTATTGGACTACAATTATTTACAATGTTTTGTTAGTTTCTGCTGTACAACAAAGTGAATCAGCTATACGTATACATATATCCCCATACCCCCTCCCTCTTGAGCCTCCCTCCCACCCTCCCTATCCCACCCCTCTAGGTCATCACAAAGCATTGAATTGATCTCCCTGTGCTATGCAGTAGCTTCCCACTAGCCATCCATTTTACCTTTGGTAGTGTATATATGTCAGTGCCACTCTCTCGCTTCATCCCAGCTTCCTCTTCCTCCCCTCTCCCGGTGTCCTCAAGTCCATTCTCTATGTCTGTGTCTTTATTCCTGCCCTTAATAAAAGAGATTTTCGTGTGCTGTCCAAAAAATAAATCCTTCACTTATAACATGGTTTCTCTGGGAAACTAGATTTTTGTGTTACAAATACTCTAAAGCAAAAAATTGGGTCTTCATGTCTTCTGTCCACATGGCAAAGGGACAGTGATGTTGCTATCAATTTAGTAAGCAAATTTTTTCTTGCAAAAGCACTGGTAGTCATTTTAAGGATGTTCTTAAGACTTATATAAACCTTATACTCTTTCCTTAAAAGTATGTAACCATTTTAGCTAAAGTTGCTGAAGAAGAAAAACTTCAGGGATGAAGGAGTGTAGGAGGGGCTGTCTAAAGACTTTCATGGCAATGTGCCAGGAAAACTAGCTTGAAATAAAAGTTTTCTTGGCAAATTTAATCTTTGAGCTTCTTCCTCTTTCTGTAGACTGTGTCCTTGGAGTAGAGTCTATGGGGTATAACCAGGCTTTTAACAAATGGCAATGGGGGTGGGCAAGAGGGACAAAAAGAGCAGGTATAAACAGAAGTCTGGCTTGGTTAGGAAAAAAACACACCATCCAAGATTTTACCCTAAACTAGGACATTTGCAAATATTTGAAAAATGAAATCCTCATATCATGGGTAAGTGTATGAATCAGTATTTAAATGCAAATCCATATACTCTACTGTGCCTTAGGATTGGAAGACTTCAGTTTTCAGAATGTATAAGCTCCAGTTTTCCAGAACCAAAAATAAGGACTCATGTCCTGTCCTTGCATCTAGCAATATTAACAGTTGGGATGCCTTCTGCTAACAGAAAACCCAGCTAAAAGGGAATTATCAATGGTGTTTGTCTCAAATTTTTTAAAAAATTTAGGAGATAGGTGGCTACTGGGTTGATTCAGCAACTTGATGATATGAGGGCCAGTGTCTCTAATGCCCTTGGCCTTTTCCTCATGACTGATGCCTCATGGTTGCAAGATGGTTCCTGTGGCTCCAAATATTACTTCAGGTTGAAGGCAGAGAAGTAGAAAAAAGGAGTAGCACCAACCACATCTTTTCATTTTATCAAGAAAGCAAAAAATCTTCTAAGGAGACCCAGCCAACTTCTGCTTATGTCTCATTGGTCATAAATATTATCTGGCTACTCCTAATTGCAAGGAAGGCTGGAAACAAGGTTTGTAGCCTCTATAGTAGAAATAACAGGGAGGAGGAATTAGAAATATCTTGTGGGTTGGCTAACAAGCCTCTGCCTTAGATAATTAGTAAGAATATTTGAAAGCAGGAATTGGTTAAACAAAAGGGTTCAACATGAAAATTGAAACAAAAATCAGACTTTTCATTCTTTTACTTTTCACCTCTGAATTTCACAAGTAATGCATGAATACCTGGAGTATTATCAAGCATATCCCTGACATCATATCATTTTACCCCAAAATACTCCAATATGTGTCTCCAGAAGAAGACTTTTTAAAAATCAATATAATAATGCTATTGTAACATGGGACAAAATTAACAATACTATTTCATTCTTTGATTTTCAAACTAATCAGAACCTATAAAAGATGCAACTACCACCCGCATCCACCCCAAGAAACATCCAAGTCTGAGAGTTTTTAAAAAGTGTTACTGATAAAACTAGAGTATTCTTTAAGAAACTGCAAAAGATGGTGCCCAAATCTCACCAAGAATAATGCCTAATTCATCCACTCATTCATTTATTTAAAAACACAGTCCTAGACTTTGGGATTCAGAGACAGACAAGGAAGATAGTCTATTAAAATAAACCCTGATTTAATGGATATGTGAAATGTGACTTTGTGAATGGAGTTGAGTGGAAGGGTAGGCATCTGCATGCATTCTTTTTTTTTTTTTTTTTTTTTTTTTTTTTTTCTTTTCTTTTTGTGGTATGCGGGCCTCTCACTGTTGTGGCCTCTCCCGTTGCGGAGCACAGGCTCCGGACGCGCAGGCCCAGCGGCCATGGCCCACGGGCCCAGCCGCTCCGCGGCATATGGGATCCTCCCAGACCGGGGCACGAACCCGCATCCCCTGCATCGGCAGGCGGACTCTCAACCACTGCGCCACCAGGGAGGCCCTGCATGCATTCTTAACAGGGAAGAGTCAAAGACTAAGGCTGCATCAGTGGGATGTGTCTCCTGCACGACTATTGGAAGGTGCTCTATTCTAACGATGAGTACCCATTATCTAAACAGAAATACTGTTAGTACAGAAAATTAAAAAATTAAAAAAACTAAAGGAATATGCTTTAAGAAAATGCACTTGGGAATTCCCTGGCGGTCCAGTAGTTAAGACTCGGCACTTTCACTGCCGTGGGCACGGGTTCGATCACTGGTCAGGGAACTGAGATCCCCCAAGCCGCGTGACGCGGCCAAAAAAAAAAAGAAAATACACTCCTCTGCTCTGCTCAAATTCTATACTTACCAAGACTGCTTTGTTCCAAAATATTTTCTAAGTCTATAAACAAAGTTTTTAAGAGGCCAATAGTATAAGCCCATCTTCCTTTTCTTTTTGATGAATAAATTATTATATTGATTTATTCTCCAAGTTTGTTTAAAATCAATTAGCCAGGGCTTCCCTGGTGGCACAGCAGTTAAGAATCCACCTGCTAATGCAGGGGACACGGGTTCGAGCCCTGGTCCGGCCACGGAGCAACTAAGCCCATGTGCCACAACTACTGAGCCTATGCTCTAGAGCCCGCGAGCCACAACTACTGAGCCCACGTGCTACAACTACTGAGCCTGTGTGCCACAATTACTGAAGCCCACGCGTCTAGAACCCGTGCTCCGCAAAAAGAGAAGCCACAGAACAAAGACCCAACACAGCCAAAAATAAATAAACAAAATAAATAAATTTTAAAAATAATCAATTAGCCCTCTAAACCTGGTCATCTTTATGTAAACTGACAAAAAGAAGGTTCTGAATCCATCAGCTGCCAACCAAAGCCTGGACATCATTCTTCCAAAGGGTGGAGAAACCTGGAGGGCCTGCCTACCATGGTGTGGAGCCATGCTCTAATGCCCTCAGGCCACAGTGTATCTCTGGGAGGCAAGCCTGTAACTGAATTCCAGCCACCCACTCGCAAGCTGGGGCATTTTGGACAAGATATAAAATGTCTCTCATCCATAGTCTTGTTGTCTGTAAAATGAAGATATCCGTGGTGTTTGTTTAAAAAAAAGAGAGGGAGAATGGGCCCCAAACTGACTCACATATGCTAAGCCCCATGTCACCAAACGGGGATTGAATACTTAAAATTACAGTTTTGGCTTCTCCCAGGAATGGAACTTTAAACCAGTCAATCTGGAATTACCTGGTCAGTACTAGTGAGGTTGTCTACCTGATAGACCCCTGCCATCCCCGAAAGGAAGAGGACCTTACTACGACAATCCTCTCTTTGCTAGTATCACGTCATTGTTCCACTCCCTTTTGCCTATAAAAGTCTTTCATCTGGCACAGCTCCTTGGCGCTCCTTTCTTTCCTTGGCATTTGCTAGATGCGATGCTGCCCTATTCACGAATCACTGAATAAAGCCAATGAGATCTTCAAAATTTACTCAGGGGCTTCCCTGGTGGCGCAGTGGTTGAGAGTCCGCCTGCCGATGCAGGGGACACGGGTTCGTGCCCCGGTCCGGGAGGATCCCACGTGCTGCGGAGCGGCTGGGCCCGTGAGCCATGACCGCTGAGCCTGCGCGTCCGGAGCCTGTGCTCCGCAACGGGAGAGGCCACAACAGTGAGAGGCCTGCGTACCGAAAAAAAAAAAAATTTACTCAATTGAATTTTGTGTGTTTTTTAATAGTGATATCTTGTAGGCAAAATAATAGCCCCCAGAAAGATGTCCACATCCTAATCCCTGGAACCTGTGAGTATGTTATCTTATATGGCAATGGTGAATTAAGGTTGTATATGGCAATGGTGAATTAAGGTTGTAGATGGAATTAAATTTAGCTAATCAACTAACCTTGAGATAAGGAGATTTTCCAGAGGAGGCAAAAAAGGTCAGAGTGATGCAATGTAAGGAAGACTCAGCCTGCCATTGTTGGCTTTGAAGATGGGAGGGGACCATTAACCAAGGATTGTGGGCAGCCTCTAGAAACTGGAACAGGCGGCAAATAGCTTCTCCCCT
Organism: Mesoplodon bidens; assembly: GCF_964165515.1. Lineage (NCBI taxonomy): Eukaryota > Metazoa > Chordata > Mammalia > Artiodactyla > Ziphiidae > Mesoplodon > Mesoplodon bidens. Next base: position 131,383,428 of record NC_138161.1, read on the forward strand.
AGAACTTCCTAAAAGCAACAGCCCCACTGACACCTTGATTTTAGCCCAGTGACACACATGTCAGATTTCTGGCATACAGAACTGTAAGATCATAAATTTATGTTGTTTTAGGCCACTAAGTTTGTGGCCATTTGTGCCAGCAGCAATAAAAAACTAATACATCTATCTAATTGGCTGCTGTGAGAATTAAAGGAGATAAAATTTATAAGGCTTTTACACAGTGCTGGCATACAGTAACCATCTAATAATTATGAGTGACTATTATTATAGTTAACATTCGTTTGTTCTTTCTATATTTATTAAGCTATTGTCAAGCTCTACGCTAAGTGCTTGGGATTCAATAGAAAACAAGGCATAGTTGTTTGTCCCAAGGAGGCCCAGTCTAACTGAGGAGAGAGTCACATAAATAGTTAATTCTGAAATGAAACGTGTATTAATTATGTTTTTAATTTTCAATATTTGATGGTGCTTGGACATCTTTGGGGGACCTTACTAGCTCGGGAGGGACTGCCACTCCCAGAGCTAGTTAATTCCTAGAGATTATAAACAACTTGTTGGTGAGCCAGACTTTTATACACAAACCTGCCAATCTCAAGTCCATATCGCCAACAGCCTCCTTTATCTAGATTTCATACACCAAGCCAATACCTCCCTTGCCCTAAATCAACCTGAGACAAGTACCAGACAAATACAGTCCCTATGCCTCTAAAGCCTGCTGGAATTGTTCAAAGTAGCCAATCCTAAAATGTCTACTGTGCCCTGCCTTGCCTTTCTCATAGAAACTGCAATGAATGCTGTGGCCGCCTATGCTTTCCCCTGGTTCCTGCTTCTGAACAATTTTGGTGCCTCTTCGTGTGGCCGTGTAACACGTCTGCCTCTCATTTCTAGGGGAACTAACTGTGAGTCACAATGAACTTTTCTTTCAGTGGCGCTGGCCTCTTCGTGTCATCACTCAGTCACCTTTTATAAATTAAGACCAGGGCACAAATCAAAGTGCTAAGCTCTGCACTGAGTATATTATTAGCCCAGCATGGAATAGAAGCAAGAGGGAATCAGTCCTGAAAGACAAGGGAGGAAGACCTTTCAAGAAAGTCACCCAGTGAGGTTCTTGTAATCAAACCTTGTGAATGCTAGTCTTTAATCTTTTGCAAAAATAATTCTAGTATTGTGGTTCTTTTTCATTGTTAATAAATCATATGCTTTGATTTCTACATCATTCAAGGGAATCGAGAGAACAAGAATGAAGGAGTAATTGAAATCCTTATGCCATTAAAAAAAATCCCCTTTCAATACCACTGTAGACACCAATACCATCAAGGCTTTTGCTAGATTAGAGTTTTGGCTTTCTCTCTTCCTCTGTCTTTGACTCCTTTACCTGACAGAAGGTGATGAGCAGGACCTTGACCCACTAACGGGCAGCCAAAGGGCATGGAGCAATCAAAGGCCTACCTGCGTGATCACTCCCAGCACAGTCCTGAACTGATCAATAGTGGAGAAGAGACTCAGCCAACTCGCACTGCACTAGGTCAAGTCAGGGACTCATTATCAAAGTTCTGTACGTGACCACACTCACTGATGAAATTCCAGAGTTACACCACTTCTTGTGAAAAAGATAGCTCCGTGGTGGTCTGACTGGTCACGGCCAGAATGACCTGCTATTTTATATTCAGTGTCTCCTGCTGTCACAGAGCGAAGCACTGTCCTGGGTGGTTGCTTTCTGATGTCATGGAGTAGAGGTTTAGAGCCAGTTCTCATGGGGCAACAAGAAACAATTTAGAGAGTATAAGCAGGAGTATTGGAGATGACAAGAGACTGCATCTTGCCAGAGAGAAGTAAAGCTGGAGCGATATTCTGTAAAGAAGACTGCTTCCTTGTTTTTATTCATGACCAGTCACTTAGAATCTCGATTGCTAAATGCAGAGACGACCCACTCAGTCCAGAAATCGTTAAGCCGACAAGAAAAGAAACTGTGGAAAATGATTAAAACTTGTGATATGTGGGAATTCCCTGGCCGTCCAGTGGTTAGAACTCCATGCTTTCACTGCTGAGGGCCCGGGTTCAATCCCTGGTCAGGGAACTGAGATCCCAAAAGCTGTGTGGTGCAGCCAAAAAAAAAAAAAAAAAGAAAACCAAAGAAACCAAAAAAACTTGTGACATGTAACTTTACTTGGGTAACTCGGGCATATAGTAATTATTTATAACAAGCTACAAAGTTATACCCTGGGGTTCTGAGGTGAAAACCTTCTGATAGACACAGCTAAGAGGAAGGGGTGTTTGGTCTGGTCTAGATTCCTCTCTTCTCTTTCCCAAAATACTTTAAGTAAGCTGAGCCTCTCCTGGTGGCTCCTTCACCTTCTTGTCTCACCCCAGTCTATGCTGAGGGCAGAAATTCTCAACTGCAACATTATTCTAAGTTCACTTTTAAGTATCAACTCCGGAATGACTGTGAGGAGGTTTGCAGTGTTAAGTCTGTCCACGACTGGCTGCTTATTAGCCCTCAGTGACCTGTCCCTCTTAGTGACAGAGTCCTGAGGCTCACAGCCCTCTCCCCCCTTCCTGCCACAGAGCAGCTACTTGCCTTTTAATGGGAAGGTCAGCTGTCTCAAAACAGGACAGAAATATGACTTCATGACTCTTCCTGTATTACACCATAAAATGTTTACTTGCACTGGTCAGGGATGTTACTGTTTAACCATTTCATTTCACCACAAATATGAGTGTTATAAGTATATATTCTGGAGCCCTCAGCTCAGTAACTATCTGAGCATTTGTGTGGGGGGATAGAATTTTCTGGAAAATGTGACTTCGGGGATTGTTGCTGTGCTCTGATCACTGTCCTTCCATCCCACAGGGCTGAGTTTGAACATGGAGTAGAAAATGAGTAAGAAGAAAACGCCTGGAGGGATTCCTGGTGGTGCAGTGGTTAAGAATCCGCCTGCCAATGCAGGGGACACGGGTTCGAGCCCTAGTCCGGGAAGATGCCACATGCTGGGGAGCCACTAAGCCCATGCGCCACAACTACTGAGCCTGCGCTCTAGAGCCTGCGAGCCACAACTACTGAAGCCTGCGTGCCTAGAACCCATGTTCCGCAACAAGAGAAGCCACCGCGATGAGAAGCCTGTGCACCACAATGAAGAGTGGCCCCCGCTCGCTGCAGCTAGAGAAAGCCTGTGCGCAGCAACGAAGACCCAACACAGCCAAAAATAAAAATAAATAAAATAAATAAATTAAAAAAAACAAAAAAGAAAATGCCTGGAAACTTGCTAGCTGCTGGATGACAGAGGGAATGAAAAGTGTCCACATGACTCAGAAGTTACCTTGAGACCCAAAAATGAGGCAGACAGCTCCACATAATCAATGGATCCATTTATTACAGGATAATTCACTTGCTGAATAGGATTAGGTAGACAAGGATCCAGAAGCATTCGCAGCAGCTGCTCTCTGCACCGCCGAGGGGCTGTTGGGACAATTTAATAGTTAACCTACGGTATGGGGGTAGATGCTTGGAAAAAGGAAGTACATTCCTAAGTCAAGATTTATGAATTAGTAACTAGTTTCATGGTTTGCCAGGAATATGTCAGTGAAGGTCTTCATTACTGGAGGCGAACAGAGCACAGAGGCCACCTGGATCTAATGGTCATTAACCAATATCTATTTACTACCAAGCCCTTGATGACAGAGAAGCGATTTCCCATGTACTACAGTCCTGGATAGGGTCAGTGGAAGGACAGGAGGAACTGGATGAGCCCAAGATGGCACCAATTATGACAACAGCCATACACTCCACCTCCAACAACTTGATAGTTCCACAATCTTTTTTTTTTTTTTTTTGCGGTACGCGGGCCTCTCACTGTTGTGGCCTCTCCCGTTGCGGAGCACAGGCTCCGGCCGTGCAGGCTCAGCGGCCATGGCTCACGGGCCCAGCCGCTACACGGCATGTGGGATCCTCCCAGACCGGGGCACGAACCTGTGTCCCCTGCATCGGCAGGCGGACTGTCAAACACTGTGCCACCAGGGAAGCCCCGATGGCTCCACAGTCTTATCCGTCATTCTTCCCCATAGACCCTAGGGCCAGACATCCAGGGTGGCTTGCACTCCAAACCCATAGCAACAAGATGAGCAGGAGCAAGAACAACGATTCCTACTAAACATAAAAGAACATTAAGAACGACGCTTCCCTTTTTACCTAGGAGAGAAGTAAGTCAGAGGTAAAGGCATCAGCAAAGGAAACCATTTGATTACTGACCGTTTTCACACAGGACGGTAAATCAGTTATGTTGGATTCCTATGAAGGCATATATGTACAGCATTCCTGTCCCATTAAGGTACAAGTTTTGGTAGCCTTCCAGAAGCCCCAGGTTAAGCTGTGCAGTTTCTGACACAGAACATGGGGCCCCAGTCTGAGGTCTACTGAGGTCCAAAGCCACAGCAGCCCTCACAACTTTCCATTGCATAGCCTTGGGGCCAGTTGTCCCTCCCGACAGCTTTGAGAAAAATGCAGTTGCCTAGACCCTTGCCTGATAAACTCTGACAGACACCAAAGTTTGAAAGTCATAGCTTTAGCTTCACTCTGATTAAAGAAAATACAGTTGCCAAAATGACTGCATTCTCTTTTCAGTAAAGGATAGGACTGGTTCAAGATGGCGGAGGAGAAGGATGTGCACTCACTCTCTCTTGCGAGAGCACCAGAATCACAATTAACTGCGGAACAATCATTGTCAGGAAGACACTGGAACTCCCCAAAAAAGATACCCCACATCAAAGACAAAGGAGAAGCCACAATGAGATGGTAGGAGGGTGTAATCACCATAAAATCAAATCCCATAACCGCTGTCTTCAGGTGGGTGACTCACAAACTGGAGAACAATTACACAGAAGTCCACCCATTGGAGTGAAGAGTCTGAGCCCCCCATCAGGCTTCCCAACCTGGGGGTCCAATATGGGAGGGGGAATTCCCAGAGAATCAGACTTTGAAAGCTAGTGGGATTTGATTGCAGGATTTCGACAGGACTGGGGGAAACAGAGACTCCACTCTTGGAGGGCACACACAAAGTAGTGTGCACACCAGGACCCAGGGGGAAGGAGCAGTGACCCCATAGGAGACGGAACCAGACCTACCTGCAAGTGTTGGAGGGTCTCCTGCAGAGGTGGGGGTTGGCTGTGTCTCACCAAGGGGACAAGGACACTGGCAGCAGACGTTTTGGGAAGAACTCCTTGGCGGGAGCCCTCCCAGAGTCTGCCATTAGCCCCACCAAAGAGCCTGTAGTCTTCAGTGCTGGGTTTCCTCAGGCCAAACAACCAACAGGGAAGGAACTCAGCCCCACCCATTAGCAGACAAGCAGATTAAAGTTTTACTGGGCTCTGCAGACCAGATCAACACACAGCTCTACACACCACAAGTCCCTTCCATCAGGAAGCTTGCACAAGCCTCAGATAGCCTCATCCACCAGAGGGCAGACAGCAGAAGCAAGAGCTACAATCCTGCAGCCTGTGGAACAAAAACCACATTCACAGAAAGATAGACAAGATGAAAAGGCAGAGGACTATGTGCCAGATGAAGGAACAAGATAAAACCCCAGAAAAAAAATTAATGAAGAGAAGATAGGCCATCTTCCAGAAAAAGAACTCAGAATAATGGTAGTGAAGATGATCCAGGACCTCAAAAAAAGAATGGAGGCAAAGATCTAGAAGATAGAAGAAATGTTTAACAAAGACCTAGAAGAATTAAACAACAAACACCTAGAAGAATTAAAGAACAAACAAACAGAGATGAAAAATAACGGAAATGAAAAATACACTAGAAGGAATCAATAGCAGAATAACTGAGGCAGAAGAACAGATAAGTGGCCTGGAAGACAGAAAGGTGGAATTCACTGCTGTGGACCAGAATAAAGAAAAAAGAAAAAAAAAAAAAGAAATGAAGACAGCCTAAGAGACCTCTGGGACAACATTAAATGCACCAACATTCACATTATAGGGGTCCCAGAAAGAGAAAAGAGAGAGAGAAAGGACCCAAGAAAATATTTGAAGAGATTATAGTCAAAAACTTCACTAAAATGGGAAAGGAAATAGCCACTCAAGTCCAGGAAATGCAGAGAATCCCAGGCAGGATAAACCCAAGGAGAAAAACGCTGAGACACATAGTAATCAAATTGGAAGAAATTAAAGGCAAAGAAAAATTATTGAAAGCAACAAGGGAAAAATGACAAATAACATACAAGGGAACTCCCATAAGGTTAACAACTGATTTCTCAGCAGAAATTCTACAAACCAGAAGGGAGTGGCATGATGTATTTAAAGTGATGAAAGGGAAGAACCTACAACCAAGACTACTCTACCCCACAAGGATCTCATTCAGATTCAATGGAGAAATCAAAAGCTTTACAGACAAGCAAAAGCCAAGAGAACTCAGCACCACCAAACCAGTTCTACAACAAACGCTAAAGCAACGTCTCTAAGTGGGAAACACAAGATAAGAAAAGGACCTACAGAAACAAACCCAAAACAATTAAGAAAATTATAATCAGAACATACATATAGATAATTACCTTAAATGTGAATGGATTAAATGCTCCAAACAAAAGACACAGGCTTGCTGAATGGATACAAAAACAAGACCCATATATATGCTGTCTACAAGAGACCCACTTCAGAACTAGGGATACATACAGACTGAAAGTGAGGGGATGGAAAAAGATATTCCATGCAAATGGAAATCAAAAGGAAGCTGGAGTAGCAATTCTCATATGAGATAAAATAGACCTTAAAATAAAGAATGTTACAAGAGACAAGGAAGGACGCAACATAATGATCAAGGGATCAATCCAAGAAGAAGATATAATAATTGTAAATATATATGCACCCAACATAGGAGCACCTCAGCACATAAAGCGAATGCTAACAGCTATAAAAGAGGAAATCGACAGTAACACAATAATAGTGAGGGACTTTAACACCTCACTTACACCAATGGACAGATCATCCAGACAGGAAATTAATAAGGAAACACAAGCCTTAATGACACAATAGACCAGATAGATTTAATTGATATTTATAGGGCATCCATCCCAAAACAACAGATTACACTTTCTTCTCAAGTGTGCACGGAACATTCTCCAGGATAAATCACATCTTGGGTCACAAATCAAGCCTCGGTAAATTTAAGAAAATTGAAATCATATCAAGCATCTTTTATGACCACAATGCTATGAGATTAGAAATCAATTACAGGGAAAAAAATGTAAAAAACACAAACACATGGAGGCTAAACAATACGTTACTAAATAACCAAGAGATCACTGAAGAAATCAAAGAGGGAATCAAAAAATACATAGAGAAAAATGACAATGAAAACACAATGATCCAAAACATATTGGATGGGGCTTCCCTGGTGGTGCAGTGGTTGAGAGTCCGCCTGCTGATGCAGGGGACACAGGTTCTTGCGCCGGTCCGCGAAGATCCCACATGTCGCAGAGTGGCTAGGCCTGTGAGCCATGGCCGCTGAACCTGCGCGTCTGGAGCCTGTGCTCTGCAACAGGAGAGGCCACAACAGTGAGAGGTCCAAGTACCAAAAAAAAAAAAAAAAAAAAAACCTACTGGATGCAGCAAAAGCAGTTCTAAGAGGGAAGTTTATAGCAAAACAAGCCTACCTCAAGAAACAAGAAAAATCTCAAATAAACGATCTAACCTACACCTAAAGGAGCTATAGAAAGAAGAAAAAACAAAACCCAAAGTTAGTAGAAGGAAAGAAATCATAAAGATCAGAACAGAAATAAATGATATAGAAACAGAGAAAACAATAGCACAGATCAATAAAACTAAAAGCTGGTTCTTTGAGAAGATAAACAAAATTGATAAACCTTTAGCCAGACTTATCAAGAAAAAGAGGCGGAGGACTCAAATCAATAAAATTAGAAATGAAAAAGGGCAAGTTACAATGGACACCGCAGAAATACAAAGCATCATAGAGATTACTATAAGCAACTTTATGCCAATAAAATGGGCAACCTGGAAGAAATGGACAAATTCTTAGGAAGGTATAACCTTCCAAGACTGAACCAAGAAGAAATAGAAAATATGAACAGGCCAATCACAAGTAATGAAATTGAAAATGTGATTAAAAATCTTCCAACAAACAAAAGTTCAGGACCAGATGCCTTCACAGATTAATTCTATCAAACATTTAGAGAAGAGCTAACACCCATCCTTCTCAAACTCTTCCAAACAATTGCAGAGGAAGGAACACTCCCAAACTCATACTATGGGGCCACCATCACCCTGATACCAAAACCAGACAAAGATGTCACAAAGAAAGAAAACTACAGGTCAATATCACTGATGAACATAGATGCAAAAGTCCTCAACAAAATACTAGCACACAGAATCCAACAACACATTAAAAGGATCACACACCATGATCAAGTGGGATTTTTCCCAGGGATGCAAGGATTCTTCAATACATGCAAACCAATCAATGTGATACACTATATTAACAAACTGAAGAAGAAAAACCATATGATCATCTCAATATATGCAGAAAAATCGTTTGAAAAAATTCAACCCCCATTTATGATAGAAACTCTCCAGAAAGTGGGCATACCTCAACATAATAAAGCCCATATATGACAAACCCACAGCAAACATCATTCCCAATGGTGAAAACTAAAAGCATTTCCTCTAAGATTAGGAACAAGACAAGGATGTCCACTCTTGCCACTATTATTCAACATAGTTTTGGAAGTCCTAGCCATGGCAATCAGAGAAGAAAAAGAAATAAAAGGAATAAAAATTGGAAAAGAAGAAGTAAAACTGTCACTGTTTGCAGATGACATGATACCATACATAGAAAATCCTAAAGATGCCACCAGAAAATCTCTAGAGCTAATCAATGAATTTGGTAAAGTTGCAGGATACAAAATTAATGCACAGAAATCTCTTGGATTCCTATACACTAACAATGAAAGATCAAAAATTTAATTAAGGACACAATCCCATTCACCATTGCAACAAACAGAATAAAATACCTAGGAATAAACATAGCTAAGGAGGTAAAAGAATTCTACTCAGAAAACTATGACACTGATGAAAGAAATCAAAGATGACACAAACAGATGGAGAGATATACCATGTTCTTGGATTGGAAGAATCAACAGTGTGAAAATAACTGTACTACTCAAAGCAATCTACAGATTCAATGCAATCCCTATCAAATTACCAATGGCAATTTTTTAAAGAACTAGAAAAAAAACCCTTAAAATTTGTATGGAGACACAAAAGACCCCAAATAGCCAAAGCAGTCTTGATGCAAAAAAAAGGAGCTGGAGGAATAAGATTCCCTGACTTCAGATTATACTACAGAGCTACAGTAATCAAGACAATATGACACTGGCACAAAAACAGAAATATAGATCAATGGAACAGGATAGAAAGCCCAGAGATAAATCCATGTACCTATGGTCATCTAATCTATGAGGCAATGATATACAGTGGAGAAAAGACAGTCTCTTCAATAAGTGGTGCTGGGAAAACTGGACAGCTACATGTAAAAGAATGAAATGAGAACCCTCCCTAACACCATACACAAAAATAAACAAAAAATGGATTAAAGACCTAAATGTAAGACCGGACACTAGAAAACTCTTAGAGGAAATCAAAGGCAGAACACTCTCTGACATAAATCACAGCAGGATCTTTTTTGACCCACTTTCTAGAGTAATGGAAATAAAAACAAAAATAAACAAATGGGACCTAATGAAACTTAAAAGCTTTTGCACAGCAAAGGAAACTATAAACAAGATGAAAGGACAACACTCAGAATGGGAGAAAATATTTGCAAATGAAGCAACTGACAAAGGATTAATCTCCAAAATTTACAAGCAGCTCATGCAGCTCAATATTAAAGAAACAAACAGCACAATCCAAAAATGGACAGAAGACCTAAATAGACATTTCTGCAGAGAAGATATACAGATGGCCAAGAGGCACATGAAGAGCTGCTCAACATCATTAATTATTAGAGAAATGCAAATCTAGACTACAATGAGGTATCACTTAACACTGGTTACAATGGGCATCACCAGAAAATCTGCAAACAACAGATGCTGGAGAGGGTGTGGAGAAAAGGGAACCCTCTTGCACTTCTGGTGGGAAAGTAAATTGATACAGCCACTATAGAGAACAATATGGAGGTTCCTTAAAAAAACAAACATAGAATTACCATATGACCCAGCAATCCCACTACTGGGCATATGTGCAGAGAAAACCATAATTCAAAAAGACACATGGACCCCAATGTCCATTGCAGCACTATTTACAATAGCCAGGTCACAGAAACAACCTAAATGCCCACTGAGAGACAAATGGATAAAGAAGATGTGGTACATATATACAATGGAATATTACTCAGCCATAAAAAAGAATGAAATTGGGTCATTTGTAGAGACGTGGATGGACCTAGAGACTGTCATACAGAGTGAAGTAAGTCAGAAAGAGAAAAACAAATATCGTATATTAACACATGTATGTGGAATCTAGAGAAATGGTACAGACAAACCAGTTTGCAAGGCAGAAATAGAGAACAGATGTAGAGAACAAACGTATGGACACCAAGCGGGGAAAGAGGGGCCGGGGTGGTGGTGGTGTAGTGGGATGAATTGGGAGATTGGGATTGACATATATACACTAATATGTATAAAATAGATAACTAATAAGAACCTGCTGTATAAAATAAAGTAAAATAAAATTTTTTTAAAAAGGCACAAGTTTTCTCCCTGAGCAGCTCTCAACATATCAAAAGCCATCGGTTTTGCAGCACCACTTTTTCAGGTGAGTGATTTCCTCGTTTAATAGAGGGATGCTCTGGTGGGAGTTGTTCAAAGCTGACCTGGGAAACTGTGCTAATGCCTGGATTTCTAGTTTAGCACTTACATCTATGTATTGGAGAAGGAAAATAGATGTCAGCCATTCCCACCATGACATATATGATTGGCCCACCACCTGGACTTAATAGTGGGAAGGTTATGGGGAATTCCCAGTAAGGAGGGATATTGTGCTAATGCTTTGGGAGAGGTGATTTGGGTCTGTGTGGGGCCCATTCCAATATAAAAGACTGGATTGAAAGTGAGACCCAGGGTCCCCCATAGGATTAGGATACCAAGCGCCCTGGGAGGGAGAGACTAATTTAAATGCCAATGAATTACAGTAACACCAGGTGGGAGGTCCTGTAGCAGCCAGAAAAATGAGACCTTCAACTCCCATAAACCTAAAGCCACCCTTTTATCCTTCATCCATCCAGACAGGGAAGTCTGTGCACTGACGCTGATGCATAGGTCGGTGCTTAGCCCCTCAATTTGTTGTAAGGCTAGGTAAACTGATAACAATTGTTTCTCTGTAAGACCATATTGCTTATCTCCCCTTTTCATAATTGAGACCAAAATCCTAGCAGAACACATTTCCCATTTTGTGGTTGCCACAGTCACCATCCAAACCCTTCCAGATATATATTTACATCCAATTCACAACTTGCATCTGGCATCAACACCCCCAGTCCTTGAACTTGTTTGACAACCAACTTGACCTTTTTAAAAGTTTCTTGTTGTGGGATATTCCAGTCCTTGACTGTTCCCTTTTTCACTGAAGCATATAGGGGTCTTAATAACTGGGCAAGGTGGGGAATAAAAGACCACCAGTACCCTAGCAGACCTATAAAGGCTTGTTGTTCTTTTACATTGCAGGGCACGGGACATGCCTGTACAGTAAGTCCCCTTTATACATACAAGTTCCGTTCTGAGAGTGCGTTAGTAAGTCCAATTTTGTTCGTAAGTCCAATAAAGTTAGCCTCGGTACTCAATGAACACAGTCAGCTATAAAGTACTGTACTGTAATAGGTTTATAATACTTTTCACACAAATAATACATTAAAAACAAACACAAAAATAAACATTTTTAATCTCACAGTACAGTACCTTGAATAGTACAGTAGTACAGTACAACAGCTGGCATACAGGGGCTGGCATCGAGAGAACAGGCAAGAAGAATTACTGACTGGAGGAGGGAGACGAGGTGGGAGATGGTAGAGCTGAAGGATCATCAGCAATAGGAGACAGAGGGTAAGCTGCAATTTCACTCATGCCAGACATGGATGGCACAGGTTCTGGCTCCTTGCTGGAACCAGATGCATGTTCACAGCTCTGAAAGTTCACAACTTGAAGGTTCCTATGTAGGGGACTTACTGTATTTTATCAATAACAGCCTCAGGCATCACTTTAGTCTTACCAGACCACATAACTCCCAAGAACTTTATTGACTGTCCTGGTCCTTGCACCTTGTCAGCATTTACCTCCCATTCCCTTGCTTTTGAAAGTCCCTGAAGAGATGCAGAGGCTTGGAAAAGAGAGAGCAAGTCTTCACAGGTTAACATGATATCAAGGTAATGACAGAGAACCAAAAAGGGAGGGAGAGCCCATTTCTCCAAGTCCTGGGCCACCATCCCATGACATATAGCAGGGCTGTGCAGATAACCTTGGGGTAAGACAGTAAAAGTCCATTGCCTCCCTTCCCACGTGAAGGCTAACTGGTCCTGGTACCCCTTAACTAAGGGTATGCTGAAAAAGGCATTAGATAAATATAAGACTCAGTGGTTTGTCTTGAGAGAAAAGGAGATTTTATCCAAGGGTTGGGCTATGTTTGGAACTGCTGCATAGATACAGGGTGTTACCTTGTCTAATTCTCTATAGTCTACTGTCATAAGGCAGGTGCTGTTTGGTTTTTTTCACCAGCAGCATAGGGCTATAGAACAGGCTTTGTGCTGGTCTTATAACCCCTACTTTCTCTAATCCCATGATGGTAGCCTTTATTCCTTCCTGTCCCCCTGGTAGATGATATTGTTTCATTGCCACCATTCTCCCAGGGATGGGCAACTTTACAGGGTCCCATTTAGCATGACCCACAATTACGGTGTTGATCGCAGATTCTTTTTTTTTTTTTTTTTGCGGTACGCGGGCCTCTCACTGCTGTGGCCTCTCCCGTTGCGGAGCACAGGCTCTGGACATGCAGACTCAGCGGCCATGGCTCACGGGACCAGACACTCCACGGCATGTGGGATCTTCCGGGACCGGGGCACGAAACCACGTCCCCTGCATTGGCAGGCAGACTCTCAACCACTGCAGCACCAGGGAAGCCCTTGATCACATATTCTTAAGCAGTACTTGCTGGTGGTGGTTGTGAGGTCCAGGTCCTGTAGGACATCCACATCCAAAATATATCCAGGTATGGGTGAAATATAAACCAGAAAAACACGGGGAGTTAATCTTTCAATTTGTACATTCAAGCTCACATGTTTCACCTGCACCATTTGGCCTCCATATCCATCAATGGGTCATATTTCCCCTTTGAACTTGGATGGATTCCCATAGATCAGGGTGCACTGGGCACCAATATCTACTAAATCCAGAGAAGTCATTTTATTGGTGCAGGACCAATAAATAGTTCAACACTGGGTCTCTGGTCACCCCTTACCAAGGAGCATACCAAGGAGCAACCATACCAAGGAGCAACCCTGGTATCTAGCCCTGATCCCTAGAACTGGGGGTATCCACCCCTGATCTTCATCTTTCCACAGTGGTAGAGTGTGGGCTTGTGCCCCTTCCTCTTGCTGTCAGGGGAGTAAACTGGTTTTCTTTGGGTAATGCTTTCTATAAGGTTAAAAGGACCGAATTAGGTTGTTTATATTTATTCTCTTTAGGGGTCCTGGTTAATACAAGTTCTTACCATAATTGCTGTGGGAAATTCTAGTTGGGTCCCTTTAATTTCCTCACTGTTTGTGGGGGGTTTTTTTTCTCTTCGGTGTTATCTACCGATCTATTTCCCCTGTGTCAGATCTTTTCAGTCTCACTTAAATCAGCTATCATGGCCACAATCATCTGAATGGGTTGATTAACAATTGGGGCCAAAACTGAAACTAAGGTCCCTAACCAAGGTCACTAACCAAGCTCCTGGAGTAGTCTTCTGGAAACGATCCTTCATACCTGCTGTAAATAACTCCTTATTAGGTCCTCAGAAATTAGGGACATTGATTGCATGCTTCATTCCTAATTCTCATGCTACTTCTTGTAACTCTTCTATAGATGCCATCCTAGGGGTGGGGACGGCACATCTCACTCAAGTTGGCTAGGCGCCCTCGGCCACATAGAAATGTTGCTAGAGGCCAGGCTGCACTATAACTAAGGCTATTTTAGACATTTCTGACCCATTTAACATGATGCCATCTCCCCCAGTATTCCATAAATGGGGCATCCAGGCTGCTACTCCTTCCCTACTCTTCTGGTTAAACCTGCCGGTTAATTCTATTAACTCAGTGGAGGAATATTCTGGCACTGTTGTTTTGGGGCTTGTAGGGATATCCTCTCAATTATCTCCTGGTTCCCTAGTGGCCTACATTTTAGTTTGGATCAGAGTTTGTGCTTCCTTTTCCTCCTCTATAATTATGTCTTCATCTTCTGACAAGTCATTATCCCAAGGATCACACCTCTTGGAGTCCCAGTTCTGCTGTGAAATAACAGTCCTCACCTTTGAGTGGGGCAGCCTACCACCCTGCATTTTAGCTATCTTACATGCCGTCACTACAATATGCTCTTCCTGTTGTATTTTCTTTGACATGAGGTCAGAAGTGGCAGAACATGCCCTCTGGACAGCCCTGTCTAACAACAAAATCTCTTTAGTCTTCTCTAGTTTCCTGCTGAGCTGTAATTCCTTTTCTGTACTAATCCTTAGAGCATATAATGAAGGCCATGCAACAGCTGAGATAGCTTGCTCACTTTTTTTTTTTTCCACTTTCACTTTCCTACTGCTTCAGTCAATATATCTAGGAAGCCCTTTGGCATTTTCCAGGCATCCTGTACTCACACAGTGGCCCAAAGTGTCCCACAAACCTAGCCAGGTCACCCCACATGGAAGAGGTTGGCCAGCCTGGGATTTCCCCCACCACAGCGGGCTTTCCCCCAGCATGACCCCTTTACCCACTCCTGTGTCATTTCCTGTCTCCTGGCTGGCTCACCAATTGTTGGAGGATGGAGGAGATGGAAAGTGCCCACGAACTGAGAAGGTATCTTGACACCAGAAACCGAGGCAGGCAGCTCCATACAATCAATGGATTCATTTATTATAGAGTAAATTCCTCACAGGGTAGGATTGGCAGACAAGGATCCAGAAGCATTCACAGCTGCTGTCCACACCACCCAGGGGCCATTGGGACAATTTTATAGTTAACCTAGGGTATGGGGGTAGTTGCTTGGAAACAGGAGGCACATTTCTAAGTCAAGATTTATGAATGGGAAACTAGTCTCATGGGCACTGGCAATATATCAGTGAAGGTCTTCAGGGCATAGAGGCCACCTGGATCTAAAGATCATTAGACAATATCTATTAACTACAAAGCCCTCAATGATAGATAAGTGATTTCCCGCATAGTACAGCCCTGGGTAGGGTCAGTGGAAGAACAGGAACTGTGCAGTCCCAAGATGGTATCATTTACACCATCAGCGATACACTGGCTCATACAGGGGCTTCATGCCAATTAAAAAGTGCCCCCTAAAAAATGTGCCCCTTCTACAAGAATAAACTACTAAAAGATGTTCTCTCTGTGTGGACCATTTGGAAAAAAGGAACTTTTCTGGGCACCAATTTTTAAAAGGAACAGTATCTTGCAAGACACAGGGTTTGGCCAGTGGAGTCTGGGCAAGATTTTAGCCCCATTCAGGTCCTCTCAGTGGGCATGAGGGCACAATTGTTTAAGGTGCCTCAAGAAGGAGGTCTTAGGACATCCTGGGCATTGTGACTCAATTTTCTGTATCAAGATAATTAGTTAAGATTATTGTTAGCTGGTGAAAGGAGAATCTCCACTATGTGACCTAACATGGGTCATTTCAATTAATTTGGACAATAGCCCTCTGAGGCTGAGATTTTAAAGATGAGGAAACTGAGGCTGGGGTCAAGTATGTATCTTGCTTGGGGTCACATGGTGTCATCAGATTTTGATCTTTATCCTGCTGTTTTCCTTAGCATTCAGTCTCCTTCTCTGATTTATGTTTCTCTGTAGCACTTGTTGCTAATAATAAATACTTCACTCTTCATTTGTATATAGTTGGTCTCTCCCCAGTAGAATGTAAGTTGACGAGGGTAGGGATTCATGTCTGTTTTATTCACTGCTGTATCCCCACAGTGTTTAGAACAGTGTTTGGCACACAGAGGGCTCATTCAGTAATACTTATTAAATGAATGAATCATTCAAACATTGGGGTGCCTTCTCCTATACCAATCCATTTCTATAAACACCTTTTGGCAAATACTTACATAATGCATTGAGGTATTCTAGAGAAAAAGATTACATCAGCACAAAATGTGCACTGTTATCATCAGGATTTTCTTCAGCTAAAAAATAAAAAGTCTTTTACCCCCAAATTCATGTCCACATCAAAGAGAGAAACCCCAGGTTAATAAACTAGAGCTCTTTCTCTTTACTAAAATCAACTTTTGCCTTTGAAGATAGGTTTATTTATGTCTGATTTCTTTGATAATTAAAACAGAATCATCAACCCCTGTTATTCTCTGCTAGTTATTTGCATATAGCAATACACAATAATCTGATAAACTTTCTATGATGATGTGTTCGGAGCTTACAAAATAAATAAAGCCTTCAAAATAAATTCTTATTTGAGGGTACTTAAATCTAGCATGCTAAATATCATGTTTTGTAGCTTAAAGTTGTAACTAGTTATTGTTAGGCTTTTCAAAAGGAAAGAGAGCATTGTATTGTAGCATACTGTTGGAAGAACAAAAGGAGCATTTAGACATGGTCTTTGCCCTCCTGGAATTTACACAATGAATGGTAGAAGCACAGAGTTATACACACTCCAGCACCTCCAACAATAACTGTTGACTTTTTATTTGCAATCAGAGAATCCTGGCAATGGAAAACTAAGTTTTCCCTGGGTTTACGAGAACTGAACTGAAGTGGAAAATGTTATTTGCTTTAACGAAATAATTTCGTCTTGTGCAACAAAAAATTCTGTCCATCAAGTAAATAAAGGGAGAAAGGCTTATTTATAAAGTTGCTGGCTTCTGATTTCATTCTATTGCTTCTCAGGCTCCAAGAGGGAAAAAAAAATGAAGATTTCCTTGCTCTGTATTTTTCTAATTTTATGTAGTGCCTCAGCCTGGGCGAAAGATAAACATTATTACATTGGAATTATTGAAACAACTTGGGACTATGCCTCTGACCATGGGGAAAAGAAACTTATTTCAGTTGACACGTAAGTAACTATTTTTTCTTGATTATAGACCAAATTTATAAATTATTGATTAAAAAATAAAGCCAATAAGATGAAATATTTCTTAAATTTGTATATACAAAAACTGCAAAATATGGACTTGAAACAATAGACACTTTAATAAATCTCTAATTCCTGGGATTTTGTTTGTTTTTTGAGAGGCTGCCTTACTCTTTTCCACTTGGTCCTGAGGAACTGTGTGGGCTTCTTATTACCTCCTCTGGTTCTTATCACATCTCCCATCAGGGTTCAGTCTTTTTTTCTGTTTATGCAGAAGTTCTTTCATCTAAAGAATAACTGTATAAAATTTTATTTTTCCTATACCGTTTACTGATTACTAGTGGTAAAAATAAAAGTTTTTTAATCCTTCAAAGAATCACTTATAGAAATCAAATATAATTTTAATATGACTTTGCCTAATACTTGTTGGGTGACTCTGGACTGTTAATTACATTCATCTTTCTCAGACTCAGCATCCTAACCTGTAAAATGAAGATAATGAGAATACTTCAGGGGGTTGTTTAAAGAGTGGGTGCACACAGAGCTCTTCGTACAGTCCTTGGCACATAATACATGTGCAAAAAAATGTGAGATAGTTATTATAATGCCTCCTCAAAAAGCTCTATGTAACTTAAATGTTTTCTTGTTTCAGTTGAAAGGTCCCTTATTTCCAGCAACATCCACCACATGAAAAACCAAGGGTATAGTTTTCCTTGAAGATTTTTGTGATGGAAGTTTGTCTATACAGAGGTCATCACTTTTAATAATGTTAGTTAAAAATTTAACACCAAATTGAAATTTGTTATTCAAAATCAATATTCACAACATTTAAAGATGTATTTTAGTGGTGAAAATATATTTTAAAGATGATAAATGTATCTTAATAGTGATACTTAAAAATGTATGTTAATGGTGACAAATGAACCCAATGACCATTAACTGCTGAGATTGTATCTTTAAAAATTGGCCATAAAGTATGCCAAATTTCATAACATTGACTCTGTTGATGGTTATACAATATTCTCATTAATTTTATGTACATTTGAAATTTTTCAAAGTTGATAATAATACCTAATTGTTAAGTTATTAATTCAGTAATATGCAGTGAGGAAAGTTTCTGACCTAAAGATAATTAATTGTAAATAAAACTAGTATATCTTACAATTATTTTTTTAAGCCTGGTTTTGAGCTACTGTTCTCTTCTTAGGGACATGACATATTTTTATGGCTTCATAAGGACCATTATTTTGTATGCATTCAGCATTTTCCCTAACTAAACATAATATAAATTATGCATTTTTTAATAAGGAAACTAGACACATTTTTTAAAATGTCAGACATATTAGGGGAAAAAAAGTACTGTCCTACTCCACGCCCTCACCCACCATCCTTCTGCCATTATTCATGGTCAAAAATCAAATAAAATCAGTTTTATTGGGCATTAACTAAGTGCAAGACATTGCCCCAAGCACGTTTTAGTAAAGTCTTCTCTAATTCTAGAAATTTAGAAGAGAAAAAGGCTTTGTTAAGAATTTTTTTGCAGGGAGGGAAGAGAATTCCTTTATTTTTAAATACTCTAAGGATTTTCCTGGCAGTCCAGTGGTTAAGATTGGAAGCCCTCCCGCTTCCAATGCAGGGGGCGTGGGTTCGATCCCTGATTGGGGAACTAAGATCCCACATGCTGCACAGCACAATCAAAAAAAAAAAAAAAAAAAAAAGACTAACTACTCTAGTGTCCTGTGTGTGCTGGAGAGGGTATACAGCATTGGCTTGATCATCTTCTTTTGCTTCAGCAACAGCCTAGAGTTGTGCAAACTCTAGATGACAATGCTCACTCTGTCTGTGAAATTTTTAAGACATCTGAACAGCAAATATTGAATAGGCCTTTAGCAATTTTGCCAGTACTATGCTAATCTTTCTGTATAGATGAGTTTAGGTAGCAACTTTTTGCTTCCTCTTTGTCTCAGATTTGCAGAATGTCCAGCTGCTTAATCCATTCAGCCTTCTATAACAAAATACACCAGACTGTAGCTTATCAACAAGAGAAATTAATTTCTCACAGTTCGAGAGGTTCAAGAGGAAGTCCAAGGTGCCAGCATGGTCATCTCTCTTCCGAGTTCATAGCCTTTTTGCCGTGTCCTCACTTGGTGGAAGGGACTAAGGATCTCTTTGGAGCCTCTTTTATAAGGCATCTATCCTGTTCATGAGAGCTCCACCCTCATGACCTGAGCACGTCCAAAGGCCTCACCTCCTAATACAATCACATTAGAGATTAGGATTTCAACATATGGCAAAGACTGATGTGATATCACCAGGCATGACTACTGACACTCGTTGTGTGAAGGCTAAAAAGGAGTGGAGATGAATAGGCTGAGAAACAGGTTGAAAGAGTGCAAGATATTTGTTAGGCAAAGAATTAGGTTTAAGCTGATGTTGACCTTGAAGGTCTGGAACAATGAAGACAAAAGTACGTATTGAGATGGCAGAAACTCCAACTGTTTCATGCACCAGTGATCACTAGTACCTAGAACATAGGAGACACTAAATAAATATATTTATGAGTAAATGAAAGTGAATGGATAAAAGTATATAGGAAGCTAGACAAAATTATAGGCTGTGTTGTAAAACATTTCCCTTGCTCCTAGTATGCACAGATTCACACCGTGAAATAAATCAGAAGATACAATGAAATAAGAAAAGTCAGTTTATGGAGTTATATGTGGGTTAGTGGAACTGAAAACACTGGCAGATATAAAAGAGAAAATGTATGGATTTCTTTTAACTAGGAAAATAGAGTTTACTTTTTTTTGTCATATCAGTAATAGTTATTTCTAATGGGGTGAGGTAGAAAGTAATTTCCTTATGCTCAGCACTGCCATTTACTTAGGTCCGTGCCTTATCTGTCATTTCAACAAATCAATAAGTAAAGATCTATAAAATATAGTTCCTGCTCCTAAGTTAGTTGTACTTAAATGAGAATAAAAGACATACATATGAAAACAATTAGCAAATGCAATACTTTGTTCTGGGCCCTTGGTAGACACTAATTAAATATGTATTGACTTTTGGCTACATAGTAGCAATAAGTAGCAATACTCCTGTTATCTTCAGGTTACTTTTTTTTCCTGGTGACCTATAGGATGCTAGAAATAAGTGAAAAAAATCCTTAAACACAAGAACAGCCATCACAAAACCCTTTTACACTAACCTCATAGGCTCTCACTCAGGCTTGGTGACTCTTAATTAACATACAGTTCTTACAAAACATTGTTACCTAGTTTTCCAGCCCATTGTAGGTTTAAGAAATAAATCAGAAATATTATAGTGAAGATGCCATCATAAGCAGACCCAATGACCAGAAGAAATGACAGCTCAAATTTTACCCAAAGAGGGCTTCCCTCATGGCGCAGTGGTTGAGAGTCCGCCTGACGATGCAGGAGACACGGGTTCGTGCTCCGGTCCAGGAAGATCCCACATGCTGCGGAGCGGCTGGGCCCGTGAGCCATGGACGCTGAGCCTGCGTGTCCGGAGCCTGTGCTCCACAACGGGAGAGGCCACAACAGTGAGAGGCCCGTGTACCACAAAAAAAATGAAAGAAAATTTACCCAAAGAAATAGAGAACAAACCAAGAACATTCCACCCTATGGTATAATAATAAGTATTATAATTATAATATTGAGTGATCAGGATACCATAAATATTTAATAAATGTTAATATTTACTATCATTATCAGAAAAGAAGTTGATTTTTTTCCCAGTACACCCTGTTTAAGAAAACAAGGAAGCAAACAAAACATTTTTAAAGAAAAAACTTGCACTGAAGGCATTCATTTTACCCCTTCAAAAATAGTCTTAACATTTAAAATAATTCTTAAAGAGGTATAATTATGAGCTAAAGTTATCTGGAAAAGTCGCTTATGATGACTCATATTCCAAGGTTGCCAAATAAAAAATAGTAAGCAAAATCTGGTGTGGTATAAACACTTCATATAGGATAGCCTGTGTGCAGGAACTAATGAAGTAACTACACCATTTTATACATTTCAGGCTCTACAATTTATTATCACAGCTGCTATTTTCCCCAAGAACATATCCAAAAGAGGGCTGACACCTAGGTACCATTTTCATGCTGTGTTAATGAAGCCAGGCCACTGAGAACCTATAATTCACCTGAGTTTGTGCTATGCATATCCAGGTTAAGTCTTTGCCTGCCAGTTAATTTTTGACTGTTTTCCTTGTGATTCCTGTGTGTAGTAGGCAGAATTTTTTAAATGATCTGCAAAGATATCCTACCCTAAAACTCCAGAACCCGTGAATATGATGAGATATTACCCCCACGATTTATGTTATATTCAATGATACAGTTGACTTTAAACTAAGGACATGATCTGGGTGGGTCTAGTCCAAAGCAGAGAATTCTCTAGTAGAAGAAAAGGAAGTCAGAGAGATTCAAAGAGGTTTGAGGGGGATTCAACAAACTGTTGCTGACTTGAAGATGGAAGAAGCCACTGGGAAGGAGTATGGGTGGTCTTAAAGAACTGGGAGAGGTCCTCATCTGCTAGCTAGCAAGGAAGCAGGAATTTCAGTCCTACAACCATAATGAACTGAATTCTGCCAATAACCTGAGTGAGATTGGCAGTAGACTTCTCCACAGATCCTCCAGACAAGTACTCAGCCCAACCAACAGCTTGATGCCAGCTGTGAAAACCTGAGCAGAGAACCCAGTCATGCCATGCCAGACTTCTGATCCAAGGAACTGTGAAATAATAAATAGGTGCTGTTTTAAGCTGCTTTATGATCATTTGTTACACAGCAAGAGAAAACTAATATACTATGTCTCAATTAATGAAGCTAAGAATCCAGAAACTTTTCACGTGTATTACCCACAGTTTAGTAACCATGGCTAAACATAAACCAAGGCCCCCTTGAGTGCACTCTGAATTTATGGGAGGGAGTAGCATTATTATTATCTTACTAAGGCAGTGTTAAAATGTTTTAATTCCTCTACCATTAAAAACTCACTTCTGGGTCTGAATCTACCAGAAATTAGAGGAATTGCTATAGGATTATAGGAATTGGGGGTGCTAAAAAGGAAGGATGTGTTTACTGAGAGGGGAACATATCTATTGTAAAGAACAGAAGAGAACATGTTACAGTTGCCAACAGAAAGAACTATGATTAATGTGAATTACTTGCTTGGGTCAAAGAACAACCATAATAGATTTTTTTGACTGGATATCTGACTGGCAAACTTCCTGCAAGCTTCCAGTAACTGATACTTTGTCCCCAAAGCCATGCTCTTAAAGTTAAATAGACATTCCCTAATGACAGTTTGATGTTTCTTTGGAGACAGAGTATAAGCAAACAGGCCTCCTCCAAGCTATCACATGATGTGAAATATTTCCCAATTTGGTTAAGATTTAATTTTGTTTCCGAAAAAAAGACAAGATGGGAAACACATTGTGCATATTGCTATGTGTATAAAAGGAATTCCAAATGTTAAAAATACTGGATAGATTATGATTTCAGATCAATTACTTTTTAAAGTAATTTTCACACCCCTCCCCCCAAAATCTTTGTATACATAAAAACGAATCCCAAAACTTAGACAATGCTCCTCCTATCTCAGGAAACGATTAATACAGGAGAATGTCAATACAATGAAAGCATTTTGACAAAGTCTGCTACAGTTTATTGAAAAGGGATGTGACATATTCCTTAATGCTTTAGAGGCACATTTAGAAAATATAAATACACACTATAAATGAAGCCTTAAGAATTTGAGGGCTATTTTAAAACTCTGGCTTTATTTAAGATATGGATCAGCAGAGCATGGTAGAACACAGATTAGAATCTCTATTTAAATATCAGTGGGGCCAATCCCCTAGCAATAAGAGTGTGTACAGACACTGGAGAAAATTTACCCCAAGGCATAGACGGACCTGTGTGAGATAGAGTTGTCCAGGGTCCTCTGGAGTGACCCAAGAGTAATTCCGTCCTTGCACTGTAAGCTTTGCAGCTGCCGCTGCGTGCCTGACTGAACTGCCCTCTTCCTGACCTCCTCTCAGCAGTGTGGACTGGATGAATCTGCCTTTAATCTCAGTGGCCTTCAGTGCCTCAGAATTTTGCTGTTGGTAAAACATCTATTTATTAAGAATACTCCTGGGCTTCCCTGGTGGCGCAGTGGTTGGGAGTCCGCCTGCCGATGCAGAGAACACGGGTTCGTGCCCCGGTCCGGAAAGATCCCACGTGCCACGGAGCAGCTGGGCCCGTGAGCCATGGCTGCTGAGCCTGCGCCGGAGCCTGTGCTCCGCAATGCAAGAGGCCACAACAGTGAGAGGCCCGCGTACCGGAAAAAAAAAAAAAAAAAAAAGAATACTCCTGTCCATACTAATGCTGCAGTTTCCAGGGAAGAATGTTTTCCCATGTATTTTGATGTCCTCGAAGTCTCTCAGAGCCTTTCTTAATTTTTTTTTTTTTCTGTTTGGGTCTAACAAAATGGAAACTGCAACAAACAATTAGAAAATGAAAATAAATATGAGAAATAAAGGCCTAAGCATGGATTTGCCATCCCGGGTACAAAAGATGTCACTTCTTTATTTTTCTAACTTCCAGCTTGGCCCTTCTCCCACCATGATAGGGGAAGGGACCCCCATCTCATTCATCTTTCAGTGAACAAGTTGAGAATCCTGGGGTTTAAACAATCCAGGATTTAAAAAATTGGGGTCCCTAGTGTAACAACTATGAGATGCTCATTGTTGAAACCCCCTGGTCAATTCAGAACACGGGGGCTCTACTATCTCCAAAGCCTGTTCCCAATACCCAGACGCAGCCACCAGGACAACTGCCAAGTGGCCCTGCTCACTGGTCCCAGCACTCAGGCTCAATCTGGTGCCTCCATGCTGCCATGCCAGCAGACGTTTGACCACGACCAGGGTATGGCCTGGAAACAGAACCTGCCACCTTTCCGTCTCATGTCCTCCAGGAATCCCACTGCCTATGGGACTGGGCCACTTTCTTCCCCTTCCCCTTGCAGCCTCCCCTACTCAGGTTGCCCATGAATGAAGAACGGCATCAGAACACACAGGGGTATTTGTTAGCAAATGCAGATGCCTGACCCTCACACCAGCAGCACAGAAGCAGAATCAGTGGGGCTGGGGCCTAGGAACCTGTATTTTATCAAGGTCCTCAGTAGATTCCTGTGCACATGAAAACTTAAGAAACTTAGGCCAGAGCCCTAGATTTTTAAAAAAACAGATCTTTCAACTTGGACCTTGCAACAGAGAAAGTCCAGAGCTCCCAGACAAACCCTGCCCTCATCTTGAAGAGAGAATGGAAAAGTACCCTTCACTCTTTCTGATGAGCTTCCTGCTGAGGAAACAAGACAAAGTTTATTTCTCCTCAGTCAGGTTATGTGGCCTCATATGGGTTGAATGGAAAATGGTAAAGTGTCAAAGGTCACCAAGATCAAAGTAGGCAAAACACAGGCACGCACGCACACACACACACACACGAACAAACACAAACCCCAGACCATCAGCTGGGGTTAGCAGTTTTTATTCTAGTGGAGGAGACCTCGGTTGTGGTAGGGTTTGCCAAAGCCCAGGTTTTAAGTGGGTTCCCCTGAATGGCTAGATGGCATTGCCCACAGATAGATCCCATTGAACTCTCTGGGCTTGCATTAAGCACAGTAACTTAAGAATCAGTTCAAAAGTTTCAATATCAAACTTCTTTTCTTTTCTTTTCTTTTTTTTCCTGGCTACTATTCAATTTGCTGATATTTTTAGGAAAGTTTTAAGCAACTATTAATCAGCCACTAACCAGAATATAAACATTCAATGTTCAAGTATTTTTGCTAGCAAGGGATTAAAAAACCACAGGGGTAATTCAAATGCAAAGATAATTTTAAGACCCACACACATTGATGAATCAATTCCAACTTTGATTTAGTTTTGCTAAAAGAAATTAAAAAGATGGAATTACTTTAGCATTATTAGTTTTACTTTAGGAAAAAAATATGCACTTACTTTCACACCTCACATATTCAGATTGAATGCTTATAAACTCAGGTTTTTTCCAGTGGCTGAAAGAGGTATGCCGTAAGTGAGAAATGCCTTCATTAACTGCTTTATTTTAATATTTCACTTTAATTTTGTATTCTATTCCACAATGCCTCTGTGTCTTACCATGAAAATCTTACAGGAAATACTCTGGTAAGCTGCATTACATTTTTATGGCGCATCCACACATGGTGGTCTGTCATATAGCTGATGTGTGACACCTCACATAATTAAAATAACAGGGCTAAGTGCCAGCTCTCCTCTTCATTTTTTGGAGGCATCCCTACAACAACCGGCAAACATTTAATATGATATGGTCATTCCTTTCTCTTTCATTATAATGTTATCCCGACAAGTGATGGCTTCTAATAGAGTTGTCTTCTTTTCCTTTGCAGGGAACATTCCAATATCTATCTTCAAAATGGCCCCAATAGAATTGGAAAAGTCTACAAGAAGGCCCTGTATCTTCAGTACACAAATGAAACCTTTAGGACGATTATAGAGAAACCTGTCTGGCTGGGGTTTTTAGGCCCTATTATCAAAGCTGAAACTGGAGATACAGTTTATGTACATCTAAAAAACTTTGCCTCTAGGCCTTATACTTTTCATGCACATGGAATGACTTACTATAAGGAACATGAGGGTAAGTTCAGCTCATATGTAGCTGGAGTTTCCTCTTCCTTTTCAGTAGGAACACTTTTTAATTCCTGAGATTATGGACTTTCCTCCTGGATAAGACCTGTACTATGTTGTTTAGCTCTAAACTATTTTATGAATAAGTATTTTGGTTCATCCCAATAATGTTTTGTTTCTCTGGGTTGTACTTGCTTTGTGTGAAGTGTGAATGTGATAGAATTTCTGTGTGGACTCATGTAGTGAGAGTCAGTGAGAGGTGGGACCTCCTTCCCAGTGCCCAACGCCTTTCCAGACAAATGGTCAAAATAAGAGAAATGGGCAGTGTGCATTAGAGCCTGGAAAAGACAGAAAGCCAGAAGAAGAAACAGGACCCAAGATGGGGATTGTCTTATCTCTGAAGTTCCTACATGTGAACATACTGTAGCCACTGTCACCTTCCATCCTAACTTTGGATAAACTCTGTCCCAGCTAAGGAAGCATGAGTAGTCTCATACAGTAGCCAAGTAGTGCAGGTGGCTGAATGGTCCCAGAGTCACATCTGAGACACAGTTAGCCAAAAGGTCATTTGAATGTAGGATTTGGAATCCTTAAAGATGGTACAGGAAGAACAAATATTAGATTTGGTGCTTGTGATCTCATTCTTAGTACATGATGATGATGGTGATAATGATGAAGGGAGATGGTGTTTTGTAGTGATTAAGAACAAGAGCTTCAAAATTAATAGATCGATGTTTGAGTGCAGTGTTGCCTTTTATTGACTGAATGACCTTGGACAAGTTAACTTAAATTCTCTGTGCTACAGTTTTCTCATCTATAAAATAGGGACAACGAGAGTACACAATAATAGCTCAATAAATGTCAGCTATTATCCTAGGCAAAAATGCTGAGGCCATGTTCATTGAAATTATAAGGATCAAGTTTGGAAATTAGGATAAAATTAGTTTTAATTAATTATTGGTTTTCTATTTAAAAGAGGTATTGCTTTACAGGGTGAATGTTTTGATCCTCTATATTTTTAAATTTGTTTTTCTAAACCAAACAATTACATTCATAGCATAAAAGCTGACTGCCATCTTATTTATTTTTTACAATTTCATGGTATATTTTGGTTTCAATCATTTTTAAGGTATGGTCAATGTATTGTGGATATGTTAGAAGAAAAAATAGTTCTTTTAGAGATACATACTCAATTATTTATGAATGAAATGATATGATGTCAGGGATTTGCTTTAGAATAATTCACTGATGATGACTAATTCACTGTTAAGAGTGGGTGAGGGCATAGATGAAACAAGATTGGCCTTGAGTTGATCATTGTTAAAGCTGGGCTGTTGGGCACATGGAAGTTCATTATATTATTCTCTCAACTTTTGCATATGTTCGGAAATTTACAAAATTAAACAATCCCATGGTAACTTCAAAGGCAAAAATCTGATATCATACAAGAAGCTTCAAGTGATAGGAGAAAGTAGCCATTTTGCTCTTACTTCCATACCATAACCCCAGGGCAAAAGTGGTTCTTTAAATTGCAAACCAACAGTCATTATGCTGCTGACATATCTATTACTGCTCCTTGAAGACTCAGTCAAGTATAAAAAATGATAACATTTTCTGTGAAACTTCCAGACCCTGTAGCCATTTGCCTTTTATTCTTCTGTGCTCAAATAGAACACCACTGCATTCCCAAGGGGATACATACTAGATGTTGAATAAATGTTTGCTGAATGAATTAATAGACCATCTATTTTCTCATTTAAGCTCAAACACATTCAATTTGTAATTTCATTGCATGTCGTTTCCTAGGGGCCATCTACCCTGATAACACCACAGGTTTTCAAAAAGCAGACGACAAAGTGCAGCCAGGTGAACAGTGTATGTACATATTGCATGCCAACCCAGAACAAGGTCCTGGTGAGGAAGACAGCAATTGTGTGACCAGGATTTACCATTCCCACATTGATGCTCCAAGAGATATCGCCACAGGACTCATTGGACCTTTAATACACTGTAAAAAAGGTACATTTTCTCATTATTATTCATAATAAATGACTAAAGACAGTAGAGAGGGAGGTTTGTTTTTTAAATATACTTTAAGTCTTATGTGTTATGATTGAGTAGGTAAGGTAGAGAGGCAGTGAGTCTAGAAAAAAAAGAAAGGAAGAGCAGGGAAGGGTAAGGAGAAAAATGGATACATGGAACAACATTCAGGTTACTGAACGTAAATTCCCTAAATGTTTCCAAGTCTATAAAACCAAAGTGATTGGTTTAGATTTCTGGTTTATTAGGAAAATAAATACAAAATTTTTTTAAAACTATAAATCACATGCTAAAATTCATGCTAAAAATTAAGTTCTACTGAAATAGTAATTTTCACTTCAGATTCTCTGGATAAAGAAGAAGAAAAAAATATTGACAAAGAATTTGTGGTGATGTTTTCTGTTGTGGATGAAAATCTCAGCTGGTACCTAGAAGACAACATTAAGACCTACTGCTCTGAACCAGAGAATGTTGACAAAGACAATGAAGACTTCCAGGAGAGTAACAGAATGTATTGTAAGATTACATAAGATCTGTTAACTTTATCTTATTTTTCTCGGTCCATTAATTCTGCTACTCTTATTCCCTCACATGAATAAGTAGCGTGTTTCTAATCTATGCCCTTGGTAACAAAGCATATTGGATGTGCAACTTGATATTCAGCTAAACAGGTCCAATCAAAACTCTGAGCCAGGTAAAGCTGGATACATCAAATTGTTTCCAAACCATTATCAGTTATGGTTAAATGTATATGCATGTTATATTTGTATATTTTTTATTCTCCCAACTCATTTTAAAGATTATTTGAGGCAGCCTAAAATTATTAAATTATATTGTAAAGTATTGCACTATAATTAAGAAAATAGTTCAAACCACTAGTTCTAAAAGGTATTTCTTTTACATACATATTGTTCTTCACCACCCGCTCTCCCCAACCTTGCATCATTTTTCCCTATATTTTAGTTCACTTTATGTCTTCTAAAAATGTTTTCTTTACTGCCTGGGCTTCTCCTTGATTCTCAGACACAAAATAATGGGGTTAGTAAGATAGTCCATCACTCAGAATTTGCATAAAAAATCAAATCCCTTAATACGAACTAAACCAATAAGTATAGATTTTTGTTAGTTTGTGTTTAGCTTCTTAAAAATAACCCTTACTCAGAAACTGAGGACACAAAAATAACTGTACTATCAAAGAAGAAAAATTAACTAATTAACATAGTACGGATTTTTATTTCCAACTTTTGCTTATTTCTGGCTGAAAGATCCTCTTTCCATATTTTAATCCAGCCTCTGTTATGTGCTAACCAAAATAGGTGTTAGAGCCTCAAACTTCTAGTCTGGCTAAGTCTGGTGTGGTATCCCTGTTGCATCTGATTACCTCGCAATACTTCCCAGAACTGATTTCTACCTTAATTCTAGGACCTCTCAGTTTGAGCAGTGGCCCTTAGTTTCTTTGAAGAATCAGGCTATCCTGCTTTTCACCTCTTAGGTCTTTGTGGCTCTGGTCACTTGTTCCTACTGTCCTTTCCCTGCATTTCTTCTTTCCTCCTTCACACTTCTTCCAATTTTGTCTTTCAATCTTTAAAAAAAAAAAAAAAGCTTCCCTTGTGTTCTTATTACAAAAGCAATTCACATTCACTGTAGAAAATTGGAAAAGTTCTGATAAACAATAAGAAAAAACACTGACATCATCCATACAACCAACAACAACATGATACATGATTGATTCCTAAATAAACTTCAGTGTTTTTTCTATTTACTATATGTGTGCACATTTATATATATATGTATGCATATATGTACACATTTGTATTTACAAATATACACATGAACATACCAAGGTGTAGAGTTTATAACAAAGAGAGCAAATAGATTTCATCTTCAGTGTTGTGTTCATGTGCTAATATTGTGTTGACAAAAGTCTTGAGGCTGAATTCAGGTCCAAAATGAAAGAGTATTGTGATTGATTAACAATGTCTGATGTGGGTACAGGAGGGAAGAATAGCAGCAGGTGTGCCAGGTATTTTCAATCCCAAACTGATTTTATTTAGAGGTAACCATCAATATCCCAGTCACCAATGTCTGTTAGTCACAATCTCTGCTCTTGACTTACAGCTGTGAATGGATATGCTTTTGGAAGTCTCCCAGGACTCTCCATGTGTGCTGAGGACAGAGTAAAATGGTATCTCTTTGGTATGGGTAATGAAGTTGATGTGCATGCAGCTTTCTTTCATGGGCAAGCATTGACTAATAAGAACTACCGTGTTGATACAATCAATCTCTTTCCTGCTACCCTCTTTGATGCTTTTATGGTGGCCCAGAACCCTGGAGAATGGATGCTTAGCTGTCAGAATCTAAACCATCTGAAAGGTAAGGCATCTTTACCTGAAATTAGCTGTCAGTTGAGAAAAGAGTCATGTCTCAGTTACACTATTAATGGGCTGATTATTGGAAATCAGAATCTAAAGCTAAATAACTTTGGAATGATCTGAGCTTTGAACTGGTAACTTAATTTTATTCCTCTGACAGTATGCATCATAATGTAATTTTTTAAAAAGACTGAAAGACTGGAGCATTTATAAAGTAATTAAAAATTCAAAATATGTTAATTTTTGGAAGAAAAAATTGGCCCTGATGTGTAGTCCGACCCTAAAAGTATAATACTGCATACAGCTTTCCAGATTTGTAAAATACACAATATTTTAAACACCAGAAGATTTGTATATTGTGCTGAAAAGTAGCTTGTTGTGGTTTTTTTGACTTGTTCTATTAAATATAACCAACTTTGTCCTTTGAGTCCAGCTATTCCTTAGTTTAACATGCTAAATCTCTCCTCCATCTCTTTAATATAAGGTAATAAAATATCCCCAGTTCTTGAAAAATATTAGTTTGCAATATTGGTCTTCTGAAGAAATTAGGTTTAATCTGGGTCTTTGAGTATGTTACTTTGACTTTCAAACATGATCTTATTCATCAAATGTGATCATGGCAGCAGAAGGCACAGCACAGCAGGTGCATAACCATTTTATCTAAGAGAACAATAATAATACATGCTCATTCTATTCCTCCCCCTCCACCCCATCATATCCCCTAAAATATGGCAGAGCATCTCTTCATCACTTATCTATTTTTTCTCATTAAAGCATTATTTATTTCAATGCTGACTCACTGATAAAATAAAACAGCGAGGGAATTCCCTGGTGGTCTGGTGGTTAGGACTCTGCATTTTCATTGCCAAGGGCGCAGATTCAATTCCTGGTCCAGGAACTAAGATTCCACAAGCCACGTGGCATGGCCCCCCCAAAAAAGTGAAATTAAATGGTGAAAGTTCATTTCTCCCCACATCACTTATCTATTAATGTGTCCTTTTTTTTTCTTTCTCATCAAAAGACTTCCCAAGCAAAACCCCACAGAAAGTGGTTCCACATTTTTAAAAACACTAGTAGTATCACTTCTCTGTGCCATATAGAGAAGTTTTTTTCACTGCTTGAATTTTCCATGAGTGATTTATATACAACTGGTTACTCTAGTTTATAGTATATTTTCTAGCTATCTATTTCTTCAGTTTCCATCTGTCATTTCACCAGCAGAATTTACAAGGCAATAGGAGAGACAAACATTGACTTCATTAACCAGTGTCTCCTCCTGTGTGGTTTTCAGCTGGTTTGCAGGCCTTTTTCTGGGTACAAGACTGTAAGAAGCCTTCATCTGAGAACGATATCCGTGGCAAACACGTTAGACACTACTACATCGCTGCTGAGGAAATCATCTGGAACTATGCACCCTCCGGCATAGACACCTTCACCAAAGAAAACTTAACAGCACCTGGAAGGTAATTCAGAAAAAAAGATAGTATTTCAAAATATGCCCCCCCCAGAAAAAATCATAAAAGGCTGATTCAGTGATTAAATTTTTAATTGGTACCTGAAATTGAGTAACTAGACTGCTAAATATTTATTAAGGTTTGGTAGTGAGTCCAAGTTTGAGAAATAGGACTTCTGAGTGCACGAAAAAGAATAGATTTAAAAGTCTTCAAATGCTCAACAAAACTCTCAGAAAACATTGAATACAATTAGATCAGTTCATTTGCTTTCCATTTCTGAAAACATAGCATTGTAAAATCCAGCAGCATTAAGTACATTCACTAGGTTGTATAATCATCAGCACTGTCCATTCCCAGAACTTTTTCATCGTTCCAAGCAGAAATGCTGTGTCCACTAAACAAAAACTCCCCATCCCCTGATAACTTCTATTCTACTTTCTGTCTCTATGAATTTGCCTATTCTAGGCACCTTATGCAAGTAGAATCATGTAATATTTGTCCTTTTTTGTTTGGCTTATTTTATTTAGTATAGTTTTCAAGGTTCATCCATGTTGTAGCATGTATCAGAATTTCATTCCTCTTTAAGGCTGAATAATATTCCACTGTATTCATATACCATGTTTTATTTATCCATCTATCTGTTGATGGACATCTGGGTTGCTTCTACCTTTCGGCTGTTGTGGATAATGCCACTATGAACACTGGAGTACAAGTATATGTTTAGGTCTCTGCTTTCAGTTCTTTTGGGTATACATCTAGGAGTAGAATTGCTTGATCATATGATAATTCTATTTTTAATTTTTTGAGGAACCACCATATGGTTTTCCACAGCAGCTTCACCATTTTACATTCCCACCAGCAATGTACAAGGGTTCTAATTTCTCTTCTAATTGCCAACATTTATTTTCCATTTTTTAAAAAAATAGCCATCTTAACAGGTGCAAAGAGGTATCTAATTGTGGTTCTGATTTGCATTTCCCTGATGCTTAGTGATTCTGAGCATCTTTTCATGTTCTTGTTGGCAATTTGGAGAAATGTCTGTTCAAGTCCTTTGCCCATTTCTTAATTGGGTTATTTGGGGTTTTTTGTTGTTGTTAAGTTATAAGAGTTCTTTTTATATTCTGGATATTAATCCCTTATCAGATATATCTGCTTTGCAAGTATTTCCCCTTATTCTGTAGGTTTTCTTTTCATTCTCTTGAGAGTGTCCTTTGATGCATACAAGCTACCTTTGGTACATGTCTGATGACTTCCACGGCCCCCCAGCTGTTCTTCCTGCCTCAGTCTTCCTTTCCTACTGTACATTCCTCATAAAACAGCCAAAGCAATCTTTCAAAAATGTCCGTGAGATTATGCCACACCCCTGCTCCAAGTCTCTGCCCAAACATCACCTCTTTAGAGAAGCTTTGTTTGCCATGCATCTACTTGGAAAGGTTAAGTGATTCACTCAACGGCAAACAACAGGTCAATAGCTGGGCCTGACTACCCAAGCCTGTGACTACTGAAGCAGAGATTTAAGTCCCCGCCACACTGACATTCAGTTGCAATGACTCCCAAAGCTGTATCTCCAGCCCTGAAGGCTCTTATAAATTGCAGATTTGCATTTTGAACTGCTTAGTGGACACTCCACTTGGATGAGGCTCCTCCAAATCAGTATGTCCAAGTCTGAATCCATTGTCTTCCCCACAAATCTGAGCTTCCCTCTCTGCATGAATGGTATCGCCATCCATCCGTTGCTCAAGCCCAGAGCCTGAGCACCACCCTTGACTCCCTCCCTCCTTCACTAATCCCTCCTTCTCTCCTCATCAAATGCTGCCTCATTATATCCTAAATATCTCGTAAAGTTGTTTGCTTCTCTCCAACCTCTTTGCTAATACCTCTGAAGTCATCACTACCTCTCATTGAGATTTTAAAAGCAGGCTGCTGACCCGTCTCCCTACCCTGCCTGCTATGCTCCTGCCCTAGTTTATAAGAGATGCCATGCTTGCTGTCTTCTCTGAGCCTTCCCACAGGCTGTTTCCTCCTTGCAAATACCCGCCCCCTTCTCTCCGCATACATATTCCATCATTTTAACTCCACTTCTCCTCTAGATCATTTTAAAGAAACTCGTCCTCTGGAAAGCCTTTGGGGCCTCTCCCCATCACTTTCCCCAACCCCAGGAGAAATGTTTCCTAACACTCTGTGCTTATTACATGTTATTATATTGATTGATTTGTAGTCTGTCTTCTGGGACAGATGTAAAGTCCATGTGGACAGGGATGGGTCCAGCTTGCTTATGGGTATGTCATCAGCATATAACAGGGTTCCTGGTAAAGAGCAGATGTTCCATACATTTGTCAAATGGGAGAAGAGATGAATGGGGTGGCTTTGGCAAGTCAAATGCCTTTCTGAGATTTCATTTTTTCATTTATAAAATGGGGAGAATGGGGAGCCGATGGCAGAGGAGTAGGACGTGGAGCTCACCTCCTCCCAGAAATACATCAAAAATACATCTACATGTGGAACGATTCTCATAGAACATCTACTGAACGCTGGCAGAAGACCTCAGACTTCTGAAAGGGCAAGAAAATCTCCACGTACCTGGGAAGGACAAAAGAAAAAAGAAAAAGAGAGAGAGAGAGAAAGGACTTGGGACAGGACCTGTGCCCCTGGGAGGGAGCGGTGGAAGAAGAAAGGTTCCTACAACCTGGCAAGTCCCCTGACTGGCGGGGAGATCAGCCAGGACAGAGGGGGAGCTTCGGAGCCTCGGAGGAGAGCGCAGCAACCAGTTTGCGGAAGGTAAAATGGAGAGAAACCTGCAGGGATGGATGGTACCTCCACCCTGAGCTCCCCAGCCTGAGACACTCGTCCACCCGTGTGGGTGGGGACTGGCGGCTGAAGTTCAGGCTTTGGAGGTTAGACCTGGGGAGAGGACTGGGGTTGGCTGCGCGAAGACAGCCTGAATGCAGGGTGCCATTGTTGGGGGCTGCGCGAGGGGAGGGGCAGGACTGCCAAGGAGCGTCTCTTCCCCGCGCATGCGCTCTCAGGCAACAGGACGCTGCCTACACGAGCTCCAGGGGTCGGGGCGGGCTGGGCCTCCACAGCTGAAAGAACCGGGAGCCAATCGCTGCCTCCGCCATCCCAGGGCCCGGGAGGGCGCGCCGGTCACCACATCTGCACGCCCTCTATGCAGGGGAGAAGGGCCAGCACGTGCTGAGGAAAGGTAGAAGCATCCCAACTGAAAGTGGCCCTCACGCCAGAAAATAGTAAAACCGCACAAGCTACGCAGGGATGCTCCCGCATATAAATAACCTTCCAAGACTACGGTAGCTAACTGTTTCTCCTAAACTCACAGAGTAAGAGAAATATAAGCAAACGAAGAAGCAGGGGAACCACTCCCAGTTAAAAGACCGAGAGAATTCCCCTGAAGGAACAATGAAACAGACCTCTTCAGTCTAATAGACACCGAGTTCAAAAAAGGGGTAATAAGGGGCTTCCCTGGTGGCGCAGTGGTTGAGAGTCCGCCTGCCGATGCAGGGCACACGGGTTCGTGCCCCGGTCCGGGAAGATCCCACGTGCCGCGGAGCGGCTGGGCCCGTGAGCCATGGCCGCTGAGCCTGCGCGTCCGGAGCCTGTGCTCCGCAACGGGAGAGGCCACAACAGTGAGAGTCCCGCGTACCGCAAAAAAAAAAAAAAAAGATTCTATTGCAGGACAATTTATTAACTGTCAGGGGTTGACATGGACCCTCTTGAAATTTTTTTCACTTTGCTTGAAAAAATAAAATCTCTATGCCGTGAGTCTCCACCCCTTAACTGAACATCCTTCTATAAGGTGCCTAGTACTATCTGCTCCTCTGAGGAGTATTTGGTAAATAATGGGTAATTTCTAAGCACAGGTCAGAATTTTTCTCTTCAGTTAGTATCCTATGTGACAACCTGGCTCTGTTCTGCTTTCAACTCCAGAATTAAACCTTTTTTCTTTTGGCAGTGATTCAGAGGTATTTTTTGAACATGGTTCTACAAGAATTGGAGGCTCATATAAAAAGCTGGTTTATCGTGAGTACACAGATGCCTCCTTTACAAATCGAAAGGAGAGAGGCCCTGAAGAGGAACATCTTGGCATCCTGGGTGAGTCTGTGCAGAATACATATGACTAATGTACTCTTCCCCTGAGCTACCATCAACCTCAGAAAGAACAGAAGCTACAGAACCTGTGGCATGATTTCTACGTATAAACTATGGACGTGGAAGAGGAATCATCAATAAAATGCAGCAGCGAATTACTTTTCCAAATGTAAATTACCCATAGTAAATCTTCATCATTAAAAGCCAGGCTGACTTCAAATGATTAATTTTTTTCTTTCTTCAAAGAGGTAAGGGGTTTGTGTGACTTTGTTTAAATAGATGGTAAAGCTATTAGTTTCCGCTTTTAGCCAAATGTACATTCCCTTAGAAATAAAATTCAGCTACTAATGAGACAGGTTGGGATTGTTTTAGAGCCTCCTGCAGGCTGCCCCCAGGCAGAGCCCAGAGACCTGTTCTTGCTCAGGCACTTGGGCAGAATAGCAAGTGAGTGGCTTCAGACTGTCCTCACTCTTCACCTATTAGCTGTGTTACCTTGGAAAGTACTCAGCTTTCTGTGCCTGTTTCCTTTCTGTAAAATGGGAACAATAATAACAATGGTCCCTACTTCATAAATCTGTTGTAAGGATTAAATGAGTTAATTCACGTAAACATTCAGAAGAGCACATAAGAAGCTTTCAATAAGTATCATTTTATATATTACATAAAATATTTTTGTACTATATTTCTGTGTTTTTGTTCTATATTTAGTAATAATATTGATTTTCGTGATGGGAAATCCACAACAGTGCTGTTACGTTTCACAGCCAAGACAATTTAACTTACCCCCTTTGGGTGGTCAAGGTTTATGGCATTCTCCTGACTCTTTAGACAAATAACACACATCTGGTCCACAGAAAAATAGGGTGAGGAGAGTGTAGATACTCTCAATAGTATTTTATAGAGTATGAAACTTGTGAACTAACTTGGATAAAAATGGTAACAAATTTCATTACCTGAAGTTAACTAAGAAAGCCCCTCTCATCTTTTTCTGGCCTCCTCATGTCAAATAGATAATGGACTTTTTAAAAACCAAGGTTTCCATTTGCAACAATAAGCATGTTGCTTCCAGTGGTTCTTGCCAGAGGACAAGGCAAAGAAAACAACTGTCTTATGCATTCTGTGTGCTATATATCAGGGAGGATAATAATTCTCTCTTTGTCCCTAGGTCCTGTCATTTCGGCAGAGGTGGGAGACACCATCAGAGTCACCTTCCATAACAAAGGAACATATCCCCTCAGTATTGAACCGATTGGGGTGAGCGTCGATAAAAGCAATGAGGGCACGTACTACAGCCCAAGCAGAAGTGAGTACAACACTCTGTAACCAAACAATAATGTTTAATAACCTACTGTGCTGGTCACCCCCGGGAAAATTGTCCTGCAAAAACCAAAGGCTGGAACTTCTGAGGAAACTTCTCATATACCGTTCTCAGAATCATGCCAGGAAGCAAGTAAATCTCTTCCTACCATTTCCAATATGTTTGTGGAATTTTGTCCTACCTTAATTGGATGATTATTGACAATGCTGCTAGTAACTTATTTGGATTGCATCAATTATACATTTCCAGAGTTCTATTTGGGTGATTGTTAAATTTGAAAAATATTCTTGCAATTATAAGATTAGATGTACATTTTAGAATATTTAAAAAATATAAAAAGGTGTAGCCAAAAATATTATCCATAGTTCTATAGACAACCACTATTATATTTTTGTATGTCCTCCATTCTTTGATCTGTGTAAATAATAATTACATGTGTTTGAGATCATAGAATATAAATATACTTATCACTATAATTTTATACCCAGAGTTTGCTTTCTTAGCACTATAAACATTTTATAAATATAATTTCAGTGATACAAAATATTCCATTACATGAAAGTATTTAGGTATTTTTGTATGTCAAGGCTGACAAATGAAGACCCTATTCTGGGTCTCAGACTTCTTGTATCCTCACGTGGAGGAAGGGGCTAGGGAACTCTGTGGGATCTCTTTTGTCTGGGCACTAATCCCACTCAGAAGGGCTCCACTCTCATGACCAGATTACCTGCTAAACACCACTTCGAACACCATCATATTGCACATTAGGATTCCAATATGTGAATTTTGGGGAAACATAAACATTCAGACTATAGCAGGCACCAATCTCAGACAGAGGTTTAGAGGAGACTTCCTGGAGAAAATTATTCCCATTTGTGACCTGACACTGGTAGGATTCCACTCTAATTCATAAAAGGAGCACAGAAGTGGGTTATCCTAGACTAAATGCAGTCTACTCCATGGCTCAAATGATGACATTAGAAAGCATACTTAACCTCTCCAGTGTGACCTTTCTTACAGATGCGACTCCTCCTTCAGCCTCCCATGTGGTACCCAAAGGAACATTCACCTATGAATGGACTGTCCCCAAAGAAGTAGGACCCACTTACAAAGATCCTGTCTGTCTAGCTAAGATGTATTATTCTGCTGTGGATCCCACCAAAGATATATTTACTGGGCTTATCGGGCCAATGAAAATATGCAGGAAAGGAAGTTTACTTGCAAATGGGAGACTGGTAAGTCCAATGAGGGAAAATGAAAATGATTTTCCAGTCCCTTTGAATTATCATTATTATAAGGAAAATCCTGGGGTTTGAGGCAGTGAGGGTTCCACGCCTAATGTTTATTATAATTTTTTCTTAGGCTTATATCTATATTGTGCAGAGATTCTCTGGCTAACGTGATTGTTCCAGGATGAGTTGGAAACAAGATTTTCCTTGGAATCCAAAGTCTATTATGATACCATTAGACTTCAACACACACATTTCAAAAAATCACCTATTAATGATAATAAGTCACTCAACATTCACTACGGAAATATTGCTTAAAATATTTTTTATGTGGCAGCCTGGATGGGAGGGGAGTTCAGGGGAGAATGGATACATGCATATGTATAGCCGAGTCCCTTTGCTGTGCACCTGAAACTATCACAACATTGTTAATTGGCTATACTCCAATATAAAATAAAAAGTAAAAAAAATGAAATGGGAAAATGACCCTTTGATCTAGAAATAGAAATCCCTAATCCCACAATTGTTTTTAGCTCTAAAATAAATATTTTATTTATTTA
The DNA here is from genome assembly GCF_964165515.1 of Mesoplodon bidens. Classification (NCBI taxonomy): domain Eukaryota; kingdom Metazoa; phylum Chordata; class Mammalia; order Artiodactyla; family Ziphiidae; genus Mesoplodon; species Mesoplodon bidens. The sequence goes on from NC_138161.1 coordinate 131,422,522, forward strand.
TTTATTTATTTATTTATTTATTTTTATTTTTTTATTTTTTTTTTTTGCGGTACGCGGGCCTCTCACTGCTGTGGCCTCTCCCGTTGCGGAGCACAGGCTCCGGACGCACAGGCTCAGCAGTCATGGCTCACGGGCCCAGCCGCGCTGCGGCATGTGGGATCTTCCCAGACCGGGGCACGAACCCGTGTCCCCTGCATCGGCAGGCGGACTCTCAACCACTGTGCCACCAGGGAAGCCCTAAAATAAATATTTTAATATAAATCTTTAAAAGAGAAGATTCTTTTAAAAATGCATTCAATACAGTTATCACATCTTAAAGCATCATCATAATTCCTTAATATCATCAAATTTCCAATCAATGTTCACATTTTAATTGAACATTTGTCCTTTAATTGTTTAAAGTTTGTTGTGTGGATAGGCACTCAAATAATTACACACATTACAATCAGTTGATATGTTTCTCAAGATATTTCCTTGCGTTTTTCTGTTGCAAAAGTCTTTTATCCTGTAGAAGTTCTCATGTCTAGATTTTACTGATTGCATTCCTGTGGTGTCATTTAACATGTTTCTTTCTCTTTTACTCTATTTCCTATAAATCAGTGGCTAGATCTACAAGCCTGATCAGATTCAGGTTAGATTTTTTTATTTTTTGCAATACTACTTCATGTGTGGTACTGGGTACCTCGATCAAGGAGTATATAATGTATACTTGTCTCTCAGTTGGGGATGTTGTCAGCTACTGATAAACATTTCCTAGATTCATAAATGAATCAGGTGTTGAACAATAGTAATATTTTGATTCCATCATTCCTTCTGTGTTTATTAGCTACTATACTTGTATAAACAGAAACCTCTCTTAATGGACTATTTGGTTGCCCTTAGGTACGTGTTATACAAGAAAGGAATGACAAATGCTTGATTCTTTCCCTTTATTTACAAGTTTTAGTATTACTAGTTCTCTCCTAACATACTTCAAAGGTTTTTAATAGTTTAAATTTAAGTACTATTGTAAACTCATGGATTTAAGCATATTTAGTATGCTTCAATTCATTACTATTATACTTACTGATGCTCAAAATGTCCTATTTTTTGCCACTGGGAGACTTGCTCAGGTTGACTTCATTTTTACATGAACTTAGTAGTCTTTGAAGCTTCTTTGACTTCTAGTATAAAAAGCTATTTCAGGTTCATATTGTACATTTTCTGAGCCAGACCTGAAATCAGTCATTTCTCCCAAAAAGTCCTGGTTCTTTTCAGTAAGAAATTATTTTTAAAACTACAGTCAGGGCATTAGGGGTGCTCAGTGCTATTGTATTAGTCATTGTTCCTAAGCCTTTTCAGTGAGCAGAATTGAAAAAAATGTTTTTTTAATAAAATTCATCATGGGTTCATACTGATACTTACTATTCAAATTCAGGTCTATGGATTTTGTTTGTTTGTTTACTTAACCTCATTGATCTTATATCTGTATTTCCCTTCAACTGCACTGAAAAAGCTGAGTTCTCAATAATACCAGCATAAATATGCACTCATTTCATCCCACGATATAGACACAACAGTCTCAGGATTACAATTACAACACTACAGCCAACAATATAATTATTGAAAACAGTTTTGCAGCCCTGTTTTTCTTTAGAGTGGATCCCACTAAGGATGTTCAGTCAAATTACAGATTTAAAGTCACTTGGAATAGTTCCTCCCTGTGGAGTTTTGCCACCCACTGGATACACAGGTTTATTTATTTATTTATTTTAATGTATTTATTTTTTAGGGATTGCTTTTTAAACTGTAACATTATTTTATAATTACATAAAACATTTGCCTGACTCCAACATTGTATCTACAAAAAGAAGCAGATTCAAAGAAATCTAGCGTCTATCCTTTCTTCCCTGTCACCTATCCCCTCACTATAGATAACTTTTTAAAACTTTATTCTTTTATTTTTCACTATTATTTTTATTAACTTTATTTTTTAGAGCACTTTAATGTTTACAGCAAAATTGAGGGTAAAGTTCAGAGATTTCCAGTATACCTCTTATTCCCCCACACATGCCCTCCCCCAATATCAACATCCTCAACAGAGTAGATCCATGTATCCATCATTACAGTATCATACAGAGTATTTTCACTGCCCTAAAAGTCCTCTGTGCTCCATCTATTTATCCCATCCTTCCAACCCCCAACTCCTAGCAAACCCGGTCTTTTCACTCTCTCCAGAGTTTTGCCTTTTCCAGATTGTCATATAGTTGGAATCATACAATGTATATAGCCTTTTCAGATTGGCTTCTTTCACTTAATAATATGCATTTATGTTTCCTCCAAGTCTTTTCATGGCTCAGTAGCTTATTTCTTTTTAACGATGAATAATATTCCATTGTCTGGCAATTACGAATAAAGCTGCTTTATGAATAAACATCCATATGAAGGTTTTTGTGTAGACCTAAGTTTTCGTTTCCTTTGGGGAAATACCAAGGAACCCAATTGCTGGATTATATGGTAAGAGTATGTTTAGTTTAAAAAACAAAAACAAACCTGCCAAACTCTCTTCCAAAGTAGCTGTACAATTTTGCATTCCCACCAGAAATGAATGTTAGAGTTCCCATTGCTCCACATTCTTGCCAGAATTTGGTGTTGTCATGTTCCAGATTTTGGCCATTCTAATAAGTGTGTAGTGGTATCTCATTGGTATTTTAATGACATGTGACATAGAGCACCTTTTCAAATGCTTGTTTGCCATCTGTACATTTGTCTGTTAAGGTCTTTCGTTCATTTGTTAATTGAGTTGTTTTCTTAATGTTGAGTTTTAAGGGTTCTTTTTATGTTTTGATAAAGTCTTTTATCAGGTGTATCCTTTGTGAATATTTTTCTCCCAGGCTGTGGCTTGTCTTCTCATTTTATTGACAATATTTTCTTCAGAGCATAAAATTTAATTTTAATAAAATCCAGTTTATCAATTCTTTCTTTCATAGATTGTGCCCTTGGTGTTGTGTCTAAAAAGCTATTGCCATATCCAAAGTCATCTAGACTTTCTCCTATGTTATCTTCTAGGAGTTTTACAGTTTTGCACTTTACATTTAGGTCTATGAGCCGTTTTGAGTTAATTTTTGTGAAGAGTGTAAGGTCTATGTCTAGATTCATTTTTTTGCATGTGGATATCCATCTGTTATAGCACCATTGATTGAAAAGACTATCTTAGCTCCTTTGTCAGAGATCAGTTGACTAAATTTATGTGGCTGTTTCTTAGCTCTCTATTCTTTCTATTGATCTATTGATCTTTCACCAATACCACACCGTCTTGATTACTGGAGTGTTATAGTAAGGTTTGAAGTTGGGGAGTGTCAGTTCTCCAACTTCATTTTTCTTCAATATTGTGTTGGCTATTTTGGGGCTTTTGCCTCTCCAGGTAAACTTTAGAATCAGTTTGTAGACATCCACAAATAATTTGCTGGGATTTTGATTCAGACTGCATTGAATCTATAGATCAAGTTAGGAAGAACTGAAACTTGGTAGTATTGAGTCTTCCTATCCATGAACATTTATTTAGTTCTTTAATTTCATTCACCAGAGTTTTTAGTTTTCCTCATATAAGATCTTGTACATATTCTTTTAGATTTATAACTAAGTATTTCATTAGGAGGATGCTAATGTAAATGGTATTGTTTTTAATTTCAAATTCCACTTTTCATTGCTAGTATATATGAGATTGATTGACTTTTGTATATTAACCTTGCATCCTGTAACCTTGCTATAATTGCTTATTAGTTACAGGAGTTACCTTGTCAATCCTTTTGGATTTTCTGCATAGATGATCATGCGATCTGTGAACAAAGACAGTTACTTTCTTTCTTCCCAATCTGTATACGTTTTATTTCCTTTTCTTGTCATATTGCACTAGCTAAAACTTCCAGTATGATATTGAAAAGGAGTGATGAGAGGGGACATCCTTGTTTTGTACCTGATTTTAGTGGGAAAGCTTCTAGTTTCTCACCATTAAGTATTATCTTAGCAGTAGTTTTTTGGTAGATATTCTTTATCAAGTTGAGGAGTTCCCCCATTTTATTTTACTAAGAGGTTTGTTTGTTTGTTTGTTTTGATCATGAATGGGTGTTGGATTTTGTCAAATGCTTTTTCTGTATCTATTGATATGACCACATGACTTTCCTTCTTTAGCTTATTGATGTGATGGATCACATTAACTGATCTTTGAATGTTAAGCCAGGCTTGAATATCTGTGATAAATCCCACTTGGTCATGGTATAGTTCTTTTTATACATTTTCGGATTCTATTTGCTAATTTTTTTAAGGTATTTTACATCTATATTTATTAGAGTTATTCATCTCTAGTTTTTTTGTAATGTCTTTTTCTGGTCTTCGTATTAGAGTAATGTTGGCCTCCTAGAATGAGATAAGAAGTATTCTCTCTGTTTTTGTCCTCTGACGGATTTAAAGAGAGTTAGTATAATTTCTTCCTTAAATGTTTGGTAGAATTCACCAGTGAACACTTCTGGGCTGTTCTGGAAGGTTACTAGCTATTGGTTCAACTTCTTTAGTAGATACAGGCCTATTCAGAGTGTCTATTTCTTCTTGTGTGTTTTAGCAAATTATGTCTTTCAAGGAATTGATCCATTTCATGTAGGTTATCAAATTTATGAGCATAGATTTGTTCATAGTATTCCTTTATTATTCTTTTAATGTTCATAGGATCTGTAGTGATATCCCATATTTCATTTCTGATATTAGTAATTCATGTTCTCTTTCTTTTTTTCTTAGTTAGCCTGACTAAAGACTGATTGATTTTATTGATCTTTTCAAATAATCAGTTTTAGTTTCACTGATTTTTTTCTATTGATTTACTGTTTTCAATGTCATTGATTTCTTCTCTAACTCTTATTCTTTTATTTAAAGAATAAAAGAATTCTTTTATTTTATTTACTTTATTTAAAAACAAATATGTGTGTGTATGTATTCATATTCTAACTTTCTTTTTTCACTTAACAATATAATCTGTAAGTCTTTATACTGTAATATATGGAAATATTCCTCATTCTTTTTTACAGTGGATATTACTCCCTGGTGTAGACATGCCTCAGTTTATACAATCGGTCCACTATTTGGCAGGCGTTTGCACTCTTTCCAGTCTTTGCTCTTACAAATACATTGTAACAGGTAGTCTTGTTCATATGTCTCTTTGTATTTTGACAACATGTCTTTGGGATAAATTTGGTTCTGGTGGGGCAAAGGATAAACACATGTACTCTTTTGCTAGATATTGCCAAATTCCCTTCCATGGGAATTGTACCATTTTATACTCCCACCAGGTATGAGATTAGATTATCTGTTTTCCACAGTTCATAAGTGTATTGTCAAATTTGGGGATTTTTACCAGTCTGATAGGACATAAACAGTACCTCTGTAATTTTAATTTGTGTTTCTCTTATTATTAGTCGTTGAACATTTTTTCAAATCGTTAAGAACTATATTCACTTCTTTTCCATGAATTGTTCATAACTTTATCCCATTTTCCTATAAGGTTATTTTTCTTCACTGATTTAGAAGCTTTCTATATATTAGCTATAGAAAGTCTTTGTTTGAGATATTAGTTGTAAATATTTTTTATCTTAGTTTATCATTTGCCTTTATACTTTGTTTATGGATGTTGTTGCTTACCATGTGAAATTTTTACTTCTACCATCTTTTCCTTTATTGTTAATGGATTCCAAGTCATGATTAAGAAAGTTTTCACAACTCTCAGGTTATAAAGGAATTCACCCATTCTGCCTTCAAGTACTTGTAAGGTTACATTTTTCAGTTTTAAGTCTCTGTTCCATTTAGAATTTATGCTGGTGTACAGTTAAGGAATAGACCAAATTTATCTTTTTCTAAATGGCTATCCAGTTATCTCAACACCATTTATTAAAAAGTCACACTTTAGGGGACTTCCCTTGTGGTCTAGTGTCTAAGACCCCACACTCCCAATGCAGGGGCCTGGGTTCGATCCCTGGTCAGGGAACTAGATCCCACATACATGCCACAACTAAAGATCCCACACACTGCAACTAAGAGCCCGCTGGTCACAATGAAGGTCCTGCATGTGGCAGTGAAGGTCCTGCTTGACACAACTAAGACCTGATGCAGCCTAAATAAATAGATAATGTTTTTTTAAAAGTCACACTTTAGCCCATTGATTTAAATGCTCCCCTTTATCAGATACTAAATTTTCATACACAATTGAGTCCATTTCTTGATTTTCTATTCTATTCCATTGTTCTCTATCTATTCATGCACCAATACCATACTGTTATAATTACAGAGCCTCTATAATGTGTTTAAATGACTTGTAGCCATACCTCAAGGCACTTTTTTCATCATTTTAATGGCCATTTTTGCTTACTTATTCTTTTTAATGAACCTTGTAAAAACTTACCTGGCTCCAGAAAAAAAAATCCTGAGAGTGTTTTATTGGGATTGTCTCAAATATACAAATTAAATTAGGAAAAACAGCCATTATTGTAAAGTTGAGTAACCCTGCACAAGAACATATGTCTTTCCACTTGTTCAAGTCTACTATTGTGTTTTTCAGGAGTATTTTATAGTTCCCCTTATATAGGTTTTGGATTTTTTAAAGTGTATGCCTAGATATTTTATTTTTATTTGTCTATTATAAATGGTAATGCCATCATTTAAAATTTTTAAATATGTTACTGAAAAAAATGGTTTTCTACCTTTTTTTTTTTAGTTTTTTACAACCATTTAAAAATTTTTATCTATTTATTTATTTGGCTGCATTGGGTCTTAGTTGTGGCACGTGGGATCTTTGTTGCAGCATGTGGGATCTTTTGTTGTGGTGCATGGGCTCTTCATTGTGGTGCGTGAGCTTCTCTCTGGTTGTGGTGCACGGGCTCCAGAGAGCGCAGGCTCAGTAGTTGTGGCACGGGCTTAGTTGCCCCACCGCATGTGGGATCTTAGTTCTCCAACCAGGGATCAAACCCATGTTCCCTGCATTGGAAGGCGTATTCTTAACCACTGGATCACCAGGGAAGTCCCTGGTTTTCTACCTTTAAATTCCATTCTTTTATCTTGTGCTTACCTTGGAAAGGAATAAAAGGAGACTAATGTTTATTGAACTCCGTTTAGGCACTTTTGCACATTTTACTTCATTGAACCTTCACAGCAACCCAAGAGGCTAAGTATTGTTATCCTCATTTTTACAGAAGAGGAACTGATACTCAGTGAGTTGAGATTTAAAATGTGAGTCTTTTTCTCTACATATTTTGTTTTCTTCATTTGTCAAATGAAAGAGTCACAAGACAAGAAGGTCTACAGGAACTATTAAAAGTCCTCATCCTGGGGACCCTCCTGGCAGCCCAGTGGTTAAGACTCTGCCCTTCCAATACAGGAAGTGCATGTTTGATCCCTGGTCGGAGAGCTAAGATCCCACATGCTGCAAGGTGCAGCCAGAAAAAAAAAAAAAAGTCCTCATCCTGGTTTTTTCACGTATTAGCCATGTGGCTTCAGATTGGATAAAATATTCAGAGTAAGTTAAATAGTACCTTGTTTAGTGTCTGAGATTAATGAAAATATCTCTATTATTTTACCACTAAATATGACAGTGGCTATTAGTTGTTACTTTTTATTCTATTTCTGGTTTACTGGCACTGTGTTTTCTGTTTAAAATCACTTGTGCTGCTCAAAAAAAAAAAAAAGCCAAAAATAAAAAAAAGTACTGTGCTAGGCACAGAATTCATTGGTAAATAAGACCTCCTCTAACAGAGTTTATATTCTAGTGTGTGGTGTAGCAGAAAGGAAGGGGCAAAGGGAGTGATGGCATGGAAAGGAGAGGAGATAAGCAAACAGAAAAAATAAAAATAACCTCAGAAAGTGATATGTGTTTTAAAAAAACGAAATAGGGTAATGTGATAGTGAATAGAAATTATAGTTTAGATAATGTGGAAGTATTATTTGAGGTGAGATCTAAATTTTAAAGAGGCAGCCTTGCAAAAATCTGAGGGAAACACAAAAGGATCAGCTACTGCCAGAATGTCAAATTTTATAAAAATTTATTTTTAGATTTCCTTGAATTATTACCTATCTTTTCTCCTTTGATCAATAAGTGTGACCAAGTACATAAAGAATTTCCTATTGAACCATCCTTGCACTTCTGGGGAAAAAATATTACTTTGAGCATGTGTTTTTTAAAATTTATTTCTGTGTTGAATTTGATAGTGTTTTATTTAGAACTTCTCATCTAAGCTATAAGTGATATTAATTTAGATTGTCTGCTTTTTTAGTGATATATCATAGTTGTACTATCTGCATTAAATAAATTGGGAAAAATTTTAATACCTTTACATTTTTATAAATTTCTTTTGCTTTTATTAACTCTTTTCTTCTTTTTATTTTTCTAAAATTTTCAGATATTTACAATATTTTTATTTGGCTTTGCTTAAAATAAACATTTCAGACTCTCAGTTTATATGTTTAATTATATTCCATACATTATGACTTGTAGTGTTCTCATGGACATTACTTACTAAATTCTTAGACATTCAATTTTGTTTCTTCTTTGATCTGAGTTATTTGGACAAAATATTATCTTTATTTTTTTTAATTTTTTGTCCTTTTATGAGTAATTTTCAGTTTTGTTGCATTATAATTAGGAAATGTGACCTGTAAACTTTTCACTGAAGTTTTCTCTGAAGGTCAGTATGTAAGTGATTATAGAAGTTCCCTGCTGGAATCCTGACACATCTGAAAATGTCACTTTGTTGTGCTTTGCCTGTATAGAATTTTTCAATCATAATCTTTTCCCCAAAAAACGTAATTGCTACTCTAACTTCCGCTGACATTTATTGTACTAGCGGAGTCCAATGTTCATGGTAACTTTTAAAATGGATTATTGTAGAAAATTTTCTCTCTGAAATCCAAAAATTTTACCAGTACATTTTTAGGTATAGGTCTATATTAATAATTTTGTCTTGTTTTCAGTGAAGTTTTTGAATCTGAATACTCTAGTATTTTCCCTTTATAGTGGTGAATATTTCCACCATTATTTATTATTATTATGTCTCACCCTTTTATAACTTCTCTCTAAAATCATTACTAGGTATATATTTTTCATCTTTGAATCTTTTCTTCTGACTTATGGGAGCTTTCTTAAGACCATCCACATCATTGATTCAGTTATCTGCAGGATCTAACCTTCAGGTTAGTTGGATTTTTAAAATTTCATAAGCATGTTTTTCATCCAAAAAAATGATCTCAGGAAAAAGATATGCAATAATCTCTCAAATTTTCTCTTCTTTAAGAGAATAAGTTTTCCTCAGGGATTCATATGCTTTGATTCTTTAGACCAGTTGCCTTCTTGTCAACTACTGAATCATTCCATAGACCAGATAGCATTTCTGTTTCCTTATTTATCACCAAGGATAGGGGAAGGGGAAGTGAGAATGTCCAGATGGCTGGAGATTGTGTGAATTCTTTTTCTTTTTTTGGAATTTCTGAATTTTATTTTATCTTTTTATACAGAGGGTTCTTATTACTTATCCATTTAAAACATATTAGTGTATATATGTCAATCCCAATCTCCCAATTCATCACACCACCACCCCAAACCCCCTGTGGCTTTCCCCCCTTGGTGTGCATACGTTTGTGCTCTACATCTGTGTCTCAATTTCTGTCCTGCAAACTGGTTCATTTGTACCATTTTTCTAGGTTCCACATATATGCAATAATATATGATATTTGTTTTTCTCTTTCTGACTTACTTCACTCTGTATGACAGTCTCTAGATTTATCCACGTCTCTACAAATGACCCAATTTCATTCCTTTTTACGGCTGAGTAATATTCCATTGTATATATGTACCACATGTTCTTTATCCACTCGTCTGTCGATGGGCATTTAGGTTGCTTCCATGACCTGTCTATTGTAAATAGTGCTGCAATGAACATTGGGGTGCATGTGTCTTTTTGAATTATGGTTTTCTCTGGTTATATGCCCAGTAGTAGGATTGCTGGGTCATATGGTAATTCTATTTTTAGTTTTTTAAGGAACATCCATACAGTTCTCCATAGTGGCTGTATCAATTTACATTCCCACCAACAGTGCAAGAGGGTTCCCTTTTCTCCACACCCTCTGCAGGATCTGTTGTTTGCAGATTTTCTGATGATGCTCATTCTAACTGGTGTGAGGTAATACCTCACTGTAGTTTTGATTTGCATTTCTATAATAATTAGTGATATTGAGCAGCTTTTCATGTGCTTCTTGTTCCTCTGTATGTCTTCTTTGGAGAAATGTCTATTTAGGTCTTCTGCCCATTTTTTGATTGGGTTGTTTATTTTTATTTATTTATTTATTTATTTTTGTGGTACGCGGGCCTCTCACCGCTGTGGCCTCTCCCGCCACGGAGCACAGGCACAGTGGCCATGGCTCACGGGTCCAGCTGCTCCGTGGCATGCAGGATCCTCCCAGACCAGGGCACGAACCCACGTCCCCTGCATCGGCAGGTGGACTCCCAACCTCCATGCCACCAGGGAAGCCCCTGTTTATTTTTTTAATATTGAAGTGCATGAGATGTTTATATATTTGGGAGGTTAATCCTTTGTCTGTTGATTCATTTGCAAATATTTTCTCCCATTCTGAGGGCTGTCTTTTCATCTTGTTTGTAGTTTCCTTTGCTTTGCAAAAGCTTTCAAGTTTCATTAGGTCCCATTTGTTTATTTTTGTTTTTATTTCCATTACTCTAGGAGGTGGATCAAAAAAGATCTTGCTGTGATTTATGTCAAAGAGTGTTTTTCCTATGTTTTCCTCTAAGAGTTTTACAGTGTCCGGTCTTACATTTAGGTCTCTAATCCATTTTGAGTTTATTTTTGTGTATGGTGTTAGGTAGTGTTCTAATTTCATTCTTCTACATGTAGCTGTCCAGTTTTCCCAGCACGACTTATTGAAGAGACTGTCTTTTCTCCACTGTATATCCTTTTCTCCATTGTATATCCTCCTTTGTCATAGATTAGTTGACCATAGGTGTGTGGGTTTATATCTGGGCTTTCTATCCTGTTCCATTGATCTATATTTCTGTTTTTGTGCCAGTACAATATTGTCTTGATTACTGTAGCTTTACTGGCTATTGTATATCTACTATAATACTGTAGATTACTGTAGTATAGTCTGAAGTCAGGGAGTCTGATTCCTCCAGCTCGGTTTTTTTCCTTCAAGACTGCTTTGGCTATTTGGGGTCTTTTGTGTCTCCATACAAATTTTAAGATTTTTTGTTCTAGTTCTGTAAAAAATGCCATTGGTAATTTGATAGGGATTGCACTGAATCTGTAGATTGCTTTAGGTACTATAGTCATTTTCACAATATTGATTCTTCCAGTCCAAGAACATGGTATATCTCTCCATCTGTTTGTATCATCTTTAATTTTATTCAGCAGTGTCTTTTGGTTTTCTGCATACAGGTCTTTTGTCTCCCTAGGTAGGTTTATTCCTAGGTATTTTATTCTTTTTGTTGCAATGGTAAATGGGAGTGTTTCCTTAATTTCTCTTTCAGATTTTTCATTATTGGTGTATAGGAATGCAAGAGACATCTTTGCATTAATTTTGCATCCTGCAACTTTACCAAATTCATTGATTAGCTCTAGTAGTTTTAGGATTCTCTATGTATAGTATCATATCATCTGCAAACAGTGACAGTTTTACTTCTTCTTTTCCAATTTGTATTCCTTTTATTTCTTTTTCTTCTCTGATTGCCACGGCTAGGACTTCCAAAACTATGTTGAATAATAATGGTTAGAGTGGACATCCTTGTCTTGTTCCTGATCTTAGAGGAAATGCTTTCAGTTTTTCACCATTGAGAACAATGTTTGCTGTGGGTTTGTCATATATGGCCTTTATTATGTTGAGATAGGTTCCCTCTATGCCCACTTTCTGGAGAGTTTTTATCATAAATGGGTGTTGAATTTTGCCGAACGATTTTTCTGCATCTATTGAGATGATCATATGGTTTTTATTCTTCAATTTGTTAATATGGTGTATCACACTGATTGATTTTCATATATTGAAGAATCCTTTCATCCCTGGGATAAATCCCACTTGATCATGGTGTATGATCCTTTTAATGTGTTGTTGGATTCCGTTCGCTGGTATTTTGTTGAGGAGTTTTGCATCTATGTTCATCAGTGATATTGGCCTGTAGTTTTTTTTCTTTGTGACATCTTTGTCTGGTTTTGGTATCAGGGTGATGGTGGCCTCATAGAATGAGTTTGGGAGTGTTCCTCCCTCTGCTATATTTTGGAAGAGTTTGAGAAGGATAGGTGTTAGCTCTTCTCTAAATGTTTGATAGAATTTGCCTGTGAAGTCATCTGGTCCTGGGCTTTTGTTTGATGGAAGATTTTTAATCGCAGTCTCAATTTCAGCACGTGTGATTGGTCTGTTTATATTTTCTATTTCTTCCTGGTTCAGTCTAGGAAGGTTGTGCTTTTCTAAGAATTTTTCCATTTCTTCCAGGTTTTCCATTTTATTGGCATATAGCTGCTTGTAGTAATATCTCATGATCCTTTGTATTTCTGCAATGTCAGCTGTTACTTCTCCTTTTTCATTTCTAATTCTATTGAGTCTTCTCCCTTTTTGCCTTGATGAGTCTGGCTAATGGTTTATCAATTGAGTTTATCTTTTCAATGAACCAGCTTTTAGTTTTATTGATCTTTGCTATTGTTTTATTTATTTCTATTTCATTTATTTCTGCTCTGATCTTTCTAATTTCTTTCCTTCTGCTAACTTTGGGTTTTGTTTGTTCTTCCTTCTCTAGTTCCTTTAGGTGTAGGTTAGATCGTTTATTTGAGATTTTTCTTGTTTCTTGAGGTAGGCTTGTATTGCTATAAACTTCCCTCTTAGAACTTCTTTTGCTGCATCCCATAGGTTTTGGGTCTTCGTGTTTTCATTGTCCTTTGTCTCTAGGTATTTTTTTGATTTCCTCTTTGATATCTTCAGTGATCTCTTGGTTATTTAGTAACATATTGTTTAGCCTCCATGTGTTTGTGTTTTTTATGTTTTTTTCCCCTGTAATTGATTTCTAATCTCATAGTGTTGTGGTCAGAAAAGATGCTTGATATGATTTCAGTTTTCTCAAAGTTACTGAGTTTTGATTTGTGACCCAAGATGTGATCTATCCTGGAGAATGTTCCATGTGCACTTGAGAAGAAAGTGTAATCTGCTGTTTTGGGATAGATGTCCTATAAATATCAATTAAATCTATCTGGTCGGGCTTCCCTGGTGGTGCAGTGGTTGCAAGTCTGCCTGCCAATGCAGGGGACACGGGTTTGTGCCCCGGTCCAGGAAGATCCCACATGCCACGGAGCGGCTAGGCCCGTGAGCCATGGCCGCTGAGCCTGCACATCCGGAACCTGTGCTCTGCAACGGAAGAGGCCACAACAGTGAGAGGCCCACGTAAAGAAAAAAAAAATCTATCTGGTCTATTGTGTCATTTAAAGCTTGTGTTTCCTTATTAATTTTCTGTCTGGATGATGTGTCATTGGTGTAAGTGAGGTGTTAAAGTCCCCCACTATTATTGTGTTACTGTCGATTTCCTCTTTTAGAGCTGTTAGCAGTTGCCTTATGTTTTGAGGTGCTCCTATGTTGGGTGCATAAATATTTATAATTGTTATATCTTCTTCTTGGATTGATCCCTTGATCATTACGTAGTGTCCTTCCTTGTCTCTTGTAACATTCTTTATTTTAAAGTCTATTTTGTCTGATATGACAATTGCTACTCCAGCTTTCTTTTGATTTCCATTTGCATGGAATGTCTTTTTCCATCCCCTCACTTTTAGTCTATATGTGTCCCTAGGTCTGAAGTGAGTCTCTTGTAGACAGCACATATATGGGTCTTGTTTTTGTATCCATTCAGTGAGCCTGTGTCTTTTGGTAGGAGCATTTAATCCATTCACGTTTAAGGTAATTATCGATATGTATGTTCCTATGACCATTTTCTTAATTGTTTTGGGTTGTTTTTGTAGGTCATTTTCTTCTCTTGTGTTTCCCACTTAGAGAAGTTCCTTTAGCATTTGTTGTAGAGCTGGTTTGGTGGTGCTGAATTCTCTTAGCTTTTGCTTGTCTGTAAAGCTTTTGATTTCTCCATTGAATCTGAATGAGGTCCTTGCCGGGTAGAGTAATCTTGGTTGTAGGTTCTTCCCTTTCCTCACTTTAAGTATATCATGCCACTCCCTTCTGGCTTGTAGAGTTTCTGCTGAGAAATCAGCTGTTAACCTGATGGGAGTTCCCTTGTATGCTATTTGTCATTTTTCCGTTGCTGCTTTCAATAATTTTTCTTTGTCTTTAATTTTTTCCAATTTGATTACTATGTGTGTCAGCATGTTTCTCCTTGGGTTTATCTTGTATAGACTCTCTGTGCTTCCTGGATTTGGATGGCTATTTCCTTTCCCATGTTAGGGAAGTTTTTGACTATACTCTCTTCAAATATTTTCTCGGGCCCTTTCTCTCTCTCTTCTCCTTCTGGGACCCCTATAATGCGAATGTTGTTTCATTTAATGTTGTCCCAGAGGTCTCTTAGGTTTCTTCATTTCTTTTCTTTTTTCTTTATTCTGTTTAGCAGCAGTGAATTCCACCATTCTGTCTTCCAGGTCATTTATCCATTCTTCTGCCTCAGTTATTCTTCTATTGATTACTTCCAGTGTAGTTTTATTTCAGTTATTGTATTGTTCATCTGTTTGTTTTTTCTTTAATTCTTCTAGGTCTTAGTTAAACATTTCTTGCATCTTCTCGATATTTGCCTCCATTCTTTTTCTGAGGTCCTGGATCATCTTCACTGTTCACTTCATGTTCACTTCATTGTTCTGAATTCTTTTTCTGGAAGGTTGCTTATCTCCACTTCATTTAGCTGTTTTTTCTTGTTTCTTTATCTGGTACATAGCCCTCCGCCTTTTCATCTTGTCTATCTTTCTGTGAGTGTGGTTTTTGTTCCACAGGCTGTAGGGTTATAGTTCTTCTTGCTTCTGCTGTTTGCCCTCTGGTGGATGAGGCTATCTAAGAGGCTTGAGTAAGTTTCCTGATGGGAGGGACTGGTGGTGGGTAGAGCTAGCTGTTGCTCTGGTGGGCAGAGCTCAGTAAAACTTTAATCTGCTTGTCTGCTAATGGGTGGGGCTGGGTTCCCTCCCTGTTGGTTGTTAGGCCTGAGGCAACCCAACACTGGAGCCTACTCTTTGGCGGAGTTAATGGCAGACTCTGGGAGGGCTCATGCCAAGGAGTACTTCCCAGAACTTTTGCTGGCAGTGTTCTTGTCCTCACGGTGAGACCCAGCCACCCCCTGCCTCTGCAGGAGACCCTCCAACACTAGCAGGTAGGTCTGGTTCAGTCTCCTATGGGGTCCACTGCTCCTTCTTCTGGGTCCTGATGCACACACTACTTTGTGTGTGCCCTCCAAGAGTGGAGTCTTTGTTTCCCCCAGTTCTGTCGAAGTCCTGTAATCAAATCCTGCTAGCATTCAAAGCCTGATTTTAGGCATTCCTCCTCCCTTTGCCAGACCCCCAGGTTTGGAAGCCTGACGTGGGGCTCAGAACCTTCACTCCAGTGGGTGGACTTCTGTGGCATAATTGTTCTCCAGTTTGTGAGTCACCCACCCACCAGTTATGGGATTTGATTTTATGGTGATCACGCCCCTCCTACCGTCTCACTGTGGCTTCTCCTTTATCTTTGGATGTGGGGTATCTTTTTTGGTGAGTTCCAGTGTCTTCCTGTCGATAATTGTTCAGTAGTTAGTTGTAATTCCAGTGCTCTTGCAAGAGGGAGTGAGAGCATATCCTTCTACTCTGCCATCTTGAACCAATCTGTGTGTGAATTCTTGTTCCAACTCACTTGCAGGCTATTTCTTCACTTAAGATGTATCTGCTTCTACGTGCTCTGCTCTGCAGGAATTCTTTGAGCTTTCATGACTGTGAATAGCACCTTCCCTAATTTCTAGCACAAGCACAAAACCCCTGCCCCATTTTAACATTTGGGGGTGGGTTCAAGTTAAATTGGCAGAGCTGGCAGAAAGGTAGGGAGAGGAGAGTCATAACTTTTAAGTGCAGAGAGAGGCTTAGATTATCATGTTGAGCCAAAAATCTACTACACAGATACCAGTCAAAACTCTGGTGGTCAGCGGTATATTGTGAGCTCCATTTTCAAACAGGAATGGAAACTTCCGTTCTTGTCCTTCCTTTAGCATGTTTGTGCATAAATAGTATTGCATATATGGAAGTCTTTTTGCTTTACTTATTCTGTATTCACCTCATTGTTCTTGCTTTGATTTACAGAAGGATGTAGACAAGGAGTTCTATTTGTTTCCTACAGTGTTTGATGAGAATGAGAGTTTACTCCTGGATGATAATATTAAAATGTTTACAACAGCACCTGATCAGGTGGATAAGGAAAATGAAGACTTTCAGGAATCTAATAAGATGCACTGTAAGTACTGTATCATCCACCAATATCAAGTTATTTCAGTGCTGCATTTGTAATGCTTTAAATTAAACCAAAATATTAATAGCTTTGCCCATTGATTAATTTTCAATAAATGATTAAATACCATAGTGCTCTAAGGGTAATACTGTTGATTATTTAACATATAAGTCAATTGAATCTTTGTTTCACTTAATTCAAAATAATAAAACATACAATATATGCCAATTAGATACATGGTCCTTAAAATGTGGTCCCTGGGTCAGCCACCTCAGCATCACCCAGGTACTTGTTAGGAATGCAAATTCTTGGGCTCCATCCCTGACCTACTGAATCAGAAACTTTGGGTGTGGGGCTAGAAATCTGTTTAACAAATCCTCCAGGTTGTTCTGATATATGCTTAAATTTGAGAGCTACTGGATTAGCTGCTTTTCTCATCTATGGCTTAATAATGACAGGCTCCTTTTATGATCTCTGCTGTCAAGAACTTCAATGATTCTCATCCTTGACTACATGTAAGAATCCCCTAGGAGTTCTAACAAACTATTAAAACTATTTTTTAAACCCTCAGGACAACCTCCAGAGACCTTTATTTAATTGAAACATCATCAGATTAACTCCTAGTGTAATTCTAAAATACAGTTAGCGGGACTTCCCTGGCGGTCCAGTGGTTAACACTCCATGCTTTCACTGCAGAGGGCATGGGTTCAATCCCTGGCAGGGGAACTAAGATCTCGCATGCCGAGGGTGTTGCCAAAAATAAACAAATGGTTGACTTATATGGTATGTGAATTGTATTTCAGTAAAGCTGTTAAAAATAAAATTAAAAAAATAAAATACAGTTAGAGTTTAGATATAGCGAGCTGATTGATCATAATGTCCACGCCACTAATGGACAACATATGAAAATCACTGTAACTAGAAGGAAAAAAAGTAAAGTACTACAAACTGATGTTGATTTTAAAATTGGATTGATAATAGTCGCACCACCCACAATCTTTAAACTACTTCTTTTGATTTTGCATTTTTGCATTTTGGAGGAGTCAAGAATATTATGTATTAAAAATAGCAGTGAGGGACTTCCCTGGTGGTGCAGTGGTTAAGAATCCAACTGCCAATGCAGGGGACACGGGTTTGAGGCCTGGTCTGGGAGGATCCCACATGCCACAGAGCAGCTAAGCCCGTGTGCCACAACTACTGAGCCTTTGCTCTAGAGCCCGTGAGCCACAACTACTGAGCCCATGTGCCACAACTACTGAAGCCTGCGCGCCTACAGCCCATGCTCCACAACAAGAGAAGCCACTGCAATGAGAAGCCCACACACCGCCACAAAGAGTAGCCCCCACTCGTTGCAACTAGAGAAAGCCCATGCGCAGCAACGAAGACCCAACGCAACCCAAAATAAACAAACAAACAAACAAACAAATAAATAAAAGGATCTATCAAACTGGATGGTAAAGAGTTATATAAAAAAAAAATAGTCGTGAGAGGAAACTTCCTGCATATACTCTTCCCTGTTATTCAAGATGAATCAGAGAATTTTCCATCTAGAGCAACAAACACATTCCCAGCCTACAGTGCCCTGGAAGAGCTGTTACTATCCACCCATTTTGGTGCTCACAAATATGGCCCTTGAGAGAACTGAGAAGTGACTCGCTGGGAAGAACAGTGAGGTTCCCAGGACCCAGAACTTCAAGAACCCTGCATTCAGCTCTACGCCTTTCAGCCAAGGCCTGCCTGGAAGTGCTGGGTACAGCAAGGAGTTGCAGAGACACTCCTGACACATAAAGGGGTGGGCAGGCCTGAATGGGTCTTTTAAAAATTAAATAAACCCAGTTGGCTCTGGAAAGTCTGGGAGGTTGTCATGAAGTAGGATGTAAGATTAAACCACTTTCAAAATATCATTTCCCAACCTTTACAGCCATGAATGGATTCATGTACGGGAATCAGCCTGGTCTCAATATGTGCCAAGGAGATTCAGTTGTGTGGTATTTATTCAGTGCTGGAAATGAGGTTGATGTACACGGGATATACTTTTCAGGAAACACTTATCTGTCAAGAGGAGAAAGGAGAGACACAGCAAACCTCTTCCCTCATACAAGTCTGAGGCTCTTCATGCAGCCTGACACTGAAGGTATATTGCTTTAAAGTCAAGACAAGTTTCTCTTGGATCAATTTGTGTGGTTTCAGTTTAAAATTCAGTGTTGGATGATAAGCTCATCCCTTCCCCTAGCCTCCCAACTACTCTTCCTTCCCTTGGAAGATATGTCTGGGCTACTGTCAGCTAAGTATGTGCCAGAAAGGTCCATTTCCTGTTTGTTGGGGGGAGGGAAGGGAGTGACAATAGTGTACTGAGGTTTCTCCCATTTCAACCTAGTCAAATCCTCAAGATGGTCTCCTTTTCAATTATGGGCCTTTAAAGATAGCTGGCAAATCAGACTAGAAAGGAATGACTCCCACAAAGGCTTTGAATCTAAACCTTTTGTCATGTCTCTGTACCCTAGATGTAGTGTTGGCTTATTAGTTGTCTACAATTGAATAGGCTATATTAGAACTCTAGCCATGCAAATTCAGAGACACTGACAGAACTGTCTCTGAATGAGTAAAACAAACTAAAACAAAAAAGAATTTTAACCAAAACATGAAAATATGCTAACTTGCCTCAGGCTTTATTTGGTTCATTAGATGCCACTAAAACGCAGGACATGTTCAGTGTCACCTTTCCTTTATTAGGCAAATGTAAATACAACAGTGAGCAAAAGAGATATATCAAGTATCTGCTTTCATGGAGATGAAATTCTAATGCAGGGAGACAGACAAGAAGCAAGTATATTAATGTGTATATCAAGTGGTTATAAGTACTATGAAGAAAAATAGGGAAGGGGAAGGGGCTGATGACTGATAGGGAAAGGTGGGTAGAAATACTCGGAGGAGGTGAACTGCCTTTTTATTTACCATTCCAGGGACTTTTGATGTTGAGTGCCTCACAACTGATCACTACACAGGTGGCATGAAACAAAAATACACTGTGAACCAGTGCAGTCAGCCATCTGAGAATTCATCCCTCTACCTGGGAGAAAGGACCTACTACATCGCAGCGGTGGAGGTGGAATGGGATTATTCCCCAAGTAGGAAATGGGAAAAGGAGCTGCATCATTTACAAGAACTAAAGTAATTCTCCAGATTCTGATTCCCAATTTTTTTTAGCTTTCTCTTTCAGAGAAGTAAGAATTATGCTAGATTAAAAACCAACCAACAGTTGCATTAAACAATAACAACAAAAACAACAACAAAATGCTTCCTAGGGACCCTCCTCATTCATTTCTGCTTCTCTCAATTTTCTCACAGGAAAATTTTCATTGATCTCATTTGATTCTTGGCAGTTACTCATCTTACTTTCTTTTCTATTAGACTCTCATCTCATACTCATGTGCCCTTGTCAGATTTTCAAACTAAAACCAAAATTAATGCCTACATTCAGAGCTAAAATAATTTTCTTTACCAACTATTTGTTGCTTTAGTCCAGATATTTCATTATGAGTCTAGTAATCAGTTATTTCACGTTCTTAAAACTATTTATTGGGCCTCCCTGGTGGCGCAGTGGTTGAGAGTCCGCCTGCCGATGCAGGGGATACGGGTTCGTGCCCCGGTCTGGGAGGATCCCATATGCCGCAGAGCGGCTGGGCCCGTGAGCCATGGCCGCTGGGCCTGCGCATCCGGAGCCTGTGCTCCGCAACGGGAGAGGCCACAACAGTGAGAGGCCCGCATACCGCAAAAAGAAAAAAAAAAAAAAAAAAAAAAAAAAACTATTTATTATATATGGAAGAATATTTTAAATTCTTGAGGGCACTAGAGCACATATGGTCTCTGCTCTCTAAGAACTTACAGGATAATATGCTTCAAAACCTACCAATAACATGTACGCTGTGGAAATGTAAAAGTGAGGTCAGTGAACAAATATAACTAAAGGATGGTTACTGGAGCTTCAGAAACAATACATTTAGAGTAGCATCACTTGACACTTCCAGGTGTAGCTCTTTTATACTTTGCCAAGCACTATCCCCTCTACCATCTGCCATTATGCACTAACCCTTTGGTGATATGATTTGAGAGATCAGGGTGGGCTTGTGTTCAGATCTGGAGTGTACAACATGACTGGTAACCTACAGCAAGGCAGGTGGTTAGCTGGTCAGTTTGATGGCCATGGTGAGTGTGATTTGTGGTGTAAGGGAGTATAAGTTTATTTTAATGATTGGGATAGAACTGTTAAAAGTATGCAGAGCCATTAGGAGTCAATGAAAGCTTTAGATCAGGGAATGGCTGGATAAAAAGGCCATTTCTGTTCCTATAGACCAGAAACACTGCAGTAAGCAGAGAACACTTCATTGATGAAATCTGGACTCATAACATTTTAGAGCCATATAGAAAACTTAGAGACGACCTCATCGAATACCTCCTTTTTTTTTTTTTTTTGCCACGCTGCGTGGTTTGCAGGATCTTAGTTCCCCAACCAGGGATTGAACCTGGGCCCTCACAGTGAAAGTGCAGAGTCCTAACCACTGGACTGCCGGGGAATCCCCTTGAATACCTCATTTTAGGGATGAAGAAACTAAGGCTCTGACAGGCAATGACTAGCTAGACATCATTTTAACTAGTGACAAGAGTCAGGGCCAGGACTCCGATGACTCCACTCCTAGCTAGGTACACTTTCTACCACACCTGTCTACCGTTAAAGTCTTATTCTTTCTTGCTCAAATGGGACAATGATATTAAAAACTAGCATAGTTAAATAAATAAATATTTTAATTCAAAATTTAAAACTCAACTTCCACTTTCCTTAAGACAAATACTAACCTTAGTCGTGTGTGTGTGTGTGTGCGTGTGTGTGTATGTGTTTTAAGTCTTCCAAATGCATTTTTAGATAAGGAAGAATTTTACATAGGCTCAAAGTACAAGAAAGTTGTGTATCAGCGATTCACTGACAGCACATTCGAAGTTCCTGAGGAGAGAAAACCTGAAGAAGAACACCTGGGAATTCTAGGTACTGCCCTAGCTCCAGTTCATCGGTTGTGGGTTGGTGATGTGGTAATCCATGCGGTGAGAGTCAGTCCACGTCTATGGGCTTCATTTTCTTGGTTCATTTATTAACATTATTCAAATAAAAATGAAAAACAAAATCTATTTAATAAAATGAGAAGCCTAGGGCTTCCCTGGTGGCGCAGTAGTTGAGAGTCCGCCTGCTGATGCAGGGGACACGGGTTCATGCCCCGGTCCGGGAAGATCCCACATGCCGTGGAGCGGCTGGGCCCGTGAGCCATGGCCGCTGAGCCTGCGTGTCCGGAGCCTGTACTCCACAACGGGAGAGGCCACAACAGTGAGAGGCCCACGTACCGCAAAAAAAAAAAAAAAAAAAAAAAAAAATGAGAAGCCTATATTTTCTAAAAATACAGCATAAAAAATATTACTTCTTTCTATCGGAAACAATGTAAATATCCCATGTACTAATGAAATTATATATATTTGTATTTATCAAATTGATGCCTTTATTTTTGATGAAATTGCTAGAAATTTCTTTCTACTGAAATTCTTAACCAAGTTCTCCCTGTTATTCTACTACTCCCCACCCCAAAAAAAATCATAGCTATTTACTTTTAAAATTAAGATGTAAATGATCAACTTTAAGAAGAAGTATACATATAAAAAAGGGAATAAGGAAAAGGGAAACGTGTTGTGGTGCACAAGGCTGGGGAAAAGTTGACTTCAATTTTTCAGGAATCACTTTAAGACAGAATGTCTAAGAACTCCACCAACACTGGTCTTGGGAATTTTCTCTAAAATCATCAAGGGAAGGGGAAGCCACTCCCAAGCCCACTGTGTTCCTACACTAACAGAATTCCCTGGGGCTTTCTTATCCTCCGTCCCTGGAGTAAGACACCCAAGGGAGAGTGGCATTGTTTTTGGGTCACAGAAATTTTCTCAGGCAGGAGACAAGCTAAAATTGGCTAGACGGTAGGAATGGGTGGGGTAGCCCCACCCATCCTTTCAAAGGCGGTACTGTCCTTAATTCACAGGAAGGTCTAGAACTTTCAGGCCAAAACCTCCCCTAGGACTCTTGATGAGAGATGCACCCATAGTCTCCATCTTTAGAGACAGCCATAACTAGTGTTTTTATCCTGAATCCTCTGGGACCGGGTATCAATCCAAGAGTACTAGAGCATGAAGCGAGGTGGCAGGAGGGACATGACAAAGACAACATCCTTAACGATAAAAAAGTTACCTGATCTTTGCTTTTATTACTGAGTTAGAGCTTCCAATCTGATAGGTGTATAAGCCAGTCTTCCTTTTCACTCTTGCCAGGTCCACAGCTTCATGCAGATGTTGGAGACAAAGTTACTATTATCTTTAAAAACATGGCCACAAGGTCCTACTCAATACACGCCCATGGGGTGAAAACGGAGAGTTCTACAGTGACTCCAACCGCACCAGGTATTCACAGTGTGGGGAGGGGTACATTTTAATAGACGTTACAGCCTTTCCACAAACACCTGTTATCCACATGAGTGCGTCTAGAGAGAGTGAAGAAGCAGGTGGTTGAGGGCACACACAGAGATGTGGCTGTGTGATATATGCCTACATGCACATACCAAAAAAAAAAAAATCCACAGAACTGTAAAGAACAAAATCTGATGGTACTGAACACCTACACATACTCAAGGTTGAGTCAGCAGAGATGATCTCCCCAGGTTCAGCTAGAACACATCCCAGACAGCATCTATCATGTGGCTGAAAGTTTCCATGCCTGTATCCAAAGACAGGGTCCTAAGGGCAGATGCTGCCACTTGGAATTTCACATCCCTCGAATCTAGCCCAGTATCTGGCATGGACTAGGAACTCAGTAAATGTCTCTTTAAGAAAGTTGGCTTCTAGGAAAGGACCATTTCTCAGTAATTTAGCAGTTCTCAAAATATATCAAGTGAGAAAAAATAAATTACTCTAGAGAGTTGGTCTTGCCAGTATAGGGGAATAGAAATAAAAGGCCCTGCCTTCACGACCCTCACATTCTTCCAAGATAAACAGTAAATAAATATAGATATAATATCAAATTGTAGAAAGTGCTATGAAAAAGATTAAGGCAGATGAGAGAAAGTAAGTAAAAGGGTGTTATTTTAGGTAGGGGGTTGGTCAGGAGGGCTTCTTTGAGGAGGTGCCACTGGTGAAGACACCTGAATGATGAGTAGTAATGAGCCTCAGGGAGTTGTAGAGGGAGAGCATTCTAGGTCCTGAGATGGAAGTGGACTTGGTGTGTCTGAGGAATGGCCAAAGGCCAGAGCAGAGCAAACAGGGGCAGAATGTGAGGAGATAAAATCTAGGCAGGTCAGGGAGCCGGATGCAGTAGGAGGGAGGGGGACATCAGAGGCCATGGTTACGACCTTACATTTCATTCTGAAATCCCATGGGAGGGTTTGAGCTGGAAAGTGATGATCCGATGCACACTTTTTAAAGCGGCAGTCCCCAGCCTTTTTGGCACCGGGGACCGGTTTTGTGGAAGACAATTTTCCCACGGACGGTGGGGTGGTGGAGGGGGACGGTTCAGGGGGTAATGTGAGCAGTGGGGAGCGCTGGGGAGAGGCAGATGAAGCTTCACTCGCTCGCTGTGCGGCCCGGTTCCTAACAGGCCACGGACAGGTACCCGCCCACGGCCCGGGGCTTGGTGTGTGAAAAAGTGACGGTAGGGGACAAGGCCAGAAATCAAGGATCAGTTAGGGGACTATCGCAATAATCTGGGTAAAAAAAATAGTAAGACTTGGACCAGGGTAGAAGCAGCTGAAGTGGTGAATTGTATTCTGGTTCCATTTTAAAGGTGGTGCTAAAAGGACCTGCTGAAGGGTTGGTTGTTAGGGAAGGAGTCAAGGACAAGCCCAGGGCTTGGGCATCAAACACTGATGGCAGAGCAGGTTGGGGCGGGGAATGGAGAAGAGACAAAAGGAGTTTAGATGAAGAGACGAAATGTTCAGGTGATGAATCTACTCTTTAAATTTTCAGTGAAACATTCTGTTTACAAAAAGGGTGAGGACACAGGGGCGGGTAAGATGGAGGACTTGAGGAAAAAGGAAAAAGTCTACCATATCCCGAGACCATCCCTCAAGTCCTGCTTGATTCCCTCGTAAAGGTGTGTCAAATTCTAGCTAATTAAACTCTGACAGCAGGAATATATAATGGTGAGGTCTGCATAAATAGGCAGTGAGTGGCCACGGCTGAAAGTCAAGGTCTTCTGAGTAGTTGTACAGGATGCTGTGAGGTGACTGGCAGCAAAGATCAGGCTGGAGAGAAGCCCAGGGCAAATGGAAGAAGGTAAAGACCTTAGAAAGATAGGAGGGTGGAGCTACTTGAAAGTGTGAAGGTCCAGGGTGTGGTCGTGTCCTGTATGTGACAGAGTTGTGACAGAACAGTGTATGGTATGACAGAATGGGGTGGACAAGAGAGGTCACCGACAGGTCAGTGACCCATGAGATCAAGCGGCCTAATGGTTCCTTGCCAGGAACTGTGAAATCACTGAGGATAATGGTGAAAAAGGAAACAAGGCAGGCGGTGTAACAATTTTCCTTTTTAATATTCCTTTCATCATTGAAGACAATGAAACTTCTGCCTGTTTTCTGAGAAGCAACAAATAGTAATGGATGGTCACAGGTCTGAGCATTGGGATGCCTGTGATCTAAGTTGTACTTTTGCTATTTATTAACTTTATAACTTAGAGCAAATATCTTGTGTGCTCCTGACTTTCATCATCTCTGAAATAATGCAGGTTATTATGTTTCCTTCTAGTAAAACTAAATTCTTGAAAACAACTTTGAGTACTGCTGCTTTTAAAAACTAATTACTTTGACATTTCCAGTTTCTGGGTCTTTGGTTATCAAGGCTTTGATAACAATTTGACATACATATATCAAATACATACCAAATGTAACCAGATACATTAACACTTGATTAATTTAGGTGAAACTCGCACTTACATATGGAAAATCCCAGAAAGATCTGGAGCTGGAATAGATGATTCTCCTTGTATTCCATGGGCTTACTATTCAACTGTGGATCGGGTTAAGGTAAACTTTAAATCATTTGTGTTTTGTGCAAATTCCCAAAATAGACACACAGTTGAAGGAAGATGAGGTTAGAGTTTTCCTGTGGTCCAATTCTATGTTAAAATTATAGGAAAGTAAGCTGCTCTGAAATTCACTTTGGGTTTTTTGTTTTTTTGTTTTCTTTTTGGTTTGTTTAAGGATACAGTTATAAATGTATCAACTCTGTAACTGCTGATTATGGGTACCACAGGATTAAATATTAGTATGGTATTCTATTTCCCTTTTGATATGAAAATACATACTAAAGAACTAAGGTACATGATTTCAGAGCTCTATTATCACATAATAAAAATGCTGATCTCAGCAGTAAATCACAGCACAGCTACAGCTGCTGTTTGATTAAATATTTCAAAGCCAAAAAAGCACTCCACAACTGTAAATCAGAACATGTACCAAGACTCTTTTGTAGAATTAAACCTCTAGTCCAATTCTCTCTCCTGAGTTTCAGACCTGTCTGTATACCTACCTATTCAACACTTCTACCAGCATGTCCCACAGGCACAGAAACTCAGCAAGTCTGCAGTGGAAACTGAGATCTCCCTCCACTTCCTCCTATATTCCCAGTTGTGATAAATAGCACAAGTACCAAACCTAGTCATTTGTTCAAGCTAGAACCCTGGATATAGAGTATCTAATTCTTACCCCTGGCTCACCCAGGCAATTCACCCACCTATACAGAGCTCAGTCCATTCCTTCTATCTCCACAGATCAGGTGCTAGTAATTTGCCTCAACTACTGCAGTGGCCTCCTAGTCTCCAGTCTCTTCCCCATCCAAACCTTCCTTCACTCTACCACCAGGATCACTGGTCTAAAATGCATATACTGCCATTCCATGTTCAATTTTTCAATGACTACTTATGACCCACAGGACAAAATCTAAAATTCCAGAACATAATACAGCTCAAAGGCCATTCAAGATGTAATCTGCCATTACTGATGCCCAGCCAAACCAAAGTTCTTGTAGATTTAAGTCCACTGTGGTGTTCCCTGTGTTCACTGGCACTTTTTGTACCTCCATCGCAGCAAGTGGTTCATTTCTTCTATTCATCTACTTTCCCTAGTAGGAGGTAGGGTCTTTGTTTGGTTCATCTCTGGATTTTTAGTGACTGGCATAGTGCCTGGCTTATGATTCCATAAGCAAACCAGCACTGTTCACTTGGGGTTCTTTTCAACTGCTGCTCATTAGCTGAGCCAATATTTGGCCTCTGCAACACATTTCTGTTACTTGAGCATCACCCACACAAATTCGACATTGTTCCAATTTAACTACTCCAAGTGGAAAGTTACTGACTTGACAGAACCACGTGGGGCAAAGTCTACTACCTAAATCAGTCTCTCCAAAGTTCCTGAGGTCATGGGGGATAAAGTCCCAGTTCTCTGAAATCCCGACCTATATCAAAAGGATGACTAAGTTTTTGCTTGTTTTCAGGATCTCTATAGTGGATTAATTGGCCCACTGATTGTCTGTCGGAAACATTACTTGCAAGTATCCAATCCCATAAAGAAACTGGAATTTTCCCTTCTGTTTCTTGTTTTTGATGAGAATGAATCTTGGTACTTAGATGACAACATCAAAACATACTCTGATCACCCTGAGAAAGTAGACAAAGCCAATGATGAATTCATAGAAAGCAATAAAATGCATGGTATGATACATTATTCTAAAACCTATTTTTTCCCTTTTCTTCTTTCAAATAAAATTACTTTGGAAACTATTCATTTGTTTTATTTTATAATAAACCACTTCTGCCACACTTTGCATGTGAGGCAGAATTCTGTTCAAAGCAAAAAGGGGACTATATTCGAAATCATCCATTAACTTCTCTCCCAGTTCCAAAGTCTCATTCCCTTTTAAATGCAAAATTAGGAATAAGGCTTTTGGTGCTAAGTGACTATAAAAGCAGTGTGATATTATTGACCTTAAAGTACCCATTTCCCCTATCTGTAGTGAAATAAGTTTTGTTCTCTCAAAAAGATCCCATATATTAACCTAATAAACCTATTTTCTGTGAAATAGCTGTCGGTTTAAAATATCCTGGAAGGTAATAAAAACTCATGTGTCTTCCCCAGCTATTAATGGAAGAATGTTTGGGAACTTACAAGGCCTCACAATGCATGTGGGAGATGAAGTCAACTGGTATCTGATGGGAATGGGCAATGAAATAGACTTGCACTCGGTACATTTCCATGGCCACAGCTTCCAATACCAGGTAAGGGCCAACCATGGTCATTATTCCTGCTCTATCTGAAAATGTTTTAAAGCAAATGAAGAAAATATTTCCTCAGAGAGGCTTATGAAAAGTTTAAGGTTTCAAGAGACAACTAAATTCCCACTAGCTATCTATTTTACACATGGTATTGCATTTATGTCAAATATATATAGCACAGGGAGCTCAGCTCGGTGCTCTGTGATGACCTAGATGGGTGGGATGGGGGTGGGGGATGGGAGGGAGGTCCAAGAGGGAGGGGATACAGGTATACATATAGCTGATTCACTTCGTTGTAGAGCAGAAACTAACACAACATTGGAAAGCAATTATACTCCAATAAAAAAAAAAAAGAGACAACTAAATTATTTTCAGAGTGTGGCACACAGCAATTTCAATGGCCATTATGAAACTTTTTACACCTTGGGCTCTCCCTTAGATTTCGTTTTTACTGGATTTTCTTGGAGTTCTGCTCACATTTTCCCGGGCAAGGCCTTTGAATAGAATTGTCAGCAGAGAGGGTAGGAATGTTCACATAATGATGGATTAGAGAGTAGAGACAAGACTTTTTACAACCTTTGCCTCTTCTAAGTTCTGGATCTTAAATGGCCTGAAGTGAACAAGATTGGCAGTTTGGTGTCAAGCAACTGATTGGTCCCTAGATCTCAATCTTACTTTGACTTCTCACCCAGTGCTGATTTCAGCAGGAATCAATAACCCTTTTGGAAATGCTTTTGTCTTACCTTCACGTTAACATAGAAAATTCAGAAGCAACCACAAAGCACACTGCAGAACCATTTTATTATCGCTTTTTGGTTATTAGCAGGCTTTCAATTCCATCCCTGCCAAAATACCGCCCAAATACTCTGTCTAGTCAAGACTCTACCTGAACTGCCCCTGGTTTGGGCTTCTCCATTGGCCTCCTTTCCTGCTCCCTTCATTACCTACCAGCCTTAAAGTTTAACAGACAAGCTCATCTAGGGTAGGTTCGGCAAGAGTGAGATTTAAGACTTAAATGAGGCCACAGCTAAATTCCTTTGTGTAACTTAAGTGCTCTGATAAAAAGGCAAACCAGGGCTTCCCTGGTGGCGCAGTGGTTGAGAGTTCGCCTGCCGATGCAGTGGACGCGGGTTCGTGCCCCGGTCTGGGAGGATCCCACATGCCGGGGAGTGGCTGGGCCCGTGAGCCATGGCCGCTGAGCCTGCGCGTCTGGAGCCTGTGATCCACAACGGGAGAGGCCACAGCAGTGAGAGGCCCGCGTACCGCAAAAAAAAAAAAAAAAAAAGGCAAACCAGAGTCAGATGTTCCTGACTGATGAGTTCACTTTCATCACATCTTTCCTTCACACCCATTTAATAGCCCGCAGTGCGAAGGGTTTAGCAAAGACCACTACCTCATTGTTTGTATTAGACATAGCAATGTGCAGGGTCTCTCTCTTTCTTTTTTTAACAGATTTATCCGTTTTCTAATATCCCTGAGCTGGCCAATGAAAGATTATTTGAATGAACTCTCACATATAATAAACATTATATTTTTCTAATTAAGCACAGGGGCATTTATAGTTCTGATGTCTTTGACATTTTCCCTGGGACATACCAAACCTTAGAAATGTCTCCAAAAACACCTGGAATCTGGTTACTCCACTGCCATGTGACTGACCACATTCATGCTGGAATGGAAACTACTTACACTGTTCTACCAAATGAAGGTGAATATCCACTTAGTAATTCTAGAAGGTATATATCACAAATATAATTAAGATGTACTACTTTGCCTATATATCAATACTTCCCCCCAAATGAAGTTTTTTTGAATTTGCTGCCCTGATTTCTTCCTTCTCTACCTCCAAATAGGAATTTTTTTTACTGCTAAGTGGTGTGGGATACTGCTTATCTTCTGATAGCTGGTACTGATAACAGCACCAATAGTCTCTAAACTAATACAAATTGACACCAATTTGATGCAGTGTAATTAATATTCCTAAAACTGACATGTGTAAGAGAGTAGTTGTGACTTAACAAAAGACATTTAAAATTTAATTTATTTCTTAATAGAAAACATTAACTTTTTTTCTAGGAAGTACCTAGTACGGGAAAAAGCATCCCCCCCGACAAAAAAAACCCCATATAACTAATATAATTTCAAATAGTCAATCAGGCAGAACAGTGTCTTTCTGTGCTTCTGGGGGAGGGGAGGAATTACTGATTATTGTTTTGTCAGTGATTGTCTTAGGCCATTTGGGCTGCTGTAACAAAATACCATACTGGGTAGCTTATAAGTAACAGAAATTTATTTTCCTAGTTCTGGAGGCTGTTAACCTGAGGTCAGGGTGCCAACATGGTTGGGTTAGGGTCCTTTTCCAGGTTGCAGACTTATTATACCTTCACATGGCAGAAGGGACAAGCTAGTTCTCCAGGGGCCTCTTTTATAAGGGGACTAATCCCATTCACCAGGGCTCCACCCTCATGGCCCAATCACTTCCCAAAGGCCCCACCACCTAACACTATCACCTTGGGCATTAGGCTTTCAACATATGAATTTTGGGGGCGCACAAACATTTAGACCATAGCAAAGATCCAGGAAAAAAAAAAAACAGAATCTATTTTTAGATTCTAAAATCTTGCTGCTCCGCCCACCCCAGCAAGAACACTCCCTCCTATGCAGGCACATGCATATAGACACACATAATAAAAACACAGGAAAACAAGCAGCCCTTTTATTGATAAACACTAAAAACTAAAGAAATGAGTTATATAAAGAGTAAAATTCCTGCTACCAACAAGGGATTAATTTCTAAAATATACAAACAGCTCATACAGCTTCATATAAAAAAAAACAATCAAAAAATGGGCAGAAGACCTAAACAGACATTTCTCCAAAGACATACAGATGGCCAATGGACACATGAAAAGATGCTCAGTATCACTAATAATTAGAGTCATGCAAATCAAAACTATAATGAGGTATCTCCTCACACCAGTCAGAATGGCCATCGTTAAAAAGTCTACAAATGAAAAATGCTGGAGATGGTGTGGATAAAAAGGAACTGTCCTACATTGTTGATGGGAATGTAAATTGGTGCAGTATGGAGGTTCCTTAAAAAACTAAAAATACAGTTACCATTATAATCCTACAATCCCACCCCTGGGTATATATCCGGAGAAAACTCTAACTTGAAAAGATACATGCACCCCAATGTTCAAAATAGCACTATTTATCAATACAATAGTCAAGACACAGAAGCAACCTAAATGTCCATCGACAAATGAATGGATAAAGAAGATATGGTGTGTGTGTATGTATATATATATATACACATACACACACACACACACATACATACATAAACACAATGGAATATTACTCAGCCATAAAAAAACAAAATAATGCCATTTGCAGCAACATGGATGGACTACAGATTATCATATTAAGTGAAGTAAGTTAGACAAAGACAAATATCGTATGATATCATTTATATGTGGAATATAAAAAAATTATACAAATGAACCTACTTACAAAACAGAAATAGACTCACAGACATAGAAAACAAACTTATGGTTACCAAAGGAAATACTGGTGGGGGGGGACAGGGGCAGGAGATAAATTAGTAGTTTGGGATTAACATATACACACTACTATACATAAAATATGTAAACAACAAGGAGCTACTGTATAGCAGAGGGCACTATACTCTGTATCCTGTAATAACCTATAATGGAAAAGAATCTGAAAAAGAATACATATATATTTGAATCACTTTGCTGTACACCTGAAACTAACACAACATTGTAAATTAACTATACTTCAATTTTAAAAACTGAGGTTAGGGCTTCCCTGGTGGCGCAGTGGTTGAGCGTCTGCCTGCCGATGCAGGGGACACGGGTTCGTGCCCCGATCCCGGAAGATCCCACATGCCACGGAGCGGCTGGGCCCGCGAGCCATGGCCGCGGAGCCTGTGCGTCCGGAGCCTGTGCTCCGTAACGGGAGGGGCCACAGCAGTGAGAGGCCCGCGTACAGCAAAAACAAAACAAAACAAAAAAAACTGAGGTTAAAAAAAAAAGTAAAATTCCTGCTTTTTGGTCGCAGGCTTTGGTGTTTCCTGAGTCTTCTGAGTTCAGAACTGTTGGAATTGGCAATGGCAAATCCAATGAGGGGAAATGATGTAGAGAAAACAACTCGTGTTTCCTCCTCACACTGGCATAAAAGGGAACATATAAATGGAAGAAAATACAGAAGTAAATATATTTCAAAACCTAAAAATCACTGAAAGATTACTTGTCAGTGCAAATGAAAAGTTTTAATTTCTGTTCCTGGGTCTTACACAAAGACCTCGTAACATGAAAAACTATTTCCACTAAAACTTTTTATTACAAAGTGTGGTACTGAAAGCACCAGAACACCAAAGACTCAGACAAACATATAAACCACTGGGTCTAATGCCAGTAACTGCTGAACAAGGTGAAAAGTCAAACATGACAAAGAAAACCTTAAGTAGAGCTTAAAGAACATTAGCACACATGTAAACCACACAAAAGGATGGTCCTGCTCAGATTGATAATCAAAAGTGAAGGAATACCAAGGCAGCCATTCTGGAAATTCATGTGTGCAAATGCCTGACATGTAGAGGATGCTGCTACAGGCTAAGCCTACACACAAAGACCATGAGAAAATTCCTCCTGTAGGATAAGCCTGGGAGGAGATAAGGGAAATGACTCTTTCCTTGGTTAAGAAAGGGGAGACTGTTTTAAAAGCCCTACTAAAAACTGTAGAACAAATAGCAATGTGAAGTCAAAACACATGTTGGAGAAAAATATTAAAGAGAAATTTGACTTTTACAAAGAGAAAAGGTATTGCATGGAACTGAAAGAAGCAGTAATGAACAAAAAAGATAGTTTGAACTATTCACAGAAAAATGGGGAGCCACATTTATCAGTCTGAATTATCTTTAAATGAAAGTTTGATAAAGCTTTGACCAAGTTTACCTTAATTCTAAATCTTAGAAGAATTTCAGCCTACCATGACAGAGACAAGGGAGAAATTAAGTTATAGTGAAATCTTTCAACATTTTGCACAGGGAGACAATTTTCTCCACAAAGAAAAAAATCACTAGAAAAGAATTGCGGATATCCTGTCATGCTTAATGTAACATGTTATTTCTACCAGAGGAAGCATAATAAAGACCTCCTCTGACAAATATAAAAGGTACTTTTTTTAGACTGACACTTCCATGACAGTCAGATAACCTCTTGGAGCTGTCTGAGGGGAAAAGCTTACTTAGCTTTAAGTTCCTTATAGGCAGGGAGTGTGTACTCTGTACTTTTAGTAGGTACACAAATCCAATCCAATACCCTGCTTGGTAAATATCTAACTACATATTAACTCAATAAAAAGGATTTTTTAAAACTTTTTTGGACACGTCAGACTTATAGAAAAGTTGCTAGAGCAGTATCAAAAGAATTCCTGTATACCCTTTACCCAGATTCCCCCAATGTTAACATTTTGCACAGCATCATGTACTTTCTCATCCTTTCTTCTATCTCCGTATCTCTTTATACACACATAGACTACAGATATTGTAAATACATATACTCCTATTTCCTAAAAACAAGAATATTCTTATACCTAAACAAAGTATACCTATCAAAATCAGGAAATTAAAAACAATTCAGTACTACAGACCCCTTCCATATTTCACCAATTATTCTAATCATGTTCTTCAGAGAAAAAGAAAATCCAACTCATGCACTGAGTTCAGCTGACATGTCTTCTTGTCTTCTTAGTCTGGAGCAGTTCCTTGGTCTTTGTCTTTCCTAACTTTGACATGTTTAAAGAATACAGGGCAGTCACTTTGTAGAATGTGACTTCAGTTTGGGTTTGTCTAACGTTTTCTTATGATCAGATTCGGATTATGCATTTTTTGGCAAGATTCTCACAGAAGGGATATTGTGGTTTTCTCAGCATACATGTCAAGAGACACAAGATGTTGATTTGTTCCCTTACTGGTTGTGTTCATTTTGAGCATTTGGACTTATGGTGGTGTCTGCCAGTTTTCTCCACTATAAAATGACAAATTTTCCCTTGTTAATAAATAAAGATCTTGCAGGGAGGAAAGTTAATTTGTCTTTAAATAAAGCAGTACTAGAGTGAGAGATGTGTTTTAAATATATAAAGAGCAGAAAAATATAAATGAATCAAGAATAAAGAAAATAACTTTTAAAAAACTAGAATATATTTAAAGCACCATGTGCCAATTTTTTAAACCATATGATATATATTATTTTTAATAATGGTCTTAAAATTTCTTTTTCTATAGAGACCAAGTCTGGATGAAAGAAATAAATTGGTGATAAGTGAAAAAAAAAAAAAGAAAAAACAATGATTCATAACAATGTATGTGAAAGTGTTGAATAGAAGGCTTACTTGGAATGGCTATAAGCATTAAAAAAAGACTGAAAACATATACTTTTGTGCATTTATGAGGATAACTGTGTTACACTGTTTCATATGAAAAGATCAATAGACTGTATTACGACACATGACTGACTCTAATACACATATCACCACCATTAGGGCTTTACAAAACTGTATTAAAAAAAAAATCTATGAGCAGATGTTGTCCTGGACAGTCCTCAAAGGATCACTATTAAGATTCAATGATTTCAATAATAAATAAAAAAATAAACAAACAAATAAGATTCAATGAAATGTTTCCAAACTTTGGCTTCCCATCAATCCCTCTAACATACTGCTGACAACAGTCCTAATGGACCAGTGGAATAGGGGCACAGGTGTAGAGGAAGTAAAATAAAAAATTAAACAAGATAAAATAAAATATTAATAATAAAATTTCAAAACGGTGAGGCCAATATTGAACTTCTAATCTACAGAACTGTAAGATAATTAATTTTGTGTTGTTTTAAGCCACTAAGCCTGTGATAATTTGTTACAGCAGCAATAGAAAATCAACAGGGTACCCTTTGAAGATGTCAATTATACCTAAATAAAGCTGGTAAATATTTTTTGTGAATTTTAAATTTAAAAATGTTTAAATAAAATACAACAAATTTTTAAAATAAAATAAAATGTTGCCAATCTGAGTTTTGTGAACCCTCGAAATGGTGATCAAAAGAAGTTAATATGGAACTGGAGAAAGGCAGAGTTGAGAAACAATCTATAAATTAAATCCTGGCAAAGACGAATGTTGCCATCAGGAGAAAAGTTTTCAAAATATCGTTGTGCAAACATCAGGTGAGTAACATTTTTGCCCAACCTTAACGAAAGTCAAAGCACACTATCAATGAACTGAACTGGGACTCAAAATTATTTAATAAGAAGCTAAAAAAAAGACACAGTTCTTTATATTTCTTTATTTTCACATACACTCTGGCTAAAAGAGCAAGAGTACACATCAACAAAAAATGGAAAGAAGGCTTTGGCTGAAAAACATGCACTCAACAAATCATGTTAATAGCCAGACAAGAAGAAAGTCAGCTTTGTAAACTTCTATTTCATTTGATTCAGAGAGAAACTTAGCATGAATTTTAAAAGTAACAAGAAAATAAAGTTTGAAATCTTTTACTGTGGGAAAACATTAACATCTTTCTCAAAGAAAATAACTGTTTTTAAAAGTGACCCAGTAGAAAAATCTGGAAAAATCAAGAAGGTTAAATTGTGGACCACTTGGAATGACATTCTTTCGAGCATACTTACAAATTGTTTGTGTTCCCGGGATGAAAAAGATTGTCATGTCTCCAACAACAGTAAATTGATGTTCCTTGGAATAGAAGTCAGTCTCTACCTTTAAAAATATATGCCTTCTTTGAGGAAAATCCTATATCTTGTAGCTTTTTTACATTCTGGACAATTAAATGGACTCAGGTCATAAATTATGAAACTAATAATACCACTGAGGTAAGCAGCCTGAAGGCATTTGCAATATATGTACATATTCAATAAAAAATCCTTTATATATATATTTTTATCTGGCATTCAGTTTTGAAAAATTCAGTCTCATATGCCATTGTGGTATATTTCAAATGATACCTTCAAGTCAATGATTTCTTTCGACTGCAGTAAAGAAGATACGGCAAGAAAAATGCTGCAGTGCCATCTTCCGGGAGGACATTTAAGAAATCCCTTAGTTGTAGTTCCACAGCAACAACTGACAGTGTTTCTGTTTGTAGGAAAGAATATCTGAGTTAGAACTGAAATTCTGTCTTTCATACTATTCTCTTATCACTCAACCAGTTAGAAGCTAATTCAGGTGACAAAATGTTATAACTACGAGAGGAAAAAACCCCCCAAAAAACAGTCTTTTAAATCCACAGACTGCTTTATGGTTCTAACAACTTCTTATTTATTCTTTCTAGAATCATTTGTAGGAAAATACAGTCAATTGAACACTGTTTTTAATGTTAGGACTATATTGCAGCTGATTTATAAAGACTGTTTGCTAGGACAGGAAATACTGTTAATTGTTGGATGACATTTCCCTAAATCAGTTCCTCTCAATTGTAAGATTTTTGTTATTAATAAGCACAAATCTGTTTTCAAGACCATTTACTTTTTTTCTCAAACTGCAAAATAATGTGTTCTAATGAATATTTTAAATATTAAGGAATTTAGTAAACATTTTTGTAAAGGTAACTATGTAATTTTATGATTCTTTTGTTTCTCGATGCGTGCATGCTGCCCTCTGCTGGGAAGAGAAGGGGGTGACATTTAAGAACAATGTTCCCAAACCTTCTTCAGTCCATTCCGTGTGTGATTCTTGCATGCCCACCACTTATTCTATTTGCAGAGTAACCAAAATATAAAATCTCCGGCTCAGGTGTGTGTGCATCCATCCAAAATCATCTGTCCAATATCCAGCAACCTAAACCATCCCTTACACAAAGGAATGACATGCTCTTGTTGCTAAGAAGTTAATGAATAGTATGACGTATGAGAAAGCTCCCTAGCTCTGGAATCGTACAGACTCGGGCAGGGATCACACTCTTCTACTTATGCTCTGGGTGACTTTAAGAAAGTCAACCTCCTGGGTCTTGGTTTCCTCATTTATAATGTAGTGGTACCATCTGCTAGCTTCCAGAGTCCTTTGTGAATTAATTTAAAATACAGTGATGCACATCTGACACAAAATAGAACTTTAATAAACAATAACTGCTAACTAATTTGTAAAACCCATGAATTATCAAGGTTTTCCTATCAAACTAGTTTATTTTGCCTAAATGTGGAACCTGTAAGTAGTATCCTAGATACAAAAAACTGAGGTGGGGGCCAGTGTAAAGTAGGTATAGAGCCAACAAAAATCTTGCCACTGCTCTATTCTCCTCTTCCTCCAACTAGTGAAAGGCTAATACAGGTTACAACTCCAAGAACAAAGTCAATACGTTAAATCCATAGAGTACTTTAAATCTTCCAGTGTGTCTAGAAAATACGTGTCAAATGTTGAAAATAGTTATTTCTGGCTGGTGAAGTTTAAAATGACTTTTTAAACTTTGTAATTTACTATAGTACTAGAATTTTTATTAATAAGCACAGCTCACTGTCACAAAAACGGTCATAAGTAGTACTGCCTTGAAACAAAGAAGTCAACCACTAACCCCAGTTTCAATGGCTCTGCATTAGTGCAACAGTTCTCAACTAGTACAGTTTTGTCCCCCAGGGGACACTTGGTGATGGCTGGAGACATTTCTGTTTTAACTGGGCAAGTGCTACTGGTATTTAGTAAGTAGAGGCCAGGGATGCTGGTAACATCCTAAAATGCACAGGGGATACCTACACACAAATTATCTGGTCCAAGATGTCAGCAGTGACAAGGCTGAGGAGTGCTGCATTAGACAGTAAGAAATGCAAGCTCCTAAGCATATTATGTAAGTCCCTGACCTCCATCTGCAACCTCACCATTTTGCAATTTTTGCCTAACATTTTACTCTACAGTCAGTCCTGAACCTCCCATTAGTCCCAGGCAATTAAAAAAAATTGGCTTGCTTCAGGATACTCAGTAAGTAGCAGACTTGGAACTCAGTTCCAATTCTCCTAATTCCAATCCTGGTCCCTTCTTGGTATACCACAGCTGCCAACAGAGAGACTCCCCATGAAAACGGACCTGAGGTTATTCAGGTGTCTTCCCTTCAAATCCATAAATAGTTATAGAGTACTCCGTATGGAGAAGCACATTGCTGGCAAGGAAAGTGCAACATGAAAAATGAATAAAACACTGTAACAGCTCTGGAGGTATTACAATAAAGGTACATCACACACAGCATATAGTCCCATAAGCCACACACATACTATACATGCACATGTATGTGAATACACACATATTAAAGACATAGAAAAATGGAGGAAAGATTATGGGGTAGTTATGAGTTGGTGGGTGTGGATCAGAAAAGGATGAAGGAGTCGTTTGACTAAGATAATGATGTCACCGGGGCGTGAAGATGTGGGCTATCTGAACCGGAAGTGATCGACCAACAAGAATCATCAGTTCAAATTTATGTGATAAATTTGATGCAGATGGGGCTGGGCAATCGAACACCTGACACTTCCACCTTCTGACAACCAAAAAATCACCCAGAGGGTTTCCCTGGTGGCGCAGTGGTTGAGAGTCCGCCTGCCGATGCAGGGGACACGGGTTCGTGACCCGGTCCGGGAAGATCCCACATGCCGCGGAGCGGCTGCGCCCGTGAGCCATGGCCGCTGAGCCTGCGTGTCCAGAGCCTGTGCTCCACAACGGGAGAGGCCACAGCAGTGAGAGGCCCGCGTATAGCAAAAAAAAAAATAAAAAATCACACAGGTGGGTAGGACAAATAGTATAGAGGCCCCTCCCTGTCTTCCCAATCACAAACAGACAACTTTACTTAATGGGGATTTCCAGAAAAACACCATCCAGTGGCCACTTGGCTTTGCCTAACACTTTGAAAGTCAATTCTCTCAGCTGGAAAATACAATTCCAACACTGTCAACTTCTAATATTTTATGCACACTGGTATCAATATAACCATACCTTTGTCATCAGGCCAACCATTAACTGGTGATATTAACACACAAGAGTAGCGAAACTGATAACCATATAGCTATCAAGATTTATAAATGACTATGAATTATAAAAATTCAAACAATAACTACCTACGCTGTAAAATACTGCATAATTTAGACACACTACACTTCTAAATCTTTGAGAAATTTATCATTCCTCAGTACTTGCTTATAATTACGATTAATAATAATTTTAATTTCCTACATGAAGTAAATTAAGCACCCAGACCATTAATATAAAATGGACTTTAATGGCTATTCCAATTTTTAAAATACTGAGGCTGTGAGTTTCTCTGACTGTGATAATTTGTTAAGTGTTTGGAAAGATTAACTTAAAAGCATCAGCTCTAGAGCTAAAAGAGATAAATGAATATCAAATGTGGTGGCGAGAACACATGAATGTTAAAAATAAGCTCTCCAGTTGATTCTGCGAAGACCCTCTTCCCCACACTTGAGAATCACATGAAAAATGAGACAGCAAGCCTTCAGCCAGTTATGGAAATGAGTACCCTCAATTCAATTTATAATCAAGCAAAAAAGATTATTTTACCTTTTAGTGATGATAAGTAAAGTTGATATTTCTCTCCACCACATTTTATTCTCTGACAAAGTTCAGGCAGCAGTTTTTTCCACCACAAAGTCTATCTTAGGGAAAAATGAATACTTTTTAAGTTTGATGCATTTTACATTCAGATTTCCAACAAGAAGAAGAAGATTGTGCAGGGAAGCCCAGGGCAAAAATACACCATCTTGGTTAAGGAACAGACTTTGTTAGAACAGTCTTCTGCTTAAGCTAGAACATAAAAGTCAGATCTGTAACTTGAAAATCTAATAATATATACACTGTACATATGTACACTGCTATTTTCAAGAAGAAACATAGACATGTCTTGTTTTCATCTCTTAGGTAGGAAGAAAGTTCTAAAGTCAAAAACTCTTCTAATTTCTAAAGACCAGATAGTCCACAAAGAATTTTCCCATCATTTATTATGTTTTCCAAATCTTCAGGTAATAGCCTACTTCATCGCCAAACAAGAGACCTTTAGTGAAGATAACATACAAGCACCATAAATTTTAACAGCCTCTAATGGTACTCAAAACATGTAACATATATGATCTTTTAACCCACACAGCCCTGTGAGGTTGGACTGGCATAATTTGTCCCCATATTGCAGATAAGGTGACAAGATTAACATTTGATTATCACTGATAAAGCCTAAAACCGTAATCTGAAAAGCATACCCGATTCTCTTCTTTCAGTTCATGATTAGCGTATGGGATGACTGCCTCCGGGCATCTCTCTAACAGCCTGTCTATGCACCGGTCATACTCTTCCAAACGCGTACGACACAGAACATGGACACTGAGGCCCGCAACAGTGTCTTCTGACAGTGGCTCCAAGAATGGAATAATGGAAGCTATGTCAAATGAAGGACCACATATGAGAGACTATGAACAGAAAAGTGAAATGTTATGGAATGAGGCACCCAAAAAACTAAAGCACAACATACAGAATACAGTTTTTAAAAAGAATAAATCTCACTTGCCAAAAAAAAAAAAAGAATGTAATTTTAGAGCACACGCATATATTTACTTAGTAAGTCTAGTTAGACCAAAGTATTAAATAATCTTGAAACCACCTCTAGTTTAAAGAAAAAAAAATCTATTTAATACAAAGCTATGATTTTTTAAAATAACATGATTGTGTTTGCTCTGAATAGACTGTAAGTTTAAACTAATGAGAATGCTTTAAGATTCTATCCTTAGGATAGAATCAACATGGTGGTCAAGATTTATGTCCAAGGATGTTCACCTCAAGAATATTTATAATACTGAAAAACTAGAAGAAATCTAAACATTAAATAAGAAGGGATGGGTAAATAAATTATGATATATTCAAATGATGGAATATTTTATAGCTATCAAAATTGTTTTCAAAGGCCAAAGGACAAAATGCTCATGATAAAATTAGTAAAAAATCTCAATACAAAATTATATTCAGAGCATGATCAGTTTTATAAAATCTACATAGGTACATGCACATCTAGAAATGCCTTTGGAAGAGCATCGAAATTTGAAACAGAGACCAGTTCACTGGAATGGGAGGACAAAGCCAACTTTTTTTTCTTTTTCACACTTCCCTGTATTTTCCAGGGTTTCTATAATAAGCATGCACTACACAAAGAACCAAAAATAAAAGTTAACATTTAAGAAAACTACAGCAATCATTAAGAACTTAATAATTTGTATCAATACCATTTGCTACAACCTGAATGACACAGAGCAGCTATTATTTCAGTAGTCAGAACTTGACAATATTTTACTTTTAAACATTTAAACTATAAATACTACTTATGATTCTGCCACCAAAATAATCTCTGCTTTCCCTTTCTTCTGGATAAAAATGAAATGCTCATATCCTGATTTTCTTCTTCTTGTATCCTTTTTACTACAGCATCTTCTCAGACTCACAGGAGGACATGGAACATGAACTAT
This sequence comes from Mesoplodon bidens, assembly GCF_964165515.1. Lineage (NCBI taxonomy): Eukaryota > Metazoa > Chordata > Mammalia > Artiodactyla > Ziphiidae > Mesoplodon > Mesoplodon bidens. The sequence goes on from NC_138161.1 coordinate 131,463,860, forward strand.
CCATTTATAATCAGCATCGTGATTTTATTCCAAATATCTACCAAGGAATGGCTAGGAAAATAAGGTTGGTCCCTCTCCTTCCTGCAAGTTTAATATTCACCTTCATCTGAAAGTTTTCCTGCCAATAAGATAGCAAATATGAAATAAGGTGGTTAAAGTGAAATGAGTCAAAGTGGTACAAAATGGGTTACCCATGAACTTTTAAGTAGTTATATCCATATCATCAAGAAGTTTAAAAATAAGAAACACCAGGGAATTCCTTGGCGGTCCAGTGGTTAGGACTCCGCACTTTCACTGCTGAGGGCGCGGGTTCAATCTGTGGTCGGGGGACGAAGATCCCAAAGCCACACAGGGCGACCAAAACAAACAAAACCCCTCAAAATAAGAAACACCAGACAACACATATATCACTGGATAAAAAACGGCCCACAGGTTACTACTACTCTTTAAAATACTCTTAGTGTTGTCTGCTTCTTAGCAGTGTGTTCCTTTTTTTTTTTTTTTTTTTCCAATATTGGAAATGGACTCTCCACCCCCAACACAGGCACTATTTATTCCCTTTTCTGATCTAGATCCCTCATGCTCAGCTGACTCTGCTGGGCTGGAACCCACAGAATTCTCTACACAGTCACACCTGTGGCTCTAAGAGGGGTGGATGGCAAGGAGGCGGGGGGAGGAGACCAGGACAATTCTGGTAAAAGGCACGGCATTTATTAGTTACTGTGTCGTTCTGAACAGTGGCTTTTTGACACATAGATGATTTATAGATTGTTTTTAATTCTTGCACAAATATACTACTACAGTGATTAAGAACTAGAGACAAAGATTTATCTTAAATCTGTGTGGTGGTGGTGAGCTGGTGGGTAGAGGGGAGTCAAACAATTTTGAAAAAGCTCTCCAAGTGATTCTGAACCGACCCCCCATTCCCCTAGGTAAGAGCAGGAGAGATCTTTTTGTTTCTTGATGGTTAGTTTTTTCTTAATGACTAAGACGAATTGACCCCAGATAATTTAGAAAGAGTTATAATTAGGAAAAGGATTTAGAAAAGTCTAGACTGACTAAACTTTCTATCCTTTAATGGCAAGGATTCCCAGAAAGAAGGTACCCTATTTATTTATTTTTATTTTTTATAAATTTATTTATTTTATTATTATTTATTTTTGGCTGCCTTGGGTCTTCGTTGCTGCACGCGGGCTTCTCTAGTTGCGGCGAGCGGGGGCTACTCTTCGTTGCGGTGCCCGGGCTTCTCATTGCAGTGGCTTCTCTTGTTGCGGAGCACGGGCTCTAGGCACGTGGGCTTCAGTAGTTGTGGCGCACGGGCTTAGTTGCTCCGTGGCATGTGGGATGTTCCCGGAACAGGGATCGAACCCATGTCCCCTGCATTGGCAGGCAGATTCTTAACCACTGTGACACCAGGGAAGTCCCAAGATGCCCTTTTTAAACACCTTAAAATGGATTCTAAAGATCACTGAATTATACTTTTTCAAGCAGAGATTATAAATATGCTTTGAAGATTTATCAGGGGATATTTTATAGCACTTATTACAATTAGCATTTTAAATATGTAATTAGTACATACATTATAGGAGGGCAAGGTCTTGCCCGCCTCGTCCAATGCTGTACATCAATCACATTTACAGTACACGATTGAGGAATATTTGTGGAATGAACAAATCTGAGACTAAGTGCTCGGCAGCCTCTGTATCATAAGGGTACTAGAGATAAGAACCAACAAGAACCTCCTTTGGCAATTTTTTTAAAAATGTAAGTAACTCCATTCCTGGTGACATCACAGGCTGTCTAGAGGCTAAGACTAAGCAATATGGTCTCTTGAGCTTCGCATCCTGACACCCCATCCCCAATTTGACATTTTGGTTTCTATAAGCAATAACCACACTTCCACTAAGTTCCCAGAGTAAATCAGGGGTTGCAGACTCAAAAGCTTAACAAGGCCAAACCAGATGATGAAAACCAGATGATGAAAACGCACGAAGGCGGCTGAGTATAAGGAAAACGGATGCCAGACACTCAGCATCTGGACCAGGGAGACATGGAGGTGGAACTGTGGCAGACAGGCCAGCACGAGCACTGCCCAAGGAGGGGAGCCAGTAGGTGGCTCCAACCGTCAGGTCTCAGGCAGTGAGGGCCCAGGGTTACTGCTGAATGAGAGTTCTGCTGAGTTTCTCAAAGAGAAACTTGAAACTCAAGATTCTGAATGTGAAATCTCAATTTTCATGTGTTGGCAGCTACACTGGGAAGACCAAACACAACAGATGTGAGGATTATACTCAGTCCTTGGGCCACGGATTACATTAAACAAAATCACATCCACATTGAGCCCAGCCCAACCCACCAAGTCAAATGTGGACTTTATTTCTCATTCTCGGTCAGAAACACTCACGTTCAGAATTCTAGCAGGATGGTCTACATTCTCTTGATCATATTTCTTACTTTTAAAAAAATCCTTTCAGGAGCCAGATAAGCTAGCTACTTTGACCTATTTCCTATAAGACAGATAGTAGTGCTTGGTGTGGGCTAGAGGCCTAAACTGTGTGAGTGAACGCTAAAATAAAAGTGAATCTCGTCAATGAAAACACTGCGAAACATTTGCCATACTTTCATTTCACAACGTGTTTTCAAGCACATCCTGGGAATGAGGCAAGAGTCACAGGACTTGGAAGCTCACTCACCGACTGGCAACAAAACCAGACTTCCCGTCAGCAGTTTCAGGCAGAGGCAGGAATTCCCTCCAGAGCTCCTGAGTATGCCTACCTATAGATTCTGTCCCCAGAATTATACACTCTAAATTAACTGGACACCCAGGGTCTTACCAAATTTAAGTGCTATACTATATGGTAATATGCATATTCATAAGAAAAGGAGGCATTTTTATTTACCTGTAATTTTGAAAGGTCTTCCATATAATTTTTATCAGCCAAGGATTCAGATGATAATAAGACATTAACCCACGGACTGATTAAGCCATAATGACTACAGGTGTTTATCTAAAATGTAAAAGAAATTTATCATAAACAAAAATACAACAAAACAAGACTTTCTTCATCCATCCCACAAACAGCAAGCAATCCCTAATATTCTGCCATGTCCCAAAATTAGGTATACATTTTCCTGGTAATGGGAAGAAAGTCTTAGAATGTATTCCCCTGGAAAAAGTTTTAGTTTTGCTGCTTTTCACTGAATAAATCCTTACTAAATATTTCCTAATATTTTAACTTTCAAAAAACTGCAAAGAGGCACTTTCTCACAAAAAGGGCAATACTTCCTTTAAGCTAATTACACTCAAAAAAAGTTAACAGTAATACTGAAAATAATTTTTATTTCTACTACTTTCCTTGGGAGGCAAAATCTCTTCCATAAGTTCTCAAGACAATTCCCGTAAAGACTCCCTTATTCAAGCAAACCCACATTAGCCACTCTGTCACTGTGAGGGACAAAGGGGCTGCCGGGGGTCAGGGGGAACAGGAAGGATAAGAGTAGAGTTGTTAGGGCTGCTGCAGACTGCGAAACAGCTCTTGTCTGTGCAGCTGACAGGAAATGGAAGTCTGGTAAGGAAGTCTCTCTCCCACAAGCCTTCTGCAGTTCCTCTCCCAGCAGGGAGGTCTGCAGATGTCTCTTCTCTCATGTTCCACTTCATGACTGTCGCCTAAGGGAGCACAGATGGATATGGGGAAAAGCCCTTTCTCCCACACTTTGGCTACTGAAGTACCACTGTAGGTGAGTAATACAGGAGCAGTAGAAGGCGCTCTTTAGGATACAAAAGTGTTTAAAATGTGGGCAACTTCACTCACAGACAAGTTTTAAATGTATTTTTAACTCGTGCTTTAAAAAGATATCCGGTAATATGAATTATGACTGATTTTATGCCGTTAAAAATAAGAAGGGTCAACAAAAACTAAAATAAAAAGAAATAAAAATTTAACAAAAACATAAAACACAAAAAAAACCCCAAAACAAACAAACAAAAAAAATAAGAAGGGTCATTATCATAATGTGTAATGTACATAACGTTTAATTCACTGTACTATTCCATTTTCTTACCAGATCCTCTGATGTTCTCAATGGTGTGGTGTCAGGTGGCTGCCTCTTAGATAATCTCCAGATGTACTGTGATGTGAGCTTGAAAAAGAGTTCCTGAAGTACCACATCTGGGAGACATGCTACCAGCTGAGCTTCCCAAAAGTCTACTAAGAGCTGAGGAATCGTATCTTCATCTTTACCACAAAGCACCTTGAGAACAGTGAAACAAGCCCCCATAACTCAGATAAATATAGTACTGATCAAGTTCCAGCTGGTCTGAACAGCACTCCATCATGTGGGCCATGTATTCAATAATTTATCTCTAGCATTAGCGCCGTGGCAAAAGCGAATTTAGACATTTTAACAGACTCCAGGTTGCATGAACAGAATTTTTCTAAATACATTTTTTTAAACCTGTACTTTTATAAGTGGTTATGTGTAAGTCTCATTTTTCAATAAACAAATGAAAACTCACTTCTCTTATTCTGCTCCCCATCCCCCCACCAACTTCATCAGGCCATCCAGAACAATTGCATTTTCAAAGTGACAAACCTTAAAGAAGGAATCTGCTTCTTCAATTCCAATTTTGTTGTTCTTCTGTAAGCCAAGGACTGAAGCCACAAGCAATCCAGGCTGAGTCTCCTTCAAGTGAACTGCAAATTCAGTTGGAACAATCTGTCCTTTCCTCTGTTGAGTCAATAGTCGAGGTTCCAGAATGAAGCCACATACCAACTTCATCTTCAGATTAAAAAAAAATTTAGGAACAGAATAAACATTGCATTCATCTTGGAAGTACACGCTAGTGAATTCAAGAATCAATGATAAGCCATTAATAATTTATGGTAATCTTAATTTTTTCTTTACAAAGACAAGTTCTAAGGACATCATTGGTAACTGTCTTTGTAGAAGTTATTATTACTTAATTAAGCATCAAGATGTCCTATTTTGTAGACAGTTTTAAATTTAGGTCTATATAGGATTTTTCAAAATTATGAAAAGAAAATTCATCTTTCTAGAATTCTACTCTTCAAAGTAGAGGACATCTCAGTGTTGACTTGCTCTCCTCATCATAATAAAATGTGCCATTTGTACAGCAATAAAGCACTCCTGCTCTTTTTGGTTAGACCTGAGACATAATAAGTGCTCAATTAATGTCACTTCTTAATTTCTTTTTCTAGTGATTAACTTTTTTGGCTTATGTCCCTAAATGGCCTCTCTTCCAATGGGAAGCTACCTTTTCTTTGATACACCATTCAAATGCCTAATCTCCCACATAGTCATTTGTGATCTTCCCAAATGCAGGCTATTTCTGCAATTACTGGGCTCCTAAGACTCAAGGTTAATAACCTACTTGCTGTACTTGAATATACATCACTGTTCTGTTTTCAGGGACAAACCACACCACCCCCTCATGCCAGGTCAGACTGTCAGCTCAGGGCAGAGCCTGTATACTCTTCACTGCCAAGCACTGTGTTCTGAACATACCTGACACTAAGTTGAAAAGTCTTGGGATACCCATTGCCGCCATTTATCTTTCATTTTTCTTTTTCATTTGCCAAATCCAAAGCCCAAGCACTCCCGCTTTGGGCCACTTCCTTTTTAATATTAAGTCTATTTTCCTTTACAACTAAGAAAAAAAATGAGCTACACAGAAGTCAGAAGAAAATTAAACACCTCAGGACCACCGAGTCCTATTTTAGATTGCTGTTAATACCAGGCAGGGCACCGTACCTCTGAATGGCTTTTCATTTCATTTCTGTGCATGTCAAGATCTCTCATTTTCAAAGCCATTGCTGCCTTGGTCAATGTCACTAAGACTGATGAAAATCCAGAAGTATCCAGCTTCCTTAAATAGCTTATGGCAGTTAAAGGATCAATATTCTTCATAGAAGGACTACAGAGAATATGGGGCAGTTGCTTCGGCTCAGCAACATGAAACATCTGAACCACTTTTGCTGCCAATTCCTTTGGTGAGAGTAAACAAGAAATAAAAGGTCAGTCAGCCAATAGAAAGCAACAAAATCAGCCAAAAAAAAAAAAAAAGGATAAAAAGCCAAGATACAAACATTCCAATTAAGATAAAATTACAGTACTATGCTTCGATTTAAAAAGAGAGTTGATGGTGATAGCATGGGAGAGCTGAGATGACCTAAAGTGATCTCTTTGCTGAGTTATAATGAAGAAAAAGCAGGGAAAGTGTATACCAAGTTGTGGCCAGAATTTCTAATTTTAACAAGAGTTCAGAAGAAGAAAACAAATATTGGATTAAATTATACTCAAAGGTCCATTATAGAAAATTACTGCTTAATACAAAATTTACTTACATTTAATGTACAAAATATACTTAATATTTATAAGAGAAAATTTCATTTCTCTTAAAACCTTAAAACACTTGTATCACAATACCCAACTTTGCATACTGGCATTCAACTCTTTAAAAATACATGAGGAGCTAAAAATGATCCTTAATAATGTCTGAAGGTTGCTGGGCCAGGATTTCATAAGGGAAACTTTGGACACCCGGAGAGTGGGGCAACTAGGGTTGTGAAAAGGGCTGCAGATGAGAAGAAGGCAGGCAAAGCCCAGGTTCTATGTCATTCTTCTAAAGACATGCCACTGTCACATTGGGCAGGTCACTCATCCACAGTGGACCACACCCCCCTGTCTATGTAATGAGAAAGTATGAGAAGATGATTATAAGTTCTTTTCCAAGCTGTAGTTCTGGGTATTATTAATGAAGAAAAGGGCACAATCTAGTTACCTTTTTTAGAAAAAAAAAGACTATAATACCAATGAAAAATACTTGGAACTTGATTTCTCAACAGAATTACATAAAATAAATTGCTAAAATGAAAAATTAAAAATATTAGATATAACTAAATAGAAAACTGTATTCACTTCACTTAATTCTTCATCCAGGTTTTCATAAAGTGAATGATTAATGTAAAAGATTAATCCCCTCTCGTATTTCTGCGATCCATCCTCTACTGCCCAGTCCACTCGGGCCAAAACTTCAGCCATAGACAAACCAGACATCTTATAGTATGGCAAGGCAAGGTGGGAATACTGGGTGTCAAGCCTAAGGGGAAGGAAGTAAAAAAAACAAAAACAAAAAAACCCTTCAGATTTGTCATGTTTAAGTTTGGACGTCTAACACATTTATTAATAAAACAGATCATGATTTCCAGAAGATATAAATCTCAAAATACTTTTCTACAGCCATTAGGAGTTGGAACAAACTCTTGAGTTTTGTTCTGCAAAGTCATTCTAATTAATGTAGCTTCTTTTTGCTTGCTCATAAGAAAAACAAAAACAATTCATTAAGTGAATTTTAATATTCATAACGTGGCTCTAAAATAATGGTGTTTATAAGTAGGAAAAGTCTTTTATTAATTTATAATGACTCCCATGGGTCAAGTAAGCCTTGGAAACAATTATATATGAAAAAAATTACAAAGATCATTCTCATCTGGACAATGGCTACAGGATTTGTTCATTTTGTGAAAATTGCTGTGACTTGTACACTTATTACTTGTGTACTCTTCTACATGTATGACCCCATTAAAAAGTTTTTTTAAAGTTTCCTCAAAAAGCTGAAATATTGAGTAATGGTTACCATTAAAAAAATCATTCTCAAAAAGAGAAATCACTATTGATCCTAGTGTCCTTTTCTGACATCATAAAAGCACTGACTACTAAGATTAAAATCAGAGTGTCCAACTAGTATCTCTCCCTTAAAGCTAACAGTAATACGGTTGTCTCAGGGATGTTCACTGGTCGTGCCCCACCCCCGCCCAAAGGTCTGAAAAGAAACTTCAAATTCCTAAATTAACTGATGGGAGACTCATGAACTGCTCATCCAATAAACTGTAAGTCCTTGAAGGCAGGCAACAGGTCGTGCTCATCTCTCTAAGCTTAGCCCAGTACCTGACCCACAGGATGTGCTAAACAAATGCTGTGGCATAAATGAATAACTAAACCATCTCCCCTTATGCATCCTCCCGTTTGTCAGGTAACTGCTAGAGGTGGAAAAGTTAGTATGCACATCTGAAGCTCAGGATGGCTTCTCTGACAAGTTTCCAAGTAGCATCACCAACCTGCTGTAGCAGTCTCCAAGGTGCCCACAGCTTTCTTTGAATGCTTCTAAAAGCTCTGCTTTTTCTCCAGGTTCCAGCTGACTGGCATCCATCAGGGCAGCTCTCACTAACAGGTGAGCCTCGCTGAGAAGGTGGATGCAGCCCTGCGTTTTTGCAGTCTTGTAGGTGTTACTGTAGTCTACCTAACACAAAAAAAGGCAAGCAGCTAATGTTGCTTTAGACATCTCCCCAAAGTTTCCCAGTTCTTAAGAATATCTATCCAGTTGGTTACTAAAATCAATATCTGAACACATTAAATCCTGAAAATTAAAAGTGGTTATTTATCATTCTGATAAGGCCTAGCTAAAGTGGTTTTCTTTTCCCCCATGATCTATGAGCCAGTTTAACACACACATGATTGTAAATATTCTCTTGTTAAACAGTGCTAATCATTAGAGAAGGTACAATTAATACTGTAATACTAATAATACTGTTAACTTAGCAATAATTTGATCACAATTTGATAAGGCTAATGAACATATCTGAAAACCTTAACTTTATTTTTAAGTTCTATGATTTAAATCTTTCTCAAATTCAGATTGAGTATGCTTCCTTTATCTTAGTTTCAATCTGTGAATTTAGGTTCTGCTACATCTATTTCTGTAACTCACAGCGGGCTTACAAAAATTATCACTAGGTAGGACTTCCCTGGTGGTGCAGTGGTTAAGAATCTGCCTGCCAAGGCAGAGGATATGGGTTCGATCCCTGGTCCAGGAAGATCCCAAGTACCTTGGAGCAACTAAGCCCGTGGGCCACAGCTACTAAGCCTGTGCTCTACAGCCTGCGAGCCACAACTACTGAGCCCATGTGCTGCAACTACTGAAGCCCGCGCACTCTAGGGCCCGTGTGCTGCAACTACTGAGCCCGCGTGCTGCAACTACAGAAGCCCAAGCGCCTAGAGCTCGTGCTCCGCAACAAGAGAAGCCATTGCAATGAGAAGTCTGTGCACCACAACAAAGAATAGCCCGGGCTCACCGCAACCAGAGAAAGCCTGCGCACAGCAACGAAGACCCAATGCAGCTAAAAATAAAAAAAAATTAAAAAAAAATTATCACTAGCTAATCTGAGTCAATCGGTATTTTTAGACTCCAGTAGGCAAATCACCTAGATGAGTCTAAGACTTTCAATTAAGCAAGACTGAAAACACAGAACAAAGCTGATAAAATTATCAGCATTAAAATGCCAGGGCCCAATCAGGCAAAACCTTCACCAGATGACCAAAAATTAGCATTACTAGTGCAGGGAAAATGAATATTCTGCACCTCCCAGTGTGATACTCTGAAAAGATACGTCACCTACACAATGTTCTGGCCAAGGAGAAGAATATACAACCTGAATCTAATCATGAGAAATGATATGAAATGAGAAATGAAATGAAATGAAAAAATAAATTTTTAAAAGGTGGCAGGGGGAGAAATATTTTTCAAAACTGTTATAAAACAAAGAGTGGAATCTAAAAATACAACAAGCTAGTGAATAAAACAAAAAAGACACAGACTCACAGATACAGAGAACAAACTAGTGGTTACCAGTGAAGATAAGAGAGGGAGATTAAGAGGTACGAACTACTACGTATAAAATAAATAAGCTACAAGGATATATTGCACAACACAGTGAATATAGCCAATATTTTATAATAACTACAAATGGATTATAACCTTTAAAAACTGTGAATCACTATGTTTATACCTGTAACTTATAATATTGTACGTCAACTATACTTCAACAAAAAAGAAACAAAAAAATTTTTTTAAATAAAACAAAGAAAGGCTGTGAACATATTCTGGATTAAAGGAGGCTAAAGAGACATGACAGTTAAATACATTACTTGATGGATCCTGGACCTGGGGCGGGAGGTGCTGGGGGATTCTACTAGGCCATTATTGAGTCAATTGACAAAACTGGAATGTGAACCGTAGACTAAAGTATTGTGTCATTGTTAAATTTTCTGAAGCATATGTGTGTCCTGTGGTTATATAAGCAAATATCTCAATTCTTAGGAAACATGCACCGAAATATTTAGGGGCCTTAGGCTATGACATATGCAACATACCTTCCAATGGATCAGGAGAAAATATACATGCGTGCTTGCGCATTTAGAAAGTACAAGAGTGCAAAAAAGAAGAAAAGAGAGGGAGAAACAAAGGGAGTATAATGTTGGCTATGGGCAAATCTGTATGGGGAATACACAGGTTTTATTTGTACTATTCTTATTCTTGCAACTTTTCTGTAGGTTTGAAATTATTTCAAAATAAAGAGTTTATAAAAATTGTCAGGGATGAGTAGGCAGCTGTCATTCTTAGAAGAGGAATAAGGATGCCTATGGGACAATGATACAAGTGCTGCAGTGCCCTGGGACTATCTGCTAATATTTCAAAGAAGCGTGAGACAGGGACATATGATCTAAGATTTCTTTCGGCTCCATTTCATGGTTCTCTTTGCTAGGGTTCAAAATAAAGGTCAAAGGCTACTTATGTTTAGACTGGCTAATCAATTCTCATAGGAGAATGGGTATGAACAAGGGAATCTTATTTTAGTGAAGGGAATTTCTCCTGGCTCCTCAAATATCAGGAGCTGTGAAAACAAGAAGGTGAAGATATACACTGCACTGTCAGACAGAGCCTGGAAGCTGGTTGGCTGTGGCATTATGAATGTACGATAATTAGAATCAATTTCTAGTCATCAATTAGACTCTAAAAATTTCTACAAATAAGAATTAGAAGTCTGAAAGGAATACCATTTCTTTGTACAGTTGCACTGGTGAGATCGTATTCACGATATACAAATTCCACCCAGCCTCAGCTACAGGAGGTGTTTTGAGATTAACACTGGTACCTTTTCTAGAACTAAAAGCAAAACAAAGGACAAGAATTATAAGACATATTATTAATAAACGGGAATTTTAAATGGTAAATATTAGATACCTAAAATATTGTAACTATGATATCATTTTCATTTAGTATTTTCTTTGTTGATTAACGACACAGTTGATTTTTAGAGAACATTAGTGCACAATGCTATGTAGGCCTAACAGCATTTAACATACTGCACTCTCATGACTGATAAACCAAGCACTTCCAATTCATTCCACAAGTATTGTTAAATAGGCAATAAGTTCACAGAACAGGCAAGACCCCTCAAAAGGAAGAAAGACTTGGATATGGCCTTCATGAGGCCAGGGCTGCTGGGAAAATGTAAAAGACAGAACTGAACATCTGCTGGAAGCACTATCTTATCTCTTGCTTTCACTATATGATGCATTTTCTGTAGTATGCAATCTTTTAAAAATGCAGACCCTAGACCAAATGAATTTTCAAATAAATTAGAATTTTTAAAAAAATCATTTAAAAATATATAATACTTTTAAGATGTCAAAAGTGTGGGATTACAAGCTATTTTTCCTCTCGCCAGAAAGCTTTTAGGATCAGTCAGTCTCAGACCACTTTGTGCACTCTCTAAGTGAGCAGTTACCCAAGGGAACCTGGTTATTCCTGCTGGCGGAACAAAGCACAGGCACAAATAATTCAAAAAAGCTTAAACTTATGTTAAAAATGGAAAACAATGTTTGACTTGAAATACAATCTGTGTTCCTCCCCTGCAAACAGATTTCTTTCCTACTTAATTTTCCATAGAGGAATGTTCAGATTAGATTGCATTCCCTACCACTAAGTTCACAGTATAGAAAACATCGAATAGAAGCATTAACTACTCTGGAATTAAGCATTCTATTCCAAACAATGTGAAAGCAGAAAACCGAAGTGTCAACCTGAGATTAGAATAATGCACTTTTACTCTAAGGTAGATTAACACATAATCTATACATCATGAATGTGCTTTAAGGTAAGAAATGCATTGTTAGTTTCTTTTTCATTGAAATACCAGAAAATAATCTTTGGATAAAAATGTAGCCACTTAAAGGCCAAAGAAGAAAAATAATAAAGAGCCTTGTCATTCGGATCAGCATAAGAGGCTCTCTCTTACTTGTTAATTACACAAAAAGGCATGCCCTTTAACTTCTTATCTAAAACACCACAGATATTTACTGAACTAATTTTATACTTCATCTTCTTCTAAAAGTTCAAGGTCAATTATAAAGGATATTATAGAGATCATCAGAAACTTCTTTTCTTACTCTGGAAAAAGAACACCTAGAAAAGCTATCTGATCATTCAAAGCTTTCATTTAAAAAAATATCAACAAAGATGTATGCAAAATATAGCAGTAACAATTCATTCCAGAAACTTTCGCAGGAATGTCTGGGGGTGAGGGGATGCTTACAGAAGCCTCTTGGGTGACTCTCTTCTCTCTGGAATTGTTTCAGGGTCTGCCTTGGTCAGAAGTATAACGTGGTTTTTAAAGTGACAGATGGCTTTCAAGCCTATGAAAAGCTGTATTCTTAAAGCACAGACATCCATACTGACAGGTGGGCAAGCCTAATAAGGAAAAAAAATCAGAAATTTAGCTAAGGAATAAAGTGCATGAATTTTAACCTTCAAAAATCAATCTATTTGATACAATGTCTCCTTCCCCCTCACTCTCCCCCCAAATAATTCAAATTCCTATTCTTATCAGAGTACGAGGTTATCCTATCTAAACTATTTAACCAACTATCTCATCCATGTGTCTGCCAAAGAGCTACTTAGTATCTGTTGACTTTGATTTAAGGAATGCAGAGAGTGGGTACACCTGAGGCCCCTCAAAGCTGTGGGAACTCTCTGCCTTACAGTGACCCTCCAGGAGCCCAGCCCTGGGCTGATTACCTGCCACCCAGGAAATTCCCCACTAACAGTGGGCTGGCTCAGGGTACATTCAAGTGGCCTCTTTAGACAAAATGAGACACCATAAAAGGACACTGTACTTCAGGTAGAGTACATAAAATGGTTTCTTAGTGGTTGCGTGTGTACGAAAGAAACGCTCTCATGTTCCGATGGCCTCTGTTAGCTCTGTAGACGTGAACACTGCCTGGAACAGCCAACAGGCTGGGGTGTGTCAGGCAAACTGTAGGAAATTCTGGACCAAGAGCCAGCCTCCTGTCCTTGTAAGGGACCATTCAGTCAAGTAGAATGGATACGAAAGATAATGGAAGAGGTCTTTCTGCGACTCACAAAATGCTGCTGCCAGGCCTCCCCCTCTCCTCCATTAATGCTGTTTTGATTCTGAGGTCATCTTCATTGTCCCTTTTGTACAAAGCACATGGGGGAAAACCTCCATCTATTTTTTACATTCCTAAGAATAGTTAAGTTGGCCTTGGTGATGCTGAGCCAGAATCTCAGAGGAAAGGGAAATGAAGATAGCGTGTACTTTGGTCCCGACTCTGAAGTTGTGAAACCTTTCTCAGACACTGCAGCTCCCAAAGCCTGAGTCAGCAAGGCAGCAGAATGATGCTCATTCAGGGGCATCTAGGGTTTCAGAACGGTGGAGTTGCAGGGCAGGGGGAGCCGGGAGGTGTGATCGTCACCGTCCTTCCCTCTACCAACTTCAGGAGGACTGGCCTCAGGGGCAGCGTTCCCCACCAGTGGCCCATCTCTCCTCTTTTCTACCTTCCTTTCTTCTGTGTTCCTTCCCTCTGCTTTTATGAGACTCTGAGAAGGCCTAGAACTGAGATTTATTTCCAAATGCAGATTGATCCTACCTCAATCTGTTATGTACCCCTCACTCCACCATCACTACCTACACAAGCCTATGTCTCTCTGAGGTTTAAAACAAAAAACAAGGGGCTTCCCTGGTGGCGCAGTGGTTGAGAGTCCGCCTGCCGATGCAGGGGACATGGGTTCGTGCCCCGGTCCGAGAAGATCCCACATGCCGCGGAGTGGCTGGGCCCGTGAGCCATGGCCACTGGGCCTGCGCGTCCGGAGCCTGTGCTCCGCAACGGGAGAGGCCACAGCAGAGAGAGGCCCGCGTACCGCAAAAAAAAAAAAAAAAAAAAAAATCTCCTGAAAAGGCTATGTGTATATCTTAAACACAGACAGGAAGGCATGGGAAAGCTATGATTCTTATTTCCCAAGAGGCTGAAGGTAGGCAGTAAGCCTGGTCAGCAGCAGAGAGTGATAGGCCGCCCAGAGCAAAAAAGAACTCAGACACAATTTCCAGAAAACGCCAGTGCATATCACAATTTGGGTGACAATGACAATGGAAGAGTGCCTCGGACACATTAAGTACTACACACCATCATCACTGAACACTCATTTTTCCAGAAAAAGGGGTTCCAGGTGCCAGATGGACGTTAACCTGTGAAATAGAGGCCATCATAACTTGGGGGTTCCCTACAGCACGGATATGCACAACAAACACCCATTCAAATAGCTTATGCTCCGGAGGTAAAACTGCACACGAGGAATACGATGCAAACGATCAGTGTATTTCTGAGAACAGAAATTCAAGGTCAGAAAACAGAGGATTTCATCATAAAACTGCCTCTGTTTATTTGGCGGTCAAGAGCTTTTCAGAGACTAAGCATATTACTACTCACTAAAAACGAGGTTATTGATCTAGAATATCCATTTACACTAGATCAAAACTACAGAGCTACAGGATAGTTGTTGAAGGCTTTGTAAAACGATTCAAGAATTAAAGGCATATCTGATAACAGTATAAATAAATCATCTGAATGCGCTGTATTCACTTTTGTGCTCCTGAATGTACTGATTTCTGTACTGTTTTGTTAACAGCTCTATATAATTGCCACCAATACTTCTATTAAATGAATAAAATTGTAGTATACCATAGCTGTGAAGTGCTCTCTCTGAAGTTACACTATATATATATTCTTTACCAAATTTTTAAAACTAGGTATTATATCTAAATTCTGAGTAAAATGTTTTCAAAGTAATCTTAAAAATTACCAGCTGAACCACAAATCACAAAATGCTTATCATTTTACATTCCAACATTCTAATTGAAAAAACAAAACTTTCATGTTTGCCAAGCTTAGACACAAAGAGCAAATTTGCAAGCAACTCATACTGTGATCTTTAGGTTGCACCATAAGCCAGCTCTAACCTTCAGGGTGGTGTCCACATACGGGTCCTCCTCCCGAGCGGCCGCCGCACTGCACCGCACTGTGTAACACTGCAGGTTGTTACTGAGGAAGAGGAGAGATGCCACTGAACAAAGTGGAGGCCAGGAACCAGTGTGCCCACCGTTGGGAGGATTTCACAGGAGCACAGAGCAATGGCAGGGGTGGGGGAAGACCCAAGTATCTGTCAAATGCTGACAAGTTAGGCTGCTTCTTAACAAGGAGAGTACCTCAGAAACCCTATGGAGTGTTTTTTTTAAATACATGACTGGTCCCCACCTCACTCCTACCCAAATCATAATCTCTAGGGGCTGAATCTAGACACGTATATTTCTACGAAGCTCCTCGTGTAACGTACACTCCTAGTTAAGAACCATGGATCTGGGTCAATACCCTCATCTTATAGACAAAATGATGCCCCTGGGATCTGCCCAAAGTACAGAGAGGTGACCATGAAAGCCAAGGTTAGAACCCAAGTTTACTGATTATTATCTCAGGATGAAATGGAGCCTGGATTATGCTGGGCAACACACTTAGATTATGCAAACCCAATCCAATGGTAGAAGAGAAAATCAGAGACTGTCTGAAGGAACCTTCAGAATTACCTAGTCCAGCAGCTTGTTTTTAAAGATTAGGGCCTGCAAGGTACATGATTGGTCCAAGTCCTCTCTGGAGAATGGAGTTAAATTAGACCCCAGGTCTCCTCACTCTTTACACTCCTCTAGCTCTTTCCAAAACCCCAGGCTATATCTGCACAGCAAAGCAACCCGGAGACCCCACAGTAAGTGCTTGGAGACTTACAAGTCAACCCTCCAACAGTGACATTGAAAACCATCAATGGTTAACTTAGAAATTGCTACAAAACCCACCTTGTCGTGGGTTCCCAGGAATGATTTTTAAAAACAAATCAGAGGGCTTCCCAGGTGGCGCAGTGGTTAAGAATCCGCCTGCCAATGCAGGGGACACGGGCTCGAGCCCTGGTCCGGGAAGATCCCACATGCAACTAAGCCCGTGCACCACGACTACTGAGCCCACGAGCCACAACTACGGAAGCCCGTGTGCCTAGAGCCTGTGCTCTGCAGCGAGAAGCCATGGCAATGAGAAGCCCATGCACCACAACGAAGAGTAGCCCCTGCTTGCCACAACTAGAGAAATCCCGTGCGCAGCAACAAAGACCCAATGTAGCCAAATAAATAAATAAAATTTTTTTAAAAATCAGAAAGTGAGAGAAGTAAAAATGAACTCTATTGAAATAAAAAAATGAAGGACTAAAGCAAATCTAACAATAACCTTAAAATAGAAGAAATACTTCTTTAACAAGAGAATCATTCTGACATTTTCACAGCTGTGAGACTTGGCACGATGTAGAGGCATCAGTCAGGACTCTCCATCTGTTTGCTGGGGCTTCCACTTTGGTCTCAGCCCACTGTCAACTGCTTCCACTTTGGTCTCAGCCCACTGTCAACTGTGTCCATGTCCAGAGAGCTCTAGGATGTGACCTCTGGAGTCATGACAATAGCTGGGATGGTAGCACCACCGCTTAGAAATCTGGGGTAGAGGGTGCCCTCACGAAGGAAACTGAACAGAAGGGACCTTGAGATACTGGGAACCAAAAGAAGTACCTGCAGCAGGGCCAGAATGACAGGTCAGAGTAGCTATGACCACAAAGATGACCTTTACGTTCTAGAGATAAAAAGCCTGCATCCTCCGACTCACCTCCAGCAACATTAATCCAGCTACTAGCTATCACTGGAATACTAAACAGCAGTATAAGAGAAGAACAAAGTGAACTGAAGTGTGTGCTGGCCTGAAAAGACGTCCAGGATACGCTGCTAAGCGAAGCAGCAAGTTGCTGAAAAGTGGACATCATACGATCCACTTCTGTAGAAAACAAACCATAGTTGTGTTATGTATTCTTTTTAAAAAAAAAAAAAGTTGGATGAATATAGACCAAGTGTTGACAAGGTTGACTCTGAGAGGGCAGATTATGGGAGGCCTTCCGAATCATGTATGTCTACAAGGATGACATTTTATTACATGATTTTATATTGTTCTTAGAGGCTTTTAAAAAATATTTTATTGCTTTTTTTTTAGGGTATATAAACACATCACTATTCAAGAAACTTTTCAAGATAAACTTATGGATCAAGATATTTCTAAAATACGTTTCTATTGGGTAAAATAAAAAATACGTAAAAATTAGTTCAACAGGGCTTCCCTGGTGGCGCAGTGGTTGAGAGTCCGCCTGCCGATGCAGGGGACACGGGTTCGTGCCCCGGTCTGGGAAGATCCCACATGCCGCGGAGCTGCTGGGCCTGTGAGTGGCTGGGCCCAAGAGCAGCTGGGCCCGTAAGCCATGGCTGCTGAGCCTGCATGTCTGGAGCCTGTGCTCCGCAACGGGAGAGGCCACAACAGTGAGAGGCCCGCGTACCGCAAAAAAAAAAAAAAAAATTAGTTCAACAATATAGGATTTTAAATATAGGGGTGGGGAATCTTTATTAAGAATCTGAATTTACATATAACAACAGCTATTCTAATGTCTAATGCTTCCATAGTCAGGTTAATGATGTCAGAGTATCTTTTGGTGCTAATATTAAGAAAAGCTTCAATAATTTCCCATCTGGAAGCAGGCAAAACCCACAGATTTTAAGTCTCTTCAAGCCCTCACTATACTATGTTTTCGGGACTCTACATTTCAAACTAGTTCATGACTTATACTTTGGGTGGAGGGGCATTTAGACGGTCCACTCAGTAAATTCTCAGTGTCCTGTACATTTATGCAATCAGATGGATAAAAGATAGTCTGTTGTATAAATATTTGGGGGTAGAAATAAATATTTTCTTCCTTCTTTCTCCCTCTAATTTTTCCTTGGTTTCTGAGAAGCTACAGTTTTCTGGATTCTTCGGCATCTTTATATAGACCCTTCTCTTTTTCCCCTCGCTTTCTAAACATGACTTTCACCAGTTTAGTTCTCCAACTACTTTTCTCTGCCTACACATTCTTGGGGTCATGACCATTACTTTGATAATGAGCTCTTTTTTGTTGGTAATAAAAATATCTGACCTTTCCTCTTTTCCCTAATCTTCGGTCCTATGTGTCCAAAAACCTATCAACATTTCCTCTTGGTATTCCCTAAGCACCTCAAACACCAATGTCTAAACCAAACTTTTCTTTCACCCCATGCCATAGCAGCCTCTATTCTTTCATAAAAGCAGGCTCAAAACTGGTGGGTTTTCTCATGTCTTCTCCATTCCCAGTATCCCACTAGACATCAAGTCTTGTAATTCTCTCCCATCCATGCTTCCTTCTCTTCTCACTGCTACTGCCCTGCCCAAATGCGACCCCTCATTATCCTTACTGAGCCATCCCAATAGCTCATTATCTATGTTCAAACCATCCTCCGCAGTGGCCACCACTCATTTTCCTAAAGCAATGCTCTATTCACATCCCTTTCTTTGGTCAAAATCTCAAAAAATTCCTTAATTTCCAAAGCCCTGAGCTCTCTCTCCAGCACTGTTTTCCCCATTTCTCTATGCTTCAGCTCCTTTACATTTAAAGGACATAACTATACAACACTTTGGAAATTAAAAAGACTAGCTACCTCCACACTGTTCGTTTAAGGAACACACAATAGCATTTCTCCCTACACCAGGGAGTGAGAAGACAGGGGAGTACCCCCACTAGGAGTGGGTGTCAGAATCTCCAGGCGGGTCCTGTGCTGTGTGAAATACACTCCAGCATCTGCTGGAGATTCTGATATTACCACTCAGTTGAAAAAAAAAATCACTGTCCTATGCAATTAATTATTGGACACTCCTGCAAACCTGGACATAGCTTTGTTTATACCTTTCCCTCTATCTAGAATGTCTTTCTCTTCCAATCTCTACCTGTCAAATTCTGACTAGCTTTCGGGCTTCACTTCAAACACAAAAACCTTACCTGTGTGACTCAGCTAGAAGTAATTTCCCTCCTCCCACAGCCTACGCTCTTTTCACGAAGTCTTAAGACATTTCTCATTAATCTCCTAGTGTTTGTGTCCCTTGTGTCTGGCCCTCTCTTATGTTGTTGCTTCAGAAAGCAGATGGTGTGCCTTATTCACAGGTGGTTGGCCAGAGGGCTTAATGCAGTGCCTTGACTATAATCTAAACTGAAAAAACAGGAAATAAAACCATAAGCATCACTTACTGCTGAGATAAAAGGAAATGACATTAAAGCCCTGCTCAGGAAGCCAGTTTACATGCCAGATTACTAGGGTGAGGCCACTCAGAAGACATCCACCACAGTTAGCCACATGACCTTGACCACCCCCAACCTCTGGATTCTTTCCCCATCTACACTATTCAGAGGGTACAATCAGGTAGTCTTTCTGGCCTCTTGACAGTCCTACACCATTATCAATTAACTCAACTCATACGGAAGAGATAGGACAGCAGTGAAAAAAAATCAGGAAATCTAAAACAAAGTCTAAAGAGATGCCCTGACTGGCCCCACTGACTTCTCATTAGAATTCCCTATGAAAATCTTCCCTCATGAAGAACTTTATACTTCCTTAGAAAGATCCCCATCCAGTCTAAGAAAATAAAACAAAGGCAAAACCGGAATCTACATCTCTGACATTGAAAAGGCAGGTATGGGGCCATTAAAAAAAGAACAAAAAAACCTCCAGATGTATATAATTAATTTACAGTGCTATACACTGGTGCACATAATTCTCATTCAAGGATTCAGAAAGCACCTCAAGAATTTACAGAGAAATAAGAGACTCAAAAGCCAGCAAGTGACTGGAACATACCTTGTGATGACATGCAAAAATTGTGGTGTGAGCACTGCCTGCTGAGACTTCTCAGGATACTGGTAGACTGACATTAATTCAACAGATTTGACAACCATGTACAGATAGCCCACATGAGGTAATGAGAAAAAACAAAAGAGGCTCAGCAACTCTTTTTCCTGAGATGAATTTTTTCTCTCAGAAGTAAGAGACCCTGCATGAAAAAAACAAACCAAAAAAAAAAACCAACCATGAAACCAGTAAATAAAGGGAACCAATATTTTGACTTTCCTATGCAAAAAAGTCTATAAATGGAGAACCAAAGAGTTGCTTAGGGGAAGTTGCTCTTTATATACGAATGCCAGTAAAAAAAGAAAAAGGAGGGCTTCCCTGGTGGCGCACTGGCTGAGAGTCTGTCTGCCAACGCAGGGGACACGGGTTCGTGCCCCAGTCCGGGAAGATCCCACATGCCGCGGAGCGGCTTCCCTTTCTAGCACTCACTGTTATTTGCTAAGGAATCTGCCCAAGGCCACAGGGAGCCTCAGTAGAAGAACCTAATCTATTTCTCACACCAGGCTGCCCTCCCATCAGAGGGCCTTTTCACCTCATTGCACTGCAGCACTGTCATACCGACCTGTTTGGTAAATAGGTAGCAGCTGAAGTGAATGCAACTTGATGTCATCCGACAAGACACAGGATGAGATATCAGGAGCAAAACGTCTGTGAGTTTAAAGAGAGAGAGAGGGGGGAGAGATCTAATTTCCATGTACTTTAAGTAGGTAAATATATATTAAATGCTGGTGAATGAAAAGCTTTCTAATACCTATAGAGCAGGTGCTGAACGTGGAAATATTTTATTTTTTCATCAGCTAATCCTGTTGACTCCAGTGTAACAGATATTCCAGACTGTTCGCTTTTTTCACCAAGAAGTTCCATGGGCTTTTGGCAGATAACAAAATCATCTGACTCAAGCCGCAAAGTTTCATTACTGATGTCTTAAAAAATAAAATGGAAGAAAATTATTTAATAAGTCCAAGGACCCCTCCAATGCAAATTAGATTTCACAATATCCTCCCACCAATTAAACAGACACAGTAATAATTTATGCACACACATCTCACGTATTTATAAAGCACTATGATTTTGAAAAGTCTCAGCACTTGCTCATTTATCCCTCACAACTGATAAAGTACAATGGGATATTATCATCATCCCCATTTTACACACGAGGAAACTGAAACTCAGAGATGGTATTCCTAACCCAAGGTCATTCAGCTAGTAAATATGAGGACTGGGACCAGAAACTTCTCATCCAGCAGCAGCTGTTTCATTATTTCTCATGACAAATATATGTTGAAATACACTTACGTGCTACAGGATAAGATATGGGCAGCCAGATCATAAATCCAAATCCCACGTATTAGGAACAACTACATCATAAATAATGTGGCTTGTAATATACATACTAGTGGCTTGTAATACTACATACTTTCAGAGATTGCCAGAAATAAGGGTTTTCTCTGCACCCAAAACAAGAAAGTAAGCTAAATTCATTATTTACCTTCTGACAGTTTCACTGGATTGTTGGTCTTACGTGGATGGTGGTTAACACTCTCTCCATTTCTGGGGTCTGACTCCAGTTTTAG
Source organism: Mesoplodon bidens (assembly GCF_964165515.1). Classification (NCBI taxonomy): domain Eukaryota; kingdom Metazoa; phylum Chordata; class Mammalia; order Artiodactyla; family Ziphiidae; genus Mesoplodon; species Mesoplodon bidens. The sequence continues at coordinate 131,485,467 of NC_138161.1, forward strand.
GATTAAAACTTCTAAATCTGACATGACAGCGACATATCCAATACAAAAAGAAATTTCAACAGGGGTGATATTATCTATATGGATAATTAAAGAACGTTCAAAGTCCAATATTGAGAATTCTTCATTAATGATCTGATACTTCAAACTAAATAAAACTAACTTATTTGTGCAGCCAACAAGAAGGTCTCCTTTCACAGGGCAACAGGAAATGCACAGGGGGGCCTCAGAAAGCGGCATTTCCACAATAGACATCTGGTCTCTGAAGGTTTCACTGAAGGGTGGCTCCACGTCATGTCCGACCATTCGGATACACACTCGGGAGTTTTCAGTCCTTTTACTTCTCCAGTTCACATAAGCACGTAGAAACGTAGCTTTGTTTTTCTCTTCAATTGCTACCAAATAGTCTCCTGAGAAAGAAATGAGATTATACTTAGAATTTGTAATTAGAAACCACCACTTACCTTGCACCATGAAAAGGAACTATAACTGAATCTAATGTGAATGTTTGAATTAAAGATTGACTAGAATGAAACTCTAAGTAACAGGATCTTAGGTGTATTTTTAACTAATAGACATTTAGATTCTGCAATACAATTTCCCCCCATTTTAATGTCTTAAGATAATCCATTAATTATTCATGAAGCTTACAGAGAAATTCTATGATTTATTCCTATGATAGCTCTAAGTGTTATTGTACCTCTGAATCTACAGCTCTAACAAAGTTCTCCTGACATAAAGAGTTTGGTATTAGTGTGATGTTAAAATTAGGTATAAATTCAGGAACTCTGAAGAGGTTAGCAGAAATTATACTACAACCCTTCCCCTTCCCAAAAAAGTCGTATCTTGGGGCTTCCCTGGTGGCGCAGTGGTTGAGAGTCCACCTGCCGATGTAGAGGACATGGGTTCGTGCCCCGGTCCAGGAAGATCACACATGCCGTGGAGCGGCTGGGCCCGTGAGCCATGGCCGCTGAGCCTGCGCGTCCGGAGCCTGTGCTCCGCAACGGGAGAGGCCACAGTAGTGAGAGGCCCGCGTACCGCAAAAAAAAAAAAAAAAAAAAAAGTCATATCTTCATGTCAACTCTGAGAAATAGGATAAAGCCATACACATTAAATAAAATTTCAATCCAAGTTAATTTTCCCTTAATTGTTGATTTTCTTAGACTTTTTTAAATTACAAAGTAATTTTGGAATTACTCTTTGTTGTGAGAAGTCAAAGTGATAAAGAGGTGCAAAATGAAAAGCATAATGATCTCTCCCCGGCAGTCCGATCCATGAGGAGACAATGTTAACACACACAGCCTAAACCCATGTCCTTCTAAACGTTTCTTTCATATAAACCTAGATCATAGAGTGGTAGATTGTCATTTTTGTTTTTGTTTTTACCAAAATGGGATCACACTAAATATATTTAACAATCTTCAACTTTAAAAAATTACCAATGTATTACCAAAAGATTACCAAATATCTTTCCCTCCAGGTTAGATACATGGATATCTAACATCCTTTTCAATATCTGCAAAATATCCTGTATGTACATGTGCCATAAATTATTCAACAATTCCCCTACTGAGATACTACATTCAAGTATTTCCAGGTTTTTTTTGCTACTATACTTTATACTGTAATAAATAGGCCTATACCTATATATTTATTTAGTGGGGGAGGGGGTAAGTTTCAACGGCACAGATTTTCAAAAGTAAGACTATCAGGTTAAAGGGCAGGTACATTTTAAATTTTAACACATATTGCCAGATTACAATCACAATTATGTAATAGAGATTCATGTTGTCACCAGCGCTGTTTAAACAGGCCTATTTCCCCACATCTTCACTAGAACTGACTCCATGTGATGGGGGAAACATGGACTCTAATGGTTATTCTAATTTATATTTTCCAGACCACTTATAAAGCTGGCCATCTTATCCTATGTTTATTTAGCCATGTATAATTTCCCTTCTGCAAGTTATCTACTATTCTATTAGGTTGATTTTTCTTATCGACGAAGAGTAGCTCTCTGGGTAAAAGTGATAATTAATCCTTCATTGGCCATGAATAGCAAATCATTTCTGGTAGTCTATAGTTTGACTTTTGACTTTGTTATGGTTTGACTTTGTATGGCATCTTTTACAGTATGTAACCAGCTATGTATCTTTTCCTTCTTGGCTTCTGTGTTTCCTAACTTGCTTAAACAGTCTCTTATGTCCTCCAATTACATAAATGCACACTTACATATTCTATTTTAGTGGTTTTTTAATTTAATTTAAATTTTTTTTTTTTTGGCTGTATTGGCTCTTCGTTGCTGCGTGAGGGCTTTCTCTAGTTGCAGCGAGCGGGGGCTACTCTTCATTGCAGTGCACAGGCTTCTCACTGCAGTAGCTTCTCTTGTTGCAGAGCACAGGCTCTAGGCGTGCAAGCTTCAGTAGTTGTGGCATGCAGGCTCAGTAGTTGTGGCTCACGGGCTCTAGAGCACAGGCTCAGTAGCTGTGGCACATGGGCTTGGTTGCTCCACAGCATGTGGGATCTTCCTGAAGCAGGGATCGAACCCATGTCCCCTGCATTGGAGGGCGGATTCTTAACCCTGTGCCACCAGGGAAGTCCTCATTTAAATTTTTAATCTTTAGAACTTTGTGGGTCAGAGGGGATAAGTCAGTGTTACTCTAAAGAGAGAACTTACTATATGCTAAACATTATTAGGTAAACAAGCCCTATTCCAATGAATTGAAACTGAAATGCTGCTGTTCGTACACGAACTTCTCATATACAGATGCAGCAAGCAAGCAGGGGCAGCCCCTTTCTGCAGACACCAAGTGGGCTGGCCAAGCCCCTCCTCCTCCAGAATGAACCAGCCTTCAACAGAAGCAAACCTTCTCCTGTGCTGGTTCCTTTGATGCCACAGAGGTGGAGGCTGTACCTGTTCTCTCCCCGGAGATCTTGGTGGAATGCCTAAATATACCCTGCAGGCCCCATACATTTGCTCACTCTGTTCCAGAGAAGCAGTCTGATGGAGTTGGGGGCAACAGATGCCTTGTAGCCTCCATCTTCCTTGAATTCCCTCAGTAAATACATTAAACAAAAATTTTTATTGTGGTAAAATATACATAAAACTTACCATTTTCACCATGTTTAAGTGTACAATTCAACAACATTAAGTACATTCACACTGTTATACAGCCATTACCACCATCTCCAAAACTTTTTCATCTTCCCCAAAACTCTGAATCCATTAAACAATAACTCCCCATTCCTACCCTCTGTACATGGCTTTTATTACTTACATAATACAGTATAGCACCAATGCTGAACAGCATGATTATGTGCAATACATAAATATGAACTATTTGTACACATCTGCAGATCTAACTCAGAACTAAGGTACGTAAAATTGAAAGCAAAACTAAGCGCGTTAAGAATAAAAGTGAGGGGGTGGAGTCAAGATGGCGGACTAGGAGGACGAGGAATTTGCATCTCTGCATGACCAAGGCACCTACCAGGCACCGGTGGGGGATCATGGACACCTAAGGGGACAGGAGGAACCACCAGCGACTGGGTCCTGAGCCTAGGCACCGCCCCATGCTAAAACGTCACGCCCCCACCAGCCTAGGTCCCACCCCACCCTAAGCCCCACCCTTGCCTAAGTTCCACTCCTGCCTAAACTCTGCCCCCATAGCCAAGGCTTCTTTTTTCTTCTTTCCTCTTTTACATTGGAGTTCTGTTTTACCTTGCTGATTCATTAGCGTTGATTCATTTATATTTTTATTTTTCCTAATAAATCTTTTATTTTTCTCATTTTATTTTATTCTTTATACTTTGTTTTTGCTCTCTCCTTTTGACTTGTTCCCCCCCCCACACATTTTTTTCTTTTTTCTGTTGCAGTTTTATTTTACCTTGTTGCAGTTGTTTCAATTATATTTTTATTTTTCCTAATCTAGTTTTTATTTTCCTAATTTTATTTTGTTTTTATTCTTTGATATTGTACTGCTCCTTTTTTTCTTTTCTTTTCTTTTCTTTTGCCACAACACAAAGCTTGTGGGATTTGGTTCCCAGACCTGAGGTTGGGCCCAAGCTCCTGTGGTGGGAGCTCCAAGTCCAAAACACTGGGCTAACAGAAAACCTCAGACCCCAGGGACTATCAGTCAGAGTGAGGCCTCCCAGAGGTCCTAATCTCAGCACCAAGACCCAGCTCTGTCCAACTCCCTGCAAACTCTAGTGCTGGACGCTTCAGGCCAAACAACCAGTAAAACAGGAATACAGCCCCACCCATCAAAAAAAAAAATGAAATGACAAAAAATATGTTACAGACGAAAGAGCAAGGTAAAAACCTATAAGACCAAATAAATGAAGATGAAATAGGCAACCTACCTGAAAAACAATTCACAGTAGTGATAGTAAAGATGATCCAAAATCTCAAAAGCAGAATGGAGAAAACAGAAGAAACATTTAACAAGGATCTAGAAGAACTAAAGAGCAAATAAACAGTGATGAACAACACAATAACTGAAATTAAAAATACTCTAAAAGGAATCAATAGCAGAATAACTGAGGCAGAAGAATGTATAAGTGAGCTGGACGATAAAATGTTAGAAATAACTGCCAAGGAGCAGAATAAAGAAAAAATAATGAAAAGAATTGAGGACAGTCTCAGAGACCTCTAGGACAACATTAAACACAGCAACATTCAATTACAGGGGTCCCAGAAGAGGAAGAGAAAAAGAAAGCAACTGAGAAAATATTTGAAGAGCTTATAGTTGAAAACTTCCCTAACATGGGAGAGGAAATAGTCACCCAAGTCCAGGAAGCACAGAGAGTCCCATACAGAATAAACCCAAAGAGAAACACGCCGAGACACATATTAATCAAACTATCAAAAATTAAATACAAAGAAAAAATATTAAAAGCAGCAAGGGAAAAACAACAAATAACATACAAGGGAATCCCCATAAGGTTAACAGCTGATCTTTCAGCAGAAACTCTGCAAGCCAGAAGGGAGTGGCAGGACGTACTTAAAGTGCTGAAAGGGAAAAACCTAAAACCAAGATTACTCTATGCAGCAAGGATCTCATTCAGATTCCACTGGGAAATTAAAACCTTTACAGACAAGCAAAAGCTAAGAGAATTCAGCACCACCAAACCAGCTTTACAACAAATGCTAAAGGAACTTCTCTAGGCAAGAAACACAAGAGAAGGAAAAGACCTACAAAAACAAACCCAAAGTAATTAAGAAAGTGGTAATAGGAACAAACATATCAATAAGTACCTTAAATGCAAATGGATTAAATGCTCCAACCAAAAGACATAGACTGGCTGGATGGATACAAAAACAAGACCCATATATATGCTGTCTGCAAGAGACCCACTTCAGACCTAGGGACACATACAGACTGAAAGTGAGGGGATGGAAAAAGATATTCCATGCAAATGGAAATCAAAAGAAAGCTGGAGTAGCAATTCTCTTATTAGACAAAATAGACTTTAAAATAAAGTCTTGTAATAAATTATAAGAGACAAAGAAGGACACTATATAATGATCAAGGGATCAATCCAAGAAGAAGATATAACAATGGTAAATATTTATGCACACACAATAGAAGCACCTCAATACATAAGGCAAATGTTAACAGCCATAAGAGGGGAAATCAACAGTAACACAATAATAGTATGGGACTTTAACACCCCACTTTCACCAATGGACAGATCATCCAAAATGAAAATAAATAAGGAAACACAAGCTTTAAGTGATACATTAAAGAAGATGGACTTAACTGATATTTATAGAATATCCATCCAAAAACAACAGAATACACTTTCTTCTCAAGGGTTCATGGAAAATTCTCCAGTACAGACCATATTGTGGGTCACAAATGAAGCCTTGGTAAATTTAAGAAAATTGAAATCGTATCAAGTATCTTTTCCGACCACAACGCTAAGAGACTAGATATCAATTACAGGAAAAAAAATCTGTAAAAAATACAAATACGTGGAGGCTGAACAATACGCTACTAAATAACCAAGAAATCACTGAAGAAATCAAAGAGGAAATCAAAAAATACCGAGAAACAAATAACAATGAAAACACGATGACCCAAAACCAATGGGATGCAGCAAAAGCAGTTCTAAGAGGGAAGTTTATAGTAACACAATCCTACCTCAAGAATCAAGAAAAATCTTAAATCAACAACCTAACCTTACACCTAAAGCAATTAGAGAAAGAAGAACAAAAAAACCCCAAAGGTAGCAGAAGGAAAGAAATCATAAAGATCAGATCAGAAATACATGAAAAAGAAATGAAGACAGCAATAGCAAAAATCAATAAAACTAAAAGTTGGTTCTTTGGGAAGATAAACAAAATTGATAAACCATTAGCCAGACTCATCAAGAAAAAAAGGGAGAAGACTCAAATCAACAAAATTACAAATGAAAAAGGAGAAGTAACAACTGACACTGCAGAAATACAAAGGATCATGAGAGATTACTACAAGCAACTATATACCAATAAAATGGACAACCTGGAAGAAATGGACAAATTCTTGGAAAAGTACAACCTTCTGAGACTGAACCAGGAAGAAATAGAAAATATAAACAGACCAATCACAAGCACCGAAATTGAAACTGCGATTAAAAATCTTCCAACACACAAAAGCCCATGACCAGATGGCTTCACAGGCAAATTCTATCAAACATTTAGAGAAGAGCTAACACCTATCCTTCTCAAACTCTTGCAAAATATAGCAGAGGGAGGAACACTCCCAAACTCATTCTACAAGGCCACCATCACCCTGATACCAAAACCAGACAAGGATGTCACAAAGAAAGAAAACTACAGGCCAGTATCACTGATGAACATAGATGCAAAAATCCTCAACAAAATACTAGCAAACAGAATCCAACAGCACATTAAAAGGATCATACACCATGATCAAGTGGGGTTATCCCAGGAATGCAAGAGATTCTTCAATATACACAAATCAATCAATGTGATACACCATATTAACAAATTGAAAGATAAAAACCATATGATAATCTCAATAGATGCAGAAAAAGCTTTAGACAAAATTCAGCACCCATTTATGACAAAAACTCTCCAGAAAGTGGGCACAGAGGGAACCAACTGTTTCATATATAATTCGAAAACTATAGATAGTGCCTATGCTGTCTTATATTAATATGTTTTCAAATTAGTAAGTTGTCTTACAAATGGTGAACTAGAACTTGTTGTGTCTACCTGGTAAGCCTTTTGAACAGAGCTTTAGAGTTCTCTCAGTTAATCCTCACAACTCTTCAAGACATTATCCCCTTCTCCATTTTATAGATCAGGAATCTGAGACTCAGATAAGCCGAGTAACCTGCCTAAGGCAACACAGCCAACAAACGGATGGCACTGGGGTTAAACCTCAATCTGGTTAGCTCAAAAGCCAATGTTCATTTCACTCTGTCTCTCAAAATGTTCCAAAGGAGATATAAGTCTAGAGGATTCTGTGGAGGTTATAGCCCTTTATAAGAGAAAGGAATTAAACTTTTTAAGGTATTATGTACCCAGGGCTTTATTTTACTTATTTTACAATAGGCTGTCTTCATTAAATAAATTAAAAAATCATTCTTATATTTATCCTTAAGCTGAGAGTCATTGATTTTTTAAAAAAATAAGTAAACTTTTCCTTTTATGCAGCAAGATCATAAACCTGGTTACCACTAATACCAGATTAAGGAAAAGGCTGCACTCCTATGACAAAATGGATATCAGAAGGCAGAAATAACATACAACGTATGAAAATATGTTTTATGATTTTAAAAAAGTTGAGGGAGGGTAGGGCTTGGGGGGGAGATAATAGACATTCTAGGGCTCTTTAATGTACTTGTGCTAAAGGACAGGCATTGAGGGCCACAAGGTCTTGTCCCCTCTGCCTCACCACCTCCAGACACCCCATAAGCAAGTGTCCAGCACCAGAGCTCCCCACACAGCACTCAACCCTGGCCACCAGGTCTTTCTCCCTCGAAAGCGAGTTCTCGCATCTCCTCTTCCTCCCTTCGCACACAAAATCTATATTATATTAAATTTCCATTACTGATGATGATATTTAGGGCCCATCCTTCAAAATTTCGACCTACATTCTAATACCCCCAAACTTTATGAAAGGAGACTGGCATCCTGCTAATTAGAAATGGAAAAAAAAATTGAAAATGTTTTCTGTTTGGATAACAGACCTGCAAAGCATTTACAGTAAATATAAATCCCTGATCTAAGATTCACTTTGTTTTTGACAGGGTAGCGGGTGGAGGAGACCCTGGGCTTAGAGCAAGAATCCCCATGTCCATGTTACTGTGAGTGGAAGGACAGAGACGAAAAAGAAAAAGCTGAAAAGTGTAAGACGAGTTATCTGGATATCAGCATAGCTAGCAGTCCACTACCTGTGGATTGATAGAAGCTATACCCAGGCATTAAGTTCAAGCTGAAAGTTACCCTTGAGCTATCTGACTCATGCTAATGCCATACCACAGGACTCCTGAAGTTTCTTAAGACAGCCAACTGAATTACAAAAATATCTTTGTTTTTCAAGGCTTCAGTACCATACTACTCACTGCCTACAGCAGCCAGTAAGGCTCTAGGTCAGTGATTCTCAATCCTGACTAAACACCAGACTCACCCAATGCTGGGCCACACCCCAGGAAACACACTGTTTCTCTAAGGTTGTGGTTCAGGAATTGGGTTTTTTAAAGCTCCCCCAGGTGATTCTTATACACAAGTAGTGGCATCAAAGGATTCCCCAGAATCACCACTACTGACAGGCAAGAAAGCTAGAGGTTTACATAATGCCTGCCACATCCAATTCTAGATTAAATGTCCATTTGGAAGACAAATGGTACAAATCATGTAAACAGTGTCTGTCTGTCTCTCCCTCACCAGCAGACACACACATACTAATGTTGAAACTGGTGAGTTTGCCACTCAGCAGAGCTCTTGAAGGTGAGAACTCCTAGGTCTAAAAAGGAGGTGGGATGGGGAAAACTACTAATATTGTGAAATGATTAGGAGAATAATATCATAAAAATATCAAAATCAGAATCTTCTGCTGAAAGAGAACTTACAGATCTAATAAGTGGTTTTCAAACTGGTCTGTGGGCCTGCAGGCCCCTATTGATGCCTTCACTAATCAAAAAGAAAAAATAATAACAGTATAGTAAGTTGCCCATAAAGAAAGACATCCAATGTTTGGAGGTAAGTGTTTCTCCTATTATCAGTATAAATAGCGATGACGGTAAACAGTAGGGCTTTTCATTTTTTTTAATATATATCTTGACAAAATGAACAGTCAGATACTGTGTATGGTAGCCCCACAATTCTTTGCTGATCCACAAAATTCCAATGTCTGGAAATCACTGATCTAGCATTCAAATTACTTCTTTTTTTTTTTTTTAAAACAGAAACTGAGACCCAGAAGTTTCTATAAACTCACACCTAATCAGTTGCGGACAGAGTAGCGATTAGGCAGAGATCTCCAGTCCTCCAGGTTCATGCTCTCCACTTTATTAGTAAAGTACCCCAGCCAAAGTCTTTTCCACCCTAAATACTGCAATTTACACCTTTACCCCTCTTGAAAAGCAGGATTCAAATTTTAAGTGTATTATCAGGCAGTTAAAAGAATCCTATGGTGAATTTTTCTGTAATCTGAAGTACCTATTTTTAAATGTTGGATTTTTCTAAAATAGGGATACACCCACACAGTAACCCCTTGGCACTGCTTCACGTTTCTGGTGGAAAAAGAGTAGTGGATGCTGTTACCCTGTTTGGGGAAAAAGGGGTCTAAGACCTGAGTTCTATTTATACAGATTTAAAAATCAGCATTTAATGTGAGCTTTCAAAAATCGACAAGAAGTAGATAAAGGACTGGCCATGAGTTGGCATAACTGTTGAAGATGGGAGTAACTGGGGGTTCAGGATACTATTCTCCCTACTTTTGTGTGTACTTGTTTTCTATACTAAAAGAAGTTTATTTGGTGTGAAGTGTCTGGGTTGAGTGGAATCCAGCCACCCAACCAAGGGACTTCCCGGCGAGGACGCCAGAGAAGCAGGAACAATCAGCGTCCCCCGCCCACCAAAGGCAGGCTCTAACCTGTGGTTGCCAGGACAACCGCACAGCGCACACCTTCCATCAGCCGCCAGACCTGGCAAGACCGTCCAGCAAGCACGAAGTACTTCCCCATCCAGAGCTATAAGCGTCGCTCGGTCCTCTAGGAAGGAGGCCCCAATCCGGGGCCCAGGAGCCCCCTGACCCCACCGCTACTCACCGGCCTCACTGTAGGCCAGGCGCAGCACCCTGCCCAGCGTGGAAAAGGCACACCTTGGCTGGCACAGCCCCTGGCCGGCGACTGCGAACGCCTCCACCTTGCAACCGGCCGCCACGAACAGCGCATCGCGTCCCCCGCCGCAGAAGCGCTCAGGCTCCAACTTGCAGGGCACCACCTGCTGCGACCCGAACGGGTGCAGGTTGTACAATTGCACCATCACAGCAACCTGCTGCGGGCCGCCCGACAGTGCCCGCTCCCGCCAGCCCGCCCCGCGGGGGCACCCGGAGACCCCCCTCGCGGGAGGCGGAAGCTGGACCACTTCCGCGAGCGATTGAGCTGAGCGGAGTCACGTGAGTGCCAGCAGGCCCGCTAGCGGCTGGGATTCTTAAAGAGGCCGCTACCGGGCGAGGGTGGAGCCGGAGGAAAGGTCGCGCCCGCCCCGCCCGGCCGCCCCCGCGCCCTGCGGGCCCTTAGTCCTTTGGCCTTGGACCAGGCCACTCAGGGCTGACTCCGCCTCCGCGCCCAGGAGTTGGTGGGCACAGGGGTTACTGTGTCCTTCCCTTCGTCTTTTCACGTTACTGATTTGGGCCAGGGGAGATGTTTAGACCCTTGAGTACATTTAAACGCTTGATCATCAGTTTCTTGTACCATTTTATACTTGCTTCAGCCTGTGAGCTTCTGGAGAACAGGGCTGCAAAAACCGAAGTGGAGGGACTTCCCCGGTGATCCAGAGGGTAAGACTCCGTGCTCCTAATGCAGGCGGCCCGGGTTCCACCCCTGGTCGGGAAGTAGATCCCGCATGCATGCCACAACTAAGACCCAATGCACCGTACATAAATAAATATTAAAAAGAAAAAAAACTGAAGTGAGTGCACACAGCTCAACTCCCGGCTAAACACACTGAAGAGTTGCTCAAAAGTACTGAAAATTTCAGAATTGTTTAGTTGGAAAGCAGCGCCTTGAACATGCTTGGCAAAAAAAAAAAAAAAAAAAAAAAAAAAAATTGCTGAAGAATTGTGGATGTCATCTAATGAACTCCAAATATTTGAGAAGATTAGTCCGAGCCCCAGAGGGTTCTCACTCCACTGGTTCTCACTCCAGTGCTCCTAAAACTATCCTCTAATCTGTATTCTGTACCTATTCCTGACATCTCAATGTGGAGCTCCTGGTTGCAAATTCCAATTAAGAAAAAACAAAACAGATTTAGATGAAGCAGGTATTGGAGCTACTCCTTCCAATTCATCCAGAAAAAAATGTAAGTACAGTATGGATTGAGGGATGCTGTCTTACTTTTGGCATGCAGGGAGAGAACTGAAAAGAAGCAGCAAAATTTCCTTTCGTCACCCTCACGAGCTCTTCTAAGAATTTGCAGGTTAGGTGCGATTGGATTGAAGTCAATTAAACTCTACCTCCATTTCCTAAACCTTCTAGATCAGGGGTCCCCAACCCCCAGGCTGCAGACCGGTACCGGTCCCTGACCTGTTAGGAACCGGGCCGCACAGCAGGAGGTGAGAGGCGGGCAAGCCAGCGAAGCTTCATCTGCCACCCCCCCATCGCTCCCATTACCGCCTGAACCATTTCCCCCTAACCTGGTCCGTGGAAAAATTGTCTTCCACAGAACCGGTCCCTGGTGCCAAAAAAGTTAGGGACCGCTGCTCTAGATGAATAAAGTTGCCCTCAGTAATATCCTCTCCTTCACCCAACCCATAGGGACTCTGGGAGACAACAGTTCACCAAAGTCAGTGAAGCCAAGAAGGAAGGGGACAAGGAGGTTGCTCTTGTCAGCCCCAGCTGGGGCCGAAAACTCATAGAAGGCTCCTGTAGAAAACAACCAGCCTAACACAGCCCACAACTCATTCTTTCAGATACAACACTCATGAATACCCCCGTCTCCACAAATACCTGCCTTATGACCCTCTTTTGATTAATTTTCTGCTTCAAGCCTGAAAATGACAATTTCAGTACTAAGTTAAAATTTCAAGACTAAAATTTTATTGTAATTTCACCTACATTAAACATGTCTATTTTGGAGGAAGAAGTGAGATTTGCTCAAAGCCTTGAACTCCAATCCCTTCTAGAGATAGCCACTTCTCCCTTACACCTGCACCTGGCTCATCTAAGATTCTTAGGGACTAGACATGCCAGCCAAGGGAACGTGGGGAATGTGCCTGGTTTCCGTGTTTGTCCATAGCTGTAAACAGGAGCTGTCTATTCCTGTTACAAATGCAGGGGCAGCAGTGGGCATGTCATCATTTCCTTACGGGAGGCTACGTTAGTCTGCTAGGGCAGTCATGACAGAATACCCCATAATAGATGGCTTAAAAAACAAAAAAATTTTTTCGCAGTTCTGGAGGCTTGAAGTCCAAGATCAAGGTGTCTACAGTTCTGGTTTCTCCTAAGGTCTCTCTCCTTAGCTTGCAGATGGCCACTGTATAATCCACTTGGGCTGCAATAAGAAAATACCACCAATTGGGCAGCTTATAACAACAGAAATTTCTCACAGTCTGGAGGCTGGAAAGTCTGAGATCAAGGTGCATAGAATAGCTGGGTGAGGGTCCTCTTCAGGTTTGCAGACTGCTTACTTCTTGCTCTGTACTCACTTGCTGGAAAGGGCTAGGGAGTCTGTGGGATCTCTTTTATAAAAGCACTAATCTCAGGAATTCTCTAGTGGTCCAGTGGTTAGGACTCTGCACTCTCATTGCCAAGGGCCTGCGTTCAATCCCTGGTTGGGGCACTAAAATCCCACAAGCCTGTGGCAAAAAACAAAACAAAACAAACAAACAAACAAAAACACACTAATCTCATTCATGAGGGCTCCACCCTCATGACCTAATCACCTCCCAAGGCTCCACCTTTTGACACCATCACACTGGGTATTAGAATTCCAGTATGTGTTCAACGTCATTAGTCATTAGAAAAATGCAAGTCAAAACCACCAATGGAGACCATTTATTATAATGACTAAAATTTAAAAGACCCATCATAACAAGTTTTGGTGAAGATATGGAGCAACAGTGTGAATGTCAAATGGCACAACAACTTTTGAAACAGTTTGGCAGTCCCTTAAAAAGTTAAACATAGGGCTTCCCTGGTGGCGCAGTGGTTGAGAGTCCACCTGCCGATGCAGGGGACACTAGTTCGTGCCCCGGTCCGGGAAGATCCCACATGCCGCGGAACGGCTAGGCCCGTGAGCCATGGCCGCTGAGCCTGCGCATCCGGAGCCTGTGCTCCGCAATGGGAGAGGCCATAACAGTGAGAGGCCCGCGTAACACCAAAAAAAAAAAAAAAAAAAAAAAGTTAAACATAAACCTACCATATGATCCAACCATTCTACTCCTAGATGATTACCCAAGAGAACTGAAGGTGTGTACCCTTTAAAAGACTTGCATACACATTTTCATAGCAGCCTTATGTGTAACAGTCAAAAACTGGGAAAAAAAACAAATATCCATGAACTGGTAAATGGATAAACAAATTTTGTTTTATCCAGACAATGAAAATACTACTCAGCAATGAAAAGGAATGAACTCTTGATAAATACAGCAACATGGATAGATCTCAAAATAATTATGCGGAGTGAAAGAAGCCAGACAAAAATAGCACTTACTATTATTTATATAAATGATTATTTATATGAAATTCCAGAAAATACAAGCTAATCTATAGTAACAGACAGCAGTGGTTGCCTGGGTCTGAGTGGGGTGCAGGGATGTGAGGGAGAGATTACAAAGGAGCACAAGTAAACTTTTGGAAATGATGGATATGCTCATTATCTTGATTTTGGTAATGGGTTTATGGGTGTGTACATATGTCCTAACTTATCAGATTGTACATTTTGAATATGTGGAATTCTTTTAAAGACCACAAGACATATAATGGCTAAGAGACTTACCCCAAATCATACTGCTACTTAGAGGCAAAGTAAAGATCATTGTATGAACCTCAGTTACATAGTAGGTACTTCATAAATATTTCTTCAAACATTTAAAATAAGAATGATGGGGCAATATAGGGGTAGGGTATTAAGAGGTACAAACTATTAGGTATAAAATAAACTACAAGGATATACTGCACAGCAGGGGGAATATAGCCAATATTTTATAATAACTATAAATGGAGTATAACTTTTAAAAATTGTGAATCACTATACTGTAAACCTGTAACTTATAGTACATCAAGTGTACTTCAATTTAAAAAAGAGTATCACCTTCATACTCAAAGCATTTTAATGGTTTCCCATGATATTCAGATTAAAACTAAAATTTCTTAGCTCAGCCTGAAAGACCCTACATTATCGGTCCAACCTCATTATCTCTCTTCAACCCCATTTCCTTTTTTTTTTTTTTTTTTTTGCGGTACGCGGGCCTCTCACTGTTGTGGCCTCTCCCGTTGCGGAGCACAGGCTCCGGACGTGCAGGCCCAGTGGCCATGGCTCACGGGCCTAGCCGCTCCGCGGCATGTGGGATCTTCCTGGACCGGGGCACGAACCCGTGTCCCCTGCATCGGCAGGCGGACTCTCAACCACTGCGCCACCAGGGAAGCCCCAACCCCCCCATTTCCTACCACTCTCTTTCACTGCACCCTGCACACAGACGCCCTCTCTTTGTTCCCTGAACATCCCCAGTCCATTGTCACCTCAGGATCTTAGCACTTACTGTTCACTGTGCCTAGAACTTTTTCCCAGGTCTTCCCATGACTTACTGCCTTGCTTCTTTTTAGGTCCTTCCTAATATCACTTCCCTGACAGTCCATGTAACATACCCTCCACCCCAGATTTCTGGTCTTATCACCTCACCCTATCTTACTTTTCTCATTCTTATTTACCTTTATCACTATCTAGCATCATATTATACATATATATAGTATGTATTATACATACATGTTTGCCTTTTATCTTTCTCCTCCACTAGAAAAGAAGCAAATTGGGAGTAGAGACTTTATCTTCTTCACAACTATATTCCTTGATAAGTATTTGGTGAATGAATGAGCTTGGACCCAGTTGAATGGGACCCTTGTGGTCTCATAGTTATTTAATTTCTCACTGCCTCAGTTTCCTCATTTTCTACCATAAAGATTTGTTGAGAGGATTAAATGAGATAATTCATGTAAAGCATTTAGCACTGTGCTCAGCACATGGCAGGTGGCTCACACATTCCTTTATTCTTTTATATGTTGGTATCTTAACTGCTATTTCTACGATATTTCTGTGACCAAGACCCTTTCCCCCAATTTAGGCAGTAGGAACCAGGAAATTATATACTCATCGCCCTCAGGGAAAGGATGACAGAGCAGAACCAGAGAATCTAATTCATGTCTTTTAAGTTTTAAAAGTTTAGATGGATTTATAGGACAAAAAGATTTGGGAAATTATGCCATCAGGTGGGACCAGTTGCCTCCCACACCATTGACTGTTCAAAGTGTACTTAATTGAGGTGAGAGGGGGAGAGTTTGAGGGAAGCAAAGGAGTTAAAAGCAGGTATGTGTCCCTGAGAAGGGGTCCTGGCTCTGCCCAAACTCAGCCTCCCCACCATCACACAAGAGGGGCCCAGGGGAGGATGAAATAAAAAAACTCTAAGGAATCCAAGAGGTGAGGACCAGAAAACAACAACAAAAGCAAAATAAAGACCTGGCAGGCAGAGATGCCAAATGCCCTGCAGAAGCAGTATGGAGGTGAGGATAGACAGACAATGGGGTCTGAGCAGCCTCGTGCCTCCCTGTGTACCCCAGGGCAGCCAAGGATAGTGGGGAGGTGGGGAGGGCCATACTCAGCCCGTTTGGGTTCCCACAGTTCTAGACTGGAGGGGAAGGAAGTAAGGAAGGGAACAACGTGGAAAAAGCCTTGCAGTCACAGGCAGAAGACTGACTATGGAAAATCAACAGAGAAGACAAACATCTCAGCAGATGCCAGCCTGGAGTCCATACACACCCGCTTTTCTTCTTTATGGGTTTGCTGAAAGCACGAGCAATAATCACAACTGAAACTAGAGACATATTATCTTAATAGAACCCTTGTTATTAATAGGAATTTTAGAGGCCTCAAGCAGAAGTGGGTTCCAGCTGTGGAGATCTTGGAAGACTGCCAGGGACTCACTGGGCACCCTTCATCTCCTCTGATGGTCTAGCACTTAGACCCCAGAATGTGCAAAGCTAGGGCATTCAGAGGCTGGCACTTGGACAATAAGGTGACACAAAGATCTTAAACTCTTGCTCAAGTAAATCTTACTACTTTTAGTGCTTAGGTCAGTTTGATGAC
This sequence comes from Mesoplodon bidens, assembly GCF_964165515.1. Lineage (NCBI taxonomy): Eukaryota > Metazoa > Chordata > Mammalia > Artiodactyla > Ziphiidae > Mesoplodon > Mesoplodon bidens. The sequence goes on from NC_138161.1 coordinate 131,502,001, forward strand.
TTCTACAGAAATGGAGGGTTTCTCTCAAAATCACACCATGCCCAATTCATTGATTAACCCTGTGCTACAATACATCCTTGTTGTTTATTTTATATATAGTAGTGTGTCTCTGTTAATCCCAAATTCCAAACTTATCCCTCCCCCTTTTCTCCTTTGGTAAACATAAATTTGTTTTCTATATCTGTGAGTCTATTTCTGTTTTGTAAATAAGTTAATTTGTATCATATTTTAGATTCTACATATAAGTGATATCAGATGATATTTGTCTCTCACTGTCTGATTTACTTCACTTAGTGTGATAATCTCCAGGTCCATCCATGTTGCTGCAAATGGCATTATTTCATTTCTTTTTGTGGCTGGGTAATATTTCATTATATTGTGTGTGTGTGTGTGTGTGTGTGTATGTGTGTGTGTATATATATATATATATATATATATATATATATATATACCACATTTTCTTTATCCATGCATCTGTTGATGGACATTTAGCTTGCTTCCATGTCGTGGCTATTGTAAATAGTGCTGCTATGAAGATTGGGGTGCCTGTATCTTTTGAATTAGAGTTTTCGTCTTTTCCAGATATATGCCCAGGTGTGGGATTGCTGGATCATATGGTACATCTATTTTTAGATTTTTAAGGAACCTTCATACTGTTCTCCATAGTGGCTGCACCAGTTTACATTCCTACCAACAGTGTAGGAGGGTTTCCTTTTCTCCACACCCTCTCCAGCATTTATGATTTGTAGACTTTTTGTTGATGGCCATTCTGACCGGTATTAAGTGGTACCTCACTGTAGTTTTTTTTTTTTTTTTTCTTTTTGCGGTATGCGGGCCTCTCACTGTTGTGGCCTCTCCCGTTGCGGAGCACAGGCTCCGGATGCGCAGGCCCAGCGGCCATGGCTCACGGGCCCAGCCGCTCCGCGGCATATGGGATCCTCCCAGACCGGGGCACGAACCCGTATCCCCTGCATCGGCAGGCGGACTCTCAACCACTGCGCCACCAGGGAGGCCCTCTCACTGTAGTTTTGATTTGCCTTTCTCCAATTAGTGATGTTGAGCATCTTTTCACAGGCATCATTATCTTTTAAAGATTCCGTTTGCAACAGAGTTTGGGAACCACTGTCCTAACAGACTCCTTTTCCTTTTGTGTTTAGGGTGCTATATAAATCAAAGCCTTTACCTGGGACATTGTTTCATTTTTCTAAGTAATGTGTATTAAACTATTGAAAGTACCAGGGCTGTCTTCAAATTGTGAACTGCGTAACTGCTTTGCAGACAAATAGTCAATAGTGCCCTCTGGTGGTGTGATGAGAACCTGAAATAAAAATCTAATTTTGTCCCTGTGGGAATGCTGTTAACACAGGGAAAAGGTGTCAATGACCACTCTCCACTACTCCATGCCCCTCTGCCACATACACATATTATCCAGAAAGGGAAATAGAGAGTAAGTTGACCAAGATCACACAAGAATCATTGATAGCTGTGGAAATGAAACTTGACTGGTCCGCCAACTTCCCCTTCCTCTCAAGGGCATCCTCCCTCAGAGCCGTCTCATCTTCACAACTTCCCAGTATGAGCACCACCAGGGTGCATCAATAGTTTCCAAGTTCTATTTCTAGCTCCTAAGCATGACCTTGATTCCTGCAAATGCCAAACACAGTCACATAACTGATCTGAGCCAGAAGTGCCTGGAGAGGAGTGATGCTCTCTCTCCTCTATGCCCTACAGTTTTGATTTCTCCTGTGGGGTAGGAGACAAAGGTTGTTGGCAAGGGAAGTCTGACTGACTGGGCCTTCTAGTTAAGGGTAACCATTTTACCAATGGAGAGAATAAGCCTCAACATAAGGTATTGCCTAGACCATCCATCTCAACACACCCCATTCTGTCTTGAATCCAAGAGGCTTCATATCAGGTGGGGAAACTGAGGCCCAAGTACAGAACTGTCCTCTCCAGGCAGGCTTCTGAAAACGCCTGGCTAATCTAATCTCTCATTAGAACCCCAGCTCTAATGAGACCCTAGAGGTGTGACATTCTCACTATGAGGTCATATGGAGTGATGCTGAGGTAAGTACAAGGGCAAAGTATGGGGTCGTAGCGTCTGAAGGAAGAAGCTAGTATATCAGTAGAGGTTGAAGATTTAGGGACTGGAGGGTGGGGGTAGGGTGGATCGTTGCACCCACATTGGCAGAGTTGAGTCCCTGAAACAGAAATGGAGTGGAATTTGTGACTGAAGAGCAAGAGCAAGGGAGAAGGGGAATCTGGGGCCCCATTCAGGTAGCTTCCTTGGAGACTGAGAACAGCCAGCAGCGCCACTGCTTCTACCTCTCCTTCTGCAACAGATGCCCAGTGGCCACCAGGGCATGATACCCAGGGCACTGGGACCCTTGGGAACCAATAAAACCTTGCAGGCCAGCGTGAGTTGGAGAAAAACCCCAGGTCTTCTACCCATGCCTCCGCCAGGCACTAGGCAGCTTCAGGCGCAGCTGTGGCAATCCCCACCTCTGGTACTCCCTCTCCCATCTCCGCTTCCCGGACCTTCTAATACACCATGACCTAACGAACTTTCAACTCTGAGCAAAACCCTGCGGGGAAGTCTGGGAAATATAGCTCCGGATGAAGAAGATGCACTCCCAGAGGATTCTGGGAATAGTAGTTTTAGGGCCCAACTCCTGCGAGTCACTGCACTTTGGAGCCTGGTGCTTGATCTCGCTGGCGGTAGGCGGTGAGGTCATCCCCTGAGGCTTGGATTGGTGCAGCCTGAAGGCAAGCCGGTGGGCATGCGCAGCTCTTGCTCCTCCCTCTGCCTCTTAATGGAGGCCGTATCTGACTCCCCTACAGGATAGGATTTAGTCCTTCCAAAGCTCACAATCTGGAAAGAGCTAACAGGCAAACTGACGAAACCGTGTAACTCAAAGAGCACGCGTTTTAATTGCTGCGTTGGGCGGAAGCATGTGGGTGGGGAAGGTTTCCTTGAGTGACTGAGGTTCTACCTGAAACCTGAAGGCCCGATAGGCAAGAACTCGGCAAGGCATGTGGCCATGTTAACGCAAGTTCGTGTGCCCCACGCACAGTGAGGCCAAACAAATTGAAACGTCGTAGTGTGGAGCAGACAAAGGTTTATTGCAAGGCCAGGCAAGGAGGACAGGTGGCTCAGGCCCTGAAAAGCCTCCCCGAAGGGTTTCGGCAAAACATTTTAAAGGCCAGGAGACGGGGGCTTCCCTGGTGGCGCAGTGGTTGAGAGTCCACCTGCCGATGCAGGGGACACGGATTTGTGCCCCGGTCCGGGAAGATCCCACATGCCGCGGAGCGGCTGCGCCCGTGAGCCATGGCCGCTGAGCCTGCGCGTCCGGAGCCTGTGCTCCGCAACGGGAGAGGCCACAACAGTGAGAAGCCCGCGTACCGCAAAAAAAAAAAAAGGCCAGGAGAGGGGTGGGTGGTCGCAGGGCACGTGATCAGCTTGTGCGCAGTTCTCTGATTGGCTGATGGTGAGGCAGCAGGGTGGTGTCACAGGGCTTAACGTCATCAGTCCTTAGGCTCCAGGAGGCCTGGGGATCTGTGCTCTTGGTCATCCAGTAGTTGTTCCGTTCGGTGGCGGTGGTGGCGTTTCCCATCTGCAAAACCACTCGGGAAATGTGCATCAAATACTATTATCTAGGCCTTTCAGAGAGGAGCCACAGCGGAGGATAACGGGGAAGGCCTGTCCCGGGAAAGCCGCATAGGGTCCTACTCCGTTACAGCCAGGGCCAAGGTCCCTGGTGGAGGAATCGTCCACAGGGCCAAAGAACAGAGCGGAAGTGATCAACAGAACGTCACCATTTTGTAGGGAGAGAGGTGAAGGTAAGGGGAGGGGGGCGGGGGAGAAGGACCACCTAAAGCGGAATTGAGCAACGTGACTGTTATCCCCAGGGCAGCGTGGAGACATTAGAGCTATAGGCAGAAACCTTACCTGCTCTGAATCGGATATTAGAAAAACTGGGCACCACTGTGAAGCCAGTTGGAGGGGTTGAAGTTGGAGTCAGGAATTCGTGGGAAGAAATGATAATGGTCTGGGCTAGAGTAGGAGCAGTGGAGATAGATGATATTATGGCAATGAGATATATGTAGGAGATGGGCTAGAAAAAGAATGGTTATTGATGTATGGGGGATGATGGATTCCTTTGGGCCGTCGTTGGGTAGCAAGGTGCCAGTTTCATGATAGGGAAGTTCACACACGTGTACCCGAACATTCTTATACAAAGATGTCCTTATTTATAAGTAAACTCATTGTGAACGTAAACTTAAAGGAGATTCCTAGCCATTTGTACAACATGTGCATGTGGACTTACAATTTTCCTGATAAACAAACATAACATTTACACAAATGCACATGTTGTGTTAAACAGAGAGGACACAAAACATCAAACTTATGTCCCTTTCTGGGATCTAAGCTCCTCACCCCTCCCCTTACACACAGCAGGGTCTGTTCCTTTTCACCATGTGCTGTTTTTTGTTTTTTCTGGTTTTTTTAGAAACTTGGCTTTAGCCTCACGTGCTTCTCTCTCTCTCTTTTTTAAAATTTATTTGGCTGCATCGGGTCTCAGTTGCGGCACTCAGGATCTTTGTTGCGGCCCATGGGATCTTTTGCTGCAGCGCACGGGCTTCTCTCTAGTTGTGCAGGCTCCAGAGCACGCAGGCTCCGTAGTTGCGGCACGCAGGCTCCAGAGCGCACAGACTCAGTAGCTGCGGCGCACAGGCTTAGTTGCCCTGAGGCATGTGGGATCTTAGTTCCCCAAACAGGGATTGAACCCACGTTCCCTGCATTGGAAGGTGGATTCTTAACCACTGGACCACCAGGGAAGTCCCTCACCGTGTGCTCTTGAGCAAATCACTTAACCTCTCTTGGTTTAGCTTCCAAAAGGCAACTGCTTAGGGAGTGACTCTGTAAGGAGGATGTGACACTTTAAACATGACTCTTAAATACGAAAGGATTTCTAGTGTGTCTGTCCATGGATGATGGCACCTAGAGATAAGAGATGCCTCCTTAGAAGAAAGGAACCCAGTGTGACAGTTTTTTTTTTTTAATAAATTTATTTATTTATTTATCTATTTATTGGAGGCGTTGGGTTTTCGTTGCGGTGCGTGGGCTTCTCATTGCAGTGGCTTCTCCCGTTGCGGAGCGTGGGCTCTAGGTGTGCAGCCTTCAGTAGTTGTGGCTTATGGGCCTAGTCGCTCTGCGGCATGTGGGATCTTCCCAGACCAGGGCTCGAACCCGAGTCCCCTGCATTGGCAGGTGGACTCCCAACCACCGCGCCCCCAGGGAAGTCCCCAGTATGACAGCTTAAGGAGACGTGGAAAGAAGGGTTGAGATAACACATCTTTCAGGATTTGGAAATGCAAGTATGGCGGTGAGGTGGGGATGCGGGAGATCAGGATTTATTTGTGTTGATTTAACCAGATGGAGGTTATGGTGAAGAAGTTAACAAACACAGCTTCCATCTAACCACAGAACTGTCAGCATACATGTTTGGGGTGGAGGTGGGGGACAAACTGGGAAATGACAGGGAAACCAAAAAGTTGTTTTCTTCTCACGCTCTCCCAGAGGCAGGCTGGGGCCACAGACAGTGCCCGGCTGAGCCAGGGCAGGTAAGGGGCTTCCCTGTTAGGCAGATTCTTGTTGGCCAGGCTGAGGAGAGGCTCCACAGGGCTTGTAACACAGGTCCTTGGCAGGAGGAAGATAGAAGGGATCTAGTTTACCCACAGGGACAGAGAAGGGAAGACTAGGCTAATGGTTTTATTCCCATCAGAAGTAGAGAAGAGTACAGAGGAGACCTCAAGTTGAGCAGAGAGCGGGGGACTTCCATTTCAGAAGAAGCCCTAAGTCTCCATCTCCCTCTGGACTGGTTCCCAGATGTGACGTAACTGAAGGGGGCCTATAGCAGGGCAAACCTTAGCCTATTGACTTGGAGGAGATGGTGTTAGAGGGATGGTTTTTCTCTGGGGATTGTATGAGGTTTTTAAGTTCCTGAGGGATTTCCACACCTGGAGAAATCTTCCCAAATAGAGGAGGCCTTTGTTACTGTTTGTTTCTCAGACCTACCCAGGGCTCCAAGCTGCTTCCTTACAAGTATCGGGGGTGTCAGGGAAAGGACAGTTAGAGGCTGCATTGGGCAGTGGAGGGAGAGGGGCTTGTCATTCAGCAGAACCTTCCAGATAGCTAACACTTGGGAGGCCCTTATGGCCCCAGGACGTTTATTCTTCTAAACTGTTCTTCCCAATGACTGATCAATGGGGCAGCCCAGTCTATTTTCCTGTGACAAGCAGATGGGAATTGAATCAGTGTAACAGTACAATGACCTCCACACATAAACTAGATTGTCAGCTACTTAACACCTCCAGTGTCTAGTAGAAGGCTCTGTCACATAGGAGGTGACCAATAAATATTTTTCAAATTACTAAATGAAAAATTGAATACAAACAGTATTCAGTGCTATCTTAGCTAATGCAATAAAATAGAGAGGCCTGAGGGGGAAATTAAGATATGTTCTCACCTGCATAGAAGAGACCTCTCTAATTTTGACAAATCCTAGAAGAATCATACTTTAGCCATCCATTAGGCCTCTGACTTAATCTTTTTTGAATAGGCTAAGTGTAGCCCTTATTTCTTATAGCATGTATTCTCAGGTTCTCCTACCTCCAGCTTCAGGAGATAAAAATATAGTAACATTCAATGCCTATCTTAAGAGTTGTATACATTTTCATTTGGAAGACAAGTGGAGTGAATTTTAGATCTAAATTCCAAAAACCACCTCACAACTTCTTCTACCCAAAAGATAATGTGAAACTTTTAAGTCTGAACACTAACCGCTAATTACGCAGGGATCTTCTCTTCAAAATTTCCATGTTACATGGACCGCTTTGAGGAACACTTTGAGGAGGACTAAAAATGCCCCCAAGAAACTTAAAAGCATCAGTAGCACCTCCATAAAAACTACAGAATGAGCAGAAAGCTGACTGTAGTTGGTCTATGCAAGAAATGTACAAATTCTAAGTGCCAAAGCCTAAGGAATGGCGGAAGGAGGACAAGGAAAGGATATGAATTGGGAGACTAATCGGTTATGGGATGAGAAGGAGATGTGATTTATCTCGGGTTCTCTGGTGAAGGAGACCTCCCTTGCTGTCCTCTAGACATATAACTTTTGTCACGGTTGTCAGATTTGTATGACTATTTTCTTTAAAAGTAAAAATATAGGTGTATTTTGTATAAATGTAGAGAAAAAGATCTGATTGGAAGCAGGAGTGATTTCGATAAATTATCTGAGAAGTTTGGATAAGTTTCTGAGAAGTTTTTGGGGGTTACCAATTATCTTCTTTCAATTGTATTAACGTAAGCATCTATAAGAGAAAGCATCTTTTTTTTTTTTTTTTTTTTTTGTGGTACGCGGGCCTCTCACTGTTCTGGCCTCTCCCGTTGCAGAGCACAGGCTCCGGACGCGCAGGCTCAGCAGCCATGGCTCATGGGCCCAGCCGCTCTGCGGCATGTAGGATCCTCCCAGACCGGGGCTCGAACCCGTGTCCCCCACATCGGCAGGCAGACTCTCAACCACTGCGCCACCAGGGAAGCCCAAGAAAGCATCTTTTATGTAGAATCGAATCTGGTTTTTAAGTGATTTCATTAATTATATCAAGTGCAGGGAAAGTTAATTTACTTTATGGATTCAATCAACAAAATTACTGAGCACCTAGACTGTCCTCTAGGTACTGCAGGATATAAACCATGAACAACATAAGGTCCTTTTTTTGGTGGAGCTTATCTAGGGTACGGAGACAGGAAGTAATCAAGAAAACAAACAGGGTAATTCCAGTTAGTTGTAAGTTCTATGAAGATGATATAGCAGGATAATGTGATAGAGTAAGGGCAAGCAAACTATGGCCTGCTGTCTGTTTTGTAAATAAAGTTTTATTGGGACACAGCCACTCCCATTCATTTCAGTACTGTCCATGGTTGCTTTTCTGTTACTGCAGCAGAGTTGTGTAGACAAAGCTGAACATAGTTATTCGCTAGCCTTTTACAGAACAAGTTTGCTAACCCCTGGGAGAGAGGGTGAGTGAGCGATGAGTATTTTAGTCAAGTACTCATTTAGTCAAGGAAGGCCTTTCTGAGGAGGTGGCTTTCGAGCTGAGACCTGAAACGTGAGGAAGAGCCCAGCATGGAAAGGTCTGGGGGTCCACACAAAGGGAATAGGAATTTCAGAAGCCTGGAGGCCTGAACAATCTTGGAGGCCTGAACAAGCTTGGAGGTACCTATGCCATAAAAACAGAAAGAGGGCCGGTATTCCTAGAACATCGGGAGCCCAGGGAAATGTGGAATGAAATGAGATAAAAAAGAGAGAGGCAGGGTTAGATACTAATGTACTGTGGAAGAATTTGGATTTCATTTTAAGGCAAAGATAATTTATTGGACCATTTTTAGCAGGGGGATGATATGATATCGTTTACAATATAAAAAGATCTCTCTGGCTGCTGAATGAAGAATGGAACTAAGAGCAGGGTTAGGTGAGGAAGACAGAAGGTAGGAAGGAGTTCATTCAGACCATTGCAATATTGCAGTTCAGGTGAGAAAACATAGTGGTTTGGACGGGGTGATAATAGAGAATTAGGTACATTTGTGTTATATTTTGGAGATCTCATAGGAGGGATAAAATGTGTGGTGTGAGAGCAAGAGAAGATTCAAGGATGACTACAAGTTCTTTTACATGCTGTTTACTGAAATGGGGGAAACTAGAAGAATAAGCACGTTGAGGAAGGGGAGAGGTGGAATTAATAGTCCTGTTATAGGGAATTCCCTGGCGGACTAGTGGTTAGGACTCTGTGCTCTCACTGCTGAAGGCCTGGGTTCAATCCCTGGTTGGGGAGCTGAGATCCCACAAGCCGCCTGTTGGGGCAAAAAAAAAAAAAAAAAAAAAAAAAATAGAGTCCTGTTTGTAGGTCCAGCTTTGTCAATTTAAGATGTCTGTTACATATGAGTCTGGAGCTCATAAAGAAGCTGGGGTTAGAGATACACATTTGGGACTGATCAGCATACAGATAGAATTTAAAGTCATGTGTAGGTGGCAGTGGTTCTTAACTGAGAATAATTTTGTGCCCCAGGGATAACTTTGAAGCCAGCATGAGGAAAAAAGCAAAGTGAAACGGCTTGAAAATTTACCTCATGTATGATTCAGCCTAAGAACAGTCTCTACTCCCACCTGAAATGTTTACCTTATTTTTATAAACTGTTAATTTCACAAGTACTTTCTCAAATACCTATAGTTTAAGAAAAACAATTATGTGTCTTTAGCTAAGTTTAGTCTGTAGTGTGATGCCACTTATTAATTCCTTTTTTTTTTTTTTTTTGCGGTACGCGGGCCTCTCACTGTTGTGGCCTCTCCCGTTGCGGAGCACAGGCTCCGGAAGCGCAGGCTCAGTGGCCATGGCCCACGGGCCCAGCAGCTCCACAGCATGTGGGATCTTCCCGGACCGGGGCACGAACCCATGTCCCCTGCATCGGCAGGTGGACTCTCAACCCCTGCGCCACCAGGGAAGCCCTTTTTTGGCATTTTTAAAAAACTTAATTTTCGTGTGCTTTTAATCTCTTTGTGTATATTTTCAATTATTAGATTAAATTGTATAATCTGGGGGAAAACATTACGCTAGTCTGGGAATCAGGAAATGAGGATTTAGATTATAGCCCTTTGGGGATAATGAATCCTCAGTGATGATGAAGAAAAATGTGTAATTTTGTTGTGTTTGTTTTGGGACTTCCAACCACCTCAAGGATAGAAATCTAAAACAGTAATATGTGTAATGCTTCCCCTCCTCTTTGAATGGGGTTATTTGTAAATAGGTAGCTATTTATATATTATGTAATCCTACTAGGATAACAACATCCTAGTTATGCAGTTGTATTACAGTAAGATTTTTAGTCTGACGTGGACTTTTATTTTTTTGTTTGCATGGTGTTTAATGTGCAGGGTGGAAGAAGGGTGAGGTGGCAAGGGAGCTAGTGGCAAAAGAAAAGATTATTTTTAGGCCACGACATCTTTTTTGGGGTGGGGTAGGGTGGGTAGGGTAGGGAACAGCAAGGGTTTTATCATGCAGATTGCCTCTTCTTCCTCTGGGGGATTGAGAGGGCCCAAGTAACAGATTATTTCACTGGTGCTTGACCAGAAAATTCCAGATGGGTGGATTAAGATGACATTTCTGGGAGAGGTTGAAACTGCAATTAGATCAGGTATGAAAACTAGGTTTGGTATCATGGACTTTTAGCATGAGTGACACCATTTTTGGACTACGTTTTTCTTTTTAACAGACCAGAGTGGTGCTTTCCTGAAGCTGAGACAAAGATCCTGGGCACGAGGCAAAAGAGGGAACAGATCCCAGGCAGTGCTAATTCTTCGGCAACTCTGGTCTTCAGCCACGTAGGAGCACAAAGTGAGCCAAGGCCCTAAAGGAGGAGGAAACAATTATCTCCTGGGAAAGGCCTCTGTTATCTGGAACACCACAGATTTCTCAGAGTGGGAGTTGGGAATCAGAGGATCTTCTGGTTCTTGATGAAACATTTCAGTCTGTTTCAAGGACTTGCACCTGGGAAAATGACTGGCTTCTGGAAACAGTGTTATTCTGGTATTTAGGAACAACTTGCTGATGAGCACCGGGAAATCAGCCACAATCAACTGTATTCCTTGTTAAGTGCTGGAAGACTCATTAGATAATAACTCTATTACAACAATAATAGTAATAATAATAAGAGCATTCATTGAATGCTTACTTCAAGGCAGGCACTAGATATTCATTCCATTCTTTGATTAATAATTTACTTGGCATTCATTTTACATTACTTCCTCTATCCCATCAGCTGTTGTTCTACCCGTGAATCTGCCCCCAAATCTGTAGCAGTCCTGATTAAGTGTAAGAACATTCAGTTGTAAATAACGAAGTCACAAAAGATTTTATTTTCTATCATTTCCTCTGCCTTGTCTTATTTACAAAAATGGTTCAGAAATATTATTGTACCAATGTTAATTTCCTGATTTTGATCATTGTACTGTGATTAAGTATGCTAAAATTAATGGGGTAAGAAATATGAGGTAACTTTTTGTACTAATTTTGCAACCTTTCTATAAGTCTAAAATGAATTAAGACAGAAAGTTGAAAAACTATAATTTCTTTACGACATTTAGTTTGTATCTTTTATTATTTTCTTACAGCAAAAAAGCAATACATGTTAAATACAGAGAATATTTTACATTCATATAAGCAAAAAGAAGAAAATGTAAATCCCCTTATCAACCAGCTAGAGGTATCTGCTATAAATATCTAGATGTAAATTCATTGAGATGTGTGTGTATATGGATGTATAGCATGTATTAATTTCAATTACTGTTTGCAAGGACAGAACGATAATTTTTTATTGAACTTAATTTGTCTTAAACCTTCAGTTTGCCTAAAGGGAGGTAACTTAATTTAGTCACTTCCAGGTAGTTAAGTCATTTTAGCACTTAAAGTCAATTAAATTCAGGTTTCAAATTCAGTCTCCTTTCTCTAACCCTCTAGGGGGCTTATGTTTGGACTTCATTCATCTTCTGTGGCCACCCACTGCTGGTATAGCTCATCCCACCTCATCTTTAGGCACCAGCCTTCTGCTTCTGCTTGCTAGAACCGTGATTCTGGAGACCCAACAGAGACTCCAGTAGGATTTGCAGGACGGCCTTTGGGCCCCTTAACAGAACCATCTCATTAGCCTTTATTCCTTTTCTGCCCTGGCACACTTCTGATCTCTGAGGCTTTCTCTAAGATCTGCAGAATCTTCTCTTTCTGACTTACTTCACTCTGTATGACAGACTCTAGGTCCATCCACCTCACTACAAATAACTCAATTTCGTTTCTTTTTATGGCTGAGTAATATTCCATTGTATACATGTGCCCACATCTTCTTTATCCATTCATCTGTCGATGGACACTTAGGTTGCTTCCATGTCCTGGTTATTGTAAATAGAGCTGCAATGAACATTGTGCTGCATGACTCTTTTTGAATTATGGTTTCCTCAGGGTATATGCCCAGTAGTGGGATTGCTGGGTCGTATGGTAGTTCTATTTGTAACAAATACCGTATGCTAACACATATATATGGAATCTAAGAAAAAAAAGGTCATGAAGTACCTAGGGGTAAGACGGGAATAAAGACACAGACCTACTAGAGCATGGACTTGAGGATATGGGGAGGGGGAAGGGTAAGCTGTGACAAACTGGGAGAGTGGCATGGACATATATACACTACCAAATGTAAAACAGATAGCTAGTGGGAAGCAGCCACATAGCACAGGGATATCAGCTCGGTGGTTTGTGACCACCTAGAGGGGTGGGATAGGGAGGGTGGGAGTGAGGGAGATGCAAGAGGGAAGAGATATGGGAACATATGTATATGTATAACTGATTCACTTTGTAATAAAGCAGAAACTAACACACCACTGTAAAGCAATTACACTCCAATAAAGATGTTAAAAAAAAAAAAGATCTGCAGAATCTTGAGGCTACTCTCTGGAAAATGAGTCACAGTTTCCTTTTGTCATAGGATCTCCAGGAACTTTGCTAGGCTACCGTCCCTCATTCTGTGGCACTTGGCCCAGGCATTCCAGGCCCTTTCCCTAAGATTCACTTAGAGATTTTCTCTGAACTCTCCTATGTCATTCCCCAAAATTCTCCTCTTCCATTGAACGTTGTCTCTGTCTCCTTTTGGGTGAATGAATTGATAAAATAGCAAGTTCTTACAACATCATATATTCTTCCAGAAATCTATTAGTTGTGACATAACTAATAAAACTGGGAAGTTTTTGTATTGAAGCCAGACTTTTGGAAATTCAGACTCTTAAGTTATTTTGTTTGCCAAGGGCTTCAAAATTCTATTTTTGTTAACAAATTATTAAAGAACATTTTTTGAGACAATTGTGAAAATTGGACTATGAACTAGTTATTAGACGACATCAAGGATTGATTATTAATTTTGTTGGGTGTGAGAATGGCCTTATGGTTATGTATGTGAAGGCCATTATAGGCAGGGTGGGTTGGGAAGTGACAGGAGTGGGAAGTAGGAGACATTATAAAAAGCCATACATGCCATTCTTTTGTGTTTTTTAAATTTTTACATTTAATTTTATTATCTTTTATTTTTTTGGCCATGCCCCAAGGCATGTGGAATCTTAGTTCCCCGACCAGGGATTGAACATGTGCCCCCTGCAGTGGAAGCATGGAGTCTTAACCCCTGGACTGCCGGGGGAGTCCTCATGCCGTTCTTTTGATTGCATGCTCACAGCCTCAAACGGGAATGACATGCTTAATTTGCATAAAGGGGGGTAGAGGATGAGAAAGCATGCTTATGACTAGCAGTTGGGTGGCTGGCTGGAGGAATTTTTTATTCCTTCCCCTCCCTCAGCTCCCATATCCAAATCCATCAGTAAACCCTTTTGGTTGTCTTAGCTTCATCACCTCCCCGTTCCAAGCTATCATCATGTCTTACCTGGACACAATCATTTTCTAATTATCAACTAACCAGTTTCTCCATTTCTGTTCTTGTTCCCTATAATCCATCCTCACAGAGCTGACAGAGAGAATTTTTTAAAGCTTAATCTAGATTGTCATTCTCCTGCTTAAAACATTTAATGGATTTCTATTGCATTGAACATAAAATACAAGCTCTACCACAGACCATAAATTTCTATGTAATCTGGCCCTTATCTTCCTCACTGTCCTCTTTGTGACACTCTCCTCCTTACACATCAGTCCAACACACAAGCCACTGTACAGTTCCCATTCTCTTTTTTCCAGTTACAAATGTTTATTTTTCAGAAAACATTTTCTCATCTGAATTCGTAAGTGTTGTGACATTTTAATCAAACTAGTACAAACTGCACTTCTTTTTTAAAACTAAAAATAATGAAGAACAATGAAATGAAAGTATTCAAGTTTAAGTTCAGCTGCGAGATCTGAGATGTAAAATAGTGACAATATGGACAAAAATGTTGACTTTAAATAACAAATTTTTACTTCATTCAATCCACATTCTTTAACCATGGGATAGTCATTATTCATAGGTTTCAAGTCTTGAAAGGGTCAGGTTTACCTGATAGGTATTGCCGGATTTGAAATTTATCTTTCAGTCTGACGAGCATAACTTCTTTATTAACTTTACACACAAAACATTTTCAATTAGGGCATTTTCTGGCATATTTTTCAAGAACTTATTTAGATCTGGCACATTCAAAATTGAGCTATACTGCCATTTGCCTCATAATACTTCCAGAAGAAAGTAAAATAACTAAAATAGGGCTTCCCTGGTGGTGCAGTGGTTAAGAATCCACCTGCCAATGTAGGGGACACGGGTTCGAGCCCTGGTCTGGGAAGATCCCACACGCCGCGGAGCAACTAAGCCCATGCGCCCCAACTACTGACCCTGTGCTCTAGAGCCCACGAGCCACAACTACTGAAGCCCGCGTGCCTAGAGCCCGTGCTCCGCGACAAGAGAAGCCACCGCAATGAGAAGCCTACGCACTGCAACGAAGAGTAGCCCCTGCTCGCTGCAGCTAGAGAGAGCCCGCACACAGCATCAAAGATCCAACGCAGCCAAAAATAAATAAATTTATTTTAAAAATAACTAAAATAATTTGAAATGCCACTCCCTTCATCTTCCTTCTGTTTAGTGAGATGAAGTAATAAGTTGCTGCAAATTCTATTTCTCATTCTACTGCAGCTTCATATTTACAGATCGAATAGTTTTAGTGAACAAATGCCTCCTGAAAGACTGTTTCATTGACCATCTCTCTTACTCTTCTGATGGAAGTGTGAAATGGACCACTCTTTGAAGGGCAAGGGTCCATACTAATCACCTTCTCAAATACATTTCCTCTTTGATCCTGCACATCCCTTGACAGTTACACCTAGCCCTAAGCACTGGTCAGGGCCACCACCAGCTTCTTACCCCGGTGCTGTTGCCGCACCAGGTATTATACAAGGCCCCCAAGGCTCAGAGACCAGCCCTGCCAGCACCTTGGCTGGCAGCACGACGAACTGGCCCACCCACTCAAAGTTGAATTCTCCTGAGTCTCCTCAGATTCTCAAAAGCCGTCCACGGAGCACTCGGGAGCGACCCCTACAGCTCCCCGAGGAAAACCAGCTTCTTCCCACCCTGCAGGGAGAGCCACGTGCCCTCAGGGGAGGCTGGGCCACTTCCAGCTGCCACCAACAAGGTTCTTGTGCTCTCATCACATTTTATGGCTTTCCTCTAGTAGAAATGAAAATTCCGGGCCTCCCTGGTGGCGCAGTGGTTGGGAGGCCGCCTGCCGATGCAGGGGATACGGGTTCGTGCCCTGGTCTGGGAGGATCCCATATGCCGCGGAGCGGCTGGGCCCGTGAGCCGTGGCCGCTGAGCCTGCGCGTCCGGAGCCTGTGCTCCGCAACGGGAGAGGCCACGGCAGTGAGAGGCCCGCATACCGCAAAAAAAAAAAAAAAAAAAAAAAAAAAAGAAATGAAAATTCCACCCCCGCAAAAAAGGTGGGGGTGGTGGGAGAGGGAGAGAGGGAGAGATGGAGGGGGAACGCCATAAATCTAAATTGCGATTAAGCTCTCTGTACCCGGTGTGGCTCATTGATTCGCTCGTGGGGCTTAAAATGCATATTTTGAGGGCAACTACCTGGATTCACCGCAGATAAACGAAGGAAAGGAGCTTACGCAGTGGAAGGCACTACTACATGTCACATAAGATCAAGGGAAAATTAAGAGGCAGGATAGTGGTAGGACCTGAAGAATGGGGCCGAGGCTTAGGGCTTGAGGGAAACAGCGGAAAGGACAGGCGTCGCCCTTTCATTGAGTCGGGGAATCAAACAGAAACGTGTACACCCTGAGCACTGCAGCCGGGCTCCTCGAACCGCGTGGCTTTCCCTCGCCCCTGCCTTGGGGGTGGGGAAGAACCCGGATGAAACCGCCCCTGCAGCCGGGACCCCCTCCTCCCGTCTTTGAACCGCTGCGCAGGGCGGAGTTGCTCACCCTTCTGTGCTCTGCTTGGTTGGTCTCCGTAGGCCCCTCCTCGGGATTGGACGTTCCGGGTGCCAGTCACAAAGCGTCGCTGGCCTCTCACATTGCTGCTGAAAGGAGACGGCGTCGACGTCTGGCTTGGCTCGCGGCGTCTTACCTTGAAGAAGCGCGCTCTTGCTTCGGCCCTCGGAACCTGCCCTAGGCTTTTCGGCCCCGGGGCCTGGAAGGAGGCTTTTCCAGGCGGCTCGAGAACGATCCCGGGCGCCTAAGTTCCTCTCGTCACCCACTCAGCGCCATGTCCTGGATGTTCAAGAGGTGAAGGGGGTGAAGGGGGCGGAGGGGGCGGAGGGAGTGGGGCGCAGGGGGTAACGGCGTGGCCGCGTCCCCAGATGAACCTGACTTTCCCCGCGTTTCCTTCGCGTTCCCCTTGCGAGCCGCAGCTCGCAAGCTGGCGTTCGTCCCCCTGGCGGCTCCTATAGCCGCGAGAGAAATAAATGCAGAGTTTCCGCGGGCGAGGGGAGGCTCCTCAGGCGAGTCTCGTGCCAGGGCCTTGGGGAAATCTCTGTCAACGGCTGTAGGGAGCCTCGGGCTCTAAGCTCCACTCCTTAGCCGGGGTCTCTTCTCGCCCTGTGCTTTATTCCACAAAACACCCATGAGATACCCACTGTGCGCCGAGCATTGTGCTCGGCCGAAAGGGCCGCGTAAGACAGCCCCTGTCCCCAAGCACCTCACAACTGATGTGCATGCACAGACGTGCAAATACACATCTGCAGAGGAGCCAAAAGCAGGACGCGTGACGTGCAAGGAGAACGCAGGGGAAATAGCTTCTCTCCGTTCTTAGCAAAGTAGAAGCTTCCTGGAAGCCTCCCAGCCGACTTCCTCTTACTTTTCATTGTCCAAATTGGTTTACATACCCGTTCCGGAAACAATTCTCCATCGGGGGGTTGAGGTTACCCTTAAACCAACGGGAGTGGGGGGCTTGAGGTCAGCTTCCCATGATGGCACCGTTAGGATACCTGAATAAAATAAGGGTTCTAGTCGAAGGGAATTAAAGTAGTGGTTACTGGATGTATTATTTGTAAAGCTATAAATGGCTTCGTGTAAATAAATTAAATATTTTCAAGTCTCTTCTAGCTCAAGATGTATTGAAATTTTGGTGTATAATTAGTTACAGACATCACATCTATTTCAGTTTAAGTAGGTGATGCAGACTAGGAAAGAGATTTGTGAACCCTTATTGGGGTTTTCACTTTGAATACCTGAGGGTAGAAGACACATTATTGAACAGGTAGGGTTTCTAGAAACCTCCGCCACTCCAATTCTTGCTTTAACCAGAGGAACGCGATTAATCTTTATACAGCACTTCCCACATAAGATTTAATTTGTTGAAGTAAGATGTGAGAAAACAATTGGCCTTTAAATATGGTATGGTCTTTGAGAAATATTTGGTTAAATATTGTATTGTTTTTCTGTGTGTGTGGTTTTTTTTGTTGTTGTCGTTTTTTGTTTGTTTGTTTTTTTAATAGAGATCCTGTTTGGAAGTACTTGCAGACTGTCCAGTACGGAGTCCATGGAAATTTTCCACGCCTCTCATATCCAACTTTCTTTCCTCGTTTTGAATTCCAAGATATTATTCCTCCAGATGATTTCCTAACGAGCGATGAAGAGCTAGATTCAGTTTTATTTGGAACTTTGAGAGGTCATGTAGTTGGACTACGCTATTACACAGGAGTAGTGAGTATAACATTAGATATTAAGTTAATGTGATATGATATGTTATTAACCTAGAAAATAAGGATTAGAAGGTGATAAGTGCAGTAAATATTTACTTTAAGTAATTGAAATATATCTGGGCAAGAGATAACAAATACCTAATTATTAATATTCTTTTACTTTTATATCATGGTTATAATATACAAAGCATTGTTTCCTGTATGGTGTCATTTGATCATTACAGTGTCTCTGAGGTAGATAGGACATCTATTATCCCCTTGTAGAACTGAAGCTCAGGAAGGTTAAATCATTTGCTCAAAAAGCACAGATACTATGTGGTACATTTGCAAAATGACTTCCAAGTCAGTCCATTGCTTTCTCCTCTCCTGTCCCTTAGCACGTTTCTACACTTTACTATTTTTAATTTAGGAAAATCAATTCATACTAGATAAGGGAATTGTCTATTTTTAGGTACTTTTTTTTCTTTCTGTGTTTATCTTTTTGTATCTCTAGTCTCTGCATTGTATGTATGTGTGTGTGTGAGAGAGAGAGAACAGAGACAAAGATAGAGAAAGCAGTTGTCTTTGTCATGGTTGTCTAGTATGCCTCTGTGTTATCTGGATGATATATCTCTAGTTTTATTTTTTTAATTATGAAAAATTTCAAACATGCATAAAAGTAGAATAATACAGTAAACTTCCATATACCCATGATTCAGATTCAGTAGTTAACAAGTTTTTTGCACATTAGCTTCATCACTTTTTCTCTTTTTCTTGGGTATTAAATATTCCAACTGTATCACTTTACAACATTTAAGTGTGTATCTCTAAAAAAATTCAGGCATTTTCTTACATCGTTGTACTTAACAAAATTAATAATAATTCTCTATTACATCCAATAACTAATACATAATCAGTTTTCTTAATTGTGTAAAAATGCCTTTTTATTGTTAATTTTTTTGAATCAGGTTCAAAACAAGTTAATAATAGTACCTTTGGTTATGTAAGTCACCTCCCTGCCCTTTGTTTCATGTCATTGATTTATTGCAGAAACTGCATATATTGTTCTATGGAAAGTTGGATTTACCAGTTCTTCCATTCTCCCCTATTTTTCTTATGGCGAAGCTTCTCAAATCATTTTTTGGTTGTCTGAAGTATATTTTGTGGGAGATTCCTTGGGAAAGAATTGTCTAGTGTTTTATTCTCTCGTATTTTCTTTGTAATATTAGAGCTTCTCAGATCATTTTATGGTTGTCTGAAATGTGTTGAAGTGTGTTGTCTAGGAGATTCCTTAGGAAGGAACAATATTTCCTGAGTTTTGTATGTTTGTACTTGTGGTACTTATATGCTTCAAGAACAATTTGGTTCAATATAAAATCCTTGACCCATATTTTCTCTCCACAATATCTTGGTGTTGTATAAAATGTTGCTGGTTAAAATTCTGATGCCAATATGATTTCTCTCCCATGTAGATCAATTGGAATTATTTTGCTTGGATAACTAAAGGATATTTTTCCTTATCTTGAAAGTCCAAAAGTTTCATTAGGCAATGTCTTAGTGATGACTGTTCTGTAACTTCGTTTTCTTCTATTTCAGAAAACTTTAATTATGGTTTTAAATGTTTGTTTTGTTTCAGAGCTTGTTTTTCTTCAAAGGACTCCATTCTACTCTCTCTGTATTACATCTCCTCTGCATATACGTATGCCATATATAAATGCCTATTCCTCTGAAATCCTTTTTATCATATTTTTTCACTTTTCTGTTTTTCATCATTTATTTCCCTTACCATGTTTTTTACAAGATCTGTTCACTTTTGTGTTCTTTCTATTTAATTCTGAAATAGTTTTTCTTTTCTAATTTTTTCCTGAAATCTGTCAGTTCTCAGTTCATATATCCATCTGTTCTCTAGCTCTCATATTCATTTCGGAACTTTCCTATTTTGGATTTGTGTAATTTTTTCAAAACGTAACATTGTTTTTAAATTATTTTAAACCATTGTGAAATATTAGATCATCCTTGTTATTGACCTTAGAACTATCACTATTTGTTGATCTTAGAATAATTTCTGTGACACTGGTAAGCTAATACAAATGTGATGAGCTGATTAAAACTAATCATTATTTTTTTTATTTTACAAAATGTATATTATTTATTTTATAAGTAATACACATTTATTATTTTAAAATGGCTAAAAGAAAAAGTATCAACTCTACCTGAATCCAGAATCACAACTTATGTTGTTATGTCTTCCACGCTTTACTCTGAGAAAATATACATGGGACTTTAAATCATATTATATATTAATAAAAATGAGGATCATATTATGCCTATTATAGTAATCACCTTTTTTAAAGTAAAATATTAGGAATATCTTTTCATGTCAATACAGATCTTTATTGTACTTTATTCTTGTTGATGGATGTTTTGGAGTTCATAACTGACAGAAATCTTGTAATAAAAATTGAGGTATTTATCTTTGCATGCTTTTGATTATTTTCAACTTTTTTCCACTTTATTGAGATGTGATTTATATATATATATTTATAAATGCAAGCATTTTAAGTATATGATTCTAAGAGTTTTAACAAAGATATATACCTGATAATCACCACCCCATCAACATATAGATTATTTCCATCACCTCTGAAAGTTCTCTTGTATTCTGTTGCAGTCCTTCATCCCTGCCTCTGCCTGAAGAACCACCAGTCTGACTTCTATCACTGTAGATTAGTTTAGCTCATTCTAGAGCTTCATATACTTAATTTTTTTGGCTGCGCCGCGTGGCATGCAGAAATGTGGGATTTTAGTTCCCTGACTAGGGATTGAACCCGTACCCCCTGTGGTGGAAGCATGGAGTCCTAAGCACTGGACTGCCAGGGAATTCCCTAGAGCTTCATATACATTGAATCATATAGTATATACTTTTTAAGTCTGGCTTCATTCAAACTCACCATAATTCAGATATTTCTTGAGTCAATTTTGGAAATTCATATTTTTAAAGAAAAGCATCCATTTATATTTTCAAACTTATTGCCACGGAGTTTACATAGTAGTCATATACATGTAAAAATATTTTAACTATGTTTATGGTTATGTTCCTGTTTTCATTGTGTTATGTATTTGTGTCTATTCTTATTTTTTATTGATTAGCCTTGATAGAGATTTATCTGTTTCATCTTTTAAAGTAGTCTTTCTTGGATTTTTTTATGATTATCTTTTTTTTAATTTTTGAATTTTTTTGTACAGCAGGTTCTTATTAGTCATCAATTTTATACACATCAGTGTATACTTGTCAATCCCAATCGCCCAATTCAGCACACCACTATCCCCCCGCACCCCGCAGCTTTCCCCTCTTGGTGTCCTTACATTTGTTCTCTACATCTGTGTCTCAACTTCTGCCCTGTAAACCGGTTCATCTGTACCATTTTTCTAGGTTCCACATACATGTGTTAGTATACGATATTTGTTTTTCTCATTCTGACTTACTTCACTCTGTATGACTGTCTCTGGATGCATCCACATCTCAAAAAATGACTCAGTATTGTTCCTTTTTATGGCTGAGTAATATTCCATTGTATATATGTACCACATCTTCTTTATCCATTCGTCTGTCGATAGGCATTTAGGTTGCTTCTATGACCTGGCTATTGTAAATAGTGCTGCAGTGAACATTGGGGTGCATGTGTCTTTTTGAATTAGGGTTTTCTCTGGGTATATGCCCAGTAGTGGGATTGCTGGATAATATGGTAATTCTATTTTTACTTTTTAGAAACCTCCATACTGTTCTCCATAGTGGCTGTATAAATTTACATTTCCACCAACAGTGCAAGAGGGTTCTCTTTTCTCCACACCCTCTCCAGCATTTGTTTGTAGATTTTCTGATGAAGCCCATTCTAACTCATGTGAGGTGATACCTCATTGAAGTTTTGATTTGCATTTCTCTAATAATTAGTGATGTTGAGCAGCTTTTCCTGTGCTTCATGGCCATGTGTATGTCTTCTTGGGAGAAATGTCTATTAAGGTCTTCTGCACATTTTTGGATTGGGTTGGTTGTTTCTTTAATATTGAGCTGCATGAGTTGTTTATACATTTTGGAGATTAATCCTTTGTCCGTTGATTCCTTTGCAAATATTTTCTCCCATTCTGAGGGTTGCCTTTTCGTCTTGTTGATGGTTTCTTTTGCTTTGCAAAAGCTTTTAAATTTCATTATTTCCCATTTGTTTATTTTTGTTTTTATTTCTATTACTCTAGGAGGTGGAACAAAAAAGATCTTGTTGTGATTTATGTCAAAGAGTGTTTTTCCTATGTTTTCCTCTAAGAGTTTTATAGTGTCCAGTCTTACATTTAGGTCTAGAACCCATCCTGAGTTTATTTTTGTGTGTGGTGTTAGGGAGTGTTCTAATTTCATTCTTTTACATGTAGCTGTCCAGTTTTCCCAGTACCACTTATTGAAGAGACTGTCTTTTTTCTCCATTGTATATCCTTGCCTCCTTTGTCATAGATTAGTTGACAATAGGTGCATGGGTTTTTCTCTGGGCTTTCTATCTTGTTCCATTGATATGTGTTTCTGTTTTTGTGCCAGTACCATATGGTCTTGATTACTGTAGCTTTGTAGTATAGTTTGAAGTCAGGGAGTCTGATTCTTCCAGCTCCGTTTTTTTCCCTCAAGACTGCTTTGGCTATTCGGGGGCTTTTGTGTCTCCATACAAATTTTAAGATTTTTTGTTCTAGTTCCTTAAAAAATGCCATTGGTAATTTGATAGGGATTGCATTGCATCTGTAGATTGCTTTGGGTAGTATAGTCATTTTCTAAATATTGATTCTTCCACACCAAGAACATGGTATATCTCTCCATCTGTTGGCATTACCTTTGATTTCTTTCATCAGTGTCTTATAGTTGTCTGCATACAGGTCTTTTGTCTCCCTAGGTAGGTTTATACCTAGGTATTTTATTCTTTTTGATGCATTGGTAAATGGGATTGTTTCCTTAATTTCTCCTTCTGATCTTTCATTGTTAGTGTATAGGAATACAAGAGATTTCTGTGTATTAATCTTGTATCCTGCAACTTTATCAAATTCATTGATTAAGTCTAGTAGTTTTCTGGTGGCATTTTTAGGATTCTCTATGTATAGTAACATGTCATCTGCAAACAGAGACAGTTTTACTTCTTCTTTTCCAATTTGTATTCCTTTTATTTCTTTTTCTTCTCTGATTGCTGTGGCTAGGACTTCCAAAACTATGTTGAATAATAGTGGTGAGAGTGGACATCCTTGTCTTGTTCCTGATCTTAGAGGAAATGCTTTCAGTTTTTCACCATTGAGAATGATGTTTGCTGTGGGTTTGTCATATATGGCCTTTATTATGTTGAGGTAGGTTCTCTCTATGCCCACTTTCTGGAGAGTTTTTATCATAAATGGGTGTTGAATATTTTAGAAGCTTTTTCTGCATCTATTGAGATGATCATATGGTTTTTATTCTTCAGTTTGTTAATATGGTGTATCACATTGATTGATTTCCGTATATTGAAGAATCCTTGCATCCCTGGGGTAAATCCCACTTGATCATGGTGTATGATACTTTTAATGTGTTGTTGGATTTTGTTTGCTAGTATTTTGTTGAGGATTTTTGCATCTATATTCATGAGTGATACTTGTCTGTAATTTTCTTTTTTTGTAGTATCTTTGTCTGGTTTTGGCATCAGGGTGATGGTGGCCTCATGGAATGAGTTTGGGAGTGTTCCTTCCTCTGCAATTTTTTGGAAGAGTTTGAGAAGGATGGGTGTTAGCTCTTCTCTAAATGTTTGTTAGAATTCACCTGTGAAGCCATTTGGTCCTGGACTTTTGTTTGTTGGAAGATTTTTAATGACAGTTTCAATTTCATTACTTGTGATTGGTCTGTTCATATTTTCTATTTCTTCCTGGTTCAGTCTTGGAAGGTTATACCTTTCTAAGAATTTGTCCATTTCTTCCTAGGTTGTCCAATTTATTGGCATAGAGTTGCTTGTAGTAGTCTCTTAGGATGCTTTGTATTTCTGTGGTGCCTGTTGTAACTTCTCTGTTTTCATTTCTAATTTTATTGATTTGAGTCCTCTCCCTCTTTTTCTTTATGAGTCTGGCTAATGGTTTATCAATTTTGTTTATCCTCAGAGAACCAGCCTTTAGTTGATCTTTGCTGTTGTTTTCTTTGTTTCTATTTCATTTATTTCTGCTCTGATGTTTATGATTTCTTTCCTTCTGCTAACTTTGGGTTTTGTTTGTTCTTCTTTCTCTAGTTCCTTTAGGTGTAAGATTAGGTTGTATATTTGAGATTTTTCTTGTTTCTTGAGGTAGGTTTGTATAGCTATAAACTTCCCTCTCAACTGCTTTTGCTGCATCCCGTTGGATTTTTTTTTGTGTGTGTGTGGTATGCGGGCTTCTCACTGTTGTGGCCTCTCCTGTTGTGGAGCACAGGCTCTGGACACGCAGGCCCAGTGGCCATGGCTCACGTTCCCAGCCACTCCACCATCCCATAGGTTTTGGATCGTCGTGTTTTCATTGTCATTTGTCTCTAGGTATTTTTTGATTTCCTCTTTGATTTCTTCAGTAATCTCTTGGTTATTTAGTAATGTATTGTGTAGCCTCCATGTGTTTGTGTTTTTTATATTTTTTCCCTGTAATTGATTTCTAATCTCATAGTGTTGTGGTCAGAAAAGATGCTTGATATGATTACAGTTTTTTTAAATTTACTGAGGCTTGATTTGTGACCCAAGATGTGATCTATCCTGGAGAATGTTCCATATGCACTTGAGAAGAAAGTGTAATATGCTGTTTTTCGATGGAACGTCCTATAAATATCAATTAAATGTGTCTGGTCTATTGTGTCATTGAAAGCTTGTGTTTCCTTATTTATTTTCATTTTGGATGATCTGTCCATTGGTGTAAGTGAGGTGTTAAAGTCCCCCACTATTATTGTGTTACTGTCGTTTTCCTCTTTTAGAGCTGTTAGCAGTTGCCTTATGTATTGAGATTCTCCTATGTTAGGTGCATATATATTTATAATTGTTATATCTTCTTCTTGGATTGATCTCTTTATCATTATGTAGTGTCCTTCCTTGTCTCTTGTAACATTCTTTATTTTAAAGTCTATTTGATATGAGTATTGCTACTCCAGCTTTCTTTTGATTTCCATTTGCATGGAATATCTTTTTCCATCTCCATCCCCTCACTTTCAGTCTGTATGTGTCCCTAGGTCTGAAGTGGGTCTCTTGTACACAGCATATATATGGGTCTTGTTTTTGTATCCTTTCAGCAAGCCTGAATGTCTTTTGGTTGGAACATTTAATCCATTGACATTTAAAGTAATTATCTATATGTATGTTCCTATTACCATTTTTTAAATTGTTTTGGGTTTGTTTTTGTAGGTCCTTTTCTCCTCTTGTGTTTCCCACTTAGAGAAGTTCCTTTAGCGTTTGTTGTAGAGCTGGTTTGGTGGTGCTGAATTCTCTTAGCTTTTGCTTGTCTGTAAAGCTTTTGATTCCTCCATCGAATCTGAAAGATCCTTGCCAGGTAGAGTAATCTTGGTTGTAGGTTCTTCCCTTTCATCACTTTAAGTGTATCATGCCACTGCCTTCTGGCTTGTAGAGTTTCTGCTGAGAAATCAGCTGTTAACCTTATGGGAGTTCCCTTTTATGTTATTTGCCATTTTTCCCTTGCTGCTTTCATTAATTTTTCTTTGTCTTTAATTTTGGCCAATTTAATTACTCTGTGTCTCAGCGTGTTTCTCCTTGGGTTTATCCTGTATGGGACTTGCTGTGCTTCCTGGACTTGGGTGGCTATTTCCTTTCCCAAGTTAGGGAAGTTTTTGACTATAATCTCTTCAAATATTTTCTCTGGTCCTTTCTCTCTCTCTTCTCCTTCTGGGACCCGTACAATGCGAATGTTGTTGCGTTTAATGTTGTCCCAGAGGTCTCTTAGTCTGTCTTCGTTTCTTTCCATTCTTTTTCCTTTAGTCTGTTCCGCAGCAGTGAATTCCACCATTCTGTCTTCCAGGTTACTTATTCGTTCTTCTACCTAAGTTATTCTGCTCTTGATTCCTTCTAGTATAGTTTTCATTTCAGTTATTTTATTGTTCATCTCTGTTTGTTCTTTAATTCTTCTAGATCTTTGTTAAACATTTCTTGCATCTTCTCTATCTTTGCCTGCATTCTTTTTCCGAGGTCCTGGATCATCTTCACTGTCATTATTCTGAATTCTTTTTCTGGAAGGTTGCCTATCTCCACTTCATTGAGTTGTTTTTCTGGGGTTTTATCTTGTTCCTTCATCTGGTATATAGCCCTCTGCCTTTTGATCTTTCTGTGAATGTGGTTTTTGTTCCACAAACTGCAAGATTGTAGTTCTTCTTGCTTCCTCTGTCTGCCCTCTGGTGGGTGAGGCTATCTAAGAGGCTTGATGGGAGGGACTGGTGGTGGGTAGAGCTGACTGTTGCTTTGGTGGGTAGAGCTCAGTAAAACTTTAATCCACTTGACTGTTGATGGGTGGGGCTGGGTTCCCTCCCTATTGGTTGTTTGCCCTGAGGCAACCCAACACTGGAGCCTACTGGGCTCTTTGGTGGGGCTAATGACAGACTGGGAGGGCTCACGCCAAGGAGTACTTCCCAGAACTTCTGCTGCCAGTGTCCTTGTCCCCACGGTGAGCCACAGCCACCTCCTGCCTCTGCAGGAGACCCTCCAACACTAACAGGTAGGTCTTGTTCAGTCTCCCCTGGGGTCACTGCTCCTTCCCCTGGGTCCCGATGCGCACACTACTTTGTGTGTGCCTTCCAAGAGTGGAGTCTCTGTTTCGCCTAGTCCTGTCGAAGTCCTGCAATTGAATCCCACTAGGGTTCAAAGTCTGATTCTCTAAGAATTCCTCCTCCCGTTGCTGGACCCCCAGGTTGGGAAGCCTGATGGGGGGCTCAGAACCTTCACTCCAGTGGGTGGACTTCTGTGGTATAAGTGTTTTCCAGTCTGTGAGTTACCCACCCAGCAGTTATGGGATTTGATTTTACTGTGATTGCGCCCCTCCTACAATCTCATTTTGGCTTCTCCTTTATCTTTGGATGTGGGGTATCTTTTTTGGTGAGTTCCAGTGTCTTCCTGTCGGTGATTGTCCAGCCGCTAGTTGTGATTCTGGTGTTCTCACAGGAGGGAGTGAGAGCACTTCCTTCTGCTCTGCCATCTTTGTTCCTCCCAGAATAACAATCTATCATCTTTCTTTGGTCATTGATTTCTCTTTTACATTCTGTTATTCTATTTTCCTTAGGTCCATTTTGTTTTATTTTATTTTTGGATTCTTGATTCGAACACTTAATTTTAATGTTAATAATAAAATATTTTAATCTTTTAAATGTTCTTCAAAGTACGACATTGGCTGTATCACCTAAGATTT
This sequence comes from Mesoplodon bidens, assembly GCF_964165515.1. Classification (NCBI taxonomy): domain Eukaryota; kingdom Metazoa; phylum Chordata; class Mammalia; order Artiodactyla; family Ziphiidae; genus Mesoplodon; species Mesoplodon bidens. The sequence goes on from NC_138161.1 coordinate 131,529,162, forward strand.
GTTATATAGTATTGGCATTATTCATTTTTAACTTTTTAAAAATGTTTTCAATTTGCTTATGTTTATATTTTTTATTTCTTTTTTTGGATGTTCCCATTTTTATTTATTTTATTTTATTTTTTTATTAGTCTCTGCTTTACAACAAAGTGAATCAGTCATACATATACATCTGTTCCCACATCCCCTCCCTCCTGCGTCTCCCTCCCTCCCACCCTCCCCTACATTTTTTATTTCTTGACCCATCAAAATCTTTATTTTATAATAAAGTAGATTATTTCTTTTCCATTCTATTCTAAAAGTATTGTTATAATTAGCCCTATATCTGTCTTTTTGTTGTCATCTTAATCTTGTTTTACTAATATATCCTTTTTTGTCATGTGCTTGGATCATGTTTTCTTTGTTTTTATAGTCTCAACATTTTGCCCTACTTTTTTTGGTTATATATTTTCTGGAATTTGCATATCTGGTTTAAAGAGTATCATGCTATAAGTAGTGGCCTGGGGGAGGTGGTCTGGTAGAGAACAGAGCTATGCCTCACAGAATATCTTCAAAGAGGAATTATTAGAGAGAATTATTAGAGAGGAATATTTGTCTGATAATCTGGTTGGTCAGGCTGTAGTCTCTTGAGTCAGTAAACAGATGCTGGGAGAGGTTTAAAGCAGCTTTCCTGTGTATTTTTCAGGCAGTTAAAAAAGTTAGGTAATTCACTCACCCTAAAATTTATCATTTTTAAGTGTACAATTCAGTGGTTTTTAGATATTCACAAGTTTGTAAAACCATCCGCACTGTCTGATTCCAAAACATTTTCATCATTCTCAAAACCCTGTACCCATTAGTAATCACTCCATATTACTGTCTCCCCTTAGCCCATGGCATCCATCAATTTATGTTCTGTTTCTGTGGATTTACTTACTCTAGACATTTCATGTAAATGGAATCATACAATATGTGGCCCTTGGGTCTGGCCTTCATTTCCGCCTTCTTTTGTGTTAAATCTTTTGTGTTAAATATTTCCTGGTGTACCATAGTAGTTCCCTGGTTGTTTCTTTATTATATATTTTGAGTTGTTTTCTTAGTAGTTGCCCTTGGGAATTACTAACATCTTAATTCATAAGAATCTAGTTTGGATTTATGGCAACTTAATTTCAATTGTTCATAAAAACCTTGCTTTGAGATAGTTCCATTGTCTTCCTTCCTACTCCTTTATGCTGTTTTCATACAGATTAATTCTTTATATACATCATATGTTCATCAATACAGGTTTATAATGATTATGTCCTTTTAAATCAGATAGGAGGGAAAAGTTACAACCAAAAAATTTTATACTGTCTTTTATATTTACCTGTGTAATTACCTTTACCTGTGCTTTTTATTTCTTCATGTAGATTCAAGTTACTGTCTAGTGCCTTTGATTTCAGCCTGAAGGTCTTCTTTTAATATTTCTTGTAGGGTAGGTCAGCTAGTGATGGATTCTGTCAGTTTTTGTTTATCTGGGGATTTCTTAATTTCTTCTTTATTTTTGAAGGATAGTTTTGCCAGATATAGAATTCTTGGTCGAATTTTTTTCTTTTAGCACTTTGAGAAGTTATCCCACTGTATTCTGGTCTCCATGGTTTCTGGTGAAAAATCAGATGTTAATCTTATTGAGGATCCCCTGTATGTAATGAGTTGTTTCTCTCAGTTGCTTTCAGTGTTCTTTCCACAGTTTGATTTTGGTGTGTCTGGGTTTGAATGTCTTTGAGTTTTTTTTACTTGGAGTTTGTTGAGCTTCTTAAATATGTAGATTAATGTTTTTTTCATCAAATTTGGGAAGTTTTTGGCTATTATTTCTTCAAATATTCTCTCTACCTCTTTTTCTCCTCTCCTTCTGAGACTCTCATCATGTGTGTGTTGGTATGCTTGCTGTTATCCCGCAGGATCTGTTCATCTTTCTTCATTCTTTCTGCTTTCTGTTCCTCAAACTATAACTGTTCCTCAGACGTTATAGTCTCAGTTGACCTGTTATCAACTTCATTGATTCTTTCTTCTGCCTGCTCATATCTGATGTTTGAGCCTCTGTAGTGAATCTTAGACTTTAGTTAACTATGTACATTTTGACTTCAGAATTTCTATTTGGTGAGACATAGTTCTCGTGCTTTCCTTTAGTTCTGCAGACATGGTTTACTTTAGATCTTTGAACATATTTAAAATTAAAATTTAAGTTTTTTTCTAGTAGGTCAATCATCTGTGCTTCCTTATGGGTAGATGATTGATAGCTTTTTTCCTTTGTGTGAGCTGTACTTTCTCGTTTCTTTGCATGTCTCTCTTGTTGTTGAAAAGTAGACGTTTTAAATAATATAGCAACTCTAAATCATATGATCCTCCAATCCCACTCCTGGGCATATATCCAGAGAAAACTGTAATTCAAAAAGATCTATGCACACCAATGTTCATTGCAGCACTATGTACAATAGCCAAGACATAGAAGCAACCTAAGTGTCCATCAACAGATGGATGGATAAAGAAGATGTGGTATATCTATATAATGGAATATTACTCAGCCATAAAAGAGAATGAGATAATGCCCTTTGCAGCAACATGGATGGACCTAAAGATTATCATACTAAGTGAAGTAAACCAGACAGAAAGATAAATATCATATGATATCACTTATATGTGGAACCTAAAAAAAATGATACAAATAGATCCACAGACATAGAAAACAAACTTATGGTTACCAAAAGGGAAATGGGGGGATGGATAAATTAGGAGTTTGGGATAAAATATACATACTGCTATATAACCAAGAAGGACCTACTGTATAGGACAGGAAACTGTATGCAATATTTCATAATAGCCTATAAGTGAAAAGAATCTGAAAAAGAATAGATTTTATATATATCTATAAATTATATGTGTATATATGTATATGTGTATGTATTTATATGCATGTATAACTGAATCACTGTGCTGTACACCTGAAACTAACACAATAGTATAAATCAACTATACTTCAACTAAAAAAAACTATATGTGAGCTAAAAAAAAATAATTTGGCAGCTCTAGAAATCAGATTCTTCCTTCTCCCCTGGATTGGGTGTTGCTGATTTTGTTTATTGTTGTTTGTTTAGTAACTTTTGCTAAATTAACCCTGTGAAAGTCTTTGTTGTGTCTGGCCACTGATATCTGTATTTGGTTAGCTTAGTGGTCAGGTAATGACTGAACTAGAACCAGTAAATTTCCCAGTCTTTACTGAGAGGATCTGTGTGCATTTGGAGCACTCCTTCAACACTCAGCTTGGCAGTTGACAGCTCTGCCTTAGCCTTTATTTCCTGCCTGTTCAGAGCTTCAAGTTTAGCCAGAGGTGAGAGCTTAAGACCTTCTCAGGTCTTTCCTGAACATATTCACAGCCCTGGGCATGCATACAGCCCTGTGCTTGCATTTGGCCTTCTAGATTTCCAGGAATATGTTGGAGCTTTGAACATCTTATTCTCCGCTTTTTCCTCTTAAGCCCTTTGGTTATTGTTTTGTTTGCCCTAGCTGTTACCCACTGCCTGTAAAATTGTTTTTGACAAACACCCACCCAAGGGAGAATGTTTTATGTACTGAGTAAGCTCAGAGGTCAAATAGAAACAGTTTTGCAAGTGGAGGTCTTCTAGGGAACCACCATACAGGTCAAATAATGACAATTCTATAGGAATAAATCTTTGAAAGATTCTGCTCCAGTGTGCTCACTCTAGTAACTGCTAGGCTGTACTAAGAAGTGCAGCAGATAGTTATTTTTAAAGGCTATCGTGTAACTGAGAGCTGGAGATGAGACTAGGGCACTGATATTCAGCTGTTCTCTTGAATTAAGACTCCCCAGGTTTCTATAATCCTTTGGTTAGTTTCCAGAGTTATGAAAAAGTTGATTCAAACAGTTTTTGCCAGTGTTTTCATTGCTTTTATGGAAGAGAGAATTTTTGGAAGTCCTTACTCTTCCATTTTCAATTATGTCACCCTCAGGCAATTTTTAATTAAGTGGAATCAGATAATGGCATGAGTTGAAGGCTGGATGTATTTTCTTATTCCAGTACCATTCTGACTTATAATTAATGCCTTTTAACCCTTTGAGATTCTGGAGAATTTAGGCTTAGGAGCTGGCCTGCCTGGATTCAGATCCCAGCTCTGCTACTTATTAACTTTATGACCTGGGGCAAGTTACTTAACTTTTCGGTGCTTTAGTGTCTTCATCTGTAAAATGGAGATAATGATAACACCTACCAAAAGGGTTGTGACAGTTTTAAAAGTCAGTCTATGTAACGTACTTAGAACAATGTGTGGCCCATAGTAAGCACTCAAGAGATTACCTGTTTTTGAAGTTATAATGTTGAATAATTTTAGATAATGTGCCTCTGTTAGTTTTGATTGTATCTTTTATATATCAAGGATTTGTTAACTTCCAATGAATGTAAATTTGGAAAATATTGTGAAAGAATTATTATAAAATATGTTCTTTAATATTTCTATAGAAATATGAGTCCAAGAAAATGTGCATTTCTTACATGTGGTGTTATTCAGTAAGCATTAAAAAATGAATGGAAATCCCAGATAAAATATGATGAAGAAAGGTATCATTATATGTTTATTATTTATAATAATATCTGTTTATTATTTTTATTAGGTTAATAATAATGAAATGGTTGCATTACAACGAGAACCCGATAACCCTTATGATAAGAATGCAATTAAAGTAAACAACGTGAATGGAAATCAGGTCGGTCATATAAAGAAAGATCTTGCAGCTGCCTTGGCCTATATCATGGACAACAAATTGGCTCAAGTTGAAGGGTAATGTACTTTTGGAGTTCAGTTTTAATAATTGTGAGTTGTAGTGATCTTTGAATGTAAGGGTATATAAAGTTGCCCTGACAACTTTTGTCGCTATACCTTTAGTATGCATTCAATAAATGTTTTAATTCTTCTTTCATCTGCCTGCACTACCCTAGCCATCAAATAGCTGTTCCCTCACTTTCCTGGTAAATTATTACCATGGAGAAAAATAGACTTTGATTCAAATATTAGAAAGTCCACACCATCTTTTAAGAAAAAAGCCTTTTAAAAAAGCCTTTTAGAGCATTGATTTGAGAAGTTTGGAAGTGTTTGTTTAAATCAGGTTGTAACCTGATAGCCTGTGATCAGATGTACATGAGTTTGGTTTTGCCTACACAGTGTTTAATTTTTTTTTCAGTTATTTCTGATATTTGAATATCTGGACATTCTACATTTTATGCATATTAGTTTTTCCCTAATTATACAAAATTATTTATAAATATTTCTCTTGATAAATGGAAGATCTGGTAATGCAGGATATTCATTTCCACATGACATCATTTGATTGGAGATAAGTAGCAGCTGTTGCATTATCTAGGCATATACCTTCTTAGTTCTACCACCTGTTCCTTTTTTAAAACTCCCAGTCTCTTTGGTTACATTTTCTCTTTTATGCGTTTGTGTCTGTGACCTCAATTTTAGTATGGGTTGTTTAGGATATTAAAAGGTGAGTTTGGAAGATAAATATTTAGCAGTGTCTTCTTATTTGTTTACTTGTTTTCTCCTTTCTCAGTTCATCAGGTTTTTCAGATATTGAGAGTAAACTTTCAGTGAATCCTGGATCAGAAATAGTTCTTGGAAATCCTTCCCCATGCTCCCAGAATGGGTTGCTACACTCAGTGGTTCTGTTAGTGGAAACTCTGCCTTCTGAATTAAACTTGCTATTTTACCTATCTTATGATCTTGGTAATAGGCTGACTACGTATTTAAACACTTTTATCTCACCTGAGTTTCTTCTGGCATTCTGGTCCTAAAAACTGCCTTTTCTTCTCATTATTGTTGGTCCTAGTCCGTGTCCTTTTTCTTTCTAGTCTGCTCAATTAGTTCCTTTATTTTACTTGCATGCAGAATTTGAATGTGGCAGTTATTTAACAAGATTTTTAATGAGACTTAAGTGTAAAAAAATAACACTTCTAATTTCTCTTTTTTTTTCCTTCTTAATTATAATAGGGTAGTTCCTTTTGGTGCAAACAATGCTTTTACCATGCCTTTGCGTATGACTTTTTGGGGAAAAGAAGAAAATAGAAAAGCAGTTTTAGATCAGTTGAAGAAACATGGATTTAAATTGGGTCCTGCACCAAAAAGTAAGTTCAGAGTTTAACCTACTATTATTCTGATATTGTTAAGATGCTGGAATTGTAAAATATTTATTCTCTTAAGTAATACCTTGAATTTGGGTGGCTAAATTAATTAGTGCTGAAGGCTCCAAGTTCTTTTTTTTAGGAATCTTTTTAAGGAAATCCTTGAATTTTTTTTCTCTTTATTTTGAAATAACTATAGATTCATAGGAGGTTGCACACATACACAGAAAAATGTACAAGGAGGTCCCTCCCCTAACTTCCCCCAGTGATAATATCTGGAAATCCCTGATTTTAAACATTCTCTTTAATAAGTTACAGACAAAAAGAATCTCCCAATAGAGAATGAAAAAGTATTATTTGTTTTTCAAAAGTTTGTTTAAATAATGTGGAAATCTTTTAATGTATTTTTTGAATAACCTAGCAGATTTAGTTTAAAATTTTTTTTTTTTTTTTTTTTTTTTGCGGTACACAGGCCTCTCACTGTTGTGGCCTCTCCCGTCGCGGAGCACAGGCTCCGGACACGCAGGCTCAGCGGCCATGGCTCACGGGCCCAGCCGCTCTGCAGCATGTGGGATCTTCCCAGACCGGGGCATGAACCCATGTCCCCTGCATCAGCAGGTGGACTCTCAACCACTGCGCCACCAGGGAAGCCCTAGTTTAAAAATTTTTAAAACACATATTAAGGGAATTTTTAATTCAGCTTATTAGACAGCTTTAAAAGCTATTTACTAAAAGATAATTTATTTCATTTGGTGATTTTATTCTTTTCATTTTGTAAATTATAGCTTTAGGATTCAGTTTGGAAAGTGGTTGGGGCTCTGGAAGAGCGGGACCAAGCTATAGTATGCCAGTTCATGCTGCAGTACAGATGACAACTGAACAGGTGCACTTCTCTTTTATTTCGTAACTAAAAGTGAATAGTGAATTTTATTTTTTATTTTTTATTTTTTTTGTGGTACGTGGGCCTCTCACTGTTGTGGCCTCTCCCGTTGTGGAGCACAGGCTCCGGACGCGCAGGCTCAGCGGCCATGGCTCACGGGCCCAGCCGCTCTGCGGCATGTGGGATCTTCCCGGACCGGGGCACGAACCCGTGTCCCCTGCATCGGCAGGTGGACTCTCAACCACTGCGCCACCAGGGAAGCCCTGAATAGTGAATTTTAAATGCCGAAGGTTGATGTTTAAAAATATAAGATAAATATGCATCTGCTAGTATTAGTGATCTTTATATTGTTATGAAACAGAATAAATAAAATAAATTGTAAATATTTAGAAAGAAAGCAGTGATAAGGAATATATCCACATACATGCATTCATATATACGTTGAAACACACACATTGCTGTATACACCTGTGATGTTTTACTCTGTTTTGATGTTTTTGTATTATTTGAAATTTTTAAAATAGCCATAATTTATAAAAAGTTGAAGCTTGAAACTTACTCCTTTCAGGAAGGTTGCAAATGCAGTGCTAAAAAAACTAGTTCTGAATCTCTGGCCTTAGTCTATTTCTTACTTTGTCTGCTTTGTGATCCAGGATACTGTTATGCTGGGTTAGTTTGGGGAAAAAAGGGTATAAAGTAAATTAATGCAGATCAATCTACCAATTACATCAAAATTTTTTTTGTCTCTACTCATCAGTGTTAGCCTTTTTATATTCTACTTGTAGTTACTGTATTTTCCCTGCTCATTGTTGGAAGGGCTTGAGCCTGTGTCTGTCATTCTTTTTTTTTTTTAATTAATTTATTTTATTTTGGGCTGCGTTGGGTCTTCGTTGTTGCGTGCAGGCTTGCTCTAGTTGAGGCAAGCGGGGGCTACTCTTCGATGCGGTGCTCAAGCTTCTCATTGCAGTGGCTTCCCTTTGTTGTGGAGCATGGGCTCCAGGCACGCGGGCTCAGTAGTTGTGGTTCGTGGGCTCTAGAGCAGTCTCAGTATCTGTGGTGCAAAGGCCCAGCTGCTCCGTGGCGTGTGGTATCCTCCCGGACCAGGGCTTGAACCCATGTCCCCTGCATTGGCAGGCAGATTTTTTTTTTTTTAAGTTAGAATTTATTTAATTAATTTATTTTTAATGTATTTTTTTCATCTTTATTGGAGTATAATTGCTTTACAATGGTGTGTTTGTTTCTGCTTTATAACAAAGTGAATCAGTTATACATATACATATGTTCCCATATCTCTTCCCTCTTGCGTCTCCCTCCCTCCCACCCTCCCTATCCTACCCCTCTAGGTGGTCACAAAGCACCGAGCTGATCTCCCTGTGCTATGTGGCTGCTTCCCACTAGCTATCTATTTTACGTTTGGTAGTGTATATATGTCCCTGCCACTCTCTCACTTTGTCACAGCTTACCCTTCCCCCTCCCCATATCCTCAAGTCCATTCTCTAGTAGGTCTGTGTCTTTATTCCTGTCTTACCCCTAGGTTCTTAGTGACATTTTTTTTTCTTAAATTCCATATATATGTGTTAGCATATGGTATTTGTCTTTCTCTTTCTGACTTACTTCACTCTAGGTCCATCCACCTCATTACAAATAGCTCAATTTCATTTCTTTTTATGGCTGAGTAATATTCCATTGTATATATGTGCCACATCTTCTTTATCCATTCATCTGATGATGGATACTCAGGTTGTTTCCATCTGGCAGGCAAATTCTTTTTTTTTTTTTTTTGCGATACGCGGGCCTCTCACCATTTTGACCTCTCCCGTTGCGGAGCATAGGCTCCGTATGCACAGGCTCAGCGGCCATGGCTCATGGGCCCAGCCGCTCCGCGGCATGTGGGATCCTCCTGGACCAGGGCACTAACCCGCATCCCCTGCATTGGCAGGCGGACTCTCAACCACTGCGCCACCAGGGAAGCCCTGGCAGGCAGATTCTTAACAACTGCGCCATCAGGGAAGCTCTTGAGCTTGTGTCTGGTGCGTAAACCCCAGATTACCTCTCCTCACTTTTTAGATTTGGCCTGATTTCTTCTGGGCTGTTGCTATGTATTTATTTGCTAATTTACAAAAGTAATTATAACATATATATGTTACTGTACGATTAGACTAGATCAATTTAAAGAACCAACTAATGATTAGCATAAGATTGAAATTATCCTAATGTTTTGTAGCACATAGCAAATTTCGGATTGCAGTAATAATCAATGAAATGTCATTTACTCGAAAAAGTCAAATATACTTGGTAGGATCTGCCAAAATGGTTTGAATACAGCTAATAGAATCACAGAATTTCAATGGCAGAAGGAACCTTAGAGACACTCTAAATCTAGTTCATCCCATTTGTTTTGTGGTAATAAGATACAGGGCCATATAGGGTAAGTGTCTTGCCCAAAGTTATATAAAGGTTTTTTTGTGACAGAGCTGTGACTGAAACCCAGGACTTAAAACTCTATCCTGTATTCTTTCGACTGTAACAGTTACCTAAAGGATCTATTTATTCTGCCATTATTGAGCAGTGTAGTATCTCAAAGAATTAATTTATTTTATGTACCTTTTGGTATTTGACTCTTTTAGTTAATTAAATGACTTGAAATCTCTGAATTAAGTGCAATTATTTTAATTGGTTTGTTTCATAATGTTTATTGTTGCTGTTTGTTGTAGCTTAAGACAGAGTTTGACAAATTGTTTGAAGATTTAAAGGAAGATGATAAAACTCAGGAAATGGAACCATCTGAGGTACTGAGCCAGTATTTTCTATTTAAAACTATTTGGAATTTTAAAATACGGTATTAATCTATACATTTTTCATCACAAGATCAACTTTTCCAGATTCTGCATGCGGTAAAAGAAAGGGCTTATTGTATTTCTATTTATGACATTTCTTTTATTTATAGGCTATTGAAACACCATTGCTTCCACATCAAAAACAAGCTCTAGCTTGGATGGTTTCACGGGAAAACAGTAAAGAACTTCCACCATTCTGGGAACAGCGAAGTGACTTATACTATAACACAATAACAAACTTTTCTGAAAAGGACCGACCAGAAAATGTCCATGGAGGAATTTTAGCTGACGATATGGGTTTGGTAATTATATTTTTCCTTGAGTTAATAACGTTTTATTTTGTAACTAAGATTTTATATGAAGTAATTTTGAAGTAGATAGAGATGGGAATATGTTGGTGCCAGTTGGGACTAGATATCACTGTGAGTGTAGAACATAATTTTTCCTGTGGTTTTCACTTAAAATAAAGCTGAGCTTTTTTTTTTTCCCTTTGGCTTGTTTGCCTAAGGTACAATTAAAATAATTGGCAGTAATGATATAAACATGTGTTTTTCAATTTTCTTTTGAAATTCAGGGTAGCTTATCTTTCATGGGTTTTCTTAAAAGATATGATTCCTTACACCAGCAGTTTTTATACTTATTGGTCTTAGCAACTCTTTATGTTCTTAAAAATTATTGAGGATCCCAAAGAGTGTTTGTCTTTGTGGGTTATCTCTATTACTATATCTACTAATATTTATGGTACTAGGTATTAAAATTTTTTATTATTTTTAACAGGTAAAAAACTCATTATGTGTTAACAGAAATAGCATATTTTTCAATGAAACATACTCCAAGACAAAAGCAATTTTGATGAGAAGACTGGCACTGTTTTACATTTTTGCAAGTCTCTTTAATGTCTGGCCTAATAATTGACAGCTGAATTCTCATATCTGTTTTTTCATTCATTCTGTGTGATACGTTGTTTTTGTTGAAGAATACAAAGAAAATTAGTCCTCATGCAGATATGTATTTGAAAGGGAGTATTTTAAAAGCCTTTTTAAGATAACTAGATTTTCTTTGCTACAAGAAAATTAAGCAAATATTAGTTTATTAAAGGTTAATAATTATAATGTGGAACTTTTTTTTTTTGGCTGCACCATGTGGGATCTTAGCTCCCTGACTGGGGATCAAACCAGTGCTCCCTGCATTGGGAACACAGAGTCGTAACCCCTGGACTGCCAGGAAAGTTCCTATAATGTGGAACTTAAAAAATCATATCAATGGGGCTTCCCTGGTGGCGCAGTGGTTGAGAGTCCGCCTGCCGATGCAGGGGACACGGGTTCGTGCCCCTATCCCGGAAGATCCCACATGCCGCGCAGCGGCTGGGCCCGCGAGCCATGGCCGCGGAGCCTGTGTGTCCGGAGCCTGTGCTCCGCAACGGGAGAGGCCACAGCAGTGAGAGGCCCGCGTACAGCAAAAAAAAAAAAAAATTAAAAAAAAAAAAAAAATCATATCAATGAACTTCTTATACTTTGTTCCATTAAAATCCATTGGTGTAGCTTGCACGTTGAATGGATATTTTACCCATGCATGATTTTGTAACATTAGGTATTGCTCATTTGGAATATATTGGTTCACTGAGTTACACAGATCTGCCAAATGTTGATGCATTTCATTATACAATGTAAAAAAATTTACATTCATTGATACTACTGCTGATCTTATTAGAAAGGCATTTACATTTGGGAAGCTTTTCTACTCATAGCATTGGATACAAGTTTTCTAACGTAATTTTTGCTTGAAAGCTCAAATTTTATCATTAACAACAAACACTGTCAGTTGTTTCCTTTGGAGTTGATACGCTCATTTTATTAATTTTTTTCAAGAAAATGTCTGCCACTCAGTCATGAATAACTAGTTATCAGTCATTCTTTCAAGTTAAAATGGTGGTACTTGAAAGTGATGATGCATGGTAGCTAGTTCAGCTTGTAATTCAGTCTCACAAGTGATTTTTCTCTAGATAACCTTCATATTTTGGTATTCAAAAGAAGTATTTTGTGTACTTCCCATCTTGTTACACAGAATATTTAAAACGTGTGTACTTAAGAGGTGAGATTTGGTAAAATGAATGTGTACTGCTTTATCAAGAACATTCTTTTTGTGGGCTTCTTAGTTGCAGCATGTGGGTTCCTTAGTTGTGGCAGGCAGGCTCCTTAGTTGCAGCAGGTGGGCTCCTTAGTTGCGGCAGGCAGGCTCCTTGATTGTGGCATGCGAACTCTTAGTTGCGGCACGCATGTGCGATCTAGTTCCCTGACCAGGAATTGAAACCAGCCCCTAGCATTGGGAGTGCGGAGTCTTATCCACTGCGCCACCAGGGAAGTCCCTCAAGAACATTCTTAAAGAGCATTCTTAAAGTGAAACTGTTTCTTTGGTTTGTCTTTTTTTTTTTTTTTTTAACTGTATGTGGTAGTTAAAAATACAGTGATCACTAGTATAATGTAGGGCCAACTGCTTTGTGTCATGCTAAGGCAGCAGCAGTGTCACCCACCATTGCTTTCTGTGGAATTACTACAGATATCAACACAAGTAAGGTCTTAGCAGAATTATTAAAACAGTTTTGACTACACATACTCCTGAAAGGGTCCTGGGGAGCTCCTAGGACCTGTGGACCACACTTTGAAAACTGCTGCTTTACAATGCTTTCAACTTGAAAGAGGTTTATTTCTATGTTGCTAATTATAAATTCAGCTATGGAAAAATAATGAAAATTTTCATGATTCTGTTTTTAAAAAAATGCACAAGAAATATCTTGTCCTGTATGCTTTATTGGTAAGGTATATAGTCTTTAAGTCTTGGAAATATCTTTAAATGAAATTTAATAAAGTAATTATCTTATGTCCATACTGGGATTACTAATCATTTTAAGTTAGCTCTGAATTACATGGCAAGCAAGTAGTTGTAGTTTTGTGATAAAGTTATTAGTTCAGGGTTAAATGTGACATTTAAATGGCAGTCATTCAATAAAGTGACATTTCCCTAAAAACATATGTTTATGGAAAACTTACACACTTGTACTGCTAGCTGCTCCAGCTTAATTCATAGTAGTCAAAAACTGGAAACAATCTAAATGTCCACCAACAGGTGAATGCACAAATAAGTGTGCCATGTATGCATATATGATGGAATATTACTCAGCAATAAAAAACAATGAATTGCTAATAAGCATTTCTCTATATTACTCCATTCTTCTGAAGGAACAACTTATACCAGCTCAGGTCACCACATGCTCTGAATCAGGACTGGGCCTAAAATTGTATTGAGCAGAAGAAACTAACAAAGAAGAGTACATTGAGTAATTCCATTTATATCAAGTTCAAAGGCAGGCAAAATTAATATATAGTGATAGAGACAAATCAGCCGTTGTCTGGTACAGAGGTGGGGAGATGGACTGCAGAGGAATACAGGGCAACTTCTAGGTGATAAAATTTTTCTGTATCTTAATTGTGTGGTGGTTACACCAGTGTATACAGTTGTCAAACCTATCAAACCATACACTTAAGTCTGTGAACTTTGTTGTATGAAAATTATACCTCAATTTAAAAAGGATTAAAAAAATAAAATGACATTTCTCAAAGATGCTTAACGGTATTTTACACAGTAAATTATTTAATAACTCCTAGTAATATGGCATGGTAAAGCATTTACTAACTTAATGAATGAAATAACTTCATAATATGTATATTATTTAGTATAATAATTAGCATACTTCTGTGGCCCTGAATCTGTTTGATATTTTCTTACTTGATTTAAAAATTAGTTTCGGAATGTTGTCTGGTCAACTGGGTTTCAGAATCTGACCATTTTTCTTTGTAAAACATTTTAAAGGGCAAAACTCTGACAGCCATTGCAGTGATTCTTACCAACTTCCATGATGGCAAATCTCTTCCTATTGAAAGAATTAAGAAGAATCAGCTGAAGAAGGTGAAGTATTACTGTGTTTTTTCGAAAGTCTCTGGTTTATTGTAAAACCTTTTAATTTTGTCATTAAAAAAATTACTGCCAAAAAATTGATAATATCCAGTTTTTAGAGATATGATGAATGCCCTTTCTCGTGTGTTGCTGATAAGAGTGAAAGTTAATCCTACATTCTTGAAGGCAATTTGGTAATGTGGATCAAAAGCCTTAAAAGTGTTTATAATCTTTGATTCAGCAATGCCATTTCAAAGAAACTATCTAAAGAAGTTATCAGAAATGCATTTTTTTCCAAAGAGAAAAATACAAGTTTATTTCCCCAGCATTATTTTAAAGGCAGAAAAGAAATACCTGTCAATAAGTGAACAGTTAAATTATGATACAACCATAAAATTTAATATTATGCAACTATAAAGTCCTATTTTTGAAGAATACTTTCATGATCTTTTTTAGTTAAAAGGCCAGATACACCTCTGTATGTAGAATTAGAGTCTTCATTTTGTAAATACATATTTATATACGTCTAAGTGTAGTCACACATACTGTATGTGTCAAAATGTTAATAGTGATAATTATGTCCTAGTGATGAGAGACTGGGTGACTATTCTTGATGCTTAATTTGTGTATATTTTTATATATAGCATATATACACATAATACATGTATATTCAGTTTCTAAGAATTAATAATTAGTTTTGTAGGGAAAATAAATGTTATAAGAATGAAATGGTTGTTCTTCATTCTCAGCTGAAAATCCAAAGAACTTAAAGTAAGAAGTAACTAGGTGCAAGGTGTATGCAAAATATCTCTTTTTTGGACTTTACTGTTCTTATTTTTTACTTTTCAAAGATGCTGCATATCACTTTCCTACAACTGTTTATTAAGATTCTATTTTATTAATTTCTGCGCTTAGTTGCATTTCCTTCTTTGTACTTTTAGTGGGAGTTTAACTCTTGTTAATGTCTAAGTTTCAGTTCCCTACCCTGAATAGTCCAGTGCTTTCCACGTCTGTCCTTTTCTTTCTACATTTAGTTATTAAAATTGAAGAATAGTAACTAAGACTGCTTACAGCTTCATTGTCAATTACCAATTAAAAAATTATTATCAATAAGGCTTTCCCTTTTTCTCCAAGATCAGCCATGCATTTAACATGTTATGTAGTAGGAAGGTTTTAGGATATTTAGTTTGCTATATTAGTTGAAATTGAGGCTGAAAATGTTATTTCCAGCTAAGCATTTATTGCAACAGAAATTTCATTATTTCAGATAGATTTGGATATTCCAAGTTTACAGAGTGAAATGTTATTAAATTTCATGAGATTGGAGCATAGTATGATTTGATAGGTTGGACTTTATATCTTTGAACTCTGTGAAGAAAAGGTTTACTAAGAGTCATTTAATATGAAATGAATAATCTAAAGGACATGCTTTATTTGTAGATAAACTTTTGAATTATTGTTTGCATACTATTTAATATAATATAAATGATTGTACTGAATATTGAAGACTGGGTAGAATGATGAAAGGCATTTTTTTTTTAAAGTGAGAAACCTTTTTTTTTTTTTTTTTAAATAAATTTATTTATTTATTTATTTGTTTTTGGCTGCATTGGATCTTCATTGCTGTGTGTGGGCTTTCTTTAGTTGTGCCGAGCAGGGGCTTACTCTTCGTTGCAGTGTACGGGCTTCTGATTGCAGTGGCTTCTCTTGTTGCAGAGCACGGGTTCTAGGCGCGCGGGTTTCAGTAGTTGTGGCTCGCGGGCTGTAGAGCGCAGGCTCAGTAGTTGTGGTGCACGGGATTAATTGCTCCACAGCATGTGGGATCTTCCCGGACCAGGGCTCGAACCTGTGTCCCCTGCATTGGCAGGCAGATTCTTAACCACTGAACCACCAGGGAAGCCATGAAAGGCATTTTTAACATCAGTTTCTTGACGCTGATGCTTTAAAAAGTTAATTATCTAAATAACTTCTAGTTACATACCTCTAAAAATGGTACATCTTGGATTTTTAATTTATTTAGACTCATACCATTGGAAGGGGATGGATTTTCTTTTCAAGAACATTTTAAGTAAAACATAAACTCTAATGAGATTTTGTAAGATGTTTAAATTTCTATTTTTTAAAAAACTAAAATAAAATATCCTTTATTGGCCCTAATTCCTGGCAAAAATTTCATTGTACTCCTGCTAAGGAGTCCCGAACACCACTCTGAGGTTTTGATTCAAAATATGACGTACCTTTCACAATGTGACCTACCTTTCTTTTTTATTTTTTTATTATTATTTTTTATAAATGTATTTATTTATTAATTTTTGGCTGCTTTGGGTTTTTGTTGCTGCGCGCGGGCTTTCTCTAGTTGCGGCGAGCGGGGGCTACTCTTCCTTGCGGCGTGTGGGCTTCTCATCATGGTGGCTTCTCTTGTTGTGGGGCACGGGCTCTAGGCGTGCAGGCTTCAGTAGCTGTGGCGCATGGGCTTAGTTGCTCCCCGGCATGTAGGATCTTCCTGGACCAGGGCTCGAACCCATGTCCCCTCGATTGGCAGGCAGATCCTTAACCACTGGGCCATCAGGGAAGCCCCTACCTTTCTTTTTACACTGGAAGAATTAATTTAATTAAACCCAATTTTATTTGTCATTCCTACCTACAGAATCAAGTTTAGAATTAAAAGTAAGATTGGAGGAACCCTGCCCTACTAGACTCAGTTGAAAATATTTCACAGAGACGTATAAAATTTTACTTTTATAGAAGTTCTTGTGCTCATGTACACATAGTTGCACTTTGAAACAAAGGAGAACATATGAAGGGAAAAGGACACAGTCAGAGTTGGCAGGGAAAATCCCTGGTAGAGTAAGGGAGGAGGCATTCTGAAACCTGACTATTTCATCTACCCATTTTGGGAATTCCAGAAAAAAAGGATGTCAATGGCAGCATCATTAAAGATCTATTAGGGACTCTTGGTTTGAAAGTTTGTAGTCTTAGAATTCCTTTTAATTCTAAAGTAAATCCCATTTTGTGAATGTTTCTCACAGTAACTAATATGCCATTTATAATTGAGGTTTGCTTTTTGTATTCCTTTTGAAAAGGTTAAGACAGACTAGCTTTCTTTTTTGAGGTACCTGTGAAAAAACTTTTCATCAATTTGTACAGTTTTCTTCTTAATGCACCTCCTTCCACTGCTCCAGAATAGGGTAGCAATTTAAGTAGTCTTTATTATGTAAAGTAAAGCAATACAAAATAGGATGCATTTTTAAGTTTACTTAAAACTGACAGCAGTACTATGTAAGAAATATGCCTTTTCATCCAGGAATGTAATGTTTACGATGAATCTGTGAAACTTGGAGGGAACAATACCAGTGAAAAGGCAGATGGACTAATCAAAGGTAAACCTTAATTTTGAACATGACCCCATGTTTGATTTAGATTTTTCCAATTTAATGATGTAATTCCAGCTTTGGCTTAGTACTATACAAAAATTTCAGATCTCTTTTTCTAAAGAATCTCATGAGGACTGGTAGGAAAAATTTCATCAAGGAAGCAATGCGATGATGGAATTGGCTTGGTAGCACATTAGAGGAGGAAAAGCATTTTTGGTTGAGGAAAAAAAAACCATGAAAGGGCGGTTAAAAGCAAGACAAAACACAGAGTATATTGCTCTGGGACCTCAGAGTAGTTTCTGGTATTTATAATGTAAATGAATAACAGCAGAATATGCATGAATATGCATGAATAAACAGCAGATAAAAATAGAAAGATAGGTTAGAGCCAAATTAGGCAGAGGAGAAATGAGAAGGGATCTATGGATTTAACAGTTACATGGCTGGATTTAGCAGTCAGTGACTTTCATAAAATTAATTTCTTAAGATTGCTTAGAACAGAGCAAGACTGAAAATATTTTAAAATAAGACTAGTAGATGAAGAATTGTTAATAACAACTGTGTGCTGTTATGAATTTTGCTGTGTTTCAGATAGGAGAAAAATAGTTGGAGAGAGAGGCAGAATTGAGGGCTTTTGGGGGGCATGGTTTAAGAAGGAAATCCATGGATAGGAAAAGATTTTGTATACAATGGAGAGAATAATTTGGTGGCCTGTGGGAGGAAATGAGATCAAGAAAATAGATACATGAGTTAGCATTAGAAGGAAAGGAAGTAAGGTTGAGGAAAAATATAGATAATTGAGGGAATAAAAAGGTAGGAAAATTGATAATTTATAGAAGATGACATCTGATTTTCTTTGTAAAGTGAAGTAGGTCATCTGGGAGTGAAAGGAGTTTAAAATCTAGGTAGAGGATCCAGTGTAGTACAGATCATCCAGGTGAGTGGGTAGGGAGAATGTGTGATAGGTAAAAGAGTTGCCAAGTGATACAAGGTGACCCTAACCCTAATACCACCTGTTTATTGTTCATTTTTTTTTTCCAGCAGCTCTTAGCTGCCTTGGTATAGCAGGAAATTCAGCCAGTGTAGGGATTGGCTAGATGACTACAGGGGAAAGACTGGGCACAAAAAAATTGAAGGTACTTTTCAGTGAGAAAATACTAGATTAGGAAACTGTAGAGAGTACAGCTGACTGATTGAAAGAATAGGAATGAAAATATTAAGAAAGTTGAGCTATTGAGTTGGAAAACCAAGGTTTTAAGAAGGATACTGCTAGTCTAAGACAATTTACTAATACTCTGTATATTTGTCCTTTTTTTTTGAAATGGAAGGATCTAGATGTAGTGGAGAACCCAGTATTTCAGATGTCAAGGGAAAGAATAAATATCCCAAGTCAGAATTCTCTAGCTCCCGCCCCAAAAGGTAAACTCTGTTATCGTTTAATTTTATGTAATATGTTTAAACTCTTTCTCCATTTTCTTACATATGGGAGAGAGCTATGACCATTATCTCAGTTGCAAAGTTCTTTCAAATACATTCTTTAATTTGAAACTGCTAAAGTCACTGTGACTTAGGCAGGTAGACCGTTCTCATTTTGTAAGTGAAAATATATATATATAAAAGAGGTGAATTGGTAATTTTTAATAATCACTTGTCTTTCTACTATTTTCCTATTTCTTTCACATAGGAACTGAGATCTAGCTCTTGGGTTTTCTGTTTTTGTTAAGACTTTAGAAGAATTTTCTTTATGAATTTGAGGAGTTGAGAACTGATGTATATGTGTCGGGTGGTTTGACGAAAACATTCTTTGCTCATCTGAGTTCTTTTTCACTTTGCCTTTAGTGGAAATAAGACATGATAAAGTTATTCATGGAGAGTATTATATTAATGTAGGCTGGAGGGAGAATTTGAATAAAACTTAATGCCCCTCTGCTCTCCATTTGAATCTGTTAACTTTATAAATTTTATTTACTCTCTGAGGTAGATCTAAATACTTGGCTTTTGTGTTTTATTGTCCACCATCAATATCTGCAGGCATGACCTCAAATCTCAGTCCCTCTTAGCTATTCCACCAATAGAGATTTCAAAACTGGGGCTTTGTTAATTGTTCTCTGTCTTTAGTACCTGTCTGAACTGAGCACAAAACCAGGACTCATCAGTTTCCCTCTCATCTAGATATCAAATCTTATAACTCTGAACTGACCATGAGTGTTGGTAACAGGGCACTGTTAGGTAGCCCAGATCAGATTAAAGGGTGTGGAATTAATGATGACATGGGAAAAACAACCACCAACACACATACTATAACTAATACAAATATATTTACTGTGCAACAGGCACTATTTTAGAGGCTTTGCATGTGGTAACACATTTTATCCTACAAAGTGGATTGTATCTTTATTCCTGTTTTCCAAGTGAGGAAACTGAAGCTTAGAAGAAGAATATTAGGTGACTTGCCTAAAGTCACATAGCAAATAAATGGTGGAATGGACATTTGAATCTAAGCAGTCTCTCTCCAGAGTCCATTGTTCTTAGGCACTTAACCACCATATTGTACTGTTTCTACACAGAATTTATAAAAATTTTCATTGTGAAAGAATTATATTTTTGCCTCTTAGCTGCCTATGTCATTATATGGGAGGGTTATCTTTGATAATCAGAATCACTTCTTTTTTGTTCTAGTTTTAATATAAGTGTTTGAATTGAATTACCAAATACTGAACAAAGTGTTGGAGGGATTACTATCTTAGAATGGTTTACTTTCTCAAATTTATTTTAATAATAGTGATACCGCATTTTGTATAGTGAATGCTTCTGGCTACGAAAGCAAAATGCTTTCAGCAAATTTGACTTTCATTTGTCAAATAAAAATTTTTTACCCTTGATATTTTTTCAAAAAATAAACCGGGGCAAGACAAAAAACATTTGTATTACATTTGTTAAACGTAAGTTTTTATATCCCATTTTGTTTTGGATTGATAAAAAATTTGTGTATACTTAATTTAGGAGAAAAACTGCGGTACAGTACACTGAAAGCAGCGATTCAGAGGAAATTGAAACAAATGAATTGCCACAGAAAATGAAAGGTAATAGGAAATTAGTTTGATTTGATAATGTGTCCTATGTTTTAATTTCCTAGTGTGACCAATGTTATATTTGGTTTTGCTTTTAGGCAAACTGAAAAATACACAGTCAGAGACTAAAATCAGAGAAAAAGGTATGTATATCTCAATATCCCCTTTTTAAAAATATTTATGTATTTATTTGGTTGTGCTGGGTCTTAGTTGTGGCAGGATGGCTCCTTAGTTGCGGCATGCGTGTGGGATGTAGTTTCTTAAGCAGGGATGGAACCCGGGCCCCCTGCATTGGGAGCATGGAGTCTTAACCACTGCGCCACCAGGGAAGTCCCTTTCTCAGTATCCGTGATCTACACTTAAAGGTTATTAAAGTAAAACCTCACTGATTTGTATCTGTCTGGCTTGGAATTCTTTAGTAATAGGTTGTAAACTTGACTGCTTTTTACATTTGAACTATTTATGCTTATCAAAGGTGTTAAATGAATGAAGCAAATTGAAAGAACAGTTTCAAATTAAAATTTAAGAGAATATATTTAAACCAGCTTTAGACAAAACAAAGTACTCTCTACTAATCAAATGACTTCAATAAAACCTTTTTTGTATATGTATAAGTTGTAGTTACAAACGTAGGCCGAGACTGGCTTGTCAATATAGTACTACTATTACTGTTACTTAGCATTATACAGATTTACAAATATTCAGTGAGTATCTTTACTTTTTCCTTTATCTTTAAAACATACAGTTTACTTTGTTTTTCTCTTAATCTGATCGTGTTGTATTCCTGATAAGTTAAGAAATTGTACTGCATTTGGAAAATAACTCATCATCATTGACTGATCTGAAAATTTGGCAGCATCTTCATTAAAAGTTACACACCTGTTTCGTTGAAAACATTCTCCTTCCACCTGGGAGCTGAATCACTTTGCATGTGGCTGCTTCTACTTTCCCATCTTTCCTCAAGAGAAGCAACAGTGAATCATGAATGGCTACATTTCTTCTCTGAGCTGGAAAGATAGTGTCAAGAGAGGCAATTTGGGTTACTAGAAATTATTTTTATTTAATAATATAAGCTCTTAAGAAAGTGTGGAAGTGGTATTATATTTCCTATCCTTAGAAAGTACCTGTACTTGAGTACAGGAGAGAATTAGTTTTCAGATATCTGAATGATTCTGTGGTTTTCACTTCAGCAGGATCATCTAAGGTTAAAGAAGATGCAGAGTTTGCGTGTGCACTTACTTCATCTACCCCTGCAACCAAAAAGAAAATGTTGAAAAAGAGTAAGTAAATCCGCCGGGTTTTTACCTTTTGTTTGGTTTGTTTTTTCTGTTTTTCA
The DNA here is from genome assembly GCF_964165515.1 of Mesoplodon bidens. NCBI lineage: Eukaryota > Metazoa > Chordata > Mammalia > Artiodactyla > Ziphiidae > Mesoplodon > Mesoplodon bidens. Next base: position 131,550,763 of record NC_138161.1, read on the forward strand.
AAGAAAAAAAATTTAAATGACGAAAGTTATGAAACCATATTACAAGACGTTAAGAAAGTAGAGAAAAGAAAAAAGACAATCGCATTTTCAAAAGTGCACTTTGATATATTTTCCTATTCTGTTTGTTTTAGTTAGGTCAAAAAATAGGATGGGAATAGGTCCCTTACTCATCAGAGTAGCATAGATATTTTTTTCTAATAGAGGCACAGAGCAATTTATGGCTGCTTTAAAACTTAATTTAATTTGGATTAGTTAGAATTATAAAGATTTAATTTTTGGTATGAGAAGAATATGTTTTTCAATTAAAAATGTAAGTGATCTTTATTATTACTTCATATTTTGTAATTCATAGGGAAATGACACTGCTTAAGAGTCTGAATATTTGAAATAGAAAGAGATTGAACTGTGGTTAAGCTGATCTGGGACAAGATATTATATCGCTGCACCTTAGTATCCTCTGTTTTACGTGTTGGAGATAACAGCAGACAAAAGTCTGTTTTCACAGAGCCTATGTCTAATGATGGGGGGAATATAAAATAAACAAGTAAACACATAATTAAAAAAAATTTTTAATTGAAGTATAGTTGCTGTATAATATTACCTGTTACAGGTATACAGTATAGTGATTCACAATTTTTAAAGGTAATACTCCACTTACAGTTATTATAAAATATTGGCTATATTCCTCATGTTGTACAGTGTATCGTTGTAGCTTATCTTATACCTAATAGTTTGTACCTCTTACTCCCCTACTCCTACACTGCCCCTTCCCTATTCCTTCTCCCCACTGGTAACCACTAGTTCTCTACATCTGTGAGTTTGCTTCTTGTTTTTTATATTCACTAGTTTGTTGTATTTTTTAGATTCCACATATAAGTGATATCATATACAGTACTTGTCTTCTCTGTCTGACTTATTTCACTTAGCCTAATGCCTTCCAAGTCCATTCATGATGCTGCAAATGGCAAAATTTTGTTCTTTTCTTTTTTGTGTGTGTGAAAACAGTTGTTTTATTTATTAAAAAAATTTTTTTTTGGCCACACCACGTGGCTTGTGGGATCATAGTTCCCCAGTCAGGGATTGAAGCTGGGCCACAGCAGTGAAAGCGCTAAGTCCTAACCACTGGACCGCCAGGGAATTCCCAAAATTTCATTCTTTTTAACAGATAATATTCCATTGTATGTATATGCTACATCTTCTTTATCCATTTCATCTGCTGATGGACACTTAGGTTGCTTCCATATCTTGGCAATTGTAAATAATGCTGCTGTGAACATTGGGGCTGCATGTATTTCTTAGAACTAGTGTTTTTATCTTTTCTGGATGTATACCCAAGAGTGGAATTGCTGGGTCATATGGTAGTTCTATTTTTAGTTTTTTGAGAAACTTCCATACTGTTTTCCACAGTGGCTGTACCAATTTACATTCTCACCAACAGTATATGAGGGTTCCCTTTTCTCTACATCCTCACCAACATTTGTTATTTGTGTTCTTTTTGATGATAGCCAGTCTGACAAATGTGAGGTGATATCTCATAGTTTTGATTTGCATTTCCCTGATGATTAGTGATGCTGAGCATGTTTTCATGTGCCTGTGGCCATCTACATTTCCTTTTTGGAAAAATGTCTATTCAGGTCTTCTGCCCTTTTTTTTTTTTTTTTTTTTTTTTTTTTTGCGGTACGCGGGCCTCTCACTGTTGTGGCCTCTCCCGTTGCAGAGCACAGGCTCTGGACGTGCAGGCTCAGCGGCCATGGCTTACGGGCCCAGCCGCTCTGCAGCATGTGGGATCTTCCTAGGCCAGGGCACGAACCCGTGTCCCCTGCATTGGCAGGTGGACTCTCAACCACTGCGCCACCAGGGAAGCCCTTCTGCCCATTTTTTAATCGAGTTGTTTGTGTTTTTGATATTGAGTTGTATGAGCTGTTTATGTATGTTGGATATTAGTCCATTTTCAGTCATATCATTTGCAAGTATATTCTCCCATTTAGTAGGTTGTCTTTTCGTTTTGTTGATGGTTTCCTTTGCTGTGCAAAAGCTTTTAAGTTTAATTAGGTCCCATTTGTTTATTTTTGCTTTTATTTCCTTTACTTTAGGAGATGGATCCAAAAAACACTGCTGTGATTTATGTCAAAGAGTGTTATGCCTGTTTTCCTCTAGGAGTTTCATAGTATCTGGTCTTACATTTAAGGCTTCAGTGTATTTTGAGTTTATTTTTGTATTTGGTGTTAGAGAATGTTTTACTTTTTCATTCTTGAACATGTAGCTGTCCAGTTTTCCCAGCACCGCTTATTGAAGAGACTGTCTTTTCTCCACTGTATATTCTTGCCTTTTTTTTTTTTTTTTTTTTTCTTTTTGCGGTATGCGGGCCTCTCACTGTTGTGGCCTCTCCCGTTGCGGAGCACAGGCTCCAGATGCGCAGGCCCAGCGGCCATGGCTCACGGGCCCAGCCGCTCCGCGGCATATGGGATCCTCCCAGACCGGGGCACGAACCCGTATCCCCTGCATCGGCAGGCGGACTCTCAACCACTGCGCCACCAGGGAGGCCCTATTCTTGCCTTTTTTAAATTGTAGATTAATTGATCATAAGTGTGTGGGTTTATTTCTGGGCTTTCTATCCTGTTCCATTGATCTATGTGTATGTTTTTGTGCCAGTACTATACTTTTTGATTACTGTAGCTTTGTGGTATAGTCTGAAGTCAGAGAGCATGATTCCTCCAGCTCTGTGAAAATCACTGCTGCTGAACAGAAAATAAGAAAAAATGAAAAGAAATGAGGACACTTTAAGAGACCTCTGGGAAAACACCAAGCACGCTAATATTCGCATTATAGGGGTCCCAGAAGGAGACGAGAGAGAGACAAGGCCTGGGATGTAATAGCTGAAAACTTCCCTAACCTGGGAAAGTAAACAGTCACCCAAACTGAGGAAGCACAGAGAGTCTCATACAGGATGAATCCAAAGAGGGACACACCAAGACACATTGTAATTAAAATGGCAAAAATTAAAGGTAAAGAGAGAATATTAAATGCAGCAAGGGAAAAGCAACAAATAACATACAAGGGGGGACTTGACTGGTGGCACAGTGGTCAGGACCATCTGCCAATGCAGGAGACACGGGTTCGACCCCTGGTGTGGGAGGATCCCACGTGCTGCGGATCACCTAAGCCCCTGCGCCACAACTGCTAAGCCTGTGCTCTAGAGCCCGCACACCATAACTACTGAAGCCAGTGCACTCTAGAGCCCACGCACCGCAGCTACTGAGCCCATGCATCACAACCACTGAAGCCTGCGTGCTGTAGGGCCCGAGTGCTGAAACTACTTAAGCCCATGTTCCTAGAGCCCATGCTCAGCAATAAGAGAAGCCACCGCAATGAGAAGCCCACGCACTGCAACGAAGAGTAGCCCCTGCTCGCTGCAACTAGAGAAAGCCTGCGAGCAGCAACGAAAACCCAAATGCAGCCAAAAACAAAACAAAAAAACGAACCAAAAAAAACATACAAGGGAACTCCCTTAAGGCTATCAGCTGATTTTTTAAAAATAAATTTATTTATTTATTTATTTATTTATTTATGGCTGTGTTGGGTCTTCGTTTCTGTGCACAGGCTTTCTGTAGTTGCAGTGAGCAGGGGCTACTCTTCGTTGAGGTGCATGGGCTTCTCATTGCAGTGGCTTCTCGTTGCGGAGCATGGGCTCTAGGTGCGTGTGCTTCAGTAGTTGTGGCTCTTGGGCTCTAGAGCGCAGGCTCAGTAGTTGCAGTGCACGGGCTTAGTTGCTTCGCAGCATGCGGGATCTTCGCAGACCAGGGCTGGAACCCATGTCCCCTGCATTGGCAGGCAGATTCTTAACCACTGTGCCACCACGGAAGTCTATCAGCTTATTTTTCAGAGAAGGGAATGGCATGATATATTTAAAGTGATGAAAGGGAACAGGCTGTAACCAAGAATACTCTACCCAGCAAGAGTCTTCTTTAGATTTGATGGGAGAAATCAGAAGCTTTACAGACAAACAAAAGTTAAAAGAGTTCAGCACCACCAAATTAGCTTTACAGCAATTGTTAAAGGAACTTTTCTAGGCAAAAAGGAAATGCCACAACTAGAAAGAATAAAATTATGAAATGAAAAAGCTCACCAGTAAAGGCAAACATACAGTAAAGGCAGGAATCATCCTCATGCAAAGCTAGTAGAGAGGTTAAAAGACAAAAGTAGTAAAATAATCTATCTCCACGATAAGCTGTTAAGGGATACACAAAAGAGGTGTAAAATACGATCTCAAAAACAGTCATCATGAGGGGATTTCTAAAATGCATTTGGAATTAAGAGGTCAGCAGCTTAAAACAATCATGTATATATATAGACTGTTATACAAAACCTCATGGTAACTGCAAACCAAAAATCTGTAAAAGATACACACACAAAAAAGAAAAAGGAGTGCAAACATAACACTAAATGTAGTCATCACATAACAAGAAAACAAAAGAAGGGGAAAAAAGACCTACAAAAAGAAATCCAAAACAATTAACAAAACGGCAGTAAGAAGATATCAATAATTACCTTAAATGTAAATGGACCAAATGTTGCAATCAAACTCATAGAGTGGCTGAATGGGTACAAAAACAAGACCCATGTATATGCTGTCTACAAGAGACTCACTTCAGATATAGGGACACATACTGAAAATTAGGGGATGGGAAAAGATATTCCATGCTAATAGAAATCAAAAGCTCAAGTAGCAATATTTATATCAGACAAAATAGACTTTAAAATAAAGATTGTTACAAGAGGCAAAGAAGAACACTACATAATGATTAAGGAATCAATCCAAGAAGAAGGTAAAATAACTGTAAATGTATATGCACCCAACATAGGAGCACCTAAATATTTAAGGTATAATTTTAATTTGGAAGTGCTGTGAAGAAAATAAAGGAGGATAGTGAAGTAAAGATTGACGAAAGGTGCCTGTTTAAGAAGGTGATATTTGAGCTAACAAAGAATGATGAGAAAGAGTTAACTTTGGTATAAAAATCAGACAATTAGGAATAGAAAAAATAGGTTTTAGATTACTCTTGACCCTAACTTTAGAAATTTTAATAAATGTGGGACTTCTCTGGTGGTCCAGTGGTTAAGAGTCTGCACTTCCAATGTACGGGGGTATGGGTTCGATCCCTGGTCAGGGAAGTTCTGCATGCTGTGTGGTGTGACCAAAAAAAAAGAAAAAGATTATTTGTATATCTGTGTATACACACACACACACACACACACACACACACACACACACATATGTATATACATATATATGTAAAAGAAAAAGGAAATGTGGAATTTTCAACTTAGATAGAATGAAGTCAGAAAAAAGTACCCTTCTGTTGCAGACACATAGCTGTAATAAAAGAGAGTAACTTGAAAAATCATAGCCGTTATAGAACCAAAAAACCATATTTCTGGAAGAGAAGCAGAATAGAAACAAAAATCAGTGAGTGGGGATATCTTGTGGTAGATAGTGATTTCTTAAACTTAAGACATAAAAAGTCATAAGGAAAAGACTGATTAAATTATGCTGCATTTTAAATTTCTGTGCATCAAAAGGCACCATAAACAAAGTGAAGAATAAGGCTTAAGAAAAATTTATGATAAGTGTAACTTACAAAGGATTAGTATCTAGAATATGTAAAGAACCCTTTAGAAATCAATTAGAAAAAGACAGCCCAGGAAACCTTCAAGATGGCGGAGGAGTGAGACGTGGAGACCACCTTCCTCCCCACAAATACATCAGAAATATATCTACATGTGGAACAACAACTACAGAACACCTACTGAACGCTGGCAGAAGACCTCAGACTTCCCAAAAGTCAAGAGACTCCCCAGGTACCTGGGTACGGCAGAAGAAAAAAGAAAAAACAGAGACAAAAGAATAGGGATGGAACCTGCACCTCGGGGAGGGAGCTGTGAAGGAGGAAATGTTTCCACATGCTAGGAAGCCCCTTCGCAGGAGGAGACGGGGTGGGCAGAGGGGAAGCTTTGGAGCCATGGATTAGAGTGCAGCAACGGGTGCAGCGGGCAAAGCGGAGAGATTCCCGCACAGAGGATCGGTGCCGACCAGCACTCACCAGCCCGAGAGGCTCGTCTGCTCACCCGCTGGGGCAGGTGGGGGCTGGGAGCTGAGGCTCAAGCTTCGGAGATCAGATCCCAGGGAGAGGAGAGGGGTTGGCTGCGTGAACCCAGCCTGAAGGGGGCTAGTGTGCCACAGCTAGCCAGGAGGGAGTCCGGGAAAATGTCTGGACCGGCCTAAGAGGCAAGATACCATTGTTTTGGGGTGCGCGAGGAGAGGGGATTCAGTGCACCACCTAAACGAGCTCCAGAGATGGTCGCTACCCACAGCTATCAGCGTGGACGCCAGAGACGGGCATGAAACGCTAAGGCTGCTGCTGCAGCCACCAAGAAGCCTGTGTGCAAGCACAGGTCACTATCCACATCTCCCCTTCCGGGAGCCTGTGCAGCCCGCCACTGCCAGGGTCCTGTGATCCAGGGAGAACTTCCCCGGGAGAACACACGGCGCGCCTCAGGCTGTTGCAACGTCATGCTGGCCTCTGCCGCCGAAGGCTCGCCCCGCATTCCGTACCCCTCCTTGCACCTGGCCTGAGTGAGCCAGAGCCCCCTATTCAGCTGCTCCTTGAACCCTGTCCTGTCTGAGTGAAGAACAGACGCCCTCAGGAGGACTACACGCAGAGGCGGGGCCAAATCCAAAGCTGAACCCTGGGAGCTGTGCAAACAAAGAAGAGAAAGGGAAATCTCTCCCAGCAGCCTTAGGAGCAGCGGATTAAATCTCCACAGTCAACTTGATGTACCCTGCATCTCTGGAATACCTGAATAGACAACGAATCATTGCAAAATTGAGGCGGTGGACTTTGGGAGCAACGATACATATATGTTTTTCCTTTTTCTCTTTTTGTGAGTGTATATGTGTATGCCTCTTTGTGTGATTTTGTCTGTATAGCTTTTCTTTTGCCATTTGTCCTAGGGTTCTGTCTGTCTGTTTTTTGTTTGTTTCTTTTTATTTATTTATATTTTTAATAATTATTTTTTATTTTAATAACTTTATTTTATTTTATATTATTATTTTCTTTCTTTCTTTCTTTTTTCCCCCTTTGCTTCAGAGCCATGTGGCTGACAGGGTCTTGGTGCTCTGGCCAGGTGTCAGGCTTGTGCCTCTGAGGAGAGAGAGTGGAGTTGAGGACATTGGTCCACCAGAGACCTTCTGGCTCCACATAATATTAAACAGCAAAAGCTCTCCCAGAGATCTCCATCTCAAAGCTAAGACCCAGCTCCACTCAACAACCAGCAAGCTACAGTGCTGGACACCGCATGCCAAACAACAAGCAAGACAGGAACACAACCCCACCCATAAGCAGAGAGGCTGCCTAAAATCATAAGGTCACAGACACCCCAAAACATACCACCAGATGCAGTCCTGCCCACCAGAAAGACAAGATCCAGCCTAATCCACCAGAACACAGGCACCAGTCCCCTCCAACAGGAAGCCTACACAACCCAGTGAACCAACCTTAGCCACTGGGGGCAGACACCAAAACCAATGGGAACTACGAACCTGCAGCGTGCGAAAAGCAGACCCCAAACACAGTAATTAAGGAAAATGAGAAGACAGAGAACACACAGCAGATGAAGGAGCAAGGTAAAAACCCACCAGACCAAACAAATGAAGAGGAAATAGGCAGTCTACCTGAAAAAGAATTCAGAGTAACGATAGTAAAGATGATCCAAAATCTTGGAACTAGAATGGAGAAAATACAAGAAACGTTTAACAAGGACTTAGAAGAATTAAAGAGCAAACAAACAATGATGAACAACACAATAAACGAAACTAAAAATTCTCTGGAAGGAATCAGTAGCAGAATAACTGAGGCAGAAGAACGGATAAGTGACCTGGAAGATAAAATAGTGGAAATAACTACCACAGAGCAGAATAAAGAAAAAAGAACGGAGGACAGTGTCATAGACCTCGGGAACAACATTAAACGCACCAACATTCAAATTATAGGGGTCCAGAAGAAGAAGAGAAAAAGAAAGGAACTGAGAAAATACTTGAAGAGATTATAGTTGAAAACTTCCCTAATATGGGAGAGGAAATAGTTAATCAAGTCCAGGAAGCACAGAGGGTCCCATACAGGATAAATTCAAGGAGAAACACCCCAAGACACATATTAAACAAACTATCAAAAATTAAATACAAAGAAAAAATACTAAAAGCAGCAAGGGAAAAACAACAAATAACATAAAAGGGAATCCCCATAAGATTAACAGCTGATCTTTCAGCAGAAACGCTGCAAGCCAGAAGGGAATGGCAGGACATATTTAAAGTGATGAAAGGGAAAAACCTACAGCCAGCATTACTCTACCCAGCAAGGATCTCATTCAGATTCAACGGAGAAATTAAAACTTTTACAGACAAGCAAAACTAAGAGAATTCAGCACCAGCAAACCAGCTTTACAGCAAATGCTAAAGGAACTTCTCTAGGCAGGAAACACAAGAGAAGGAAAAGACCTATGATAACAAAGCCAAAACGATTAAGAAAATGGTAATAGGAACATACATATCAATAATTACCTTAAATGTAAATGGATTAATGCTCCAACCAAAAGACATAGACTGGCTGAATGGATACAAAAACAAGACCCATATATGCTGTCTACAAGAGACCCACTTCAGACCTAGGGAAACATACAGACTGAAAGTGAGGGGATGGAAAAAGATATTCCACACAAGTGGAAATCAAAAGAAAGCTGGAGTAGCAATTCTCATATCAGGCAAAATAGACTTTAAAATAAAGACTATTACAAGAGACAAAGAAGGACACTACATAATGATCAAGGGATCAATCCAAGAAGAAGATATAACAATTGTAAGTATTTATGCATCCAGCATAGGAGCACCTCAATACATAAGGCAAATACTAACAGCCATAAAAGGGGAAGTCGACAGTAACACAATCATAGTAGGGGACTTTAACACCCCACTCTGACCAATGGACAGATCATCCAAAATGAAAATAAATAAGGAAACACAAGCATTAAAGGACACATTAAAAAAGATGGACTTACTTGATAATTATAGGACGTACCATCCAAAAACAACAGAGTACACTTTCTTCCCAAGTGCTCATGGTACATTCTCCAGGATAGATCATATCTTGGGTCACAAATCAAGCCTTGGTAAATTTAAGAAAATTGAAATCGTATCCAGTATCTTTTCCAACCACAATGCTATGAGACTAGGTATCAGTTACAGGAAAGAAACTGTAAAAACTACAAACACATGGAGGCTAAACAGTACACTACTTAATAACCAAGAGATCACTGAAGAAATCAAAGAGGAAATCAAAATATACCTAGAGAAAATGACAGTGAAAACATGATGACCCAAAACATATGGGATGCAGCATATGCAGTTCTAAGAGGGAAGTTTATAGCAATACAGTCCTACCTCAAGAAACAAGAAACATCTCAAAGAAACAACCTAACCTTACACCTAAAGCAATTAGAGAAAGAAGAACAAAAAACCCCACAGTTAGCAGAAGGAAAGAAATCATAAAGATCAGGTCAGCAATAAATGAAAAAGAAACAAAACAGTAACAAAGATCAATAAAACTAAAAGCTGGTTCTTTGAGAAGATAAACAAAATTGATAAACCATTAGCAAGATTCATCAAGACAAAAAGGGAGAGGACTCAAATCAATAGAATTAGAAATGAAAAAGAAGTAACAACTGACACTGCAGAAATACAAAGAATCATGAGAGATTACTACAAGCAACTATATGCGAATAAAATGGGCAGCCTGGAAGAAGTGGACGCATTCTTAGAAAAGCACAACCTTCCGAGACTGAAGAAATAGAAAATATAAACAGACCAATCACAAGCACTGAAATTCAGACTGTGATTAAAAATCTTCCAGCAAACAAAAGCTCAGGATCAGATAGCTTCACAGACGAATTGTATCAAACATTTAGAGAAGAGCTAACACCTGTCCTTCTCAAACTCTTCCAAAATATAGGAGAGGGAGGAACACTCCCAAACTCATTCTCCGAGACCACCATCACCCTGCTATCAAAACCAGACAAAGATGTCACAAAAAAAGAAAACTACAGCCCAATATCACTGATGAACATACATGCAAAATCCTCAACAAAATACTAGCAGACAGAATCCAACAGAACATTAAAAGGATCATACACCATGATCAAGTGGGGTTTATTCCAGGAATGCAAGGATTCTTCAATATATGCAAAACAATCAATGTGATACACCATATTAACAAAGTGAAGGGGAAGAACCTTATGATCATCTCAATAGATGCAGAAAAAGCTTTTGACAAAATCCAACACCGATTTATGATAAAAATCCTCCAGAAAGTAGGCATAGAGGGGACTTATCTCAACATAATAAAGCCCATATATGACAAACCAATAGTCAACATCGTTCTCAATGGTGAATAACTGAAACCATTCCCACTAAGATCAGGAACAAGATAAGATTGCCCACTCTCACCAATATTATTCAACACAGTTTTGGAAGTTTTAGCCATAGCAATCAGAGAAGAAAAAGAAATAAAAGGAATGCAAATAAGAAAAGAAGTAAAGCTGTCACTGTTTGCAGATGACATGATACTATACATAGAGAATCCTAAAAATGCTACCAGAAAACTACTAGAGCTAATTAATGAATTTGGTAAATAGGAGGATACAAAATTAATACACACAAATCTCTTGCATTCCTATACACCAATGATGAAAAATCTGAAAGAGAAATTAAGGAAACACTCCCGTTTACCGTTGCAAGAAAAAGAATAAAATACCTAGGAATTACCTACCTAAGGAGATAAAACACGTATATGGAGAAAACTATAAGACACTGATGAAGGAAATTAAAGATGATACAAATAGATGGAGAGATATACCATGTTCTTGGATTGAAAGAATCAACATTGTGGAAATGACTATACTACCCAAAGCAATCTACAGATTCACTGCAATCCCTATCAAACTACCACTGGCATTTTTCACAGAACTAGAACAAAACATTTCACAATTTGTATGGAAACACAAAAGACTCCGAATAGCCAAAGCAATCTTGAGAAAGAAACACTGAGCTGGAGGAATCAGGGTCTCTGACTTCAGAGTATACTACAAAGCTACAGTAATCAAGACAGTATGGTACGGGCACAAAAACAGAAATATAGATCAATGGAACAGGATAGAAAGCCTAGAGTTAAACCCACGCATATATGGTCACCTTATTTTTGATGAAGGAGGCAAGAATATACAATGGAAAAAAGACAGCCTGTTCAATAAGTGGTGCTGGGAAAACTGGACAGCTACATGGAAAACAATGAAATCAGAAGACTCCCTAACACCATACAGAAAATAAACTCAAAATGGATTAAAGACCTAAACGTAAGTCCAGACACTATAAAACTCTTAGAGGAAAACATAGGCAGAACACTGTATGACATACATCACAGCAAGATTCTTTTTGACCCACCACCTAGAGAAATGGAAATAAAAACAAAAAGAAACAAATGGCACGTAATGAAACTTAAAAGCTTTTGCACAGCAAAGGAAACCATAAACAAGACCAAAAGACAATCCTCAGAATGGGAGAAAATAATTAGTCCTTTGTCATTTGCAAAGGAAGCAACAGACAAAGGACTAAGCTCCAAAATTTACAAGCAGCTCATGCAGCTCAATATCAAAAAGCAAACAACCCAATCCAGAAATGGGCAGAAGACCTAAATAGAGATTTCTCCAAAGAAGATATAGACAGGCTACAAACACATGAAAGGATGCTCAACATGACTAATCATTAAAGAAATGCAAATCAAAACTACAGTGAGGTATCACCTCACACCAGTCAGAATGGCCATCATCAAAAAATCTATAAACAGAAAATGCTGGAGAAGGTGTGGAGAAAAGGGAACCCTCTTGCACTGTTGGTGGGAATGTAAATTGATACAGCCATTATGGAGAACAGTATGAAGGTTCCTTAAAAAACTAAAAATAGAACTACCATATGACCCAGCATTCCCAGTACTGGGCATATACCCTGAGAAAACTATAATTCAAAAAGAGTCATGTACCACAATGTTCATTGGAGCTCTGTTTACAGTAGCCAGGAGATGGAAGCAACCTAAGTGTTCATCAGCAGGTGAATGGGTAACGAAGATGTGGCACATATATACGATGGAATATTACTCAGCCAGAGAAAGAAACGAAATTGAGTTATTTGTAGTGAGGTGGATGGACCTAGAGACTGCCATACAGAGTGATGTAAGTGAGAAAGAGAAAAACAAATACCGTATGCTAACACTTATATATGGAATATAAAAAAAATACTTATAAAGAACCTAGGGGCAGGAGAGGAATAATGAAGCAGATGTAGAGAATGGACTTGAGGACACCGGGAGGGGGAAGGGTAAGCTGGGACGAAGTGAGCGAGTGGCGTGGACTAATATATACTATCGTATGTAAAAAAGATAGCTAGTGGGAAGCAGCCACATGGCACAGGGAGATCAGCTCGGTGCTCTATGACCACCTAGAGGGGTGGGATAGGGAGGGTGGGAGGGAGACACAAGAGCAAGGAGATATGGGGTATATGTATAGCTGATTCACTTTGTTATAAAGCAGAAACTAACACACCATTGTAAAGCAGTTATACTCCAATAAAGATTTTTTAAAAATAAATAAAAATTAAAAAAAGGAAAAAGACTGCCTAATAGGGGAATAGACACTAAGAATATAAATGTACAGTCCATGGAAAGAAAAGCCAAATAACTAATAAACATAGGAAAAGATAGGCAGACTGAATCATAGGGTAAATGCACATTAAAGGATCAGTGAGATAGTGTCTCATCCATCATATTTACAAATATTTAAAAGTCTCAGGGAATCCCTTGGTGGTCCAGTGGTTAGAACTTTGTGCTCTCACTGCCAAGGGCCCAGGTTCAATTCCTGGTCTGGGAACTAAGATACCGCAAGCTGCGTGGTGCAGCCAAAAAAGAAAAAAAAATCTCACAGTGTCAAGTATAGGCAAGTTGTGTAGCAACAGGAATGCATGGTGGATGGAAGTGTAAATTACCATGGAGAGCAAGTAGGCCAAATATAATGAAGCCAGAGATACACGAGCTAGAACTGTCTTGATATCTACTAGGAGATATGAAAAAATAGTGTTCATTACCCCATTATTTTAGTGAAATATTGGTAATAATGTAAGTACTGTCTAATAGAGGAATGGAAAATAAAATTGTAGTGTGTCCTTCCATAGAGTGTCTGAGTGTCCTCACAACATGGCAGGTGGCTTCCCCCAGAGGGGGTGATCAGAGAGAGAAGCCAACTAGAGACAGGTAGAGAGCCGCTGCGACAGAAGCTGTATCTTTTGTAACTTTTATAATCTCGGAAGTGATAACTATCATTTCTATTGAGTGTGGGAGGGACTACACAAGGTTGTGACTGTCAGGAAGTAGATATCATTGGGGCCCATCTTGGAGTCTGGCTACCATATTAACTGTAATACCAATTCAGAAAACTGCATAAAACAAATGTTAACTTTAATAACTATGAATAACCTAACGAGTATTAGGAGATATTCCAAACTTCCTCTTTATGCCCCTTCCCGGTCACAGTCTTCTGCCTTCCCCCATAAATAATCCCTATCTGGATTTTTAGTTGTATGAAGTGGCAGGGTAATATCTAGTTCCTGTTACTTCCTTATGACTAGAAACAGAAGTCCTTCATTTTAATTCTTCCTAATTTCTCTTCATAGAGGCACATTTTTGTCATATCTTCATTGACTTTGTGTATGTTTGAGGAAAAAAAAAACAGCTGAAGTATGTATCTTCTTTCAGGAGCATCTGCAGTGGAGAGTTCAAAGAAAACTGATATTGAGGAGAGACCAAGAACAACACTGATCATCTGTCCACTTTCTGTGTTAAGCAACTGGATTGTAAGTCTTCACAGCCCTTTAAAAACATGTCATTTATATTTGTCGGACACTATAAAAAGAAAGAAATATGCTTGGTCAGCACTTTATATTTAAACTGAAGCAATTGTTAAGTGAATTGGGATTATATTTGCTGAACTGAAGTCATTTTTCTTTGAACATTTATAGCAGAGAAAGAGACATTGTCAGTTGCTGTCGTAAGATGTGGCTTGTACTCCTGCCTCTTCCATTGCTGTCCCCCAAAGTGTATAATTTAAGACCCCACCTTATTTATGAACTGTTGGAACCTCTTTTTTAAGCACACCACTAAAGATCACTTTTGTTTTTATAACAGCTTATAACATTTGGTGAGCTCCTATGTGCTCAGTTGTTTCCTGAGCTCTTTTCATAGATTTTCTCATTTAATCTTCACGACTATTATTCTCATTTTCCAGGGGACTGAATTGAAACACAGAGAAATTAAGTAACTTGCCTAAGGTCATCCAGCCAGTAATTGATGGAGCTGGGATATAGTCTCCAACATTCTGACTCTAGAGCCTAGGCTTTTAAGGCTACCACCAGAAAATATTGTCTTTTTTTTTTTCTTCTTCTTCTAGATTGCTTTTCTGTTCTAAAACATTGCATTGGAATGGAACCTCTTTATGTGTTATGTGTAGGAGCAGCTTGGTTCTATTTCCTTTCCAGTTTGAGCTTCAAGCTGCATGTTATAATGAAATAATGACTCTATTGGAAGCACTGTGAACAAAAAGACCACTGGGTGTGAACTTCCATTCTTGCCATCTCCAAGGTTATCTGCATCTCTCCTGGCCTTTCCTCCTCTAATCTCAGAGGTGGAAGAGGTCCTACTCTTTGTAAGAGCAATACCTTAGTCTATACATTAGATTCCATCTCTTTCTGCCTTTTCATTTTGTTTGTTATTTTTCCCCTTACCTGATTATTCAGTCTCTCTCCACTGGCTCTTTCATGAAACATACTCAGGTCTTTTACATTTTTAAATACTTTCTCTTGATTATGTCTCACCTTTAAGTTGCTACTCTTCTTGCATTCACTGTCATAACTCTTGGGGTTTAATTTCCACTTTATGCTTTTATTTACTAACTCCTTAGCTCATTCTAACTTGGCTTCTGCCACCAGTTCTCTAAATTTCCTTGGAAAAAATGAGTGGTTATTGTCTAATTGTCAGATTCTGTGACCTCTTTCATATCTTCTTGACTTTCATGTAGCTTTGCCTTCTTTGGCTCTTATCTTTTTATTATGAGTTTTTGGTGTATTTATTATTTTTTTTAATTACACTGTCTTCTCATTAGTGTCATTTTTCCTCTTAGGACCAGGATGAGTTTTAGTTCTCTCTTGCTCTTTTTTTTTTTTTATTCCAACAAAGCTATGCTATTTCTTTAGATGTGTGGTCCATTGCTGGAAAGACAGTACATGGGTACTTGAATAGCAGTTTCAGGGTGAGGTTTACAAGTATTAATGGAGGTATAAACAAAATAACAGTGATTTTTTAACTGCTTGGGGCCATGGATATGTGTTTTTAAAATCGGTAATTAGTATGTCATTATAATTTTATATTTGGAAAAACCCCCAAAGTTTAGTATATAAACTTAAGAAAGGAAACCTTGGCAAAATCATGCCTACTGTGGTTATGGAAAAACTGACTTTTAAAGGAATGAGTGATGGCTGAGCATACAGGGATAAGAATTATAATTTTGCAATCTCTTGACAAGCTGCTCTCTTCCAAGCCCCCCGGTAACATAACCTAGCACCGTAATAAACAAGCTAGAAGTACCTTATCTTCCCTTCTTTGTCTTCAGACATGGGAAAGAATCCAGTTAAAGGAGGAAGATACCAATCCCACTTACACCACATAATTTTTCTGGATATTTAGACAGATTATTTATCCTCCCAATGGAAAATTAAATAATAACACCTGTTTCATTCTCACAGACACACACACACACACACACGCAACCCAGCACAGTGACTAGAAACTCAATACTATAGTTCTCTTTCTCCAAAAGAGTTAATTTTCTTTTATGTCAAGTCTGATCTTTCCACAGATATTCTCTGTTTCATTTCAAGGTAACCCCTTGATTCAGTTTTCTCTTACTGTACTTTCTCCTTTCGTTTTCCACCAGATTTCTTGATAAAATTCTCTGCATTTTCACCTTTACTCTTTCATGTTTTATCCTCTTTTCTGTATTTTTGCCTTTACTGTTTCAGATTTCATTCTCTCTTTAGCCCACAGTAAGTCAGTAAGTCTGGTTTTTGCTCCCACCCTCCATAGAAACTCTTTTTGAAGGCCTTCAAAGACTTCATTGTTGCCATGTCCAGTGAGTTCCCTTTTTCTTTTCCTCTGCCCTTACTTTGTTTCCCTTTTATTACTTTTTGTTATGTGTTATTTTGTAAATCTTTAATCCTTTTGGTAAAGAGAGGGAATGAACATAAATTACAAAGTAAAAATTTGATCTTGGGGCTTCCCTGGTGGCGCAGTGGTTGAGAGTCCGCCTGCCGAGGCAGGGGACACGGGTTCGTGCCCCGGTCCGGGAAGATCCCACATGCCGCGGAGCGGCTGGGCCCGTGAGCCATGGCCGCTGGGCCTGCGCGCCCAGAGCCTGTGCTCCGCAACGGGAGAGGCCACAACAGTGAGAGGCCCACGTACCGCAAAAAAAAAAAAAAAAAAAAATTGATCTTGTATTCATTCTTGAAACTTTGATATTCTTTGGTCCCCTGCCCAAGATTTTGTTTGCTATCCCAATTTTCTGACCACTGTTTTTCTCTACCTCTCCCTTCCATGCTTCCTATGTAGTCTGCCTTTTTTTCACTTAAAGCTTTTTTTTTTGTATTATGAAAATTTGTAATGAGATCTCCATTAGTCATCTAGATTCAAGAATCAAAAGTTTACCACATTTGCTCTATTTTTTTCTTTGCTGGAATATTTAAAATCATATCTCAGACATCATGTCTTATCTCCCAATAGAAGCATAAGCTGTGCTCTTTAAATATTGCTCTCTGAAGGCTCTTCCCCTAACCTGGTTTCCTCATTGTATTTGTTCTCCTTAGAAAATCTTATTCATTCCTGTAGCTTCATGTACTGTCTACTGATAACTTTAAAGTCTGTATCTACACCTGCATTACAGGCCAGTATTTAAATTTTTGTAGTATATTTCTCCAGTCAGATATTCTATGGTGACCAAAAATTTTAAATGTCTAAAATAATAATACTTGTTATGTCTTTCTCATCTTTATGCCTGCTTTCCCTTCTTTTTTTAAACTTCTCTGTATCTTTATCACACAGTTCTTCTAGTAGTTACTTTAAGTATCAGAGTCTTCTTTTGTCTTCTCCCTTTTCTTCATATCTCATATTTAATTAGTTCTCAAGTCCCATCAGTCACTGTCTCTCACACTGGTCCTTTCCATTCTGTTCTTACTTTTGCCAGTCTGGTATAGGTCTTCATCATCTTTTTCATTTTTCATCTATTAGTTTCCCAGCTGTGTCTCCTTAGTACCTTCTGTCTCTTTCTAATCTTTTTTTTTTTTTTTCTTGCTCAGAATCTCCTGGATCTACTGTTTTCTTGAGTTAAAAAAAACCAAAGCAGACAAAAAATTCTCAAGTTTTTAAAACTGATCATGCTGTCAAGGAGGACAGGGACCAGGTGTTATTTTTCTCTTTAGCTGCACCACCTTTCTGGTTGATACCTGGCAAACAGTAGGCCTATAATAAATGAATGAAAGTAGATACTGTGCTTGAATCTCTACCTACATTCATGAAAATATCGCCTACTGTTCTTTCAGTGTTTAATTTTGATAATACTAAGTCACTAAATGGAAGCATTAAAGACCCTTTTTGTAAAATACTAAATTAAAAATAACTTACTGTTTTAAAAAAGCTTGGTTGCTTTTTCCTTCTAAAAATGAAGCAGCTGCCCACTGGTAGGGACAGGCAAAATTTATATAATGTATTATTATTGTATATATGTCAGTTTCCCTGACAATAAAATAACTAGTATTGTTATTATCATTGTTGTTGTTTTAGTTTAGATTGCATGAAACTTGTTTTTATGCAATTTTGGTAGTTTGATTTGTGACACTACTGCCAAGACAGTACATTTTATACACATATTGAACCTCACACTAACCTACTTATTATTAAAATATTTCTAATTTTCTTTTAGGACCAGTTTGGACAACATATAAAATCAGATGTGCACTTGAATTTTTATGTTTATTATGGTCCTGATCGTGTTAGAGACCCAGCCTTGCTTTCAAAACAGGATATTGTTTTGACTACATATAATATTTTAACTCATGACTATGGAGTAAGTATGTTGATACTCAGAGATTTTTGGAAGTTGAATTTAAGTAATTGCTTCAGGTTTCTAAAGTGTTCTAAAATTCAGGCTTTATACTCTTCCCTTAATATATAGGAAGTAAACGGGAAATTTTTTTTAATAAAATATTTTATTACAATTAATTTTACCTATATCTTGTTACTTTTTAAAGTGTGGCTACTGGAAAATTTAATATGACATACGTGGCTTGCATGACATTCCTATTCGACAGTGCTGCTCTAGACCCTTTTTCCAGAAGCATTCATGTGCATACATATCCACATAATTTTGTATATAATTTCAGGAACTGGTAGGAGTGCCCTAAATCCCATCCATGGGTTCTAGCCCCAAATTAAGGATCTCTAAATCAGGAGTTTCACAGGTTTCTTAAGGTGCGGCATTTACCACACTACCTGCACAGATTTACCATACTGTACAGGTGGGGAAACCTGAGCATCAGGCTGTCCTCACAGCCCAACAGCTGAGCCCAGGGACCCCATCTGCTGGGGTGTGGGGCTGCCTGGCCTTCCTGTACTGGTGTGGGGGGCTGGCACTGGGGGTCACCTCTTGGAGGGTGATGCTGCAGCTCTGCCTCTCTAGTCCCCCCAAGAGGAAATTGTTTTTTAATATTTTGCAAAAAAAAAAAAAGTTCAACTTCCTTTAGATAATAATTTAGGAATATTTTATATTTAAAGCATTTAAATTTTAAAATCTGAATTGTAATTAAGTGTATATAGCAATTAGCAAATGAATTCTTACTTTTTCTGATATTCTGGAATATTGTTTTCTGTCATAGTGATTGATAATTGTTTATCTCAATTTAAAAATAAGCTTTTTTGTATCTGAAATTTGTTTCCCAGTTCATTTAGAATTCTAATTGTTGTTTGCCTATAATTCCGGTTGTTAAGTTAAAATGTTTTCCAAAATACTTTACTATAAAAATTTTAGTCTTTAGGTAAGAACATTAACTTTTACATAAAAGTAATTATGTTATATTCAAATAATTATTTTTACTGACAATCTTTATATCATCATATGTTTGAATCTGAGGCAGAATAAGAATAGCTCAGTGTTTTGAACCAAGGTCTCATCAGAGAGCTAGACTACCTGGGTTTGAATGCTAGCTCTGCACTTCATAGCTGTGGTACTTTGAGCAACATACGTCACACCTTGGTGCTTCAATTTTCTCATCTGTAAAACACAAGTAATAGTACTTCGTAAGTTTGTGAACATTTAATAATTTAATATATGTAGTGCTTAAAGCAGTACCTACCACATAGTAAGTGATGATATTAAAGAATAACAACTCATATTACTTATCAAATTACATAAAGTATTATTTTACTTTCCTGTGTTTTTAATTCATATGAAACATTTATTTCAGACTAAAGCTGATAGTCCACTGCATAGCATAAGGTGGCTAAGAGTGATCCTGGATGAAGGACATGCCATACGAAATCCAAATGCTCAGCAGACAAAAGCTGTACTTGATTTAGAAGCAGAAAGAAGATGGGTATTGACAGGTAATGATAGCATGTACTTTAAGAAAAATGAATTCCCAAATATGTATGGTTAAGTAAGTTATGAGGTAACTTTGTAAACTTCAAGTGGATATAAAGTCTCTCCCAAAAATCAATTATAGAAATCATTTAATAAAACATTTTGACTTTTTTTTATAGCTGCCCATGATATAGCAACATTTGAATTATAGTTCATTTATGGAACAGTCACTATACTTATTTTTGAACTTTGGAACTCTAGACACTTTAATCCTCCAATTAGAATCTTGATTTCTCTACTTCCCATCATGGAGCTTGTTTGCTACTCATGAACCTGTACTGGAAGATGGGGACGAGAATATAAACTCAAATTAGTTTTTTTCTTCTTGCTAGTGCTGCTGATTTAAAAATCAAATAAGCAAATGTTCTTGATAGGGAGAAAGTTGAGTTTACGGGGTCTGTGGTCTTTTTGTTAGTATGGCAAGTGAGAGCTAAAAATCAGAGCCAGACTGTATTTTGAGATTGTGTATATGTTTAACAAAGGATTATAGTCACAGCTTAATAGTTAGTGGGTGCGCTTAGAACAAAGTGCCCATTTTCAAGTGTTGTCTCCGTTGATTGGGCCTGTGGATATTTTGATTGTGTACTCTGGATATAGAGTTATAACAGTTTTCTGTTCTTTTTAGGCACTCCAATTCAGAATTCTTTAAAGGACTTGTGGTCTCTTCTTTCCTTCTTAAAACTTAAACCATTTCTTGATAGAGAATGGTGGCATAGAACAATACAGCGTCCTGTCACAATGGGAGATGAAGGTGGACTTAGGTCAGTAATTTCAGGACAACTGATTAATATTAGCTACAAATAATTTTTCGCAGCTTGAAGCAGTTGCCACTTTCATTACTATTTTAACCTGACTGTTGGCTTTCCTCTCCAAAAAGTGTTTACAGCTCAATGTCTTTGACTGTCAAAAAACTGATGATTCTTGTTTGGAGGGATAAATATCTCTACCTACCACTAAAAGGTTAACTCTCCTTTCCCCTGATTTTAGTCAGAACTGTGAAGGCAGAGCTATATGGTCTTTGTGTGTTGCTCTTACCCTCAAAACCACCATTAATAAATTAAGTAGTGACAGGAAAAACATTATATGCTCAGAGAATCCAATATGCACTAAATTTTCATAACTTATCTTGTATAGCAGTGGTCCCCAATCTTTCTGGCACCAGGGACCAGTTTCGTGGAAGACAGTTTTTCCACTGACGGGGATGGGGTGGGGGATGGTTTCGGGATGATTCAAGCACATTACGTTTATTGTGCACTTTATTTCTATTATCATTACATTGTAATATATAATGAAGTAATTATTCAACTCACCATAATGCAGAATCAGTGGGAGCCCTGAGCTTGTTTTCACTTGCTACTCACTGACAGGGTTTTGATATGAGTCTGTAAGCAACTGATTTATTATGGTCTCTGTGCAGTCTAACCTCCCTGCTAATGATAATCTGTATTTGCAGCCGCTCCCCAGCGCTAGCATCACTGCCTCAGCTCCACCTCAGATCATCAGGCATTAGATTCTCATAAGGAGCACACGACCTAGACCCCTCGCAGGTGCAGTTCACAGTAGGGTTCGTGCTCCTGTGAGAATCTAATGCCGCCGCCGATCTGACAGGAGGCGGAGCTCAGGTGGTAACGCGAACGATGGGGAGCGGCTGTAAATACAGATGAAGCTTTGCTTGCTCATCTGCTGCCCACCTCCTGCTGTGTGGCCCGGTTCCTAACAGGCCACGGACAGGTGCCGGTCCATGGCCTGGGGGTTGGGGACCCCCATTGTATAGCTTTATATAGTGATAGCTGAATGATGTGGTAATACAGTGGCATTAACAAGAGTTTTACAAGACAGAAAGTTGTTTCTGGCGGAGACAGATAAAAACTCAACTTCTCATAAATATCAACTTGCTGATAGCCATTTTGCAAGGTACTAGGCTAATGTTCAGATTTTTTGCCTGGAGCAGTGGTTTTCAGACAGAGCGTTTAGGATTCATTAGCATTTTGTGAAATCATAAAGATGGCAGCTAGCATTATAGCTGTTCATTAAAGAAAATGAAATAGAGTAGAAGATTTAGGAAAATAGCAGAGTGCATCACACACAGTATTGTTTTGTGAAATGTTTGTTTCTGTTATATGTGTATGTGTTTCTGTGTGTTTGATGGATGGAGTAAAATATGTTTCTTACTGTGGGTTACAGTGAAAAAGATTCAAAAGCCACTAACCTAGTTTGCAGTACTGTCTACTTGATTCCTCAGAACCAACTATTTAAATTTTGATTTAAGAAATTGTATTTATATTTCAGTGTTAGGAAAAAATCTTTTTTTAAAGAGTTGCTTCCTTTTTTTTTTTCTGATATTGAGAAAAGAGATTGTAAAGGTTGTAGAATCTGGAAGGCATTTATCCCTCTTCTGAATTGCCACATCATGTTTTAATTTTTATTTTTGGCATTCATTACTTTATAAAAATAATGTACCTTGATTTTCATATTACTGGAGAAAGTTTTTGAAGATAAGATCTTACTCATTTATGTATTTATGATACATAAATACATAAATATTAGTATAATGCCTTGCGCTTAATAGCTACTTTTTAAGAATTTGAGTGTCAAACTTTGGGTAGTGTAGTTGACAGAATTGAGAAGGAAAAAGAGGGTTAGTGATTAGAAAAACGGGGAGAGAGCTTAAGAAAAATAAGGACAGGATAAAAGATTAAACTGTGACAGGTACTGAATTGAGGGCAAATTTAAATGTATTTTGTTACTGTAATTTTCTCTTTGTAGACTATGTCTGTCATTATAAGATTGGATAAAACTCCAAATAAGCGTTTTTTTAAAAAAAAATCTTTACTAAGGTTTTAGTATGGTAATAGATTAAGATATTCTTTTCCGTTCTCATTAAATTAACTTACGAAGAAATAAAAAGTTATGTGATTATTTCTTTTATTTTGATTAGGCGTTTACAGTCCCTAATTAAAAATATTACACTTAGAAGAACAAAGACAAGCAAAATTAGAGGAAAACCTGTTTTGGAGTTACCAGAACGTAAAGTATTTATTCAGCACATTACACTTTCAGATGAAGAGAGGAAGATTTACCAGTCTGTGAAGAATGAAGGCAGAGCTACTATTGGAAGGTATGGAGAAAGAAAGTCATTTTAGAAATTAGTTTTTATTTTCTTTGTTAACTTTAATTGAATAGCATTTTTTAGGTACGTTAGCAATAAAGTCTTATTAAGTGCACTGAAGTATAATTTTTTTTTTAACTATTTACTTTTTAACAAATTAATAGTTGAAGTAAGTGAAATAATATTATAATTCACCAGGTAAGTAATTCCTTAAGTTAGGAAAAAAGTTTACGTGAAATGGCAAGTCTTGGATTGCTAGTCAGAAGACCTTGCTTGCTTCTATTCCTGGTTCTATGTCATGGGAGAAGATTAAAAACATTGAGAGAAGTATATCTAGAGAAAATAAACCTATTAAGGACTAAAACTTGGGGGAACGTTCCACATTAAAGACATAGGAAAATAAAAAGGAGCCACTGGAAGAGCTTCTGTCAAGGGGAGATGTATGAAGAAAGTAGAGAAACTGTTACAGAATTCCAGTAAAGACTGTAATCAAGAAAGAATATATGGTCAGTAGTGTCACATAGTGCAGAGACTTAGTAAAGGCTATTTACAATAATTTGGTGATTCAGAAGTTACCAGTATAAACTCCCAGAATGGTTTCACTAGAATGATGAGATACGTAGCCAAATTGTAGGAGCAAAGGGATTGCAAAGAAGTAGCCAGCTGTAGGGGTAGACCATTTTTCACGAAGTTGGTCTTTAAAAGGAAGAAGACTGGTAGATAGGATTGACAGTTGGCTGCTGGACCAATTTTTTGATGGTTTTGTTTGTGTAATTGCTTTGAGAGGAAGAGAACATGGAAGAAACTACAGATAGAAAAGAGAATAAAAAAGTTGATGGAGAAAAATAAAGCCTACTATGGAGGTAAATAATATCAAGAGTACAACCAGTGAACTATAAGACAAGATATCTACAGAGTAAGGCAGTGGGAAGTTGAGGAAGGTAGACTGGATTTGCAGCCATTGCAAAAAGTAAGGTTTTTAGAGTGGTAGACAGGCTCCACATGGTATTGGATCTATGTAAAAGTTAAATCAGTACGACTTTCCAACCACACATGGAAATCGGGAACTCGGAGCTGATGAAGTGTAGATTAAAGGTATTGGGGATTGGTAGGTGAGAAATTGTAGTCTAAGCAAGAGCACGTTTGATGTGAATGCATGAAGGAACCAGAATGAGTAGGAGACAAGTGAAGGCAGGACAGGGTTGAGAATATAGGGGAATCTTCAAAACATAGGAACTTCAGTGAGGTACAAAGCAGGTTTAATAGGAATTAGGAATATTGAGAAAGATTGTTCTAAGCAAGCGATTTCAGAGTTCAGAATCTTGCAGTGGTGATTCAAGTTTCCTTCATATTCATTCTTTCAACCAAAATTTATTAAGTGCCTGTGTGCCAGGCACTGTTGTACACATTGGGACACAGCAGAGTAAAGCAGACAAAAATCTGTACCCTCAAGGAGTTTATATTTCAGTGGGAGGTAACAGATGATTAAAAAATTAAGTTTTATGGAAAATAAGTAAAGCAGAGAAAGGAGGTAAGGGAGCACTGAAGCTGTTTTGATAGGGTATTTGGGGAAGATGATTTCACTGAGAGGGTGATACGTGGGAAAAGGTTGAAAGGAGATTGGGGTTGGGGGGCATTTCTGGCAGAGGGGAACAGCAAGTGTAAAGGCCCTGAGTTGGGAGCATACCTGGGGAGCTTGAGCAACAGAGAGGCAAGTGTGGCTGGATAATATGAGCAAGGCGGAAAATAGTGATGATGTCAGAGAGCTGTTGGAGTGGGGGTGGATGACAGTTATGTGAGGCATTGTGGCATATTTGAAGAACTTTGGCTTTTACTGTTTATGAGATTTGGGAACCTTTGAAGGAAGGGTTTTGAACCACGAGTGACTTAATTTTACTTATATTTTTAAAGGATAACTGGCTGCTGTGTTAAGACTTACATTGTAGAGTCAAGGCATAAGTAGGGAGAATAGTGGCAAAAATCAAAGTAAGGGATGATGGTGTTCTTGTTTTTACTACAGTAGTAGTGATGAAGGGGGTGAGAAATGCCCGGATTCTGTTGTATTTTGAAGGTAGAGCCAACAGAACTTGCTGATTGATCTAGTATGGGGTGTGGGAGAGAGGAGTGAAAGATAACTGCAAGGTTTATCACATGGGTGGCTAGAAGGATGGAATTGCCATTTGCAGAACAGGTCTATAGGGAGGGGCAGAGTGTTTTCAGGGAAGACGAGAAACTCAGCTTTGGACACATTGATTGTGTGATGCCTGTGTGATTTCCAAGTGGAGATGTCACATAGTCAGTTGGATATGAGATCAGAGTTCACGGGAATGCTCTTGGTTTGATATAAATTTGAAAGTCACCTGTGTGTAAATGGCCATTTTAGCCGGGAGACTGGATAAGATCACCAAGAGAGTGAGTGAAGTTAGAGAAGAGTTCTAACAAGACAGGAGTAGCTGGTGAGGTAGGAGGAAACTTCTACTTCTGTATCTGGCACTCAAAAGAAATTTCTTAAACTGAAATATTCATTTTCAGTGTAAGAAGTGGTGCCAGGGAATAATTAGACTATTGGTAAATGTTATTCTGTTTGAAAAGGTTGAAAAAGAGTAACTTTATTGAAACTGTTCTCAGAGAAAAAATGTTATTTAAAAAATGTCTGGGCTTCCCTGGTGGCGCAGTGGTTGAGAGTCCGCCTGTCGATGCAGGGGACACGGGTTCGTGCCCCGGTCCGGGAGGATCCCACATGCCGTGGAGCGGCTGGGCCCGTGAGCCGTGGCCGCTGGGCCTGCACGTCCGGAGCCTGTGCTCCGCAACGGGAGGGGCCGCAGCGGTGAGAGGCCCGCGTACCGCAAAAAAAAAAAAAAAAAAAAAAAAAAATCTTAATAGGTAGTACATTTTTTTTTTTTTTTTTTTTTTTTTTTTTTGTGGTACACGGGCCTCTCACCGCTGCGGCCCCTCCCGTTGCGGAGCACAGGCTCCGGACGTGCAGGCCCAGCGGCCACGGCTCACGGGCCCAGCCGCTCCGCGGCATGTGGGATCCTCCCGGACCGGGGCACGAACCCGTGTCCCCTGCATCGGCAGGCGGACTCCCAACCACTGCGCCACCAGGGAAGCCCGGTAGTACATTTACTAACATTTATTGAGCACTTACTATGTGTTATGCATTCATCTAAGAGCTTTATGTGTATTAATTCACAACAATCCTATTAAGTCAGTACAAGGATTACCTACATTTTACAGATGAAGGATCTGAGGCACAGAGCAGTTAGGTGACTTACACTGTGTCACACAGCTAATGAATGACAGAGGTGGTGTTTAAATTCAGGTAGTTTGGTTCTAGAATTTGTAAGTTCAATCTTTATATTGCCTATTCCTTGCATTCTTGAATACTGAGAAGCATTTGTTGCCATAATACTACTCTTACTAATAATATCAGCAGATATTTATCATTTACCATAGTCCAGCACTATTCTAAATGCTTTGCATGTACTGACTTTTTTAAATACAACAGTCCTATGAGGTATGTATTTATACCACTGTTACAGCTGAGGAAGCTCAAGACACAGGATGAGAAACCTGCCCAAGTTTTCACAGTTAAATTGACAGAGCCAGATTTTGAATTCAGACAGTCTAGCTCTAGAGTCTGTCCTCTTAACCATTAGGCTATATTTCTCCTATTGCCTTAATACTTAAATACCAGATTGCCTTGGTATATAATTTTTGGATCACCCATTGTTTCTTCAGAACCTGTATTGTCTTTGTTCTACTGTATTTTATATTGAATAGTTCCATGGAAAACCTTGATTTTTATCTTATTCTTTTCTTTAAAGTCCAGCAGTTTCACCAGGATCTCTGTTGATATTTTTATGGAACATGTGGTACCATTTAAATCTGTAGATTCCAGTCTTCCCTTGCACCCCCTTTTGGGAAAGTTTTCTTAAATACTGTTTTCTGTTCCATTATTTTATTTATCTCTGTGTATGCTGGATATTCTTTTTTTTCCATAGGTATCATTTTATTCTAATCATTTACATCTTTCTGTTTAATTTTGCTTTTCTCAATCCTGTTTTCCACATTCTTATGTTTTTATCAGTGGCTACTCTCTTTTATGCTGGCTTCCCTGTGGCTTTCTCTGATAGTTTACTTTTCTCTTTCATACTTTTTAGCTGTACCAGCTCATCTTTGATCTCTATTTTGTTTTGCCCTACCTTTTCAAGTTTTGTCTCTACTTTAAGCTATTGGTGTTTTTTTAGGAGGAACTGTTTTATTGAGTGGTGTTAAATCATGGCAGCATTCTTGGTCATAATTTTTAATTTTTATGTTGCTCTATGGCAACATTTTTCTGGTGAGTTTTCTTTCACTGCCATTTGTTCTCTCCCTTGCTCTTTGCTGATTGTTACTCATATATGAATGTCTTGAGTTCTTTCTGGACTAGCTATTTGCAAGAGATTCATGTGAAGGGACAGGAGTCATAGCTGTATCCTCGACTGGCAGGAAATATACCCTTATTTCATTATGACTCAGGGTTACATGTGAGTTCTTTCAGATTTTACTTGTGCTCATAAAACAGAGATCAGAAGCTTTAGGGTTCCTTACAATATGGAATGCTGTAGTTATAGTCTTTTCTGAAAACACAGTAGGGCCATGTGTTTCCTTATTCAGCTTGCCTTCCCTCCGTCTTGGTATAAACTTGTCCAGGGACATTCAAGCCATGAGCCATGCACATGAGAGATGGTGATTTTCTCCTCAGGGAATGCTATTTTGAAGAACTGTGCTCTGGCAGGTCTGCTTGAGATCTGCAGTCATATCTCTCAGTATCTTCCTTTTTGACTTCTACTGCAGTTGGCAGCCATTTCTCATATACTTTGCTTTATTGTTACAAAGCTCTCCTGGTTTCATTAAAGATAGATTTTACTTTTCTGTTTTCCATTCATGTTTTGAAGTGATTTCCAGGGAAGAAGAAAACAATGCCATTTTTGTTGCACTGTTTTAGAATAGGAAATATTATTGTTTAGGGGCCTTCATAATATTTAACGTTTTTACCTCTAGGTATTTTAATGAAGGGACTGTCCTTGCACACTATGCAGATGTCCTGGGTCTTTTGCTTAGATTGCGGCAGATTTGTTGTCATACTCACCTTCTTACAAACGCAGTGTCTTCCAGTGGTCCCTCAGGTACGTAAATGTGATTGGTTTACACATCATATTTATTAGAGATATTTAAATCAGAATGAGAAATTTTTCATATGGCCTAAATTTAGTTTATTTGTCAAATGGACATTGATTTTAGAATAGGACTCAACTAGAAATATACTCAAGAACCTCTCAACAATGAAATGGAATATTAATGAGGTTTTCAAGGATTTCCAGTGATAGTCTTAGAAGAAAGGTTCAAATTGGATCGGCCTTTTATTCTACGGTAGTACCCACAGATGGTGTTATAGTGATGTTTCTGTGTAAGGTATGTTATGTGGAACTTCTGAATTTTTCTTAAAATTTCAAATTTAAATCGTGCTTTTTGCCTGTGGTAAAAAAAAAAATAAATAAATAAAAAGACTTAAGACTACCCAAGCAAAACTTTTCCCTATATAAGGAAGATTAAGATTGTCTAGTCATATTACAAGTCTTGCTCTGAAATTAATTTTTCAGCCTTTTCTCTAGGAAATGATACACCTGAAGAACTACGAAAGAAGTTAATAAGGAAGATGAAATTAATTCTGAGCTCAGGTTCTGATGAAGAATGTGCCATTTGCTTGGATTCTTTAACGGTTCCTGTCATAACACATTGTGCACACGTCTTTTGTAAACCCTGCATTTGCCAAGTCATTCAGAATGAGCAGGTTAGTTTTATGCTGAATACAAATTGAGTGTTTGATGGAGTGGTGTTGCAGTGTTGAGTGTAATGAAAACCCAAGTCCAACAGAGACTATAAAGGGTTTTGCACTTGGATTTACTAGTGTACCTTTTATATATAGTTAATTTTATCAGTGTTTTAATAGATATGTTTCATATAATTAAGCCCTTTTCATATAAAAAGACATTTTTGGAGGTATATTTCACAGTCAATAATTTAGTTTTACTAACTCTTTAGATCATCTTTGTCTAAGAAATAGATTGATAATGTGAGACACAAAGGTAATTTAAAAATTTCTAGTAAAACAGATGAAGTTAATTCTTTTAATGCATTTTTATTTATCCAGTATATCTAAAATATAAAAAATTAATAAGATACCTTACATGATTTTTTAAAACTTAAGTGTTCAAAATTCAGGGGTATTGTGCACTTAGAACACATCTCAATTTGTCTTTACCACGTTTCAACAGCTTAACTGCCATGCATGGCTGTTGGCTACTATAGCAAGGTAGGTCTAGATTCATGTGAAGTGGAATAATCCTTTAAGCAATCCTTCTGAGGTATAATTTTTTAAAACATTTTTATTGAGATATATTACACATATAATGGAAAATGCACGTGCCATGATTGTATAGCTCAGTGAATTACGAAGTAAACAAATCCATATAACTACTACCCAGATCTTCCTGTGTTCCTTCCCAATCATTACTCTCTCCCTCCTCTCTAAAGGTAACTCTACTATACTGACTTCTAACATTGTTTTAGGTTCAGAATCTTTTTTATTGTAATGGTATTTGGTATGTAGTTATTTTAGGTATAATCTTATTAGTATGCCTTGGTACAAAAGGGACACAACAGATAACTGCTTTGAATGAACCTGATAGGACTTAACAGATCTGGACTGGCCTTATAGGCTATTAAGAAGGAAATTTTTCTTTTTTCTTCTAAAGAATAGTTCTATGGTATATTATAATTAGGTTCAAGAAACTTATTCATGGTTTCTTTATTTGTCTGAAAATAGTATAATATTTATTGTTTCAAGCTCTTGCTGCTAGTCAGGATCACCTACTTTTGCTCTCTTCTTTACCAAACCCACTTACTACATTAGAACATTATATCTGCCTGGAGTTCAGCATGTACACATTTATCTCAAATGGATGAATCTAATAAAAGGTTTAATATAATGCTGGCTGTTAGGGAAATAGAATTTACCATGCCTTTTAAAATTTTTAGGCAAATTTATATTTCTGTTCCTTTGTTAAGTGTCACTCGTACTTTGTTCTTTCTTATATAGCCACATGCTAAATGCCCTTTATGCAGAAATGATATACATGGAGACAATTTATTAGAATGTCCTCCAGAAGAATTGGCATGTGACACTGAGAAAAAGCCTAATATGGAATGGACATCCAGTTCGAAGGTAAATATACATGTGCAAATGTTTGAATATTTGTTTTATGTTTATATAAAGAAATACCATATTTAGAAATAGTAATTCTGCTTTTAATCCTGTCAAGTTGAGTATTATGCTCTGTTGGTGGTTACTGGCTTTTTGTTTCTTTCTGGTGGTGAATTTGAGAGAAAGCGTTCAGATTATGATAGTATTTTTTTAGTCTCAATTTTTAAAAAAACTGGTGGTCTTTTACATTTGTATTTTAGGGAGATAATATGGCAGGACCTTTCTCTTCCAATTCAAAATGGAATCTAATGGGTATCCTAATTTTTTTCAGATTAATGCTCTAATGCATGCATTGATTGATTTAAGAAAGAAGAACCCCAACATAAAAAGTTTAGTTGTTTCTCAGTTTACAACATTTCTGTCTTTAATAGAAACACCACTCAGGTAAGTTCAACAGTGTTTCTCACTTGGAGCAAAAGGATTTTATATAAATGTTTTAATTTGGATAGCAAAAAATCATTATGTATGTTTTACCAGTTTTA
The DNA here is from genome assembly GCF_964165515.1 of Mesoplodon bidens. Taxonomy (NCBI): domain Eukaryota; kingdom Metazoa; phylum Chordata; class Mammalia; order Artiodactyla; family Ziphiidae; genus Mesoplodon; species Mesoplodon bidens. The sequence goes on from NC_138161.1 coordinate 131,581,556, forward strand.
TTCATTTCATCTATCTAAAATAACAGTAACAATAAAGAATACTCCTGAGAACTTAGAATTTTAAAGATTAAGTCCTGAGTTCATAGGAAAAAGGTTGACCTCAGGGCCTGACATATTAGTAGATGATTAGTAAATATTTGTCAGCAGAAATTAGTGAAAGAATTGGTTGAATGAAAAGATTAGTTACTTAACATGTTTTTATAGTGTAGTGTTTCTTGTCTCTTTTGTCCCCTCCATTAGAGCCTCTGGATTTGTGTTTACTCGTTTGGATGGTTCTATGGCCCAAAAGAAAAGAGTTGAATCAATTCAGTGTTTTCAAAACACTGAAGCAGGATCTCCAACTATAATGCTTCTATCCTTAAAAGCAGGTGGAGTTGGTTTGAATCTTTCTGCAGCTTCTCGAGTATTTTTAATGGATCCAGTAAGTAGTTTTGTAGACCTTTTGGTATGTTACCACTTCTTAAAAAAAATAAAAACAAAAAACTATTTGGCAAATACCTTTATAGTTGTAACTGATTGTGAAAATTCTTAGGCAAACTTTAGAAATAGACAATAACTTAGTAAAAGTGTTTTAAAGGGCTTTCTCTTAAGTGCTTTACATATATCAACTGAAATTCTCACAACATCTCTATGAGATGGATCTTGTTACTATCCCCATTTTACACGTGAGGAAACTGAAACATAGGGAAATGAAATAGCTTGCCCTGTCACACAGCTAGTGATATACAAATCAGGATCAGAGTCCATGTTTATAAGTATTACGCTGTGCTTTTCTACTGCTCTTCTATATATAGAATAAGTTTCTATTAACTCTAATGCTTTAGGGAAGTGTTTTCATTGATTCGGCCCATGAATAATGAGATCTTACTTTGTGTCAGGGAATCTTACTGGCACAGGGAGTCTGGATATAAACAAGATAGACAAAGTAGCCACCATCATGGTGCTAATAGTCTCAAGCTTTAATGTGCATAGGAATTAGGAAATGCAATTTGACCTCTGTCTTCAGATTTAGGAGTTCTTGGATGAGACTCAGGAAACTGCATTTTTATATAGACCATAGGTGATTTTAGGTGCACATGGTCCAGCATCACAGTTTTAGAAACAAGTACCATTAATGGAATGCTTTGGGTAAACTTTAGTGTCTAATACAGTGTAATTACTGTGCGCAGTACAGGTCTAGGGGTAGAGTGGGAGTTAAAATTCACTCTGAACTTGACACATCAAACTGTGTGACTTAGAGTTGCATCCACATAGGAGCACTTTTTTTCTGATTGCACAAAAGGGCTTTTTGGACTGGAAGCACTCTGAACTAATTCAGTTTCTAATTTGCATTGGGTACTGTTTGGGCTAGAGGCAACCCTGTGCTGTTTCTGTGCATTCACAGATCTAAGGTTTGTGGTTTTAGCTTGCTGCCTGAAACTCAGAAAATTCATAGCATAAAGAAATTTTACTAAGATACAAATTTTGAGTTATTCTGGTTAGGCTATCTAGTTGAAGCATGTACCTGTTACCAAGGCTTTTTTGCCTCACCTGAGGGTAACCTTTCCAGTAATATTACAACCAGAGCCATACTTAGGCATTCATGGGTTGCATGTTAATGCCATCGGGATGGCAGTGGTCTGTTGTATTTTCTTGCCTAAGTTCTGTGGATGAAGTTTTAAATCTTTGCTAGAGTTTTAGTATTATGGTTATTATAAAAAATATGCATTGTAACTGCAGGTTAAGTTACATGTTAGCTAACCGGATGATAATTCTAGAAGCTGATTTTTGGAACAGATTCCCAAATTATTATTTTTTGGTTATAATCTTAGTACTTCATAAGGAAGAGGTTGTTAATACAAAATACAGTAATTTAATTAGTATTGTAAAGTTGACCAGAGACTAAACTCTTTAACAGTTATACTTTTAGGAAACTTACAGAATGTTTTAATAGTTTCATAGTAAGTTGGTTGTTTTTCATTGAACATTTCAAGTTTTCAGATATTGTTTCTAACTTTAAAACAAAAGCCAGGTCCTAGAAAAATAAGATTCAGTAAAAAAAAAAAAAAAAAAAACCAAAAACATTGCTCATGAAGACTTTTACCTCTTTGTTGAGTATTATATATATGTTAAGATTTATTTGATGTATTTTGATGTTTCATTATGAGCTTTTTTTCATTATGAGCTTTTGATAAAGTTAATTGCTTCCTTCATCACTACATATGACAATGGGAGCTATCAGTTTTATATTATCATCAAGTAAATTTTATTATACATTTAGTTATACTTGATGTATACTGCCGTCGCACCATGAGGTTCCTAGACAAAAGACAGCGGAGAGGAGCATTTTATCTGAGCTCTTAAGTATAGTGGTTTCAAAATGGGTCCAATTGTAAAATACAAAATATTCACAGAATGTCAGTTTTAGAAACTCATAAGCTAAATAAGTCCTTTAAATCTAACTTTTATACCGAAAAACAATCCCCAAATCAAATTATAGCAAATTAAGAGTAAAATCTCCTTTTCTCTCGATCTCAAGGGAAGTTTACTTTTTATTTTTATTAAAAAATTTTTCTTTGGCTGCGTTGGCTCTTCGTTGCTGTGCGTGGGGTTTCTCTAGTTGCTGCGAGCGGGGGCCACTCTTAACTGCGGTGTGCGGGCCCCTCACTGCAGTGGCCTTTCCTGCTGCAGAGCACAGTCTCCAGGCATGTGGGCCTCAGTAATTGTGGCTCGCGGGCTCTAGAGCGCAGGCTCAGTAGTTGTGGCACATGGGCTTAGTTGCTCTGTGGCATGTGGGATCTTCCTGGACCAGGGATCAAACCTGTGTCCCCTGCATTGGCAGGCAGATTCTTAACCACTGCGCCACCAGGGGAGTCCCTCAAGCGAACTTTAAAAAGAAGAAAATAACTGCCTAAGTTGTACTATAAACTTGTCATCTACATATTAATTTATGATTTTGTTTCTATTTTCAGTTGGCACTTTGCTGTATAAATGTTCCTTTTCTCCAAAACACCGTTTTCAGCTTCAAGAGTCATCCCATAGTTTAGTTTAAAACTTAATGATCCCTACCCTGACAATTCATATTATTTCAAAACCACTTGACTCCTATCTTTCTAGACTGAAGAGCTCTATATCTTTTTTGCTTATCTTCCCTTTTCAGTGCTTCATTGTTTTATTCTTCACCTTAAGACAGTGCCCATGATAATGCCAATGTTAGTTAGCTAATGTTACTTTTTTTTTCTTTCTTTTGCGGTACGTGGGCCTCTCACTGTTGTGGCCTCTCCCGTTGCGGAGCACAGGCTCCGGACGCGCAGGCTCAGCGGCCATGGCTCACGGGCCTAGCCGCTCTGCGGCATGTGGGATCTTCCCGGACTGGGGCACCAACCCGCGTCCCCTGCATTGGCAGGCGGACTCTCAACCACTGCGCCACCAGGGAAGCCCTAATGTTACTTTTTTAGTTCAAAATAGATACTGAAAATTGTATGGCAGAGTCTTAAAATAATTTTTAGGACTTCTCATTACTCCTGAAATCTTTTTTTGTGCTTTTACATAATGAAAGGAGGAAAATGAAAGAAAAAGAACCAAACACCAGCAGAAAGGGAGAAAACTTTTTCATAAATGGACTCAATTACCTATCTTTTCTCATGTAAATTAAGTAATTTAAAAGAGCGTATAAACTTCCTCTGTTAAGCAGATATAGTTTGATTGTAAAATGGGTGGGGGGGGATGAGAAAGATATTATTTGATTAATCAGCAATCATTTATACTGTGTGCTTTCTAGGTATCAGGCCCTGTATTAGGTACTAGAAGCGGTGTAGTGAAATGACAGGGGGGAGAATACCTGCCTATCATAGTAGTGATTGGGGGAGGTAGTCAGGGGCTGTGTGGAAATTTTTGTCCCCAGAGCATTTGTAATGTCATTATCTGAATTCATTCAGAAAGATTTCAGTCAGTAAAAGGTGAGTGAATAATACTGCACCAAAAGGACTTGTGCAGAACACTCACAGATCAGGGTGGTGATTATCCAACTCATGTTCTTCTTAGGCCTGGAATCCAGCTGCTGAAGATCAGTGCTTTGACAGATGCCATAGACTTGGCCAGAAGCAAGAAGTTATTATCACGAAAGTGAGTTTTTAAGATATCTATTTTAAAATTAGGTTGATAAGGTTTTCAAAATTGTACAAATAATGCGTAAATATATTGTAAAAGATTGAAATAGAATTATGCAGAGCAAACTATGAAGATCATCTTTATTCTGCTGTTGAGAAGGAAGCTACCATCAGTAGTTTAACATGCTAGTCAAAGTTTTTGTTTACATACATTCATACTTACGTATATGTGTAAATTTCAAAAATTTATTTTAAGATAAATGGGATCATACTTTATTATTTTGCAGTCTGTGTTTTTTCCCCCGAAGAATATATGTTGGAGACTACCCTGTAAGAACATACAGGTCAAACTTATTATTATTCTATCATGGTAGACAGGTAACATAATTACATCTATTTAACCAGTTCAATTTTTGCTAATAAAAACACTCCTATAATGAACATTATATTATGTGCATCTTTGTGCATATGTACAAGTACAGTATTTCTTCAGGATAGGTTAAGAAAATTAGAATTCTGGATTTAGAATCTTATTAGATAACTATCAAGTTGTTTTCAAAATAGGCTTTATATGAGAATGATGTAAATTTATGCTTATGAGATGGTCAAAAAGTGACCTTCTAATACTCATTTACCTAAGACCTTTAGCATATTTGACATATCTCTTGTTAATATTTTTGTGAATTGCTTGCTTGTATCTTTTGCCCAGTTTTCATAAAGTACAAATATACTTTTATAGTATAAAGTACTTATTTATAAATTCTGATTTTAAATGTTTTATGTATGTTGGAAATTTTTTATTCCAGGCTCTTGCTTATCTTTGAACTTTATGTGCTTTTTGTCATGAAAAAGTTTAGACATTTTTTATCATTTAAAACGTATCAGCCTTTTTCTTTGTATCTTATGGATTTTGAGGTCTTTCTTAGAACAGAAGGCTTTATCTTCAAACTTTAAGAATGAATCTCCTGTAAATTATGTAAACTGGGAGTAGTGTTTTACAAAAATATCAATAAAAATTGCTGTACTGAAAATTTGGAGGGAAAAAAAAGAATCTCCTGTACTTCTGATTGTTTTGAAATATTTTACCTTTTGTTTATGATTCATGATATGGATCTAACTTTATTTTTTTCAGATGAAGAATCATTTGCTCCATTACCATTTTTTTGGAAAAGTCAATTTTTTTCTACTGATTTGAAATGTCACTTTATCATAAACTAATTCATGGGTCTCTTTCTGGACTCTGTTCTGTTCCATTGATCTATTTTCCTATTCCCAGGACAATATTTCTTTAATAATTACTATGGTTTTATAAAGTATGCTTTGATATCTAGTAGAGCAAAGTGCTCTCATTACCCTTCTTTTTGAAAATTGTGTTGGTTATTAATATTATTATTTACTCTTGAATTGAACTTTGGATTTGGGTTACCAAATCCCACTTAAGAAATCTTGTTTGGGATTTATTGAATTTATGATTAATTGGAGAACTGTCTTCTTTATAAATACGGAGTGTTCCCATGTAAGAACTCAGATAGTATCACTCTCCGTTTTTTTAGGTCTTTTATGTATTTTGGTAACATTTTATAATACAGCTTGTATTACAGTAACTGGGACCTCTTACACAGTGTTGAATAGCAGTAATCACAGTAATCATTCTTGACTTGTTCCTATCTTCGTTGGGACTACTTTTATTGTTTTACATTTAATATGTTATTCTTGGTAAGTTTCTAGTAGATATCCTTAAATAAGGTTGAGGACATTTATTTCTGGGTTAATGAGGATTTTTTTTTCAAGTCACCGTTTTTATCAGGAATAAACGTTGAATTTTATCAAGTGCTTCTTTGTCATCTATTGAGATGATCACTTTTTTTTCTCTTAAATTTCTGATGTTATAAATTATACCAGATGAAGGCTTGTTCTTTCATTTCTGGGAAAATCTTATTTGGCTTTTTAAATACGTTACATTTATTTTGCTAATATTCCAGCTTCAGAGTCGCCTGTAAAGTTTGCTTTTTTTGTGTGTTGCTCTTATCTTGATGATGGAGTTATAATATGTAACTTATGTCCTTACAGCTGTATTCTTTATACAGGAAAACTATATTGAGTGATAAGGGAAAATGGTGCTCATCTCTAGCTATCATATCATGTTCTAAATATTCTCACTGTATATTGAGAAAAAAGGGGGAGTGAAACAGTTTCTAATAGATTATTATTGACCTTCTTTGAAAGCTACGTAATACTGTAAGAAAGCAGGTTCTTTTAAAGTATCATTTTCATCATGTCTCAATTTTTTTTTAATTAAAGAATTCAAGTATTGTGACCTAAAAAGTACTTAACCAATTAAACTTTGTTTTTCTTTTTAAAGTTCATTGTGAAGGATTCTGTTGAAGAAAATATGCTGAAAATACAAAACACAAAGAGAGAACTTGCAGCTGGAGCCTTTGGAACTAAAAAAGCAGATGCTAGTGAAATGAAACAAGCTAAAATTAATGAAATCAGAACTTTAATTGATTTATAATTTGTGGGATTTGGTAAGGTCAGTTTAATTAGATATATACAGAAGTTTTGGAAATGCGAAAAGTAGTTTTAGAAATGAGGTCTAGAGTATATCTTCTAAAAGGAGCATATCATTTTATATTAGTGAAGAGGTATTACTAATACATAATCTCCTTCTATATATGAACCTATTTTTAATGATATTTCAGGTAGCAATAAGTTCTGTTGTATACTGTGGCCTAAAATAATTTTTTGAGACAAAAAGTTACTTTTATTCAACTTTTCATATTATCTATGCTGAGTATTTTCATATATCTTCCAAGTACTCAGCTTTTTCATATTTCAAATAAGGTCAAACCTTTTATACTTTTGACCAAATAGTTATTTTCTATGTTGGACACATTTGGTTATTCACCAAAGTCTCCCATTTGTGATGCTGTGGATTCACAGTCCATGTAAACGATTAATATGTGCACAGACTATACAAGAGATTGATTTTATTGGACCTTCAAAACCATATTTGCATTCCAGAACCTTAAATGAGAGACCAAAGTCCAGGTTAGCAAGTTACTTGTTTTTTTTGTTTGTTTGGCTTTGTTCATGTATGTGTATGTATGTGTTTTTTTTTGTTTGTTTTACAGTGTCATTGAGATAAAATTCACATAAGTGACTTGCAATTTTATGTTCATGAAAAAAATTGGGGATTGCGTTAGAGCACTGTTTTCTCCATTTTAGTCAGGTGGTACCATTCTTTGTGTTTAAATGTAACTTGATATATTAGTGTGTAAATACAGTCTGTGGGGGTGAGAAGGAACCAGTTCTGCCCAATTTGATTTGAATATTTAAATTATGGAATTGCTGAATAGATATTTCTATATATAGATAATTCTTATTTATGTAGTTTAAAAAAAATAACTATAAACTTTTATAATTCAGAAGACTACTATATGTGAGGCATGATAATCTGGATGGAAGTTGGTCTGGATGACCTCCAAAATTGTTTCAACTTTTAAAGACATCTTAATCCCTGAATGGAAAATTTTCTTTGTTATTGTGTTTAGAATCAGACTTTGATTTTGGAACTTCAGTAATTCACCCTTACATCTATCTGTAGATCTTTTTACTACTTTTGTTAATAATCAAACTCACGGTAGTTGCCACAGAATCCTGGATGACTCTTTTAGTCACATTTAAAACAAACTATAAATTTATCAGTCAGGTTAGGTAGTCAGTGTTAGTTTTTTCCTTAAGGGAATCTTCTTTTTTAATCCAAAGAAAGCAGAAATTAATTACTATAATAGGAGAAGCTTCATGTTTGATGATACAAATTTAAGAACCTTATATTTTACTTACAGTGTTGGAAGTGACTTGACTGAAAGATAAGAGGAGATTGGAGGCAGCGTTGTATTCTAGGGCACACATCTTAGATTTAGCACATACCTTAGCAGCAGCAAAATCCTTTCTTCTCTGTGCCCTGTCCTTTGCTCCAAAGGAACAGTGGATCAGACAGCAAAAATCTTCCCAGTCCCTTTTTTCTTCAGCAGCAGGTGAGGTAGAGGGCTGATGCAAAGGACAAACAGACCTTTCTGCAGGGATGAGAGTGGAATAATAACTTGAGGTTGGTCCACTAGCATAAGGAGCAGTAGGGAAGTTCTTTACCTTGTAGGACTAGCATTACACAAAAATCAGGTTGATCAGGATCTCATAAAATATGGTATGTGGGCTCTCTATATACCAATACTCCAGTGAGATTAAGTATAAAAAGAGTTTGCAGCAAAAAACACAACCTACTCTTCTTGCTTACAAAGGCAGAGCCTTGCAAACTCACTGTAAAGGTGAAGACTTTGCTTGCTTCTTTACCCCAAACATTTACAGACTTGTGTTTTTAAACACATTCATAATGATAAATTTGACAAGTCATTTAAAAAATACCTTTCTGGTTTTGTATAGTTCCATTAAGTGGTGTTAAATAAAAAACAACAAATTCATCCTAAGAAAATACATAAACTACTGGAATGAAAAGTTCACATTATGTTTATGCTGTTAACTCTGTTTCATTACTACGTAGAGTAATAGCTTTAGAAATATCTTGAAAATATTGTATTCCCACTTGTGGTTCAAACTGGATTTTGTTTTAAATGTAAAATTAATAAAAGTGAAAAAATTACTAGCTTCTTCAGTGCCGTAATTGTAATGAGTACTTTTTCTTTAAAGAACATTTAATCTTTCTTTATAAATCTCACACGTCTGTTAAGATGTCTATATTATATAATTATTTTTTACTGAGAGTACATAAAAGTACTATGAGTAGCTGAGAATAACTGACTCATATTCCTACCCCTTTTTAATTTTACTAAATTTCAACTTAACTGGTTGACTTCGTGTTTAGAAATCAGTGTATATATTTTTAAATTTTATGTTAAATGTCTTGATCTTCTTAAGCATTGGTTTCGGTTATTTTTATTTCTCCATCTGCCAGAAAAAGAGTTGTGATCATAGCTATGTATAGTGGTATACTAGATAACACTCTCGATTATAGACTTTGCCCTAATTACAGCTCCAGGATTGGAAATAATCAAGAAAATAATCATCTTATGTTTTAAAACCAGTGAGTACCAATAAAATAATACTCAGGCAGTGCATGTTTTCTGTTGGCATTCATTGGTGTGTTTTTTATTCATTTCATCTATATGCTTGCCAAAGTTCTGTTCATTAGTATTTGGAAGGAAGATTCATTAAAATCATGAGGACAAATGATATGTTTGGCTTATTAATAAGAATTCAAGTGCTTAACCTTAAGTTCTCAACTGTATTAACTTTAAAATATTTGCAAAAGGTGAAATACAACAGCTTTCCTTCATTTAATTCACCCGTAAGTATGTAGTAACTTCCTTACAAGTTCTACATTCTGGAATTTGTGACCTCATTTTTATAGTACTTCTGAATAAAAAGACCCCAGAATTCTGATAGCTGTGAATAATGGTTGGGATGCTTCCCTGCAGTAATATCTACTAGTAATGTCTACTTCAGAGGGGGAACGGTTGATTAGAAATCCTGTAAGCAGACGTAATGTTTTCTTCCATGTTAATATATTCATAGTTATTGTGTGATAATAAGGGAGAACAGTCTTCTAGATGAAGCCATAATAATTTACTGCTTTCGAAAGGGCAGATGATATCTTATTCCCAGTCAGATCTTTTAATGGTTAAAATGGGATTAAAAAAAATCTCTTTTCTAGCTCCCTACTCAACCTTCTTGATCAAGAATTTTCTGACAAATTTAGACCTTTAAATTCTACCTCTAAGTATGAAAATTGATTTCTGCATGAAAATAGTACAGTTTTAATAATGTATGTCATTCAAATGTACATGGAACAGGACACCTCCATTAACCTGAACCAAGTTATAATAACTAGGCTACACTGGGACTTCATGTAGAAGGACAGCAAATACCCAAATGACTTCTTAGATTGGTAAATAAAACAAATTCTAGGGCATGTCTTTGCACTTCTGAAAAATGCAAAAATAGTGCATCTAGACTCTTCCAAGAGGGTATTTAATGTGATAGATGTGATATTAAAAGTCATCAGAGAGGGCTTCCCTGGTGGCGCAGTGGTTGAGAGTCCGCCTGCCGATGCAGGGGACACGGGTTCGTGCCCCGGTCTGGGAGGATCCCACATGCCGCGGAGCGGCTGGGCCCGTGAGCCATGGCCACTGAGCCTGTGCGTCCGGAGCCTGTGCTCCGCAAGGGGAGAGGCCACAACAGTGAGAGGCCCACGTAACAAAAAAAAAAAAAAAAAAAAAAAAAAAAAAGTCATCAGAGAGATTATATATTAAAACATGTGCTCTATTTGCTAAAGCAGAGATAGGACTAGTGTTTTAGGAAAGTTTCCAGTAAGCCTGCCACCTTTCAGTATTCTAGTTGATTAGAAAGGCAGATAAAATTAACTAGGATACAGTTTCCTGAATGTTTAAGCTAATTTACCCTTTTTGTTAGGGTAGGGAAGGGCTATTCCCTAATAGTACATTGTAGGATTTTAAGAAGTTTTTCTTGGCACTGGTATTGATATTGTGATAAAGGTAAGTTAAATATTTCATGAGAAGTGGTCTAGTGAAGGCCACTTTATGTTTCTTGCAGGTACAGGTGAAAGCAAGAATTAAGATAAACATTGATTTTATGCGTGAATCATAGACCTTGACCAAGCTTGGAGCTCATCTCAAAAGGCATGGATCTGCCCTTTGTGTAGGCAAATTTGACTTACAGTCAAAGGCTATTATATCCACCATTATTCATGGGATTAAAAAATAAGGATATATTGATCACCTCCACAAACGTATGTTCTTGTAATCTGAGTTAATGTTGCCTATTTACACATCCTACAAAGTGACCCTTGGTATTTTAGGCTCCCTGGAACAGATTTTGCAGTATAATTGTGCAACTTTGCATGGAAAAGTTAATACTTCACCATAATTAAGGAGTATCCTTGGAAGATCAGGGAAGGAAAAAGAATCTGTCTGTTAGTCTAATTCAGTGACTTTTCAGCCTCTTTTATACGTATTATATGCTTTTTCCTATGGTAAATTTGTCACTCTTCCCTTCCAAAAGTTAACAGCCTTTACTAAATACTATTTCAAATAAATTACGTAAGCCTTTTCAGTTTAGAGCTTTTACCTCTTATGTTGTATAAAAAACAGGGTCACAAAAAGTTAACACCAGGGCTTCCCTGGTGGCGCAGTGGTTGAGAGTCCGCCTGCTGATGCAGGGTACACGGGTTCGTGCCCCGGTCCGGGAAGATCCCACATGCCGTGGAGCGGCTGGGCCCATGAGCTGTGGCCGCTGGGCCTGTGCGTCCGGAGCCTGTGCTCCGCAACGGGGGAGGCCACAACAGTGAGAGGCCTGCGTACCGCAAAAAAAAAAAAGTTAACATCAGATGATATGTTTAATTCTCCCCACCCCCCCGTTTGATGCTTTGATATCTTTCCTCAATTTAAAAAAAAAAGGCTTTGAGTCTTGTGATCTCTTGTGATACAGATGGAGAGTTCCAAAATACACTTACTTGTTCAGATTGCATATTACCTGGCCACAACAATAAAGCAATATTAGGTATCTGAAGACTAGGTTTCTGTTCATCTCAACTAGGGGCCCAGAAGCCAAAAAAGGCTTCTGACCACCTAAAATAACAGATTTCAGTAAATCCATATACTTAACTCAGTAGAAAAGGACTAGTGTTCAAAGGCCCTGTTATTGAGCATTTGTCTCTTTCCCTATTTTTGTTTTAGGCAGACAGTAGGAAGTAGTGGTAGCTGATAGACTGGACATCAAGAAACTTCAAAAACTTAAAAGTGAACACAGAATAAGTAAATCACAAGAGTTGAGTGGCTTAGTATAGGTGTCTGGAGCCCTTACCTCTAAAGGGATGTTGGCCCTGAATACATCACTGTATCGCAGTATAGTCATATAACAAGTTTTCCCTCTTCTGGGCCAATAAAACAACTGGGAAAACAGGATAATTTTGTATAGGTTTGTTTTGGGTTTTTTTTCCTGTATAGGCTTTTAAGATACAAAGTCTACGTTGTGAAGCTGAACTGTGTCCAAGCCAAAATTCATGACAATTCTATCCTTGAATTTTCTTACCGATTTTTATATTACAATTTCAGGCAGCCTATTTAGGAAAGTATTTGTAAAAGGTATTTCCCACGTTCTGTTTCAAGGCCATTGTCCTTATCCTCATAGCAAGAAAACTGAAAGCTTTTCCATTATTTGTGTTACTTCCTAGATTTCTGGCATTTATATTTCTGGTTATATACAGAGGTTACTCTGATCTCTGCCCATTTCTCTGATCTCATTGTCTGTTTTTGATCACTCATTTGTTTAATGCAGAGCATAGTTTTAGAGTTAGAGCATACACAAATCTGAATCAAAGTCCTTTGCAGATTATTTACCTTTCTTATTCTCTGATTATCTGCAAAATGCGAATACTGTATAAACATTATAGGACAAACATGAAAATTAAGCTATAAATACCTAATATTGTCTTTCCTCTTTTTGCTTTCTTACAGATTTTCACTTAAAGGAGATTGAATTTCAGCATCAGAAACTCAGACAAATAAGTTATCAAATAACATACCCAAGTGTAAAAATAGTAATCTATTTGTAATAATAAGCAGAGGAAAAAAATGCAAACTGTGGCAGACTATTTTATTTAAGGAGAAGCCAAGTCTTACTTAGCTTAATGCCCCAAGTTTCAGTGACATTAAACAGTAGACATTATACAGTTATATTTATAGATGTTACTTATGATAATGTTTCCTACATCACTCAAGGAGCTGAGTTTGTCTTCTGGAAAGCCTCGACTGATCGATCGGCAGTTGAGTCCCCGGCTGTGTAACACCACCTCACCTTTCCAGGCGTCTTCTGCTAAAAACCCTGACTCCCTGTTGTATTCAGTGTAAACACTTTCTTAATGTATCAAGTGGTTCTCAAATGTCATTTGGGTCACAGTCATTGCTTGATAGTTACTTGGAGTAGAAATACTGTGACCTCAACCAAGGCCCACTGATTCATAATCTATAGTGATGAGGCCCAAGAAACTGTACTTACAAGGTGTCCAGTGTTTTTCAGGAGCAGCCAGGTTGGAGACGCAGTTGCTCAAGCCTCTAGTTTCAGTTACTCCTTTTTCCTCTCTCTTCATATCCAATCCATCAGCAGCTTTACTGCCTTCACCCTGGTGGAAGGTATGTTGGATTACCACTGTCTCGCTCCAAGACCACCACAGTAAACTAACTTGCCTTCCCATCAGCTCTTGTTCTCATTTAAGCTATTTTCCACCAGCTGCTGAACCAATGTTTTTAAAATGTAAATCACAAAGGTAAGACAATTAGACTCTTTAAGAAGGACTGGCAATGAATTGAACAAACTATACTAAAATTCATTAATTCATAATGATACTAGAATAAACCCCCTCAAAACCACCTTCGGAGGATACTGTTAAACCAGTTCCTTATTTTATATACTAACTAGTGAGTGAAGGGAGAGAATCAAGCATTTATCCTGCCCTTTTAATAGAAACCACCTCAGGGTAACCAAATTACTGATGAATGGAAGTATATAGAAATATTTCAGCTAGTAAATGAGAGTATCACCATTTTGCAACCCCAGTGAGATACTGTATCTAGGCAATGATCATCAATGGCAGTTAAGATCATAAGATAACTGGAGGTTTGGAAGTACCTAACAACATATAAAGTATTGCCCCCCCCCAAAAAAATCACACCTTAATCTGACTGGCCCTCTAAATCAGTTTATAAGAAATACAGAGTACAAGGAAACATGTCAAATTGCAATCAGTAAAGCGAAGAATGTGGGAGACAGGACAAATAATCTGGTTTCTTCAGTAAATAAATGGCAAGGCAACAACAAGAAGGGAGGGTTAGGAAACACGACGGAATCAGATATATATCAACCAGTTGCACTGTGTGGGCCTTACTTGGATCTTAATAAGATCAAAGTGGAAATAAAATAATGGAGGACATTTGGAATTAATAGTTTCTTGGTGAGATAATTTTCTGAAGTCCTTATGTTTCTAAAGATATATATGGGAATATTTCATATGAAATTTTTAATCTGGGATTTGCTTCCAAATAGTCTAGTAGGGGAAGAGTTGGTGGGGATACAGATGAAACAATTGTTGAAATTGGGTGATGGGGGTCCTTTATACTATTCTGCTTACCTTTGCATGTCTCTATAGGTCCCCATTAATAAAAAGTTAAATATAAATTACATTAATAAAACTTCAATCAATTGCTGTTGAATTTAAAGTAAAATCCAAAGCCCATACCTTCACCTATGAAGCCACTGCATACCTCTCCATCCTGTCTTATAAGCCTTTATTTCCACCAAGTTCTCGCCTGCTTGCACAATTTCCTCTGAAGGGAATATTCTTCCTTCTCCTCACTCCCTTTTGGCTACCTCAGAGCCTCTCTTTCTGGCTTAATCATCATCTTGTAGGAGGTCTTTCCTGAGTGCCCTAAAGCTGGACTTTCCCTGTTGTCAGTGTATGTTATTTAGCATAATTTGCAATTATATATGTTCATTTCTCTTTCAGTCTGTTTCCTACTAGAATATAAGGAACTATGTCTTGTACACTCCTGTATTTCTAATGTCCATCACATGTGTGATATGGTCAGTACTTAAGTGCTTGTTCAATGAATTATTGTGTTGTCTGTCTTAAATATATATGTCAACTCAAATTGTGTTTGATGTGAAACTAAGATGACTGAATTAATGCTTTGGTAGATGTAATTTCTGGAATAAGCTCAATTATTTCCTTGAAATCAGATACATCTTTATGACCACTGAGACTGTGAAAGCAACGGAAGGCTGAAATGAACTTTAAAATTAGGCACAAATAGATTGTCCAGAAATAAAGATTCTATTTGTATGACTTGCAAATTACACTAATGAATTTAATTTCAGTTTAGCCAGATTTTTCTGTGCATTGGATTCTCATTGGAAGAGTTTAGCTCATACCTCTCAATGCAGAGATTCTTCGACTAGGAGTATCTTGAGGGGTCTTTGTACCATGGCACCTGACACGCAGAGGCACTTAAATCTCTGGTAGTGCTTCATGTACTTTGAAGATCACGGCAACTCATTTTCCACAGTCCAAATAATCGTAGCTTATTTTATCTTCAGAAATTGCCATTTAACAGTTTACAGTTTTAGGTAAGTCCTCAGGTTCTTCTTAAGCTCTTCTGGTAGCCAGCCTCCAAGGTGCCCCCCCCATCCATTCTTGCCCTCCAGGTTTCCATACCCTGTATATTCATCCACACCCTTATTGAATAGGGCTGACCTGTGTAACCAATAGGCTATTGTGGAAATAAAGGAAGGTGACCTTGAAGGTTAAAAGCCACTGCGGCTTCTGGCCAGTTAAACCTCTAAAGTTTCTTGTCATGGTCTCTCTTGCTTTCTTCAACAGAATGACTTCTGATTATTCACTTCAGTTTTAAAACGACATTTTAGATCATACCCTTCACTAGCTTGCCATCCTTGCAACCTAGAATCACCTGTACATTGAATAAATATGCTTTATACTTCTATCATTCTAAGCCATGGATAAAAATGCTAGAAGACATTGGGTCTGGTACTGACTGTAACAGTCCTGAAAGATTATTGCGTATGTTTAGAGACTGACAATGAACCTATGATGATTTTAAGGTTACAATATTCTAAAATTTGAATACCCACTTCATACAGAAATGTGGGTGACATTAATTTGATCTCCCTTTCCTCCATCTATTAGATCAGATCCATCACCATCACTGGAGAACACTAGATGCAGATATCTCTTGATATCTAGAAACCAACTTTTAAAGCATGTATTTCAGTGTCAAGTTTTACACCGGTTTTTAAAACACAAATTCTACAAATTATGAAAAATTCCCTAATACTTTTTCTTCAAGGGGAGTGGGTGCCCTTAATTGAATTAGACAACCAAGATATGTCAATAAATCTTTATTTTCCATACAAGGTGCCACTGTAGGTAACCATCACACTGCTGTTTTCAGATATACAGAACTGAACGAAAGCATTTTAGCATGCCGCCTTACTGTACATAGAAAACTGGTGAACATCTTCAGACACTAAGACTAGGAAATAAAATGGGTTAATACCATTTGTTGATATGCTTATGAATCAATCACTCAGCAGTGTTATTATAGGTTGTCTTTACCTGAAAGCAGAATTACAATCACTCTGGCAGCCTCTGGGCGATTCTAAAATGCAGGTCTAGTGAAGGGTACAACAAGCAAGCAAGAGACAGGTACTGTGTCCCAACCTGAAGGGAGACTGACTTGGAGCCTGGCTTGGCACATTTTAAGAGTTGATACAGCCATCTTAACCGCTTAAGATTTGAGTTTCCCTTACCACGTATGTTGGCAATCAGCATAATTGAGAATTTCTGAAATACAAGCTGAGGGTTAAAAAGCAGAACTGTGGTTCATATAACAGAATTGCTACTTAACTTTTGCCCAGTTCTCACCAGTTGTCCTGCAAAACCCCCCACCCATATCTGATGGGTTTTAATGAAAGCCTCTAACAACTGTAACAGACCTTTCTTAACCCAGCTCTAGATACTAAGTATCGGAAACAAGTGCCTGTGAAGTGGATGTGTCCACGGAAAAGGGCAGTGTTTCTACTGGAGGTAAGTGTCGAGCTTCTTCTTGATGTTGTCAAAGGAATCTGCTCCCATGTAATCAGCCTGGCCCTGTTCCCACCGCTCCTTCCGTTCTTCTGAGGATACAAAAGGCTCTGCCGTAGCCGGGATCTCCCCAAGGGACAGCTGTGATACGGCTCCTGACACATTTTCCTAGAAAGGGGAGAATAATCAGAGACTCCTTTAGAGCTGAAAGACCATTTTAAAGAATGCAGTAAACTGAAGAACGTGAGAAGAACCAGGATGAATTATCATGCAAGGTAGCAAAAACTGAAAAGTATTACATGAAACAAAACAAGACACAGAAATACAAGGATCATGATATTTTTCCTAACAAAATGAAGACTTCTTGACTCAGTGAAAACATAGGGAGAACAAATTAATTGGGTAGGGTTAATGTTTAAGTTCTGCATACCTTTCTACAGAAGCCACAAGAGAAAGCCAGTGTATAGACCAAGTCTGAAAGCTGCAACAGTTCATTAGAAAGTGTAAGATGGATGGACAAGGGAACACAAGTCTCACGATAAGTTCTTGATCTGTGTGGGCTCAGAAAGGTTGAGAACTTAAACGAAATGATACCTCAGAAGCTACACTTCAGAAAGAACCTAAGCAGAGAGCCGCACCACATACACAGCTGTCACATTATAAAAGCGAGAGCTAAACGGTCTGAGCCATACACCAAATTTATCTTCCTGTTCAAGCTTATTACCAAGTAGTATCTATTCCTGCAGCTTCTGTTAATTTGCTTAGTTTTGAGTAAGTCTTCATTTCCCATCTTCGCCTTCCCTTGATTCATAACCCTCAGCCCTTGGGTTGTGGAAGGAACAAGGTAAATGTGCAGGAAATGGAGCAAACCTACTCTGCATTGAATTCGATTCTCATTGCATACAGGTAGGCAATTAACTTCAGCAGTATCATAAAAACATCAAAGTTATCCTTCAGAAAGCTCTCAGGTGTGATAGTACTGGAAAGCTTAGAGAAAAAGGAAGGCAAATGAATACACACAGGTATTGTTTTTAACAGAGGAAATGGTAGAACAGAATGTTTGATTAGCTGTTTGTGTTGCTCTAAGTATATATGTATTTAAATATCCTGGAATTCCAAGGTATGTGGGTAGGTTCCACGGGATTATATCATCATAGCTGAGGCAACGTGAAGTCCTTCCCTGGGACTAGTCCTGCCTCTGCTTCCACAGGCCACCGGAATGATACCCGGACCCTCCTGCAGAGCCCTCTGCTCACAGTGCTTTCATAAGGACAGCCGCCCCTCACACTGGGATGTGAGTCCCAGTTCTGCTGCTGACTAGTCTGTTACATAACTAAAGGAAGGTATGTAACTTCTTTAAGCCTCAGATAATTTTAATGTATAAAAAGGGGATATTCACAAAAATAATACTTACTTGACAGAGTGCTTATAATAAGGGTTAAATAAGAATAGATATCTTAAGCACTTACTATATGTACCTGGCAATGTTTCAAGTACTGTATAAGTATTACTTCCTGGTCCATATAAAGCAATTAGTGTAAGAATGTAAGTGTTAGTTATTTTTCCCTTTCTCCTTTTTATATTTTGGCACAAGTGCTCATAAGTGAAATGGCTAAAATCTATACCACAGCAAAGAGAAGGATCTCTTATAACCTTATAGTCTCTTATAATTATAGTAAGGTAATTAACTGATCTGTTAAGACGATTATAATTTACCCATTCAGTTTTATTCTTTTTTTTTTTTTTTTTTTTTGTGGTACGCGGGCCTCTCACCATTGCGGCCCCTCCCGTTGCGGAGCACAGGCTCCGGATGCGCAGGCTCAGCAGCCATGGCTCACGGGCCCAGCCGCTCTGCGGCATGTGGGATCCTCCCGGACCGGGGCACGAACCCGTGTACCCTGCATCAGCAGGTGGACTCTCAACCACTGTGCCACCAGGGAAGCCCAGTTTTATTCTTTGTATCTTAATATGTAACATAAAAGTTTAATTTCTCATTCTCTTCCAATCGTTCCAAAAGAACAAACCTCAGAGGAAGACCTTTAAAGTCAGAATTGTTACTGTAAATGTTAATGTCATCTTCCTCTTACAGAAAGATTTATTTTTCAAGATCCAATATAACCAGAGGAGTAAAACATGGCAAATCAAAATAATCCTAGAAAAGTATTTGCTGTATGTTCATGTTATTGTCATTTTCACTTGGAATATATTCTTCTACACGGATGGCAAAAATAAAATAGGTATATTTAAATACTTGCAGTTTCTAAAACATGAAATGGGGCATTCTTTGTTTTTGTAAACCACTATTTTTTGGGGAATAATCTTACAATCTTAGGACAATGGGCTAAGAATTTTATAGTTATATGGAGATATATATATATATATATATATATATATATATATATTATATAGATCTATCTATCTATCTATCCATCCATCTAAACCTCTAAAAACCTTTCCTTTGCTCCCAGGTCTAATGAAATTTGCCACAAAATCTACTTCTGCTCTAATCTTTGCTGGTAATATTTCTCCACTCTAAGATGGACATCGTTTTCTTTCCACAAAGTCTTACTTTATCTCTTTGTTCAAAATACCACTAAATATTCCATCTCTACTAGTATACCAAGTTTTAAAAAATACAGCATCAAATTACCTGAAGGAAAAAAACAGAACCTACCACGTGTACGTGTGAGCGGGTGTCTTTGACAAGGCCAAACTGCTGAAGCAGAGGTAAAACGCTGGTAGTGAAGATGTCCCACCACAGGTTGAGAAACTCTGGATGAGTCACAGTGGGATCATGGGACTCACTTCTGACACTTTTTGTTTGAGGATCGTAAGTATAATTCCACGGTTTGATTCGTCCTAGGAAATGCACAACTTTGGCATTTGCACCAAATCTGCCAAGTGAGCACAAGTTGAAACAGTTAGTGGATTCTGAGCACTGACAGTTCACCTTCCATCCTGAAGCAGTGGTTGGAAAAAAAGTTGAGCTCACTGAGACCATTTTAGACTTCTAAAATTATTCAATTATATGTTAAGTATACACAAAATCCCAAAGTAGCAGGGGATCAGTGCAACAACCCAACACTGATCCACCGTGGATAGATAGCAGAGGTACAGCCACTTGTTAAACCATTTGATATTACCTAGTAAAATTGAAAATGCTCACACTCTACAACCCAGAAGGAAGCTCAGCTCCTAGGCACATACCCTACGGAAACTCTTACACGTGTGCAGCAGGAAACATCATCAAAATGTTCACAGCAGTAGCACTGTTTGAAACAGTCATAAACTGGAAACGACTGAAGTGACTACGCTTTAGATTACTGTTCAGCAAGCGTTCATGCCTTTTCCCAGTCTCTACAGGGGGAGTACACTTTCCTGCCTGACTGATATTTGCATGTTTGCATGACTTGCTTTCACCAATGAAATGTGGGCAGAGTGGCAGTGTGCCTTAAAATAGCATTGCTGGTTTCTGTTCAGCCTCCCTGAGAAGCTACAACTTCTACCAGCGGAAGAATGTACCCTGGGTAGCCTGCTGGTTCCAGAAGAATGAGACAGTCACAAGAGATGTGGATCAAACCTGTGGCCTGGCTCCAAACTCAGCTGAGATGATCAGAGCTGCCCCAGACTATTCAGTAACATATGAGCAAGAAATACATGCTGACTGTTCAATGTCACTGAAATTTGATGGTTATCCATTCTGTTTTTGTTTTAAGGACAACTGGTATATTCATATCATAGAATACAATATAGCAGTGAAAATGAATGAACCGTAGCTACCCAGATCACATAGAAAAAGGATGACTTTTCAAAATACGTTGAAAAAAATTATACAAATTCAAATAGAAATACATACATATGAATCTACTTACATAAGGACAAAACAAAAAAAAGTACTGTTTAAAGAGTAGAAAACTGTAATCAATGTAAATCTCATGATATTGGTTATCTTGGGAGGAAAGGGGAAGCTGTGATGGGCAAGACGAAAAGGGGCTTCAAAGATACTGGCTATGTTCCATTCCTTAACTTGGGTGGTGAAGGTGTTTTAAAACACTAAACATTTTTGTATGTCCTTTTGTATATACACTATATTTCACTAAATACACAACACTTTATATTATCTCATAATATAAAAAGAGTAAGACTTAAGAATGGTCCTAAACAATAAATGCTGGAGAGGGTATGGAGAAAAGGGAACACTCTTGCACTGCTGGTGGGAATGTGAATTGGTACAGCCACTATGGAGAACAGTATGGAGGTTCCTTAAAAAACTAAAAATAGAACTACCATATGACCCAGCAATCCCACTACTAGGCATATACCCTGAGAAATCCATAATTCAAAAAGAGACATGTACCAAAATGTTCATTGCAGCTCTATTCACAATAGCCCGGAGATGGAAACAACCTAAGTGTCCATCATCGGATGAATGGATAAAGAAGATGTGGCACATATATACAATGTAATATTACTCAGCCATAAAAAGAAACGAAACTGAGCTATTTGTAATGAGGTGGATAGACCTAGAGTCTGTCATACAGAGTGAAGTAAGTCAGAAAGAGAAAGACAAATACCGTACGCCAACACATATATATGGAATTTAAGAAAAAAAAATGTCATGAAGAACCTAGGGGTAAGACAGGAATAAAGACACAGACCTACTAGAGAATGGACTTGAGGACATGGGGAGGGGGAAGGGTAAGCTGGGACGAAGTGAGAGAGAGGCATGGACATATATACACTACCAAACGTAAGGTAGATAGATAGTGGGAAGCAGCCGCATAGCACAGGGAGATCAGCTCGGTGCTTTGTGACCGCCTGGAGGGGTGGGATAGGGAGGGTGGGAGGGAGGGAGACGCAAGAGGGAAGGGATGTGGGAACAGATGTATATGTATGACTGATTCACTTTGTTATAAAGCAGAAACTAATAAAAAAAAAAAAGAATGGTCCTGTTCTGGCTAGGAGAAAATCTATACATGTAAAATGAAATAATGATAAAGGTGAATACAAGTGCCAAAAGGAAGATGGGAACAGTGAGTGCCTTAAGAATTCAGAAGCAAGGAGGTCACTGAAAGCTAAGGTCAGTGGGGCAGGCGGTGCTGAGATAGCGGAAGTGACTTAAAATTTGTCCAACAGATAGGAGCTGGGTAGCTGGTGCTAATACAGGGAATTGTAGGCAGGGGGATGCAGGTATCAGGTGAGCATGTGTGTACCAGACCGAGTGTCCTCCAATTAGAGCCAAAGAGGAAGCTTTGATAGGGAAAGGTAAAATGGGACCGATCTTGGGTGTTGGGCTCAAGTGTCAGATCTTAAGTGGAGTTATCCTATAGGCAACCGAAATATTTGAGCATGACGTACAGTTCAAAACAATGCAAACTCTATTTATGTAACTCTTCTTATCTTCTTAAGTTTTTTTTGTTTTGTTTTTAATGTCACAGACCTGTTATATACCTATCATTATCTGACAGTTTACTATGTTTGGGGCCCCAATTCTTTCAGGACACATTTGGGAATAATCGTCCTGCCAGGTAAATTTTACTAATGTGTTAAATGGAGGCTCCTAGAGGCTAAGTGAGTTGTCCAGAGCCATACGGCTATTTAGTGGCAGAGATGGGATTCGGCACAGTTTTGCCCCTCTCTTAAACCTAAGCTCTTACCATCCTACCATGCTGCTACTCCAAAACCATGCAAGAAAAAGTGCGCTTACTGTAAATTTCCTCCTAAGGATAACTAACTATCCTCCAGTGCATTTCTTTTGAAGATGAAGTGGATACTTGACACCCCCAAGCTTACTCTCTATTTTATACACGTGGTCCATTTTACATGCACACACATACTTGTGCACATATACACAAAGAACTCTCAATGTTATCCTTAAAAGGATAAATCATAATGCTCAAATCTGTACATAGAGAGGGCTGTCAATTAAATAAGCAACTGTTACGTGTAAGGCACTATACTGTGGTCAGTGTGCAACCCTAAGAGGCTTTATCCAAACATGGAGATGAGTCATCTACATAAAAATAAGAAACAGTAGCACAAGCAAGGCAACAAGTCGGGGCCAGCAGGCCAGTGCTGACATTAAGGGCTATGGACATTCCAAAGCAATTACTGCAGGTGGAGGTTTTCAGAAGAGGCTTCAGATGAGGCTGAGAAAGATGAGCAGGATTGAGAGAAGTGCCTTCAACAAATGGTCTAATGGTGATGGGGGAACCCATCCCAGAGACCTGATACTTGCGTGCTGGTGGGGCGGGGGGATGGGCGGGGACAACAGGCACTGCCTCATCCTAGTGGTACACATAAGCCTAAAACCAGAATAGAGCACATGTGAAAGAGGAGGTGCCCCTTCCACCTCCTCAGACATCCACTCCTCCTGCCCTGACTTCCCTGCCTGGAGCAACAACACTTGGTTGCGTCTCCTTTATTAACTGGCCAGTAAGTCTCAAGCCATGACCTGCCGAGCCTAATTTGAACGTCACACGCAGTCATTTACATGAGAGCCATGAGAGGTAGCAACACTAATTAAGATGAAAGATGAATATAGTGGGTTCCCTGGTGGCGCAGTGGTTGAGGGTCCGCCTGCCAATGCAAGGGACACGGGTTCGTGCCCCGGTCCGGGAGGATCCCACATGCCACGGAGTGGCTGGGTCCGTGAGCCATAGCCGCTGAGCCTGTGCGTCCGGAGCCTGTGCTCCGCAACGGGAGAGGCCACAACAGTGAGAGGCCCGTGTAAAAGATGAATATAGCATGAACTTTATTCCTTTCCAGCCCACTCTCCCGACAGTTCACATCTGCTTAAGCAGCAGTCATCGGAACAGCTAACCTATATTAAGTACTCACATGTGCCAGGCACTGGTTAACATCTGCATGGTTCACCTCAGTTAATCTCCAGAAACAACTAAGTGAGGAAACCAAGGCAGGAAGAAGTTAACTTGTCTAGGATCACATGGCTGGTGAGTGACAAGGCTGGGATTCCACCCAAGCAGTCTGGCTCCAGAGCCAAGGTTCTCATCCACAACTAGGCTGTACTTGTAAGACACTCCCAGAATCATAAGGACATCACCTGAGAGTATCATTTGTTACTTCACAGATTAACTCCCTGCCTACAGACGGTCAATATCAAAGTTGGAAATGAGCCCTGGAAACACCCCCAGTATAGTCAAGGACAGAGCAGCAGAAAGTAATGAATAGGAAAGAAAGCTCCAAAGTAAGCAACTTAGCACTGTCTGAAGACTGTTCTCAGAGGGATACAGTTTGCACAAAGTTTGGGGGAAAGGGGGGGAAACAAGACTAAGAAACAGACGGCGGTGCTTCGTAGGACCCAGAACTGGACTGCGCTGGGCAGTGTCTAAGGGCCTTCCCAGGGTGAATGCAGAGCAAGGGCACAACGGTCCAATCCACAGTAGAATGCCGCTGCAAAGCGGCCAACACGCCTGCACCGCAAGACGGCCCAGCCTCTGCGGGAGGCGGGAGCGCACACCCCGGCCTCTGGCTCTGTGTGTGCCCCGAGCTGGCTCAGGGGCCTCGGCCACCTCCCTGGGTACTGGCCTCGTGCCGGGCGGATTCCTCCCCACGTGGCCCGTGGCCTTCTCCTTGCATGGCAACAGCAACACCACTGCGGACGGTCCACACCCTGCATTTCACTGTGGCTCAGGCCTGGGCTCTACCTTCATGAATCCATGATGCCTAAGTGCTTCTTAAATGCTAAATCACTGTCACCTTCTGTGGCCAGGGGAAGGACCCCCTTTCTCAAAATTACCTTCTTTACCTATTCCACCCTAACAACGTGAAAAATTCTATCCACTGGATAGTCCTTTCATCGACCGAGCAGTCTTGGTTTTAAGAAAGTTTTTTTTTTTTTTTTCACATCTTTATTGGCGTATAATTGCTTTACAATGGTGTGTTAGTTTCTGCTTTATAACAAAGTGAATCAGCTATACATATACATGTATCCTCATATCTCCTCCCTCTTGCGTCTCCCTCCCTCCCACCCTCCCTATCCCACCCCTCTAGGTGGTCACAAAGCACCGAGCTGATCTCCCTGTGCTATGCGGATGCTTCCCACTATCTATCTACCTTACCTTTGGTAGTGTATATATGTCCATGCCTCTCTCTCACTTCGTCCCAGCTTACCCTTCCCCCTCCCCATGTCCTCAAGTCCATTCTCTAGTAGGTCTGTGTCTTTATTCCTGTCTTACCCCTAGGTTCTTCATGACCTTTTTTTTTTTTTCCCTTAGATTCCATATATGTGTGTTAGCATAAGTCTGTTAGAGGTAGAAACTGAGATCTCAAAGGGTTCTAAATGTGGGTAGAACTGCCCTTTCTGCTCAAAGGCGAGGAATTCCTTGGGTGCCAGTAAGATGGGGGGAGGGTGGGGAGGGTTAAGAGGTGAGCAGAGGCAGGCTGCACGGTGTGAGGTACCTTCCCAACAGCTCCCCAAATCCCAGCAACAAAACAGATCGCAAAATGCACAGGATGAGAGGTTTCTTGAGAAAATGACTGGGGCCAGGGTACTGAGGGGCCGACCAGGAAGAGCCTGAGGATTCAGGCGGCTGACGGCAGAGGGGTGCACGAGGGAGGAAGTCGGGAAGGTGCTGGGGCTTACAGGCTTCATGCGGGGGCTTCAGATGTCACGGGTTCAGGCCACGGTCAGCCCTATTTCTGCACAGTAAGGAACAGGAACCTGCGTTTTAGGTACTGAGGCGTTACTTGAACCTAAGTGCCATCTACCTGACAGACCTACGGGAATGAAAAGGGGTGGGAGAAAGACAAGTTTCGGAGCAAGGACGCTTTATGAGAAGAGCAGGCCTGGTGAGTCACTGCGTGTGAAGGTTTTGGTCAGCCCAAGGGCCCTTTGAGAGGGGGGAAGAAAGGCAGCTGCTGAGTGGGAACCACGGAGCTCAGACAGAAAGGCAGGAGGAAGTGAAGACAGAAGAGAGATGCAGCACTGCTGGTGCGACCCCTCCCCGGGAAACACGGCAGCCACACCAAACACCCTGTGCCCATTTCAGTGACTCACGCTCTCTGACCCGCGGCCACTCACTCTCGTACCTTCTCGGCAGCTGGGCAAAAGGCACTCACCCAGTAGGGTGCTCCTGGTAACTCCATACAAGGGGCAGCCCTACTAGGCCTAACACTGGCCGCCACATGTGAAGGGTTATGAGTTATACAGTTTATCTAACTACACTCTCACAATACAAACAGAATGGTGTTTGTTTACACAACCAAGTAGCCTGAACGTCCTGCTCCATTAGCTTTCAGAATAAAACACTTTGTTTGCCAAAAAGATGAGCAAAAGGTCTTAGTTTTTGCATCTAGAGTTTCCATCAACCTAGATATGGATTTCATGTAATTATTTTTGTCGAAATCATGTTCCCTGAGGGACGTTTTTTAAAATCATTTTCTACCATTTCAATCAATTTATTCTTTAGTCATTTATGAAAAATACAAAATAACCATGTCAAAATGAAATAAGTAAGAGCACAGGCCATAAGTAAAAGGGAAAATTACTTCTTGCTTAAAAGAATAATTTAGCCTAAATGCAAACCAGGGGTGGGGCTGTTTCTTAGAGAAGGCTAACCCAGGATATGACTCTGCTGGTATCTCTCTCTCTCACCAAAGGTACGACAGTCAGAACTTATGTCACCTTTTTAGTCAAAAGCAAAGCGGCCGACATACAAGAAGCGGAAATGCTGATGTCAGAAGATTAAGTTCGACTGACCTCAACTCTCAGCAAGGATAACCAGAAGATTCACTGACTCACTGCCTGATTCACCCACCAAATTTTACCAGCCAGGAAAAAAAAAAAGTCAGGTACATGTCACAATTGTCTCTAAATTACTAAGAGCCATTCATTCTGACCCACTAACGGGGATTTGTCTCAGCTTGCATACATCTCTTAAAATAAGTGTTCTAATTTTAACTTGATAGAATCTCAAAAGTGACGTCCAGATCACAAGACATAGTTTGAACCCAAGCCAGCAATAATAGTGCTTATGTTAGCCGTTAAAATAATCCCTGTGACCTGGTGTTACCAAAAGATCAGATAGAATTTTCATGACTAGTTTAGCAGTTGAGAAACGCAGCCGGTAACGTGTGGATGAGACTACAGAACTGGTCAGAGCAGAAAAGGAACTAATCCACGACAGTGCACACAGGAGCGATTTTAGTTCTCGGGAAGCTCTGTGTGTGCAATGTTCAATCAGGTACCAAGGAAGAGAGATGCAGCACTGCTGCTGCGACCCCTCCCTGGGAAACACGGCAGCCACGCCAAACATCCTCTGCCCATTTCAGTGACTCACGTTCTCTGACCCGCGGCCACTCACTCTCGTACCTTCGCAGGCTCCCTCTTATACACGAACCCTCACAGCCAATCAGCCACCTCTCCTCTCTCACCAAAAAATTCCTCCTCTTACCCACTCAGAGTCTAAAATCAAGAGTCATAAACCCAAGTGCCCAAGGTGGGGGGGAGTGCTGGTCATGCAGAGAGTGGACCTGGTGAGGGGGGTCCACGGGGCAAGTGCTTTTCCTATCAGCAGAAGACAGCTGCTACTTAGCAGCAAACAACGGTGGCCTCCAGGGACCCACCCGGTTTTTCCTTGCCTTTCAAGCTAAATAACCCTCCCAACTGTGTCCTGGAAATCACAAAGACAACAGTACTCAAACCCAGACTTTAATAACCTCAACTTGGACCTAGTCAACTATGCCAACCTACCAGGTTGGCCTCTGGTCACAAAGCAGCAGGGAAAGCCTCATGATGCCAGGCCACTAGGGAGACTTTCCTAGGGGTAGTGTGTCATTCTCAGTCTCTCCGGGCTGACTGCTCGCTCATTCATTCATTCAACTAAAACAATACAGCCACCTACCTGCATCTGGGCCCACACAACCATCCTAGCTCTTATCTGAAGCCAGCCTCTCCACTTGTGCACTAGGACGCATCCCCTCACCTAGTCGAGGACGTCACTCAGCAAGCCTCCCTCCAGATTTCTGCATTACTGGTGCTCTCTCCCTCCCTCCCTGATCATTCCCATCAATACAACAAAGGTGCTGTAACTTCTCCCACCTTTAAAAAACCACCCCCATCCCACCCCCTCTCTGGATCCTACACCCCCATCCAGCTACCAACCCACTTCCCTTCTCCCTTTCAAAGAAAAGGCTTCAGAAGAGTTCCAGTTCTCCATTCTCTGGGACCTGCTGCAATCAGGCTTTGTCCTCCACCACCACTCCACCAGGAATGCCCCTGCCCAAGTCACCGGTGACCTCCACATTCTAGGTCCAGGGCCACCTCTCAGCTGTCCTCTTACCTGACCTATCACAGCATCTGACACAGAGGGATCGCTTCCCCTTCCGGAAACGTTTTCTTGCTTGGCTTGTGCAACACCTCACTTTGCTGGGTCTCCTCCTGCCCTGCTGTTCTCGGGCTCTCGTTCCTGGTTGCTCCACATTTTCCTGTCCCAGGGCTCAGCCTCCAGGACTCTTTTCTATCATAACCACTCTCTTGGTTTTATCATCTTGTCTCCTGGCTATAAATATCACTTATATGCTGACACCTCCAGAGCTATGTCTCACCCAGTCTCTCTCCTGAACTCCCAACTCCTGTAGCTACTTACCTCTTCCACATTTTCACCAGGATGTTTAATACGCACCTCAAACTTAATACACCTGATATGTCTCTGGTCAGTCCCTGCCCCTGCGAACCTGCTTTGCTCACAATCTTCCCCATCTCAGGAAACGGCGGCTCCTTCATGCCACCTGCTTAGGTCCCATACTCGTAACAATCATCTTTGACATCCTTCTCCCACATCCCACCAAAGGTCTGATTTTTCAAAAGAGCTTGTGAAATTGCCTCATTTTTAAGCAGTAACAACTGAGAAAAGAAAGAAAGAAAACTATGCAAGGAAAACAAAATAAATCTGTGGGACAAATAGAGTCTGCGGCCCACCAGCTTGAGACCTCTGAGGAGGGTGCGTCTTCCACCCTCTTCCCCTCCCACGAGCTCCCTCTCCTGCGGAGACGGCATTTCTCAAGCCGACTCCTGCCCATGAGATGTCACTCCCCGTGCCCTCTGTGCCTATCGTCAGACCAGCCTCTGAAGGCTGGGATGGCTCTGACGTGGAAGCTTCCTCCTCCGTGATGAGGACCCAGGTCGGGCAGCAGAATAGGCAGCATCAGTAAGGTGTGAGGACAGATCATGTGATACACGCTCAGAGGTGACGTCAGAATGAACCAATGGCCATGCTGAGAAAGGGGGCGCCTGGGGCCTGACAAGCATCACTAACGCCCAGAAAGGAGAAAGAAGACATCCGTGAAACCACAGACTTGATTCTTCAACACTCAAACCACGATGGGGCGCAATCAACCTGCATTTGCCAGGCTGATTAGACTACAACGTCCTCATTCATTTTTGTGGTCCTCGGTGAGCAGAATGGGAGGCACCCTCTACATGCTTCAGGTTGAATGAACAGTGACTGGACCAACAAACGGCTGAAAAAATAAAAGCTACACAAACTACAGCTCCTCGGGGCTTTAGGTGAAGACGCAGGAGTGTGAAAAGAAATGAACACAGAAAATGTATGGCTTCAGTGACGACAGTCCCAAAGAGAGATTAAGCCAAGGGTGTCTCAGGGATCAAGGAAAAACAATCAAATCAGAAGCACACAAGAACAACAGAAATTAGGACACTAAAGGTTCCATTTCGCCCTTGGAAAATATTGATTTTAAAGAGGTTTGATAAGGTCTAGTGAATAAGCCACATTCCTGGGAAAGAAATAATAGATATAAATATCCTCAGAAACGTTTAAAGCAGTAAACAAATGGAAAAAATATACTTTGGGTTTCTAGATCTAGTTTCTGAGATTCTACCAAGCCAGGTCTCAGATCATATTTAAACTCAAGTAAAAGAGTAAGTTAAAATATTTATTTGGAAATTATTTGGTAAATCAAGCTTTGTGGTCAATCAATTTGACCAATTAATTTGTATGGCCGTTTGAGGCAATACCAGAGAATCCTTTACCTTTGCTTTAGGCCCATTTATATAGCATGATATGACATGAACAGCTTTCAGTCAGTGGATTTAACAGAAAGTAAAAATGGAACTAAATGGCTGATTTTAAAAAGACTAATGAGATTCTGCCTAACATTATGCACAAGCCAAATTCTATGCTACATGGATAAAACAGGCCCTCCAGATGGAGAAAACATAAAGAAATGACTATTAACTAAGAAGCTGCTATTTCCCAAACATTATGCTAGGCACTTTCAGAAATATTACTTCATTAAGAAATGCATTTATGGGCTTCCCTGGTGGCGCAGTGGTTGAGTCCGCCTGCCGATGCAGGGGACACGGGTTCGTGCCCCGGTCCAGGAAGATCCCACATGCCGTGGAGCGGCTGGGCCCGTGAGCCATGGCCGCTGAGCCTGCGCGTCCGGAGCCTGTGCTCCGCAATGGGAGAGGCCACGACAGTGAGAGGCCTGCTTACCGCAAAAAGAAAAGAAAAAGAAATGCATTTATGAGCTTGTTTCTCAACGCATATATTACAAACGAACTGAAAAGTTACTAAGCCAAGCATTTTAGTTCTCAAATTAGGCTGTGTTAAACAGGATCTTCTATTACAGAAAATATTACTACTTTTGTTTTTCAGAAGCATCCACTCAAAGTGCTAAAACTAATAAGTGTGTTTTCCTTTGTGTTTTGTTGTGTTTTGTTCTCTACATACAAGTGGTGTGTAGGGAAAGGCTTTAGATATGCTACGTCCGCAGCTCCAATTCATGCTAAATTTGATTCATGTCAGGCCATCCTTTAGCAGAAACTTCAGGTAACAGCAAGAGGCTACGCCGGTCGGTCTAAGATATCCAAGGAGCTAAGATTCTGGGGCATCTAAATACTGCCCTGGTGATCTCAGGGCACATGGCTGCTACAAGTTGGTGAGGCAAACTCTCGACTCCTTCCACGAAGCCTCTAAACCCCTCCTTGGTCTCATTCTACCTGCCACCACCCGTGCTATCCTGGGGAAGGCCAGCACACCACAGAGCCACTCGGTCCCGGAGGCCACCCAGCTTACCCTGAGCCCCACAGTGGGACTGTGAATTCACGCTGAGCTCCCGGCAGCGCACGGGGCTCTTGGTTGAGTAGCCACGGCAGCCCAAATGTTCATGACCGTCTACTTCAGCTTAAAGTTTTTGGTTAACTTGAATTTTATGTTAACTTGAAACAAAAAAGAAATGTAACTGTCTGCCTTTTCAGCCCTTCCCAACTGTAAGAGAAATGTAAGGAAAAATGTCTCTGGAGACAGACATCTGCAAGAAAAACAAAAGGATTCTCTGGCAAAGGGAAGGGAAAATGAGTTATGTGATCTCGTTTCCACATTCCTAAATAGGCAGCAGTGGGGCGAGGCCAAGGCATCGCTTTGAGAAGCTTCATCCCCAAACTGTAAGAGCTGACACCCCTCAGGGCGAGCTGCACAGAGGCAGCGTTAACTCCCATCAGGCCACACGCCAGTGGATGTGTAGCTAATGCTGGAGCTGCTCCTAACCTCCCAGTGCGTCATCTATGCTACGGTTACGTGGCAGTACACCAAGCAGATTTCCAAAATTCGCACTCGTTTCCTGAGCCAGGAAGAAGAAACCATCCTAACCATTTTGCCGGGAAATTCACTTAGAGGATATAGAAACAACTGGGTTCCTGAGAGGCGGCCGAGGTTCCAGCAAATAAGTCTATCTTGCCCCCAAATTACTTAACTCTGTTCCACCTGCTTCTTGTTCTTTGTCAAAATAAAATAAAGGCAAATGGGGCCTGTGCAAACCAGGGTATCACTAAAGGGACAATATGTTCAACTTTGGTAGTAAGGTGAAAATCAGAGGGAGTCCCAATGAACCCTAGGGGAAATGGGGCCACAATACATGAAAAACACGAATCTTTAAACTCTATGTCAACGCCGTTTGGGAACTGAGCCCAACAGGGAGGATGTCAGATTCACGTCTCCCCACGTACTCATCTCAGCACACAGGCTTGCCGCGCAGACTTGAGTGGAATGAGGGCTAGAAATGCTCGCACCACTAATGAGTCTATCTCCTTCGCACGCTCACCATTTTGCTTGCTCAGCTGAATCCAGTCAATTAAATTAAGCAACTGCCCTCTTACAGACTAATTCAGTTCTAGAAGGTCAAGCTACCACGGTCTGCAGGAAGGCTGTTCAAACTGGCAGGGTGAGTTACGAGGCAATAAGGCTCATAAAGAATTTCAGGCCCACAGAGACCATTATAATTAGTGAAGTAAGTCAGACAGGGAAAAGCAAATACTCTATGTTATCACTCGTATGTGGACTCCAAAAAAATAATACAAATGAATCTATATCCAAAAGAGAAACAGACTCACAGACACAGAAAACAAACTTATGGCTACCAAAGGGGAAAGGGGAGGTGGAGGGACAAATAGGAATTTAGGATTAACGGATACAAACTACTACTCGTCAGAAAGATTAGCAACAGGGATATACTGTATAGCACAGGGGATGATACTCACTATCTTGTAATAACCTATACTGGAAGACAAGCTGCAAAAAAAGTAACTGAATCACTCTGCTGTACATCTGAAACTGAAAAAAAAAAAAAAAAAGAAAAAAAGAGTCAGGCCACACTTCCAAGCAAGACAGGCTTGTACTTTAGAAGGCCGAGGACCAGAGGAGAAAATAATCCTTCTCCTATTCCATCCCTTGATAGTGAATCCCGTTCTGTTTGCTTTACACAGACCACAGCTGGTATGTCTGAGAGTCTGCCTGTTTTGTTCTGGAAAGGGAAGAGAATCAAGAGGGTGTAACATGTCAGAGACATATGCCAAGACAACAGGGAGGGAGGAAAGAACACAAGATACTTGTCCTCTTTATCTGGGGGACGCTGACAGTCTGCCCACAAAAGAACCGAAAAGGAAGTATTTCTGCCACAAAAAGCCAGGCATGCTCATTAAGGGGGGGGGGGGCAAGGCTTCTAGAGAGGACTTTGGATAATGAAATAGGAGGAGTGAGAGGCACTTTGCTTTCTGCTCACTCAGCCGTGTGCCCACGCGGGATGGAGATCAGAGCGCCCAGCCCCGCTCAGCGAAGAGCGTCGCTGCTCAACGGCTGTGTCTCAGGATCCATCTGACAGCTTGGCCTCCGCTCACGAAACCTGAATCATCTCCTTGGTTCCACACAAATGAGTCAGAGGCTAAAGGACAGGGCCCAGGCCCTCACCGTGAGACAAGCGCTATTACTAGGCTCTATGAGTTGCTGAATTAGAAATGCACCAGGAACGGTGCAAAATAAGCATGCTGCCCAAAACAACACATGTCCACCGAGCATTTTATGCGTGTGAACTCACTCCAGCCCGACAGCCCGACGAGGAAGGGACTATTTCCCGCCTCGTTTTGCATGCCAGCAGACCTGAGGCCCAGAGCCTAAGCCACACGGTAGGGAAATGGCAGAAGTGTGGGCGCGGGCCCTGCCTCTCTGGCTGAGGGACCACTCGTACTGCTAGACCAACCCCCAGACAGAGGGGACCCATCGCCTGCTACCTACTAAGGGTAGGCCAGGCTCTCTTCTTACCTCTTCACGTGAATGTCTCACAGTAACCTCTGGAGGACGCTGAGGCAGACGGCTGAGCGGCAAGCCCAGTGTCCACTACACTGCAAGTTCAGGAACTAGTGAGCAGCCAGGAAGTGGCTTCTTCAGGATGTCAAGTGAGGCGGGCCAGCCCCACAGGCCCTGCTATTGACCTTGACACCACACTGCTGCTAGCGTCTTGTGTCATCTGCACCACGACTACCGAGGGAGCTGTTCACACCCTCCTCTTACAGAGCTGAGGCTCAGCAGGTGGTATGAGGCGGAGGCTGAGTTTGTCCCCAGTCAGTGTTCTTGATCAGGACCCACAGACGATTCATCAGAGGGCCAGGCCCCCCAGGAACCGAGGGGAACCTGTTCCCACAGGCAGCTAAGTGCCCTCTGAGTTACTCCAAACATAAAGTGATGAAAAACATCAAGGCCTCTTCCCATTACAGCCAAGTTTCTTACAAGAGAAAAGACTTCCCCCAAAGCCTTCACCTGTTATTGCCCAAAGAATGACAAGGCACCCCAAAAATCTTAAACCCCAGCCCCCTGCCCTCACCGCCCCCCAAGACAGTTAAACCCTTTGCACTTACGCTTTAAATGCTGGGAGGTAGGAGTATATAGAAACGCTGCTTAGGTTATAAATAAATGGCAGGTGTTTTCTGATATCTGCTGTTGCCCAGCTGCCAAAAAATGTGTTCAGTAAACCCTGGTCCCCACCTGGAAGAAAAAAATGCATTACAGTCACAGACTTCAAGGACGG
Organism: Mesoplodon bidens; assembly: GCF_964165515.1. Classification (NCBI taxonomy): domain Eukaryota; kingdom Metazoa; phylum Chordata; class Mammalia; order Artiodactyla; family Ziphiidae; genus Mesoplodon; species Mesoplodon bidens. Next base: position 131,615,675 of record NC_138161.1, read on the forward strand.
GTCAACAGTTTTATAGGAATATATAACTGGACCTTTACAAACAGGTACTAATTCCTTTTTTTTTTTTTTTTTTTTGGCCACGCCGCATGGCTTGTGGGATTTTAGTTCCCTGACCAGGGACTGAACTGGGCCCTCAGCAGTGAGAACACGGACTCCTAACCACTGGACCACCAGAGAATTCCCACTAATTCTGTTTTTAAAATAATAAATTCCATGTCAGACCTCCTAAGGTTATTTTAGCGGGTGGCCGTTTCCCTAAGTTAATTCATTAGTTGAACAAATATTGGTTGAGCAGCTACTATGTGCCAGACACTGCACCAGGCGCTGGAGAGTCAACCGTGACCAGCGACACGGTCATGATGTCTATGACGGTCTGGGTGGAGTGGGGCTGGGAGGCACTGCTATCAGCGAATCAAGAGTCAATAACACCATCGCAAACAGGGATGAGGGCAGTGAAGGAAAGTACCGGCTGCTGCGAGGCATGTGCAAGTGGCCTGAGGCCAAGTCTAACAGGCCGGGAAGGCTTCCACAAGGAAGCTGTATTTAGGCCGAGATCTGAGGGGAACACAGGAGGGCTTGACAAATGCAGGTGGAGAGAAGGAGGGCAGACGGTGCTCCAGGCAGAACACACAGCACCACAGACCTGAGGTGGGCAGGACATGCAGCTACAGAAGGAAGACCTGGAAGGCGGCCTGGGTAAGTGGACTGCAGAGTGGGGCGGGGGTCGCCTGGCACCAGGCGAGTCTCTGAGAGGCAGGCACTGACTAGACCACACTGGGCTCGGATTTTAGACTTCATCCCCAGTTAAAGATTTCAGACTTTATGTTCAGAGCAATGGGACACAAAAAGAAGTCAAAAGCAAAAGAGGGCCAGCTGGGATAACTCAGCTTGGGAAAAACTCTGGAACTGTTTCTGGAGCCCCCAGCGTCGATGCAAGGCTGACGGACGGCAGGTCACGTCACCCCGCACACCCTCCTGCTGCCGTCCACGCCTCCGGGCAGGTGGAGGTCAGTCCTCACTGGGCCAGGGTCAGGGTCGGCCACTACCACACTGCACAGTGCTTGCTCAGACCTGGGGGAAAGTGAGGACCACGGCCATTCATTCAAGAGAAGTAAAAACAATAAAAACCTAAACAGCTAAGTATCTGACCTAAAACGTAAATATACAAGTAACCAAACAGTCACTAAGCCACCTGAAAACACATTCCCCCACGTAGCCCACGTGCTTCCCGTCTTAGGCTTACGAGATTTCAGGAAACACGCACAGAACCAGGCTCCCGTGCAGCAGAAAAACAACTCGGGATTGTGGGTGTGTGTCTGTGTGTGTACATGTGTGTGTGTGGGGCGGGTGACGGGCAAGGAGAATCCTGCTCTTTCAAAGTATGAGGCTGGTACACTGCACAGTTACTTCCTTCCTTGGTCTGCTCCGCCCTGAGACCTAGTTTCCTTTCTAAACATACAGCAGGTCCAACTGGCTGTCATTATTATTTGGTTTTTCTTGGTTTTGAAAGAGACTTTAAAAATCTGGAGAGGTATTTAGTGTTTGGAACGAAGCAGTAAGATTGGGGCATTAGGTGTAAAGTCCAAATGTACCTTACCTATCCTCTGTGTAGCCCATCCTTTCCAAATACCCTCGATCAACTCTATGGATCAAAGGCATTCACTGAACAAATGTCCATGGGGTGACCCTTCTGTATAAGGAGGCTCTGACAGGTCCACATTCCTCAAGGGACAAAGAGCTCAACAGAGGACCAAGGTTTCACCCTTGAAAATTCTGAAGGACAATAAAGATGGCATCAGCATATGCTTTACTTGTTCAGCTATATAGAAGATTCTAGCTACACAGACAAATTAACATATTTTGAGACATAAAATATTAAAGCCAAAACACGATACCACTCATCAGAGGCTTACTTTGGATTCTATGAAGTCCCCCAGATGTGGGCACAGACACTGATGGCTGAGGTACAGAAGCCTAAAATCTTACTATAATAATCTCCTTTTACACATAAACATCAAAATAATAGTTGAGCCTAAGTGTCCATCATCGGATGAATGGATAAAGAAGATGTGGCACATATTTACAATGGAATATTACTCAGCCATAAAAAGAAACGAAACTGAGCTATTTGTAATGACGTGGATAGACCCAGAGTCTGTCATACAGAGTGAAGTCAGAAAGAGAAAGACAAATACCGTATGCTAACACATATATATGGAATTTAAGAAAAAAAATGTCATGAAGAACTTAGGGGTAAGACAGGAATAAAGACACAGACCTACTAGAGAATGGACTTGAGGATATGGGGAGGGGGAAGGGTAAGCTGTGACAAAGCGAGAGAGTGCATGGACATCTATACACTACCAAACGTAAGGTAGATAGCTAGTGGGAAGCAACCACATAGCACAGGGACATCAGCTCGGCGCTTTGTGACAGCCTGGAGGGGTGGGATAGGGAGAGTGGGAGGGAGGGAGATGCAAGAGGGAGGAGATATGGGGATATATGTATAACTGATTCACTTTGTTATAAAGCAGAAACTAACACACCATTGTAAAGCAATTATGCTCCAATAAAGATGTAAAATAAATAATAAATAAAATAATAATAATAATGGTTGAGGAACTGTTCATAGCAGCTTTATATGTAATGATGCAAAACTAGAAAGAGCCGAAGTGTCCCTCCTCAGGTCTATGAGTGTGACACCTCCATACAACTGAATATTACTCAGCAATAAAGAGGAACAAATTATTGATACCGCAGCAACTTACATGGATCTCAAGAGAATTATGCTGAGTGAAAAACTCCCTTCCTGCAAGGTTACATACTGTTATGATTCCATTTGTACAACATCCTTCACATGACCATATTAGGAAGACAGAGAACAGATCTGTGGTTGCCAGCAGTGAGGGAGGGGGAGAGGGAGAGTGGAGGCCACGGCTACAAAAGGGTAGCAAGAGGGACCCCTGTGATGGAACAGTTCTGTACCTTGATGGTGGTGGTGGTCACACCAATCTACACATGTGAAAAAATTGCATGGAAAACACATACACACACACAGACACCAATGAATACATGTAAAACTGGTGAAGTCTGAATACGATTGGTGGGCTGTATCAATGTATCAATTCCTGTTGCGGAATTACAGTTATACAAGATGTTACCACTGGGGAAAACTGGGTGAAGGGTATAGGGCATCTCTCTATACTGTTTTTTGCAATTGCATGTAAATCTACAATTCTCTCAAAATAAAAAGTTTCTTTAAAAGTCTGAGGATTAATGTAGCTAAAATGCAAAATACCATCAAGAACTGTTAGTCATTAGATTCTAGATTCCACAAGGACAGAGATTATGGCTCTTTTCGCTTACCACTGTAATTCTAGCAGAGAGCAGAATGCCTTACAAATGGGTAAGTTATTTGTAGAATGAATGCAAGAACCGTGAAGATGTTTGTTAACAGCAGAAAAGTTGAAAACTTTAATATTCCACCACAGAGGAATGGTTAGTACACTGTGATACTCATCACTCACTGAATATTATTCAGCCATTAAAACCAGTGGTTTTGGGGGCTTCCCTGGTGGCGCAGTGGTTGAGAGTCCGCCTGCCGATGCAGGGGACGTGGGTTCGTGCCCCGGTCCGGGAAGATCCCACATGCCGTGGAGCGGCTGGGCCCGTGAGCCATGGCCGCTGAGCCTGCGTGTCCGGAGCCTGTGCTCCGCAACGGGAGAGGCCACAACGGTGAGAGGCCCGCGTACCGCAAAAAAACCACAAAAAAACAAAAAAAAAACCCAGTGGTTTTAAAGACCATCAGTCCACAGCATAATATACAGATATACTATGACATATATCATGATTATAACTAAGAACATAAACATTCCTACTAGAAGAAAATAAACAACAGTAATTGTGTGAGGGGATTGGAGTTAACAGATGTTCCCTCCCCTGACTTTTCCTTAATATTGTTATGTTATTTTTGTAATTCTAAAATATTCATAATACAATTGGGGTAAGAATGAGAATTGTGCCAAGACTGTTTCTTGCCAAACATTTGCACTTATTTATTTTCATTATGAAATATATGATCAAAAGAAAAATGTAAGTGTAGGTTATAAAGCATACTAATAATAACACTAAATATCCCCAATATCCAACTGAAAAACTCAAACATTACCAATACTGTTTAAATCCTCTGTGCGGGCTCCCTAATCCCAACTCAGAGCCCCCCACCCCAGAAGTAACTACTTATCATGAATTTTGTTTGTAATTATCTTGATTTCCTTTATCCCATGTGTGTACCTCCAGACAATATATGTATTTCCACTTGCTTTTGAACTTTGTAAAACTGGGCATCATACTATGTATTTTTTCTACTACTTGTCTTTTCCTGCCACATTTAAAGACCTTTTGAAAATTAAGCATTTCCACTTAAAATGACTACCGACCTCATGTAATGCAGTGAAGAGATCTAATTCCGTGACGTTGGAATAGCAGTTGCAAAGCAGAACTTCCCAGTCTGACAGGGTGAGCCTGGGAAACAGGAGTCAGAGCTCTTGATCCCTCAGAGCCCCTGGCTGGCCAGCCACAAAAAGCTGTTCCCTTTCACCCTCAGGTACCCTACAAATACCAGCAGCCCCTCAGCCGTGTGCCACGGCAGGGCCGAGCAGCACTGGTAAGACAGGAAACAAGCTGGAGGTGGCAGAGGCAGGGCCGGAGACGTGGGAATCAATGGCACACATTCCACTGGCAAATCCGTCAACACTCAGCAAGGACCCTGCCTCTGCAGGGCACAGAACGTACAGGCCATGAAACTTCCATGGCCACTGACCTCATCATTATGTGACTATGAAGGGTCACCAGTTAGCCAAAAATTGTGCATTAAAAATAGAATTAAATACCACCTAGAAGTCTGTGGCTTCTTTTTTTTAAAGCTTCAAGTGAGCTTTATTAGGGGGTGCTCCCGGGCGAGGTTCACTGGTCCTAGAGAAAGGGGCCAGAGAAGTCGCCTGTGGCTTCTTAAATAATGTTTAAATTCAGCATTCTAACCGTCTTTTTCCAAATACACAATCCTACATCTCAAAGTCAGGCAAAACAACGTTTTCGTTTCACTAAAAAAATCTGTGTGGTGTTATCAATATCTTCTCTTTAAAAGTCCCTAAATTAGAGCACAATTTAAAGCAGAATGCAAATCTAAGCACATCTGTGCTACAAAACATACAAGGATGTCATGAAGGCTGCTGCGTTTTCACTACGAAAACCCCAGGACTTTTGTCCAGTACATTCTAGTCGGGCTTCCAGAGGCAACTTTATTTATGTTGACAGGTTAAGACACTTTTAATCTCAATCAGCTCAGAACCAACAAGCATGATAGCAGACATGCCGGCAGCTGTGATCCAGCAGGCGAGGGTGTGGCAACACAGGTGAGAGACAGAAAGGAAATGGAACTAGAGACACATGGCATTGGCACCTGTTTTGCAACCAAAAGCTGATATCAGATTCCATATCTTCCTTCCCCCAGGCTGGCCAAGTGCTAGTAATAACCTTAGAACCACCCGGTATTTTCCAGGTCTTTTTTTTTTTTTTTTTTGCGATATGCGGGCCTCTAACTGTTGTGGCCTCTCATTGCGGAGCACAGGCTCCACACGCGCAGGCTCAGCGACCATGGTTCACGGGCCCAGCCGCTCCGTGGCATGTGGGATCTTCCCGGACTGGGGCACGAACCCGTGTCCCCTGCATCGGCAGGCGGACTCTCAACCACTGCGCCACCAGGGAAGCCCTTTCCAGGTCTTTTGACCAGAGTCATGAACCTGGTAAACATGGACATATCACAGTATTTATCAGAAACTGTGGCCATTACTTTATAAGACAGATATGGAGTTGAGTGCTGTTTTTTAAATTTGTGCACTTGTTCAATGCTTATGTAGTTTGTGTGCTTTTCCGCAGTCTGCTGGCAGCTGGCTTGCCTACTGTGGATAGCAGGGAGGGTGGGTCAACTCTGGCTTAAACATGAACCCTAGTTTCTCAGCCCCAAGGAAATGGTCCCCTCAAAGCAAAGTTTAGGATCCAGGAGCAGGGGAATCACCTGGGAGCCTGATAGAAATGCAGAATGGTAAGCCCACCCCAGACCTACAGAATGAGAATCCACATTTGAATCCCCAGGTGATTTGTTTGCATATTAAACTCTGAGAAGCACTGGTCTAGAGTCTTTTAGAGAATGACTCCTTTTTTATTTCATTATATCAGAGAATATAACTCTCAGAAATGTCATTTATACAGAAAATGTCTGAGGATATAGAAATTAGGTGTAGGCATTATAGAATGATGAATAAGACAGGTTCCAGCTCTCAAATGGTTCTCAATCTAATCAGGGGGTAGTGGAGCATAAACCAAGCAAAAGTAATTTAAAGCAAAATGTGCTTAATACTGTAAGAGAGGTATAGACAAGCGCTGAAATGAAAATGTGACTCACACCTTAACACTGACTTCCTATAATATACTTGGCCTCTAGAGAGCATGCCAAGTCTACTAAGTTACAGTTCGTGAATGGCCCAGCGTTTGGGGATATTTCCATGAGGTTTACTAAGGATCATCGGATTAAGCCCAGGTGCCTCATGGAAATCCAGGTACTTGCTTTGGTCTCAGCATCATTGCATCTCACTGGCCTCAATCCATTTAAGCCAAGAGCAACTGATTTATTTTACCATTTCATGTTACAGCTTTTGTTTCTCACCTTTAAAAATATATTTTTAATAATCAAGCTATTAAATAATAATATAGATGCAAGGGAACACTTATTTGTGGTTTAAATTTCACTTTCTCAGTTTAAGGCAGGCCCTCCTAGTCTAGAGTCTCTTAGCACTCTGAATTTTTCAGAATCATGATTACATAATTAATTGTACGGTCTCATAAAATATATACAAGCTTTATGGAGGCAGGGATACAACCTGTATTATTTACCAGTCTATTCCTAGCCCTTAAACTTAGTATCTTTACCAGATTAGGAGCTCAAATGATTTTTTAAAATACTACAGGAATGGATTATAGAAATAAAGACAAGAGTAATCATTTCTAAGAATACTTCCAGACCCACAAAACAATATGAGACTATCACCTGTGCTGCTGATTTAAAAAGACAAAGTAACTCAGAGACAGAGAGAACAAACTAATGGTTGCCACTGGGGAGAGGGAAAGGGAGGGGGGCAAGATAGGGGTAGGGGATTAAGAGGTACACACTACTATGTATTAAATAAATAAGCTACAAGGATATACTGTACAGCACAGGGAATATAGCCAATATTTTATGATAACTATAAGTGGAGTATAACCTTTAAAAATTGTGAATCACTATGTTGTACACCTGATACATAATATTGTAACTCAACTATATCTCATTAATAAAATAAAATGCATCCAACAGTTTAACAATTTAAAAAAGACAAAATGTTTCTAGACATTACAGTTTAGCAGGGAGGAACAGCAGCTGTAGAGATAGAAGACATAAGCTTCCGTGTCTTCATCTCTAAAATGAGGAATCTATCAGCTGCTGTCTCTACTTATTCAGGGGAATGAATTTTAAGTAATTAATCTGTAGTAAATCCAGCATAATAGAGATTTTCCTGTATCCCGTATCATTCTCTGATACATTTTCGTGACTGTTGCAGTGTGGGGTAACTGCGAGAGAAGGGACAAAAAGACACTCCCATATCCCAGCCACAGCATCAAGAAAAACTGTCTGGTCCAGACCTGGCTCTGCCACCAGCTCAGGCATACTGGGCAAGCGGCTGTCCTAACTGTATCGACACTGGGTGCCCAGTAGCAGCTATACAGCAGGCCTTCGATAGATATCTGTTGAATTAATATATTAATAAATAAATGAGTACTTCACAGAACTGTTGAGGAATAAATGAAGAAGTAAAATGACCAGCCTAAGAGCCTATAACACTTTAGTCCTTCCCACCATCTCTATTTCTCACAAGGTTCATGATCTCTGCTGGTTACAAGGCTAGAAATAAACAGATGGCTAAAAAAAACAAAACAAAACAAAACAAAACTCAAGGGTTCAATGAGGTAAAAATAGCTCTTAAGATAAAACTTGTGTGTACTCATTTATTTTGCTACTACATGTTATGACTTTTGCTTTTCATCTTTATTTATTCAAGATACTACCCAAACTATCAATTAAACGATAGAAACGCAAGAGAAGAGAGTAATTTTCAAAGCAATTGATAAAATAGTTTAAGGGCCACAAGCAGTCTAGTGTGTGGGCAGCTGGGAAAGCTTACCATGAGCACCTGTCAGAGTGGAACCTATCAAGTCAGGGAACCAGGTGAGACACACCTGAATGTCTGAGCTCATTTGGTTTGAACAAGACAAGTACTATCTGGGAATACCTCTCTCCTTCATTCCTTTTTTGGGCAGGTCCAGCTTGAATCCAAACTAATTGCAAAGATGAGGGAAGGTAGCACTGGGGTCAATTTTACACTTTACTAGATAGCACCACCAAATATTTTCTGCTAAAAATTATTTTAAAACTTTACTCTCCTGATTTATTATATTTCCAAGCACAGGAAAAAAATGTTCAGCTTAAGGGTCTCAGTGACCACTTATTAGAATATGTAACACACAGTTTTAATGACCTCACAGAGGATCTTAGATTCTGCTGAAAGGAAACCATACCTAATATTCTATCACCAATTTACTCTGCCCTATTTTTTTGAAAACTCAACTATAGGCCAAAATTTCATTACTCCAGAAAAAAAAAGTTTCGAGTATTTAGGTTACACTAATGAATTCCAAGATTTTTAAAAAATGGTTCCTTCAAGTTGGAAAATATGAATTCCCCTTTTTTACTTAGGTTTTTAAAACTAACATATGCAAATGAAATTTAATAGACAGCAATTTTCAAGCACTAAACTCTTCAACTGTACTGGCACCTTTAATTTAGGATACCTTGGAGTCATGGGGCGAAAGGAAATAAATCCCAACTTGCATTCAGATTGATTTCTTCAAATGAAGAATCAAGTGGGTCAGCTTTGTTGCACATGAGTATGTGGAGACAAGAATCTTGACCTCTCGCCTTCTCACTGCTAAATCCTGAAGTTGACCTTATCTTGTCACAGTCTATAAAATGCTAGTGTATATATTTCCCAATAGCTGTTGTACAACTTTTCAGGAAACATGTAACTTCGGTTATGAAGTAAGTGCCAAGATAGTTTGCAAACATTAACAGTATAGGAACTTAGACACTTCATTGTGGGAAATTAGACGCCAGCCATAAATTAGGTATGAAGTCACTAGTTTGAAATCCTAACACTCTAGATATTGAGGAAGAAAAAAGAGATGTCAAGGTACCTAGCAAGATCTGCCATATTAGGATTATTCTCTTGTCCAGAGGCGAGGGTGGGGTGTGATTAGAGGGCTGGTGATTAGAAGCCTGACAAGCCACATTCTTTCACATTAGAAGGGCTGCAGAAGCAGCTGCAGATGCTCAGCCATCAGAGGCCGGGTGGCTTGTCCGTGGACACCAGGTCCCATCAGTTCTCGTTGCATGTATGCAGGAGATGAAGCAGGCCTTGCAAGACGTTCAGACTGAGATACAGTCATGTGCGAACAGGTTTTCTTTAGTACCAGTCTAAAAACGCTGGGACTTAAGACCCCTGCTCAGTAAAACTGGGGGTGGGAGATGGTGGGGAGATACCGTGCATATGAGAAAATGTACGGTAAGGGGAAAGGAAACACCTGAAAGCGCTCGTCTCCGTGCCTCTGGCATGACATCTGAACAAGACAGGGCACTGCACTGAGAGCTTGAAGCAAAGCAAGCAAAGCACCACAAAAGGATGCAGCTTACAAAGAAATATTTTATTAAGTATAAGTCCAACAAGTCTTTATGTCACACAGATATGGATTCAACAGGATAGTAAATCCCTTCAAAGAGGAGCACGCTCCCATGGTACGCGGCGCGCTTTCTTTGATGAGTAGGTACAGCTTCTCCAGAACACATCAAGTGAAAAAGCATTTCATTGAAGAGCTGCTGCTTTCTTTTTCAGTTGAATTTAAACACTATATTGAGAATAACCAAAAGTTCCTATCTGCATAGTTGAATTTTCAACTCCTTCAACTAAGCATTTCTACTAACAGAAAACATTCCAATCCTTAGCCACCAACAAGCCAGTAAATGGAATACCTTACAGAAGGGCCAGCTCCTGGAAACCCTGCTGCTGAATAATGAATGTGCTACCAGGCACAGGCTCTCCCGGTTGTTTCAGATTCTGGCTGAAATAGCAGAAAGTGCTTTCTAGTTAAGCACTTTTCACATGTTCTTGCTTCTTAACAACGAACTCATCAACTCCTCTAGTACCTCTTGAACAAGAGGTACCTCTAGTATCTCTTGAATTGTACCTTCTAGAACAAGGTACACGATCCAGGTTGGTCTCTACCAGCTAATTAATTTGTTTTTTTGTTGTTGTTGTTTTTTGTGGTACGCGGGCCTCTCACTGTTGCGGCCTCTCCCTTTGCGGAGCACAGGCTCCGGACGCGCAGGCTCAGCGGCCATGGCTCACGGGCCCAGCCGCTCCGCGGCATGTGGGATCTTCCCGGACCGGGGCACGAACCCGCGTCCCCTGCATCGGCAGGCGGACTCTCAACCACTGCGCCACCAGGGAAGCCCATAATTAATTAGTTTTATATTCTGAAATTGTAACCTGGGTAATTGATCACGGCACACTACTGTTTGGTATCCAAACTCTTATCTTGCAACAATAAAATAGAATTCTCCTTAGTCAATTACAATCGTGTGGATTTTAGGCAGCTGGATCTACTTTAGAATGTGATTCACTTACTGGAGCTGAGAATTTACACGGAATTTCTGGCAGGATTACACTACTTCCTTTAAATTTAACGACAGGAGGTGAAGAAAGCCACACTCTGACACTTCAGCCACAGCCTGAAGGTTAAGACTTAAGGTTAGTGGACTTCCGCTAAAAATACTCCTACCTCCCTTCTATGAAAAGGTAACTATTTTCATGCAAGCAGTAGAAATCAGGAATACATGTTTTGAACTAAAATACCAATAGAGCTTTCATTCCTTATACGAAAGGACAATGGGAGCTAAAAAAAAAGCCAGGAAAGTGAAGAAGTTACATTTGGCCGTAACCACAGTGAACACGCAACACATTATTTCTTAAGGCTGCTGAAATGTTAAGAATGCGTTTCTTGTCAGATGCTACCATTCATTATGGTTCAGATACTCCTGCTCACTGCTTTAGGGCATGTAACGACTTGACATAGAGCAGATTTTCTCACTACTGACATCCTGAGCCAGATAATTCTTTGGTGCAGGGGCTGTCCATGCATTGCAGGATGTTTAGCAGCATCCCTGGCCTCCACTCACTAGATGCCAGTAGAGCTCTCCCCACTCACTTGGGACCACCAAAAAAGTCTCCAGACATTGTTAAAAGTCCCCTGGGGGACCAAATTCCCCCAGGTTTAGCACTACTGCTGTAGAGTACAAACTAACCAAACAGTGAAGCAAGATTGAGACTTAAATCTCCTTGTTCTTTTCAATGACATTTCAAAGAGCTGCATATCCCAAATCCTCAAAATACTACACAGAATTCAATTTCTGTGAACAGCAACAACACAATTTCATGTATAACTAAAAATGTTTTAACTTCCAATCTCTTAATTTCAGCAATCTGACAAACTATTAGATGTACTCTCTTAATTCAAAAAGTTTAAATTAGAAATTTTGATTTTTAACTTTACAACTAGTTAATGGAAATGAATCCTCATATCTGTACCCAGGGCTGAACCTTGGGTCAACTGAGGATGGCTATTCCTGCTAGTCTTGAAAGATCTACTCACTTCAAATCTCATATCTGCTCTTGGAGCGGGAAGGGAAAGGAAAGAAGCCCCTGGTACCTGGTGTCTGGCTCAGGGCTCTGGCCCAGCCCCATGTTTCTCACCTGGGCTTCCGTCAAAATGTCAAGTATCTAATAGTGAGCCACTGCTGAGAGGGCAACTCCTATAGTGCAAATCCTTCTTCGGAGATACAACTGGGTCTCTTCTTGATTCAAAAGATTCATCAACATTAATTTTTAAAGCAGCTTATTTTGCATACTAACCACCAGTATTGTCTTGTTGTGTGTGATTTATGGTTGTTGTTAAAAAAAGTGGCTTATTCACAGTTTCAATTTCATTGCTTGTGATTGGTCTGTTCATATTTTCTATTGCTTCCTGGTTCAGTCTTGGAAGGTTATACCTTTCTAAGAATTTGTCCATTTCTTCCAGGTTGTCCATTTTATTGGCATAGAGTTGCTTGTAGTAGTCTCTTATGATGCTTTGTATTTCTGCAGTGTCCAATGTAATTTCTCCTTTTTCATTTCTAATTTTATTGATTTCAGTCCTCTCTTTTTCTTGATGAGTCTGGCTAAAGGTTTATCAATTTTGTTTATCTTCTCAAAGAACCAGCTTTTAGTTTTATTGATCTGTGCTATTGTTCTGTTTCTATTTTATTTATTTCTGCTCTGATCTTTATGATTTTTTTCCTTCTACTAACTCTGGGTTTTGTTTGTTCTGCTTCCTCTAGTTTCTTGAGGTGTAAAGTTAGATTGTTTATTTGAGATTTTACTTTTTTCTTGATGTAGGCTTGTACTGCTATAAACTTCCCTCTTAGAACTTCTTTTGCTGCATCCCATAAGTTTTGGATCATCATGTTTTCGTTGCAATTTGTCTCTAGGTATTTTTTGATTTCCTCTTTGATTTCTTCAGTGATCTTTTGGTTATTTAGTAACGTATTGCTAAATAAGGTATAAGCTTCCAAGACTGAACCAGGAAGAAATACAAAATATGAACAGACCAATCACAAGTAATGAAATTGAAACTGTCATTAAAAATCTTCCAACAAACAAAAGTCCAGGACCAGATGTCTTCACAGGTGAATTTTATCAAAAATTTAGAGAAGTAAAACCCATCCTTCTCAAACTCTTGCAAAAAATTGCAGAGAAAGGAACACTCCCAAACTCATTCTATGAGGCCACCATCACCCTGATACCAAAACCAGGCAAAGATACTACAAAAAAGAAAAATTACAGACCAATATCACTGATGAATATTGATGCAAAAATCCTCAACAAAATACTAGCAAACAGAATCCGACAACACATTAAAAGGATCATACACCATGAACAAGTGGGATTTATCCCAGGGATGCAAGGATTCTTCAACATATGCAAATCAATCAAAGTGATACACCACATTAACAAATTGAAGAATAAAAACCATATGATCACCTCAATAGATGCAGAAAAAGCTTTTGACAAAATTCAACACCCATTTATGATAAAAACTCTACAAAGGGCTTCCCTGGTGGCGCAGTGGTTGAGAGTCCGCCTGCCGATGCAAGGGATGTGGGTTCGTGCCCCGGTTCAGGAAGATCCCACATGCCGCGGAGCAGCTGGGCCTGTGAGCCATGGCTGCTGAGCCTGCACGTCCGGAGCCTGTGCTCCGCAACGGGAGAGGCCACAACAGTGAGAGGCCTGCGTACAGCAAAAAAAAAAAAAAAAACCTCTACAGAAAGTGGGTACAGAGGGAACCTACCTCAACATAATAAAGCCCATATATGACAAACCCACAGCAAACATCATTCTCAATGGTGAAAAACTGAAGGCATTTCCTCTAAGATCAGGAAGAAGACAAGGATTTCCACTCTCGCCACTATTATTCAACATAGTTTTGGAAGTCCTAGCCATGGCAATCAGAGAAGAAAAGGAAATAAAAGGAATACAAATCGGAAAATAAGAAGTAAAACTGTCACTGTTTGCAGATGACATGATACTATACATAGAGAATCCTAAAGATGCCACCAGGAAACTACTAGAGCTAATCAATGTATCTGGTAAAGTTGCAGGATACAAAATTAATGCACAGAAATCTCTTGCATTCCTATACACTAACAGTGAAAGATCAGAAGGAGAAATTAAGGAAACAATCCCATTCACCACTGCAACAAAAAGAATAAAATACCTAGGTATAAACCTACCAAGGGAGACAAAAGACCTGTATGCAGACAACTATAAGACACTGATGAAAGAAATCAAAGATGACACAAACAGATGGAGAGATATACCATGTTCTTGGATTGGAAGAATCAATATTGTGAAAATGACTATTCTACTCAGAGCAATCTATAGATACAATGCAATCCCTATCAAATTACCAGTGGCATTTTTTAGAGAACTAGAACAAAAAATCTTAAAATTTGTATGGAGACACAAAAGACCCCGAATAGCCAAAGCAGTCTTGAGGGAAAAAAACAGAACTGGAGGAATCAGACTCCCTGTCTTCAGAGTATACTACAAAGCTACAGTAATCAAGACAATATGGTACTGGCACAAAAACAGAAATATAGATCAATGGAACAGGATAGAAAGCCTAGAGGTAAACCAATGCACCTACGGTCAACTAATCTATGACAAAGGAGGCAAGGATATACAATGGAGAAAAGACAGTCTCTTCAATAAGTGGTGCTGGGAAAACTGGACAGCTACATGTAAAAGAGTGAAATTAGAACCCTCGCTAACACCATACACAAAAATAAACTCAAAATGGATTAGAGACCTAAATGTAAGACCAGACACTATTAAACTCTTAGAGAAAAACACAGGAAGAACACTCTTTGACACAAATCACAGCAAGATCTTTTTTGATCCACCTCCTAGAGTAATGGAAATAAAAACAAAAATAAACAAACGGGACCTAATGAAACTTGAAAGCTTTTGCAAAGCAAAGGAAACTACAATCAAGACAAAAAGACAACCCTCAGAATGGGAGAAAATATTTGCAAATGAATCAACAGACAAAGGATGAATCTCCAAAATATATAAACAGCTCATGCAGCTCAATATTAAAAAAACAAACAACCCAATCCAAAAATGGACAGAAGACCTAAATAGACATTTCTCCAAAGAAGACATATAGATGGCCAAGAAGCACAGGAAAAGCTGCTCAACATCACTAATTATTAGAGAAACGCAAGTCAAAACTACAATGAGGTATCACCTCACACCAGTTAGAATGGGCATCATCAGAAAATCTACAAACAACAAATGCTGGAGAGGGTGTGGGAAAAAGGGAACCTTCTTGCACTGTTGGTGGGAATGTAAATTGATACAATCGCTATGGAGAACAGTATGGAGGTTCCTTAAAAAACTAAAAATAGAATTACCATTTGACCCCTCAACCCCACTCCTGGGCATATACCCAGAGAAAACCATAATTCAAAAAGACACATGTGCCCCAACTTTCATTGCAGCACTATTTACAATAGCAAGGTCATGGAAGCAACCTAAATGCCCACTGACAGACGAATGGATAAAGAAGATGTGGTACATATATACAATGGAATATTACTCAACCATAAAAAGGAATGAAATTGGGTCATTTGTAGAGACGTGGATGGATCTAGACCGTCATACAGAGTGAAGTAAGTCAGAAAGAGAAAAACAAATATTGTACATTAACGCATATATGTGGAACCTAGAAAAATGGTACAGGTGAACTGGTTTGCAGGGCAGAAATAGAGACACAGATGTAGAGAACAAACATGGACACCAAGGTGGGAAAGTGCCGGGGTGGTGGTGGTGGTGGTCGTATGAATTGGGAGATTGGGATTGACATGTATACACTGATGTGTATAATATTGATGACTAATAAGGACCTGCTGTATAAAAAATAAATGAAATAAAATTCAAAAATTCAAAGAAGAAAAAGTGGCTTATTATTTATTATTTTAGAGACTGGCATAAAATAGAAGTATACCAACTCATCAATTTACCCAAAATTCTCCAAAGGATGTGAGGCCCTAAATCACAAACAGTCAGAACCTTTCTATATAAACATATAGCTATAAATACACTTAGGTATTGTGGAAAATGGTTGGTGACTTTGCCAATGTTCTACCCCTTAGCCTTGCAGACCACTCTACCTGATGCACTGCCTTATAGAGAGTGACAATTCAGAGACAAAGATTATTCACACCGTCTTTCTATCTTCTTTTTCAATGCCTCCCGAAAGAATGAGAGCCTAGGTTTATTCCTCAGATTTCCATGGAGACAACACTGGGTCCTGCTGTTAGCTCTTGTACTTAAGTTTACTCAGGTTTAAAGACAGTTGTTAAACTTTTTGAGTTGTATAATAGTCTTTTGAATTCTTGAATAATTATGGTTCCTTTATCATCCTCTAATTTAGACACAGGAAGGCCAATGAAAGGCAAGTCTGTAAAACAGCCTATGTACCATGTACCTCTAGGAAAAAGATGCAGGTGCACGCACACAACACACAACACTATTTCCCAGAACAACACAACTTCAGATGCTTGCCACATCTCATGTATCACTATCTTCCAGACACAAGGAACCATAGCAACTCCCAGAGAAGAGCAGCCCCTAGAAGATACTCACAGCTTGTCAGATATAAAGAAAACAGATACATACCATCAAAACTACCTTGCTCGGAAGCAAGGTGCAACAGCTGATTGTATGTTTCAACTGAAGGCTGATAGACAAAGACTCCAGAATTGAAGCAGTCAGGCCACCCTGGGTCTGGTGCCGCCGACAATTCTTCTCTCTCAAAAAGATCATCGATATTTGCTAGGACCTGATTCAAGGGCAATGGGGCAGGAAGAAGGGAAAACATTTCAGAACTGTTCTGCTGCGGCATACCCTTCTTAAGTTCTCCTTAAGTTATCCAACACAAAAGACGCAGTCTGTTGCTGGTCTTAACTATTCAGATGACAGCTGTGAGGCAGCCTGGTCCTACTGTCCTTCAGCACCTGACACTTTTTACAACAGTGGTTTTATCTGAACTTTACGGTCAAGTCTTGACAGCATTCTTCAAATGCCTAACTGGTCTCAGTTACTCTATCCATCTTTCCAGCCCTCAAAGCCATACTCACCAGAGTATCTGCATCCATGAATACACATTTTGAATACTGTGTAAGTGACCAGCAGTGGAGTTTAGTTAACGTGATGCCCAACTCAGGCCTCTTCATTAAGGTTAGATGAGCAGAATCACCACTGTCCAAGACATCTACCATGATGACTTCATCAAAGACAGTCTCTAAAGTTTTCCTGTCAAAAATAAAATCCAGAAAACAGCTCTCAGCATCTCTTTAGAACAAGGGACCCATTTAACAGAAGACGGCGCTCTATTTAGCTTATCAATTACGAGAGAATCTGTTACTTTGGTATATTGCAATCTCTTAAATATGTCCTAATTTACTTCAGGACAAACTGTGTTAATTTGCATGTGCAGTTAACTTCACTAAAACAATAAGAACTGCTTACTGTGAGGATGAACCTCTTGTCTTAAAACATTATCACAGAAGTTTTCTATGTTTTATTGTACCACTGAATACCAGGCAAATTGTGAAATAGCTTGTAAAAATGTGACCGATGTTTGGTAATACATCTTTTCAACAGCCTATGCCTTTAACAATAATATTTTATTGCTGACCACTGAATACTTTTACAAATGATGTGGAGTTAAGTGCATATAATATCTGCACTGAAGCCTATAACTAATAATTTTTGCCAAAGCCGTTGACAGAGAACTGCCTGAAGCTGTGTCCTAAAAGAAGTTAAATGACTCAATTATTCGGTTTCCATTTTTTAGCATCGCATACAACCAGCATTTATTATGTGCTTTGCACTCCTGGCATGAGAGACTCACTTTAGTTTGTGAGGTACAACATTTCTCCCTGCCCCAAATTAACTAAAGATATATTTTAGAAAGCAAGCCTGAGGTGAGGTTAAGTGGGGTGTACTTAGGTAAGACACTAAACTCAGCACAAGGAAAAACACATGATAAAGACAGACCATCACTGAAAGTTTATAAAAATATCAAGCATGCACAACAAAACTGGTAATGTATTATCTGTCTCCAAAGCTGTACAAACATATGTTCTAGTTCACACAGTAAACTTGATCTCTCAAAGAAATGGGGGCACCATTTACCACAGTAAAGGGGGCTTGCTTTCTAAGACTATATCCACCTTCTTACATGATTCTCACTAAATAGACTATAGATTAGGACATACACATAAGAGACAGTTTTGGGGGGCATTTTCCTAAATTACCCTTTAGGAATAAGGTTCTTAGCGTGAAAGATATATGTACGTATGTATAATGCCTCTTTTTCAGAGGTCCTTGGCATGGGCTTACATTTTTTGAAAAAAAGAGCATTTTCAACTTCTAAAAGGGATAGGAGAATGCAAAAATAAACACAATACAGAGCTGCTAGTGTGCCCAGATATCCTTAAGTAAGTTAGTATTAGGATCAAGGAAGTTCATTCAGATACTTCAAAATTTAATTCCAACCAATTAACATGAACCAACCCAATCAAAGAACAGCTTGTGCCCCTCAGGGTGCTCTCCTAGCAGGATTCCTAATTCTGAGAGCCCTCTGGCAAATATTCTAGTCTATTAAATTGTAAATAAAGACCTTTAGCTTACTAATGGCAACTGGGGTGGAGAAAACTGCTACTTTCTTTCAAAGTCACAGGAGGTTTCCCCCGTTAGAAACAGGAACAAAGTAGTCCCTGCTGCATCTGGGGAAAGGCATGCAAGTGAAGCGTGATGACATGAAGGGAATGGCTGGACTGAGTCACTCACTCGGATTACCCCAAGAGGACTTGCCTAAGGGAGAGCCCTACTCCTGGCTGGAATCGGTAAGAGCAAGGGCCAGAACACCACCTCCCAGAGGGAGCTTGGCTGGAAGATCTCCCAAGAGCCAGCAAGAGGTTTTAGACCCAGGAATCCTTCACTCAGCAACTCTCGTCTTTCTCCACCAGCACGCAACCCCTGGAAAGGGTGTGGCCTCAACGCCCACCGATGCCAGAAACAGGGGAGAGGGATGTCCGAGCCCCACCAACAGCGGGGCAGCGAGGTCCTCACCTCATGGAGTCCGAGACCTGTGGCGTGATGAGCACGGCCAGCCTCCTGGTGGTCCTGTGCTGTTTCAGAGACGAGCCCAGGACCAGGGCTCCTTTGGCGTAGGCATCGTTTGTGGTCAGTGTCACAAAGGCCTGATCTTAATACAAGGAAAACGAACATACATTCATTACACTATCCTACCTAGGAAACACTACCCCAGGACCCTTTTCAATCAATAATTTGGCAAAATCAGCTCCTCTGAGGTCAACTTGCTGTATTAATAAAAGAGCAGCTTCTTGTGGGGGGTTAGGGTGAGAGGGAGAACCCAGTGTCCACTATAAGAATGGCTCAAGACCATTCTTTGGCAGGCAATCTTTGGCAACCTTCAAGAGGCTGACCAAGCTGTAAAAATTCAATCCAATTTAGGGTCCAGACATGCTAAATTCTCAGACGAAACAGCAGCTTAACACCCAGAGGGTGAACCTCAGGCAGTTAACAGGCCGTGAGGAAGAGATCCAGAAGTGCATTTTCTGTTTCTCCTACAAGGTACCACAGACAGTATTTTCAGCCAAGCACAAATCCAGCCAACAACCTCATCTGAGAGCATCTGAAAGCAGAGGCCATATTCTTCATTCTGGTGCTTACACGTTCCACGCCTCAGGCTTTTCCTACTGTTTCCTCAACCTGGAGCAAACACTCCATGGCTATCCAACCACCACTCAAGAGTCACTCTGAGTCTCTCTGAAACATCACCTCCCCCAAGAAGCCTTCCCTCCTTGATGCTTCTATCTAAATTGTGGCCCATCGCTGTTAAATGGATTTAGGGACCACCTCACAGGCTCCAGAAAACCTGCCTCCTTTTCCTTGGAGAAGCAAGCAGTACCCCTACCCTGTATCCTGGGGCACCTCAACAGACTCTCTCTCTCTCACACACACACATTCAAAAATCAATCTCCAATAATCACTTAGTTGCCAGGACCAGGGGCAAATGCATGAATTCTCCTTCCTCCTGAACAAGCCCCACCCTCGCAAGGCCACCAGCCCGGCCTTTAGGATTTCCTCCAGCCCTTCCCCGGGATGATTCTGGAGCACACTCCCTCTCCAAGTGGATTTTAACATTAACAGGTTGGTGGGCATCCATACATACAGGACACTTAGGATCAAGCTCTGCCAGGGTTCACTTGGGGCACTGCTGCCCAAGCAGGGAGTTGAGCCATTCTGTCATGAAGTCACTCTGTTTCCGTCTTAGGGTTTCCTCCTTCTCTCTTTGCCCATTTTCCAAAGTGGAGGCTGGGGGCAGTGGACATTCCATTGAGAAGTGAGAGGAAGTTGTAGGTTGTCAAGTGGGCCAGCACACTCCCCCGGTGCAGATCTGAGGGCCATCTTCACAGGTAGTGGTGAGCTCTCCTTTAAGTTGTAGAAAGTCTGGTGTGCCCTCCCCCGGGGTCACTGGCTTCCCAGCCAGTCACGCTAGGAAAGCTCAGAACGGGGCCTCCTGTCCCTTGACATACCCATCAACTTGAACTTGTTCCTTCAACCCATCATAAGATGGCAACATTTCGGTCAGCCTGTCCCAAGGACACTTAATCTGGGGCATAATGAATGATGTTTTAACACAAAAACGGTCCTGATCCCAGGGGAGCACGGAGAAAAGTTTAGCAAGTAGGGTTCAAGGCTTTCAGGAAGCTAGGATATGGATGATTTCCCAGATGAAGAGGGAAGCAGGACAAATGCTTAGGAACAGAAGCTAGAACGCCAGACCTAGCAAAGGAACAGGGAACACCAGGGACAACTGGGTAGGAGGTGCAACCTTCCCAGAGACGGCCAAGCCCCGGGTTACATCTGCAACCTTTCCGCAGTTCAATGGCTGTAATAACCCCACTGTTCACCTCAACAGCACAGCAAGGACCAGTTACCTCGGGGCCTCCGGTCTTCGGGGGGCAGATTCGCCGTGCGGCCCGGACACCTTGCAACAAGTGGGCCGGCGCCCTCCCACCACGCCGGGCCCGCTCCCCGGGGGCGCTCGCCGGGCTCCGGCTTCCCGCAACCCAGCCCCAAAGGCCTAAAAATAGGCTCGGCGTAGCGGCCAGCGCCGAAGAGGGCGGCCGAGGAGCCGGGCCGGGGCCACCGGCGTCCCCGCCTCGCGGCTGCCCCTTCCAAGAGTTCCTGCCCGCGGGCGGTGGGGGGCGGCGCCTCGCGACCCCGCCGCGCTCCGGGGCTCGGAACCCGCGCCCCCGGGGAGCCGGCTCCCCACCCCCACGCAGCCGGCCGCAGCTGCTCCGCCCGCCCGCCCGCCCTTCACGGTGCGCGCAGGAGGAAGGGCAAAGGAGACGGAAGCAGGAACGGGGGCTTCGGCGGAGGGCCCAGGCGCTGCCTGGCGGAGCCCCTCGGCTGCGTCCCCGGGATCCAGACGGCCGCTCGAGACCCCGGGGCGGCGGGGCAGCGGCTGACGCAGGAAGCGACACGCCCGGCTGCGGCCAGCCTGCAACTTTGCGGCGGTCCTCGTCCTGCTGGGAGCTCCCCCGGGGCGGAGGGGCGGGCGTGGGGGGAGAAGGAAGGCGGCGGGGCTGCGAGGGGCCGCGCGGGGCGAGGAGTCCGGCGTCCCGGGGTGGCGGCGGCGGGCAGCGTGGCGCATACCTGTCATGGTGCTGCCGGGGGCGCGGGCGGCCGCCGCAGCCGCAGCCGCAGGTTGGTGGCTCGGAGAAGCCAGGCGCGGGGAGCAAGCGCGGCCGGCGAGGAGGCGCGGCGGGAGCGGAGCGTCCGTCCGGAGCGCTCTTATAGCGGCCGTCACGTGGCCGCGCACGCTCCCCGCGCCCGCCGGCATCCTCCCCGGGAGGCGGCCCCGGGACTGCGGGACCCGGGTCCTCACTCAGCCCTTGCACCCCTGGGGCTGGGCTCCGGGTTCATCTCCGCAGACCCTCTGGTCCTGCTCCTGCTCGCGCGGGGCACCTGCCTGGACCTCGGGCCTCCGTGTACCCCCGAACCGGGGGTTTGGAGGGGGACTTTGGGGCAGAGTGTGGCATCACTGGGACAAACTCCCAAAGAAGCCAAGGGTTAGGGAACCTTCCAAAACACCCCAGATCACTCTAGTTAGAATAATTCATCTGAACTGCTTGAATTAAACATAAAGTTTAATTCCACTTTCTTCACCTAGAATTCCAAATCAGCCTCTGGAAGCATTTCTTAGTGTTCTCACAACAGTTTTGTGACCTTAACCAAAAAAAAAAGAATAAATCTTCAGTATGTTAGATTCTCGAAGTCCTCTGCATCAATTAGATATTTAAGTGTTTTCATTTAATTCTCACATTAACTCAATGAAGTAGGTTCTATAATCCTCATTTTACAGATGGGGAAACTGAGGTACAGAAAAGTTAAGTTACTTGTCAATGGTCATATCCTGTTAAGTGGAGAAGATAGGATTTGAACCATGGCAGTTTTCTTACAGAATTTACCTTCTTCGTGCAAGGCCATGATACCTCTGGTACACTGGTGCCCTAAAAGGTTAGTAAATTATGGTAACTGTGGTTGGGTAATACAGTTGTTTAGGGTAATGTGTTTCACAAATCATGAAAAGGTGAATTTGGCATTTTTCTAGGAAGTTGAGAAATAGCTCTCTGATGTGATCACACCCTTCTCTCCCCATCTCTTCTATCCAGCCCAAACACACCAGGAAAGCAGCAGCTCGTACAATTATCTGCAAACAGGAGTTGCTCAGTAAATGCTGAATGGAAGCCAAACAGGAAGTTGACAGCATCCGTTGAAATAATGAAATAGATGCTTTAGAATAAGTGATTTATTTGTAAAGGTGGGATTGCTATTCTCAAACCGTTTATATCACTGTTGCTTCAAGTGTAAGCCTGGACCTCCTACATTAGAATCACTTGGGGCACTTGTTAAAAATGAAAATTTTTGGCCCTAAGCCCAGACCCCTGAACCAGATTCTTTTTTTTTTTTTTGGTGGGGGGCAAGGAATAGTGACTTTATTCAGAAAGACAGTAGACCAAGTGAATCAGATTCTTAATGGTAGAACCCAAGAATCAGCATTTGAAATGTCACCCTCTGGGAGACTCTCTTGAATCCTTTCCCTCTTCCTGATTATGGCAATGGAGACCACTGATTCACTCGGGAAGACCGCCTGGTTACTTGGCATTATAAACTTCCTTTTCAGGAAGTGGAAATGGGGGGCAAAGTTGCAGTGGATGGGTTTCCACTTATTCAAGGCCTGTAGGCTTAGAAGAGTTGGAGCTCTTTAAGGACTATAAAGACTATAGTTGAATCGCACCTGTCTGGGGAGAGGGAAAACAGAGTGTTGCTTCCAGGTCTGAATTGCTTTTTCCATACTGATAAGTGGACCTGAAAGAGTGAGGTTTCCATCTGTCACCCAGGAGCCCTCCAGCCATCAGTGGCCCTTAGCTACCTGCTGCTTGAAGTCTAAGTATCCAGGCTGGCTTCTGCAGGGTGTGGTTCTAGAACCAAAAGGGCAAACCCTGGAGAAAGAGCTGGGGACAATTAGAACTGGCAAGCTTCCCTTGGGAACAAGCTCCTCTCTGCCCCACCCCATGGTGTGTTTCAGTAAAAGTGGTCACCACAGCCTCCTTTCCTGTGTTTCATGTATATTTACAGAAATGGAAAGTTTACAGCTTTTACCACATTGAGACAAACAGGGACATTTCAAGGTTGCTACAGTCTACTCTTGCATGTTGTCTTAATTGATATTACTATTGGTGACACACTGACCCGTTTTCCTGAGGCTGTTGCACATTGAGCTTCATAAGGTATGAGATCAAGGGGTCTCAAAATATAATGTGACCACGGATTGCCTGGGGATTTTATTAAAATGCAGATTCTGACTCAGTGGTTTGGGGTGAATCTCTCAGGTGATGCCCAGGCTGTGGACCTACACCGAATAGCAAGGTATTCGAACATTCTGAATTATAAGGCTTTGCAGGTAGTAGATAGATACCTGCAATACCACCTCAATACATGTTGTACTGAGACAAATGTTTGAGATTTTCATTTGCTTATTTTCTCCTGTGAAATTTAAACTTGTAGAATTTCTGATTCTTAAAAGAAAGATTTAAGTTAAAAAAGAATATCTGTACTCTACATGAGTACACAGAACTATTAGCCATTTAAATCTATGCTAAATGCATAGATTCAGCATGGTTGGTCCAAATTAATTTTTAGTTGGCTTTGGAATGCATTATGTAATATTTTGGCAGGATACTTACCTTCCTAATTATGTTTGGTTTAACATAATGCCGAGATCGGTTTGCATTCCCTCGAGCACACACACTAATTGACCGTGGGAGCAACTGACCTGGAAGTATACTCCAGAGGAGGGCAACCTGCTGCCCTAAGACACAAATGGTTCCCACAGACAGCCCATGAAATAGATATACCACATCTGGCCAGACACAGGAACTAACTAGTTAACTAACTACTTAAAAATTTGCCCTTAACTGATAACAAACAAAAAATCCATACCTGGAATTGTTGCCAGTGACCAGAACCCTGATCATTTCTAATTGGATGCTTAGTTTCAAGAAACATTATCCTTGGAGGCCCAAAGCAGCCCATTCTTTACTTGAGAGCTGGAATCCCAAACTCCACAAGTTGCAAGGGCCTGGTGACTAGTTACATTGCTTTAAAAAAAACCTTTACTGAGATATAATTCACACACCATGAAATTCAGCCGTTTAAGGTATACAATTAAATGGTTTTTAGTATATTCACAGATTTGTATTAAATATCACCACAATCTAAGTTTAGAATACTTTCATCACCCAAAAAGAAACCTTTACCCACTTGCAATCACTCCTCGTTCTCTCCCTTTCCCTCAGCCCTCAGCCAACTACTAATCTTTCTGTCTCTATAGATTTGTCTATAGAGATTTGCCTATATGTGGTCTTTTTTAACTGGCTTCTTTCACTTAGAGAAATGTTTTTATGATTCTTCAATGTTGTGGCATGTATCAGTATTACATTCCTTTTCATTAAGGAATTTCATTGCCAAATAATATTTCATTATATGGATATATCACATTTTAGTTATCCATTTCATGGGTAAACATGTTGGTGAACATTTTGGTAGTTTCCACTTTTTAGCTATTATGAATAATGCTGCTATGAATATTTGTTTCCAATTTTTTGTGTGAATATATATTTTTCTTTCTCCTGGATATATAACAAGAGTAGAATTGCTAGATCATATGGTAACCCTATGTTTAACATGTCAAGAACTGCCAGACTGTTTTCAAAAGTGTAGATATCATTTTGCATTCCCACTAGTTTGACGGTTCTAATTTCTTCACTTCTTAACCAATACTTGTTATCATCTTTTTTATTATGGCTATTCTAATGGGTTTGGAGTGGTATCTCACTATGGATTTGACTTGCATCGCCTTAATGACTAGTGATGTTGAGCATTTTTCATGTGCTTATTGGCCATTTGAGTATCTTCTTTGGAGAAATGTCTATTCAAACCATCTACCCATTTTTTAACTGAGTTTATTTATTTATTTATTATGTATTTGTTTGTTTGTTTGTTTGTTTGTTTGTGGTACGTGGGCCTCTCACTGTTGTGGCCTCTCCCGTTGTGGAGCACAGGCTCTGGACACGCAGGCTCAGCAGCCATGGCTCACGGGCCCAGCCGCTCCGTGGCATGTGGGATCTTCCCGGACCGGGGCTCGAACCCGTGTCCCCTGCGTCGGCAGGCAGACTCCCAACCACTGCGCCACCAGGGAAGCCTGAGTTGATTTATTTTTGAGTGGTAAGAGTTCTTTATAAACTAGGAGTTTGGGATTAACTTATACACACTGCTATATATAAAACAGGTAAACAACAAGGACCTATTGTATAGTGCAGGGAAATATACTCAATATCTTATATAATGTATAGTGGAAAAGAATCTGAAAAAGAGTACATGTATATATAAAACTGAATCCCTTTGCTGTACACTGGAAACTAACACAATATTGTAAATTAACGATACTTCAATTAAAAAATCTAGAAAAAAAGAGTTCTTTATATATTCTGAATACATATATATCTCTTATCAGATATATATTTCATGCATATTCAGATATATCTTATATGCATATGTATATGATTTGCAAATCTATCCACCCATTCTGTGAGTTGACTTTTCTTGATAGTATATTTTGCAGCACGAAAGTTTTACATTTCTACATAGTCAAATTTATTTATTTTTCTTTTTTGCTTGTGCTTTTGGTGTCATATCTAAGAAACCATTGCCTAAACCAAAATCATGAAGATTTACCCCTAAGTTTTCTTCTAAGAGTTTTATAGCTTTAGTTCTTAAATTTAGGCCTGTAATCCATTTTGAGTTAATTTTTGTGCGTGGTGTGAAGTAGAGGTCGAGCTTCTTTCATTTATTTATTTATTTTTGGCTGCGTTGGGTCTTAGTTGTGGAATGCGGGCTCTTTGTTGCGGTGCACGGGCTTCTCTCTAGTTGTTGCGCATGGACTTCTCTTTAGCTGTGGCGCGTGGGCTCTGTAGTTGGGGCTCATAGGCTCCATAGTGCGTGGGCTCTGTAGTTGCAGCGCAGGCTTAGTTGCCCTGCAGCATGTGGGATCTCAGTTCCCCAATCAGGGATTGAACCTGCGTCCCCTGCATTGGAAGGTGGAATCTTAACCACTGGACCACCAGGGAAGTCCCCATCTTCTTTCTTTTGCATGTGAATATTGAGTTGTCCCAGCACCATTTGTGGAAAAGACTATTGTTTCCCATTTGAACTGTCTTGGCACCTTTGTTGAAAATCAGTTGACCATAAATGTGACAATTCTATTTCTGGACTCAATTCTATTACATAGACATATATGTCTATCCTAACGCTAGTTCCATACTTTCTTGATTTCTGCAGCTTTGTAGTAAGTTTAGAATTGGGAAGAGTGAGTTCTCCATTTTTATTCTTTTTTCAAGATTGTTTTGGCTATTCTGGGTCCTTTGCATTTCCATATGAATTTTAGGATCAATTTATTAATTTCTACAGTAAAGGAAGCTGGAATTTTGATAAGCTTGCGTTGAATTTGTAGTTCAGTTTGGGGAGTATTGTCAACTTAATGACTTAAGCCTTCTGATCCATGAACGTGTGATGTCTTTTCGCTTACTTAAATCTTTAATTTCTTTCAACAATGCTTAGTATTGTATTGTCTTTTAAAACACATAACAAAACTCAAACAAGTCAGGCCCGTTAGTTGCATAAATCCCACAGGCAGGGCAGTTGATTTTCATATCTGCTAGATACTCTAAATTTATATTCTTTTTTTTTTTTTTTTTTGCGGTATGTGGGCCTCTCACTGTTGTGGCCTCTCCCGTTGCGGAGCACAGGCTCTGGATGCACAGGCCCAGCGGCCATGGCTCACGGGCCCAGCTGCTCCGCGGCATGTGGGATCCTCTCGGACCGGGGCACGAACCCGTTTCCCCTGCATCGGCAGGCGGACTCCCAACCACTGCGCCACCAGGGAAGCCCCTAAATTTATATTCTTGACTAAAATCTGATTATCACTGGACTTTATACACAGCACAACAATGTTCTGCCCCATCACAGGACAACCTTTACAGAACTACACTTTGGCATTATTAGTAGTAATAGCCAACACATACCTGACACTAAGCTTCTTTTTTTTTTTTCTTAGTCATCTTTTTTTTTTACTGTTTCATTTTTTATTTTTTACGTTTAATTTTTTTTTGTTTAATTTTTATACAATGTTTAAAGGTTACTTTCCATTTACAGTTGTTACAGAATATTGGCTCTATTCCCTGTGTTGTGCCATACATCTCTGAGCCCATCTTAATAGTTTGTGCCTCCCATCCCCTCCCACTGCATTGTTTTAAAATGAACTAACTAGTGGGTGACAAAGCCTGTAAGTGCAAAGGGCGGCAAGAACTAAAACACATTCTCCCCAGAGTGACACATCCCTTTCTCCTCACTACAATACCTGACATGCTTTTGGAGTTTCCAGGCTTTCTACTCAAAAGGCTACCCGCTTCCTCTTGAACAGTCTTCCTGTGCTACAGCCCTGCGTAAGCTTCTTATACATATTAAATCATTTAACCTTCCCAACAATCCAATGAGGTAGCCTCCAATCCCCACATTAGAGGTGAGGCACAGAACTTGCCCAACATTATACAACTAGTTATTTGTAGAGCTGGGATTGGAACCAGGTGGCCTGCCTCTCCAGTCTGTATTACTAACCACCATTTGGCCATGTGTATAGGTTGCACACTCCTCAAAAGCTTCAAAAGGATATGTGTATAGTGAAAAGTAACTCTCCCCTGCCACCTTTTCCCCCCAGTTACCATGTTCCCCTCCTAGAGTGGCATTATCTTCTTGACTTTTTCTGTGGCTTTAAGGATGGCACAGAAAACTCACTGTTGTGGCTTTTCCTATGGGCTCTTGAAGATGTTTGTTGGTGTCTCACAATTTCCTCTTTCAGAGGATCCATGGGAAAATTTTCTCGTTGGTCTTGGTATCAGAAAGAGTGTTGCACTCCTTAATACTTAGTTTTTTCTTTATCTGATAGACATTTTGAGTCATATCAATACGTTTCCCTCTTTTTTTAGGCCACTTAGAGGCCTAAAGCAAAATTTGTAACTACTTCCCATAGTTATTTGGCTCCTCACCCTGCATTTATTTGTGCTTTAACTTTTTTTCTCCATTATTACCCTGCCTGACTTGTTTATGAAGTTGCTGAGATCCTTTGGAAGTGGGGAAGGAATGTGGAATAAATTAGTAAATAATTAAATGATCAGAGATTTCTAGTGGGAATAGAGCAGGGAAGATGAAATTTCAGCTCAATCTGGGTGACTCCAGAGGTTTTTGTAGTGATTTGTCAGTAAAATGAAAATTCCATAAATTAGAGAGACAGGATTCACTGATCCACACATGGGAATAACCTTCTGTAATTAGTTTAAAATCTTAAAAAGACAAAGTAATTGCTTGATTTTTCAGTCTTACTTTTATCATTTATTCTACCAGTAATATAATAAAGACATGATAGTGGTTAACAGGGAAGGATAAAGTTGTCCAGCTTCTCAAATATATTTCAATTTTTTTTACATTTCGAATTTCAAATTTGGAACATTTCAAATATTTTTCACCTTTCAAGTTTTAGTTACTGTACTTGTGATCTTTTAGTTGGTGGATTGTCCTGTAAATTAGCTAGTTATAAGACTGAACA
This sequence comes from Mesoplodon bidens, assembly GCF_964165515.1. NCBI lineage: Eukaryota > Metazoa > Chordata > Mammalia > Artiodactyla > Ziphiidae > Mesoplodon > Mesoplodon bidens. Next base: position 131,644,802 of record NC_138161.1, read on the forward strand.
TTAAGAGAATCTCTTTGGCAGTTAACTTTTCTTCAAAATGCTTTATGATGGTATAATTTATATACAGTGATTTCACTTTTTAAAAGGATACAATTCAATGAGCTTTGACAAGTATATACAATCATATAACCATCACCACAATTACCTCCAAAACTTTCCTTTTGCGTCTTTGTGGTCAATTCCATCCCCTTACCCTGGCAAACGCAGCTCTGATTTCCATCCATATAGATTTGTTTTTTCTAGAGAAATGCAATCATACAGTATGTAGGCTTTTGTGTCTGGTTTCTTTTACTTAGCATAATGCTTTTGGATTTATTCATGTTGTTGAGTATTAGTGGTTCATTCCTTTCTGTTGCTGAGTGGAATTCTTTTGCATGCATATACCACTATGTATTTATCCACTCAGCAGATGGACATTGGAGTTGCTTCTACTCCGGTTTTATGAATAAAGCTAACGGGAATATTCAAGTACAAGGAGTGGGATTACTGGATTGTATAGTTTGGTATTTTAACTTTATAAAGAAACCGTTAACTTTAAAGGAATGGCAGTTAACTTTCAAAGGTCACTGCCAAATTTAGATACGATCATGAAAAATAGAAGTTACTGTTTTTATACAAGTCAGTTATGTCTTAAGATGATCTTATGTCCATTCATAGTACACTGAGAAAAAAGGGGACATAAGTCTCCATGTGTATTACTGGAGATTTAGTTTTTCTAAGCATGCCAGAGCCATCTGCTTCTACTTGTCCAGCATGCGTACATGCAGGGCCTCATCTGAGAAAGATTAGAAAAGATGACCCCAAGGTTCATTACAATCCAAAGTCTTAGTGATCTATCAACTGCGGGGGTTTTGCCTGAAGAGCAGAAAACATGTAGAGAGAGAACATTACCAAACCTCAAGGTCACAATGTACATTATAGAAGGTACTCTCCTGAGGATTGTATCATTTGATCCTCAAAACATCCCATCAGGTCATCCAGCTAGATACGTGATATTTTCACAAGCCCCCTGGGAATCTAGCAACAGTTTTCTTCTTCTTTTTAAAAAAAATTATGCTTTCAGTTTAAAAAAAATCCTAAAGGCTGTAACAAGTACCCTCACCCAACCCTGAGCTGTCTTTACATCACTAAACTACACCCCACCCCTCAGGCTCACTGCATCTCCGATTCAATCCCGGCCCTCTAAGGTGAGGGTGAGGGATGTATATTGAACACAATGCTTGAAAACAAAATGTTTTGTTTTGTTTTGTTTTGTCTTTTTCTTTTCCATCAGAAAAATTACTTTCTTTAGTTCATGCAGAATTATTGTTTGTATATTACAAGTGACGTAACTGAGACACGGAGAAGTTAGCAGATTGTTCAGGGTCATTTTAGTAGAGAGTGGTAAGTCTGGGTCTTCTTAAGCTGTGCTGCTTCACTGAAATTTAAGTGGGAAGCAAAACATTCGTCAGAATTTAGGACCTCAGAGATATTCATTGCCAATGTAGGCAATCAGTATGTCAATAAGTTCCCACCATCTGCTTCTTCTTCTTTTTTTTTTTTTTTTTTTTTGCGGTACGCGGGCCTCTCATTGTTGTGGCCTCTCCTGCTGTGGAGCACAGGCTCTGGAAGCGCAGGCCCAGCAGCCATGGCTCACGGGCCCAGCCGCTTCGCGGCATGTGGGATCTTCCCGGACCAGGGCATGAACCTGTGTCCCCTGCATCGGCAGGCAGACCCTCAACCACTGCGCCACCAGGGAAGCCCTGCTTCTTCTTTTGATGTAGAGGAAATGAAGGAATGAATGGGGCACTGGCTGTTTGAAGAAGATCTCTAAGACTCTCTAAGAAGACGAAAAAAGGCAGAAGTAGAAGAAGATGGATGAATGCAAGCAGGAGTCCGAGAGAGGCTTCTATCCCGTGGGCAGGTGGAGGAGTTGGGTGAGAGTGTAAAAGAGCTAAGAAGGGGGCTTCCCTGGTGGCGCAGTGGTTGAGAATCTGCCTGCTAATGCAGGGGACACGGGTTCGAGCCCTGGTCTGGGAGGATCCCACATGCCGCAGAGCAACTAGGCCCGTGAGCCACAACTACTGAGCCTACGCGTCTGGAGCCTGTGCTCCACAACAAGAGAGGCCGCGACAGTGAGAGGCCCACGCACCGCGATGAAGAGTGGCCCCCGCTTGCCACAACTAGAGAAAGCCCTCGCACAGAAATGAAGACCCAACACAGCAAAAATTAATTAATTAATTAATAAACTCCTACCCCCAACATCTTCTTAAAAAAAAAAAAAAAAAAAGAGCTAAGAAGGCTCCGAGGTCATGAAAAAGCTGGTGTCAAAGGACATAAGTTACTTTACTCCCTGTAATTCCCAAGCTGCTCCCAGAATAGACCCTGCCACTCACTCCTGGTTCCAGGGAGAGGTCATTTGATCAAAGGCTTAAGGATTTCTTGGAATGTCCTAAAATCCTGAAATATCTCCACCTGTCTGAAATTATTTTTATGGAGGACAAATATTTTACATACAGTTAGAGAGAAAATAAATTCCACTTGAAGGAGGAGAGACACTTATTCTGAGAGCTAATTAGTATCAGGCACAGTAAAGACTAAGTACTACATATATGATCTCATTTAATTTTTCTGACAGCCTGTGTGGGAGATTAGTAGCTCCATTCTGTACACAAAAATGATGAAACTGAGAGGTTAAGAAACTGTTTACCTTCAGTGTGTGAATATGCCTTTTATGAGCCAGTAAATAAGACTCTGTGTCCAGAGGTATTTTTGTCATATATAAGTACACTTGGTTTTGCTTGAAATGATCACTGAAGATTTTTGAAAACAAATTTCTTAATAAAGCAACACATTTTCACAAGATGCATTGATTGAGTCATCGCTATTTTGCACATAAAGCAATTATAGTAACATCTAATTCTTGGAACCATGAATACCTAGTGCTGCTGTGGTCATTTGTAAATTGAAAAGGTGTTTATGTAGAAGTAGAAATTTCCTCAGTCCTGGTACTAAAGCTTTTTAAGGAATATTTAAGTTTTTGTTCCAAATAGGTATGTTAAGCATTTTTTCCAGTAAGGTGAGAACAAGTGACTTTTTATTATTCTGCACAGATCAGTAAGGTCCTTGAGCTATAAAATACGAACTGACTTCTCTTTTGTATTACATGGCTCTTAAAGCTATGCATCTGGTTGCTTTCACTTTTGCTTCTGATGTACTTTCAAGTTCTTTATGACCAGATGAATGTTTGTTTCCCCAAACATTTCAGGTTTTGTTCTGTTGGATGACTGAGATAATTTTTGATTTGGATTTAAACAGCTTTAAAAATTTACTAAAGTACCCACCATGTTAACCTTCATTGGTAAGGGTTTAGGACTCACAGTCTCCTAACATCTATGTTCTGGAAACAGATTGTCAATCAGTAGTTTAAGGATTTGTGGGTAAACCGGCTCCATGCAGCATAAATTGACCTTGAACTGAAGATTTTTCTCTGCCAGTTTGCAACAGGAAAACACCTCCGGCAGCCCAGGATCTTCCTTGAATACTACAGAGCAAAAAGATGTCACCAGAATTTGATACTACACCTCTCCATTGCCAAATAGGATACTCCAGCCAAAACAGTTCTGTCACGGGACATCATTAGGACTCACCCGGCTTCTGGCCTGGCCAAAAGCTTAGGAGGGATGATAGTATCTAACCTCCCTAGGCCTATCAGAAAATCAGCATGTGAGCTCCTTGGCAGGTTCTGTTGGTGTCAACTGAGGGCAGCCCTTTCTGGAGGCAAGTGGGTTCTCCCAAACGGAGATGACGCTGAGCTGCCTAGCCACCTGCCCTAAAGTGATACTCCTTTATGATTCTGGTGTGTTAGCTTAGACGAATTCATCAAGAAAGTGTGTGACTACTGTATGTGAAACTCACAAGGGGATGTCTGTAAGAAAGGCACTACACACTCCAGGGACAAGCAGAAGAATAGCTTTTTATCAAAGATATTGGTTCTAGAAATTTGACCAACAGACCTCCTAGACAAATAGGTTCTGAAAGAAATAGAATTTGTCTAGAAAAGGTGTTTAGATGCTTTTTGAGGTCAGGAGAAAAATGTTTCAGAAGAACAGAGGCCCTGCAGTACCCAAGGAATATGCTCAGCTAGTAAGGACAGCTGGGTGTTTCTGACACACCGGTGACACAGCACAATATGTTCCCTGCCCACAGAATCTTCTGGATTGTAGGCTTAAAAGTTAAGGCCTTAAATGGCAGATAAATAATCAAGACGAATGACTGATGTTTAAGGTGAAGTTTGAATAAGAAAAAAATGGAAGGCAGAGGTTAAAACAGGAATCCACATTCATTTAAGATTTGATGTTTCTCTTTTGGAGATTTTATAGGATTTTCTTTATATTTTTGTTGGTTTCAAGAAGATTGAAAATTGGATCCAGACTTTCAGGGTTAAAATAAATAGACCATTGTGTAATTGTCTCAGTTAAAAATATATATATATGAAAAGAGTTAAGTATTTGGAGCAGTATTTCAATACTGAAATGGATTTTTTAAAACTGACTGTAAGAAAGGGAGAGAGTAGGCTATTTATTATTACTGTAAATGTACTTTTAATTGTTTTACTTAATTTTTGAATAGGTGATTTTTTTTAATGGTTCAAAATAAGTATAAAAAGGTCTAGGGTGAAAAACTTTTTCCAAGCCCTGTCCTGCTTTCCACAGGTAACCATTTCATGTATATATGACACCCCCATTTGTATGTAAATGGAAACATCCTATACATCTCGTTAAGTGGTACCTTGCGGGGGAGTGGCCAAGCTGGTGGAGTAAGAAGACCCTGAGCTCACTTCCTCCGGTGGGCACACCTAAATTACAACTATTTACAGAGCAACTGTTGATGAGAAAAACCTAAAGACCAGCAGAAAAGATCTTCTATAACTAAAAATATAAAGAAGGAACCACAGTGACACAGGTACGAGGAGGTGGAGACATGGTACAGCCAAGACCCATACCACTGGCTGGGAGACCCACAAAAGGGAGGATAATTAAAATTGCAGAGTTTCTTCCCAAAGAGCCAGTGGTCTGAGCCCCACATTGGGATCCCTAGCCTGGGGGTCCTGCACCAGGAAGACATGCCCCCAGAACATTTGGCTTTGAAGGCCAGCGGGACTTATATTGAGGACAGCCAGGGCTGTGGGAAATAGACTCCACTCTTAAAGGGCGCACACAAAATCTCACACACTCAGGGACTCTGGTAAAGAAGCAGTAATTTGAAAGGAGCCAGGGTCAGATCCCCCTAGTGACACTGGAGAGCCTCCTGGAGGGGCAGAAAGCAGCTGGGGCTGGCCCTGAGGACACAGACACTAGCGGCAGCCTTTTTTGGGGAGCTCGTTATACCACGAGGACACTGGCGCTTGCAAACATCATTTTGTAATCTTCCCTCTAGCTTATTAGCACTGGGCCCAGCCCCACGCACCAGCCTGTAAGCACCAGTACTCGGGCCACGTGGCTAGTCAGCCTGAGAAACAGCCCCACCTACCACAGGCCTGCTAACCTAAGACCCTCTGAGCACACAGCCACACAAGGACCTGGCCCCATCTGCCAGAGGGCCCAGGACCTGGCCCTGCATACCTGCACTGGCACTAGCCCCCAGCCCCCAGCACCCTGAAGCCAGAGACCCTGGGACCCAGCCCCACCCACCAGTGAGCCAAAACACCTACCCCAGGACCCCAGGGCCCTGCAGCCAGAGACCCTGGACCTAGCTCCACTCACCGATGGGCTAGCCCCAGGACCTGGCCTCACCCCCTAGTGAGTGGGCACCAGCCCCAGGACCACCACATCTCCTCAGCCAGCTGCCCAAGGATCCAGTCCCACCCACCAGCAGCCAGCAGCCTCCATATAGGGCAGGGCTTGGCAACCAGCTGGACTGAGGGCCAGCCACAGCTACCAGACTGCCCACAGTAATCAGCCTGCGACAACAGAAGGACCCACACAGCCTAAATGCGGGGCACCCCTAGAGCATATAGTGTTGGTGCCCAGGGGGGAATGTGCTGCTGGGACATATAGGGTATCTCCTACAAAAGGCGGCTTCTCCAAGGTCGGGAAGTGTAACCAACCTACCAAATATAGAAATAAAAACAGCAAATTAGGCAAAATGGGGCAACAGAGGAATATATTTTAAATGAAAGAACAAGATAAAAACTGCAGAAGAAGAACTAAATGAAGTGGAGATAGGCAACTTACCTGATAAACAGTTCAAGATAATGACTGTAAAAATGCTCAAAGAACTCAGGAGAAGAATGGATGAACACAGCAAGAAGTCTAACAGAGTTAAAAGATAGAAGAATCAAACGGAGCTGAATAATACAATAACTGAAATAAAAAATACACTAGAAGGAATCAACAGTAGGTTAGATAATACAGAGGAATGATCAGTGAGGTGGAAGACAGAATAGTGGAAATCACTGAAGCTGAACAGAAAAAAGAAAAAGAAAAAGAAAGGAGGCCACATTAGAAGACCTCTGGGACAATATCAAGCATACTAACATTCTTATTATAGGGATCCCAGAAGGAGAAAAGAGAGAGAAAAAGGGCCTGAGAACATATTTGAAGACATAATAGCTGAAAACTTCCCTAACCTGGGAAAGGAAATAGACACCTAGGTACAGGAAGCACAGAGAGTCTCAAAGAAGACCAACCCAAAGAGGACTACACCAAGATACATTGTAATTAAAATGGCAAAAATTAAAGATAAAGAGAGAATATTAAAAGCAGCAAGGGAAAAGTAGCAAGTTACATACAAGGGAACTTCCATAAGTCTATGAGCTGACTTTTCAGCAGAAACGCTGCAGGCCAGAAAGGAGTAACACAATATATTTAAATGATAAAAGGAAAAATCCTACAACCAAGAATACTCTACCTGACAAAGCTTTCATTCAGATTTGATGGAGAGATCAAAAGTTTTATAGACAAGCAAAAGCTAAAAGAGTTCAGCACCACCAAATCATCTTTACAAGAAATGTTAAAGCGGGGGACTTCCCTGGTGGTCCAGCGGTTAAGACTCCACGCTCCAGATGCAGGGGACCCGGGTTCAATCACTGGCCAGGGAACTAAATCTCACATGCGCGCTGCAACTAAGAGTTCACATGTCACAACTAAAGAGTCCACATGCCTCAAATAAAGAGTCCACATGCCGCTACTAAGAGCCTGCATGCCACAACTAAGAGCCCAAATGCTATAACTAAAAGATCCCGTGTGCTGCAATGAAGATCCCAAGTGCCACAACTAAGACCTGGCACAGCCAAATAAATAAACATTACAAAAAAAAAAAAGAAATGTTAAAGGGATTTTTCTAAGCAAAAAATAAAAGGTCACAACCAGAAAGATGAAAATTACCAAAGGAAAAAGCAAATATACAGTAGTAAATCAACCACACAAAAAGCTAGTAGGAAGGTTAAAAGACAAAAGTAGTAAAATCATCTCTATCCACAATAAGCAGTTAAGGGATACACAAAACAAAATAATGTAAAATATTATGTCCAAACCAGTAAATGTAGGTTGGCAGGGGGGAGTAAAAATGCAGGGTTGTTAAAATGGGTTTGAACTTAAGAGATCAGCAACTTAAAATAATCATATTTTATAGAAATAAAATACTTATATATAGCTATATATAAACCTCACACAGTAACCACAAACCAAAAATCTATTAAATCTGTCTATCTATAAATCTATACCCACAGAAAAAAGAAATGCAAACATAACACTAAAGATAGTCATCAAATCACAAAGAGAACAAAAGAAGGAACCAAGAAAAAAAAAACTACAACACAAAAACAATGAACAAAATGGCAATAAGTACATACATATCAATAATTACTTTAAATGTAAGTGGACTAAATGCTCCAATCAAAAGACGTAGACCCACATATATGTTGTCTACAAGAGACTCACTTCAGATCTAAAGGCACACACAAACTGAAAGTGAAGGGATGGAAAAAAGCATTCCATGTAAATGGAAGCTAAAAGAAAGCCAGGGTAGCAATAAGTAGACAAAATAGACTTTAAAACAAAGACTGGGGACTTCCCTGGCAGTCCAGTGGTTAAGACACCATGCTTCCAATGCAGGTGGCTTGGGTTTGATCCCTGGTCAGGGAACTAAGATCCCACATGCCTCGCAGCACTGCCAAAACAGAAAAAAAAAAAAAAAAAAGACTGTAATAAGAGACAAAGAAGAACATTATGTAATGATTAAGAAATTGATCCAAGAAGATACAACAATTGTAAATATATATGCACCCAACATAGGAGCACCTAAATACATGAAGCAAATATTAATAGACATAAAGGGAGAAATATTGTACTATTATACAATAATAGTAGGGGAATTTAACACCTGACTTACATCAATGAACAGATCATCCAGAGAGAAAATCAATAAGGAAATGCTGGCCTTAAATGACACATTAAACCAAATGGACTTAGTAGATATGTATAGTATATTCAAACCAAAAGCAGCAGAATACACCTTCCTTTCAAGTGCACAAGTGATACCTTGTTTTTTTTAAAATTAATAATCTTTATGTCTTAGAGCAATTTTAGGTTCACAGCAAAACTGAACAGAAAGTACAGAGAGTTCCCATACACCCTTTGTCCCCACTCCCCCTGCCACACACACAACCTCCCCACTATCAACATCCTTCACCACATTAGTAATTTGTTACAATCGATGAGCCTACACTGACACATTATTATTACCCAAAGTCCACAGTTTACATTCAGGTTCACTCTTAGTGTTGTACATTCTAGGATTTTGGACAAATGTATAATAACATGTATCCACAATTGTAGTATTATACAGAATAAATTCACTGCTCTAAAATTCCTCTGTGCCTTGCCTATTCATGCCTCCCTTCCTCCAACCCCTGCAACCACTAATCTTTCTGCTGTCTTCATAGTTTTGCCTTTACCAGAATGTCATATAGCGGATTCACACCGACTTTTCAGATTGGCTTCTTTCATTTTGTAAAATACGTTTAAGTTTCCTCCGTGTCTTTTCATAGCTCAATAGCTCACTTCTTTTTAGTGCTAAGTAATAGTCAGTTGTCTGGATGTACCAAAATTATTTATCCATTCACCTACTGAAAGACATCTGGGTTGCTTCTAAGTTTTGGCAATTATGAATAAAACTGCAATAAATATCATGTGCTGGTTTTTGTGTGGACATAAATTTTCAGTTCCTCTGGGTCAATACTAAGGAGATCAATTGCTGGATCATATGGTAAGAGTACATTTAGTTTTGTAAGAAATTGCCGAATTGTCTTCCAAAGTGTATATATCATTTTGTATTCCCAACAGGAATGAATGAAAATTCCTCTTGCTGCAAATGCTCACCAGCGTTTGGTGGTGTCGGTGTTCTAGATTTTGACCATTCTGATAGGAGCGTAGTGGTATCTCATTGTTTTAATTTGCATTTCTCTGATGACAGATGATGTGGAACATCTTTTTTCATAGGCCTACCTGCCATCTGTATATTTTCTGGTGCAGTATCTGTTAAGGTCTTTGGTCCCTTATTAATTGGGTTGTTCGTTTTCTTATTGTTTAGTTTCAAGAGTTCTTTACATATTTTGAATAACAATTCTTTATTAGATATGCCTTTTGATATTTTCTCCCAGTCTGTGGCTTATGTTTCCATTCTCTTGACAGTGTCTTCCACAGGGTAGAAATTTTTAGCTTTAATTCAGCTTATCAAGGCACAAAGGATTGTGCCTTTGGTGTTATAACTAAAAAGTCTTTGCCAGACCAAACGTCGTCCAGATTTTCTCCTATGTTATCTTCTAGAAGTTTTATAGTTTTGTGTCTTTTAAATTTAGATCCATGATCTATTTTGAGTTAATGTTTGTGACGGAAATAAGGTCTGTGTCTAGAATCTTTTTTTTTTTTTTTTTGCATGTGAATGTGCAATTGTTCCAGCATTATTTGGACCTTTTGCCCTTTTGTCAAAGATAATTTGACTATGTTTATGTAGGTCTATTTCTTTATTCTGCTCCATTGATCTATTGGCCTATTCTTTTGCTGAAACCACACTGTCTTGATTATTGTAGCTTTATAGTAAGTCTTAAAGTCAGGCAGTATCAGTCCTTCAACTTTGTTCTTATCTTTTAATATTAAGTTTGCTATATGGGCTTTTTGCCTCTCCACTTTATAACTGGTTTGCCAGTAACCACAAAATAACTTGCTGGGATTTTGATTGGGATTGTATTGAATCTATAGATCAAGTAAGAAGGACAGAGATTTTGACAATATTTAATCTGTTGCGTAACATGGAATATCTATTTATTTAGTTCTTCTTTGATACCTTTCATCAGAATTTTGTAGTTTTCCTCATATAGATCTTACACATATTTCGTTAGATTTATACCTAAGTATTTCATTTTTGGTAGTGCTAATGTAAATGGTAATGTGTTTTAAAATTCAAATTCTACTTGTTCATTGGTGGTATATAGAAAAGTGATCAACTTTTGTATATTAACCTTGTGTTCTGCAACCTTGTCATATTTTTTTGTCAATTCTTTCAGATCCGTCATCTGCAAACAATGACAGTTTTATTCCTTCTTTCCCAATCTGTATATGTCTTATTTCCTTATATTGTCTTATTGCACTAGCTGGGACTTCCAATATGATGTTGAAAAGCAGTGGTAAGAGGGGACATCCTTGTCTCGTTCCTGATATTAGTGGGAAAGCTTCACATTTCTCACCACTAAGTATAATGTTAGGTGTAGGGTTTTTCTCAGTTGTTCACCATCAAGTTGAGGAAGTTCTCTTCTATTTCTAGTTCACTGAGGGTACCTTGCTTTTCTCCTTAATAATATAGTTTGGAGCACTTTCTATTATGGACATTAAGAGCTGCTTTATTATTAGTAGTAGTAGTACTTAAGCTGCATGGTCCTCCATTGCATGGATATACTACAGTTTATTTAACCTGATTGCTGTTGATGGGTATTTAGATTGTTTCCACATCTTTTGTTAGCACAAACAATGCTGCGGTGACTAACCATATACATAGATCATTTTGCATGTGTGAAGATTCCTAAAGTTGAAATAGCAGCTAAAATCATATATATGCATTTACTTTAATTACTAAATTACCCTCTATTGGGATTGTACCAATTTATACTCATACCAGTAATATATGAAATATTTGAAAAGTTGTATCTCAGTGTAGTTTTGATTTGTATTTCCCTTACGATGAGCAAGGTTAAGTATATCTTCTATCTCTTTTTATATTTAAGAATCATTTATATTTTTCTTTCTACATCTTTTGCCCATTATTTTATTGGACTGTTGGTATTTTTCTTAGTGAGGTGTAATAGCTCTTTACATATTATGGAGATCATTCATTTGTCTGATATGAATTTCAATTGTGTGTATATGTACAGACTGTTTTAACACAGAGCAGATTCTCTGCCCCATTGGTGTTCAAACATAAGATCACTTGATAAGAGTTTTATAGCAGATATTCTTAGATCAGATCTCTGGAACATACAACTTTTAATGTACATTGTAGGGACTTCCCTGGTGGTGCAGTGGTTAAGAATCCACCTGCCAATGCAGGGGACACGGGTTCGAGTCCTGGTCCAGGAAGATCACACATGCTGTGGAGCAACTAAGCCTGTGCACCACAACTACTGAGCCGGCGCTCTAGAGCCTGCAAGCCACAACTACTGAAGCCCTTGTGCCACAACTACTGAAGCCTGTGCACCTAGAGCCTGTGCTCTGTAACAAGAGAAGCCACCACAATGAGAAGCCTGCACACCACAATGAAGAGTAGCCCCCGCTCACCGCAACTAGAGAAAGCCCGCACACAAAAATGGAGACCCAATGCAGCCAAAAAAAAAAAAAAAAATTAAAGTACATTGCCATTCTTAGCTTCTATACTTTATTGATCAAACATTGCCTTTTTTAGACTAGAAAACCTAGGTTTGGTTAACTATGCACTCTCCATATAAAGCAGCTTGTTTTAAACATAGTCTACTCATCATCTTCTCAGAAGACAAAGCCTGAACACTTGGTAACCACACATTTGTCCAGTATCCAGTGGCCTGCACCTTTGTACCCTTTTCCCTAGAAAAGAAGAAGCAGCTGTGGCCTATCACCTTTGAGTATTTTGGCCAGCAGCCTGGCACCTTGGAAATTTATCCAGCATGCTTTTCAGAGGTATTTAGACCCTTTTGGGGAGAATGCAAAGTCATGAAAGGAAACCAAGAACATTAAAGATTTATGCCTCTTGTGTAATTTGGCTGTAAGAAACAAAGCCAGTTTCTACTCAACACTTCCTGTAAGATGAACTGAAAACTGCAGAGAGACATGTTTAAAGATAATTAATAAATTTGTATAATATCTTTGTCAAATCACTCACATCACACATTTTAGAGGCAGCTTGAAAACATTTTGCACACTAAAAGAAGGAAAGCATTTGATATTTATTTCCTGGAGGTGGAAGGACAAGAAAAGTCCTGGGTTTCTGAAATCCCCAGAAGATGATTGTGCATATACTGCACAGAGCTACCAACTGCTCAAAATCAGCGAGGCCTCATTTGGGATTTTGGACGTGTCAAGAAACAGTATGGGGCTGATTGAAGTAAATGGCAATGAGAGGTCAGCAACCACTGAGGATTTCTGTTCAAGGTTCTTTTTTTTTTTTTTTTTTTTTTCCAAGTTTAAGAGCAAGACCTCGCTAACTTAGAGTGATTAAAGCCAGAACTTTTCTAAAAGGGATGAAGTTAGTTTAGGTCATATCAAACAGTTTGGTACTTCAGTTTTTCTTTTTTTTTGGAAAAGTTTTCCTTCTCTCAACTCTTTCCTAATTAGCTTTCTGACCCCTATAACTCTCCCTCATTTTTTTTCCCCTTCAAATAATATTCTCGCCTATCTCCAAGTGAGTCTAATCAAAGGAATATTCTTTTTTTTTTTTTTTTTTTTTTTGCGGTACGTGGGCCTCTCACTGTTGTGGCTTCTCCCGTTGCGGAGCACAGGCTCTGGATGTGCAGGCTCAGCGGCCATGGCTCACGGGCCCAGCCGCTCCGCGGCATGTGGGATCTTCCTGGACCGGGGCTCGAACCCGTGTCCCCTGCATTGGCAGGCAGACTCTCAACCACTGCGCCACCAGGGAAGCCCAAAGCAATACATTCTTTACTTCCTTTTTGTTTTCTTTCCTCGAAGGCACATCACTTGTGTTTATGGACCACCTGATAGTCAAGAAGGATGACATCTGGATCTAAAAAAGGTGCTAGATGCAGCAAAGTGCACAACTGTGACCACAACCCCTGAGTGGGAGGTGGTGTTAGGGAAGGCCAAGAGTGAACACAGTGGCTCTGGGCATTTCTCATGGCTGATCTGGAGCCTGATGAGGTTGTAGACAGAAGCGGATGTTCTGGGAAACCATGAACAAGCCAGGCCCTGTTAGGATCCATGCAAGTCAAATAATGGTTGGATCCACTATACTTGGCCAGCCATGGAGAACACTCCAAGACACCTCACCTGTTAGGCATCTGGCAGAAACAGTCAATCTTCTCTGTCAGTTAAAAAATGAGGGGAGTGGGTGGGAAGGAGTGGGAGAGAGAGAAATAGCTTAAAAAGAAGCAGCATTTTTTTCTTACCAAAGTTACAAGACCTCCAGGTTCAATTCACAATAATGACAGGGAGGAGAAAGTTCAAATGGATATCCCACGCATGGCATTAAAAATGAAGCTTAAGGGCTTCCCTGGTGGTGCAGTGGTTGAGAGTCCGCCTGCCGATGCAGGGGACACGGGTTTGTGCCCCGGTCCAGGAAGATTCCACATGCCGCGGAGCAGCTGGGCCCGTGAGCCATGGCCACTGAGCCTGCACGTCCGGAGCCTGTGCTCCGCAACGGGAGAGGCCACAGCGGTGAGAGGCCCGCGTATCACCAAAAAAAATAATAATAAATTTTAAAAAATGAAGCTTAAGCATATGCAAACAGCATGTTGACTGTAGCTCAGAGATGGGGAAGCACAGGTTCTGGGGTGAGAAATAAGCTTGTGCTGAGAAACCATCTGGGAAAACAGACTAATTTTAATTGAACCAAGCTGACACCTCTAGCATTTCTTTCCAATGAGATCCAAGCTGAACAGTGACACAAGCTGATGTTCAGTTGTGGAGATGCCCGTGTGTCCTCGCCTAGCAGCTGTCACAGTAAGTCCACGCTGCTCCGGAAAGCTAGATAATTAACTGCCATTTGCTTTGAAGTCCATGGAAAGCTGTTTCCTACTGTGGTACAGTTACAACTTCTACAACTGCCATGTCAAATGTTCAGTGCCTCAACCATGTCAGTCCCACTAACTCCATTAGATGTTCAGCTTTCTCAAAGGTATTCAAATCCCTGAAGCTGCCATGTGAGGTCTTTCAAGACAGATGTTTAAAAACAGTGACTTTTTAAATCCTTAGATTATTAAATAAGTTTGCCAAAAACATGGCTATAAGCCACAGATGTTTGTAGTTTTTTTTTTTTTTTAATCGAGGGAGAGCTGTTTTCAAAGGGATCAAATTTGGGAAGAGTGGATATAGAATTGTTAACTCTATAGAACGGTCCAGATAGTAGCATTACACTAAGAAACATGAAGAAGACTATGTCAGTTTATTATTTTTTAAGAGCTTAATAAGGGGGCCAAATTCACTTCTCTCTACCTTAGAAGTTTCCAAATAGGCTTTGGGAAAAAATATATTTATAAAAAGGTTCAGAGTAAAGTTTCAGAATGAACCTAAGTTTAAACTAGTGCATGTATGCATTGAAGGTAGCAGGGAATATAGCACAACTGAATGAACATTTTGATTTATTTGTGTTCCATATCTATCTCTCTGTGGCAATGTGACAGTTGGATCTCTGTAAAGGACTTTGGTCTCTAGATATTAATCATTCAAGCCAAAGTGAATATAGTTTTACTCTGAGACTGCTACAAAGGGAAAGGAATTAACATGATATTTTAAAAGATAATGTTTCATAGCACAATTTTTAAATGGATTACGAAGACTTTTGGTGAAATTACATTAGTTGATTCTATATACATTACATTGTAGTAAGAATACACCAGTGTTTTCATGCTGAGATTACTTGGTAGGGTTACCCAAGAGTAATTGCCAGTTTGGGTTTATCTTTGTAGTAAAAATCAAATGTGGACTGCATCGAAGCAGAAATTCAGGACTTAACCTGTTCTGTGGAAATCATCTGCTCTTAGAAAAGCTTCATAGTTAGTTTTCTTTTAAATTTATGTTGTTTTGCCTTCAGGGAATTGATGGAAAGTCATTGTGAGTGTTTTTGTGGATAAAGTTAAAATTGTTTCATTAAATGTTAATGGACTTAATAGTCCAGTTAAAAAGGGCCAATATATTAGCCTGTATTAAGCACTTAATGCTGCCATGGCTTATGTTCCAGAATTGCATTTGGGCCTGTAGAGCTGAACATCAGATGTGAGCATAGGTTAGGGATGGGTTTTGTTCTTCTGCCATAAGGAAATAACCATTCTGTTTATAAATGACTCATTTTAAATAAAGCAGCTATTTCAGATGCAACCAATTGGTTTATTTTGGCTCAAAGAAAGATTTGGACATCTATTTGAATATTAGGAATGCAGCATGGCTCACTGGACTTGACAAGAGAATAGAACGAGAGTTATATATATATATATATATATATATATATATATATATATATATATATATATATATCCAATTTCATAATATGTCTCTAACTTTCTTTAGCGCCTTCGCTATCAAATAAGCTAACAATTGGGATTATCGATTTTAAAGTATTTTGCAAGTGTGCCAGAGATTTTTGCTGATTGTTTTTTGGAAAGGAAACGTATGCCATAGTAAAGATATATATTGAAAAATGAATTTGTTCTTGGTTGATTAAGAGATTTAAAAGGCCATTTCCGTCAGATTAGATGAGAATAATTATTGTTTGTAGTTTTGAGCAGTTAAGGATACATTTTGCAAGTGAGCAAGGAATGTAGTCTCAGTTTAGCCCGCAGGTCCACAGGACCTCCCTTATTCTTGTCTTCAGGGATCACAACATTGTGTGTCTTTGGATACATCGTTCGTTGTCAGCTCGTTTGAAATCAAACGACACTCATTTTAATATAATCTTAAACAATTGGAAATAGAAATACTTCATGGTTTCACAATACATGAACCACATGTAGTTTTGAACCATATGGACTCTATGCAGGCTGGAACGGTCATACACGAGGGCTTCCCTTTCCTCCTCCTACTTTATAAAATGGTGGGGAATTCAACAACGAGATCGCAAGGTGGTATGAAATGAAAGCTTTAAGAACTTTCATTCATTCATTCAACAAGTATTTCTGAGCACTGGCTGTTTTCGCTTCCCACCCACAGAAATGTAAAATCAGCACAAAAGTCTACAACTGTCTTTAGTTACAAAAATTCTAGTATTAGAACTATGAATCTGTCCAAAAGAATTCAGAATAAACAATATATGCAAAGTGATGACAGAGGTAGAAGGGACAGAGAAGGAGCTTGAGACTAACCAATGGATCCTCGAGGAAACAACTGAATTCTCTCAGCGTTAGTGTCCTCAGCACATGAGGGCTGGATTGGTAACCTGAGAGGCTCCTTCTCACCCAGAAATTCTGTGGATCACAAGAGAAATCACCATCAATAAGAATAATAATAATCCCAGTACAACAGAAGAGATTGACACTCTGGGTCCTCCCAGGGGCATGAAGTTTTCTAAAATTCTCTGGTTTTCAGATGCTTTGAATGTACATTATACCATTGTCTAATATTCAAGAGCTTTGAAAACTGCTGGGCACTTGATGAATACAAGGTATATTTCTTGAAATATCACAATTCTTTAGGATGTAAGACACAATCCATGGGTAACTTTCTAAGCTCAAGTCTCCACTTTGAATTTCTTTTATAGGCAAATGGGGGAAGCTGATAGAAGGAACATAAGGTATTAAAAATTAGCCAAGCCTGCATGGTCATTCATCTATTGCTTGAATTTTCTATAGTTAAGTTACTTTTAGGAAGCCATGATAAAGCTACTGCCTTCATGACCTGAGAATGTTTGGGTCTTCGAGAGCTTTTACGTGGTAACTCGAGAATTTTGCCAATATCAGAGCCTTAAAGGAAGTCAGTTATGGGCACATAACAGGACAGATCTAACATTTGTTTCTTTCCTTTGTCAGGTGCTTTTAAAAACTTTTTACATGTATTAACTCATTTGATCCTCATAGCAATCCTCGGGTAGGTACTATTATTATTCCTATTTCATGGATGAGGGGATCAAGCCACAGAGAGGATACATGACTTGGCCTAATATTACTTAAATTGTAAATGGCAGAGCTGGATTTGAACCTATGTGGTCTGTTTTTAAGGCTCATACTGATGTCTACAGTTAAACAGCTACCTTCCAACATGACTACTGACGTGCTGTATCGACAGTGACACACACTTAGTAACCAAGAGTTTTCACTCAGTGTTTAAGCCAAGCACTGCTGAGTTGGAGACAGGGCCAACTCTATCTTTCACGCATAGAAGGCCAGGGCCTAAGACCCAGGGTACTTTTAGGCACCCAAGAAAACGTTTTAACTTCCTCTAAAATCAGAAGGAAAAAAAAAAGAACATAATCAAGCCTGGATCATGTTTGTTTATATTGGCATAGCCATAATTTATATTTTATATGTTGAAAAATGTGCCCAGGAACATCATAGTGTGGGCCCGATGGGAATAGAAGTAGGTGGGTGTGGACAGAGCTGCTATTTGCAGGCCCTTCTGGAGGCTCCTCCTCTGGTCCCTTCCTCTTCTCTGCAGGCTGGTACTCAGGCAAGCCACTGCCCAGCCCATCTTTGGCCCAGCTGCTCAGCTGCTCAACACAGCATTAGACCTTTGGCTTCTCCTTGAAGTCCCCTCCCCTCTCCACCCCATCCTCTGCCTTGGTCACCAGGTGGATGCTGGCTCTTTTCCCTTCTCTCCCGCTCTGTACTGAGGCAAGCTTGCTACCACCTTCCACTGCTGGCCTGCAGGTGGGTCTGGTCTGGTCCGTATAATGTTTTAACAAATCAGAGATAGTTGCCAACATTAAAAAAAAAAAAATGGGGAGGTTTCACATAAAAACCTGGATTTCTATCTTCTCTTGAAAACTCAGAAGGCTTAGCAGCATTGGGCCTATATTACACAGCTCCATTTGGCCGGGGCTGAGTGGAGCTATTTGCTTCAGCCCGTCCTAGCTCTTCCTGGCCCTGTAAACGTGGGAATTTCAATCCTTGCACTTAGATATAAATGACAGCTTAAAACATTATCTTTCCTCAAAATTCTTGCAGGTTTACAGAGAAGGAAGGAAGCTGTAGAGATTATACAATGATAATGGAATTGAGGGCCTCAGCCAGCGGGAAGACATGGAGGACATCAGGGCTTCAGCATTTCACGTCTGGTGAGGCCTTTGCTACTTTCACTGTGAGAAAGGCTTGTCCTGAGCTTCCCATGAATGGTGGGACCAGAGCAGCCTGGCTTTGCAGGGATAAAGGTAGGTGGAAAGTGAGGCAGGGGAGGTAGCAGAAGTTGGTGATTTGCCACCTAACCTCACCCACGCTTCCTTCCATGCTTCGTCCTGATGAAACCAGCTGAAATATGAACTTAATACAGAATTCCTGCATCTTATTTTTTAACTTTATTGTGATGATTATTATTTTGAAAGACAGAACTTCAAAGAAGCTGGCAGGTGCTAACTTCAAAGAACACATGTAAAACACTGTCCAGACAGTTCAGTTCCACTGGGCGACTCTGTGCAAGGCCAGCAGGCATCCAAAGGTAAAAAGAATTTTTACTTTAGCTTCTTGTTGGAAGCCCTTCTATTTAAGAATGAGATTTTATATTTTCTCCATAACAATGCAGTCTTTTTAAACTTTGCCTATGTTTTTATTGGCACCCATGTGAGCTTTCTGTGTGGGCAAAATATTGCTGTTGCCCAGCTTTTGACATTGGTGCTGAAGACTGAAGAAATGCAGCTTCTCATTCTCACTTTTATAAGGCTCTTCAGATCTATTAGCTGAGCTCCTAGAAGCCCAGGTAGGCATGTACAGTTTTCATATTTGGTTTGACCACATAGATAGTGTTACTCTAGAGGGTTTGTAATTACATACACTCAGTACTTAATATAAATATATGAGGTATCTGATTACTTAGCTAGTTACTGAATACAGGGGGTGAACAAAATATGATTTTGTGACCATGCCACCTAGTAAGAGGAAGATGACCTTGCCCTGAACAGCCCCTTCTGCCTGCAGAAAAAGGAGGACTTCAAAGACACAATATGATCATTGTATTTCATTTTTCTTACCTAATTCAATGCATGACATCCCAGAAATCTTTCTTTGTTAATATTTATTGTCCACATAGTATATAAATTATGGCTTATACATATATGGCACTCAAATGATGCATAGGTTGTAGAAGACATGGTTCCTTCTCTCAATGAATTCAGTCAGTGAGCCAGGACCAAAGAAGGAAGCAATCAATGGGCCTTATATACTGCTGTATATTAAGCACTAAATTGGATGGATATATGTATACATATGTGAGTATATTTTAAGCACATTAAAAAATTTTGCCAATCTGATAGGTGAAAAAGTGGATCTTACTATAGTTCTAATTTGGACATGCTTTTACTTATAAGATATCTGGCTGGGGGTGTGAGGGATGCGATGTTATGTAGGGAAGTGAAGGGTTTCCCAGGGCCAAGCTCTCAGGGGAGGGCCCATGCCCTTGAATTTATTTGCTTCAACCTGTGGACAACTGGTTCAGAGAGAGACTCTAACTGTGGCAGGAACCACCCAAGTCGTCTCCAAATCTGAAGGTGCCTGAAAAAGTGGCGTCCGCTTATCCTTGCCTGTGGATGGGTGGGGTAGGGCCTTTGGTGTATCAGTGTAGACCTATCTCCAGGACGTTGGCAGGTCCCTGGACCTCACACCAGTGAGGAAGTTTGTCCTGAGGTTTACCACAGTGCCCCAGCTGTTTGAGAGAGGAGGCAGACTGTTTTGGGCTGGACCATTCAGGGTAGGCTAAAGGGGGTCTTAGGCTGGGTTTCAAGACTTGAGAGTGAGGACACACAGCACGGCATGATGGCAGAGGTCACTGGAGTTAGCACATTGGGAGTGGAGTTAGAGAGAGATGGAGTTTCAGCCAGATGGAGGCAGGGATGGGGAGAGGAAGGCTAAGAAGCTTCTGCTTTATCCTTCAGGTAATGCTAAGCCATTTTTATGCAAGGGAGGGGAAGACATGACAAAAGCAATGCTCTCGGAAGATTAATCTGGAAGCTTAGGGTGATTAGAAGCTGCAAGAGGCTGGAGGGCCGGTTAGGAGGCTCTTGAATAATCCAGGCATAAAGTAAGTAGAGACTGAATTCAGGTGAGAGGGGAGGGAGAAGCAGGGAGGGGTAGTTTTAGAGAATCATTCTTTAGCAAAGATAACTGGATACAGCTGGATCAAGGAGAGGGTGGGAGCAATAAGAGGTAACTAGTTTACCTGCAGTTTCCAACCCGGAAGGAACTAAGAACTGAGTCATGCCTTGTCCCTCGTCCCATCTTGCTCACCTTCTCCAGCCACAAAGGTCTCCTTCCTGCTCCTGGAACAAGGTGAGTATCATTCCACCTCGAGGCCTATACACTTGCCAATTCCGCCATCCTGGACACTCTTCCCCCAGATATCTACCTGGTTCGTTTCTTCACTTTCAGTCCCTGCCTGACCTTCATTTACGTTACCTTTGCAAACATCGGGATTTTCAACCAATACTCTAAATATGAAAATATTACTCTCCCCAAAATTTCAGAGATGGAGGGCTTAAGCTATAGAGTTTGCTAAAATATGCCCTCATTAGAGACGCCTTTCCTGACTGCTCAACCCCCAGCTTTCCTCTTATCCTGCTTGATTTTTCTTCATAGCATGTTTCCTCAGCTGACTGTATATTATGTATTTAGTCATTGGTTTAGTTATTTTCTGTTTTTTCTTACTAGGATGTAAGCGCATCTGGACAGAAACTATGTCTCTGGTTTTTGTTTTGTTTTTTTAACTCACCAGGTAAATACAGTATCTGGCCTATAGTAGGTTCTTTCTTTTTTTTTTTTTCTTTTGCGGTACGCAGGCCTCTCACTGTTGGGGCCTCTCCCGTTGCAGAGCACAGGCTCCGGACGCGCAGGCTCAGCGGCCATGGCTCACGGGCCCAGCCGCTCCGCGGCATGTGGGATCTTCCCGGACCGGGGCACGAACCCGTGTCCCCTGCATCGGCAGGCGGACTCTCAACCACTGCGCCACCAGGGAAGCCCTCATAGTAAGTTCTTAATAAACGTATGTTAATTAAGTAAATGAAACAGGTAGCTAATTTGGGGAGAAGAGGAGGAGGAAGACAACGAGTTAGTTTTTTTCCTTTTTTCCTTCTGCTTTTATTGAGATATAATACTGAGGTATACTGATGCAGCACTGTATAAATTTAAGGTGTACAGCGTAATGATATGACTTACATCATGAAGTGATTATTACACTAAGCTTAGTAAATATCCATCATCTTATATAGGTACAAAGTTAAAGAGAGAAAAATATTTTCTTGTGAGAACTCAGGATTTACTCTCAACAAATTTCATACATAACATACAGCAGTGTTAATTATTTTTATCATGTTGCACATTACATCCATAGTACTTATTTATCTTAAAACTGGAAGTTTGTACCTTTTGATCACCTTCATCCAATTCCCTCTCTCCCTACCCCCTAACACCTCCAACCACAAATCTGATCTCTTTTTCTGTGAGTTTGTTTGTTTTTGAAATATAATTGTCCTACAACACTGTGTTAGTTCCTGATGAGTTAGTTTTAAATATGGATCATCCTAGAAGAAATGATACTTTACATGGCAATTAGCAGGATTTCAAGGCTGGGGATGCAGCTCTGTGCCCTTTGTAGATCCATCTTCTTTCAAAGCATCGGGACAGCCCCCTTAGGACAGTCCCATTCTCTGGGTGCCTATCTCAGTGGTTTTCACCTTCCTTTAAGAGTCCATGTCTGCTCCCCGCCCCGCTTCCCCATGTGACTCACCTTCTCCCTGAGAGACAGGAGAGAAGAGCTTTGGAATAGAGGGTGGACCTGGATGCTGTTAATCTTCTGAGACGACAACCTTGAAACCATGTTTTCTCTCTTAAGCTGTCTGTCAAATAAATATCTGATGCTTTCTAGGAACTCCAAATCAACTTATGGCAATCTCCTACTACAAACTTTTTGAAATATACTTGCTGTAGCCTGTAATAATCCAAACGAGACCAAACACATAAATAAGGCACACCTGTAGCTCATTTGTTCCCACTGTTTCAATTGCTCCAATTCCGGGGCAGATTAGGATCACCTGCCAAACTGACGTCTGATTGAACGAAGTAGCTCGTGTAATTCATTTGGTTCTCCAAAATAATCCCTTTAAGCAAACACATTTCTCCTTTTCAAATGTAGTTCAGCCTTTTCTTGCTATGAACCACTTTCTTTTTTTTTGAAATATAAATATACACATTTTAATTTATTTTTAAGACTATTTATATTTTAGAATCAGGACACGTATATGTATGACTAAACAGCATGGCTGACACGGGCCAAACCCATACTGGTAAGCTTCCAAGAACCATTTACTGTGCTGACAGAAGTACTGGTGCAGGCAGACGGAGACTAGATAATAGTGCTTGGGGGTGCAGTAGTGGTTGTAGGGTGGGTAAAGAAGGAGCCTCACCATGCACAGGACAGCAGAACAGCTCCCCAGTACTGACGTGCAAAGTTCCAGATCTCCACAACAGAAACGGCCGAACTCATCCAAACAGACTCCCAACTCGGCTGGCAAGTGCAGAGGGTGAAGGAACTCAGGCACATGGAGCACAGGGATGGGGAACTGGACCCAGAGAAAAACTGAAGAAGCAGCGTTCAGACAAGTACATGTGTTCATACACACACTCCCACAGCATTGCCCTATGTAACAGAACTGTACGCAATTTAACAAAGGTGCTCCCAGCCTCCCTGTCACCTCTCTGGCAGTGAGTTAGGCCATCCCAACTTCTGACACACAGACATCTTCATCAGGAGGAAGGCTGTCCTGTGTGGTGGGGACAGGCTTTCAGGTGAGAGCAAAGCTCTTGAAGCGCCAGGACTAACTGAACATCCTTAAACAAAAAAGATGTTCATTGCTAATTATAAGTGTATAAGCCAAAAACTGCTTCATGTCCCATACCCCAAGGATGGGCATAGCCAATCATTTAACTACACAATGGTGACATATAACAAGCCCTTGATCGTGCTTTAGCAAGTGCAATTATGGGGTAAGGAAAGAAATTAGGTTCCATATGCTAAGATTTACGCTTACTGCTATGAACTCTGTATTAATGTATTTCTTGAGTCAAAATAAAACCAAGGGTCTAAGGACCCACTAAGCTTATGATGGACTCTCATCTATAACTCATTCAGTTCTGTAAGTTAGGCCCATGGTAATGGAACCTGCTCAGGCTTGCAAGCACATCTAAACTGAAGAAACATTAAAGCCACCCCTGTGTAATTAGGCACAGGGGCACAGGAAACCTCAGCTGGATGACTTATCAGGGCTTCTCAGGACTGGATGTTGGTTGAATTGAGGATTTGAGAAGTAGCATCAGATTTGGAAGCCTTTGAAAGTTCTCACACTGAGGATGCGTGCGTCAAAGCTCACGTTGATTGTACTGAAAGGAATGAATACATTCTAAAGCGCTTTATCTTTATCGCTGCCTGAAGTGACCTGTAAAGAGTATAATTGCCAGCTTTGTATCTTAGGTGCAAAATTCCATTACTGGGCTCTATGGATCCATCAGTCCCATGGATGGTCCTCTGCTTGAAAAAACGAGCCATCACATTCCAAACTTGCCTAAATGGCAAGTGCCATCTTCAGATCAGTTCACCCCAGCCTGAATCTGGCAGATGTTACCAGAAGCCTCGGCTGCCCGGGCTGTTTCTTAGAGTCTGCTTAAAAAGCCTGTCATGCCTCTGATAACCTGAGGTCACAGCTTCTGATCAAAGAGTCCCTCCAGGATGAAGCTGACCTCTGTTTCCTTTGACTGTCCATAAATACCCTTAACAGTTGGTTAGCCTAATCTTAATTTTCTAGCCACATTCGTGTGTGGGACAGGGGCCAGCCACCATTCAGTCGTGAGGAGGTGAATCCAGTTCTGGCCTTTGCGCGTGCGCTGGTTGTGATCCAGTTTCCCTGGGTATATCTAAATATCACTCAGTCTACCAACTAGAGATTAATTAAGTAGGGATGGGGGGTGTTAAAAAAAACTCTCCTGCCAGCTTGCGAATAAACCTTGGGTTCACACTTGGCCATGAATGTCTGTGCGATCCTAGGATTTCAGAGGTAATCTTAACCACATCTCTCATCTTATAGACGAGGGATGAGAACTCACCTTTACTGAGGCCTCCTGAGTGCTTAGGTGCAGTTGGGAGTTTTTCATTCACTCGCTCAGTTGGCTGATGAGGAAACTGATGATACCTTTGTCCCAGCGCAAAAAAAGGAAACCATAGTCCTGAAGGAAAAAGAGCTTTGGTTAAAGAGAAGAGGGTGAGAGGAGGAGTGACTCTGGGGCAGCAGAGCAGAAGATGATACATGTGGATGGGTTTGCTGACAGGTGGAAGAAGACAGGAGACCAGGTGGTGGAGGGGGATGGAAAGAGGGAGGTTGCCCAGGATACACTGGACACGCTTTCATACCTCAGTGGAAGATACTGGAAGTACAATCTTGGAGCTAGTTTCTGGGCTGCTTTTGCTACAGTATTCCAGGTGGTTGCTGTCTGCTTTCAAAGTAAGTTTGTTTGATTGGAATCTAGACATGTGTGTTTGAGAAGGCTACAAGGAGGGGAAATGTTGTCGTTATTATTATCACTTTAACGATAATAATAGTTACCACTCATCACAAGTGTAATGTGTGCTAAAAACTGCTATGTGGGGACTTCCCTGGTGGTCCAGTGGTTAAGACTTCGTGCTCCCAATGCAGGGGGCCCCAGTTTGATCCCTGGTCAGGGAACTAGATCCCACATGCCGCACCTAAGAGCCCACATGCTGCAACTATAGACTGGGTGCAGCCAAATAAATAAATAAATGTTAAATAAATAAGTAAACATTAAAAAAAACTGCTATGTGTATGATGTATCTTATATATATTGATTTTTTCTTATATATAAAATTTTACAAGCAACCGTGGAGGCTGGTATTTTAAAGATGATACTTCTAGGCCACGTCCTCCCAGCAAATGGTAGATGTGGGATTTGACCCTAGGTTTGTCTGGCTCCAAATGTATGTGACATAACCCCAAATAAGTAATTTGATCTTTACTCACAAAACATGGTTTCAATGTCCTCATCCCCCAATTTTTATGCTCGTCAAGCCAGTCGAGAGCATTACAGCACAAGAAGAAGTAATAGCAGTAAGATAAGCTGCCCCTTTAGCTAGTCCTAAATTCAGGGTCTCAAGGAATCTTCTTCATGTGTGTCAGCCTTGTCAGTTCCTGGAATCAGTTCCTGATTCCATATGTCCAGTAATAATTTATGACCTATAATTAAATGGGATACCCTGCCCTTATCAGACCCTTTAGATATAGTCCTATCACGTGAAATGGAGCAACACAAAACACTTCTTTTCCATTTAATGTTGACAATCATTCTCGTTCTGATTCATGAATAACTAATCATATCAAAATACGATACTGAGGAGTTTTAAATGTCGAACAAGAAGAAGTATATAATTAAGTAACATCGGGGTAAAGAAGTAAATCTTGGGAAGTGGTGGAAATCGGAGAGAGGGGAACTCAAGTCTGAGCAAATGCCACAATCTAACCAGGCATGTTTTACCTGCGTGAAGAGGGGATGCAAGGGCATGTGTTTACCTGCAACCCACCTGCTGGGTGGAAACCCTCCAGATTCATTCCTGTGAGTTATGTGACGGTGGGCATTCTTAAAGAGAGGAATAAGACCATATCACTTTGGTTGGAATTTCTAGATGGAGTGAGGCTGTGAGGAAACAGGGTAACTTAGGCTGGTCTCTGGGTCTGATTAGCCTTCTCTCTGGGGGTGCCTGGCAGAGAGGAATCGATATTGGCAGAGATGTCCGGGGTCAGGAGGGCTCTGGAGCACAGAGGGAAAAGAAGCACGTAGGAAACAGCTAAGACCTTATCAAGGTCGCTGTTCTGCTGAGGACTTCCTTGGAGGCCGGTTAACTGTGGCTCTAGCCCTGCCAGAGTTTCCAGAGACAAAAGCTCACCCTTTCTCTTCCTTTCACTTAGAAAATCAACAAAATGCAAGTCATTCCAGAGGCCCTGGGAAATGTCCAGCTGTCCTGTGAAGGCAGCTCATCTCTGTCCCGGAGGACCACGACTGTACTTTCTAAAGAACAGGTTGTTTGTTTGGTCGCTTATGTATATCTTTTTACTTATTACAGCCTCTTCACCCTTCCTCATTTACTGGAGAAAACCCAGCTTGCTTGATATGTAAGTAGGGAAGCACGCGATGGGGGAAATGTGGCTGTTTATTGCCCTCTGTGACCTTGCACGTGTTATCAAAGTCACCTGGGTTTCCGTTGCTTCCTGACTGAAGTGGATCTCGTGGGTCAATACGGAGATATTACATTCTTCAGTAAGCACCGTCAAATCACCCGCTTCTTATCGAGATGAAAGTTTTTCTTTAATCTTATGGCTCATTCTTTCATTATTAACAACCGTTGCTAACAGGGTTTTCTTAGAATCACACAGTGCTACGGCCAAAAGGGACATAATAAATGAAAAAAAAAGAAAACATTTCCACTGTAAAGGTCTGTTCAAATACAAAAGTACTTACAAATATCTATGGTAAGGAAAGACACATCCAAATCGCTGTGCTGCATTTGGAGTCTCTTTTCTGTTTTTTCTGTTCTCAGTAGGGAGCACAGCTCATACTGTCCTAGGTACGAGCTTTTTACATGCTTGAAAACTGTTGCTAGCTAACCCTGGAACCCTCTTGCCTCTAAACAGAGTTACCTTGGTTCCTTGAACCTCTCCTGATCTTTGTTTTTCAGACCTCTAATCACTCCTGTGGCTTGCTTCTGAACGGACTGCAGTTTCTCTCTCTCCCCCATTAATCGCAGGCATCAGAACTAGACTCAGCACTGAGGGTGGGTCTCCAGGTTGTGTGGCTGAGCAGGGGAGATGGGAGTGGAGAGACAGGCAGTGACAGTGGCAACTTGCTAGTGGACGAACAGACGTTAGTGGGAAAGGGAAGAGGAGTAGGCAGTCTTTGTATAACAGTTAGAAGTCAGACATTCTCCCCACCATATCATTTACATTTCAGAGTTTCCCAAACAATGGCACCTACATCAGTGAACCATTTCCTCACAAAGCAGTTAACAAGGCTTTATCGTGGGCCCACTATTTTTATGAGAATTCAGAAAACTGCCAATTTTTGGTCCCCTGGCTGAATGCTGCCTGTGGGCAGGGTTTGTTTTTCTCACAGTTAAAAATGTTTTAATTAGCTACTGACATTTTAAAATTAAGAGAGTTCACTTAAGAATTATCCAGATTTCTAGCTTCTTTCACACTTTTTAAAATAAATTTTTGGTCACGTGGCTTGTGGGATCTCAGTTCCCCGACTAGGGATTGAACCCGGGCAATGGCGGTGAAAGCCCAGAATCCTAACCACTAGGCCACCAGGGAACTCCTCTTCTTTTACATTCTGAAGGTTGGGAATATTAGGCCAGCATGTCAGGCCTGAGACCATGTGCTGAAGCGGAGTGGCAGCTTGCCCCACGTGGATGGGAACTGCCTTCCAGTTCTCCTAAGTCCCACCGTGCCCATTCTGATGGATTGAATTATGTCCCCCCAAATTCATATGTTGAAGCCGTAACCCACAATGTGACTATATTTGGAGATAGGACCTTTAAGAAGGCAAATAAGGTTAAGTGAGGTCCTAACGGTAGGGCCCTAATCTGATAGTACTGGTGTCCTTATAAGAAGAGGATGTGACACTGGCCAGCTCTCTTCCCTTCTCCATGTGGGCACAGAGGAAAGGCCACGTGAGGACACAGGAAGTAGGCAGCATCTATAAGCCAGGAAGAGAGGCTTCACCAGCAACCAACCTTGTTGGCACCTTGATCTTGGACTTCTAGTCTCCAGAACTGCGAGAAACTGAATCTGTTGTTTAAGCCCCCAAGCCTGTGGTATTTTATTATGGGATCCCAAGCAGACTTATACACCCATATACCTCACTTTGTGTCTAGCTTCTGTGGGCCTTTGAGCTTGAGGCTCCTGCTCTATGTCCTTGGGAGTTAAAAGTGAATATCTGCTTCCTATTCTTTGTCTACTGGTAAGGAAAGTTAAATGGAGGCATAATTTGTAACACAGGATGTAATACATGAGATATACAAACTGATATCAAAGGACATAACTGTCAATGGTTGGGATGGAAGGGAGAAGAGAGGAAAAGAAGAAGTCTTCACCATGGGGAGGGCATATCAGAAGGGTTTTACAAGATTTGGAAGATTTCAACAAATGGCCATGGAGCAGAAGGCAGGAGCAAAGGCATGCAGGCATGAAAGTGGACGGCGTGTTACAAGGTTTGGCTAGAGTGCAGGGTGCACTGCAGGTGGGGAGTGTGTGATAGGAGATAAGGCCAGAAGAGGAGGGGCGAGATCATGAGACCAGAATGCCATACCATAGGATTTGGTTTAATTCTGGAGTAAGTGAGGAGCACCCGGGGATGGAGGATGAATGGTATGTTTTAATGAATGAATGAATTAACTCTTAGGAACATCCAATGTGAGAAGTGCTGCAAATACAGTTGTGGACAAGATAGAACTAAGTCTCTGCCCCCATGGAGCTGACAGAAATAAACACTCAGATATAGAACGCAATGTCAGGGGGTGATGAGTGCTATGAAGAAAAGTAAAGCAGTGTAAGGCCTAGAGTGTACTATGGCAGGTGCTGGTGTAGATGCAGGTCAGGAAAGGCATGGTATTTGGGCAGAACCCTGAATGAATTGAGAGAATGAATCGTGGAGTGTCTGGGAAAAAATAATTCTAGACAGAGGGAACACAAGTGCAAAGGTCCTGAGGCAGGAACAGTGATTTTCAAGGAACAACAGAGAGGGGCCAATCTGGCAGGAGTGTGCAACAGGAAGAATGGTGGGCAGTGATGCTGAGGTAATCAGGGGTCAGATCTTTTCCAGGAAGGGAACCCCAATGCAGTGTGAAGGATGGATCAGGGACCAGGACGGGAGTAGGGAGACCGCTAAATGCCTATAGGAATGATGAGGGCCTGAGCCAGCTCACGAGCAATGGAGTTGGAACTGTGTAGTCATACACAGGAGACAGGCGCATTTTGGACCAGGACACAAATGACATCTCTGAACGGAGCTGGCCTTGGGAAAGACAGGGTTTGGCGACAGGATGAGATGGGGCACTTACCTCCCAATCTCTGGATCAATCACGTGTGAGGGCAGCCATTAGAGAAGGAGGAGAACCAAAGTTCCCTCTCCCCCAGAGTTCAGACCATCCGTCTGTAACTGTCTCAAAGAAGGGTGAAGGCAGAGACGGAGTTCATCTGCTTCCACAGCTCAGAAGCCCAGGCAGGCGCCAAGGGGCATCACAGAGAAAACAAGTGTTCTCCTAAAAAGTACAACTCTGTTTCTTATCACTACATGTCTGGCAAATGTCCCAGACATCCTGGTTTTGTCTAAACCTAGAATGAAATAACTTGTTCTAACAAGTGGAAATAAAAAGACTTGATAGATAGTGCAGGGGGAGGGGTTAATACAGTCCAGAATGTGGGTTGGCTTGGTACAGTTTCTCTTTGGCATTGAAAAAATATATATATTTGTTTATTTATTTGTTTGTTTATTTATTTATGGCTGCATTGGGGCTTTGTTGCTGCACGCAGGCTTTCTCTAGTTGCGGCGAGTGGGGGCTACTCTTCATTGCGGAGCACGGGCTCTAGAGCGCAGGCTCAGTAATTGTGGCACACGGGCTTAGTTGCTCTGCGGCATGTGGGATCTTCCCAGACCAGGGCTTGAACCAGTGTCTCCTGCATTGGCAGGCGGATTCTTAACCACTGCACCACCAGGGAAGCCCCTCTTTGGCATTAAAAAATTTTTTTAAAATAGATCTTTATTGGAGTATAATTGCTTTACAATACTGTGTTAGTTTCTGTTGCACAAAAAAGTGAATCAGCCATATGCATACATATGTCTGCACATCCCCTCTCTCTTGAGCCTCCCTCCCACCCCCCATCCCACCCCTCTAGGTGGTCACAAAGCACCGAGCTGACCTCCCTGTGCTATGCAGCTGCTTCCCACTAGCTATCTATTTTACATTCAGCAAATATGTATATATGTCGATGCTACTCTCACTTGGCCTCAGCTTCCCCCTACCCTCCGTGTCCTCATAGAAACACAAAAGACCCAGAATAGCCAAAGCAATCTTGAGAAAGAAAAACGTAGCTGGAGGAATCAGGCTCCCTCACTTCAGACTATACTACAAGGCTACAGTCATCAAGACAGTATGGTACTGGCACAAAAACAGAAATATAGAATGGAACAGGATAGAAAGCCCCAAGATAAGCCCACACACCTATGGGCACCGAATCTAGGACAAAGGAGGCAAGAGCATACAATGGAGAAAAGACATTTTTTCTTCTGTGGTTTAAGCTTCAGTGACGAGGAGGCAGATAGTCCCTTGAGAGCCATATAAAGCTCTGTCTCCAGAGTGCAATGATCCAGGAGCGGGGTCATCACCTTTGGCATTCTTCTCTACTGGTTTTTTTACCCTTGGTATTTTTCATTTTCCTTCTTGCTTGGCTGGGAGAATTCTAATGAGCTTCTTAGGAAAGAATGTTGGGCTTTCTCTGTTGCCCTCGCTGTGGGCAAGCGTTCAAAAAAGGCGGCGTCAACTGTAAACATCTGTGGTAAGAGCGCCCTCTGCTGGTACGCCCTATTTGTCTTTGTTTGCTATTTCCCTGACAGTGCGAAGGCTTCGTTATCTTCTTCATCAAATAAACTGGCAAAGGAGAAAAGCAAAAAGTATTGTTGTTGGGATAAATTAATTTCACCCAATGTTTCTAGAACCTTCTGGAGGAGTCCTAATTCTTACTTGGCCATGGTCTCTGAATCTACTGATGCCGCCTTTCTTTGGGATTTACACTTAAACTTTTACTAATCCAGAAAAAAAGGTAAAAATGGAAGCAATTCAAAGCTTGGAAGGAGTGTTGATACAGTTCATTTGATCACTTTTCTGCCTCCGTTTCTGTGATATTGTCTACTCAGTTTTTTAAATGCTTGATGGCCAAGCATTCTCGTAGGCCTCTCAGAATCTTAAATGAAAAAGATACAGTCTTTGTCTTTTCTGAGCGTGGAGGGTGGTGGGAAAGAGGGAATGAGGAGATGGAAAATTACAACACTGGGAGACAAATACTGAGGTGTGAACAGTGAAGTGGGCAGTCGGGGGATGAATTGTTTTGGTTATTCAAACCCAAAGGTGAAAAAAATGAATGCCTCCCTGACCCAGCTTATTTCTCCTGACAGTCATGTCTCTCCTGTGCACTAGAACTCAAGTTCTATGAACAAGTCATGACGGATTTAACATATTTCTATGTTACTAATCCCACAAAGTGATTTTAGATCTGAAAGGGATACATTAATACATATTTCAGTGTTATCATAATTCTTTCTTCTATGTCCGAGGGGAAATTTTTTCTTTTACAACTTGAACATTTGGAGAGACTCTACATCTCTAGCTAATTATTGCTTTTAATTGCAGAATACCACTGTACAACGAAAAAGGTTATGTGTGGGTTTTGCTAGAAATCATAGTTTTGATAGAAATGATTTTCCTCCATATAAAGGGAGAGTTATATTTAATGAATCCTTCACAAGGGAGAGGCTTGTCTCCACCCTCCCCGGACTCCTGTGACATTTACCCATTGGCTCTAATCCATGGTCTTGTACCTATGTGGCTCTGACTGTAACCCAGTGTCCCAGTGACCCTTAACCTTTTATCTTGTTCTATCAATATTTGGAAAACTTATTAATGCATTTTCCAGAGTGTTTTTTTTTCCTCTATGCTCTGAGCCTTCTACATAAGAAAAGCTTTAAATAAAACTGGGAGAAAGAGATTGCTGGTTGGTGTGGAGAAAGAGAGAATATACTGGTGAGCTCTCCTGGCTATAAATTCAGATAAAAGATGTTGGTGGTATTTTGGGGGCACACTTCTTCTTACCAGACATAGATGATATTGTTTATTACTTTATTTAAATTATTTATTTTATTTTTGACTACTTAGGATTCATTTGGCATTTGCATAAATTTGCTCATTTTTTAAAAATTTCTTTTTCAGTATTGAGTTTTAACTCTCACCTGTGCACTAAAAAAACCATTTCTGTCCCTTCAAGTGGAACTGATCAGCTTTCTCTCTCACAGGACAGCTACGTCTAGGACTCCAGCCTTGGTTCACTTTATCGCTCATACTGTGCCTTGTCCAAAAATATCTTCTAAACACAAAAATTCCTAAGAGGATTTTGGAGAAGTACCTACAAGTCCTTAGACTGATTACACCTGATAAACACTGATTTAGGCACCATCGTGCTGATTTGAAATAAAAACCTCAATTGAACTTAGAGGAACTCAGAGGCTCCATGTAGCTTTGAACCTGCTCTATCCTGAGCTGGTCTCAGTGATCCACCATAGCTGGAGACACAAGGCTGCCATGTACACACTGATGGTGGACAGTTAGCCTTTTAATTCTGTTTACCATTGTTTGGTAGAAGCAGAGGTACTAAATCAAGGATAGAATTTAAACACAATACTCAAAATTGCAGTGAGAAGTACATAGAGGTGAGGGGAGCTGTAAGATGGAGGAGACAGGGGCGGGCACCTGTGTTCCCCTGGCCCTGTCACTCATGAACTGCGTGTCCTAGACTCAGCTGTGGATGTACTCCTTTTTCCTGTCTTTACAGTTATCAGTAGTGTGCTTCTTAGAAGTGCCTCAGGGAAGATGAGGAAGGGGAGATAGGAGGCAAAGTGGTTGGAAGTAGGGGGTCCCTTTCTGTTTCAACCTGAGCAGCTCAGTTTTATTCTATTTTAAATATTCGACATCATCCTAAGATGCTGTTTGAAGAAAACAAAAGATCTTGTTTGGTCCAGCAAAACAAAACATGACCTCCCCCTGCAAAAATAAAACCTTTTGAGAATAATTAGACTACATGATTTCTAATTTCCTACAAGCTCTGGAATTCTATGAGTTGGAATGGTGGTATTTGTTGCTTTACTGCCAAATATCCATGATGACTTCCTTCAGATTTTCCTGCGTTTATCCTGTGACAATTAGGACAAAGCCTGAAGCTGCCAGAAGCCACCACAGAAAGCTCAGGCATAGAGCCAGTCCAACGGCAGCCAGTCAGAGTTGGGTCCTGGTGGCAGCATTTAGTTGCAGAATGAAACCTCACTTGTGACTGTACTGTCTTTCAGGGTTTTCAGTTACATGAGCCAATACATTGCTTTTTAAATTATTATTATTTTTTTGCTTAAGCCATTAGAGTTGAGTTTTCTGTTCACTTGCAACCAAAAGATTTCTCATCGAATGAGATGGTGTTTAAAAGGAAATCAACAAATGTTTATTAAGATGTCATAGAGTAGGAAATAGATTTTTAAATGCTTGCGATAAAAATCAAGGAACTATTTATGTCAGTAAAGAAATTAACTTTAATATGCCATCTTTTGTGTATGGAAATGATGGTCCTGATTTACTATCAGTAGGACATTACCTTTGATTTGTTTACTTAACTAGTGATTAAAAAACTACCTCCTGAAGCAATTAAATGGATAGTGTTTTCCTCACTAACATATTTGGACCATCTGAATTCACGTGGAGGTAGATAAATCTGAGAAATGTGAAACTAATAAAAACAGGTAATTGCAAAATTACAAAGCACACTGGATGAAAAGGGGTTAAAATCACTCTCCTATACTGCTTTGTGAGAGTGTACATTGTAACAAAAATTTTTTAAAGGTAACCAATGTAATTTAATGTACTAATACAATTATTTCACAGAACGATATTACTAAAAATCTAAAAAAGCACATTATCATATTCGTTATATTTTCCTCATTTTGTATATTAGTTCATGTCCCTGAACTTGGGTAGTCAGTTGCCCACATAGCTTAGATTTCTTTAAGTTCCTTGAGAGAGAACTTTACCTTGGCCTTCTCAGCTGGGCACAGTAGCTGGTATAGGATGTAGCAACTTTTTTTTAATTAATTCTTTTTAACAGTAGGTTATTGTTGGTTATCTATTTTAAATATAGAAGTGTGTATATGTCAATCCCAAACTCCCATTCTATCCTTCCCCGCACCCCTCCCACCTGGCAACCATAAACTCATTCTCTAAGGCTGTGAGTCTGTTTCTATGTTGTAAATAAGTTCACTTGTATCATTTTTAAACTTAGATTCTACAGATGAGTGATATCACATGATATATGTTTTTCTCTGTCTGACTTACTTCACTTAGTATGATAATCTCTAGGTCCATCCATGTTGCTGCAAATGGGATCATTTCATTTTTGTGTGGCTGAGTAATATTCCATTGTATATATGTACCATATCTTCTTTGGCCATTCATCTGTTGATAGACATTTAGGTTTTTTTTCACCTTCTGTCTGTACCAGTGAATACAAAGGGGTCCCATGGAGGAGGTAGAAGGTAATGGGGGTTTCTAACTGGGGAGAAATGCTCTTGAAAGAGAAATGGCATCATGGTTTTTATCCCTGGTTTCATATTAGAACCGCTGGATACCCCAGACCCACCCCCAGTGATTCAATTGATTATTGATTAAAAGATGGGTGAAGGACGGTGTCTGCAATTTTTGTAGGATTGAGCCAATTGCCTGAGACCAGACCACTATACAGGGTTTCCAGAGGTAGTGGCCACTGTCTTTCACTTGTATCCAATCTGAAAAGACCTACTGACAGATTTCTAGTTAAATCCCAAGAATTGAGCTCCTCAATATGAAATTTTTCTCTTCACAATTTCCCTTAGGGCCACCTTCAGAAGGAAAGGTAGAACAGAGATTATTTCTCTCCATCAGTGTTTTCTCAAGCATTGTAGGTGTACCCATTGGTACACAAACTTAGCTTATTCCTACAGGGAAAAACATTTTAAGACAGCTTTTAATGGTATACATTTTTTGTATTGTGTATTAGGAAAAATATACTAACGTCCATCAAAGCTATGATTTCATAGCGGTGATATAAGGTGTTTTTTTTTTTTTTTTTTTTTTGGCGGTACACAGGCCTCTCACCGTTGTGGCCTCTCCCGTTGAGGAGCACAGGCTCTGGATGCGCAGGCTCAGCGGCCATGGCTCACGGGCTTAGCCGCTCCGCGGCATGTGGGATCTTCCTGGACCGGGGCACGAACCCGTGTCCCCTGCATTGGCAGGAGGACTCTCAACCACTGCACCACCAGGGAAACCGAAGTTTTTAATAAATGAAATCTATTTATGCAAAAATGCAAGCCAATTGATATACATACCTTAGGTAGATTGCAGTACAGGTGGTACAATGGATATGGCAAAAATCAAGCGGATATACATGACTTTTGGAAACACTGGCAGAAGTTGCTTTGTTAGACCTTTCTGAAATGAGGTGAGGTTTGAGCTGTGATTCAAAGCAGGGCTTCCAAACATTGGACTGAAAATATGTGGAGCCAGCTGAAAGCTTGGGGAAATAGTCATTCCAGTCCCTGCCTAGACATTTTAGTCCAGGATATTTGAGATGGGGCCCTGGGCTTTATCTTTTCATGAAGGTTTCCTGGTGATTCTGGTGCAGCCAGGTTTGGGAAACTTGAAGAAGGGAGCGATACTTCCTTGGTCCTGAAAGATTAGTAATTCTTGGTAATTAAACCTATTTTAAGTATTTGCTGGCTGTGAAGTTGATTAACTGTTGTTGACTGTCATCAGCATGGCTTTGAAAACTTTTTCTTTTTTTTAATTTTATAAATTTATTTATTTTATTTATTTATTTTTGGCTGCATTGTGTCTTTGTTGCTGTGTGCAGGCTTTCTCTAGTTGCTGTGAGCGGGGGCTACTGTTCCTTGTGGTGCTCTGGCTTCTCATTGTGGTGGCTTCTCTTGTTGCGGAGCACAGGCTCTAGGCGCATGGGCTTCAGTAGTTATGGCTCGCGGGCTCAGTAGTCGTGGCTCGCGGGCTCTAGAGCGCAGGCTCAGCAGTTGTGGCTCATGGGCTGAGTTGCTCTGCGGCATGTGGGATCTTCCCAGACCAGGGCTTGAACCCGTGACCCCTGCGTTGGTAGGCAGATTCTTAACCACGGCGCCACCAGGGAAGCCCGCTTTGAAAACTTTCAATTTTTAAACTGTGCCTCTGGGTCTCAGCATTGGGAGGGTGTGTGTGTGTAAATTAAAATACACACAAGTGAGCACACTATACCCCAGCCCCCAGACACATTTTAATCTGATTTAACCAATTAAACAAACAGGAGTGAGTTATGCCATTAGGCTCAACAGGGCTGCTAGAGCAAAGCAAAACCTCGGTGCCACCCAGGCATGGGAGTCATAAAGTGCGTATTTCTGGGGCAGAGGAAGCACTCGGGTGGGAGCTGTTTCACCCTGAATTGATGTTTACTCGGTGAGCTTCAGAGGATTCATTGTGAGGCAGCTGGGAGGGAGGCCCTGGGTGGCCGCACTCTGGGATGGAAACCGTGCTTGGGGCCGCAGGAGTCCTGTGAGAAGGCAATTGAGAGGCGTGTGGGTGAGAAACCAAGAAGCTGCAACTGCGCCAGGCAGGGATGAGAAACTGAGAGCAAGCTGGTGGCACCAGAGAGGCACAGCGGCTTTCCTGAGGGGCTGGTAAAATCCTCCTCCCGAATAGCTGCAAATGGTTGCTCCGGGGGATGGGGGAAGCAAAATATTATCCCAGAGGACATTTAGGAAGCAGAATAAATTCTGTATGAAAATCAGAAAGGGCAAATATGTATATATGAAGTTAGTGTATCTTGAATTTCCTGGGGCAGTCCTTAGTTCAATGGCTCTGTTCTGTAGTCCGACTGGGTGTTAGGTAATGTTCCCTAATTTTAGGGTAAACATTTGAGAAAAAAATGGTGAAAGTGTCTGAGGATGGAAGCCCAAGGTGGCATCCAGATGGCCCTGCTCGGTATGAGCTGGGGCATGTGAATTGTAGAACCTCTCAGGTTTGGGCAAGAGCTGATTTCTGGACCCCATGAGGTTAAGGGGCCAACTGCCCGAGGCCGGGCCACTCAGCAGGGTTTCCAGAGGTAGCAGCCACTGTTTTTCACCTGCTTCTAGTCCAAAAAGTCCTACTCATGGATCCCTAGCAAAGTTCAGATTTTCCTCTCTCCGTCTGATGGAGAATTTTCATACCATGTTAAAGAAACCTGGGACAAAGATTTGTCTTCATTTCCTGTTTCCTTTCCTTATCAATGTCTTCACTCACAGATGCTTCAAAACTATTTTCAGTCTGTCAGTCTCCTTTGTTGTTGTTCTTATATACAAGTTACAGGATTGGGGTGAAATTTTCAAAGGCGTTGGCCTTATGACAGTTTGGTTACATTGTGGAATAATTTTAGAAACTAAATTAATTGGATTTAGGGGGACATAACATAGAGGTTACCAAAGCTTGTCCACTAGGTGTCACTCTTTATCCAATGAAACCTGGCTAGCGGTGTTTATAAATAGAAGTACATGTATACAATATTTATTTCCTTTGGTTACGGTAAACATGAATAACAAAATGCCCCCACCTGTGTGTTCTTACGTCTTTTACTGGTGACCTCTGCCATAAAAGGGGACCGTGTATCAGTTATCCGGAGAACTCATTCCTTTCACCGAGGTTTGTTCTGAGACTTCTTGGGAGGTGCAGGCTGGCCGCCTGAGTCGGAGCCTTCTCAATTCATCGATTGCTTTTCATGACACTGGACCCTTTGGAGATCACAGTGGACCCTCTTGTGATGAGAGCGAATGTTTCCAAAATGCCCCATTCCGCTTGCTGCTTCCTGAAGTGCTGTCTCCCGGACGTTCCAGGCAGCACTCTCACCAGCTCCATCTGTCCATCATCCCCGCGTGCTCCCGCCGGGTGGGCATCAGCACAGGGCGCGAGCGGAGCCGCTTCACCCTACAGAGTGAGCCTAAGGATGGGCGACGTTCAGGGACCGCTCAGCCCCGGGGGGAGGGGGGGGCTGTTGGGAAGACCACGTCTTCACGGCCGCCACCCTGGGGCAATGCAGGCAAAACCGCTGCTAGCAATTTTGAATTTCAGAATTTGAAATTATTTGCATTAGCTACGAGGATTGACAAAATTCGATTCGTTTCTCTTTTGCACTGCCTTCAGGGATAAAAACGGACGTACAATTTCGAGTTTACGAGGAAGGGACAATCTGATTCCGAGAGATCGTACTTCTAAATAAAAATAGGTTTTATTATGATTCAAAAAATGTTCTTTCCCTAAAATGTAAGGAGTTCACCCTCAGAGAAGAAATAGGGTACGAATAACATTTTTATATCCCACTTTCCAGTTCAAGAGGTTGTCTCAAATCCATTACCTGGTGTTATCTTCAGCACAACCCTGGGTGTTGGGGATTACCGCTACTATGTTTCTGACTGGGCCTACAGCTCTAATGTCCCAGGCTTGCCAAGCTGGAATTTTAACCCAGACCATCTGACTCCAAAAACTATCATATCCATTAAACCAGTGGTTCTTAACCAGGCTGTGCATCAGAATCTCCTGGTGAGCTTTCCAGTATATATACTCCCAGACTCACCCTGGACCTTCTCAGTCAGAATAACCTGGGTGATATTGGGTTCATTCAATAAAGAAACAGAAAGTGGGTATATAATACCATGTCAGGTAGTGATGGGTGTTTGGGGAAGAAAAAAACAAAGCAGAATGAGGGAGCAGAGAGTGACAGGAGGGGCTGTTTTAGAAAGGAGCAGCTGGGGAAGGCCAACCTCTCCAAGGAGGGGGCATCTGAACTCAGACGCTATTGAAGCCAAGCAGTACACTTTGCAGATGTAGGTGGGAAGGGTGTTCTAGCAGAGGGAATAGCAGGTGCAAAGGCTCTGAGGCAGGAGTGTGCTTGGTGTGGCGAAACAGCGAGGAGACCAGTGTGGCTGGAGTGGAGTTGATGAGGGGAGAGTGCTAGGAGATGGGTCAGGAGGCGGCCGGGAGCCAGATGTTAGGCCTTCAACTGGTGTTGCACAACTTTTAAGACGAGTGCATGTTAACGTTCTCACTCCTCTAGTGCTTTTCCCCAACTCCCCACTTCTACCTTGCCGAGCAATGAAAAGGAAAAACAGGGAAGATAAAAGCACAGCTAAAATACAGCCCTGATGAGCTGCCACCATTGCAATCACCATGAAGCTGCAGTTCAGCGCTGTTAGGGAGACCAAGAGGACTGAAAATGGTTAGTGGTGAATGAGTAGCTACTAACTCGATAATCACCGTGAATCCGAGTGAAACAGGTCTGTTCGCCTCACTGTCTACAACTTACTTTTATTTGTGATTGAATTGTAAACTCCATTTAAAATCATTATAAGGAAACAATACGTTCCCATCACGCTCACTTAAGTACCATTCTGGAGTTTTTAGTTTTGCTTTAACATTGAATCTGGTCATGCTGTCTTTCATTCCTATCTTCAGGGCTTTCTCTTAAGTAGATGCTGTTCTTTTCCTCGTGTTTATAACATGGGGGCAAACTACACATGCTTGGAGAAGTGAAGATAGTGTTTTGTTTCTTTTTTTTTTTAATTTATTTTTTATTTTTTTATTATTTTTTGTTTTTTTTTTGTTTTGTTTCTAAGAGGAGTGCAGATTGGTTACATTTGAAAACTTCTCTCAAGAGAGTTAAATATCTCCCATAATTTTGGGGAAAAATCTTTCATATAGATATAATTAAAAATATATTTATTAAAGCAGGGATAGAATGCCATATCCACAAAGTTTAAATCCAGTATTGTAGTGGATCATAAATAATTAAACAACTCACCATGATGAATACAGTTATATTAGATAGCATTAATATTTATTTTCCATATGCTCAGATTTATTATTTTAACTTCCATATACAAATAAAAAAATGCTATAATTGGTCACTTGCTTAAGCCAGCTGAAAAAGTCAGATGAGAGATGGTTCCAGAGGAAAACTGAAGGTAACTTTGCCTGTTATAGGCACCCTCATGAGCCCGCTCTCTGGTGGCTGAAACACACAGGTTAGGGATGACTTCAGAAAACATGAACACTTTTGTGACCTCAGAATACCTCAGTAAAGAAGCAGGTTGTGAAACTGGATGCAAAATGTGATCCTGTATTTGTTAAAACAAAATCATACGTCTACATATGCATTCAATAACATCTAGAATGATACATTCACAATGATGTCACATTGCAATGGTATTTTTTTAATGGAGGGTGGTTTCTGGGTGATTTCATTTTTATTTTATTGCTTATTTGTACTTCCTAAGATGAACGTATATTTGTATAATAAAGAAAAACTTGTACAATAAAGTTTATATACTTTTCTGTTGTAGAAAAAACACCACTATAAGTTATTTTAAAAAAACCAGGACTTCCCTGGTGGTCCAGTGACTAAGAATCCACCTGCCAATGCAGGGGACATGGGTTTGAGCCCTGGTCTGGGAAGATCCCAGATGCCGCGAGGCAACTAAGCCCGTGTGCCACAACTACTGAGCCTGTGCTCTAGGGCCCACAGCCACAACTACTGAAGCCCATGCACCTACAGCCTGTGCTCCACAACAAGAGAAGCCACCGCAATGAGAAGCCTGCGCACTGCAACGAAGAGTAGCCCCCGCTCGCCGCAACTAGAGAAAGCCTGCACGCAGCAATGAAGGCCCAGTGCAGCCATAAATAAGTAAATAAATAATAATAATAAAAAAAAATCACATGTTGATTGACTCATACTTATTTTACTTCAACTCACACTTTGCCTTCCACAGTGGAAAACAGTAGCTTGATTCTTCTGTAATTTTTCCTGTTTTTACTATAATTACTCCAACTCTACACCACAGAGGAAGGGACAATTTTTTGTGACTGTTCAGTGTCTTCTGGAGTTAGGCTCAAGGAGCTCTGGCTTCTGGACAACTCTGTCCGCTCTATCCCTTCTCTCCACTAGAGGGCAGCAGATGACAGAAGGATTCACGGGCCATAAAGGCTAACTTTCTGTGTTGACAGCTTTTGGGGTGAGAAATGGTCCAGGCGTAGCTGGCTGGGTGTCACCGTGGCTCTGTCATTCACAAAGCCATTTGGTTTATTTGTATTAGTGCAAATTAAAAACAGAACATTTCCCTCTTCTCCAAACTATGGGGAAACAAAATTAACTTCTGCCCCATTATTAGGAGTTTCTGAGGACGCCGAGGACACAAATCTACACACTTAGGAAGAGCACTTGCACCAAACACGTTTTTTTCTTCATAAACTTGTATACTATGCACTATATATCCTTGGACGTTCTGGTTAAGTAAATTGGAGGCAGGATCTGATATAAAGTTGAGGAATAAAACATAGGTAAACCATTCTTGCTCTCAAGGCGTGAAATCGAAAACCAATATGGTTTAAATTGTACATACATTTAAGGGGATGTAAAGGAGTGGTGATTAGTAAAGAAAATGCTAGGGGAAGTAAATTTGACTTTGAGTCAGGATTTGAAGAAAGTAATGCCTGCAGATTAGAGTGGAGGCCCAACAGGGGTTGAAAACTGGTGGCCCCTGAATCCAGGCTGTAGAAGTACTTACTTTGATCAGAAGAATGCTTTAAATTAAAAAAAAAAATTATTTGGCTGCATTGGGTCTTAGTTGTGGCATGTGCGATCTTTGTTGCGGTGCGTGGGCTCCAGAGCGCATGGGCTCAGTTGCTGCGGTGTGGACTTAGTTGCCCCGAGGCTTGTGGGTTCTTAGTTCCCTGACCAGAGATTGAACCCTTGTCCCCTGTATTGGAAGGAGGATTCTTCACGACTGGACCACCAGGGAAATCCCTGAATGCTTTAAGTTTTTTAAACTTGAATTTCTTTAAGTGGGGTGTGGACTTGTTAGTTTGCTACATTCCCCACCATCCCCTACGGTGCATCCAGCATGGGACACATTTCTCATACCTTCCTGGCCCCAGTCAAAGAAAAATCATCTCTTCCTCTGCAGTACAGAGTTGGAGTAATTATAATAAAAACAGGAAAAATGACAGAGGAATCTAGACATTTGTGATTGCAATGCTGGCTTAGAGGAACTGCGCGAGGAGGCACAGGAAGGAGGAGGAGACAGTAACCCAGGAGCCATGGCACGAGTACTGGGCCAGAACTGGGAGCAGGTAACTCTGGCGTGGAGGGCGTGAGGGGGCGGGACTGGGATATATGGACTGGGTTGACTCACACCAAGGGGCCATGTTGCAAAATAGGTTACAAGGAGTTGAGGGTGGTGGTGGTAATGGTGATTTGAGGTGTAATTTAGATCTGGTACTGCCAAAGAGAACCCTGTAAGTGCTTGAGGATGAGAGAACCAAGAAGTCTTGAAAGAAGATGCAGGAATCAACCTGGAAAAGTGCTGGAGAATCTATTTCCTGTTCTCTCTGATATCTGTTTTCTCTATGGGTTTTGACGACTAGAATTAATCTGCTGAAAAGAAACGGTGAGGGCTTCCCTGGTGGCGCAGTGGTTAAGAATCCGCCTGCCAATGCAGGGGACATGGGTTCGAGCCCTGGTCCGGGAAGATCCCACATGCCGTGGAACAACTAAGCCCGTGCGCCACAACTACTGAGCCTGCGCTCTAGAGCCCACGAGCCACGACTACTGAAGCCTGCACGCCTAGAGCCCATGCTCCGCAACAAGAGAAGCCACCACAATAAGAAGCCCACGCACCGCAACGAAGAGTAGCCCCTGCTCGCTGCAACTAGAGAAAGCCCATGCGCAGCAACGAAGACCCAACTCAGCCATAAATAAATAAATAAGAGAAAGAAATGGTGAAACCTGGAGTCAAACATGCCTGACATGCGTGGGTGCTGCCCTCACCCCTACTCCAGACCTCACCAATTACTTGTGTCCTTGGGAGAATCAGCACCTCACATCTAGGACATAGGACTCTCCTTGCACGATCTTGGTAGCACCGTGCGGTGTCGACATACTGCCCTGGGGCTCGTGGTCCTGCTCCTGGCACTGACTCAGTGGCTCACTGGGGGCACAGGTTTTCAATCACTGCACTTTCGTTTTCTCATTATAATTTAAAGGGACTGCACAAGGCAGCCTGAGAAGATTCATTCAGCATTAGTCCAGTGATTGAAGCTCAGAAAAGAAAGGCCAAGACCCAGTATTTATAAACGGACCAAGCTGCCATCCAAGCAAGCTGGACTCTTGAGAAGAGTATTGGTCGCACTGCATCATGGAAGCAAACAGTGCGGTGGGAAGGGTGAAGCCTAGCAAAGACTACGAAGTGCCGCAGGATTAGACGCGGGTTCCGACTCTAACTCCACCCTTGCCTAACTGAGTGACCTTAAGAAAGCCCTTAAGCTTCCCTGAGCATCAATTTCATTTGCGAAATGGTCATACGGGGACGTGTCTGGCAGGGTTCTTTGGAACATTAAATGAGACAGTGTCTGTAAATGTCGGCCGCATCTTCGTTCCTACCCTTGTCCCGCGTGGAAATCACTCCCGTGGATCCAGAAGTCCCGTCTGCGAGAGGGAGTCCTAAAGTCAGAAGGTGCAAAGTCTCAAAAACGCAGCACCAAGCGCGCATCTCTATGAGAAGAACCGCGGAGAGCATCTGGGCGGACGTTTCCTCGATGAACTCCATTAAAACTCTGAACGGTTAATATGCTGTTTTCAGGCAGTTTTGATTGCCCCAGCATTTTGCTGTAGCTCTGTCACCAAAAGAAGAATGTTTCAGGACCCAGAGGCTGCTTCTCGAGGAAGTGGGGAGCGCGCCGGCCGCCCACTGTGATGATTTGGCGGGCGCCAACGACTCTGCTTACCGGCCACGGAGCCGGCAGGACTTCACTGGAGCCCTGTTGCTTTGATATGTCACCTTGTTCTCTCTGGAGTCATTTGGCTATCTCCAGCAAAATCGTACTTTTCAACACACCTGAGGGATATGATACACCCCTCTCCTTAACAGTACAGTTGTCTGGGGAAGGAGGAAGGTCAATTGGGGAGAAATGGTGGCTCTGGATATTGAAGCAAGCCCCCAGCAGGTGCTTCTGTTACAT
This sequence comes from Mesoplodon bidens, assembly GCF_964165515.1. Classification (NCBI taxonomy): domain Eukaryota; kingdom Metazoa; phylum Chordata; class Mammalia; order Artiodactyla; family Ziphiidae; genus Mesoplodon; species Mesoplodon bidens. The sequence continues at coordinate 131,689,093 of NC_138161.1, forward strand.
CACAATTTCCTGGAGAAAACCTCAGTCAGGAATCTAAGCTAATAATAAAGTAACCTACTCAATAACTAACCAGAAAGGCCCATCTTGTTAGACTTTAGCTCATCCTTAGATAAAAATCTGTTTTGGACAGAATTGTGGATGGTTGGTAAGGCATGATGTCACTAAGTGTGGTTTCGTAGTTTCATAGCAAAATGAAGAAAATTTCTTTTTTTTTTTAGTCTTTGAAATGAGGCCTGGAACTACTTATTAACCTCTAAAATTCTTGGTGGCTTGTTTAAAGCTCAGCCATAGGTTCCTAAGGACATAAGCAGCATGGATGAGGGAGGTGAGACCGAAGCTTGGGGTGGCGTGGGAAGGAGGTATGGGGTGGAGATTCAGAAGTGAAAGGAACCAGAGCAAATGGCTTTTAGGCGGAAGTAAGAAAAAGAGCACTGAGATTACCGCCAGGGTTGATGGGCACTGGGAGCTGGTGGCAGGGTGGGACTGAGGCAGAGGCGGGAGGCACCTAGGTGCTAAATTTAAGGAGACACCCACTGGCAGGCTCCTCTGAGTGCAGGGTGGGCACCCGAGAGTGAGTGCCTCCTTAAATTTTGCATCTTGGGTGCTTGGCTTGCACATCCTAGTCCAGGTCCTAGAGGTAGAGTAAAATGGAGAGAGAGTCTGGTTTCTCCAAGACAGTTGCAAAGAGGTTCTGATAAAAATCTAATCAGCACAACTTGGGGAAAGAAAGTCTCAGGTGAATACCAGGCTTATAATATAGCAAAAAATAACGATCACAGCTTAACAAGATGTAAATATTTGTCATGTAAGGTAAAAAAGAAAAAAAAAATCTTCCTCCAAATTAGGGTCCGTTTATAGTCCAGGTATGAGGCTGGAGAGCTGAGATTTTTTTCCTCCTCCTTTCTTTTTTCTTTTCTCTTTTCTCTTTCAACTCTTCCCTTCTATTCCTTTCTCCCCTTTTCCTTCTGCTCTGTGTGATGCTACTGAAGTGATGGCCCTTGTTTGTTCCCCCTTCCTTCTTCCTTTGCTTCCGTTGCTTATAACAGATTCGGAGGGGAAAAAAGAATCAAATATCTGTTTCACAGCTATTTCATAAACAGTACTGGCTCCTTTCTTTTGATACCACTAGGCAATGAAAAGCACTGTAGGAGGACATTTGTGACAGTATAGTGATGAATTCATGACGCCTCCATAGCATCGACTTGAAACAGACCCACTGTGTTTCTCTGCATTTAGCTGAGACCAAACCAGAATGAATGCCCATGGGTGCTCAGCTGGATACATGAAACAAAGAGGTTTTCTATTTTGTGATGAAAGGAAAATAATTTGGGTAGAAAAACCCTACCCAGATCAGAAGTTGAGTTTGTGTTTGTTTCAGCCAAACTGCTTCAAGCCCTGTCATATACTTCCGTGGACCTTGATTGTTGCGGAAATGTTTGTAAAGCCTTTCAGATTTTTGTTAAACCTCTCCGGAAGTTTATTTCAAAATGGAGTCACTAACACAGCTTTCCCAACATTAGATCATATTCAACCTTCTTGGCTTTTAAACAACTTGAACTTTTGGAACCAAGTCTCTTTTTTAAAAATTGCATTTTGAAGTAGTCTCATCTCATGTGAAACGGATTTGCAGGACTTTATTTTAAAATCTGATAAGGATAGAAAATAGTCCAGTTTACCACAACAGGAGGAAGGATTAACATGGCTTATACCATTCTTCTTTTTCTTGTTTTTTAAAACTTTTCATGATCAAGAATCTGCAACATATTGCATAAAAACAAGAAAACAAACTTACAGCTGGAGCCGGAAGCCTGATGTATGCTGTTGTGTAGAACAGATACACACAACGCTGGGGAGTCTATTCACATCAGAGCCATTGTACATTTGTATATTTATTACAATAATTCCCTAGCAAATAGCTTGGAAACATTTTGGGGAAGGGGCTCCCCCTTCACCCTTCAATTTGCAAAAAGGTGACATCTGGGAAAGCAGTGGCCCTGATGCTGTTAGTATGTAAAAGGTTTATTTTTTGCCCCTTTAGTCTTAGGCCTCTAGCTGAATTGAAATGATTAAGCTGGATTGGTTGTATCCTACTGTGCTTAAACTTAGGACCTTTCTCCCAACTTGTGGGTCATTGCAAGACAAACAAACACATCAACAAACAAAACACGGGGTATTTGCGTTCTTCAGTTCCCCTTGTTTCCATCTGCTTTCTCCTGCGCCAGAACTGCTTCTTCTCCTTAGTTCATACTTTATGCCAGATGTTGTTCTAAGCTCTTGATGGATGCTAGCTAACTGAGTCTTATACGTTAATCCTTTTTTAGGGATGAGGAATCTACGGCCCAGAGAGGATAAGTAATTTTCCTGTGGTTACACAGCCAGTAGGTGGCATAACCAGGATTTGAACTCAGGCAACGTGGCACCAAAGTTCCTGCTTTTAACCACTCTGCTCTTCTGCCTCTTCTGAGTTGGTCTCTTTCCCCTGAAGCCTGGGCCACTGTCTGAGGCCCTATTTTAAACAGCTCTGGCCATCCACGGCCCCATGGTAGATCTGCCCCTCCTTCATTGTGGCACTCAATCAGATTTCCTCTGGGCACGGTCATTTGGTGTCTCGCTACACCTCCTTGAGGACCAGCCTAATTTGGATCAATTCCCTTAGCCCCGGTCCCCTCCAATTCCAATTTTCTGCCATTCTCTGTTGCGTTCTAGCTGAGGTCTCAGCATACCTTCTGGTGGACCCCAGCCGCCTGTGACAGATGAAGGATGGGTGAGGGTGATTGCTGTTGAATTTGTTTTTACCTCCTGGTGTGCCAAAGCCTCAGGAGTTTGCCACAGGCTGTGTTTGGGGAAACAGGAAGTTTCCTTTGTTGGTGGGAAGATAAATTGGTGCAACTGCTCCAGAGGGCAGTTGAGCAACCTCTACCACGTACTTTCAAATTTTAGTTAGACTCGGACCGCAGCTCTGAGTCACCACATCTCTCACCTGGGTTGCTGCAGTAGACTCCCCTCCCATCTCCCTGCTTCCACTCTTGCCTCCCAAACTGTATTCTCAACACATTCTCTACTCTCAGTACATTCAGAGTAAGTATTTTAGAACAGAAGTCAGATCATGTCCCATGTCTTGCTCAAATCCTTCCATCGGCTTCTCGTTTAATTAAGAGCAAAAGCCAAAATTCCCGTAGTGGGCTACAAGGCCCTACAGAACGTGGCCCCAGCACCTCTTTGATCTTATGTCTTATTCCATCCTTCCTGCTCCCTCTGGCTCCAGCCACATGGGCCTACTTGCTTTTCCTTGAATGTATCAGAGATCCTTCCATTCTAGAACCTTTATATGGGATGTTCCTTCTGCTTAGAACAGTCTTCCCTAGATATCTGCAGGGCTGAATCACTTACCTCCTTCAGGTCTTTGATGAAATATTACCTTCTCAATGGGGCCTTCACTCACCACTCGATTTAAAATAGCAAACTCTTGATCCCATTCCCTTTTACTTTTCTCTACTTATTTTTAAAGCTATTATCTAACATACTGTATGACTGACTCATTTGTTTTGGTTTTGTCTGTTTCTTTCCATATGATATAAGCTCTACAGGGCAGAAATTAATTTTTCTGTTTGTTTATTGACAGTGCCTGGCAAGCTGTCAAATATTTATTTATAAATACATTTTAAAAATACTTACTGGATATTTTTTGAATTGATTGAATGGTATTTGACTCAACAGTTCCACTTCTAGGAATTTATTCTATGACACACACATGCACAAAGTGACATAAACACTGAGAGCCACTGAACATTATTCATTGTATGAAAAGACTGAGCATCTATCCCAAGAGGCTTAGTGTTACCTGAAGGGTCTATTGGACAAAGTCTCAAACCAGATAGGAATAAAATTGCTTCGTGTTCCCACTACCTCCTAGAAAGTGGGGGCTGATGTGAAGACCACATTGGTTGTAGTCAAAACCACACTTTCTTTGCACCTCTGAGTCAAAAACTGGAATGTATACCTGTGTGGAGCTGTACTTTTCTTATTTCTCCCAAATTAGTGAATAAGCTTCAATGTTGAGAACAAAGAAGTGTTCACGTGCTGAAGAAAGCTGCCAAAAATTAAGGTCAGACACTTCCCTCTGGGCTTCCCAAGAGGTGCCAAACTGGGGCTGCCCCCTCAATCGTCTCCTCTGCCCCCATCTGCTTATATAAACAGATTATGGAATAAGTCCAATGGTCAAGGTTCTGTCTCCCAAGATATGGTGAAGGGGCTCCAGAAAACTCACTCTTAGGATGGGGGCTCCTGTAAGGAGTGGCATTTCCTTTCCTGGATGGATGTAGTAGCCCCATCTGGAAGCTCACTGTGGTGTTGCCATTGGAGTGAAGCTCACTTGCTGCCAGAGCCTGAAAGTTGCTCCAGGGGTTGGGAGATAATCTGAACCCAGTGACTACTGCTTATCTGGGAATTTCTGTAAGCAGGAGGCCTGCAGGGGTCATCCACTGCAGCAAGGTGAGAAGGGATGGGGGTCGTTTGCTTGGAAAGGGGAAGGGGGCCGCCCCATCTGCAGCTCTCCATGCCCTTAAGAAAAATGGAAGATGAATTCACAGAGTACTGGATCTTCATGTAAAAGAGCATGAGGGAGAGAGCTGAGAGTGTAGGCTAGCTGAGAGTGTAGTCCAGGCAGCATCTGGTCCAAGTGGGTATACAGGGTTTGGGGACGGTATTAGTTTGTTAGGGCTGCCATAACAAAATACCACAGACTGGGAGGCTTAAACAACAGAAATTATTTTCTCACAGTTATGAAGGCTAGAAACCCAAGATCAAGGTGTTGGCAGGTTTGGTTTCTTCTGAGGTTTCTCTCCTTGGCTTGAAGATGGTTGTCTTCTCACTGTGTCCTCACATGGTCTTTCCTCTGTGTGTGCAGCCCTGGTGTCTCTTGTATGTCTAAATTACCTCTTCCTAAAGGGACACCAGTCAGATGGGATTAGGGTCCAACCTAACAGCTTCATTTTAACATTTTTCTTTTTTTGGTAACTTAAAACCTTTTTAAAGACCCTATTTAAAAATACAGTCACATGCTGAGGTACTGGAGTTTTGGGCTTCAATCCATAAATTTGGGGGGGACACAATTCAGGGACCTAGTCTTTTAGTGGGGCTGGAGGGAGACAGGGCTGCCACGTTCTGAGATGGTTCTCAGCAATGGAGGAAGACATGGGGAAGCTGAGCACCATTCCAAGAAAACCATCCCACCTGTGGGGAGACCCCCCCATCAGCAGAGGCTACCAGTAGCAGGTAGAACTAAACTGAGCCAGAGAAGGACCAGAGAGGCCTCCTAAACACCCATACGTTGCCAGTAATGTAAGACAGTCTTTGCTTCTCTTCTTCCTCCTACCCCCCGACTCAATCCAAAATGCCTGATCCGGGAAAGGAACCAAACTCCCACTTCCTCCATCCAATGAAAGAGCTTCTTCCCAACTCCAAGTCCCTTGAGGCAATGCCAGGTCTGGGGAGAAGAGAGGGGATGAGATTTACATTGAATATGAGGTGGGGATTTAAAACAAATTAAAATGAAATTTAACTGAAAGTAGCAAGAAAGTTATAGGACCTGCCTAAGCAGTTGCATAGGAGGAGAAAGGAGATTCTTCAGAGCTCAGTTGAATATAGTGCTTGAAAAAAATAAAGTATCTCAATTTAAACTCCACTGAGTTGATAATTTCTCAACAAACTCGCTATCTATCTCTCTATACAAATAAAGGAGCATGTCTTGGAAAACACAACAAACTGTTTTCAGTAGTTATCTCTGGGAAAGGGGAATTAGAGACGGGAGTTGGTGTGGGAAGAAAATGTACTGTTCACTCTATACACTTTTGAACTTTTAAAAAAAATACCATGTGCAAGTGTTACTTAAAAAACAATTTAAAACTAATTAGAATCACATGATACTAATAGCGCACAGACTGAGTTAAGAAATTGTCCACAAAGACACATGTCAAATCCAAATATATTAAAGGAGTTTTTCACCAGTGGGAAAAAATAATTATTGTAAGTTAAACCAGAGAAACTGTAATGGAAAGAAGGTGAGGTTTGCTGGATGTGAGGAGAAAATCTTTCCTAAGAATTTGGAGAAAGATCTATAGGAGATGGAGGAAGAGAGACTTGGACCAGCGCTCCAGTGTTAGAAAACAATGTTAACCGCTGATGCTGTTGCTTGAAGGGAGATAAATGTTGTGACAGATGCCTGCAAAGAATTTGGCAAGGAATGGGGTTCCATTTGGTATAATGCACTTCAAGGTTAAGCTCTTTTGTGTCATGTAGATGTGGCATGTTTTTGGCTCAGTGCTGAACCTTGGGGCTTGGGATTGATATAATTGTGGAAGACATTAAGTCAAGCGGCAATGCACAATGATTTGGCCAGTAACATTTGAAATAATATCTCACACATATGTTCAAGCAATAGAAATCACTGCCAAAATACCAGGAAAGGATTCCAGCAAAATAGGAAGGAAACAGAGAGGGGTCAATTATGTTAACACACCATAAGTTTATGCACGGATCATTATTTCCCCTTATATGATTAATTCTATTCTCAATGTGTTGAGCAAATAAAAATTGAGAAATCATCACAAAAATTGTGAAATCATCCACATTCTGTGTGTACAGACAGTGGCTTAAGAATGGGATCATAATCCTGTCATCTTCCTAGAACTGAATTAAGCCTGGATAGGAGTTCTGATGAAATGAGGTGCAAAACTGGACATCAGAATGGATGCAACAAATATGGCCAGTCCACACTACCTGCCACAATTCTTTCCCCTGATAGAGATGAAAGGGGAAAAACTATAAAATAGTAAGATAAACAGTAAAAAATGCGGGTTTCTGCCTTGTTTTAGAAGGAGCCTTTCCCATTGAGGAGCACACTCCAACGACTCTATAGGATCTTTAAAAAATGCAGTTATTGGCTTATCTTGATGCTTGTTACTCATTCAAGCCACCTATCTGATGGGGGGGGGCGGGTCAGGCCAGTTACGTTGCATAGGAAGTGTCTCCCCAAGGGAGGACTCCTATACTAACTCCTCTTGGCTCATATACACACTATTTCCATTGGATTTTAAAACGGAAGTTTTTTGTTTGTTTACTTAGAGCCTGGATTATGTGAGATGTCAGGAAGCTACTGTTTCACTAAACTTATCATTTCAGCTTTTTGGTGAGACTTGCAGTTCTGACAAGTATTTGTTTCTGAAGAATCATCAATAAAAAGGCTAGAGCATCCACTGTAGGAAGGTGGAGAAGAGGCAGCCAGGAAAGAGGGAAGAAGCAGGGTCCCCAGCCTGCCCTGATGTGATGTAGGCTCATTTGACCATTCTGAGGTCAAGCATTGTGTTGAGCATTTTAAAAACAACATAAAACTATGGAGGGTAGGTGAAGTAGATACTGGCTAGTTTTTGTCTATGCACCATTCTTTTTCTCCTTTATGGGCAATGTATTCCCAGTTTGCTTCTGGGAAACCTTCCTCTTCCACTGTCAATTAAGGTGCTTTGACTGAGGCTGCGCCTTCAGCTCCAGGAGTCGGCACTTGACATGGGTCTAAGTCAGTTAATAAACGCTCCTGGGTCACAGTGATTGCTTCAGACTCCAGGAAGAGGCACGGGGCTCAAGTGGAGCCAGTCATAGTGAAGTCCTGGTCCTGAATAGAGCTGACTGGTAAGGAGTGGTGCTCTCTCTCTCCTGAGGGATTTGAGTGAGGAGGGATGTGGTAGGCAGAAACTGTTTTAGACATCTTGCCACCCTGTGGGTGGTGGTGGTGAGGCCTGTCTAGAATGTAGCAGCACAGTGCAAGCATGGAGAGAAGTGGGCCCTGATGAAAACTTTTGCTTTTCTTTTTTTTTGCGGTACGCAGGCCTCTTACTGTTGTGGCCTCTCCCGTTGCAGAGCACAGGCTCCGGACGCGCAGGCTCAGCGGCCATGGCTCACGGGCCCATGTGGGATCTTCCCGGACCGGGACACGAACCTGTGTCCCCTGCATCGGCAGGTGGACTCTCAACGGCTGCGCCACCAGGGAAGCCCGAAAACTTTTGCATTTTTTAAACTTAGTTATGCCTGAACCGAAAACTGCAAATTGATATTTTCAGTAATGTGACTTAAAATATTCCACCTTCTTTATCCAAACATTTATTTTGCTCCAGGCATTTTTTTTTTTTTTTTTTTTTTTATGGTATGCGGGCCTCTCACTGTTGTGGCCTCTCCCATTGTGGAGCACAGGCTCCGGACACGCAGGCTCAGCGGCCATGGCTCATGGGCCCAGCCGCTCCGCGTCATGTGGGATCTTCCCGGACCGGGGCACGAACCCATCGGCAGGCGGACTCTCAACCACTGCGCCACCAGTGAAGCCCTGCTCCAGGCATTTTGAATGAGGGCTTCTGTCACATGCAATAGAAGGATCCCTACCTGTTACCATAAAGTATTATGAGCTAATGGTAAAAATTTGAGATGTAGGAAGAAATTAAAAGGAAAACCAGAATCTAAATATGACAGTTAAATCCCAGTAAAGACAAAAGATTGGGAGCTGAAATTATGGATAAATAGGTGATTTAAAATAAAGATACAAAGAATCAAAGTTTAAAAATATAACAGAAGAAGAAGATGTGCACATAAAAGACTAAAACCCATGATATAAAGGTTTAGAATATTAAAGTAAAGGGGATTAAGGATTAAGAAAAAGAATTGGAAACAGTAAAGATAAAATTGAAGATTAAAAACCTCAGAAGAATAAAAATAGTTATGAAGAAATATTTTTGAGAGAAAACAAAAACAAAAACCTTAAAGATTGGAGAGAGTGATAGGAAAGAAAAATAACCCAGTCCAAAGTAAATCAGTGAGAATTCACACAAAGTTCAAGGTGGTGACTGAACAAATTCTGTTGATGGGATGTCATTCAGTGGGGTAAAGAGCCAAGAAGGCAGAAAGCCCATAGCTTGAGTGGTATCTGTAAATACACAGGGTTTGTCTGCTTAATACTGACACATGGCAGAGCAGTGGGGAAAAAAAGAAGCCTTCTCATCCTTGGGAAACTTGAAAAGTTAGTGTCACTCACCTCCCTCCACCACCACACACGACAGGTCTAGTTCTTTATTGTCTGAAAATTTGGAACCTTATGTGTACAGCCAATAGAGCCTAGTTATAGTCAATTAGACAACTGGCAGGAAAAGCAGGGAGTCACTCAATACATTTTTTCAAATGATTTTTTTTAAAGCAGAAATACTTGGAGAATATGCCGGAAATAAAGTAGCCCAGCTATAATTAAAAATGAGATTATTCAAAATGAACATTTCATACTCATCAAAAGTCTGAAAATATTAAGTATTATTGAAAACGAGGGGAAGTAAAAACTCATACACTGCTGGCGGCAATATAAACTGGTATACCACATGAGAGCAACTGGACTATATCTAGTATAATCAGAGATCCCTACATGCTTAGACATATGCCTTAGAGAATGCTTACAAATATACATAATTGGACATACCACAATTACTTGTAACAGCTAAAATGTATATGAAACATATTAATAGAGGAATGAATAAAAATTGTGGAATATTGAATATATAGAGCAGTTAAAATGAATAAACTATTGTAATTATCAATGTGAATAAGTATAGAAAACATAATGCTAAATGAAAAAATAAGTTGCAGATTCACAGGATAGGCTACTGTTTACGTAAATTTTTTAAAACACCCCACACTACTATTTTTACTTCGGGACAAATACACATGTAGTGAAAGTATAAACATATGGAAAGAAACAATAGACACCATGTTCAGAGCAGAGGAATAAGGAAGGATGAAAGATTTGGGAAGATTACAAAAGGAGTTTCAAATATAACTATAATGTCCTTTTACTTAAACCTGGTGAGGATGGGATAGAAGTGAGAGAGGAGAGAACAGCACTTGCTGAAAGCATTGCTGTAGGAGTAAAGTGGCTGCTCCAGTTTTTGGTTGGCAGCGTCTTTGCATTTTGGAGCCAGGGCAGACAGTGGGGAGGGGCAAAGCATCTTTCTACCTTCTTTTCAGCCATCGGGTTTTCTGCAGCCCAGTGCCAACACATTCATGGGTCACCAGTTTTATTTCTCAATCCAATTCTGAGGGCTCTGCAAGTAGTTGCCATTCTCCCAGATTTTGCCAATTAATTGTCAGTTTTAGTTTTCTCTGCTGTGAGTTTCCAACATTTTCTGGGGTCTTTTAAAGTATCTGTCTGTATTAGTCTGAGTAGGCTAGACTATGCTGTAGTACTAAATAAACACCCAAATCTCAGTGGCTCAATTCAGTGAAGGTTTCTTTAAAGCTCCTGCAATGTCAACGCAGATATTCTTGGTTAGGAGGCTTTCCTGGGTGGTTCTCCTCCAAGCAGTGAATACTAATTTACCTAGACTATGCCACCTTCTTAGCCACAGAGATGGAGGAAAAAGATGGTGGCAAATTGTGAAGGATGTTTAATGGCCAATTCTGAAAGTGGTGTCCTTCACTTTTGGCCAATACCATCAGTCAGAATTCAGTCACATAGTCCCATCTAGATGCAAGGGGATGCAGGGAATGTAGCCTTCCTCCGTGCCTGGGAGGAAAATAAAATAGTTTGGCGAATTCATAGCATGGTCCAGCCACCACATTTTATTAAGAACATAAGACCCTGAGACATCATTTAAAACCACCATGTTTTTTTTTTAACTTTTGCTTTTAATTATTTAGTTATTATTAATCATGTGATAAGCACCTACAAACTCACCACCCAAAAGAAGAGTAAGGACCTTGACAATAACGTACAACTAACTATATGGTCTTCTTTCCTGCATCCCCTGACTCTATTCACAAGATAATCATCATCCTGAAACTGCATGGATCATCCCATTGTTTTCCTTTTTTCAAAAAAATTAACCTTTTGAGATAATTCTAGATTCATATGCAGTTGTAAGAAATAACACAGAGTGATGCTGTGTGTCCTTTACCCAGATTCTCCCAATGGCAACTTCTTGAAAAATTGTACTGCAGTATCATAGCCAGGATATCAACATTGATATAGTCAAGATACAGAACATTTCCACCATCACAAGGATCAATTATATGGTCCTTTAACAGTCATATCAACTCCCCTCTGGCCCTCAACCTCTCCTTAGTCCCTGGTAACCACTAAATTGTTCTCCACTCCCACAGTTTTGTCACTTCAAGCATGTTATACAAATGAAACCATTTCCTTTTGGGAAAATGCATAATTCTTTGGAGATTCATCCAGATTGTTGCACGTACCAACAGTCTATTCCTTTTTCTTTCTCAGTAGTATTTCATGGATGTAGTGCAGTTTGTTTAGCCATTTACTCATTGAATAACTGGATTGTTTTTTTTTCTCTCTCTCTCTCTCTCTCCCTGGCTGCATTGGGTCTTCGTTGCTGTGCATGGGCTTTCTCGAGTTGCGGTGAGCGGGGGCTACTCTTTGTTGTGGTGCGCGGGCTTCTCATTGCAGTGGCTTCTCTTGTTGCAGAGCACAGGCTCTAAGCAAGCAGGTTTCAGTAGCTGTGGCACGTGGGCTTCAGTAGTTGTGGCTCACGGGCTCTAGAGTGCAGACTCAGTAGTTGTGGCGCATGGGCTTAGTTGCTCCGCAGCATGTGGGATCTTCCTGGACCAGGGCTCAAACCTGTGTCCCCTGCATTGGCAGGCGGATTCTTAACAACTGTGCCACCAGGGAAGCCCTTGATTGGTTTTCCTTTGAGCTATACAAATTAAGTTGCTATTAATATTCACATAAACATTTCCTTTGTGTGTGTGAACATAAATCTTCATTTCTCTGGAATAAATGCCCAGGATTACAATTGGTGAGTTGCATGCTTCAGCTTTTCTAGTTCTCTCACCTTTCCATATAAACTTTAGAATAAACTTGTCTATATCTGCCAAAAATCTTGCTGGGATTTTGTTAGAAACTGCATTAAACCTGTGTATCAATTTGGGGAGAATGTTGACTCTTCCAATCCAAGAACTTGGTGTGGCTCTTCTTTTATTTAGATATTATTTGATTTATTTAATTAGTGTTTTGTAATTTTCAGCATACAAGTCCAGTACATATTTTGTTAGATTTACACTTACTTTATTTTTTGTGCAATTTTTAATGATGTATTTTAAATTTGAGTGTCCACATTGTTTAAGTATATAGAAATATAATTGATATTTCTATGTTTATCTTGTATTTTGCAAACTTACTGAATTTGCTTATGCCTAGGAGTTTTTTTGAAATTCTTTGGGATCCTCTATGTAGATAATCATGTCCTCTGCAATAGGGACACTTTTATATCTTTCTTTCTTATCTGTATGCTTTTATTTCATTTTCTTGCATTATTGCACTGCCTAGACCTTCAAGTACTATCTGGAATAAGAGTGGTGAGAACAGATACCCTTTCCTTGTTCCTAATCTTAAGAGAAAAGCATTAATCTTTCACCATTAAGTATAATATTAGCTGTCAGGTTTTTTTTTGTTTATTTGTTTGTTTTTGGTTTTATTTCATTTTGTAGATGTTCTTTATCAAGTTGAGGAAGTACTCCTCTATTCCTATTTTTCTGAGAGTTCTTGTAATAAATGAGTGTTGAATTTTGTCAAATGCTTTTTCTGCATCCATTGATATAATCCTGGGATTTTTCTTTTGAGAGTTTGTTAAGCTCCACTTGGGCATGGTATGTAAATCTTTTTATATCCTGTTGAATTCTATTTGCTAATTTTTTATTAAGGATTTTTGCATCTATAGTCATGAGGGATATTGACCTATAGGTTTCTTTCTTCATACTGTCTTTGGTTTCAGTGTCAGGGTAATATTGGCTTCATAAATGAATTGGGAGTATCTGCTCTTCTTCTATGCCTTTTGTTGGAAGAGATTTTTAGAATTGGTATTAAATTCTGTTAATTTTTTTCCATTGTTTTAGATTGGGTAATTTCTACTTATTCTATTCTATTGTTTACTTGTCTGTCTACTCTGCTGTTGATCCTATCCACTGAGGTTTTTATTTAGTCAAACATTTTTGTTTGAATTCTTAAATTACCATTGGTTCTTCTTTTTAATCTTATATATTTTTGTGGATACTTTCTATTTTTCGCTGGGACTTTCTAGTTTTCATTTGTTTCAAGTGTGCTCCTAATCACTCACTGAAGCATTTTTTTTTATCATGGCTGCTTTACTATCTTTATCAGATAATACATTTCTTTCATCTCTGTCTTTTCAACTATTGTCTTTTTCATTTAGTTCTAGATCTCAGTTTTGGGTATGCTGAGTAATTTTCTTTTTTCTTTCTTTTTTTTATTGTTTTGATGATTTTATTGCTGAGTAATTTCCAAATGAAACCTGGACATTTTGGGTATTACATTATGAGATTCTGTTTAAACCTCCTGTTTTATTTGGCTTCCTCTGACACCTCTCAGGCAGGGTAAGGGAGGGCACTGTCTCATTACTGCCAGGTAGATGTAGAAGTCCAGGTGGCTTACTTGGCCTTTGTTGATACCCAAGGGTGGGGTCCCTAGTTTATGCTGGATAGGATTGGGAGTTCTGGCTGCTCACTAGGCCTCCACTGAAACTTCCCGGGCAGAGAGGGGCATGAATACCTCATCACTGCTCCTCATGTGGCCTCCACTGACACAATGGAGTATCAGGAGTGGCCTCCTTTCTGCTGGGTGGCAGAGAACCTTCCCAAGGCTTCACACATCCCCACTGTGGAGAGAGGAGGGCACCTTCTGATAGTGCCTGGCTGGAGGGGAAATCCAGCTTCCCATGTTGTCTTCACTGAACCCACTGGGTGACCTCATTACCTCGTGGTGGAGATGAAAGTTCTGGTTCCATACTCTGCTGTCTTTGACACCATCCTTGTGGGTATTTTGGAGTTCCTTATTACAGCCTGATGGGGGTGGGTAGGGTGGGGATGGGGCTGGGTGTGGGGGTGTGGGAGTGTGGGGGATGGAAGTCTAGACTCCCTCCTCAGTCTTTGCTGGCATGGGTTGGGCCACAGTTTTTACACAGTGTTTTGCTGGAATACAGCAGTTATTGCCTACAAGTTTTCTGTCTTGATAAACTGCCCCTTTCCTGGTTCCTTGGCTAGGGAGAGTAGGCTTTAGTTGGGCCTTTTTTACTCTGTGTCCATTGGTGTTTCTATGTTGATAGCTTCTCCAGCTTTAAGTCTGGTCCATAGAAAGCAAAAAGAAAACCCATGGAATTCACCAGCATATCCGACCTTGAGTCCCAACATCCTTAAATGGTCTGCCTTCTCTCCACCTTTTGGGTCTTCTGATGTTTGCATGTAAGTATGTATGTGTTTAAAACTGAGCTATAATTGACATATAATATATTAGTCTCAGGTGTACAACATAATGATTCTATATCTGGATATATTGTGAAAGGATCACCAAGATAAGTCTAGTTAACATGCATCACCACACACAGTGAGAAAAGAATTTTTTTCTTGTGATGAGGATTTTTAAGATCTACTCTCTAACCAACTTGCAAATATGCAATACAGTATTATTAACTATATTCACTATGCTGTACATCACACTGTACAAGGAGACCTCAGCAACCTGTACTTGAGCTTCCATGGTGAGAAGATCTCTGAGAACCAAGACCAGCCGCTCTGGGATCCCAACATCCTCCCCAAGAGCGAAAGTACTGTACCTGGCGGAGAGGCAGTGAGGGCATGAGATGGTCGTGTCTCAGCTCGCGGAGGGAGAAACGGTGAAAAGACAGCAAGCAGGCACCGGATGAACTGGTGAACTGCAATTTCAACGCCGAGGAGGCCGGGTGCGGGCTTCTGAGTGCACCAGAAGCGCTTCCATCCAATCCAGGCCAAGAAGGTGCACAGGCGGTTGGTGGGAGCGAGTGGGGAGTACTACTCCCTGTGCAAGCAGTTGGAGTGCTCAGACTCCTCTGAGCAGATGCGGCTGAGGCGGAGGAAGTACGGACGGCTTTCCAGGAACCACAGCCGCAAAATAGAACTGGGCCGCTAGGTTCTCGCCGCCCGGCTGCCGCGGCGGGCAGCCCGGAACAGGAACCCCTGCCACGCATGCGCACAGTGCGCAGAGCGAGGAAGCGCGAGCGGCGGGCTGGCTGGGCCTGGGAAAGCTCCGACGGCCTTGCGTCTTTGTCCCTGTCAGTTCCAGCAGCTGGATGCGTCCAGGTGTGTCCCTGCCCCAGGGGCCCCCAGCCCTGGCCGACCCGGCCGCAGCCGCTCTGCAGCCTGGCGCCAGCCAGAGACCGGCAGTGGATTGGCCCTGCCCGGACCCTCCTGGAGAGCTGTCCCTCATTTCCAACCACTTGGATATGAACTGAGGGCCTGAGGAGGCCGTGCCCGGCACAGGTAACCTTGTCTGTCATTGAGTTTGGAGTCATTGGCGTTGAGGATGTGAATCCCTTCCTGGCTGCCGACGCAGCGTGCTTGGCCCCTGGGCGGCACTCAGAGAGGCCCTGTTAGGCTGAAACTGATGACCTGTTGATCCCTGACCACAGGCGGGTGTGTGTGGCCAGACTGGAGATGGGGCTGCCGCAGGGCCTTGCCCCTTTGCGACCCTACCCCTCCTTGTGGGCTTCTCTGCTTCAGCATACTTCAAGGACTAGGGTGAGAGGTGGCCCGGCCATGGGCCCGCCCCTCCCTACAGGCACCACCGCCCTGCGCCGGGCTGCCGACCCCTCCGTGGGCCCCATCTGGCAGCTGTATACCCACCGCGTACCCGGCAACCAGCAGAGAGCAATATTTTGATTGTAATTGTTGGATGCAGAATTCAATGTATGTTCGTTAACTTAAGTTTCTTAGTTCTGTCCTTCGGATCTTGTATATCTTGGCTGATTTTTTAAAATTAATTTTTATTTTTTTAAATTGATTTTTATTTTTTGGCTGTGTTGGGTCTTCATTGCTGCATGCGGGCTTTCTCTAGTTGCAGCTAGCAGGGGCTACTCTTTGTTGTGGTGTGGAGGCTTTTCATTGTGGTGGCTTCTCTTGTTGTGGAGCACGGGCTCTGGGTGTGCAGGCTTCACACGTTATGACGTGTGGGCTCCAGAGCACAGGCTCAGTAGTTGTAGCACATGGGCTTAGTTGCTCCGTGGCATGTGGGATCTTCCCGGGCCAGGGATTGAACCTGTGTCCCCTGCACTGGCAGGCGGATTCTTAGCCACTGCACCACCAGGGAAGTCCCTGCTGATTTTTTTTTTTTTTTTTTTTTGTCTATTTGACTTCTCAAGAATTGAGAGAGGTGTGCTGAAATCTCTCACTATGATGGTGGATTTATTACTGTGTCCCTGCAGTTCCAATAAAATTAACTTCATATGCTTTAAGGCAATTTTATTAGTAACTGTGTATTTAAAATTACTTCATCTTTTTGGAGAATTGAATTAAGTAGTAAATTGAATTATCTCTCCCTAGTAATACATTTTACTTTCATATTTATTTTATCTATTATTAGTATAGCTACAGCAACGTTCTTTCAGTTGTATTTCCTTCATATTTCGTTTTCTATTCTTTTACTTTTAACCTTTGTGTTTTCTTATGGTTTAGGTATATCTTTTATAAACAGCATATTTTAGATTTTATAAAATCCGAACTGTGACTTTTATCTTTTAAAGTTTTAGTTCATATTTATTTATGTAATGTTAATATACTTGGACCAGTTTTAAATATCTTAACTTATTATTTCTGTTTTTTTCTCCCATTTCTATTTCTTTCCACCATTTCATTTCCTTCCCTCCTTTAAATTGATAGCAGCTGTATCTACTCAAAATACTGATCTGGGAGTTGTTTGTTACTGATCCACAATGAGGTAAGGACCTCATGCCAGAACTTAAATTAAAGCACTGCCCCCTTCTTTGAGAAAGCATGTAAAAATCATATCAGCAGTGTGGGTGGTGACGTGGTTGATGTACACTCTGGTGCGACATCCTTCTCTTGTCAAGAGCTGATAAATTGTTCACAGACCAGCTTGGTGGACTACACTTTGAGAAATACTCTTTAGCGTGTTTTCACATACCTTGTGAGATCCCAACATTCAGCATACTGATAATATCTGACCTTTCAAATAAGGGTTGTTATGAATATGTTTCTCTTTTTACTTTGATAATAGAGTTCTTTCTTGCCCTCTCTTTAAAATAGCAACCAACTTTAAGGTAACAACCAATATATTGGGTCTCTTTTATTCATATATCACAGCATCTCTTGTATTTGTTGGTTCTCTTATTTAAGAATATCCCCACCCTATTTTCAACATGGATCTTTGCATGGCAAACCTTCTGAGGCCTTATATGCCTGACAGTATGTTGATCAAGCCTTTACATTTGACTGACATTGGGCTGGATATAAAATTCTAATTTCTAAGTTCTTTTCCTTCAGTATTTTGGAAATTCTACTCCCATAGTTTTCTTGCAGTCAGTGTTGCTTTTCTTATTCCTTTGATGTGGATATGCTTTTTCTTTCTGTTAGCTTTCAGAATTTTCTCTTTATCTTTCTTATTCTTAAATTTTAGTATAATGTGTAGATTTTTCTTTCTTCTCTTTGGTACTCTATAGGTTTTTTCAGTCTTAGTCCTGTTATCTTTTTAAAAATCTGGGATTTTGTCTACATTATTTCTTCAAATATTTACTCCTCTTTTAAAATTTTCTTTTCTTTCTGTGATTTATATTATTTGGATCTTAGCACTTCTGTTTCTATTCTTTATACCTATTGACTTTACTTTTATATTTCTCAGTTCTTTGCCTTTTCTTTCTTTTCTCAGAAAATTGTCCTTTTTAAAATGTATCTTACCTTTCTGTTCTTTGTTTCAACTATTGTAATCTTTAAAGTATCTGCTTGACTCTTTTTAATGTATTTTTTCTTTTATCATATTGATACATTCTTCCCTTTTTAAAAATATATTTCATTAAGGTGATTTAAAATTATTACTTTAAATATTTTGCTTCTGATGGAATCTAAAATACAGATAGTTGTACTCCTCAAATATCTTATCATCTTGGTTGGGCTTGTTTTTCCTGGAGGTATGTTTGACTCTGTCAAGCCATACATATATGGGAAGGCCAGACCCCTGTCTTTGTCACTACAACCAGCTCAGGGGGTGAAAGTGGCGTGAATGCATGAGTCCTAGTGTGGAGAGGTCCAGGCAGTGAGGTCCGGTCACTCCTCACTCTAAAAAAAGAAAGCAGGGCTTTGCTTGCCCCTCAGCTTTAGAGATAGATCTTCCTTAAACATAACAACTTCCGAAAGTCATTACCTTGTTTTTCTACACCATAACACAGTGGCTTCTGCCATTGATTTTCTTTTTTTTTTTTTGAGGTCACTTAGGCCAAGTCTGAGTTGCTGTAGGTGTGGGGTATTCTTTGCCCCAACAGTACCTTTTCTTTCTTTTTTTTTTTTTTTTGGTTTTGTTTTGTTTTGACTATGTGCCAAACATTGCATTAAGTGCTTTATTTTTTTTTTAACTTTTTATTTTATATTGGGGTATAGCCAATTAACAATGTTGTGATAGTTTCAGGTGCACAGCAAAGGGACTCAGCCATACATATATGTGTATCCTTTCTCCCCCAAACTCCCCTCCCATCTAGGCTGCCACATAACATTGAGCAGAGTTCCCTGTGCTGTACATTAGGTCCTTGTTGGTTATCCATTTTAAATATAGCAGTGTGTACATGTCAATCCCAAACTCCCTACCTATCCCTTCCCCCATCCTTCCCCCTGGTAACCATAAGTTCATATGCTAAGTCCAACAGTACCCTTTCCACATTATCCTGGGCTGCCTCTTGAGCAGGTTGAAGCCACTCTTTCTCTCTTATAGTAATTCAGAACAACCTTCTGTCTTTATTTCAAGGATTTGTCATATCTTTCTTGGTGTCTTTGGTTGATCTTGGGTGTGAGAGCCAATAATAGTGCCTGTTCACCTTCCTAGTAGGATCTGGAAATGGATCCACCACCCTTTGGTACTGTTTTTAGGGACTAGCATTTTTTTTTCAGCACAAATTAACATATAGTTTTGTCTCATGGTTTTATTTTTACAAAGAGTGTTTAGCATGTAAATATAAAGGTAGAATATAAAATACTATACTGAAGCTCTTTGTGTTCCATTTCCAATCTTTAGCCATACACAATCACATTTTTTTGTGCTGCAAGCTTTTTTCACCTTATTATTTTGAGGATACTTCTTTTGATTTGTTCTTTTTGTTTATTTTAATGGTTCTAGTGTTTATTCTTAATACATTGCATAATATTCTAAAAAATTACGTACTAACATTTATTAAAGCTCTCTTATGTTTAGGTTACTTTTACTTCTCACTACTAGAGATGATTATAACATCTTTAAAAATGTATCTTTTTCTTTTGATTTATTGGTTTAGATTTATTTTAAGAATGAGGTTACAGGGTCCATGGATGTAAAAACTTTATGGCTCTTGATAAGTATTGCCAAATTGCCCTTCAAAGAATTATGTTATTCTTCGAATGGTTTTCCATACACTTATTCTGATGTATACTTAATTGCATATGCACAAACTTGTATATCACTTAAGACAATTCCTCTTCTGTTTTTTTACACTACTCTGATTACATTTTTAAGGATACATTAAATTTAAATGGTGATGAACCATCTTCCCTTTTTTAAAACCACTATTACTTCCAAATAGCCCTGTAAAATCCTCTTAATTCTAATCCTAATTTAAGTAATTAGGAATATAAATATAAATTGAGACAATGGGTGACATATACTCCCTCAGATTCTACTGGTATAGAGAGTATGTATTATTTATATAGTTTGAAGTCTTAGGTGTCCCAGAAAGGTACAAAATATTTTTTGAAATCAGTGTTACCTCCAGAAGTTGTCTGAAAGTGTGACCCTCCCCTTCTGTTTGGAGACATGTTAGTCCTGGGGTTTTGTCATGTCAGAAAGGGACGGGGATTGAAAAGAACAGCTGTTACGCTTCTTGCCAACCCTAATGCCTGGTATTCGAACTAGATTTAATTTGATCTAGAAAAAATGCAAAAAGGTAACATTGTGTACATATTGAAGGTCTGCTATTCATACCTGCTGTTATCTTTCAACAAAGACTCAGAATATATTGCTTACATTTTTATTTTCAGTATAATTTATAAGATTCCTGAAATAAGTATGGTCAATATATGCTAAGCACTGTTTTAGATAACTATATGTTTAATCCTCTCTTTAATTTTTGCTGCATAACAATGTCAAAATCTTGGGGATTTACAGTAATAAACATTCATTTTCTCCTTCACAGGTCTGTGGGTTGTCTGTGGCTCAGCTGGGCTCCAGGATTGGCCATCCTTGGCTCCAGCCTGTGGGTTGGATTCTCGTCTGCTTCACCAGTGCCAGCGGCTCTCTGGGGCATGCTCTTCTTACTGCAGACCACAGAAATGTAAGTCGGCAGGACAAATCACACAACCATATTTAAAACTTCTGCTTGCATCACATCTGCTAAAATTCCATCATCCCACGCAAATCACGTGGCCAAGACCAACTGCAGTAGGCTGGGGTATATACTCTGCCCCCACTGGGAGACACTGAAAAGTCACATGGCAAAGACTGTGGATGTGTAACTTTATTAGGGAGTGAGTGAGCAAGTGAGAATAATAATCCTGTATATCATAATCCTCAAAGCAACAGTGTAGATGGTCTATTGTTAACTCACCATCATCCCCATCCCTGATATTATATTAAAGGTGCTGATTGCACTGCATTTCATGGCGGATGCCTAGTGTATTAATCAGCTTGGGTTGCCATAACAAAATACCATAGACTGGGTGGCGTAAACAACAGACGTTTATTCCTCACAGTTCTGGAGGCTGGGAACCTGAGATGAGGGTGCCAGCACGGTTGGGTTCTGGTGAGAGCTCTCTGCCTGGCTTGCTGCCTTCTCACAGTGCCCTTATGCGGTGGGTAGCGAGAGGGAACAAACTCTCTGGTGTCTTCTTATAGGAGCACCGATTCCATCATGGGGGGCCCACCCTAATGACCTCACTTAAACCTAATTATATCCTAAAGGCTCTGTCTCTAAATAGCATCACATTGGGGGTTAGGCTGTCAACATGTGAATTGGGGGACGAACACAATTCAGTCCATAGTACCTCAGAGCAACATTTCCCAGAACCCCTAGCCAGCAGAGTTCTGGCTCAGATTCTGTTAATGAGAAACATTTACTTGACATATGCAAAATGGAAAATTAGGAGAAGGCATTATTTTCTGCCAGCAGGTGGGCAGGTAAATGGCAAATGGCAGTCATGAAGTTTACTTTGAGTTCTGGGCATGTTTTTGAATCACTTGCTTTGGTGCTGGGGGCAGCTGAGAAGGATCGTTAGCAGAGGTTTTCCATGATTCTTAAGCCCTCTCATCTCTGAAAGCCAGTGATGGTTTCCCTGACTTTTGCTCCCTCAGACCTTTCCATGATTTTGTAAGTACTTATAATATTTTATTGAAGTTAAGATCCCATCAGTTGTGTCACTATGAAAGAAAAAAGAGCTACCAATTAGATTAAAGAATTTTAATCCCTAGGATTTTTTTTCTATACTTTTAAAAAAGGCTCTTTTAGACTTATTTAGACAGGTCTCAAAAATATGTGTGATAAAAAATATATCACAATTGTACATACATAAAAATGCAAATATGAGCACAGTAAATTTGCTGTTATTCCTGAAATAACCTCATATTCAGAATTTTGCTCCTGTGAATAACTTTTCTCCACTTACAGGCCTCAGTGTGTGTGTTTTTCCACTCAACAGGAGGCATCAGGAGCATTGGTAACAGATCATTTCTTTGGAATGCTCCGTCATTATCTCCTGTCTCTTTTCTTACAAGCTGCGAACAACTGTTCTGCCAGTTTGGTTGGAGTTATCTTGATTTTATGTCAACTCGTATTCTATTCTCAAGGAGTACTCAAATGGTCTGTGGGTTCAATATGTGAGGATTTGCAATAGCTCAATTAGGCCACCGGGAATGACCATGAGATTCTGCACTTCTCAATGGGCTTATTCTTTACCCATCTTTATACCCATTTCTGTGATGTATCAAGAACTAACCTAACTGGTGGGTTGTGTAGGGTTACTGGATATCTATTCTGAGGACTCTGAGTTAGCTCAGTGGCAACCCAGCTATGTTTTTTGAGCACATACTACAACATTGTGGGGGAAGATCTCAGTTTTGTATATCATTTTGCAGTTTAAAATTAAATATAAAACCCATGGAATGTACAACAGCAAGAGTGAACCTTAATGTAAATAAGGACTGAGTGACAGGGATGTGTCAGTGTTGGTTCACTGACTGTAATAAATGTACACCGTGGTGGAAGACGTCGCTGAGGGAGGCTTTGCACATGTGGAGGCTAGAGTTACATGGGAGCTCTCTGTGCTTTCTGCTCAGTTTTGCTGTGCACCTAAAATTGCTGTAAAGAATAAATAAAGTCTATTAAAAAGTAAATATAACAACAACAGTTACTGGCAATTATGCATAGCTTTACAGGTTTAGGCTGCTTTTTATAACCTGTGTCATGATCTCGATCTCTTTAGCACCTTTATCAGTGATGATATCATCACTAGAGTTTCTTTAGCATTTTTTATTCGACTAATAAACAAATAGTTTTGTTAATTTCCTCAACTGAATCACATGTTGCTGGAAATTAAGCAACTTCTGTTCACAGTCAGCCAAAAGTTTGACAAATTGATACTTAGGGCCTTAAGGATAATCCTGGGTGGTACATGAATTATTCACATAAGCCTCTGTTTCATCTCTTCTGGATGATTTGGCCATTTCTCCTGCCTTCATTTCCCTTTTAGTTTGGGTTCCCCTAAAAGCAGAGCCTGAGACAAGGATGTGGGTACATAGAGAAGATATTTAGAAAGTGATCTCTGGAGGCAGGTGGCCTTCTAGGGGCATTAATGTCACCCCTGGGGGCATTTACTATCCCTTGCCCCCCAATTTCCAGGCTTCTCTACGGTAGAAAGCAGAAACACACTTATTGTTTTGAATAAAGGGAAAGAATGATGATAAAGACAGAGGGATGGCTACTGGGAGGTGCTATGCTGGTTTTGTTTTTTCCATGATACTTGCTAGGCCAAAGTGCATAAACTTGAGACTTAGCATGATCTTATGACATTTATTCTCCCAGCCTGTTTGCATTTCTGCTTCTTTAACAACTGCTGGGGATGGATGCTGCTTGTCTATCCCAAGTGTGTCTACGCGTTCTCCAGTTCACTCCAAACCCCTATCAGCCCACCATACATTAATAATTTGGCAGTCTCATTGTAGAAGTCAGGCCCTAGTGAGTCTGGTTGACGTGCGTTCATTTAGCAGAGGCTGTTCACTCCTCATCACACTTCTGCACGTCGGATTCTGAACTGTGGTCCCTCCACCTAGGCATTGCCATCCTAGGAGGCCCTGCTGAAGCAGCCTGCCAGCATTGGTCTCATCCTTTACCATGTCATAGATGTGGTAGGTGCTATGGGGAATAAAAAAGAAGTTTATGCAATAGTAACTGATTTCCAGGAGTATAGATGCATGCTCAGGAGTAACCCTACACAAGGTGTAGTTTATCAAAGTCAGCGACTCAAACTCTGGGAACAAATGCAAGCGAGGAGGCTCCCATAGACTGGAACCTTTTGGAAAGGCTCCGTGAAGGGGCTGGTCTGAGCAGTGAATTTGAATTGGGGGAGTGGTGTTGATAAAGACTCCTAGGACACGTTCTTTTTAGATTCTGGTCCTCCGGAGCAAATGCCATGTCAAAACTCGATCTTATTCCTCTCTGGTCACCAAATTGTCCAGTAAGTTAGTTGAAGTCTGTAGACACGAAGAGCGGGCAACTTGATTGTGGGATTGAGGTTTTCATGTAGGTCCAAATGCTATGTGTGCTGAGGAGGTTGGTGACTGACATTTAGCAGTGTCCTTGGAGAGGCTTGGTGGCTTACTTGTGTATGGGGAGTTCAGTTTCTGAATGCCTGGAAGCTCTGGATAAGAGCCATAGATGCAGTGGGACCCATAAAGGGGAGAACCAGGTAGCTTGCTCTTTGAGACAGCCAGATGTACTATGGTCCACACACTTGGGTCCAAGCCATCGTGTCACCTCGGCCGGATTGCTGGGGGAATTGCTGTCCCTGGCCTGGTGGGTGACACTGACCAGCTCCTGGGTGGACCTGCACCTTCCGGAGCCATGCTCCCCTCTTCTTCATCACTACGGAAGAGCTGTAACCATTGCTTTTCCATGGGCTACGGTAGGATGGAGGCAGGGGTCTAAGGTGGCTGGGAGGAACACTAAACCTTCCTTTTGTTTGCTCATTCCTTGTGAGCCTATGGTGTCTGTAAAGTCTCACTTGTTAGACAGGAAACGGTTTGCTTTCAGTTCCAGAGGACTTGAATGAAGTACCACAAGAACTTATGGTCACTTTCGGAAGGCATTGTGTTTGGGGCTCAGACGTGGGTTCAAACCTTAATGCTGCCCCTCCAGTGAAAACCACGGGTGATTCTCTTAGATTCTTTGAGTCTTGGTTTCCTCCTTTATATGGTGGTTAATTATACCTAGCTCATAGCATTGTTGGGAGATTAAATAAAATGCTGTAAGTACCTGGCATGGAGCTCCAGAAGTGTCAGCTCCCTTCTAATGCAGCCTAATATGTCCGTTGTGATACCTGAAGCTAAAGCCTTAAAAGTCCAATTTAAATTTAATGAAAAAATAAGATATTCATGCATTATTTAAAAAAGAAACACTGTGAGAAAAACCTTTAGATTTAAGCTGAGGAACTTTGAAGGTGGAATTATAGTCTTATTTCCTAAATGCAGTTGTTTTCAGTGACTATTTTATTCACTTTATATGGAAAAAATATGTTATGTAGAAGAGATAGCCTTGGTGTATGGGCATCTGATGAAGTGCAGCTAATTAAACACATAATTTGGAACAGACTGTGTACCCAACATATTTTGGCACATAAAATATTTACTCTGATAGACTGAAGCTGTTACTCTGAACTGAATCTGAGTTGTTATTGAGACTGAGTGTTTTTAATCTAGCAAACGATAATGATTTCATTACTTCTGACTTTGTGTGTCTGGTTTCAGCCTGGAATGAGATTTTATTGCTGTGCTTTCAGCTTTTGGTAAGATTGCTTGATAGACTGTCTCTGCTAAGTTCCTGTTTTTGAAAAGAACATTAAATACTTATTTTCTTTTTTTTAAATTTTAATTTATTTTTTATTGATGTATAGTTGATATATAATATGATGTAAGTTACAGTTATACAATATAGTAATTCACAATTTTTTGATTAAACTCCATTTATAGTTATTATAAAATATTGGCTATATTCCCTGTGTTCTACAATATATCCTTGTAGCTTATTTTATTATTTTAAATTTTATTTATTTATTTATTTATTGAATTTTAGAATTTTATTTTATTTATTTGTTTATACAGCAGGTTCTTATTAGTCATCCATTTTACACACATCAGTGTATACATGTCAATCCCAATCTCCCAATTCATCCCACCAACACCCCCACCTGCCGCCACTTTCCCCCACTGGTGTCCATACGTTTGTTCTCTACATCTGTGTCTCAATTTCTGCCCTGCAAACTGGTTCATCTGTACCATTTTTCTAGGTTCCACATATATGCATTAATATACGATATTTGTTTTTCTCTTTCTGACTTACTTCACTCTGTATGACAGTCTCTAGATTCATCCATGTCTCTACAAATGACCCAATTTCGTTCCTTTTTATGGCTGAGTAATATTCCATTGTATATATGTGCCACATCTTCTTCATCCATTCATCTGTTGATGGACATTTAGGTTGCTTCCATGACCTGGCTATTGTAAATAGTGCTGCAGTGAACACCGATTGCAGTGCATGTGTCTTTTTGAATTATGGTTTTCTCTGGGTATACGCCCAGTAGTAGTGGGGTTGCTGGGTCGTATGGTAGTTCTATTTTTAGTTTTTTGAGGAACCTCCATACTGTTCTCCATAGTGGCTGTATCAGTTTACATTCCCACCAACAGTGCAAGAAGGTTCCCTTTTCTCCACACCCTCTCCAGCATTTGTTGTTTGTAGATTTTCTGATGATCCCCATTCTAACTGCTGTGAGGTGATACCTCATTGTAGTTTTGATTTGCATTTCTCTAATATTTAGTGATGTTGAGCAGCTTTTCATGTGCTTCTTGGCCATCTGTATGTCTTCTTTGGAAAAATGTCTATTTAGGTCTTCTGCCCATTTTTGGGTTGGGTTGTTTGTTGTTTTAATATTAAGCTGCATAAACTGTTTATATATTTTGGAGATTAATTCTTTGTCCGTTGATTGATTTGCAAATATTTTCTGCCATTCTGAGGGTTGTCTTTTTGTCTTGTTTGTCCTTTTCCTTTGCTTTGCAAAAGTTTTCAAGTTTCATTAGGTCCCATTTGTTTATTTTTGTTTTTATTTCCATTACTCTAGGAGGTGGATCAAAAAAGATCTTGCTGTGATTTATGTCAAAGAGTGTTCTGCCTGTGTTTTCCTCTAAGAGTTTTATAGTGTCCGGTCTTATATTTAGGTCTCTAATCCATTTTGAGTTTATTTTTGTGTATGGTATTAGGGAGTGTTCTAATTTCATTCTTTTCCATGTAGCTGTCCGGTTTTCCCAGCACCACTTATTGAAGAGACTATCTTTTCTCCATTGTATATCCTTGCCTCCTTTGTCATAGATTAGTTGACCATAGGTGCATTGGTTTATCTCTGGACTTTCTATCCTGTTCCATTGATCTATATTTTTGTTTTGTGCCAGTACCATATTGTCTTGATTACTGTAGCTTTGTAGTATCATCTGAAGTCAGGGAGTCTGATTCCTCCAGTTCTGTTTTTTTCCCTCAAGACTGCTTTGGCTATTTGGGGTCTTTTGTGTCTCCATACAAATTTTAAGATTTTTTGTTCTAGTTCTATAAAAAATGCCACGGGTAATTTGATAAGGATTGCATTGAATCGGTAGATTGCTTTTAGTAGTATAGTCATTTTCACAATATTGATTCTTTCAATCCAAGAACATGGTATATCTCTCCATCTGTTGGTATCATCTTTAATTTCTTTCATCAGTGTCTTATAGTTTTCTGCATACAGGTCTTTTGTCTCCCTAGGTAGGTTTATTCCTAGGTATTTTATTCTTTTTGTTGCAGTGGTGAATGGGATTGTTTTCTTAATTTCTCCTTCTGATCTTTCATTGTTAGTGTATAGGAATGTAAGAGATTTCTGTGCATTAATTTTGTATCCTGCAACTTTACCAAATTCATTGATTAGCTCTAGTAGTTTTCTGGTGGCATCTATAGGATTCTCTATGTATAGTATCATGTCATCTGCAAACAGTGACAGTTTTACTTCTTCTTTTCCAATTTGTATTCCTTTTATTTCTTTTTCTTCTCTGATTGCCATGGCTAGGACTTCCAAAACTATGTTGAATAATAGTGGTGAGAGTGGACATCCTTGTCTTGTTCCTGATCTTAGAGGAAATGCTTTCAGTTTTTTACCGTTGAGAACGATGTTTGCTGTGGGTTTGTCATATATGGCCTTTATTATGTTGGGGTAGGTTCCCTCTGTACCCACTTTCTATTGTAAATGGGTGTTGAATTTTGACAAAAGTTTTTTCTGCATCTATTGAGATGATCATATAGTTTTTATTCTTCAATCTGTTAATATGGTGTATCACATTGATTTGCATATATTAAAGAATCCTTGCATCCCTGGGATAAATCCCACTTATTCAGGGTGTATGATCCTTTTAATGTGCTGTTGGATTCTGTTTGCTAGTATTTGGTTGAGGATTTTTGCATCTATATTCATCAGTGATATTGGTCTTTAATTTTCTTTTTTTGTAGTATCTTTGTCTGGTTTTGGTGTCAGGGGGATGGTGGCCTCATAGAATGAGTTTGGGAGTGTTCCTTCCTCTGCAATTTTTTGGAAGAGTGTGAGAAGCATGGGTGTTAGCTCTTCTCCTAATGTTTGATAGAATTCACCTGTGAAGTCATCTGGTCCTGGACTGTTGTTTGTTGGAAGATTTTAAATCACAGTTTCAATTTCATTACTTGTGATTGGTCTGTTCATATTCTCTGTTTCTTCCTGGTTCAGTCTTGGAAGGTTATACCTTTCTAAGAATTTGTCCATTTCTTCCAGGTTGTCCATTTTATTGGCATAGGGTTGCTTGTAGTAGTCTCTTAGGATGCTTTGTATTTCTGTGGTGTCTGATGTAACTTCTCCTTTTTCATTTCTAGTTTTATTGATTTGAGTCCTCTCTGTCTTTTTCTTGATGAGTCTGGCTAATGGTTTATCAATTTTGTTTATCTTCTCAAAGAACTAGCTTTTAGTTTTATTGATCTTTGCTATTGTTTTCTTTGTTTCTATTTCACTTAATTCTGCTCTGATCTTTATGATTTCTTTCCTTCTGCTAACTTTGGGTTTTGTTTGTTCTTCTTTCTCTACTTCCTTTAGGTGTCAGGTTAGATTGTTTATCTGAGATTTTTGTTGTTTTTTGAGGTAGGCTTGTATAGCTATAAACTTCCCTCTTAGAACTGCTTTTGCTGCATCCCATACGTTTTGGATCATCGTGTTTTCATTGTCATTTGTCTCTAGGTATTTTTTGGTTTCCTCTTTGACTTCTTCAGTGATCTCTTGGTTATTTAGTAACGTATTGTTTAGCCTCCATGCCTTAGTGGTTTTTATGTTTTTTCCCCCTGTAATTGATTTCTAATCTCATAGCGTTTTGGTCAGAAAAGATGCTTGATATGATTTCAATTTTCTTAAATTTACTGAGGCTCGATTTGTGACCCAAGATGTGATCTCTCCTGGAGAATGTTCTGTGCGCACTTGAGAAGAAAGTGTAATCTGCTGTTTTTGGATGGAATGTCCTGTAAATATCAATTAAATCTATCTGGTCTCTTGTGTCATTTAAAGCTTGTGTTTCCTTATTAATTTTCTGTTTGGATGATCTGTCCATTTTTGTAAGTGAGGTGTTAAATTCCCCCACTATTATTGTGTTACTGTTGATTTCCTCTTTTATAGCTCTTAGCAGTTGCCTTATGTATTGAGGTGCTCCTATGTTTGGTGCCTATATATTTATAATTGTTATATCTTCTTCTTGGATTGATCCCTTGATCATTAGGTAGTGTCCTTCCTTGTTTCTTGTAACATTGTTTATTTTAAAGTCTATTTTATCTGACATGAGTATTGCTACTCCAGCTTTCTTTTGATTTCCATTTGTATGGCATAGCTTTTTCCAACCCCTCACTTTCAGTCTGTACGTGTCCCTAGGTCTGAAGTGGGTCTGTTGTAGACAGCATAAATATGGGTCTTGTTTTTGTATCCATTCAGCGAGCCTGTGTCTTTTGGTTGGAACATTTAATCCATTTATGTTTAAGGTAATTATCGATTTGTGTGTTCCTATGATCATTTTCTTAATCGTTTTTGGTTTGTTTTTGTAGGTCCTTTTCTTCTCTTGTGTTTCCCAGTTAGAGAATTTCCTTTTGCATTTGTTGTAGAGCTGGTTTGGTGGTGCTGAATTCTCTTAGCTTTTGCTTGTCTGTAAAGCTTTTGATTTCTCCATC
Source organism: Mesoplodon bidens (assembly GCF_964165515.1). Lineage (NCBI taxonomy): Eukaryota > Metazoa > Chordata > Mammalia > Artiodactyla > Ziphiidae > Mesoplodon > Mesoplodon bidens. Next base: position 131,718,669 of record NC_138161.1, read on the forward strand.
AAATCTGAATGAGATCCTTGCTGGGTAGAGTAATCTCGGTTGTAGTTTCTTCCCTTTCATCACTTTAAGTATACCATGCCACTCCCTTCTGGCTTGTACAGTTTCTGCTGAGATATCAGCTGTTAGCCTCCTTGGAGTTCCCTTGTATGTTATTTGTCATTTTTCCTCTGCTGCTTTCAATAATTTTTCTTTATCTTTAATTTTTGCCAGTTTGATTACTGTGTGTCTTGGCATGTTTCTCCTTGGGTTTATCCTATATGGGACTCTCTGCGCTTCCTGGACTTGGGTGGCTGTTTCCTTTCCCATGTTAGGGAAGTTTTTGTCTATGATCTCTTCAAATATTTTCTCGGGTCCTTTCTCTCTCTCTTCTCCTTCTGGGACCCCTATAATGTGAATGTTGTTGTGTTTAATGTTGTCCCAGAGGTCTCTTAGGCTGTCTTCATTTCTTTTCATTCTTTTTTCTTTATTGTGTTCTGCAGCAGTGAATTCCACCATTCTGTCTTCCAGGTCACTTATCCGTTCTTCTGCCTCAGTTATTCTGCTCTTGATTCCTTCTAGTGTAGTTTTCATTTCTGTTATTGTATTGTTCATCTCTGTTTGTTTGTTCTTTAATTCTTCTAGGTCTTTGTTAAACATTTCTTGCATCTTTGCCTACATTCTTTTTCCGAGGTCCTGAATCATCTTCACTATCATTCTTCTGAATTCTTTTTCTGGAAGGTTGCCTATCTGCACTTCATTTAGTTGTTTTTCAGGGGTTTTATCTTGTTCCTTCATCTGGTACATAGCCCTCTGCCTTTTCATCCTGTCTGTCTTTCTGTGAATGTGTTTTTTATTCCACAGGCTACAGGATTGTAGTTCTTCTTGCTTCTGCTGGCTGCCCTCTGGTGGATGAGGCTATCAATACTGAATTTATATGTATATTCAAAACTCTAAATCCATGCTAAACATAAGCAAGTCTCCTAATTATGAATTTCCTTCCTATTTTCCGTTTTATGTGAAGGCTAAGAACTTGCACAGCACAAAAAGTAGATCAGCTGAAATTTTCTTCTCAAAATGCTTTGATGGTTTGGTCTCTGCTCTCCGCATTTCCTGATGCATTTGTATTAGAAGAAAGATACAGTTTTGGTCATGTTCAAAGTAGGTGTATTTTCAGGGAAACCCCCTCAAACCTGTGCTTGAAGAAAGCACTGCTTGCTGCCGCGGCGGCAGCAGCGCTTGGCAGCGGCAACTTGAGACTGCGCCCGGGGCAAGCCCCCCCCCCCAGGGTGGTGCTCAACTGAGACGGGGGCTCAGTGCCCGAAGGGGCTGCCCCTCCAAGAGCAGAGGCAGCGAGAGGACGTGAGTGCACTGGTCCGCACGGGGAAGCAGTAGGGACGGAGCCCGGCACCACCTCCCGGTTCTCCCTCCAGATACATCAGAACTTCATCTACACGTGGAACAACTCCTACAGAACACCTACTGAACGCTGGCAGAAGACCTCAGACCCCCCAAAAGGCAAGAAACTCCCCACATACCACCTGGGTAGGACAAAAGAAAAAAGAATAAACAGAGACAAAAGGATAGGGACGGGACCTGCACCAGTGGGAGGGAGCCGTGAAGGAGGAAAGGTTTCCACACACTAGAAGCCCCTTCGCGGGCGGAGACTGCAGGTGGCGGAGGGGGAAAGCTTCGGAGTAGCGGAGGAGAGCACAGCAACAGGGGTGTGGAGGGCAAAGCGGAGAGATTCCGGACAGAAGATCGGTGCCCTCAGGCACACACCAGCCCGAGAGCCTTGTCTGCGCGGCCGCTGGGGCGGGTGGGGCTGGGAGCTGAGGCTCGGGTATCGGCTTTCAGTCTGAGCGCAGGGAGAGGACTGGGGCTGGCGGCAGGAAGAGAGCCTGAAGGGGTTAGTGCACCACGGCTAGCCCGGAGGGAGTCCGGGGAAAGGGTCTGGAGCTGCCGAAGAGGCAAGAGACTTTTTCTTCCCTTTTGTTTCCTGGTGCGCGAGGAGAGGGCATTAAGAGAGCTGCTTAAAGAAGCACCAGAGACGGGCGCGAGCCGCGGCTAAAGGCCCGGACCCCGGAGACGGGCGTGGGACCCTGGGGCTGCTGCTGCCGCCGCCACAAGGCCTGTGTGCGAGCGCAGGTCACTGTCCACCCCGCCTTCCGGGGAGCCTGTGCACCCCGCCACTGCCGGGGTCCCGGGACCCAGGGACGGCTTTCCCGGGAAAGCGCACGGAGCGCCTCGGGCTGGTGCAATGTCATGCCGGCCTCTGCCGCCGCAGGCCCGCCCCACACTGCGCGCCCCTCCCTCCCCTCTGCCTGAGTGAGCCAGAGCCCCCGAATCAGCGGCTCCTTTAAACCCGTCCTGTCTGAGCGAAGAACGGACGCCCTCCGGCGACCTATGCGCAGAGGCGGGGCCAGGTCCAAGGCTGAGACCTGGGAGCTGTGAGAGCAGAGAAGAGACAGGGAAATCTCTCTGTGCAGCCTCGGAGGCAGCGGATTAAAGCTCCACGGTCCGCTTGATGTGCCCTGCGTCTGTGGAGTGCATGAATGGACAGCGAATCATCCCAAATTGAGGAGGTGGACTTTGAGGACACGATTTCAGACTTTTCCCCCTTTTCCTCTTTTTACAACGAATTTTCCCAAATTGAGGTGGTGGACTTTGAGAGCAAGATTTTCGATTTTTCCCCCTGCACTCTTTTTGTGAATGTGTATGTGTATGCTTCTGTGTGAGATTTTCTCTGTATAGATTTGCTTCCACCATATGTCCCAGGGTTCTATCTGTCCTTTTTTTTTCAATAATTACTTTTTAATTTTAATAACGCTACTATATTTTATACTTTATTCTATTTTACTTTACCTGCTCTTACTTTTTTTCCTAACTTCCCTTCCTCCCTCCCTCCCTCCGCCCTTCCTTTCCTTCTTTCTCTCTTTCTTTCCTTCCTCCCTCCCTCCCTTCTTCCTTTCACTCTTTTTCTTTCCTTCCTCCCTCCCTCCCTCCCTCCTGTCTGTCTTTCTTTCCTTCCTCCCTCCCTCCCACCCTTCTTCCTTTCAATCTTTCTTTCTTTCCTTCCTCCCTCCCTCCCTCCCTCCCTCCTGTCTGTCTTTCTTTCCTTCCTCCCTCCCACCCTTCTTCCTTTCACTCTTTCTTTCTTTCCTTCCTCCCTCCCTCCTGTCTGTCTTTCTTTCCTTCCTCCCTTCCTCCCTTCTTTCTTTCTTCCTTCCTTCCTTCCTTTCTTTCCTTCTTCCTTTCTTTCTCTCTCTTTTTATTTCTTCTACTAATTATTTCTTTCTCCTTTTTCTCCCTTTTATTCTGAGCCGGGTAGATGAAAGGATCTTGGTGCTGCAGCCAGGAGTCAGTGCTGTGCCTCTGAAGTGGGAGAGCCAACTTCAGGACACGGGTCCACAAGAGACCTCCCAGCTCCACATAATATCAAGCGGCGAAAATCTCCCAGAGATCTCCATCTCAACACCAGCACCCAGCTTCAGTCAACGACCAGCAAGCTACAGTGCTGGTCACCCTATGCCAAGCAACTAGCAAGGTAGGAACACAACCCCACCCATTAGCAGAGAGGCTGCCTAAAAACATAATAAGGCCACAGGCACCCCAAAACACACCACCAGACGTGGACCTGTCCACCAGAAAGACAAGATCGAGCCTCAACCACCAGAACACAGGCACTAGTCCCCCCCACCAGGAAGCCTACACAACCTACTGAAACAACCTTAGCCACTGGGGACAGACACTAAAAACAATGGGAACTACGAATCTGCAGCGTGCAAAAAGGAGACCCCAAACACAGTAACATAAGCAAAATGAGAAGACAGAAAAACACAGCAGGTGAAAGAGCAAGATAAAAACCTATCAGACCTAACAAATGAAGAGGTAATAGGCAGTCTACCTGAAAAAGAATTCAGAATAATGATAGTAAAGATGATCCAAGATTCTATTTCCAAATTCCAAAATCTTAGAAATAGAATAGACAAAATGCAAGAAACATTTAACAAGGACCTAGAAAAACTAAAGATGAATCAAGCATCGATGAAAAACACAACAAATGAAATGAAAAATACTCTAGATGGGATCAGTAGCAGAATAACTGAGGCAGAAGAACGGATTAGTGAGGTGGAAGATAAAATAGTGGAAATAACTGCTGCAGAGCAAAATAAAGAAAAAAGAATGCAAAGAACAGAGGACAGTCTCAGAGACCTCTGGGACAACATTAAACGCACCAACATTCGAATTATAGGGGTTCCAGAAGAAGAAGAGACAAAGAAAGGGACTGAGAAAATATTTGAAGAGATTATAGTTGAAAACTTCCCTAATATGGGAAAGGAAATAGTTAATCAAGTCCAGGAGGCACAGAGAGTCCCATACAGAACAAATCCAAGGAGAAATAGGCCAAGAGACATATTAATCAAACTGTCAAAAATTAAACACAAAGAAATCATATTAAAAGCAGCAAGGGAAAAACAACAAATAACACACAAGGGAATCCCCATCTGGTTAACAGCTGATCTCTCAGCAGAAACTCTACAAGCCAGAAGGGAGTGGCAGGACATAATTAAAGTGATGAAGGAGAGAAAACTGCAACCAAGATTACTCTACCCAGCAAGAATCTCATTCAGATTTGATGGAGAAATTAAAACCTTTACAGACAAGAAAAGCTGAGAGAGTTCAGCACCACCAAACCAGCTTTACAACAAATGCTAAAGGAACTTCTCTAGGCAAGAAACAAAACAGAAGGAATATACCTACAATAACGAACCCAAAGCAATTAAGGAAATGGGAAGAGGAACATACATATCAATAATTACCTTAAATGTAAATGGACTAAATGCTCCCACCAAAAGACACAGATTGGCTGAATGGATACAAAAACAAGACCCATATATATGCTGTCTACAAGAGACCCACTTCAGACCTAGAGACACATACAGATTGAAAGTAAGGGGATGGAAAAAGATATTCCATGCAAATGGAAATCAAAAGAAAGCTGGAGTAGCAATTCTTATATCAGACAAAATAGACTTTAAAATAAAGACTATTAGAAGAGACAAAGAAGGACACTACATAATGATCAAGGGATCAATCCAGGAAGAAGATATAACAGTTTTAAATATTTATGCACCTAACATAGGAACACCTCAATACATAAGGCAAATGCTAACAGCCATAAAAGGGGAAATCAACAGTAACACAATCATAGTAGGGGACTTTAACACCCCACTTTCACCAATGGACAGATCATCCAAAATGAAAATAAATAAGGAAACACAAGCTTTAAATGATACATTAAACAAGATGGACTTAATTGATATTTATAGGACATTCCATCCAAAAACAACAGAATACACATTTTTCTCAAGTGCTCATGGAACATTCTCCAGGATAGATCATATCTTGGGTCACAAATCAAGCCTTGGTAAATTTAAGAAAATTGAAATTCTATCAAGTATCTTTTCCGATCACAATGCTATGAGACTAGACATCAATTACAGGAAAAAATCTGTAAAAAATACAAACACTTGGAGGCTAAACAATACACTACTCAATAATGAAGTGATCATTGAAGAAATCAAAGAGGAAATAAAAAAATACCTAGAAACAAATGACAATGGAGACACGACGACCCAAAACCTATGGGACGCAGCAAAAGCAGTTCTAAGGGGGAAGTTTATAGCAATACAATCCCACCTTAAGAAACAGGAAACATCTCGAGTAAACAACCTGACCCTGCACCTAAAGCAATTAGAGAAAGAAGAACAAAAAAACCCCAAAGTTAGCAGAAGGAAAGAAATCATAAAGATCAGATCAGAAATAAATGAAAAAGAAATGAAGGAAACGATAGCAAAGATCAATAAAACTAAAAGCTGGTTCTTTGAGAAGATAAACAAAATTGATAAACCATTAGCCAGACTCATCAAGAAAAAAAGGGAGAAGACTCAAATCAATAGAATTAGGAGAGATTACTACAAGCAACTCTATGCCAATAAAATGGACAAACTGGAAGAAATGGACACATTCTTAGAAATGCACAACGTGCCAAGACTGAATCAGGAAGAAATAGAAAATATGACTAGACCAATCACAAGCACTGAAATTGAAACTGTGATTAAAAATCTTCCAACACACAAAAGCCCAGGACCAGATGGCTTCACAGGCGAATTCTATCAAACATTTAGAGAAGAGCTAACACCCATCCTTCTCAAACTCTTCCAAACAATTTCAGAGGAAGGACCACTCCCAAACTCATTCTATGAGGCCACCATCACCTTGATACCAAAACCAGGCAAGGATGTCACAAAGAAAGAAAACTACAGGCCAATATCACTGATGAACATAGATGCAAAAATCCTCAACAAAATACTAGCAAACAGAATCCAACAGCACATTAAAAGGATCATACACCATGATCAAGTGGGGTTTATTCCAGGAATGCAAGGATTCTTCAATATACACAAATCAATGTGATACACCATATTAACAAATTGAAGGAGAAAAACCATATGATCATCTCAATAGATGCAGAGAAAGCTTTTGACAAAATTCAACACCCATTTATGATAAAAACCCTTCAGAAAGTAGGCATAGAGGGAACTTTCCTCAACATAATAAAGGCCATATATGACAAACCCACAGCCAACATTGTCCTCAATGGTGAAAAACTGAAACCATTTCCACTAAGATCAGGAACAAGACAAGGCTGCCCACTCTCACCACTCTTATTCAACATAGTTTTGGAAGTTTTAGCCACAGCAATCAGAGAAGAAAAGGAAATAAAAGGAATCCAAATGGGAAAATAAGAAGTAAAGCTGTCACTGTTTGCTGATGACATGATACTATACATAGAGAATCCTAAAGATGCTACCAGAAAACTACTAGAGCTAATCAATGAATTTGGTAAAGTAGCAGGATACAAAATTAATGCACAGAAATCTCTGGCATTCCTGTACACTAATGATGAAAAATCTGAAAATGAAATCAAGAAAACACTCCCATTTACCATTGCAACAAAAGGTATAAAATATCTAGGAATAAACCTACCTAAGGAGACAAAAGACCTGTATGCAGAAAATTATAAGACACTGATGAAAGAAATTAAAGATGATACAAAGAGACGGAGAGATATACCATGCTCCTGGATTGGAGGAATCAATATTGTGATAATGACTCTACTACCCAAATCAATCTACAGATTCAATGCAATCCCTATCAAACTACCACTGGCATTTTTCACAGAACTAGAACAAAAAATTTCAAAATTTGTTTGGAAAAACAAAAGACCCCGAATAGCCAAAGCAATCTTGAGAAAAACAGAAACAGAGCTGGAGGAATCAGGCTCCCTGACTTCAGACTATACTACAAAGCTACAGTAATCAAGACAGTGTGGTACTGGCACAAAAACAGAAAGATAGATCAATGGAACAGGATAGAAAGCCCAGAGATAAACCCACACACATATGGTCAACTTATCTTTGATAAAGGAGGCAGGAATGTACAGTGGAGAAAGGACAGCCTCTTCAATAAGTGGTGCTGGGAAAACTGGACAGGTACGTGTAAAAGTATGAGATTAGATCATTCCCTAACACCATACACAAAAATAAGCTCAAAATGGATTAAAGACCTAAATGTAAGGCCAGAAACTATCAAACTCTTAGAGGAAAACATAGGCAAAATACTCTATGACATAAATCACAGCAAGATCCTTTTGGACCCACCTCCTAGAGAAATGGAAATAAAAACAAAGATAAACTAATGGGACCTAATGAAACTTAAAAGCTTTTGCACAGCAAAGGAAACCATAAACAAGATGAAAAGACAACCCTCAGAATGGGAGAAAATATTTGCAAATGAAGCAACTGACAAAGGATTAATCTCCAAAATTTATAAGCAGCTCATGCAGCTCAATAGCAAAAAAACAAACAACCCAATCCAAAAATGGGCAGAAGTCTTAAATAGACATTTCTCCAAAGAAGATATACAGACTGCCAATAAACACATGAAAGAATGCTCAACATCATTAATCATTAGAGAAATGCAAATCAAAACTACAATGAGATATCATCTCACACCAGTCAGAATGCCCATCATCAAGAAATCTAGAAACAATAAATACTGGAGAGGGTGTGGAGAAAAGGGAACACTCTTGCACTGCTGGTGGGAATGTGAATTGGTACAGCCACTATGGAGAACAGTATGGAGGTTCCTTAAAAAACTAAAAGTGGAACTACCATATGACCCAGCAATCCCACTACTAGGCATATACCCTGAGAAAACCATAATTCAAAAAGAGCCATGTACCAAAATGTTCATTGCGGCTCTATTCACAATAGCCCGGAGCTGGAAACAACTTAAGTGTCCATCATCGGATGAATGGATAAAGAAGATGTGGCACATATATACAATGGAATATTACTCAGCCATAAAAAGAAACGAAACTGAGCTATTTGTAATGAGGTGGATAGACCTAGAGTCTGTCATACAGAGTGAAGTAAGTCAGAAAGAGAAAGACAAATACCATATGCTAACACATATATATGGAATTAAAAAAAAATGTCATGAAGAACCTAGGGGTAAAACGGGAATAAAGACACAAACCTACTTGAGAATGGACTTGAGGATATGGGGAAGGGGAGGGGTAAGCTGTGACAAAGCGAAAGAGAGGCATGGACATATATACCCTACCAAACATAAGGTAGATAGATAGTGGGAAGCAGCCGCAGAGCACAGGGAGATCAGCTCGGTGCTTTGTGACCGCCTGGAGGGGTGGGATGGGGAGGGTGGGAGGGAGGGAGATGCATGAGGGAAGGGATGTGGGAACAGATGTATATGTATGACTGATTCACTTGGTTATAAAGCAGAAACTAATTTAAAAAAAAAAAAGAAAGCACTGCTTGGGTTTATTTCAGTTTCAAGAGTGCTTAGTATTTTTGTCTACTTCCAGAGATGCAAGTTCCACTTTAGTTCAACTTTAGTTTCCTTCACTAAGTCTCTGTGGGGCTTTTAGAAATTCTAGGCTTCAGATTTGTGACCTCTCAAATTAGGGGCATGGTCTGAGAATTTGCTCATGTTATCTAAAGCTCACGATTGAAAAATCTTTCCAGCTGTCAACATCTCAGGCACTGTAGCATAGTGTTTTAGTATAGATTGTGGGTCAGTTAGTCTGGGGTAGGTGTGGTGATGAGAGTTTGCATTTCTGTTAGGCCTCCAGGTGATGCTGAGTAGAAGGAGTTCAGTGTGCACATTTAAAATTTTAAGTGCTAAAAAAAAGAAAAATAAAATAAAATAAAAATTTAACTGCTAGAAGTTGAATGCCTGTTGTTCCACTTATTAGCTCTGTGACATTGAGTAGGGCATTCCGCTGCTCTGTGCCTCCATTTTGGCATCTGTCAAAATGGGAGTGATTAAAATGGCATTTAGCTCTAAGGATTCATTTAAAGAATAACTGGTATATTTCATGTAAAGTATTTAACGTCTAATAACAAAATGATAACTACTAATAAATATTGATATATATTTTATCTGGTGAAGTAGTTGGTCAAGAATTGGAAGGGGAGGCGTCCTAATGTTTATTTTTGCTTGAGAAGCATTTCAGTAGAAGTCAGTGACCAACTGTCCCAGTTTTCCCAGGACTATCTTGGTTTTAGCACTGAAAGGCTCATATCCTGGGAAACCTTCCACTTCTGAGCAAACTAGAACAATTGGTCACCCTTATGTTTTATATAGTTATTTTAAAATTTTCACAGTAACCTTGTAACATAAGTAGCATTACCTGAATTTCACAGATGGACCATAGCTAGTAAGTGGTGAAGCCTCTCTTCAGACCTGCGTTTGAGTGACTTCAGAGTCCTTGTGTGTTCCTTTACATCTGCTGTACATTCAAATGTTGTTCCTGTATTATTAGTCTTACAAAATGTATATCAGAAGCATATTTGGTTTAGAATAAGATAAGGGAATAAAAAATCTTTAACTTCCACAATGTTATTTTAATTAAAAAATCAATAAGCAGTAAATAGGAATATACTAGACACACCAGAATCATGAGGCTACCCTGATCCACAGTCTGAGGAAAGTTGACTCATCTCAAAGCCTTGCTTTTTGTAGACCATATGAAACGGACAGTTGGGTTAAGATGAAGCTTAGAGGCAGAATATTTAAATAATTCTGGGAGAAGGTGGGTGTTTGGGGAAGTGGCTAGGGAAGAATCTGATTTTATTACTTTTTTCTTCCTGACCTTTTTTTCCTAGTCTTCTGTAAAAATGACTAGACATGTGTTCTTTACCTTTCTTCATTTCTCTGTCTTCGAAAAAGATTAATTGCAGCAGATTCAACTGAGCTTTGTCCAGGGGCAACATCAAGGGTTGCCAGAACATAAGAAAGTCCTCAGATTATCCCGTCACCCTGTCTGAGCTTTTTATGTGACAGCCAAAGAACCATATCAGCTGGAATCCTCCCCTTAGTGTTCACTGAAACAAATGCTGTTAACTCCAGAAACACTTCTGCAGATACTTCTCATAGAATTTGCTCAGTTTTACTATTAAGAAAGCTACTGCTCATTGCTGAAGGATTTTTTAGTCCAAACCAAATCAGAGTTTCCTCAGTTGGATATAGCCATAGTGAACCTAGGCCTTGGCAGAAGTGTTGTTTTTATGTTCTAAAAATGGATTTGGATATGACTTTAACTTAAAAACTTTAAACATTTAAAAATTCAATAAATTGATAAATAAAAATATAAGTTATAAATGGTAAAATATAAATTAATGCCAGTTAAAATCTGTAGAATCAACAGAATTTCAAAGGAGGGACCCTTATTTATTTATGTATATTTTAAACTGTTTTAATGTGTAATGGATTTGAAATGTGTAAATCTTTGTTCAAATACTTATTTACAAACATTTTTATGGAAAGATAGAAATTGAAATGGAAATATCATCCCCATTTCATCTATTTGATTTGTCTACAATTTTAATTGAAGATAAAACCGATGAGTAAGTTACTTTTGCAAATAAACTGCACACTTCAATAAAGATCACCATAATTATTGAGAAAAACAATCATTGAAAAGTAATTATTTTTATTTTAGAACATTTAGAATTATTCTATATCGGTGTTTCTCAAAGTGTGATTCCTGGACCAGCAGCATCAGCATTATCTGAAAACTTGTTAAAAGTGAAAATTATTGTGCTCCACCCCAGATCTAATGTTTCAGAAACTCTGGGGAAGGGGCTCAGCAATCTGTACTTTAGTAGGCTTCCCAGGTGATTCCAATACATGTTCAAGTCTAAACCATTTAGAAGAGAGTCTGATGGGTTGTTAAGAAGATATATTGATACCTTTGGCAGGGTTGGAGAATTAGAACCTAAATTGATGACTCACAAATTAGATAACCTCTTTCGCTGTCTCCTTCTAGGAAAGTGATGACCATTGGACAGTGTGGTGTAAGGAAAAGAATTTGAATTTTTAAGTGTGAAGGTCTAGTTTCAGGTTGCAACTTTATATATGCAAGTCACTTAAGAGCCATGGTTTCTAATACATAAAGTGGAGATAATACTAGCCTCCCCCCAACTCAGTCTCAGAGTTGTCGTGATCAAATGCAGACATGCAAGTGAGGGTAATTTTTAAATTATCCAGTGCTATGCAAATGTTACTTTTCATATGATCATTACTGCCAGTATGATTACAATTCCCCCAATTTTTCCTTCTCACCTCCCCTCTCTTTGTCCCATTAAATTTGATTTCCTCTTGGAATTTGTTTTGCAAAGCAGAGATTAAAAAAAAGAAATTGGAGACTTTTTAAATAAGAAGAGAAACCAATGTTCTTGCAATTTCTTTTATATATGAAATGATACATATATGGATTTTTTCTTTGTTTCATGAATAGTCTTTTAAGTCTCTAATCCACAATGTAAAATGAATCAATAGCACATTTCAGTGATACCATGGCAATAATAATGCATTTGGAACATTAAGTGTCAAATTTCCCTCACATATATCAAAAATTGTTTTACATTTTGCTGGTTTAACCTCTCTTGACACCAGTGAACTTAAGGCTTGTAATTGAAGGATAAGTGAGCAAAAAAGCAGTTCAAGTGATAATACATCCATTTCAATTCCTATTTTCTGGACGGAGACCTTTTATGCTAAGTTCATGTGAGAGTAAATTTTTATGACAAAATTATAACCCTCAGATAGATGCTACTCAGGCAGGCTGAGATCTGTCCTGGTATAATGGATTTTGTGACAATGAAATGCAAGAGAATGTCCCAAAAGCTTTGCCTAAGGAATTTCTGACAGTAGCCTATATGCTGCCGAAATTTTCAAGATGCTATTATGACTCATTTCTACTCATTATAGAAAGATGGCTTGGTATTTTAATCGTGAAATACCATTGTGTTGAAAGGAGAAAGAAGTACAAAGGATAGTCTGAAAAATTGCCATGTATTCATTAGTTGCACTATTTAGTAAATTTTGTTGTTTTTGCTGTGATTTTACATAATAAAACCTTCTAATTTAGAAGGTCGAATATATTTGTTACTCCTAATTTGAGTTTCACAAATAACTTTCTCTTTGTCACTAGTTGAATGAAAAGGAGGTGTCCTCTGGCACCAGAGGTAATCTGAACTTCCTATAATTCTGTATAAGTTCTCTCTTCCCTGAGTGGTAGAATACTGCTTCTTCTATTTCAATGTGTTATTATTTTTTTTTGAGGGTAAGTTTGTAAAGTTGTCTCATAATATTGTAACATGTGCAGTTAAAAATATTACAGCATCTATAAGGGCCAAATATTTTTTCTTTTTCTCCCCCTAGTTTTATTGAGATATAATTGACATAACACTGTGTACGTTTAAGGTGTACAACCTGCTGATTTGATATGTATATATATTGTGAAATGACTACCACAGTAGGTTAGTTAACACCTTCATCACCTCACATAATTACGTGTTTTTTTTTTGTGATGAGAACATTTAAGATTTACTTTCTTAGCAACTTTCAAGTATGTGATATAATATTGTTAACTGTAGTCACCATGCTGTACATTAGATCCCTAGAAATTATTCTTATTATAGCTGGAAGTTTGTACTCTTTGACCAATATTTTCCCATTCCCCCAACTCCCAGTGGCTGGCAACCTCTCACTATTCTACTCTGTTTCTATGAGTTTGGCTTTTTATATTCCCCATATAAGTGATATACAGTCTTTGTCTTTCTCTATCTGACTTCATTTCACTTAGCATAATGCCCTCAAGGACCATCCATGTTGTTACAAATGGCAGGATTTTCTTCTGTCTCATGAATGAATAATATTCTTCTTTATCCATTCATCTATAGCTGGACACTTAGGTTGTTTCCATTTCTTGGCTACTGTGAATAATGCTGCATTGAATATGGGAATGCAGATATCTCCTTGAGATCCTGATTTCTTTTTCTTTGGATATGTACGGAGAAGGGGGATCATATGGTAGTTCTATTTTTAATACAGTGAAGAGCCTCCATACTGCTTTCCATAGTCGCTGTACTGATTACATTCCTACCAACAGTGCCCAAGGGTTCCCTTTTATTCACATCCTCGCCAACACTTCTTATCTCTTGTCTTTTAGGTACTGGCCATTATAACAGGTGTGAGGTGATATCTCATTGTGGTTTTGATTTGCATTTCCCTTGATGATTAATGATGCTACGCATTTTTTCAAGTACCTGTTGGCCATTTGTATGTGTTCTTTGGAAATGTCTATTCAGGTCCTCTGCCCATTTTTTAATTCGATTTTTTGAGGTTTTTTTGTTTTTGTTTTTTTTGGTATTGAGTTGTGTAACTCCTTATATATTTTGGATATTAACCCATTATCAGATAGATGGTTTGCAAATATTTTCTCCATTTCCACAGGCTGCCTTTTCATTTTGTTGATTGTTTCTTTTGCTGTGCAGAAGCTTTTTAGTTTGATGTAGTCCCACTTATTTATATTTGCTTTTATTGTTTGTGTTTTTGCTGTCATATCCCAAAAATCATTGTCAAGACCAATGTCAAGAAGCCTTTTCTCTAAGTTTTCTTCTAGGAGTTTTATGGTTTTACATCTTACGTTTCAATCTTTAATCCATTTTGAGTTAAATGCTTTCCATCTGCATGGAATATCTTTTTCTGTTCCTTCACTTTGAACCTGTGGGTGATCTTAAAGCTGAAATGAATCTCTTATAGGCAGCATGTAGTTGGGTCTTGGTTTATTATCCATTCTGCCTTTTGATTGTAGAATTTAATTCATTTATATTTAGAGTAATTATTAATAGATAAGTGCTACAATGCCAAATTATTGTTTTCTGGCTGTGTTGTACTTCCCTTGTTCCTTTTTTCTCTCTGTCTTCCTTTGTGAATTGATGATTTTCCATAGTGGTATGGTTTAATTCCCTTTTCTTTATCCTTTGTGTATCTACTGTAGGTTTTTGCTTTGTGGTTACCATGAGGCTTACATAAACTGCCTTACGGTCTGTTTTACATTGATGACAACTTAACTTCAGTTGCATACAAAAAGTCTACCCTTTTATTCCCCACATTTTATGTTTTTGATGTCAAAATTTACCTCTTGTTATATTGTATATTTATTAACAAATTATTGTAGCTGTGGTTATTTTTAATACTTTTGTCCTTTAATGTTTTTAATACTTTTGTCCTTTAATCTTTTTTTACTAGAGTTAAGTAGGTTAATATGCCACCATATTAGAGAGAGTATTATGAATTTGACTATATATTTACCTTTGCCAGTGTGTTGTATATTTTCATATGTTTTCATGTCACTAATAGTTTCCTTTTATTTCAACTTGAAGAATTCCTTTCACCATTTCTTGTAAGTCAAGTCTAGTGGTGATGAACTCCCTCAACTTTTGTTTGTCTGGGGAAGTCTTTATCTCTCCTTCATTTCTGAAGGAAAACTTCTCTGGACAAAGTATGTGTGGTTGGCAGTTTTTTTCTTTCAGCACATTGATTATATCATTCTGATCTCTCTCGGACTGTCAGTTTTCTGGGAAGAAATTCACTAATAGACTTATGGGGATTCCCTTGTAAATTACAAGCTTCTTTCCTGTTGCTGCTTTTAAGATTCTATGTTTGTCTTTGATATTTGACAGTTTTATTATCAATATAATGTGTCTTGGAGAAGATCTTTATCAGTTGAATTTTTGGGGGGACCTGTGAGCTTCATGAACTTGGGTGAGCAAATCTCTCTCCAGATTTTGAAGTTTTCAGCCATTATTTCTTTAAATAAGCTTTCTGCCTCTTTCTTCCTCTCTTCTCCTTCTGTGACTGTAATTTGCAGATTGCTTCTCTTGATGGTATTTCATAATTCATGTAGGCATTCATTTTTTCTTCTCTGGCTGGAGAATTTCAAAGTTCTCGTCTTCTACTTCACAGATTCTTTCTTCTGCTTGATCCATTCTGATGTTGATGCTGTCTAATGCATTTTTTTTCATTTCATTCATTGTATTCTTCAGCTCCAGAATTTCTGTTGGGTTCTTTTTTTTTTTTTTTACAATTTCTGTCTCTATTAAACTTCTCATTTTTTGTGTATATTGTTTTCCTAATTTCATTGTATTATTTTTCTGTGTTTTCTTGTAGCTTATTGAGCTTCCTTTAAACAGCTGTTTTGAATTCTTTATCAGGTAAATTGTAGATCTCTATGTCTTTGGGGTGAGTTACTGGAATATTATTGTTTTCCCTTGGTGGTGTCATGTTTCCTTGATTTTCCATGTTCCTTGTAGTTTTGTGTTGCTGTCTTCATATTTGAAGTAGCAGTCACTTCCTCCAGTCCTTACTGACTGACAGTAGGAGAGAAATAACCTTCCCTCAGCCGTTCTAGAAATCCTGAGACTTTCTCAGACTTTCTGTAGATATGCCGGCCCCACACTTTTTACTCCATCTTGTGGCAGAATTCTTAAGCTTGTATGCCTTCTCTTGATCCTGCAATATACCAGGCTGGGTGCTGACAGCCTCCTTCTTTTTTTTTTTTTTTTTTTTTTTTAAAGAAGATGTTGGGGGTAGGAGTTTATTAATTAATTAATTTATTTCTGCTGTGTTGGGTCTTTGTTTCTGTGCGAGGGCTATCTCTAGTTGTGGCAAGCGGGGGCCACTCTTCATCGCGGTGCGTGGGCCTCTCACTATCGTGGCCTCTCTTGTTACGGAGCACAGGCTCCAGATGCACAGGCTCCGTAGTTGTGGCTCACGGGCCTAGGTGCTCCACGGCATGTGGGATCCTCCTAGACCAGGGCTTGAACCCGTGTCCCCTGCATTAGCAGGCAGATTCTCAACCACCGCGCCACCAGGGAAGCCCCAGCCTCCTTCTTTACTTTCCCAGGGGAAGTGCTAAAAGTTCAAGTTTGCGGTTTCTCTTTGGCCCACAGATTCAGGCCTGCTTTGAGCATGTGCTCACTATCTGTCTGCCAAAGGTTGCTCTCACAACTATTGGAAGCACACACAGGGAGCTGGCCATGGGGTATGGGTACATGTGTGTGTGTGTTTGTGAAGAGCTCGGAGTGACTGGGCTGGTTGGGGGGAATCTGCAGGCAGGGCATCCCAGTGACTCTTAGGCAGGTCTCTATGATGGAATCTGTGATATGGTTAGTATCATTCATGTCCCTTTGATATGTTCCAAGCCCTGGCTCCTGTTCTCCCAGCTGCTCACTGCTCGCAGTCATGCAGCTCATGACTCAGTACCCTGGATGAGATGAGAGAGAAATGGGCCTCTTTGGTAGTGTCCCACAAAGCTGGGGAAGCCAGGTGCTCACTCACATGCTCTCCTTTTCCTCTGTGGGAGAAATTGCAGGCCAAGAAGGGCTCTCTTAGGCTGAGTTGTGCCACCTTGGGGGAGAGGTGATGAGGGTAAAGTCAAACTATTCCTCTTACCCTCTCCAATGTGTCCAGTCTTGGATTTTTTTGCTCCAGTGGTTCAATGGCTAGAACTTCTCCACTGAACTCCTGGATTTTCACAAGGTAAGAGGCTGATGTTTTTTAAAATAAATTTTATTTATTTATTTATTTTTGGCTGCATTATGTCTTCGTTGCTGCTCTCAGGCTTTCTCTAGTCATGGCAAGCAGGGGCTACTCTTCATTGTGGTGTGTGGGCTTCTCATTGTGGTGGCTTCTCTTGTTGCAGAGCACGGGCTCTAGGTACACAGGCTTCAGTAGTAGTGGCACATGGGCTCAGTAGTTGTGGCTTGCGGGCTCTAGAGCATAGGCTCAGTAGTTGTGGTGCATGGGCTTAGTTACTTTGTGGCATGTAGGATCTTCCCAGACCAGGGCTCAAACCCGTGTCCCCTGCCTTGGCAGGTAGATTCTTAACCATTGTGCCACCAGGGAAATCCAAGGCTGATTGTTTAAGTCAGTATTCTCCAGGGGCTCCCAGACTGCGGCCAAGAGGGGCTAGAGCCAGTTCATGGGCCACTTCAGGGTCCATAGGCAGGGTTGAGGTATGTATGTCTATTACCCTTGGCATATGGGGCTAGATTCTGTTGCTCCCACAGAGGCACCTTTGTCCATGGATGGATGCCAAATTGTTGTTGTTGAGGGGGGGATATTAGTGAGGGACATCTTGTTCGGCCATCTTGGTGATGTGACTCTCCATATACTACATTTGAACAAACACCAGCTCAGGGTCAGAGCGACTGGGGAAACTGTAGGTGGCACTATAGAGCAGGGACACATTCAGGCCACATACTGTAACAAATACGTTGTCATGCTTTAATTATTTTATAAAATTTTAGGGTGTCCAATTTACTTGTTTTTGATAATTGGAAATGTTTTATATTTTCCAGCTATCTAGTAGACACTTTATGTATTTCTTCTGAATATTGTTAAAAAAACAAAGAAAAAAATCAATATTAATAAACAACAACAAAAAAGAAGCAAACTTCTCTACAAACTCTGAGTTCCCTGGGTTGGAGTTCATTTTTATGTGTGCAGATATTTTTCAAATTATGTTGGATTTTGTTTTCAGTTGTGCTTGTAAACTTTTGAGCATCAATAACCCTTAGATTGTAACAATCTGTTGAAAACTTTGCATGCAGGGAAATGTCTTATGCACACATCCCTTTGTACCTCATTATAGCAGAGCCCTGGGGGGAAAGCACACCTGAGGGCAGCCATGGTGCCATATTTCTGTACCACCTGACACCTACCTCAATTAGGAACCACCTGAGCCAACTCTCTTTAGGATAAGTGTTCTTTGTCTCAAATATAAACAAAATGGAAATAAGTAGCTTACCTTGTTGAGCATCTATTATCTCAAATCCTAACTAAAATCTAGGAGATAAGGAGGGCAGGCAAAGGGTGATTGTGTCTTACTGAATATCATTCAGTGGATTCAGGAGTCTAACCCAACCTCCTGATTTCTAGTCCTGTGATTTTGTATACCACCCTCTGGGGATTTTCATCCAGATCACATCTGGAACTGTTATGATAGCTCCTACTATCATATTTTTAGCTTCAGTTCTCAAGAATATTTTATGGTCCAAGCTGATTGCTCAGCCTCAGTCATCACAGTTGTATTCCAGACAAAAGAAAGAGAAAAGAACAGAAAGGAAGGACCAAAGTGTATATGCTAGAGGTCTATGAAGTTAGCTTTCTAGACTTTGCCACATGGTGTTTCCTCTTGCAACTCACTGGCCAGAACAGTCCAAGAGCCACTCTGTTTGAAAGGGAAGTTTGGAAATTGAGCCTTTGAGTAACCATGTGCCCAGTTCAAAATTGGGAGGCCTATTACTAGGGAAGAGGGGAGAATAGATTTTAGGGGACAACTAGCAGTTTATAAGCTTGGGCACAGTTTCTAGGTGCCATTGCTTCATATAAATGAGTGTTCAACTCAGATTGCTTTCTGCTACTGCTTCTTATAATTTGTGTCCTGGGAAATCAACATAATTTAATACTACCATATTTCATTGTAGGTTTTTGGAACCAATGCATGTTCTTTTTTAGAAAAACTCCCATTTACATATTGTATGTTAAAGGTAAAAGGTTAGAAGTTCTCTGCCTTTGATCTTTTCCCATGTCCACAAAAGCCCAACATTCATCTATTTGAAATGACCAAAATAATTTAAACACTTTGTGAGAACAAGTTGGTAGAACCTGAGAATAGAGAGAACTTGAGTATTTTCAGTGATTTCTTGCACGTTTCTCTGGGAATTACTTGTTTGTTTTTTCATCTAAAGAAAATGAGGCATAAATGTTTGTTTCAAATGAGAAACAGAAACTCTTGTCAATAAGCCTAATGTTTACTTGGGCAGTGAGCACTTATGTAGTAATAGAATGTATCCGATATGTAGGGTGTGGGGAGGGTACTTCTGATATGACATTTTAAAATCAGTTTGTAGCCATAATGCCCATTGGAAACTCAAATTTATTTGCATTGCTAAAAATAATCAGTAAGATGTTTCATTTTCTCATATAATGGAGGTCTATGTCTCAGCTACTAGATCATGGCCATAAAAATTTTCAAAATATGAAACAATGTTTCTTGAGTGAATTTGGTGGTAGGAAAACTAGAAGAGGAATGATGACTTAGAAGATTTTTTTTGTGAGACATTGTCAAGAATATTTTAAGAGACAGCACTACTAGTAACTTGGGCACCAAGTCATTTTACTGATAAATGAGAAATATGACAAGGGAAGAATTAAGCACTGACTACTTAAACTTTTCCATAAATAAAATGAAGCTTTATAGTTTTTAAATTTTAATATATTGATAGATATTTTTCTTCACATGTTTATTTTCACAATTCATATGAAGACAAACGAAATACCCTGAGATGTCATGCAAAAGGTATTCAGTTAAGATAAGGAATGATCTTGTTAGGATTTTTGATTTTTAGTCACTCAAATGCTTTCTCTCTGATTGAGGAAAGAAATATTAAGCTACATAAAGGCTCAAATAAAATGGTGAGTAGAACTTTTGTGTCTTTTATAAACTAGGTGAACACTGGATGATATTCAATAATTGGGATTATCTCTTTTACCTCTGCCACCTAAAGACCTAATGGACTTAGAAATATTTATGTAAATTTTAAGATTACAGTTTCTTTCAGTCTTTTATCAGTTGAGTAAGTAAGTGTGAATGAGTGTATAATTCCCATATGGCACATTTAATGGAACAAATTTGCGTCCCTGGGTTCTGAGCTAGTTCTGAATGCTAAATATTGAGGTAAAGATATCGTATTTTTTATAAGGGGCAGTTTAACCTCATAATCAGAGTTTTATGTTTTACTTTCTTGCCATTGTCACCTTTCCCTCCTCCACCTGTAAAGCAGTTTTGTTAGTTTATATTGGTTTCCCCTAGACAATTCTGCACGGGAAACTTTTACCTGCCTTCTAACTATCAGAAATACCATCACCTTGTAGATTTGATGGCACTCTTTCTTTTATGGGCCCTTAAAGGAGTCATGAGGAATGTCCCAAATTATTTGTTAACCTGGTTTCTCAGGATCTTTTAAGATCCTCAAAAATTTTATCCAGATTGTTCTGAGAAGTAAGTTTATAGGAAGTCAAGGAACTCTACTTGTCCCTCAAATTCTGGTCAGGCATCTGTGTTCTGGATTTTTACAGTGTAGATGCCACTGTTGTCACATGATGAAATATTGAAGAATAAAGTTAGGGAAAAGGTATTTTGTGACACTATCTTAAGCAATATTATTACAGACAGTATAAAGGTAATAAGTTACTCCGATTGCCCTTGGTCGACATGACTTTCTCTTTTCCTTTTCAACTTTATTTCCAGGCTTTTTTTCTATCCATTATTAGGCAGGGCTCACAGCTGACCAGATGTTCTGGCTGTGTCTGTAACTGCCAAGAGGTGTTTTGGCAGGTAATTTCCTCTGATTATGGCAGTTTAAACTATTTTGAATTTTATGTACATTATGTTGATGAGAACTGGGTTGGTTGTTTAAAGCACTGAGATTCATCTCTAAATAAACCACTTTATTTCCTGCTAGAACATCCTTTTGCTAGTGTGAAGATATAAACATTGTCAACTTGTATTAAAAAATATGTAGGCAAAATATGTTTTGAAAAAATTGAAGGTGTTCTTTCTTATTAACAGAATGCATAAGAAGCATTAATGATTATTAATGCTAATAGAGGAATGTAGAGAACATAATTTATAAAAAACAGAAGGTGCATTTTGGAATATGTTTTATTTTTATTATATTGGCACATGAAATGATGAAGCCACATGGTGAAAGTCTGGTTCTGGAGAAAGTGAAGATTCTCATTTCCTTCCCGTGACCCACTGTATATCACCTTTCAAAATAATACTTTGTGCTGGGTTCTAACTTAACTTGGTTAAACTTTCACCTAAGGCTATTTGTTAAGATACTATTGAGAGTAAATAAAAGCAAAAAGAAATAACATAGGACTTAAGTGATCAAGAGAGGACCTATTCAGGTGATGTGGAAACCACACTTAGGGATAGGCAAAGATTGACATTCTAGTGAAAGGCACGGGAAGAATTAACTGGCTTATTCCAAACAGAGGGCAGTTCTTTAGGAAGTATGCTTGAGGATATACTTGACAATAAACTTGACAGCTAGCATGGTCTCTTTACAAGTTGACTTTATCTGAGACCCTGGACGGAGAAAACCAAATTTGCCTTTATCTCGGAGCTCAAAGGCAAATGTGTGTTTGATGCCCACGTTGTAAGCCCAGTCTAAAGAAGAACCTGATGTCGGGTCTGTAAAACATAAGCAATAAATATTTAATTAGAAACAAATGTTAATGTTTTTCTTGAAATGGAAATTCACTGGTGTAAAATTAGCAATAAAAAATTTCATGTACAGTTAATTTCAGTATGAATGGGAGTAGTGGTCTGCATAGTATAGTGTCAAGTAAAAAATAATCATGGCTTTGGAATCCATCACACGTTTTAAATGTGTGCTGCATTTTCGAAATTACATTTTGCTTGGATCATTTTGAGTCTAAATTGAGTTTGTCTTCTGGGTGCACATTGTCGTAGATGGAGGTGGTCTAAGCAAGTGCAAGCAGTTGAGGAGACCAGCTGAGGAGGGGTCACTGGTCACTGAAAACCCACCAAGGAAAACTACACGTACAAGCTATGCAAAATTACATTCTTTCTAGTAGTTCAGGTCTCTTTCCTTTCATGTTGCTAGGATAAACTATTTTATAGTTAAAAGACCAAGAAAGTTTAAATCAATTATTTTAAGGATATATTTAATCTCCTAATCCAACTTTTCCATGTCAATTTTTATGAAATTTTACTGAGAATGTTATTTGTTAAAAAGACTGAGAATATAAACATCTAGAGGTTATATACACATAAGGTTTATACAACATACCTTACATACAGTGTATGTAAATACTGTAAGAGCATTTATGTATATTTTGATTTACATAATTGAAAAACTAATTTTTTTGTACATAAAATTACTTATGTTTTCGGGAAAGTAATGAGTTTGATACAAACATTTTAGGTTTGAAAGATAAAAATTCAAAGCTGTGATGAAGAAAGAGAGAAGGAATATTTTGGTAGAGAGAGACAGGGTTGGCTTTCAAATTATTCAGCAAATATTTATTAAAACCTTTAACATGCGCAGTGCACTTTACTTGGCACTGTGGAGGGTGGGTGGTGCAAGGGTACAAAGACGAAGAAGACGCTACTGGTGTCTTTGGAACTTACAGTTGGGAGAGAAGTCAACTATGCAAATTAACAGAGATAGGGCAGAATATAAAAGTACCATAGGAAAGGTACAGTATCTTGTGAAGATTGAAAGGAAGAAAGCAATTATGCTTGGTGAGGAGGATGGCGTTTCATGCTCAATACCTGCTCAAATACCACCTTCATGATGGAGGTTGTATTTGGGGAGAGCCTTGAAGAAAGGCTAGTATTTTTCCAGATGGAGATTGAAGAAAAGCATTCTGGCCAGTGAACTACAAGGATAAAGCGTGGAGGCATTTTTAGGGACCAGTGAGATATAGTTGGACTGGAAAATGGATCAGTAAGAGTTTGTGGGCAAAGCTCAGAAAACCTAATAAAAAAGGAAAGATGTTTTGTTTGGCAGCGCTGGAGAGAGACCAGTTAGGAGGTATTGTGAAGTGACAGCCTGAACTAGTGTAGAGTCACCACACTGGGGAGAGAATAGGTGGGACTCTATGGAAGAAACGTTGGAATGGAAGAGTCACAGAATTCGATGAAAATGATTGAGATTTCAATCTGGGTAGTTGGAAAAAATCCACATGTTATTAACAGAAACAGGAACTCAGAGGGAGTAGTGATGGGGAAAAGAAAGGGTAAAGGAAGGAAGAAAAAAGATGTTTAGCATCAGTCATGCAGGGGATGGGTGCTTCCTGCTAGGGCTCTGGGGACTGGCGGCCGAACATTGCAGAGCTGTCTGGGCTGGAGCAGTCAGGTGAGGACGGTCACATGTCCAGCCTTGGCGGAATGGAAGAGTCATGTCCAGTCCTGGGATAGAAGGCAGGGGGGACTCCATGGGTGGGGCTTGTGCAGGGTCCTTGAGGCAATAGTTGGTCTCTGTGTGCCTTTTCCCCTCAGTCCTGTGCACAACACCTACCAAATACATAGTGTTTGACGCAGAAGGATATGTGAAACCTCAGTCCTGCGTTGAAATGTGAGTTTGGAGGGTGGGGAGGCTGATGAAAGCCAGGGGTCGCTGCCACCTTTCTCTGATTTACTGTGCCGTGGAGGAAGGAGCCTGGGAAAATGGATTTGAAAATTATTGGCAGAAGCATCATAGGTGAAACTGGCTTGCACACATTCAGGATTATTATGTCTTCTTGGTGGGTTGATCCTTTTATCATTAATGTTCCTGTTTCTGGTAGATTTCTTTGTTCTGAAATTTACTTTATCTGATGTTTAATATAGCCACTCCTACTTTGATTAATGTTTGCATGGTGTATCTTTTTCCCAGCCTTTCAATTTCAACCTGTGTTAAATACGAAGTGAGTTTATTGTAGCCAGTGTATTGTTGAATCATATTTTTCTTAATCCACTCTGCCAATCTCTGTCTTTTAATTAATATATTTAGGTAAATTATTGATATACCTTAAATCTGCCATCTTACTATTTGATTTTTGTTTGTTCCCTCTGTTTTTCATTTCTCCATTTCTCTTTTATTGCCTTATTGTTGGTTACATGAACATTTTTAGGATTCCATTTTGATTTATTTATAATAATGTTTTTGAGTATATCAGTTTGTTAAGTTTTCTTAGTGGTTGCTCTATGTATTAAAATATACATACATGACTTATCACAGTCTACTGGTATCAGTGTTTTATCATGTCAAGTAAGATATAGAAATCCTACTTGCATTTCGATTTTTTCCCCTTCCCACTTTTAAAATACAGTTGTCTTGATTACTTCTCTACATATGTTAAATATCACATCAGATGGAATTATACTTTTTGATTCAATCATCATGAGGAGAAAGATAGTCTATTTATCCTTCATTCATCCACCCATCCATTCATTATTCATTCATTCATTCCCTAATCTATTGTTTTTCCCTCCTTTCCACAGTTTCAAGCCTCTGTTACCATTTCTTTCTTATTTGGAGAGCTTTCCTTATCCATCTTTAAAGGGTAGGTCTGTAGGTAGGTGACAAATTCTCTCAGTTTTCCTTTGTCTGAGAATATCTTTATTTCCTCTTCATTTCTGAAGGATATTTTTTGCTGAATATAGAATTAATGATTGATAGTTCTTTTAGCCCTTGAAAAATGTTATCCCTTCCTTTTGGCCTTCCACGTTTTCAAATGAGAAATCTGCTGTCATTTGAATTGTTTTGCCCCTTCTAGATTGTTTCTCTCTCGTTGCTTTCAAGAGTTTTTACTTTGACTTTAGTTTTCAGAACTTTAATTATGGTGTGGCTTGATGTGAGTTTCTTTGAACTTATTCTGTTTGTGGTTCACTTGGTTTCTTGAATATGTTGGTTTATGTCTTTAGGAAATTTGGGAAATTTCAGTCTTTGTTTCTTCAAATATTTTTTTCCAGCACTATTCTCTTTCTCCTCTCCATCTGAGACTTTGATGATATGAATGTTTGATCATTTGTGATTATGCCACAGGTCCCTTAGGCTTTGTTTATATATTTTTTCAATTTGTTTTCTCTCTTCAGACTGGTAAGTTCTATTGTTCTGTCTTTAAGGTAACTGATTCTTCCCTCCATCTTATTCATTCTGCTATTGATCCTCTCCAGTGAGTTTTTAAAATTTAAGTTACTGTGTTTTTCAGTTCTATAATTTCCATTTGCTTCCTTTTGATACCTTGCATTCCTTTTTTTTTTTGCGGTACGCGGGCCTCTCACTGTTGTGGCCTCTCCCGTTGCAGAGTACAGGCTCTGGACGTGCAGGCTCAGAGGCCATGGCTCACGGGCCCAGCCGCTCCGCGGCATGTGGGATCTTCCTGGACTGGGGCACGAACCCGTGTCCCCTGCATCGGCAGGCGGACTCTCAACCACTGCGCCACCAGGGAAGCCCGCCATTATCTAATAATAACCTAAAATAAACTATAATCTGCAAAAATACTGAATCACTATGTTGTACACCTGAAACTAATATAATATTGTAAATCAACTACACATCAATTAAAAAAAAAGATACATAGCTAGTAAGTGGTTGAGTCAGGAATCAAACCCAAGCTGCATGTCTTCAGAGTTTGCGTGACTAACCATTGTACTGTACTACCTACCATATGTCAATCTATAGTCCTCTCAATAAAAAGTCTTAATTGAGTTCTACAAGATAATTTTTTTTGTTGTTAACATTTTCTTAAAATGTTGACAATAAAAAAATTTCCTACTCCTTTCAATGCACATTAAGTGGAAGGAACTGACTGTAATACAGTCAAAACAAGTCAAGATAAACCTGAACTGAACTAACACTCTTGTTTCACCCCAAAGAAATCCACGTAAAGTGACACTGGTGACTTAAATTCTATGTTTAAAAAAAAATATGATTGATAGGCGTTAAGCATAATAACACGCACTTTTATGTCAACAAGAGTGGAAATTCTATTTGAAGCAAGAGCTGAAGCTAGAGATGCATGGGCATGAACTGAAATATTTACTTTGCACTTCTGTTGCCCTTAGTATAATTTCAGCTTGAATGTCATAGTGGATAGATAGTGGGTGTTGAGCTACAAATTCGGGGTCTTGATTTTCTCCTTTTCAAAATGTAGAGTAGTAAAGAGTATAGAAAACAGTACAAAGTTGAGAAACAAGAGCAGCGCTAGCGATTTTGATGTGTGGGGAAGGCAACAAGAAAGGCACTTTGAAATTAACTTTTTAATTCATTGTGTGACTCATAGATGGATGATATTAATGATACAAGCTACTTGATTCCTATCAATTAAGTGAACTATTCTTGCTAACTAGGAACTATCTTCAGTTATTTCTAAGATGGTAAAGGATTGGCTATGCTGTAAATATGCAAATATAAGCATTTCACAATCTTTCAATATCAATTTTTGTGCCATCTAAATATTGCTGCTTCGTGGCAAAATAGTTGGTATACAATTTGTCTCTGGTCTGGAATGCTGATTTTTGACCCTATTCTGCCCCTAAGTGATGAAATCTTTCTGTATCTCAATTTCATAGTCTGTAAATGAGGGATTTAGCTTATATCAGTGGTTCTCAACCCTTGTTTCATCTTAGAATCACTTTGACCACTTAAAAAAAATTCAAGTGCCTGGGCCCCACCAGGGACTAATGGAATCTGAATCTCTGGGGATAAGACCTGATCATCTGCATATTTTAAAAGCTCCTCAGATAATGCTAATTGGACATCAGACTTGAGAACCATGAATTAGATCATTTCCTAGGTTTCCTCCTGGTTTCAAATTTTATGGTTTTAACTTATTTGTTTATTAGGTTCAAAGTGCAAACATATTTTTCTGGAGGTCAGAGATCTCTCCACAATTTGGGTTTTAAAAATGCTCTCTCAGTCCTTTTCTTCTGTCTCCATCAAATCAAAGAGAGAAAAATACTGGTAAATGTTAGATGCTTCCCCCAAGTCCTGGAACTTGTTAAATGACAATTAGGATATCGGAATGACTAAACTTTAATTGTGGGGTGCTCCTATTTTCTTACCAAGTGCTTTGTTACTGCCTGCTTCTTGTGAATGTTTGATTAACATTTAATCAGGTGCTTTATTAAAGCAGTCACTCCTAAAAGTTTTGAACATCTATCAAGCTGCTGTAGCCCCATGTGGAAGAGGCAATTCTTTCTAAATCTGAATTGCTTTAAAAAACTTATAATAAAATAAAATAAAATAAAAGAGTTAAAAATACTACTACACAGTTGTATAGAATAGTAATTCCTCTTTATCCTCCCATATTGAAAGTGACACATGATAGCATGGAACTATGTTATCTTTGGTGATCTCCTCCTCCCAGTTAGAATGTAACTCTTTGAAAGTAGTCATTGTGTCTTCACTCTTTTCACCTATCTCTCAAAGCTCCAAGCACTGGGCTATTAGGTGGGTGCTCCATAAATTCTTGCTTATTAAATGATTGTGATTCAATGCAAATGCATAGCGCTAATATGCTCATAATTTGCATATATATGCAAATATACATCATGTATATACATGTGTGCATGTGTGTGTGTATATATATAAATATGTGTATATTTATTTATATATAGAAAGTGAGAGTAATAATCCTTTGATGCCCTAGCTGCCATTTGCAAAGTTTTCTCCTGTTTGGAACGCTTTGTTCTTTGCTGCCAAGAAAATCTGTGTTTTTTTTCTCCTTACGATGTAGGAATTCCTCTTACATCATATCTGGGTGGCTTATCTGGCCCTGCTCTTTCTCAATATCCACTAAGTAGGCTGCCATTTTAAACTGGTGTTCTAGTCTGTCCTTTGGTCCTTTACTTTGCTTACTTTTGTCCACTTATGTAGCTGGGTATATCACCTGTTCTGAAATCTTGTTGTCATCTGCTTGTATGTGTAATGAATCCCTGGCCTGGCTGTGTTGCAGCAGATCTATCTGGATGCTGGTGATCGGCTGTGTCACTGTACTTTCTCTTCTGCCCTTTAAAGCACACAACTGGTTGATACGTGATTGCTGATGAATGTTCTCTGGGAATGGAACTTGTCGGTTTTTTTAAGTCATTTTTCTAATTCCACCAAAGGAACCTCCAGTAAATAGGCTCTAGAAGTTGTTTGTGATGACTAAAGCATTTTCAAATTCCATAGCAATTGTTGAGGGTGTAGACTTCTAGTTACAGTTTATTCTTTCAGCTTGGATTAGGGAAGTGGTTTATGAGGTATGGCCAGGTAGAGTTATTGCGTGGAATCCACAGATGCACATATTTATTTTTTCAATCCACACATTCTAAAAGTATCATGGAAATAATCATCTGTATTTGGTGGTGGTGAGTTGTTCCATGAAATGTTTAAAAGTTAAACAGCAGTCTTCATGCTAAAAATGTTGGATATCTTGGCTCTAGAGAGTGATACAGGCTAAATCAAGTCTAATTTTGTTGTGGTTTCAATCCACATTCACACCTTTTGGACAAGTCAGGACACCATTTTCTTTGACCAAGTTTATGAGAATTAATTCTGTTATTGTTCCCTGCCCCATACTAGATATTGTATGATCTGTGAGGAAATCTGAAGTGTAATCCTTGCATTTGAGGAATTAAATTTTGTTAGGAAGTTAAGGTTTTGTGAGCAGTTTCATTGGAATTTCCTGTAAAGTTTGGCCCTAAGAACTTAAACTTGGAAATAGTTTGGAGGAAAGGCGAGTTTTACTAAAGAATTTCCAAACTAAGATCAGTGGGATCTGAGGAGAAAGAGTCTCACTTCCCAGGGTCTGAATTAATGGTCTTTGGTGAAAACTAAATGAATTTCTTTCTATTGCTTGAAAATAGAAATCGCTAGTTATTTTAGCTGCAAAAACCAAATGGGAAAGCAGTATGCGCAGTGGTCAAGATCACGGATCTCGGTTTTGTTAAAACCTGGGATTGAATCCCAGTTAAGCTAGTTGCAAGTACTGCACACATCATCGAACATTGTGAGGAGTAACTGAGATTGTGAAGATCAAGGGCTGAGCACAGTGCCTGACTTGTAAGAAATCTATGTCAATAATTAAAAAATGCAAAGACAAAGAAAGTTTAAACATAGTGAAGATTAAGAAGTGGTGCTGAGACACTAAAGCAAAAGCAGCAGAACTAGGACCTTGTGACCTCCTTTCTTAATCCACCATATAGATTTCGGTTGAACACAGTAGGAAGGGGCTGGTGAGAGGGACAGGAGACTGGCTTTACACGATCAGAGTGGCTGAAACTGTTGGCCTACCCGTTTTCCCCCTAGGAGCTAGGGAAAAGACTGTGCTTTCATAGGGACAAGGCCAAGGAAGAAAGAGTCCAGCCAGAGTTAAATGGTTAAAAAAAAAAGAATTGGGCTTCCCTGGTGGCGCAGTGGTTGAGAGTCCGCCTGCCGATGCAGGGGACACGGGTTCGTGCCCCGGTCTGGGAAGATCCCACATGCCGCAGAGCGGCTAGGCCCGTGAGCCATGGCTGCTGAGCCTGCGCATCCGGAGCCTGTGCTCTGCAAGGGGAGAGGCCACAACAGTGAGAGGCCCGCCTACCGCAAAAAAAAAAAAAAAAAAAAAAAAAAAGAATTGACTCTGCCCCAGTTAATTCTTGTTAGTTCCTGTGAGGATAAAATGGTGGTGGTAGTGGTGGTAGAGAATAGGATGATGAAAGAATTAAACTGTAAATTTGTCTTGATGTAATTACTTCTGTTGACCTTGTAGCCTTGTAAAAGTTCAGTATAATTTGTTTCTAGAAAAATCTTATCCCCCCCCAAAAGGGTGGAATCTGTCTCCTAGATTCACGTATAATTCAGAATCTCCTGTTAAAACCGAAGTTTAAATTAGCAGTTCCAAGATGTTCTAATCCTAACTTACAAATTCTATAACTTTCTTTAATGTCTCCAAAAGAGAATTAGGGGAAGTGACACAATAAATAACAGGAAAAATGTACAAATGGTTGATGCTGTTGAACCACAGGTGTGGAGTGCCTTCCTACTGAGTTGATAGGACATCAGTGCCAATCTTTGCAACTTTGGCCTGGAGAGAAAGGGAAGTAGGGGTGGGATAACCGGATACCATATGAATGCCGTTAATTCACTGGAGATTAAAAAAAGTCGATTTTACTGGTGATTTGGCATTTGAAGATCAAAATAAAATAAATGATTGAGTGAGAAATTTATTTTCAGTACGATATACATATTGTCATTGTGGGGCCTTCTAAATGTGAAATCAGTTATGTACAGTAATATCGTAGCTCGTGTTTCTACAGAACCTTTCTTCATAGTCACTCTTCTTTCCTCTCTCCCTCCCTCCTTTTCTTCCTTTTGACTTCTGACCTTCCTTCTAAAAAAACATATTCTTTCTTTTTCCTCTCAGATTTGCTTTTGGCTTCAGATATTTGTCTCTCTCAGAGTCAGTTTCTCCCATGTTCCTCCTTCCTTGGTCTTATAGGTTCCACGCCACCATATGTCTGTCTCCACATATGATTTTAGTATGCCAAGGGAAGAAAGGTGCTTGACTCCTTTTTAAAGTACCTCTGTTTAAATTAGAGTTTTTCTTCTTGAGTGGCAGCTTATGACCTTATGACCTTTAATACACAATAGTGTTTTGTGCTATGGGATTGATTATTGGAATTCATTTTAATGGAGTATAGTCACTAACGTTTTTGTACTCTAGTGAAGATTTTATTTAGTCCACATGTATAATGTATATAACCAAAAAGTAAGTTTTTTTCTTAATCAATTTCGTTGCTGTGTAAGAACACTTAACTTTACTCAAAATGGTTTGTTTTGTATTTTTTAATCCATAATACCATTTTCCTAAGGGTAGATTGAATTGCATTGCTGTACCTTTGTATATATTAATAAAACTCATGGGTTCAGATTCTCAATTAGATTGATTAAATAAATGGCTCTATGGGCCACATATTGCTTGTATATTTGTTGTATATAAACAGAAGGTTTTAATGACTGGTTCAAATCTTTGCTCCCACTCAGAATTGAATGCTGAAAACAATTGACTCAAGTCAGAAAGGCAATTGTAACCTCTAAAAAATTAAAAAAAATTTTTTGTGAGGCAGTATTTGAATCACAGCTTTCATTTTTTCTAGAGCAATTAAACATATTTATCCCTCATATGCAGATTTTTTTTTTAAAGCTAACATGGTTAAATTAGTTTTCACAGAAAGGAAAAGAATGCTTAGTGGATCATACTTTTGGAGAGAGTATGTTTTTAGTGCAGAAGCTTCACAATCATTCAAAATTTCTTTCCTTGGTTAATAAAAGAATTAATGTAATTTCCAAGTTGATCAGGAGGATAAAAATACAATTGCTCTCCTTAAATCTGGTGTCTCGGTGACAGGAATAGCAGATGTCTTTGCTATTGTCTTAGGCTTTTGCTGTGTATGGTTTTATGTTATGACCCATGGTAAATATTTAACTAGGCAACATTTTTGTAGTATTGGAATTCTACTCTGGTAGCCTAGACCTTTTTTCATACTGGCTTTATCTTAGAATCATATCAAAAGATTCTATTACCTGTGTACTTTTATCACATGAAAAATTAACCTAAGGTTATGGTTTTAACTCTAAGTAGACTTCATTAGTTCTCTTCTTTGGTATTCAAATGTGAAATTTTTTCAAGATAACCCAAGTTGTTAATGATGAACAGACTGAAAGTCAATGGTGGTGTCAGTGCATAAACCACAGGCTTTTCCTACATACCAGTTCCTCGTGGTTAGGTGGCAGTTCTGATGTATATCCGTAGGGAAACAATAGCTTCTGGGAGTAGGAATGGAAGGTAAGGTAAGCCTTGATTGATTTTCGGTGGCTTCGAATGAAGTCAGTGACAGCTTTGGTCTCTTTCTCAGACTCTGGTGCAGGGCCCCGATAGATCTCCTGACATGGGACCTTGGTGTGAGGGAAAGCTGCAGAGGACATGGAGGGATGAGATCAGAATCTGCCCCCCATCAGTACAGCCCTTACTTCTTTTGACAGGGATTCACAAAATATTTTTAACATTTTAGTCTCCCAGGTTTACAGGGCTGCCTCAGTGTCCCTGCAGACTAACTTTGTATGCATAACTCAAGAGTATAACAGACTTAGCCCACTTGAATATTCTTATTCTTAGCCCTGTTTATTTTCCCTCCGTTTCCCAGGGTCACAGGAATAACGCATCAGAAGCAGCCCAGGGCCTGGAGTCAGTTCCAATTCAGCCTCAGCTCCAACTCATTGGAGACTGCTGTAAATTACCTTCTCTGAGCCTGAGTTTCTTTAACCTATTTCAGTAGGCAGCTTTCACTTAGGGATATGTGCTATTATCATATTCATTATGGTAGAATAGAATTAGATGCTGAGGTGGTATTTTCAACAAAGTTAGATAAAGAAGAAAATTTATGAATTGGGATAATGGCAATTTCTCTTTGAATGTATGTAATGATAAAGTAATATTTGTGTAGCAGCTGCAGCATCATCTGATGTAGCAGGTCTCTGCTTATCATTGCTTTTCCCTGCAACCTTTTCACTTTCTTTGCCCCAGATGTTTCTTTTCACTACACATCTGAAGAACTACCTATATGTTGGTTCTAACCACTGGTATTTCTCAAATTTTATCAGATCAGGAAGAGGAGGGACCTGAGATATCTGTTCAGATTATCAGAATTTCTGGATTGTGCCTGATTTTTAGCAAGCTAGATATATTAAGTAAGAGATTGTTTGATAAACAGTCCTACCTCCTACTTCCACCCATTCAACAAAACATTCATAATACTTCTATGGTAGTGATGTTATCTTTCATTTTTTAGATTAGAAAATTAACACTTAGGGAATACCTATCTTTACTGAATAAGTAGGTAGTTTAACTAAATTCGGTGTCTAAACACTCTTTAGAGCTATTTCCCTTGAGATCTTGTCTGCTACTCACAGTTCCATAAGACATTAAAGTTCCTGTTGAGGTCAGTTCCAATGCATTCGGAACGTTGGTTCTTGGAACGATTTTTTCTCCACATGCGGTCCTGCAGTGTTGAATGATGGAAGTGTGTACACAAGCTCAGTTAGCATTTTTCAATTTGATCATTTCAGATTCTCCCTGCAGGTGTCTACAGCTGTATTTGAAATTTATCTAGTTAACCTGAGACCCATTATATAAAGAAAAAAAATTTTTCTTATAACTTGTAATATTTTCAGAATCGTTTTTTATATTAATAGTCTAAGGCCTTGATAAAAAATTCAGTTAGTTTTAAAAACTGTTGATTCATTCTGAGTATTAAAAATGATCAATGTTGTTCTGAAATTACCTATAATTTGAATTTTAGCTTCATTACATCTTTCACCATTTATAGATTCAGATATAATACAGGTCAAATTGTGATTGTTGGAGCATAATTTTCAGAAAATAACTTTTTGTGATAGTATCTGTCTGAAATCTCAAAATCTTATTTAGCAACAGCAGGGTATAAAGAATTCTCTTAAAAGACAGATATCTGTGTCACTCTTTTATTTATTTTTTGATACAATTATTCCACTGCAGATTCTGTCCCAAATTGATGGAATACAGTGATTTTGTTTTGAAGTCATTATGTTCAGAATGTCTCTAAATGACTTTTATTCTTAGCTAGAAATACTTTTGCCATATTGTATAATATACATTTCCTTTATAATTAGTGCTTTATTTCATTTTTCTGCATTACTAGCTTCAGCAGCAGAAATTTCATATTATTTTAAGAACTCCTGCATAACCAGGAAATCATGCTTTCCTTAGTTGAAACTGAGTTTTTAAAAATATACTTTTCTGAACTGGAATTGATTAACCAAACCTTAAACTTAATGCATAACACTCAATGTGCATAAAAGTCAGTAAATAATATATTACCTAAATGCAAACAGGAGACTACAGAGCAATACCTATCTCCATGACTAAATATATCCATCAACATTGAACACAGGAAGAACATAAAAATTCATTCGGTCCAGGAGTTTGGTCATAATTTTGTTTTTACCATAAGTTTTGGTTGCCTGTAGGGGTAGGAAATAATTAGGCTATTGGTATAAAGTTTAGCTGCCATGTGGAAAGCTGTGGTTATGATTATAATGACAACCACTCCTTAAGTCCATTTGCCCAAGGTCACATGATTTCAAACGTATTTCCCCTAACTGCATAAAGATAAATAACCCATATAGATGACAGAAAAAAATGACACTTATTCAGACTAGTGAAATTAATTGAACTAAATATTCTTTAAAGGATCATTTAGGGCTTCCCTGGTGGCTCAGTGGTTGAGTCCGCCTGCCGATGCAGGGGACACGGGTTCGTGCCCCTGTCTGGGAAGATCCCACATGCCGTGGAGCGGCTGGGCCCATGAGCCATGGCCGCTGAGCCTGCGGGTCCGGAGCCTGTGCTCCGCAACGGGAGAGGCCACAACAGTGAGAGGCCCACGTACCGCAAAAAAAAAAAAAAAAAAAAAAAAAAAGGATCATTTAATTATCAAGACTTGTAGCATTCCAAATGTAGCATGCAAGATACGTTTCATGGAAAGAATAGAGGCCAAGTGAAAAATTAGCAGTGCAACTTGTTTTAAATAGATTCTTTTCCTCACATCTTTCAGTAAATATATATTGAATTTGTAAGCATAGGAATATGTAAATATTGGGAGGATTCATGAATTAATTATAAGTAGGATAAAGAAAAAACACTTTGTTAATAAAAAAATTAGAGCATTTAGATTGACCAATCAACTTGTTTTCTCACATCAGATGGAAATTTCTCTAATTATCTGGACTTTCTATGGCTACCTAAAATCTCTCATTATTCTTGGAAAATCTCTTCCAGGTATATCTGTACTGGAGCCAAGATATTTCTTGTAGCCCTATCTTGTGTGTTCCTTTATGGCTTAAGTATGCGAGCTTATTACTTAAGTAAGCTGAGCTCTCGGCCCTCAGCTGGAAGAACTAAAACAACTGCAGGGATAAATGAGTTCTACTGGCAGATTCATTCCTAGTGAAAAGTATCCTTGCCCTGAAAGCAGTTGTGATGTCATATCCCAGTGGCATGATGTATGCAAAAGCTGGCAGAGAAGAGAAAGTTAAAAGATAGTAGGAGTCAGAATACAATAGAAATAGAGTGAGAAGAACAACAAACTTATAAACTGGATTTACTTTTTTTAAAAAGTGAGTCATTTTTCACTTGGAAAGGAAATTTAAGTATGAAAATTCCAAATGTGTGCATAGCCAATTCAATATCTAAACAGGAACTAATGTTCTGTGCTTTGAACTCACTGAAGAAAGGCCAAATTTGTAGGTTGTAATATAAAGATAGTTTCAGATTTCCCATACTTAACTATAGGAAAAACCATATTGTAGCCAAAAATTGTTTTTTAGTTTTATAAACTGTCAGCTGGAGTTCAAGAAGTTTAAAGGAAGGTGTCAGTTTTATAAAAACCTCAACGATGAGTAAAATCCAGAGCGTTTGTTTCCTGACAGCACCAAATGTGGGCTCTTCTTGTTAAGAGGAACTGCACTCATTTGTAAAGGGGTGTTGCCACTCAGTGAAGTGATGGAGACTTGACAATCAAAGGAGAATTGTGTGAATGTTCCAATTGATTTACCTGATAGACAAACCACGGGCAGAATGCTGGGGAGATCCATTCTCGTGCAGGAATGCCACAATCCATAAAAATAGCCTTTCTTCTTTCATCCTTTTCCCCAATCTTTTAAAAAATAAATTTGATATACTATTTTACATGAACTTACACACTGATCTCTTGTTGTCCAAATACTCATTCATAGTATCAGAACAATTCTTTCACCTGTCTTCTGTTGAATGAGTAACTGTGTATGCACATATTTTTCTCAGGGAGGACCATGGCATGTATCCTTAAAATACATAATTCATAATCTATTTTATAGTATATTTTTCAAAAAATTTTCTTAGTGTCAGAGTTGCTTTTAGGGTTTAAAAAAATCACAATCTATTGTTTTTCTTATTTTATTGCTAACATCCTTTGGCCTGAGAAAAAGATTATAAAGTTGCTTCTGTTTCTGCCATTTCCTTTTGTTTTTCTTACTTCATAAACATGATGTTTAGCCTGGAATGGAAAAGATTTTGTAGTTGTGTTTGCAGCAGGGAGGAGGGATAGTGGCTGGATATTTGAAGAACTGTCATTTTAGAGAATTTAGATTTGTTTTGAGTGGTTGGAGAGCATGAATGGATGGGAAATCGGGGTAAGGAAGGGCTTCTCAGTTATTAAGGGGATGCTTTAGGGAGCAATGTCTTTGGATGTACAAAAATCCAGCAGTAGCTGAATGGCAATAGTCAGCTCGGTCATAGAAGGGGATTCCCTATCAACACAGAGTTGAAATGCCTCACTTACTGTACTGGGATCCTATGATTATATGATTCTTAAATTTATTTTCTTGCTGACATTTAGTCATCAGTTTCACTGAATTTTAATGGATGGAAAACTGTTTTATACACCAGGGACATCATAAACTCTTATTATAAAGATATGGGGTAAGAAACTTGTCTGGCTTTGTCCACTGTGTCTGTCAGGTGGTTTATTCAGGGACTTTCTTGGTTCTACCTAAAACCACCTGGCACTTCTATTCTTGAATGGATGTCTAGAGCTTATATGTTCTTCAAAGAAATAAGACTTTTTATTGTCTAAAGATTAGCTAGTTGTGTCACAAAGTAACTCTTACATTCATATTTTTCAACAATAGTAAGAATCTGTAGTTCTTAAATTACTTTTACCTTGAGAACATACAGTAGATTATCTTCAACAGTAGTTCCAATTTTAATTCGAGAGACCATTTTAGGATGCTTATGTACCATTCTTTCAGTCCAAGCAACAGTCTTAAGAACAAAAACAATTTTGAGAGATTAGAATAAAAGAAAACTAAAAGACAACAAATGTTGAGGGTGAGGTTTTTCTTTTTGGAAGTGCAGGCATTTTATATTATACCCTGTCCCAGTTATTGTATTTTGCATAGTTGTGCCTGCCTGGGATATCTTCTTTGACATCAAACTGTTTCTCAACCTCTTCTTGTACATCGTGAATCAAGATTCTGTTTGACAGGGGGAATGATAAAATACACATTTACCGGAGAAAGAAAAACAGTTACCTTTCATTTGCAGAAATTTTCTCTTCCTTCATTTCTATCTTAGATCAAGTTTACCTTGTTTCTTCTTTATTCTGTAACCGTGTCTTTTAGATCTGTCATGTGTCTGGCTTCCAGTCTTCCCATTTATCTAGAGCTGTGCTGTTCTTGCTGATTGACTGATCTGAGTGTAGAGGAAGAACATAAATGAGGTATACTCTTAATTAGAGCTTATTTAGCACATGAGACCAAGTACTGCTCATGAATATTGATTCCCATTAACATCACTGGCAAGCACATTATTATGCATATTATATCTAACTCCCTGTATGCTTGGCTTTTGACCTAGGATGAATCTGGGATTTCTGCGAAAAAAATTATGACAACAAATTTGGAATCAGGTGGGGCATGTTGCACTAAAACTCACATGAAGTCTGAGAAGTTTGGAAGTTATATTCTGGGTTGTCTCTACAGACATAATTAATTGTCTTAAGCTCTAAAGAGGGTATGTGGCTTTTGCTCCACCTGCATTAATAGAAGTAGAGGAACCAGGGAAAAGAGAGATTTTATGGTCTCAGAGGTTGATTTGTAGCATACGGCAGTATTAATTAGTCACAGGAAGCTCGTATCTAAGAATATTTTTAGACTTACACGTATCAATTTAGCTCTTGTGATAACAGCAGCAAAAGAAAATCGTGTGAGCTGAAATACAACCTTTCCACAAATGCAGCTGCAGGAAGACATCAGAATGGTAACAGATTGTTGCTGATAAGGACTAGAAATTAAGCCTGAGGCTGGAAATTAAGAACTATGGCCAGATGTTATTTTCATGAGCTCTTCCACTAACCAGCAGCCAGGTTTAAGTAGATGAAACCAAATTACTTCCTCTCAAATATTATTTTAGCACTCCAAGATTTGCTTAATTTGTTAAAAATTGTTCCTAAATATAGGTGCAAGGATAAATAATTATCCCTGAGGATTTAATGATAGATATGGCTTTAATGATAGAGATGGCTGTTTACTGGGTCTTTCTTATGTACCAGGTTCTCTGTTCAGCATGTTATATACATTTTTCACTTAATCTTTACATCAACACTCTTAGTTGGGTGCCACTATAACTCCCATTTTTATGGAGGTTAGGTAGATTTCCAACATGGATATAACGAAACTACAGAAGGTGGGATTTGAACTTAGAGATGTAGGGCTTCAGTACTCTAGCTAAACCATATACAGCAGTGCCTCCATCGCAAGGAGTGAAGTCCCTGGGTATTGCTGTCAGATCTTAGTCTACTGAGGCTTGTGCGAGGTTTGCCCAGTTGACCAGCTCTCCAGGAAGCCTGAGTCCCACGATCAGGGAGCTGGTAAGTTCAGAGAAGAGGCAAAATGAATCCTATGTTGACAGTTTCAAGACTCCCTCCTTCTGCTGCTTTTAGAGAGCAAAAAAGAAGGAATGGAGATGGCTTTGGCAATATGTGGTCTTTTGTGGGTACATAAAAATTTTAGGATTATTTGTTCTAGTTCTGTGAAAAGTGTCCTGGGTATTTTGATAGGGATTGCATTAAATCTGTAGATTGATTTGAGTAGTATGGCCATTTTAACAACATTAATTCTTCTAATCCAAGAGCATGGGATCTGTATCATCTTCAGTTTCCTTCATCAGTGTTTTATAGTTTTCATAATATAGGTCTTTCACCTCCTTGGTTAAGTTTATTCTCTGGTATTTTATTCTTTTTGATGAGATTTTAAACAGAATTTTTTTTAACTTTCTCTTTCTGATAGTTCATTATTAGTGTATAGAAAAGCAACAGATTTTTACATGTTAATCTTGTCTCCTGCAACTTTGTTGAATTCATTTGTTAGTTCTAATAGTTTTTGGATAGAGACTTTAGGGTGTTCTATGTAAAGTATCTTGTCATCTGCAAATAGTGATAATTTTACCTCTTCCCTTCCACTTTGGATGACTTTTATTTCTTACTCTTGTCTGATTGCTGTGGCTAGGACTTCCAGTACTATGTTAAATAGAAGTGGCCAGAGTGAACATCTGTATCTTATTCCTCAATTTAGACGAAGGGCTTTCGGCTTTTCACCTAGCTTGAACCCAAGCTTGGATTTGTAATAAATGGCTTTTATGTTGAGATACATTCCCTTTATACCCACTTTGATGAGAGGTTTTATCATGAATGGATGTTGAATTTTGTCAGATGCCTTTTCTGCATCTATTGAGATGATCATGTGATTTTCTATCCTTCGTTTTGTTACTGTGGTATATCATATTGATTGATTTGTGAATATTGAACCATCCTTGCATCCCTGGAATAAATCCCACTTGATCATAGTGTATGATCCTTTTTATATATTGTTGGATTCGGTTAGCTGGAGGTATCACTCTCTCTGACTTCAGACTATACTACAAAGCTACAGTAATCAAAACAGTAGAGTACTGGCACAAAAACAGACACATAGATCAATAGAACAGAATACAGACCCCAGGAATAAATATATGTACCTATGGTCATTAATCTGTGACAAAGGAGGGAAGAATATATGATAGAGAAAGACATTCTTGTCTCTTCAATAAGTGGTGCTGGGAAAACAGGACACCTACATCTAAAATAGTGAGTGAGGTTAGAACATTTCCTCACTCTATATACAAAAATAAACTCAAAATGGATTAATGATCTAAATATAAGACCTGAAACCATAAAAATCCTACAAGAGAACATAGGAAGAACAGTCGTTGACATAAATTGTAGCAATATTTTTTTGGATCTGTCTCCTTAGGTAAAAGAAGCAAAAATAAACAAATGGGACCTAATTAAACTTAAAACCTTTTGCACAGCAAAAGAAACCATCGAGAAAACAAAAAGACAACCTACTGAATGGGAGAAAATATTTGCAAATTATATGACCGACAGGGCGTTAATACCCAAAATGTATAAACAGCTCATACAACTCAACTATAAAAAAAAAACCCAATCAGAAATTGGACAGAAGACCTGAAAAGACATTTTTTCAAAGAAGACATATGGATGGCTAACAGGCACATGAAAAAGATGCTCAACATTGCTAGTTATTAGAGAAATGCAAATCAAAACAATGAGATATCACCTCACACTTGTCAGAATGGCCATCATCAGAAAGTCTACAAATAACAAATGTTGGCGAGGATGTGGAGGAAAGGAAACCCTTGTACACTGTTGATGGAATGTAAATTGGTGCAGACCTACTATGGAAAATAGTATGGAGGTTCCTTAAAAAACTGAAAATAAAACTACCTTATGATCCAGCAATTCCACTCGTGGGTATATATCCAGAAAAAACAAAAACACTAATTTGAAAAGATACATGCACCCGAATGTTCATAGCAGCATTATTTACAATAGCCAAGATATGGAAGCAACCCAGGTGTCCATCAACAGACAAATGGATAAAGAATACGTGGGGTGTGTGTGTGTGTCTCTGTGTATAAATACATACACACACACACACACACACACACACATACATATACAATGGAATATTACTCAGCCATAAAAAGAATGAAATTCTGCCATTTGCAGCAACATGGATGGACCTAGAGAATATTATGCTTAGTGAAATAAGTCAAACAGAGAAAGACAAATACTGTATGATATCACTTATTTGTGGAATCTAAAAAAATAAAGCAAGCAAATATATATATATAGCAAAATAGAAACAGACTCACAGATTTAGAAAACAAAATAGTGGGGAGAGGTATGTGGAGAGGGAAAAGATAGGGGTATGGGATTAAGAGATGCAAACTACTATACATAAGAATAGATAAGCAGCAAGAATATATTGTACAGAACAGGGAGTAATAACCATTATTTTATAGTAACTTTTAATGGATTGTCTTCTATAAAAATACTGAATCACTATGGTATCCACCTGAAATGAATATAATATTGTACTCAAGTGTACTTCCATTAACAAAAAGGAAGGAATGGAGAACTGTGTGCCAGTATACGTGACTGCCATGAGCTTCGTGTGTGTGCGTGTGTGTGTGTGTGTGTGTGTGTGTGTAACTGTAGTGGGGAAGGATGTTTCAGGGAGGCAGAGTCATTGTTATGGTGTCTTATAAACTGGTCTGGACTGCGTTTGCCCCATGCCCACATTCCTGCAGGATAGGGTCTACTCAAAAAGCATGATTTCAGGTTTCTACAGGATCTCATTTGTCTCCAGTAACTCCCTAATTGGGTTACTTTGTATCATACTTGGCACTTATCGACATGGATTTCCACCAACATTTGAGGCATACCTCTGTGTTGGATAATAAACTTTAAGGCACTAATTTATTCAGTAAGAGGGAAAGGGTGCAGCTGATGATAGTCTCTAGTTATCCCCTGTTGCACAGTGTGTGTGCATGTGTGTGCACATGCTCATGTAAGCACATGTATAAGTGGTCGTTCCTCCACTTTGCATTAATGAAAGTAGTAAAGGAACCAGCCAAAGAACATTATGTGGTCCCAGCCAATCTTCATGAAACCCCTATGAAACATCATTTTAAAGATGAAGAAAATGAGATGGAGAGAAGTTAAATGCACTGTCAATGTTAAATACCTAATGCATGGCTTAAATGGGACTAGATTCAGGCACCTTCACTCCAGAATCTACATTCTTATCTACCACACTCTTCTGCTTTCCACCATGACCAACATCTCTTTGACATTTGTATCAGGTATTAACAATACCCATTTTATTCTTGGGTAAGGAATATATAAAAATGTGGAGCAGAAGGAAAAATGAATAGGATGAAACACTAGAATGATTTATTTGATTGAAATACTTATTTGATAGGACCATGCATATACTTGGAATATGGATTTGTATCTGACTGAACATTATTAGGTAATTAGACATTAATATGAAGTGTTGATGATCAGTTTGGTATAGATCTCTTCCACATTTCTCACATAATCTTATGTGGGTCTTAATAAGATTTTACTTAATTGTATCATTTGAGTTTTACTATTATATTAGTTGTTGTTTCCTGAATTACCTTTCATTAACAACTCTTTATTTTCTAATTTTAACTTTTGATCAAGAAGAGATAATCTAAAATGTATCTAAAATACGAATATCTAAAAGGTAGAAAAATTAGTAAAAACACTAGGGTTTTCAACTGCTGATTCTAAATATGGTGTCTGTCCTTTAAGGCTCAGTCCAAGGGATGTGCATTCTTTTAGACATTATTGAACCAGTCTGTTCAGGTTTGTTAGTATATACATATTATTTGTTTTTTAGGCTTGGCCTTTTGTGATTTTGTAAGAATGTAAGGGGAAAGAAAGGGAGCAAATATGCTACTTTAAAATAAAATCTGTCTTGGTAATTTAATTTTCTGAAAATTAAAAAAAATATCACACAGATGCTTTAAACTAAGTAGTGGTTTATATGCACTGTCTAATGAAGGGTATCTTAGTAAATCATTGTGTCAAGCCAGCCTCTTAATGTGGTTTTATTCTGACCGGTGTCTGGGTCCAACCGATGTTTCTGTTCTTAGAACCTTCTTCTGTTACTGACTGACACCAAGTAACACATGTAATTAATATGCAGATAAAATTATCTATATAATTAGTACTTGGAGACAAGATTTTAAATAGTTCTTGTCTGCACAGATCACTTTACATATTTATATTTCTGAGGAAGGTAACTATCTAATTATGTGGCTTTCTCACAACTGTGGCTAATTTGGATCAATTTCTAGAAATCATCTCCTAATTAGATAAAACTGGTTTTTATAGGTAGTTTAACACTTTGGTTCTTGATGTAGATAGCAAGGAAGTATTTGGCATAAGACAAAGTGAAAAACCACACTACTCGTGAAGATCTGGATTTAGACCTCTGTTTGAGTCAGAATTGTTCCAGGCTAGGAGAGGATCAAAGAGGAGAAAGGGCTGATGTGAGTTATCTGATAAAATGGAAAGATGGCAGCCCCCTGCCTGGGTGTCTTCTGTGACAGTGATTTATTCCACTGTCGACACTCAGTGTAGAGCAACTAGCTGCTTGTCTACATTACCAGCATATTAAGGAAACATACTGCTTCATTTTTACCCTGCTGTTCAAACAAAATTATACGAAGTTTGCCAACTAAAATATATTTCAGCTTGGGCTACTTACCTTGTAAGAATTAGTTGATCATAGGAATCTGGGTCAGGTTTATATTAATGAAGTAAAGTGAAGATTGTAATAATTGAGGCACACATTTGAGAAGTCTGGCTGTGAAGTGATTCAAGAGACACGGTCACCAGGGAGTATATAGGGTAGAGGGTTGATTTCTTTTAGATGAAAGAATCGGGACATCATATCGACCTTAGCAAAAGCATACAGTCCATAACACACTACTAATTTCTGTGATTTGAAGGTATATTTATAAACTGTCTACTTCTAATTTTAATGGTACAATTTATAAAATCATAGAAAAACATATCAGTATATTAATTAAAAAGGTTTAAATGCTGGTATAAGTTAATTTTGAATATGTTCTCCCCATATATTAACTGCTACATTTGTTTTACAGCCCTCTTGAAACAACAATAAAAACAAAGACAGTGATAAAAACAATCACACATAATAGCCTGTGACTTTAAGCCATTAAGCCATAGACAGGAATATTTTT
The DNA here is from genome assembly GCF_964165515.1 of Mesoplodon bidens. Taxonomy (NCBI): domain Eukaryota; kingdom Metazoa; phylum Chordata; class Mammalia; order Artiodactyla; family Ziphiidae; genus Mesoplodon; species Mesoplodon bidens. Next base: position 131,762,418 of record NC_138161.1, read on the forward strand.
TGTTTACTTGTCTATGTATGTGTTTCCTTCACTTCAATAGTATTTATATTTACTAGGAATATTGAAGCAATATAATAAATACAATCAAGTCATGATGAGCTGCAATAAATCCTGCTCTGTAATATGACATTATAGGATCTTGTCTGAGCCAGAAGTAGAAGGCCTTTTGAGTTACAGCACCAGGTTAGGTAGCAGAGGCATGAAATAGCAAGTCAAAAAGAAAGAACTGGTGTTTAGCAGTTTTGAGTGGGGGGTTTCTTAATAAAGGGGACTACTGGAATGACAAGGGCTGGGGGAGTACAGGACCTCTCAGTACATCAAATTGCTAAATACTTTAAAGCATAAAAACACATTTTGTTTTCTATATTGTATATTGATTTGTGATATTCATCTCTGGGCTTCCTGCTTATTTGTTGCCCCAGGGCCCAGACTGCGTGTCCATGACCCATGGTTAGTGCTAAGTTCCAATTTCCTTTTATTTCTCTGTGGGACCCCAGCGACTCATTTCTGCATCTTTGGCCATTCGAGAACTCTCTGCTCTTAGATTTGCCTTATTTTACTGCATTGTCTCTGAGGAAGAATTTCTTGCATAAAGAATTATTTATTTATTATGTATTTTACATTCCTACATCTCTGACTCAAGGATGAACATTGTTAGGGTCTCCTCTTATGTATCAGGAGAATTCAAATACAAGAATGTGGTGCTGGTAGTCATCAGTAGTGCTGAGCTCTGGGTTGATTACCTGGCAGGGGTGACGAGTGGGACCAAACCGTCCATGCCTGATCACGTGCACACTGTCCTTACCAGGGGCTGAGTTGTAGAGATGGCAGATATCGTAACTGTCGTTCTTGCAGATCATAGCAGATGTAAGATAGACGTTGAGTGGCCAGCTTTGAGCTCATCACTTTTATAAGCAGGCCTCCATGGTCTGTTTGGAAGTAACTATAAATTTTATCTCATAGATAGAGCTTTCATTTTGGGGGGCCCAATTTAAAAATTACCCTTGCCTTTCAATTTCAAGACTCCAAGACTTTGAGTCTCTAGCACATTTGAATATTTGCATAGGACTTACTCGTAGTGCATTCTATTTTTTTTTTTTTTTTTTTTTTTTTTTTTTTTTTTTTTGCGGTAGGCGGGCCTCTCACTGTTGTGGCCTCTCCCCTTGCAGAGCACAGGCTCCGGACGCGCAGGCTCAGCAGCCATGGCTCACGGGCCCAGCCGCTCCGCGGCATATGGGATCCTCCCGGACCGGGGCACGAACCCGCGTCCCCTGCATCGGCAGGCGGACTCTCAACCACTGCGCCACCAGGGAAGCCCTGCATTCTATTTTGATCCAAGGCAGCCTGAATGGACTGGAATTCCTCTTCACTAATTCTGAAATCTACTGTCATGTTAGCAGCTACATGGTGGGTGACGTCTGGATACCAGAAGTCAAGCTGTGCAGATGAGTTCAGTGTTAGTCGCCGTTGTTTATTTGCTCACCCAACACATATTTATTAAGAAATGACTATGTGTCATACACAGTGAAAGGAATTTGAGGTTTAACGTGACTGAAGTATGGACTCTTCTCTTAATAAACCTATGAGATTTTTGCAAATGTATTTAAGAACGGTTGACTGTTAGGGAGTGGGAAAATAACTATTGTACTGATCACTTTTTTAGGACATAGTATATACAGTTGCAAAAAGAATGAGCAGCTTTTGGTTAATCTGTTTGCTTCTACCATCTTGGGGCCAATTGGAGTTGTTTCACAACTGATTTAGCCACAGCATCTGTCTCTAATTGGGAATATGGATTAATATATGGCATCACCCCTGCTCCTGAGTCAGGCCTCAGAACCACATGTCCCAGTAAACTCTGCAATTCCTAGAAGGTTTGTGTCCAATGAAAGCATAATCTCTAGCCATGTCATTTTTCTAGCAGTATGTCCTTGGGCAAATTACTAAAACTCTTTGAGTTTCAGTCCTCGCCCCTAAAAAAGGGTCTAACAGTCCTCCATTGGGGGTGTTGTGAAGACTGTGAAACAGCTGTGACATGTGGGCCACGCAGGCATTTAGCAACGGCTGATTCCCTTCTCTTTATCTTCCTCTAGCTGAGACTTTCAGAAATTTGGTGAATGGGACTATAAAGATAACATTCAGATTAAAGTAATTTAAGAAGATTCCAATTCGTGTTCTTCAAAATCATACTCAATTGTGAAACCCAACGAAGTATAATTTCCCAACCTTGGAAATGTAGAGAAAGTGCTCACTTTCTACCCATCATGCCAAGCTTGCGGGCGGGTCTAAATCTACCTGGCTGTTTTGTGATTGACTTCCTCTCTACCTCTAGGTCAATCAGTTATGTGCCAATAGGGGGCTGCAATGAACCAACCAATATTTATTGGCTTATTTGGATCAGGAAGCTACAGCCTGAATTAGACATGTGAGCGATGTCACGTGGGATGTAAAGGTAGGGCCCTCTAATCACAATAGCAATCTCTCTGTTCCAACAGGGTAATGTAGTACAAGAGTTAGGGCTCAGTGAACCTTCATGAGCATTTACTAAGCACCAGGCCCAGAGCTGGGTGCCAGGGTTGTAGAGGTTAAGAAAAGAGAAGCAAGAAGTTCAGTGTGGGAGGCAGAGCCATATATGCACTTCCAACACGCGGACCAGTGCCAGAGGCAAGCACACGTGTTCTAGGAGCACGACAGGCAACCCGAACTGGGTCATGAGAGTTGATGAACAGAGAAGGACTTCCTCCAGGAGATACTGCCTGAGCTGGGTCTTTTTTTTTTTTTTTTTTTGCGGTACGTGGTCCTCTCACTGTTGTGGCCTCTCCCGTAGCGGAGCACAGGCTCCGGACACACAGGCTCAGCGGCCATGGCTCACGGGCCCAGCCGCATGTGGGATCTTCCCGGACCGGGGCACGAACCCACGTCCCCTGCATTGGCAGGTGGGCTCTCAACCACTGCGCCACCAGGGAAGCCCCTGAGCTGGGTCTTGAAGAATAAATAGCAGTGAGCCAAGTAAAGAGGGAAGTGCCTTCCTCCTGAGAAAAGGTGTGTAGGGCCAAAGTGGGCGAGCTTTTGGTGTTTATGTTGCTTGAAGGGTGAGAAAGAGGGTGGAGTGCAGAGGTTGGAGATTATGAAGTGCTTGGAATAGCACCCTGATCCCAACAGAAGATGCTTCTGCGGTGCTTACTACGGCCAGGCCCACTTCTGAGCATTACCCAAATATTAGCTCATTTAGTCTTTACAACAACGTTAGAAAGTACGTGTGATTGTTATCCCCACTTTACAGAGGAGGAAATTGAGTCCCAGAGAGGTTAAGTAACTTGTATAAGGACACAGAGCTAGGGTAGAGCTGGGGTTGGAACCTCTGAAGACCATGCTCTTTCCAGACTAGGCTGCCTCTCACTAAAAAGCTTCAAGTGGAGGAATGCAGTTGTCCAGCTAGAGAGCAAGCAGGGTGCCATGAGGACTTGGCTTTGTGGGAGGCAGGGCTAGACCCCTGAACACGAGACAAACTGTACTTGTCTATTGAAATCGTCCCTGTAAAAGGTAGGGCAGACGTGAATTTGGCAGTGACAGAGGAATGAAGAGGAGAGTATGGATGTGAAAACCGTTTGGGAATCAGTACAGGGAGAACTTTTTTTTTTTTTTTTTTTTTTTTTTTTTTTTTTTTTGCTGTACGCGGGCCTCTCACTGCTGTGGCCTCTCCCGTTGCGGAGCACAGGCTCCGGACACACAGGCTCCGCGGCCATGGCTCACGGGCCCAGCCGCTCCGCGGCATGTGGGATCTTCCGGGATAGGGGCACGAACCCGTGTCCCCTGCATCGGCAGGCGGACTCTCAACCACTGCGCCACCAGGGAAGCCCCAGGGAGAACTTTTGATTGATTTGATGTGGAGATAAGGGGGTATCTGACTAGGTCTCAGATTCCATTCTGGCTTTAAATTTGATATGTCATCTTGGTCATTTAATTTACTGTCTTTGAACTTAAGTTATTGTTTTCAACAAGTTCCATTTGGACACTGACATTGCAAGTCTGATGGAGAATTTGAAACGATGTACGTAAGGTGGCTGGCACGGTGTGTCTTGTGCATAGGAGCAGCTGAATAACTGAGAAAAGGATAACTTTAGCCCACTGGATTTTAAAAGACGGATCTAACTTCAAGAGTTTTCTTTCACAATGGACCTGCTCTTGGAAAGGGTCACATCTTGATATTATCAACCAGTGCATTGCTGTTATCAGGTAACCAGTACCTTGATGTTATCGTAATTTTGACAGAAATTATGCCACTGGTACAGATCAGTGTGGGAGTGAGGAGAATGGAGCAGGCAAGGCACTACCAGCAGGGAGGGAGAAGAGGCCATGATAAAGGTGTCAGGAGCGTCTCCCTGTTTCACACTTTCACCTAGAAAAAGCTGTTGTTTGCAAAGCTTTTGGGTGGGAAAACAGAAGTGGTAATTTGGGGACAAATAAATAAAAACAAGGGAAGTACTGGCAACTGGCTGAATTATCCAAGTAGCTCCTGTCACTTCCCCCTCTCTTTGTCTTTGGTAGCTCCGTGGGCATTGAAAATAAAAGACAAAAGAAGCAGGTTTTAGGGAACAGAAAGAAAAAGATTAAAAAAAACCCCTCTATTTGCTTTACCTGGTTGGTTTTGGCCAAGTCCTTTATGATGTTTGCTTGTTTTTCATCCTGGGGCTCCACACGTAGCACCTTCTCCCTTTAAGAATACAAAAGATGAAACCTGTAAACTGTAAAGAAGCGTTTCATAATCCTCTTCCCACATGGAGTCTGGAACGCAGGGCGGCAAGATTCACCTGTCAAAGCGACAGGAGCAGTTGCAAGGGTGACAGCGATCAAACCAGAGGCAGGATGAACTTCATGGTTCTTCTTTGCCTGTCCCAAGCCCCTCTGCCAGTTCTATGCCTCAGCTCTTGTCTGGAGGAGCAGCTCATTTCCTCTTAGGGTTCTGGTGGATGAAATGCCCCCCCCCACCATATTTTCTAGTTGGGGAGGGGAGTAGGGTGGCAACACTAATACTAAATGCCCATTTTGTGACAGGTGAATTCCATGCTACTCATATACCTTTTACAATTGGGAATGCCCATTTTACAGATGAGATGACAGGCAGATTCCTTGTTTAGCAAATAACTTGCCCAAGGAAGCAGAGCTAGTATGTTGAGATTTGAACCCAGTTCTTTGTTCTAAAATACTACTCTACCATATGCTTGAATTGAAGGATGGAAGGACTCGGTTTAAATTTGCACTTGGAACCCGAGATGAGTTTGGGTATCTGGCCACAGAACCCTGATGGGTGGTCCTTAATAGCAAAACTTTTTTTTTTTTTTAACATCTTTATTGGAGTGTAATTGCTTTACAATGGTGTGTTAGTTTCTGCTTTATAACAAAGTGAATCGGTTATACATATACATAAGTCCCCATATCTCTTCCCTCTTGCGTCTCCCTCCCACCCACCCTCCCTTTCCCACCCCTCTAAAACATATGTTTTTGAAGCTACATTGTAAATTGTTAAAATAAGAACTTTTGATTACAAATTATTTTGAATATAGTAAAAGTACTGTAAGTAATCTGGAAAACATTGGTATGTTCACTGTCTAGATTTTATACTTTTGCCATCGTTCCTCGGTACCTCTCTTGGTAAAGAAGTAAACATTACAGAAATTGCTAAATTACTCACATCCCCACTCCTTTCCTGTTTCCCTCCCTCTGTCCTCAGGGGAAACCCCTATTCGTAAAGCAACTTGAGGACATTTAGAGGGCAAGATAATGTGGTTGCTCAAATGTTTGTTCATGGGCTGCTCTCTTCAGGGTCTAGATGCTGTAGGTGCCCAGTAAATGCTTTTTGAAAGTTGAATTACTGAAAGTCATTTATAAACCATTTGAAACAGTGTCTTGGGGGGCGGTCTTTAATCTTGAACAAAACTCAGTTAATTACGGATTATTTGGGAGAAGGCAACACTTTTACCCAGAATTATAGGTAACCTAATATACTGAGTGAATTTAATCAGATAACTTATTAGAATTTCCTTTAAAACTACCTCTTCATGTATAGATGGTCATAAATGAAACTTCTCAGAGTCATAGTTGTATATTTTTATTATCAAAATAATACTGTTGGGGAGATGCCCCTGTTATATGTATAGCAGCGATAGCTTCATTCCTCTCCACCTGATAGATGTGCAATGTGATAGGTCCCCCAAGAGGGTTCCCTTGCAACCCTACAGGTAAGGAAGTGGAGGGGTTTACAGATGCCTTCATGTTCTTGACATTGGACAAGCTTATCAGCACTAGAAAATCCCAAGGCAAATTCTTGCTCTGTTGATTCTAAGGGGGCGCTTGGCAGGAGTACAGAGGAAAAGGAAGAACTTGACTTTGGAGTTAGACAAACGTAACCTCAGGGTGGCTCCCAGACACTAGCTACTTTACCTTGAGCAGGCTGCCTAGTCATTCTAGGCTTTGGTTTCCTCATCTGTAAAATAGGGATGCACATGGGACTCTAACAAGTGGCTGTGAGGGCTAAGTGAGATGCATATGTAAGGGACTTGGTGGATGGTAGGTACAAAAAACATGCCTATGTCCTCTAAGCAGTTAATACAATTGTCAAGTTCTGTAAACACACTTGCTGGCCACTGTCAGGCTGCAGAACTGATGAGTACCAACATGTATCATGTGGTAGGTTAAAGTGGTAGCTGTGTCCTATAAGGCCAAAATATCTCTCTGTATTTGGTTTAATGTGGACTGCTTAAAGAAAAAAAAATTTGTTATAGTTTTGCTTTTTGGAATTTTGTTTGGATTCTAAAAGTAATAAATGCCCATTGAAAATAATTTAGCAAAATATGGAAAAGCTGAAGGAAGAAAATAGAAGTCACTCTTAATTCTAGCATTCTGATATATTTTCCATGCTAAAGCTTTTTTCTGTGTGACTACTTTCAAAGCTGTATAGAGAAGGCTTGTGTGTCTGTTTTTCAGGTCAGCTAGGAAGGACACTTTTTTTTTTTTTTTTGTGGTACGCGGGCCTCTCACTGTTGTGGCCTCTCCCGTTGCGGAGCACAGGCTCCGGACGCACAGGCTCAGTGGCCGTGGCTCACGGGCCCAGCTGCTCCGCGGCATGTGGGATCCTCCCGGACCGGGGCACGAATCCGTGTCCCCTGCATTGGCAGGCGGACTCTCAACCACTGCGGCACCAGGGAAGCCTGGAAGGGCACTTCTATTTGGGTATCTAAGTTAATGTTTGAAGGATCCTCGTATTTCTCAAGATAAAACTTTGATGATAAATAATCTTTGACTTCTTAATATCTGTTGCATATTGACAGTTCCTTGTTTCTGGAATAGGACATAGACATATGATGCTTTAAGACCTCCCACCCCTCCCCAATCTATTTAGCCTCTGAAAAACAATACAATAGATGGATTTCAAGAATATTTTGGAGCTCTTTCTCAGAACAAGTATGGTTTCTTAGCAGGCATAGTTCAGTAAAACCTTGTATTACTGAATCAAGATTTATGAAAGGTCTTGGCATATGTATGGAGTAGGATGAATAGTTGTTAGACACCATATCATTTTAGGATTGACTATGTAAGATGGTGTGATGTTTCATAGGTTAATTTAATCTCTTTAAAAATATTTAAAGTTGAATGCTTCACACGACAATAATTTTCCATCTTTCTGGATCTTTGCACTCCTTGGATTTTTGTATGTCTAGACACAGTTAAAAATACCACTGTATTTTTTAAACTATGCTTTTCTGCATATTTTTCAAACCTTATCACTATAAAAGAAATGTCCTAGAAAATGGAAGTGAAAGTTCTCTTATGATTTACTACAATCTTTCAAATAATTCTCTATCTTCAAATCAAATATAGTAAACTTCTGGAATACCTTTAGATGTCTCATAAAGGATATGTTGAAAGGAAAATTTGTTGCCTTTAGTTACGGATATTGGATTTTTTAACATTGAAATGAAACTGCCCTGGAAAATGCTGGAGAGAAACTTGTCTTTTATTACTTGCAGGCAAGGTGGCATTTCTGGACAGAGACGTGGGTGAGTGATTCAGGCAGTGTCAGACCTGGCTAGAAGGGGAGTGACTACCTGCTCAAATGAGATGACCTAAGAGGCTCATCAATACCCCTTTTGGCCCCCAAATCATTAACTATCATGGTTCCTCTGTCTTCCTTCTACTCCTGAAATTCTCTCTTTGACCAATGCATGTAGGTTATCTGGCAAAGTAGGTGAACACATGAGATGCGATTCTAGATATGTAGACCTCCCATATTCCAGACTGGGAAACCAGTCTTGCTATTTTGTAGCAACACTGTTTGAGGTAGGAAAGATTCAGGGGGCCGAGCCCCTGCTGTTTGTTAATTGCTGCTTTGGGGAGGTGAGAGTTAGGGACTGAAGGAGCTTAGAGCCTGTCCTAGGTCCTTCTCAGGGTGGGAATTAGCCAAAGAAAGGGAGAAGAGAGGTGCCCTCACAACCAGGGGCTCCTGTGTGGGCAAGGCTGGGCAATGTCTGGTCTCGCAAGGCAACAGAGTCTCTGGTCAGCCGGGCAGGAAGGCATAAAGTACTATATTGCACTGGAGAGGCCTAAAGCAAGAACTTCTTTTCTCTTTTTTCTTGGTGAAGCTCAGGCAAGTGGCACTGCTAGCCTGCTAGCTGTTAACTTTCAGTTGGCAAGAGATATAGCAAAAATGTCTCCAGTGCAGGAAATCTCAGGTACATGGATTTTATTTGCTTTCCTGTTTCTAATTCTTCTTAAAAATTCCTTGAAATTTTAGAAAAGCCCATGTATATTCCTAATTTCTGTTTTAAAGCACTGAACTTTGGGCCACAGCATCCCTTAGATAGAAGTCGATGGCACCTGCTAGAGGTAGGGTAAGGCAGTGTCCTGTGGAACTGAGTTGAATGATACACCTCCAGCAAGATAACTTCACTCAGGTAAGTATGGTTGTTAGCTTTGCAATTCACATGGATATAACTTAAACAGAATGGGAGAAAGAAACAATAATTCCGCTAAATTACATCTATTTTAAAAATCAACATCAATACTGCTTAAGAATTTACGGGAATTTCTTTTTTGGCACTTAAGGGTCTCTGTTTTTCTGTGCCTATTTAAATGATATATTACTAAATTATTTTGAAGATGGTTGCCTGACAAATTGTAGCAGCTGCACTGCTACCATCTAGTGGACAATTAATGCAATTAATCATTCTTTGGCTTGACAGCTTCCAAACAGATCATTGTGACGTTAATGGATTCTGTTTTTGAATGGAACACTGTGATAGATATTTCAACATATTATGCTAGATATGGAATCTTCTCTTCCTTGCATCTACATGGAAAACAATGAGGTAATGTTTTGTTCTATGATTTTAAAGTAAGCAATGCCCCCAAATTATAATCTAAATACATATTATTATATTTTAAAATTGAACTTTGCACAGTACTCTCCAACATTACTAGCATGTTCAGTTTTAATTCTGGAAAACTTCAAGTCATGTTTGATATACAAGTCACTGGCACCTTCTTGTTTCACTTCCAGTCTGCTTTCCACACCGTAGCCTGGCTGGTGTTTAAAAAAACAAAAAACTCTTATCATGTCATTTACAATTTAGTGGCTTCTCATTGCTCTTTTTTTATTGAATGAAAGATTCTTTAAATTCTATAGTACTTTACAGTTTTCAAAAGTTTCACACACATGATTTCATATAATCACATAATAACCCCTTTTTCCCCCTATCTCTATATTGCCCCTTCCACATTTCCTCTCCCCACTGGTAACCACTAGTTTGTTCTCTATATCTGTGAATCTGCCTGTTTTTTGTTTATTCACTAGTTTGTTGTATTTTTTAGATTCCATATATAGTGATATCATACAGTATTTGTCTTTCTCTGTCTGACTTATTTCACTCAGCATAATGCCCTCCTAGTCCATCCATGTTGCTGCAAATGGCAAAATTTCATTCTTTTTCACGAATGAGTAGTATTCCATTGTATCTATGTACCATATCTTCTTCATCCATTCATCTGTTGATGGACACTTACGTTGCTTCCATATATTGGCAATTGTAAATAATGCTGCTGTGAACATTGGGGTGCATGTATCATTTCAAATTAGTGTTCATATTTTTTTGGATATATACCCAGGAGTGGAATTGCTGGGTCATATGGTAGTTCCACTTTTAGTTTTTTGAGAAACTTCCATACTGTTTTCCACAGTGGCTGCACCAATTTACATTCCCACCAATAGTGTAGGAGGGTTCCCTTTTCTCCACATCCTCACCAACATTTGTTATTTGTGTTCTTTTTGTTGATAGCCATTCTGACAGGTGTGAGGTGATATCTTGTTGTTGTTTTGATTTGCATTTCCCTGATGATTAGCGATGTAGAGCATCTTTTCATGTGCCTGTTGGCCATCTGCATTTTCCCTTTGGGAAAATGTCTATTCAGTTCTTCTGCCCATTTTTTTAATCCGGTTGTTTATTTTTTTGATGTTGAGTTGTATGGGCTGTTTATATAAGTCGGGTATTAACCCCTCATCAGTCAAATCATTTGCAAATATCTTCTCCCATTCAGTAGGTTGCCTTTTTGTTTTGTCAGTGGTTATCTTTGCTGTGCAAAAGCTTTTACATTTAATTAGGTCCCATTTGTTTATTTTTGCTTTGGTTTCCTTTACTTATTAATCTATGACAAAGGAGGCAAGAATATACAATGGGGAAAAGACAGTCTCTTCAGTAAGTGGTGCTGGGAAAACTGGACAGCCACCTGTAAAAGAATGAAATTAGAACATTCTCTAATACCATATAGAAAAATAAACTCGAAATGGATTAAAGACCTAAATGTAAGACCGGATACTATAAAACTCCTAGAGGAAACCATAGGCAGGACACTGACACAAATCGCAACAATATTTTTTTGGATCTGTCTCCTAAGGCTTCTCATTGTTCTTAGATCAGTTGTTCCAAATCCTTAACATGACCTCTAACCCTGCCTGATATGATCCCCAACTCCCTCCTCAGCCCTTTCGCATGCCCCTGTTCCCTCAGTTCTCTGAGTTCCACCCTCTCTTGCTTTCTTCTTATAGCTTCTGCATAGTTACAGGGCCTGGAAGGGGTGCTCCCTTCTTCGAGCTAACTGTGAATCATTCTTCAGGCTTTAGCACTTCCTGAGAGAGCTTCCTCCTCCACGTCAGATAGCTAATATAAATTAAATCACGAATTAGTACATAATTAGTTAAATAATTATTTGTTTCATGTCCATCTTCTCAAGTGGCTTATACAACCATTGAGGGCAGAAATGTTTTCTTTCTTTTTCATTGCTGTGTCCTCAATTGCTTAGCAAAGTGCTTGGCATGTGGTAAACAGCTCAGAAAATAACTTGAGTGAGCCGAGATGAAAGCTAAACCATGATTGGATCGTTTCACCTATACCACATTTTACAGTCCTGGATTTCCCCTTATATGTCTTCTTCCTCATCAGTACCCCACTGTAACCTGTGCATGTCTGCAATCTGCCAGGGTTGACAACACGCCAAGGACTTTAACTCCCGTACGGCTGACCTACATCATTGGTTGTGCACGGCTTGCCTTAGTCATTCGTTCACATCTTTTTTCCCCCAAAGAAGTAGACAGTCTGTCAGGTTTTTCAGTTGTAATGGTTCATTTTTATTATGATCAATATTAAAGACCCAGGTAGTTTAATAGACCCAGAATCTTAAAAGAAAGAGGAGGATCTGGAAAACAACTAGGCAAACAAAAGTCACAATTCAGGATAGAAAAGAAAGAGTGAGCATTTAGAAATAAGGCTGTTAGCGCTCTGGGCTAGTACAGATGTTTCAGGACATAGCCGGTAATGTATTTGATCGCCAGCATCGTCTCCTCACAGGTTGGCCGGATCTGGGATTCAGGGAGGGCAAAGCCATATCTGCCTGTATCCCGGAGTTCAAAGGTGAAGGAATATTTGATTCCTTCGTCATAAACCCAGTCATCAGAGCCCCCAGCAGCAGGATCTGAAATAAGCAAACAGAAGAAAGAAAAATTTTAAATCTAGGAAGGAGATTTCAAAACGCCACCAGCTTTCTTTTATAATTACGAATGTTTTACTGCACAAAACAGTATAGGTAGGCGAATTTTCTAGTAACCTGGATCACAAAAGCTATGGGGGCTGTTTTAAAAATTTGTCCAATCTTACCTCTAAGTCTACTTAGGGGGAGTGATGTGTTTAATACCCTAGGAAGTATGTAATTTGTAATATATAAACTTCTCAGGGGCTTCCCTGGTGGCGCAGTGGTTGAGAGTCCACCTGCCAATGCAAGGGACACGGGTTCGTGCCCTGGTCCAGGAAGATCCCACATGCCGTGGAGCGGCTGGGCCCGTGAGCCATGGCCGCTGAGCCTGCGCGTCCGGAGCCTGTGCTCCGCAACGGGAGAGGCCACAACAGTGAGAGGCCTGCGTACCGCAAAAAAATAAAAAAATAAAAAACTTCTCAGAGTGCTTGTATGCTGAGGTAAACTGTGCTATGTAGTGTATAATCTGTTTACAAAATATATGCAGTTTCTGGGAAAAGGATGTGTATCTCCTAGAAGAATAAGGAAAACTGCATGATGACTGGTGAGAGGAGAGGACTCCAAACCCTGCTGAAACTGTGGTGAATGATGAAACTGGAGCAGCTGGAGGGCAGGGCTGTGCCTTCATTTTTGTTTCTTCAGGGTCTGGCATATGGCCTGGCACAGATGAGGCATTCCTTCAGTTATTCATTCGGTGACAGTTATGATGTCATTCATTTATTCAGTCACTCATTTGTTCATTCATTCATTCATTCAGTCAACAGTTGTACAGCTCTCACTGAGCAGCAGGCCATGTGCTCAACTCTGGAGATGCTAGGACAAAGGAAGGACATGGCCCCTGCCCTCCAGGGACTCACACTGTAATGGAAGGAGAAACCTCATTGAACTTGCCTGAAGAAAACCTACAAGAAGTTCACAATATGTGAATAGGTGCAATGTCACTGTGGGTTATTTCTGATAGAACCCCCTTAAGAAAATAGTATACCCCATCTGATACAGAGAAGTTTAATAAAGGACAAGAATACAGGAAACTGTATTCTACATGAAGCTTTTAGAAACCCCTCAGGATTGGAGCCTCTCCAACTGCATTGAAGCCCCCTTGATGATGGGACTGGCCTTTTTGGCTTGTATTTCTGGTCCTTTAAGACCTGGGGCAGAAAGAAATCATGCAAAGGCAAATATATGTAGAAACTGAAAATGGGGCCTGCAGAATGAGCCTTCCCAGTGAAATCCGAACGGCAGCCCTAAGGCTCTGGGGTCTAGCCCCTATCTAACTCTTTTGCCACTTGCTTGCATCCCTTGCATATAGCTTGAGCCTGAAGTAGCCTTTCGAAACGGCCGTCTGTTTAGCCAGGAAAACCTTCCCGCTGTTGCTTTCCTCCAGCAATTGTCCTTCCAGATGAAGCTTCTGTGTCATCATCCTGGGAACTTATTCCTGATACTGTGGAGTGGGGTGGTTAGTCTTCGGGTGTGCTCTTTTCTTAGACATCCTTCTGTCGCAGCGCTTAGCTCCTGTATGACAAGTAATGTTTACTCTCCCCGCTTCCCTGCTGTGGGTTCTTTGAAGGTTGCTCCAGTCCTCCTCCTTCCTTCCTCCTTCCCTCTTGCCTTCTCTCCATCCTTCTCTCCTTTCTCCCCTAGCATCTGTTGAGGGCCTGGCAAGTGGTAGACGCTCAATAGATGTCTACGGAGAGCAAATGTTTCCGTGGGCTGAAAGGGATATTTCTCCCCCTTTTTTCTGAACAGGAAACTGATTACATACTTTATAAAAAAATTCACTGTCAGGCAAAAGTCACATGCTTTAAATGATAGAAAGGAAAGACGGAACCATTTGTTGCCTTTTAAGCACGTGGATTCTTTGCACAGTTCTGACGCCAAGACTTACAGATTGTTGAAGCTCCTGGGCCATATTTGTACTTGGTGCCGTGCAGTGTGGCAAGTTCTTTCGTGGCAGCTTTAGCCATGCTGTTCTGCAAAAGAGCCAGAAGTAAGTGAGTGAAGAAATAAAAGCACACACCGACAAAAAACCAAACATCTGTACATGATTTTTAAGACGTTGAAGACATTAAGTCACAGTTCAGGTTAGTGTTTTAAACTTACTCAGTGCGCATCCCCATTTTCCAGCGAACTTTGTCATATGATCCAAGTGATTCTTGTGGAAGGATGTCTTCCCTAATGCCCTCCTCAAGCACTCACTCTGAGCTTCCCTTTGTCACACATAGAGTTGTGTCATATTGTGTCAATACCATTAGCTGCCCTCTGAGTTCTCAGTGACTTTTTCTGTCCTTTATCTCCGTGTCCCCAGGGCCTAGCCCAGGGTTTGTTACTTAGTGGTTACTCAGTAACTGTTTGTTGAAGCTCTGAGATGGTTAGCACTCTTCTTACCCTATTATTTGAGAATTAGGTCCTTACATTTATTTTAAATGATCGTTGCAGTAAAATCTGGGTCCTAGCTGTAAACTCTGTTGTATTCAGAGTTTATTCTTTTACTTTGTTTTCTTTTTTATTTACATAGAATTTAGTTGCTCTTTTTTTTCTGGAATTCTTATTTAGGCTTGTTAAACATTTTCTTTTAAACCCTTAGTTCAGGCTGGAGAAATGAGGCTATAGTGATTTGTAACTGTCCCAGATACCACATTTACTGACATAGTAAAATGTCACTGGGTATGAATAATTAGGTTATATCTAAGGATTAGTCTGGCAAATCTATCTTGTCTCTGGAGCTTGTGAGAGAAAAGCAGGAGGCAAGGAGGTCTTTGTGGTTGTGCAAAGAGATTGTCTACCTATTAGAGGCAAACAAACAAAAATCAAAAACGTACAAAATAATTCCAAACAAAACAATGCAAAAACCACCTGGAAATAGGGCAGGTTATAAAGCGAAGATTAAGTCATGACAGAATTATGTGAGTTGGGGTAGGAGTGTTAAAAACCACTCAAAAGAATGATTGGATAATTGGTGCAACCTTCAGTGATAGTGTAAAAATGCTTAAGAATGGACAATTCCAAGGAGGAGTGGTAGTTCCAGCATGGAAGATTTTTTAGACTGAAAAATGAGAGAACATTTATTTTATTTCAAAAGGCAGAACATTTGAATTCCAGAATTTAAAAAAGTAGCAAGTATTAACTTATGGTTTTTTTTTTTTTTTTTTTTTTATTAGAAGCAGCATCACCTTCTCATCAGACCCGATGCCCTCCCGCCCCTACACCCAGCCCCTCAGGGAGAAGGGCTGTGCACTCAACTACTCCCTGCACAGTAAACTCTCCAGTGTCCACTGACAAATTGTCTGCTTAACTGAATCACTTTGAAAGCAAGCTTTACTTTTCTGTCTGGAGAACACAGATTTGTGAATCTGATTGTTACTATAGGAGAATTAGCCGTAACTCATTCTGGCTATGAGACTAGCTATATTTCTTACTTGGGCATCATAATTGTCTTGTACATATGCCTGGAAAACTGTTGAAGCTGGTGATGACGTCAGAATAATTCTGTTTTTACAAAATAGCAGCTTCCCTTCCCTTGTTCTAATATTAAAACCAGTTCAGTGAAGTCTTAGTCAAATTGATGAGGGCATGGCTGTAAGACTTCAAGAATTTCAGCTTCCAAAGCATCAATGCTTCATCAAAACAAATGGTAAATTTGGAAATTTAAAAGGAATTATAAAACTTAAATCATGACTTTCTGGCCTGAAATGATGCAATCAGTTTCTTGGAACTAACTTATTATTCTTAGAGCTTTGGGACAGTAATTTGAACATTTTAGGGTTTCTTTTCCCTTTTTCCCAAACTGGTAAACTAATATATGCTTTCTCATACTGTATGGAATCTTTACTGTTGTGATCTAAAGGTATTGTTTCTGTTGTTTAATCTTATTCTAACCAACATACTAGAGTTAGGTCTTCTCTCCATCCTTTAGTATAAGGCCTGTTGCCAGTTGAAATCAGAAATAATCTGTAAACATTGCACAATGCTCAGAATACATTTAAAACCATCTTTTAGAGATGTGAAACACGGTGAGGTACTTGTTCTTTTGGTAGGCAAACAACATGTTTCCTACTGTTCTACAATTTCTTTAACTTGCGATTCATCCAAGGAAATTTCTAGTTACTTATTTTTCTGTAAGGCAGAACCTTTAATCCTAAAGAACTCTTATTCCTTCCCTAGCTACCTTCCTCAGGCTTTTCTTCTGTTCTGCTTTTTTTCCCCCGTAAACCTTGAATTCTTACTTTTAGTTAGTAGAAATAAGATTCTAATAAATTCCAGGCATGTAATGTACAGCAGGGGTCCCCAACCCCTGGGCCGTGGACCAGTACTAGTCCGTGGCCTGTTAGGAACCGGGCCGCACAGCAGGAGGTGAGTGGTGGGTGAGTGAGCGAAGCTTCATCTGTATTTACAGCCGCTCCCCATCGCTCGTATTACCGCCTGAGCCATCCCCCTGCCCCACCCCCAGTCCATGGAAAAATTGTCTTCCATGAAACCGGTCCCTGGTGCCAAAAAGGTTGGGGACTGCTGCTGTACAGCACTGTGACTGTAGTTAACAATACTGCGTCGTATACTTAAAGATGGCTATGAGAATAGAGCTTTAGTGTTCTCACCGTAACAACAAAATGACAATTATGTGAGGTGTAGAGGGTGTGTAAACTAATGTGGTAAACATTTTACAGTATATACGTGTATCAGATCATCACATTGTACACCTTAAATTTACACAGCGTTATATGTCAATTGCATCCCAGTAAAGCTGGAAAAAAAGGAAATTCTTCAGGATTAGTTCCAAATGTGAGAAGTTATGATGACTATAGACAATTTAAGACAAGATCATCGTCTTTATCTCTTGACCTCCTGTGTGTCAGACAGCCTTCAAGTCTCTCAATATTTTTATTGGTGTAACATAAGAACTGAGTTATCTGGCAAAATGGAAGGGGCTTACTTGTCATCTGTTATTGCTTCTGATTTATCAACTTATCCATTTAGTCATAACTACCCTTAGGGCCACACAAAAATGTTTAGTTTGACTTTCCTCAGAGCAATAACCAAGTGCTTTCTAAGCCTTCAGAGGCATCTTTTGGAAACAGTTGCTCTGCCTGTGACACTGAAGCAATATCTAAGATTCATGTTAACTTAAAATGGCCGTTATTTTGTTCCTGTCACGGGTGCCCACTGGAGGAACATCTAGTCTGTGGCTCAGCCTTGGTTCTCCTTGTCCTAAGTTGCTCGCTCATCTTGATATCTACCTCATCACTTGTCCTCTGACCATCACCTCGTCATCACATCCTTCAATGGCTCTCTCACCTTCTGTTGAAGTCTGGCCTCCTTTCTTGACATAAAGAGTCTTTGTGAGTTTGTCCCTCTCTTCTCTCTCAGGCTGCGTCGCTTGCATCCCCATGTTCCTTGCGAACCAGGTTTCCCTGAACTACTTTCTGTAGCCTTCCCCGCCTCTCCTTACCTCCATGACGTTGGGTGTCCTTCTCCCTTTGTAGGAATTCTCTTTCCCTCATTGTTCACAAGGAGGCTTGCTATTGTTCTTCCAAATTCAGTCTAAATGTCATCATCTTTGCAAAGCTGCCCCCAACTCTCTTAGGGAGCAATGAGCACCCCTTCTTTGTGAGGGCTCACATGTCTCTATCAGAGTTCCTGTCACTCTGTGCTGTAATCATTTGTTCTTGCATCTATTTGTCCCCTAGGTGAGCTTTTTGTGGGGGGAGGATTCTTGGCTATTCGTTTTGTATCCTCAGCAGATAGCATTAACACCTAGCACATTGTTGGTTGGTTGATTTAGTCTCTTCCTAGGGCTTCAGGTGAGCCAGATTTGGATGGGGGTGCAGGGTGCTGAGCTCTACAAAGGCTGGACTGTGACCCCCCTGAGTGGAGATTGAGGATGCTTGTGGGGAGAGTGGTGGTACCATGTCGTGATGGTTGATGGGTTACTACATTTAGACATTGACCTCTGCTGGGCACTTAACTTATTTCCTCTGATTAAAAAAAAAGTGAAGTCTGTAGACCCTTTCTCTCAGCCCCTCTGAGGCCAAGAGACAAAAAAGTCAGAGCAGACTTTAATCAACCAAAATATCATATTTTAAGTTCCAAGTATTGTAACAAAAATCCCTGGAATCAGTGTGGGTCTTTTCTTTTTTTTTTTTAATAGTTCAAATACTTTTACAAATGTTGCTCATTTATCTTCCTAACATTATCTGTCCACATTTCATCAACACAGAATTTTCTAGCAGAATGGAATGCCATGGGGGCAGCACGCTTGGTGGGAATGTTCCAACCAAGCTGGGTGACTGACCCCTGCCAGAAATGGTAGAGAGAGAGGGGTGATTCCTGAATTTGCTAAACTATTAGAAAGGTAACTCCTTTTCCTTGTATGTTTCTGTAAAAAGGGACTAAGACAGCTGACAAAAGACTGGCAGAAACAATAGTACATCAGAGAGCATGATCCATGTCTTGAAACTCTAATTAATGACATTTTCTATATAACCTGTCATTTGAGGGAGATCTTACGTCCTCGCTCAGTGGGTTCAAAATAAGAACTAACATTTACATAAAACCTTAGACTTTGACAAAGAGCTCTTGATAAGAGCTAGATATTTTTATCCCCATTTTACAGATAAAAGAACTGAAACTCAGAGAGGATAAAAGAACTTGCCCAAGGGCATGCAGCCCCATAAGTGGCTGACTTGAGCTAGGTTCTTCTTGCTTTAAATCCTGTGCTCTTTTTCACTTCTCCTTGTGGCCTTGGAATACTTCAAAAGAAGTGTTGCTAGAGCTGGTTTTACCAGTTGTAAAGAACAGAAGGAAGCTAAATATAAATCAGCCTCAGAGAAAACTTTGCTTTCAGTCAAGGCCAAACATGGCCAGCCTTTATTAATCCTTAGATATGAGTTTCCTACCACGTCTTATGCATGTTCTCTTTTGTCACCTGTTTTCTTAAAAAGAGGCCTTGGTCATAGAGCAAAAGACAGAGAGAGTCTAAAATGTCACATCTAACTCAAAGCCCAAGAGACAAAGGACCAACTAGTGTAACGTTTCCCCAGGCTCTGAGCTCCAGGGGGCTGGTGAGATGAATAAGGTGAGGGTGTTCTTTTCCACTGACCTGCATTCCTAGGTAACATGTGATCAGGAAGCCCCGTCTCGTGACTGTGCTCATGGTCCTCATTGCAACCTCTACGTACACAGCCAAGTGTCATGACAGTGGGGTCTTGCCTCTTCTAATCTTCCCCTGGTCCATTATTACCGTACAAGAAAACGAAAGCCCCAAACTGACGGTGGGGTATATATCAATTCAAAGGAAATTTTCTTCAGAACTTTGTTTCTAACTTGAAGTTCTGAGTTTAACCATCCCTCTGGGTGAATACATGTGATAATGGAAGCATCAAAATGATCTTTAGCGGCAGCTTCCTTCCTTCTGTCCTGTGATAATGGGTAGCTTACGCCAAGGGACCAATGGGGAATTGAACTTTTATAACTTGGGTGCAAAAGGAGAAGCCTCCAAGGCCTACTGAGGCAGGGACTGAGGAGAAAGCCTTTGAAAGAAATATGTTTCTGAGAAAAAGGAGGAGAGTAAACAAGTGCAGGCTCTGGTTGCAAAGCCTTGAGATGAAGAAAAGGCAAGGAGTGTGGGAAGGCCAGCTTTAGAGAGCAGGGCCTGTCTATTCTGGCAGACTCCATGGGGAGCGTGGCAATGCTTTCGCTGATGGAAACCAAATTCTTTCTTTGGCTGATTTGAATACATATTTTTAAAATTTTTTAAATTTTTAAAATACTTTAAAATTCAGGTA
Organism: Mesoplodon bidens; assembly: GCF_964165515.1. NCBI lineage: Eukaryota > Metazoa > Chordata > Mammalia > Artiodactyla > Ziphiidae > Mesoplodon > Mesoplodon bidens. Next base: position 131,782,274 of record NC_138161.1, read on the forward strand.
AAATGTGAAGCATGAGTCAGCTGTAGTTGCAAAGTCCAGAATTTTTTTTTTTTCCCCCCGCCGGTGGCAGTGGTGCTTCTTCCAAATAAATGTTAAAAAATAAATGCCGTATGATGGGAATGTACTCTCCCGCACTTGAGATGTGCAGAAAATTGTAAGCTCTTTGTGAGGAGATGTAGGATCCTGAAAGCCAGGGACCTTTGGCCAGGAATGAGACTTTTCTTACCTTTGCTTAAAGCAGGGTTTCTCCACCTTGGCACTTGTGACACGTGGGCTGGACGATCCTTTGCTGTGGAGGCTTGTCCTGAGCTTTGTAGGGTGTTTATCAGTCTCCCCTGGCCTCCACCCAAGGCATGCTGGGAGCACTCCCACAGTGACAACAATCAAAAAGCCCCCCCCCCCCACCCCACAGATGTCCTCTGGGGGAAGGGAAGGAGGCAAAATTAGCTTAAAGGAAAGGCAGATAAAAGATGTAATTATGTGAAAGAAGAAAGTATTTTAGAGAGAAGAACTGAAAAAGAAGACAGCTGGTTTTAAAGGTGCTCTGAATGCCTCGTTTTCCTCTGCTGACGATAGTACAAGTGTCTCTGAAGCGCCGCTGCTAGGTCACACCGGCCAAAATCACAAAATCACACTTTACCTGCAGGGTTGCCAGATTTAGCCAAAAATACAGGATATCCAGTTAAATTTAAACTTCAGGTAAACAATGAATGCTTTTCCCGTATAAGTCTGTCCCATGCGATATTTGGAGCATACTTAAACACTAAAAATTATTTGTTGTTGATCTGAAATCAGATCTAACTGGGAGTTCTGTGTTTGACGTGGCCATTCTGTTTACCAGGTTACTGGCTCCAGGGCCCGCTGTGATACAGGAGTCATCCTGACATTAACGTCCCTCGGTAACCTGGTTACCTCACTCCCACTCTTCCTTCGAGAGAACATTCACAACAGGCTGAGCCTCTCTGCTCCCTTCCTCGTGGCAGGAACCATGGTTTATGCTGAGCACTTAATAGGTGCTCAGTGGAATTTCTGGTGATTGCCTGATGAGTCATGTACTGACCAGGCCCTGCAGGAGAATTTTAACAGGCCAAAAAGCCACTTAAAATGTATAATAATGGTGAATCAGCAACCGGTTTCTCTAATCAAAGAAATTCTGCAGTTGTCATTGAAAATTTTTTTGTCTTATAAGTGAGATTAGAAATTCTGAGAAAATTCCTGAAGCAAATGTTCTGTGCCTCCAGTCCTGTCTGCCGTAGCTGCTGGCAGCCTGCCTGACACAGGGACTGTGACCCTGTTACTCTTGTTATTAGGCAAGGACGTGGTGACAGCAGTGATGTATGTGCACACGGCCCTGCAATTGTCCACCTCCTAATCACAATATTTCTTCCCCCCTGATTTTTATGTTTATCTCTAATCATAGTCTTGGCTTACGATCACGTGCTTGGGTGGAGCAGTGAGTTTCTGTCTTGGTGGCTCATTAAGTAAAGCTTTAATTAAGAGGTAGTGAGGTGTCTCTGGACTAGAAGGTGTTAGATTTTAGAAATGGATTTCTATCTTTTGGTCAAGTTTAATAATTTTTCAGAAAATTTTAGACTGTCATATTTCTCCTGGTTAATGTACATATACCCATGCAAGTACTGGCCAGAATCATGAAGACTGGGCCCTGAGAAGTCAGGGATCTTACTTGACCAGTGTAAATCCTTAGCAATGTCCGGGGTTGGAGGTAATAATGATATATTTGTGAGATAAAAGACTTTATTTAATGAATGGCCTTTTGCAAATCGGCTGCATGGAGCACCAACATAGAACACGGCCGCACAAATATGTGTGTGTGCATCTTTGGAAGTTGGGGCAGCTTAGGAAATTCTTCAGCATCTAATAGCTCCATGCCCAAGGCTGCCTCTACTACTGGTGTTGGCTTAACCAAGCCTTCATTGTCTAAGCTGGAAAATGAGAAAGCAGAACCAGAGAAATTCCAGATTTCCACCTGTGAAATTCTGCGCTTCTAATGTAGAAATGTAATGATAGGTGCATGCCCTGGATTGGCATCTTTGTGTGGTATACATCAGCTTTCCATTTGGTCAGTCTGGGAAATGGGTGAAGATACTTAGTTGATTGGTTATTATTCTGGGTTTCTGCTTTTGAATTTAGAAGAAGTATTATAGTAATAATTATTATTAACAGTGCCATGTGTGCTTCTTTGGGGGGAAGGTAGACCAAAGATTAGGAGCTTTTCCATGCTCAATAAATGCAAAGATATGGATAGGTTTGGGAGCCTTTTCAGTTATGTCTCCTAGTTTTTATTTCCTCTGATGATAAAGAGGTCATATAACTCAATATTTCATTACCCTTTAGAATTTTGGAAATGTAAAGATATTCTTTTTCTGGATCTTAAAACTTCCTTTGAAGATAGTGATAGCCTTATACTGAAGAAGTCAACACTGAGGGACTGGACGTTTATGAAGTCATTGGAAACTCACAGTGCGTTTTGTATTCTTTCTTTAAATAATGTATGTGTGTAAAAACAGTTTGCAGTCAGGAAAGCATTATGTATGTAAGACACTGTTATGTTTCCTCAAACTTTTTATTCATCTGCTGAAGATGTATTTTTGGTAGCCTTTGTAATCCAGGCTATTACTTCTGTACTTTTACTTCATTGGTCTTTTGCATTCCCTTCTCTGCCTTTCTTCCCTCTGAAGGTTGTCTCATGATATAAGTAATTGTCAGGTAATCTACATGTAAGATCTTTCAGAAATGAAGCCGTATACATTTTCATCACGACTCAAATGTCAAAGGATTGCTACTTACGGTATGTTCTAAATTTGAACTGAGAGTGCTAATGTTTCTGTACAGAATAATTTCCTTCCAATTATTTCACTGAAGCATTTTTTTTAGCTACAAATATGATCTTCTAAGTTTTATATGTATAAAGAAAAATAAGAATCATATATGTATGTATGTATATATATATATACACGCATATATATATATATATATATGCTAAAATCTGTAGAAGACAAAGTCTGCTTTGTAGTCCTGTAAGAAAATTCTGAGTTATCTATAATGTGGTATGGTGCCAATAATTCATCTTATTGGTCTTTTACTATCTTTTGTTTTCTACAGTGGGGTCACATTTTTCTAATTGAGAATTAATATGGAGACACTAGATTTGGGTGGAACATTCATCTTTCTAGGTCAAGATTTTTACTTTTTTAAAGTGATATCCTCATTACAAATAAAAACCATGGAAAAGCCAATATCTTTCTTCTTGGGAGACTCAAATTCTCTTTTGGCTATACATGTATTTGTGATAACACTATAGTTATGAGTTGTTCTAGCAAAATGTTCTTAGGAAGTAAGTGAATTGGATTTATACAAAATAAGAAAAAGACTGAAAGGATTTCTAGTTAACTCTTCAAATGATTTAAATTGTTTTGGGGTGCCAAACTAAATTCAGATCTCAAATGAATCAAATAATCAAATAATATTCATCTTAGATTTTACTGGTAGTATTTAAATATCTCTTTTAAGATACTAGGCAAAATTTTAATCACAGAAAAGATTATTGGAAATTAAAGTAACTTTTAAATCAATGTGTGTGATATAAGTGCAAAGAATTTTTGTATTTTATTCACCTATCTTATCATGCTCTAGAAAACATAAGAAGTAACATGTCCTTTTCCTTGAATTTATTAGATTTGTGGGTATAAATTTAAACAAGGTGAGATTATTTTGTGGTTTATGCTTGTTGAGAATTGATTATGAATATTTTACTTTGATATAGTTCTGGTTCACTTCTTTGTTAATTAGAATTTAAAAACAATTTTGGAGGATGGAATTTCTAATATACATATATATATATATTTTACTATTACCTCTCTTTCCTTGATTTTAAATAAAGAAGTGATTCTTAGAGGAAAGTATCAGTGGATCACATTCTCTGGAATCGTTTCACACCATTTGGGGCACATATTGAATTGGCCCACTAAACTCACTTTGAGTCTTGGGTCTTTTCCTGGAGAAACCACAGGAAGTAGCAAGAATTATTCATGAGATTCTAAAGGTAGAACTTACTTGATTCTTTTTTTTTAAAGGAAAGTTTGTAGACTTCTAGAGCAGTCAGATACTATGTTATTGTATGGAACCAGTGGGGCAACAAAGTTTTCATCACTAAAAGGGCTTAAACTTATTCCCCAAGTAAGAAAAAGTATTGAAACTTTGTGCAGCAGCTCAATTCCAAAGAACACTTTAAGCTTTTCTGTTAGCATTAGTCTTTTAGTGTTTATGTTTAAAACTAGTTATTAAGCAAATTGGATATATTGGTTGTTACATTTAATATGGTTTATAATTTTAGTTTTAATATTTTACTTACTAACTCATTCGTGCTTAGCTTTTATGGCTTTGTCTTTTTCTCTTTTGATGTGGTACAGCTTAAACATATTCACATGAATTAAGCAAACAACATACCCCCACCTCCTCTCCTCTGGTGGCCCTGGAAATCTAGGACTGAAATGAGGAGCTGGCCACACCCATCTCTGGGACAGGAGGCCTGTGAGCACCCCCTGCTGGGAACACTTACAGACTGAGCCTAATTGGAAAACTGAAATATTTAATGGTTCCAACTAATGATGTCCTCTTTTGTTTTTTGGCTACAGATAGGGAAAATGAGAATGTTTTCCTGAAATGAAAAATAGCTTTTTTTTTTTTTTTTTTTTTTTAAAGAACAGGACCTGGCTAACTATTAGCTATCAGTTTTTTAAGAAGCTGAGTTATTTTTCCATTTTGCTCTTCACAAAATATTTACAGCATTACATGTTTTATTTGGTCTCTGAAAGACTGAATCTGAAAGTACAAAACAATTTCCAGTTGATAAAGTTATTGGGTCTTTGAATATATGCATTTAGGTAAGCCAGATATCTATGTCATTGTCTAGGTGGAATACTTTTTTTTTTTTTTTGACATGACTCAAATGCTTTAAATCTTATACTTGTTCTTTCAGATCATTGGTCCCAACTTCTGGCAGCCAGATGTTTATAAATTAAAAAAAAAAAGTTGTTTGAAGGATTCAAACCTGCTTATTTAAAAAAATTTATACATTGATGTACCATATTTGTTAATGTGAATAGTGTAAAACTCATATTATTTAACTTTTCATGCGGTTGTATCTTGATTCTCCAACAAGATTGCTAATTTTTTGAGTCAGGGATAGTTCATTTTCTTTGCATTATTTCTCATATATAGTAAGGACCCATTCACATCATTTGTTCATTGATTGATTTACATCTGTGTCTCACCTAATCCAACGGTTTAGAAATAAGCAATATTAGGATCTTATCACTTAACCTGATATCAACCAAATGTGCCAAATTCCTAATGACATCTGCTATACTCTGCCTGTGCATGTCAAATCCAGCTCAAGGCAACTTGATAAAATTGACTTTCTGATTAAGATTATGTATGAGGTGAAGGAACTTTGTTGATTACCCCAGATGCGTCTGAAATCATCATGTGTGTCCGTATTGTGGTGAAGCAGGAGGAAGTGGAACTGTTGTCATTTTGAAGATTAGTGAATTAACCTCATTTTGGGGATCATTCCCTGTATCAAAATCACATTTCTTCTAGCCAATTTATCTAGCCAATTTCAGATGCCTTGTAAATCTGTGGTGGTAAGTTTTTTGCTTCTATTACCGAAAATCAAGAATGGAACTTCCAGAAATTGTTTGTATAATGTTTTTTTCCAGGAATAGAATTAAAAAATCTCAACAGTGAAATACTATATCTACTACCGTGGCTACTTACCAACTCAGCATAGTTCTCGGGGAGTTTGTTATCATAGGAGTAAGGGTAGAGCATCATCTGGGAGTATGAGTGGATTGTTAGATATGCTTTGATGGAAGAGAGGTTCTTGCGGATGAAATTAGCCAGGGCCTTGGTCTCTTTTTCAGACTCTGCAGCAGATCCACAGTAAGTTTCATCACAGGGGTTTTTAGAGGCTCCGACACCTGGAAAAATGTATTGTTGTTGTTAATGGCAAATGGTCATCTACTGACGTTCCCACAGGTCATGTTTCAAAATTTCAAATTAGAGAGTTAGAGAGTTAAAATATAAGTTGTTTTCACAGGAGTTTTTATAATCATCCTCATATATGTGTACATTATAAAGTATGCATATATTTAGTCACAAGAGTAGGGTGTTTTTAAGCTAACAGGCTAAAAAGTTGCAGGTGAAATCACCAATATGTCCCTGTGTAGTGCTAAACAATGAGATCAATATAGTGTAAGAAGATTAATAAGTAGGGACAAACTAATATCCATGAGATCTTTCTATATTAGTATAATCGTTTACTGAGAGTTGAGTCACAAAATTGTAATTATATCACAATTTTATTTAAATAATTGTTTAAATAATTATTTAATGATGGTCTCATCTAGATTTTACATTCCACAAGTAGTAGGATTATGTCTGGTTTGTTCAGTCTTATGTTTCCAGCATCTAGCACAGCTGGGAACATAATAGAATAAGCAATACATTTTTATTGACTGAATAAACAAACTGTTTATTGTCTGTGCTTTCAGAAAGTTAGAACTCTAAAATATAAAAATTTATATTTTTTTCTTATTTTAGACACTATTGTGTTTTCCTGTTACTTTCTTCCTATGCTTTTCAAAAGATGCATGCAAAATGGTCAGCCAGATACTTACTGCACCAACCAGCATCAAAATTTCTGTTGAGGTCTGTGCCAATGCAGGTGGATCCAGCGTTGGTGGAGCGGTTCTTTCTCCACATTCGATACTGAAAAGTGCAGTTTATGGTTAGGACAAGTATAGTAGAAAGTGGTTGGTTTTAATTTCATTAGCCCCTCTCAGTATTGGTTCATATACCTTGGTCCAGGTATAGATGTAGCCATCGATATTGAGCACAGGCAAGACATAAAAGTCTAGCTTGTCGAGAAATTCTGTCATGTGGATCTCATGTCCATAGGTGCGAACAGCCTGTGTATAAATTACAAAGCAGAATTTCATGGAAAAATGGAATGCATTATGCTGCTAAAATTTACATAGACTAGATGAATGTTGACTTTGATAACAAAAGTGGCATCCCCTTTTGAAGTAGATATTATTAATATTTAAAAAGCAAATAGCAAAATATTACTGACAGTTTTGTTTAAAATAGTTTCTAGTTCTTCTCTTTTTCTAGGATACTCTGTTTCAGTGGTCTCCAACCTTTTTGGCACCAGGCACCGGTTTCGTGGAAGACAGTTTTTCCACGGATGGGAGGGAGGGAGGATGGTTCAGGTGGTAATGCGAGCAATGGGGAGCGGCAGATGAAGCTTCACTCACTCACCCGCCACTCACCTCCTGCTGTGCGGCCCAGCTCCTGACAGGCTGCGGACAGGTACCAGTCCACAGCCCGGGCCTTGGGGACCCCTGCTCTATTTCATCCATATATAACTCATATAATTATTACTTTTTATTTTAACTATTTACTTTAAAGATGAACAAAAATTCAATAAAATTAAAGACTTTTAAAGAACGTGAATACTCATTTCCTTTGAAATAGTAATTGTAATAACTTTTTTTCAAAGTTAGTAGGATATGAAGATAAGAACTTTTTTTCAAAGTTAGTAGACTATGAGGGTATTCCTAGTAAGTAAGGAATGTCTATGGATGGCTATACATGTTCCTAATACTGTCATCTAGAAATTTGTTTAATTTTGCTGAGACCTCCTGTAGATGGTCTCAGTAGAGGAAGAAGAATGAAAAAGCCTCCCACTATGAAGTGAGATCACATTGATGGATTTTGGAGAGGCTCTCACCAAGTCTCAAGTTGCATAATGATGGAAGTCTTCTTCTTATTCCTCTTTCTTGAGAAGGGAACTCTGTTAAGGGTCTAGCTCTCCCTGCTAAGTGATGTGGATACCTATCTATGAATGAAGGACCTCATACCCATTTATTATGTTCTCTTTCAGCCTCAGGATTATATTAAATTTACATTCAACTCTTCCCTAGGCTTGCTTGAAGAGATTTTAAAGATATTTAAGGTTTCTGTATAGTAACAGTTTTTATATATTCTTCATGGCTCTATACATGTATGTTTATTAAAATAACACATGGTAAAGCATGTGCTTTTTATGTTGGAAGAGCTATAGAAACATGTTCTGTTAGTGGTCTGTGATTAGAGGTAACCGAAGTAATGATGAAAGTCTTTCTTTCTAGAGGGCAGATAGTGAGATACTCACTGAAATTAAATGGTGCCAATTGGTCACATAACATGTCTAGAAACCAAAAGCCTAATGAATAGATACAGAAGTGCTTTACCCAAAAGAAATTACATTGTATGTAATAATAGTCTTATATTTTTAAAGTATTTCAATATTGTAAACTTTTACTTTTGAAATAATTTTAGACTTATAGAAGAGTTGCAGATACAGGGTGTTCTCATATACCTTTTACCCAGCTTCCCCGCATTGTAGTTGGTCGTCACATCTCCTCTTATCTGTGACAATTCCTCAGACTTTCCTTTATGACTTTGACACAGGTGTTGTTAACCTTGTTCACTTGGTTAAGGTAGTTTCTGCTAGGCTTCTCCACTGTAAATTTTGCCTTTGTAATATAATACATATTTTTTAAGAGATACTTTGTTGCTGCAAATAACCTAGTTCTCTTTAAACTTTTACCCACTAATTTTTGTATCCATCTGTAGATTTTCATGAAGTAGTTATTACTGTGGTGTTCTAATGGTAACTTTCTATTTTGCTCATTTGTACATCTATTAGTTGTAATTCTTCTATAAGAAAGAGTTGTTCTTTCTCTCCTTTTTTTAAAGTTATTGAATCATCTATATCATTATGGACTCATGGATATTTAAAAGGGTTTTTACATATATCTTAACATTAGAATTATAAAGGAGTGGAAAACAGTATCATTTAGAATAGGGACCACTATGTATTGTTTTCTTTTATTCTGAAGTATACATTGATTATTATCTATGAGATAATCTAGGAGATAATGATCAAGTTAGTGGTTTTTCCACAATCATTAACTTTTAAATGACCTATCCACGATATTTACTACCTGTTAGCCTTTCTACCAAAGGTGGGTAAGAAAGTTAAGATGAGTGAAATACAAATAAATACCATTTGCTAACTGTTTAAAAATTTTGCCTTATCAAGTTCTCTTGGTGACCTTTATAGCTTGGACCTTGGAATTATGAATTTTGTCTATGCTATTATTCTCTTTTATTATAGCTAGGTTACAAGGGATTGATTGAAATAAAAAAAAATACTTTCTACTTTCCTCTGCCAGTAATCATTCTACATACTGACCTCTCTCACAAACCACTGGCAAAATGCAGGGGAAATCCACTCTCTGGCATGGAAACCGCAGTCCATGAAAATGGCAGGCTTATTTGGTCCAGGTCTGCCAACCTATTACAAACAAAAGGAAAAGGGAAACTGTGATTCATCATATTCAGGGCTTAACATTCACTACGCATCTGGGCTTTGGACTCAACAGGTGAAACCTGACAGCAGCAAGAGGTACATTCCGTGATTAAATTAAAGCATAATACTAGCACGGTATGTTCTTGCCTCTAGACACTCACAATATTTGAGCTGAAGGCTTACATGGCTATTTATTATTTTTATTAAGCTTGACAAGCTCATATTTTTCAGAAGATGCTTGATTACCCTGCTTAATTGTACTCACATGGAGGTTATTTTCTGCTGCTACTATTAGGGGACGTGACCAAGACAACTGGATGAGTAATTAGAAGTAATCATGATTGTTCCTAATCTTGTAAGAAGTTTTCCTTGTCTCCCATTTATTCCATGTCTTTTTATTTTCTTCATTAGAATTGCATGATAAAAATGGCATTAGAGGACGACAGAAACAAATTGTTGATACGCTGTGTACTGTTGTCTGATAGATATGAAGTTTATGAACCTCTTTAGCAAATGGATTTGCAAACAACATCTGGGAGAGGACAGTTTCATTAAGGTAGATGATCATTTACATTGCTTACAGGAATGTGGTTAAATTTATAGGACTTCTCTTATTTTATTGCAGTTTTCCTTTTGAATAAATCAAAATAATGATTTAAAAGTTCACATATGATAAAACAATCTGGGGAATCTGTTTGAGTCAGGGAAAGAGTTTTAACAATGTTTGGGATGAATATATCTGTGAAACAGATGTTAATGTGTTAGAATTCATTGATTTAAAGCCCTCAGACATGGGAAGGTTATGGTTAAAAAGGATTACCTTGAGGAGGTATATAGTGTTTCCTAAAAATGTAGTTCCGATGGCACTGCGAGAGATGAGGTCTGGATTTTCGCTGGCGATTTGTTGAGTCCAAGCCTCTATCTACCAAATGGAACCATTTGTGGATTAATGTGACATTCTTGGTTCAATTCCCAAAGCAATGTCTGTCTAAATCACGTGCGCATCATACCGTTTCCCAGTTGTTGTACTTCTGGTAACTGTGTCCAGTTGCACGGACCCTGCTATCAAACTGGGCCTCCAGCACAGATCTGAGGTTGCTTATTAATACCCTGTAATAAATCAAAGGGGGCGCTCCTGTGAACATAAGCATGTTTCCCAGTCAGCAAAAACCCAGAATTTCTGCTTTAGCTGATGGTACAGTACATTCTCCATGAAGTCAGATCTGTCCTCTGATTATGCTCTTCAACTTGAGCTACTCATCACAAAGTAAGTAAACCATTGAGAAGGATACTGGAGACTATGAGCAAGGCAGGCTCTTCTTTGGCCCAAACTTCACCTGTTTGGGGGTCCTTGGACCTTAAACTTGGAAAATGATTTCCCTGGTACCTGGGGCATTCTGCATCAGGGCCTTGGGCTCAACACAGAAGCATGCCCTTAAGCCCTATCTATGGTCTTTCTTCCTCAAGATTTTCCTTGTTTTAGCACTGAAAGTCCCATGTCCCAGGAACCTACTCAATCCCAGGTAGATTGGGACAGCCAGTCACCTGAGGCCTTTCTCTAGGTTTTGAGAAAAATATCTTGATGGGTGGAAATTCAGAAATATTGACAAGCTAAAGATTTTTTTAGACCAAAGAATACTGAGTTTAAAGTATTCGTTTCTGCTTGCCTTTCTTTTGGCTGGTTTAAAGTAATGTAAGAATGGTTCTGTAGCAAGGTAATTTGAAAATTGGTGACAGAAACTTTGAGGCTTGCTTATTTCTACCAATGATTATTCAGGTGAAAGGTCTTATTATAAGAGGCACGTGTGAAGGTGTGGGTATATATGACTTTGTTTCTCTTTGCTACTTTTGAGTGGAAAGTATGTTCTGAAGGGACACAATTTTATGAGCATTAATGTCCTTGATCATAGACTGTAAATATCATGGGCAGTAGTTAGTTTACAGAAACTTCTATTATCCACAGTCAAGCCTTGAAATGTTTTTATCTGACACACAGAGAATTGTAGCCGCATATCAAAAGTCTACTTCTCCTCCGGCTGCCCCAAGGGCATTCTGATGAAGTATGTCAGGGACATCCTCTGAACCTCCCTCCTGGTCTCTCCTTTTGGTTAACTGTGCATGAACTTGTGTCGGTTTATGGAAGATGCAATAAATTAATACTAAATGATATTTGTTTCCTAGCAAGAGGCAAATACTGTCTTAAGGGCTTAACTATCTTAAGGTAGTATTAAAAAAAAAAGGAAAAGGAGAAGAGTTTAATATTTATTCCGTGGAAAGAAAATTTCCCATTAATCAGCCATCAGTACTTTGTTAGTGCTTTCATTTCTATGGCTGCTATAAGTTACCACAAACTGAGTGGCTTAAAACAACATGAATTTATTATTTTACAGCTTAGAAGTCCAACACAGGTCTCACTGGGCTAAGATCAACATGTTAACAGTGAAGTGCTTTCTGGAAGCTCTAGGGGAGAGTCTGATTCCTTGCCCTTTAAATGCTGCCCACATTCCCTGGCTCTTTGCCCTTCTCCATCTTCAAAGCCAGCAACAGCAGCTCAAGTCCTTCTCATGTTTCATCACTCTGACTTCCTCTTCTGCCTCCCTCTTCCACTTCTAAGGACCCTGTGGTTACTTTGGACTTCTCTGGACAATTTAGGATAATCTACCTATTTTAAGTTCAGCTGCTTAGCAACCTTAATTCCATCTACAATCCTAACTTCTCTTTGCCATTAGCATATATTCAGATGTTCTAGGGGTTGGGATGTAGACATTTTGGAGGGACAGTCATTCTGCCTGCTATAGTTAGGAACAATGATTATAGTAAGTGCTATAATTATATTCAACACCCAAATTGGATTGTTAGGGAATAGGGTGGAATTAGAAAGAATCTAGAATTAGAAATCAAAAAATCAGGGTCATAGTTTTGCCTAACATGTAAATTGGTTTCAGCAAAGTCATTTAATCTCAGGGCCTTAATTTCATAATTTGTGTAATGGGATATTTATTAGCTGGTATTCAATGTCCTTTTCAGTTCTAAAATGCAATGACTTGACTCAAATCCCTAGGCCTTGGTCATTTACGTAGATGTCTTCCAAGGTTTATGAAGAAAAAAAATTAAACTACAGTAAAGTTGCCAGCTACCACCTTTATAAACTCTAGGGAAACATCTAGAATAGAGATAGTTTAGGTAAATGATTTTCAAATATAGCTAAAAACTAAAAACAAAACCAAAACAAGTAAAACAAAAACCTTGAAAACTGAAAATCAACAGGCAGAAACCTTTAAGAAAACAACTGTATTCCAAGATTATCAGTTTGAAAGAACAAATCCTGCCTAACAAGGATGAACTTCTCTGACAGAATGGCAAAACTAAAAATCCAAGAGGAAATGATAAATGACATCTACTTTCCCTTTAACAAGATTTTCCATTGACAGCGAGTAAAATAATCATCTAGGTCACATGGCTTCTTAGTGGCTGCCCAGAGAAAAGAAATCATCAGTTAATTGCTCCCAGGCATTCTACAGCCTCAGGACATTCAGTAGACATTTGTCCCTAAGACAATAACCATAGTGATCTCTGACCTACCAGGAACCAGCTCTGAGTAGAGGGGGGAAATAGGGCTTCCACAACATATTGCAATATCCTTCTTTTGCATACAATCCTTAAATTCACATTATCTGGGAGAATAAGTGACAATGCGGAGGTTAGTGTTTTGTTTGGTACTAAGAAGAGACAATCTGTTAGAGTTATTATTATGTTAATATTTAAACATTTTCATCAATAATCAGGACAAAGAAGCATAATAAAACCAGTTAGATTCAAGATGACACCCAAGAGTAAAAGTGTCCTCTAGTAACTTGCAAAAGAGTATCAGAATGAGGTTGAAATGTGGTGCTTTTGCCTGAAGGTGGGAAATTGACCTTAAATGATCCTTTCCAGCCCTATGATTTTATTAGATTTAGGACAAAGTACTACTTTAGCCACATTACAAAATATTATTACTAAATAATGAGCTTCTATTCTAGGAGATTAAAATAATGACTCATAATATAATAGGGACTGCATTACAGCTCCAAAATACAGAGGCATGTACACTATTTTATACTTTTATGTGTTCCTTTTATAGTGCTATCCCACTTCTTCTTCTTCTTTTTTTCAGCATGCAGACAAATTAGATAACGGGACTCCCAACAAAGCAAGAAACACAATGTCTGAGGAGGAGAGACAGGAGTTAGTTTTCTCCCCCTTTCAGATTCCTGAAAAAGGAGTATTAGGTCAGTCCCCAGACTACACACCCATTGCTATTGAAGAACATTACTATGTACACATTGTTATCCAAGGACACTTTACTGATCGAATCTGAAATATGCAGAAAAATGTTATAGGCAGATAGCAACAATCAGTCTCTTCCTGCGTTGGATAGGGCATAGACCACCTTACTGAAATTTGTAAGAAGGAATTCTGTGAAGGCCCACCCACCAAAAGATTCTGTCAACTTGGCTTCAGAACCATAAGTGGGAGATTTACACCATCCAATTCCTAGTCTTTCTGTACCTAGGGTGTGACATAAGCATTTAAAAATACAGTTATTGGGGGGGGTGAAGTCAAGATGGCAGTGTGGGAAGATGCAGAGTTCACGTCTCCCCACAACTAGGGTGCCTGCCGGATGCTGGTGGGGGACACTGATGCCCAAGGAGACAGGAAGAACCCCCAAGTGAACTGGTAGGACGTGGGAGTACGGAGGCTGGACAGGACTGGTGCCCCTGAGGGGTGGCTGAGAGGGGGGAGGGGTTCCCACCCTGGAGGGACCCTTGGGGACTCAGATCAGGGGGGGAGTGGGCCCAGCATTTCTTCTTCCCAATAGGCCAGGGAAGTCTGCCCAGCTCTCGGGCCAGGTCCTACGCCCTCAGAGGTCCCCTCCAGGCCGGGTTGGTCCTGGAGGCATAGGAGGGAACCCAGGAGAGAACAGGAGAGGCAGGTGGGAGGGGCCTTCCAGGACCAGAGGAGTGGAAAGGAGCAGAGGGTGTTTGCCCCACCCACTTGGGCTGGGGGAGCCTGCTGAGCTCCCAGGCCAGTCCCCTGCACTCCAAAGTCCCCTCCGGGCCATGTGGGCCCTGGGGGCATAGGAGGGAGATCAGGAGAGGCAGGTGAGAGGAGACCTCCAGGAGGAGCAGCCTGCTGGGCTCCCAGGTTGGGTCCTCTGCCCTCTGAGACCAGAGGCAGGAAGCATGCCTGGGCCTCTTCTGTTGAGCCTAAGGCCCCCCACCCTCAGACTTTTCCAGCCCTGTGGGTCCTAAGCATAGGCCCTGCCCACCACCCAAGCTTCACCCTTGCTTAGGCCCTGCCCTCCACAGCCAAGGCCTTTTCCACCTTTTTTTTTTCCTCCTCCTCTTTTTTACTACTGTGGTTTTGTTTTACCTTCCAGTTGTTGTTTTGTCTATATTTTTATTTTTATATGTTTTCTAACATAGCTGTGAGTTTCTAAGTCTAATTTTATTTTTTACTTTGTTATTGTTCTCCTTCTTTTTTTTTTTTTTGCCATCTGGCACGACTTGTGGGATCTTGGTTCATGAGCCAGGGGTTCGGATGAAGCTCCTGTGGTGGGAGCGCTGAGTCCGAACCACTGGACTAACAGAGAGCCTCAGACCGCAGGGAATATTCATTGGAGTGAGGTCTCCTGGAGGTCCTCATCTCAGCACCAAGACCCAGCTCTACCCAACAGGCTACAAACTCCAGTGTTGGAAGCCTCAGGCCCAACAACCAGTAAGACAGGAAAACAATCCCATTTATAAAAAAAGGAAAAGAAAATTGAGATGGCAAAATAAAAATGTCACAGATGAAGGAGCAAGGTAAAAATCTACAAGACCAAATAAATGAAGAGGAAGTAGCCAATCTACCTGAAAAAGAATTCAGAGTAACGATAGTAAAGATGATCCAGAATCTCTGAAATAGAATGGAGGCATGGATTGAGAAAATACAAGAAATGTTTAACAAAGATCTAGAAGTACTAAAGAACAAACAAACAGAGATGAAAAACACAGTAACTGAAATGGAAAATACACTAGAAGGAATCAATAACAGAATAACTGAGGCAGAAGAACGGATAAGTGAGTGGGAAGGCAAAATGGTGGAAATAACTGCTGAGAAAAAAGAATGAAAAGAGTTGAAGACAATCTCAGAGACCTCTGGGACAACACTAAATGCACCAACATTCAAATTATAGGGGTCCCAGAAGAAGAGAAAAAGAAAGGGTCTGAGAAAACATTTGAAGAGATTATAGTGGAAGACTTCCCAAACATGGGAAAGGAAATAGTCACCCAAGTCCAGGAAGCACAGAGCGTCCCATACAGGATAAACCCTAGGAGAAACACACCAAGACACATATTAATCAAACTAACAAAAATTAAATTCAAGAAAAAATATTAAAAGAAGCAAGGAAAAACAAAAAATAACATACAAAGGAATCCGCATAAGGTTATCAGCTGATTTTTCAGCAGAAACTCTGCAGGCCAGAAGGGAGTATCAGGATATACTTAAAGTGATGAAAGAGAAGAACCTACAACCAAGATTGCTCTACCCAGCAAGGATCTCATTCAGATTCAACAGAGAAATCAAAAGCTTTTCAGACAAGCAAAAGCTAAGAGAATTCAGCACCACCAAACCACCAAACCAGCTTTACAACAAATGCTAAAGAAACTTCTCTAGGCAGGAAACACAAGAGAAGGAAAGACCCACAAAAACAAACCCAAAACAATTAAGAAAATGGTAATAGGAACATACATATCGATAATAACCTTGATACAGATGAACCAGTTTGCAGGGCAGAAGTTGAGACACAGATGTAGAGAACAAATGTGTGGACACCAAGGGGGGAAAGCCGTGGGGGGGTGGGGATGATGGTGTGCTGAATTGGGCAATTGGGGTTGACATGTATACATTGATATGTATAAAATTGATGACTAATAAGAACCTACAGTATAAACAAAGAAACAAAAAACCAACTAATACTAAACTTTCTTTGGGTTATTTGTATGGAAATAAGTTAATATAAATGTTTCAGACATTACACGAAATTTCTAAATATCTTACATGTTCTGGTATAATGTTATAAGTCATAATTCTAGTTATTACTTTAAAATGTATATCTCAGAAATAACTAAATTTCCTTGTCAATTGCATTATTATGAACTTTCATCAAATCTTTAACCGTGGTCACTTTTAAGTCTTTTCTCATTTACAGATAGTTCTGGGTATACTCTGATGCTTTTGCAAAAATGTTCCTATAAAAGGGTTTCATCTTCAAGGAATTCATGGAAAAGACTCTGACAAGTACAGTTTCTGGTAACTGCCTATACTGCTGAACTGAATGAATAAGCATTTTCAGAACTCTAATGGAAAACTGATGAATTCATAAAAGTGCTAACAAAAGATCAAGATGAAAAAGAATTAATTACATGGGACTGAGTGAACTGATGAGGATGATTATAATTTTTGTGACTTTCTGTTTGAATTAAAAAAAAATCCCACAAGGACTCAGAGGCAAAAAATATACAAATCAATTTTCACTGCAAAGTAAAGGAGCTGTTACAGTGGAGGATTACAGGACTAAATGTCAATATTATGACATAATGTGAGTGTGTTTCATGTTTGGTAATTGCAATCATTGTTGCTTTTGTTGTGGTCATCCATTTACAATGCTTGGTGTCAGTTTATTTATCTCTTGTAAAAAAAATACAGTGTGTGTGTGTGAAAAGAAAAAAAAATAACCTTGAATGTAAATGGATTAAATGCTCCAACCAAAAGACACAGACTGTCTGAATGATACAGAAACAAAACCCATATATATGCTGTCTATAAGAGACCCACTTCAGACCTAGAGACACATACAGACTGAAAGTGAAGGGATGGAAAAAGATATTCCATGCAAATGGAAATCAAAAGAAAGCTGGAGTAGCAAACTCATATCAGATGAAATAGACTTTAAAATGAAAGCTATTACAAGAGATAAGGAAGGACACTACATAATGATCAAGGGATCAATCCAAGAAGAAGATATAACAATTATAAATGTTTATGCACCCAACATAGGAGCATCTCAATACATAAGGCAAATGCTAACAACCATGAAATGGGAAATCGAGAGTAACACAATAAAAATAGGGGACTTTAACACCCCACTTACACCAATTGACAGATCATCCAAATAGAAAATAAATAAGGAAACACAGCTTTAAATGACACAGTAGACCAGATAGATTTAATTCATATTTATAGAACATTCCACCTGAAAATGGCAGAATACACTTTCTTCTCAAGTGCACATGGAACATTCTCCAGGATAGATCGTATCTTGGGTCACAAATCAAGCCTCAGAAAATTTAAGAAAATTGAAATCGTATCAAGCATCTTTTCTGACCACAATGCTATGAGACTGGAAATCAATTACAGGGAAAAACCTGTGAAACCCACAAATACATGGAGGCTGAACAGTGCAGTACTAAATAACCAAGAGATCACTGAAGAAATTGAACAAGAAAAAAAATACATAGAAACAAATGACAACAAAAACACAATGACCCAAAACCTATGGGATACAGCAAAAGCAGTTCTAAGAGGGAAGTTTATAGCAATTCAATCTCACCTCAAGAAACAAGAAAAATCTCAAATAAACAATCTAACCCTATACCTTAAGCAGCTAGGGAAAGAAGAACAAAGAAAAGCAATGTCAGTATAGAAGGAAAGAAATCATAAAGATCGGAGCAGAAATAAATGAAATAGAAACGAAGGAAACAGTAGCAAAGATCAATAAAACTAAAAGTTGGTTCTTTGAGAAGATAAACAAAATTGATAAACCCTTAGCCAGACTCATCAAGAAAAAAAGGGAGAGGATGCAAATCAATAAAATTAGAAATGATAAAGGAAAATCACGACTGACACCACAGAAATACAAAGGGTTATAAGAGACTACTACAAACAACTATATGCCAATAAAATGGACAACCACGAAGAAATTGACAAATTCTTGGAAGGGTACAATTTTCCAAGACTGAACCAGGAAGAATTAGAAAATATAAACAGACCTATCACAAGTAATGAAATTGAAAGTGTAATTAAAAATCTTCCAATAAACAGAAGTCCAAGACCAGATGGCTTCACAGGCAAATTCTATCAAACGTTTAGAGAAGAGCTAACACACATCCTTCTCAAACTCTTCCAAAAAATTGCAGAAGGAGGAACACTCTCAAATTCATTCTATGAAACCACCATCACCCTGATACCAAAACCAGAAAGGTATCACAAAAAAAGAAAACTATAGGACAATATCACTGATGAATATATATGCAAAAATCCTGAACAAAATACTAGCAAACAGAATCCAACAACATATTAAAAAGGATCATACATCATGATCAAGTGGGATTTATCCCAGGGATGCAGGGATTCTTCAATATATGCAAATCAATCAATGTGATACACCATATTAACAAATTGAAGGATAAAAACCATATTATCATCTCAATAGATGCAGAAAAAGCTTTTGTCAAAATTCAACAGCCATTTATGTTAAAAACTCTTCAGAAAATGGTCATAGAGGGAACCTACCTCAATATAATAAAGGCCATATATGACAAAACCACAGCAAATACTATACTCAGTGGTGAAAAACTGAAAGCATTTCCACTAAGCTCAGCAAGAAGACAAGGTTGTCCACTCTTGCTGCTCTTATTCAACATAGTTTTGGAAGTCCTAGTCACAGCAGTCAGAGAAGAAAAAAGAAAAGGGATACAAATTGGAAAAGAAAAAGTAAAACTGTCACTGTTTGCAGATGACATAATACTATACATAGAAAATCCTAAAGATGCCACCAGAAAACAACTAGAACTAATCAGAGAATTTGGTAAGGTTGCAAGGTGCAAAATTAATGCACAGAAATCTCTGGCATTCCTATACACTAACAACAAAAAATCAGAAAGAGAAATTAGGGAAACAATCCCATTTACCATTGCAACAAAAAGAATAAAATACCTAGGAATAAACCTACCTAAGGAGGCAAAAGACTTGTACTCAGAAAACTATAAAACACTGATGAAAGAAATTAAAGATGAGATAAACAGATGGAGAAATATACCATGTTCTTGGATAGGAAGAATCAACATTGTGAAAATGGCTATAGTACCCAAAGAAATCTACAGATTCAATGCAATCCCTATCAAACTACCAATGGCATTCTTCACAGAATTAGAACAAAAAATTTTACAATTTGTGTGGAAACACAAAAGACCCTGAATAGCCAAAGCAGTCTTGAGGGATAAAAACAGAGCTGGAGGAATCAGGTTCCCTGACTTCATACTATACTACAAAGCTACAGTAATCAAGACACTATGGTACTGGCACAAAAACAGAAATATAGATCAGTGGAACAGGATAGAAAGCCCAGAGATAAACCCAGGCACATATGGTCAACCTAATTTATGACAAAGGAGGCAAGAATATACAATGGAGAAAAGACAGCCTCTTTAGTAAGTGGTGCTGGGAAAACTGGACAGCTACATGTAAACGAATGAAATTAGAACACTCCCTAACACCATACAAAAAAATAAACTCAAAATGGATTAAGGACATAAATATAAGACCAGACAGTATAAAACTCTTAGAGGAAAACATAGGCAGAACACTTTTTGACATAAACCACAGCAAGATCTTTTTTGACCCACCTCCTAGAGTAATGGAAATAAAAACAAAAATAAACAAGTGGGACCCAATGAAACTTCAAAGCTTTTGCACAGCAAAGGAAACCATAAACAAGATGAAAAGACAACTGTCTGAACAGGAGAAAATACTTGCAAATGAAACAACAGAGAAAGGTTTAATCTCCAAAATACACAAACAGCTCATGGAGCTTAATATCAAAAAAACAAAGAATCCAATCCAAAAATGGGCAGAAGACCTAAATAGACATTTCACTGAAGAAGACATACAGATGGCCAAGAGGCACATGAAAAGATACTCAACATCACTAATTACTAGAGAAATGCAAATCAAAAGTACAGTGAGGTATCACCTCACAGCAGTCAGAATGGCCATTATAAAAAAATCTAGAAACAATAAATTTTGGAAAGGGTGTGGTGAAAAGGGAACCCTCTTGCACTGTTGGTGGGAATGTAAATTGATACAGCCACTATGGAGAACAGTATGGAGGTTCCTTAAACAACTAAAAATAGAATTAACATATGACCCAGGAATCCCACTACTGGGCATATGTGCAGAGAAAACCATAATTCAAAAAGACACATGGACCCTAATGTTCATTACAGTAATATTTACAATAGCCAGGACATAGAAGCAACCTAAGTATCCATTGACAGATGAATGGATAAAGAAGATGTGGCACATATATACAATGGAATATTACTCAGCCATAAAAAGAAATGAAACTGAGTTATTTGTAGTGAGGTGGATAGACCTAGAGTCTGTCATACAGAGTGAAGTAAGTCAGAAAGAGAAAAACAAATACCATATACTAACACATATATATGGAATCTAAAAATAAAAAAAGAAAATGGTACTAGTGGCAGGGCAGGATAAAGACATAGACTTAGATAATGGGCTTGCGGACATGGGGTGGCAGGGGAAGCTGGGGCGAAGTGAGAGAGTGGCATGGACATATATACACTACCAAATGTAAAATAGATAGCTCGTGGGAAGCAGCCGCATAGCACAGGGAGATCAGCTCTGTGCTTTGTGACCACCTAGAGGGGCGGGATAGGGAGGGTGGGAGGGAGGCTCAAGAGGGAGGGCATATGGAGATATATTTATGCATATGGCTGACTCACTTTGTTGTACAACAGAAACTAACACAGTATTGTGAAGCAATTACACTCCACAGTAAAGATCTATTAAAAAAATACTGTTATTTTTCTTGGTGCACACATTTTTAATTTTTTCCCATGGTAATTCAGAATCTGATTAAAACTACCAAATGATGAAAGTCTTAGTGAAGAGGGTTGGAACCACTGAAAAATCTGAAAAGCTATTTTGGTAGAACGTGTACAGTAGATGGTTCCTGTTACATAGAAAAACAACTGCAAATTCTTGCCAGCAGGAAACCATCTAAATACATATTAGTTACCACATGAGGTAATAATGGGATGCACAGGGACTGCTTGCAGCCCCAGCAAGGATATTGCTGGTGTGCTGCTCCAGGATTTCTAGGGAGTTATTATTACTTAATATTTAGGAAATTATATGCCACAAATGTGCTAAGCAAAAATTAACAAGATCTTAGCCTTCAGGGAACATCCTATATTCTATGTGAGACAACATTCATACACAATTCCCTAAACGTTTACACATTAAAAAAAGACATGAATTTTCCTCCTGGTAAAAGGAGATTGTTACCTGATTAGAAGCTGTTTTGCTACTTTGTGATCTGAGTAGAATTAGGATGTCAATTCAGGTGGCTAGGGTTAGCTTATGATCACTGATCTTCCTTCTGTTTTTCTTAAAGAATTATAAGGAAACTCATCTTTTTGAATATTATTAAGGGCTCCTATAGGCTAGGATTTTAGAAGTCCTTCCTAGTGTAATAAAAAGAGCAAAATATCACAGACGTGAATCTTAATCACATTTTGAAACTTACTGTATTGTATCTTTGTTTTAAAAAGACAGTCAATTCTTAAGGTCACATTTTGACACTTCCCTCAGGCAGAAGCAGATAGCTAAGCTGTGTGAAGCATGATAATGGGGTTAAACAAAACAGTTTCTGTTGACCTTTAAAAGATGTATAATCTACCTCTTTGTACAGGAGTAAACTATAGCAGCATTCACAGCAATAAAAATATCAGTTGCAATTTATTTACATATTGTTTTATTTCATCTTCACAACAGCCCTTTGAGAGTGGCATTATATATATCTTCACTTTATGAAGATAAGGTTAGAAGGATCCTTTCCTCATAAAGACAAGGGAACTGAAGCTCAGAAAGGTTAAGCAAATTATCCAAGGTCAGACAGCCAGGAAGTTGCAGAGTCAGGATTTAAGCCTTGTCTGTTTTTTCCAAGGCATTTGCTTGTTGCATTATGCTGTACCACTTCTTCTAATGGAGATGCAGATTTTATAGGTGACAATTCTGATAGCTTTACTAGCATAAATACTCTTCTGTAGTTTTAGGATGTGAAAAATAAGAGAAAATTTCTGTCAAAATTATGTAGGTCACAGTTTCTCAAAATATAATGGAGACTTGAGCTTATGGTAGGGGATTGTTGGATAAACATTTGAATGTTCAAGACTGGAGTGTGAGACTGTCTCTTTGCTCCTTGCTGATCCACTCTCTGGAGGAAAAACTCTGCTTTAGACTAAAGACCTCATTTCCTCCTTCCCTCAAATGCAGATTGAGGGAAGTTCTAAGCCTTAACATACAGTCTGTTCTCTGCCTAGAGTATGATTTTTCATTGTCTTTGTTTGGCTAACTCCTCATCTTTTAGTTCTCAGCTGAAGCCTCCTTTCCTAGTATGGCCCTCCGTGATCCCTAGACTTGATCCGCTCCCCTGCAATTCCAGCTCTTTACTCTTCTTGACATCTGGTACACATATTGCAATTCTTTGTTCATTTTCTTCTGAAGGGGATGGGCCCTATCTATTTTTTCAGCATTTGTTATATGTAGATGCTCACTATCTATTTGTTGGATCAACAGATGGACAACTGTCTCCACTTAGAGGACATTCTCATCTTAAAAGGCTTAAAGGGATCAGTGCAGCATTTGGGGAAGATTCATGGAGTGATCAGCTTAGCCAACTCTACTCTAGGCCTTTGGGGAACCACTTTCCTTTCTTTCAGCCCTTCTCTCCATGCTTTCTCCTACCATTAGAGATAGTTGGGGACTTTGGGAGGAAAAAGGACAGAAGGACCACTCAGTCTGACTCTAGTCTGGTCCTTAATCTAAAGGAGCATGAAGAACCCTCATGGCTCACAATAGGTCTGGTGATCACCTGGCAAGAAGACTTGATATAATTTGGGACTAAAACTGTGTTGGGCTGGTAATAGAATATCCATTGGTTTGGCCTTTGGTCTATATATCACTTGTAAACCAGTAGCAGGTCAAATATCTGGCTAAAGAGTTGGGATTCAAGAGTCAAACCTATTTTTATTAGAGCAATAACTAAACACAAAATCTACCAGACTTGACATCTTAAGACTTGGGATTCAGGGCCAGCTCTGCCATGACCTATTTCTGGGGCCCTGGGGAAGCCATTGTCTTGGTCTTATTTTTATCTTCTCAGGTTTTTTTGGAGATGAGGATGAGAGCATACATGAGAGAGAATTTTCATAACTATAAAACATAAACTTACTCGTATTGTAGTTCATTCTGCTTCAGAAAGTCTTCCACAGTGAAAATATCTTCTGCTTTAATACGGAAGTCAACTGTACTGTGAGGTTTGATTTGTGTGACAGAATCTGGTTTCCAGAAGTCAATCTGAATAAGGAATAAGATGTATTGTACTTGTCACCTATAATTCAATGGGTGAATTATCACCAGCAAGCACACTATTGCTGTACTCCAATGAGTTATTTCAGTTATTTTCAGACTCAAATTATCCATGAAATTTCTTAAAAATCTCTCATTTGAATGAATAAGAGTTGGGACCAAGCAGTTAGATGTCAATAAATGTGTTTACACATACATACATAGCATTAATTGATTATGAACAAGCATGAAGAGCATATAATTGTCTCCCATAATGCTAGTTAATTGCAGTATTCTATAACTGCTGTCTTCTATTTATTGATTTTCTAGAACAGTTGCTTATTGTGATAGCAGTGTTTGTGGTAATGGATGTATGTGCTGAATGAATGATGCTGAATTAACTGTAGCCACAAAATTTAAAAGTGAGAAATTGAGCTTTCTCTTACTTTTTAATGGACTCATTTTATAAGTTTATCTTGGAACTCAGTGCTATACAAGTCATTGTAATGTGTAGAACCAAGAACATCCCTGACCTGTGGAGGATCCATCAGGGAGGAAAAGTGTATCTTTACACAGTGGTCATGTTGGAACCATGGCCAGAAACAAAATATTCTTGAGGATCCAATAATGTGCTGACATTTTCATTTGTTCAATTATTCATCAACCATTACTGAGGACCTACTATGTGCTAGGCTCTGTGCCTGAGACTAGGAATACACTAGTGAACAAATCAAACATGGGGAGAGTTTAGAGGAAGTTGTGCACAAAAGTAGTATGCCATATTTGATAATTCTAATGTTTTTCTTTGTGGATGTGTGGTTTCAGATCTCCTTTTTCCTTGGGAAAATATTAACCGATGACATTCCACCTCTCACAGGTCTCTGTTTTTCTGTTCTTTGCTTGAGCTGAGTAAAGGCCTAGAAACGTGAGGTGACCCTGACATTGGATCTTTCTCTGGCCTGTGTCTCACTCAATACTTGTTTAGATATTTATGCGCTAGTCTCAGGGTGAAGATGTGAGAGGTGGTGGTATTTAGGACCATTGCTTTGGAACTTAGAAGGGAGTTTGGGCAGACTTAGAGGTTGTTAAATAGAAACTGATGATGTAAGATAATAAGATGACTCAATTTTAGATATACCTGTGGAGAATCCAGGTGCCTATATCTTGTCCTGGTAATCTTTAAACCTCTGTAGATGTCTAGAGGGTACTGAATCATGAGTCAGGGTCATAGGGAGGGTCAGGAGAATGGGAGGCAGGGACATTAGGATTTCACAGGAGGGATTCCAGAAGAAATAGTGTGAGTATGGTTGTCACTAAGGTATTGAAAAGAGAGAGTACTGATAATTTGACAAGGATTGGCTGCAAAATGTGATCTATTGAGTCAAAGATGAGAGGATAAAGGTGAGAGGTTAAAAGATAGTGGAGGGGGACTTCCCTGGTGGTTCAGTGGTTAAGAATCCGCCTACCATGCAGGGCACGCGGGTTCGATCCCTGGTCAGGGAACTAAGATCCCACATGCCAAGGGGCAACTAAGCCTGCATGCTCTAGAAGCCCGCACGCCTCAGCTAGAGAGAAGCCTGCACGCTGCAATGAAGAGCCCGTGAGCACAATGAAGATCCTGCGTGCTGCAACTAAGACCCAACATAGCCAAATAAATAGATAAATATTAAAAAAAAAAAGGTAGTGGAGGAAGTATAAAGGCTTATCATGATAAAGACAGAGAAAGCAAGGGCTGGTAATGAATTCTAGTTAGCCAGCATTGTAAAGAGAAGGGCCATGAAGACAAGCACATTATAGGAGAAAGCATATTTTTAAAAGTTAACTCTGAATTTGTGTTCTTAATAAATGCCTGTCATTCCATGGTGGGATTGGAGAGGGAGGTGTATCTTTATTATAGACACAGAGGTTTAGAATTGGTAAAGCACATAAAGTCCTCCAAGCATCTGTAGGCAACTTAACAGTGCCCCACTCATACTTAACACTGGAGCCTTTTAGCGTGCTCGGGAGACTCCCCACTGCCAAGATCTGCATCTCTGTGGCTGAAAACTCCCCCAAACTGGAAAAAGCCTAACGGCTCGCAGCAGGCAGGAGGTGCCAAAGAAATAACTCTTTCCAGAGAAGTGCTTAACCAATGACCCTAGCAAGTTGATGTCTAAATATTCCAATTCTTTCATTTCTCAGGTGGGATAATTTTGATGCATGTGGTTTGCACCCTTTCCTGGAATTTCTCTGTAGGATTAAGCTCTAGTCATCCTCTGTGGTAGCTGGCTTAATAGTGCCCCTTTTGTTTGCTGCCCTCCCTTCTCTGTATCACTCCTCACTTGTCTACCCAGGCTCCCTGTACTTTCCAAATGAAATCTTTGCCCTTGAATCTTTGTCTAAGGGTCTGCTCTGGAAGAACCTACATTAAGATGGTAGCTTCCCACTTAGAGTAACAAATACCTGCACAATATCCTTGGTGATGGTTCTAATACAATCTTGAGTATATCTAGTACTACTTCAGAACAGCCTAATTGCCTTTTGGATGGTTTTCCTTCTGATATTAAGTTGAAAGTTGCCTTCCCTAATCTTCTAAACTCTTGTACAAACGTTTGTCCCAGCTCTGCCAAATATTGGGAGAAATATATATATATATATATATATATATATATATATATATATATATATATATATATATATATATATATATTTAAATGGGATAGAGAAATCTCATAAGCATGTTTGACAGAAGGCTTGCAGATGTAACCTGAGGTCCTGTTAAAACTCCAGTTTGACAAGGAGAAAATTGGTCAGCAAACATACCAACATCCAACACTATGGAGTCCTGCAAATATGTTGCAGACTTAGTAGCCTGGAGTTAGTCCCCAGTTCTTAGGAGAAACGGAGCCAAAAATCAGGAGCAACATTATAGCCTTATAGATGTTTACAATGCATTAAGTATGGTTACAAATAATAAACTTAAAATATTGGTACAGGGAGATAAATATAAATTTCGGTAATTACCAACACTTTGTGAATGAGACCTATGTTTAAAATATGGAAGTGGAGTAAAATATGTGATATGAGATATGGGGAATTGAATTATTATATGTAAAGGAGTTATAAAACTGAGGTTATAAAATTATAAATCCAGGAACCTGAGTGACAACCATTTGTTGGAAGATAAAGGAATATCTTTAAGTGATACCACTGTGGGAATGTCAACTTAATCAGCCAGCTGGCTAATACTTAAAGAGTCCTTCCTAAAATATATTACAAAACCAGCACAAAAGCGAGTAGGGTATTCACCTTAAATTCTTTTGGGAATAAGAAGGATTCATAAAAGAATAAATATTTGTGTTGGGGAATTTTGGTTCTTCACATATTTACAAAAATTTGTTTCTTCACATTACGTTTGACTATGAGTTGAGCATATGATAGACTCTTCATTTATCTTGATGGAATTTTCCTTTCTTATTGGAAGAGGAAATGACTTCTACTCTAGGCCTAGTTCCAGACAGCAGGGAGAAGCTTACAATCATAATGGAAGTGATGGGAGCATTGGAAGACTGTAACCAAGTTACCTTGGACATGTACCTGAAACTACAGAAACAGAGTTCAAGAAAGTACTGAGAAAAGAAAATAGGTTTTGTGGTGAATGTCTCCAATGAAGGAACAAGGAGATAAAATAAAACCCTTACTATACAATTACATATGGAAAGAGGGAGGCTGCTAGAGTCCATTGTGGTCACAGGTCTCTCCAATATATTCAACTTTTAAAAGGACATGTTCAAAAGCAGGGAGGAAGGACACATGGCCAAGGATGAATACAAAGACTAGATGCCCTTGTAATGATCTTATCAGGAAGGCTACAGTCCAGAATATGCTGCACTTGCAAGATTGCTAAGGAGAATAAAACTTTTTTTTTTTAACATCTTTATTGGAGTATAATTGCTTTACAATGTTGTGTTAGTTTCTGCTGTATAACAAAGTGAATCAGCTGTACGTATACATATATCCCCATATGTCCTCCCTCTTGCATCTCCCTCCCTCCCACCCTCCCTATCCCACCCCTCCAGGCGGTCACAAAGCACCAAGCTGATCTCCCTGTGCTATGCGGCTGCTTCTCACTAGCTAGCTATTTTACATTTGGTAGTGTATATATGTCCATGCCACTCTCTCACTTCTCCCAGCTTACCCTTCACCCTCCCGTGTCTTCCAGTCCATTCTCTACCTCTGTGTCTTTATTCCTGTCCTGCCCCTAGGTTCATCAGAACCATTTTTTTTTTTTTTAGATTCCATATATATGTGTTAGCATATGGTATTTGTTTTTCTCTTTCTGACTTACTTCACTCTGTATGACAGACTCTTAAGTCCATCCACCTCACTACAAATAACTCAATTTCATTTCTTTTTATGGCTGAATAATATTCCATTGTATATATGTGCCACACCTTCTTTATCCATTCATCTGTCGATTAAAAATCTTTTTCAATCATGTTGGAAATAAAATGAATAAAGAAGAAACACGCAGTCTCACTGCTTGGAGCTAAAGTATAGTGTTTGCAGCTGGAAGAGAGGAAGTAGCCAGATTGAACTCTTGTTTGGCTTTTGTCTTTTCTAAGGAGTTATACTGAAAGATGAAATTACCATAAGTAAAGAAATTTTCAAATATTATGATTTTAGCAGAAGAACCTTCTTTGGAAAGAGAACATTGAGGCCCAGGATAGATAAGTAGAGAGGGGATTAGTCTGGTAATGGAAATTGCATTCAAAATCCTGGATCTAATGACAGTAATGGTAACAAACGCTTACATAGTTTTTACTATATAAGTTCTTTCTAAGTGCTTTACTTATATTAATTCCTTTAAATCTCACAACAATCCTGTAAGGTAAATGCTCTTATTCTCCTTATTTGACAAATGAGAAAGTTGAGACCCAGAGAGGCATCCAAAGTCCAGCCAGCAAGTGGTAGAGCCAGGAATTGAACCCACGAAGTCTGAGTCCGGATTCTCTGCTCTTGACCACCAGAAATGCTGAACTTTAGGTAACTAAAAAAATACTGAGGATGTGATTGCAGAACTTTCTCAGCAATCTTGGAGGAATCAGAGCTTGAAGGGATCACTGAGGAGTGGAGGGGGCATGTCTTGGATTTCGTGAACAGGAAGACACGTGAATCCCAGAAGCGGGAGCTCCAGGGGCCTGGCATGGATACTGGCAAAGTAAACTGGAAGCAGATGGACTGTGAATATTCAGAAAAGGAAGCCATGATCCCTGGGAGCCAGCATGGTTTAAAGCAAGAATAAGTCAAGCCAAGAAAAAAGAAAAAAAAAAAAGAATAAGTCAAGCCCAATTAACTTCATGTTATTCTTGAAAGAGACCACTAGCCTGATAGAATGCTGAATCTGGATCTTAGCAAAGCATTTGACCAAGTCTCTGCATTTATATTCTTCTTTACAAGCTGGAAAGCACAGTGTTAGCTGTAGGTAACACCACAGTAACTTGGGTAGTAGAGCAAACTCATCCAAGGAGAGTTGGTTAATGAACCACTTTCAGTGCTTACTTAACACTGTGTCTGGCATATTGGAGCCTCATGATAAATAGGTATTAGATGAATGAACCATGAAGGGTGCCTCTAATTCTGTGCTGACCGCTGACTTACTTAATGTTTTTCCTTTATCAGTGACAAAGATAAAAGTCAAGAAGGCATGTTTATCAAACTTGCTGGTGATACAAAGTTAGGGCGAAGAATTATTTGGATGAGTGAATTAATTTTTAAAACTGTCTCAATATGCTATCAAGATAATTTTTAACAGAGTAAGTCTAAAATCCTGCATTTAGGTTAAAAAAATCAATTTGGCAAGTATAGAAGGAAGAATACCTTGCTTGAGGGTGATTCATGTGAGAAAAAAATAGCCTAATAGTTTTGATCGGCAGTAGCTTTACTATAAGCTAAGAGCATTCTAACTGTTCATGATGCTAAAAAGAATCTTAGGCCCCATTAATAAGTGTCTGCTTTACAAATGAAAGCAGGCAATGGTCCTACAGTATGTATTAATCAGAGCACACCTGGAGGTCCATTGTCAATTCTGAGAGCTACATTTTAAAAAAGAAATATAGACAGAAAGATTGAGGTATATTCAGAGGTGACAAGAATGATCAAGTGTCTGTAAACCAGTGCTAAGAGAAATGATGGAAGGCCTGGAAAAGATAAATCTTAGAAGTGAGACAGTATTTGACTCAACTAGGTCCAGTGGGTCAAAGATAGAGAAGGTAGCTTTCAGTTCAGTATAACGATTAAAATGATTTGTAAGGCAAATTTGCTACCTTGAAAAAGCAGTATTCCTCCTATCCTTGGAAATACTCAAACAGTTTTTATCAGGGCTAGTAACCAGGGATGCTGTTTCCACTGAGGAAGTTCAAGTTTGAGTGGAAGGCTGCAATAGATGGCTTTATATTCTCTTTCAATTCTAACCTTCTGAATCTGTTTCAGATTATGACACTCTTTACCCTCTTTTTTCCTCCACACCTTAAAAGCTAAAAAGATAACTATTAGAAAGATAGATGGATGGATGGATAGATAGATACTTAGGAGCTAGTAGAATATTTTGGTTTCTATACTCATGAAAAGACAGCATTGGATCAAGTAAACTACTGTGGTCAGCAATAGCTTCCTGACACACACACTATATATAATTAAAACTGTCAGTTTTCATCCCATATACAGTGGATTTTTAAAAATAAAGTAGCCTAGAGATTTTGGTTTCTTGAAAGTAAAAGTATGAAAATCACTCCTGGCTTTTTACCTTCTTTACCTCCTTCATGCCATATCATTAAGAGGGCCTGAATCAAGGTCATGAAAACTCAAGCTGTTTGATTTGGAATGAAAGAAAATCAAAGAGAACAGATGATACATGGGATGTGGAAATGAATATCAAGTTGGACAAAAGCCCAGTTTTCTGTAATATCCAAGCTGATCATTTTTCTCTTTTGCCTTAGAAGGGAAGTTACTGTACATTAGATGTTCTATGACCTTTGCAACAGTTTCAGCTCATTCAGTTATCATGCTCTGGCAGCTCTTTAAAAAGTTACCCTGGATTTATAATACTATAGGGCTTATGGCAATCTAATTTAGGCAGAAAAAGAAGGCATGGGGGCACTAAATGTTTTTCAAGTTTTTATTTCTTGCTACAAAAGTGCTATAGTTAATATTTCATGTCATTCTTCCTTTGATGGAATCATAGTGTAATCTAAGATTTTAAAATAAGTGTGAAGGAAACCCTATAGCATAGAATTGTTATTTACCTGCCTGGTGCTGGCCAACTCACGGAGTAAGTTGATGTCATTTTCATCTTCAACACTGACACGGAACACCTTCTCACTGAATGGTGAGATACAGAAGAAAGAGAAAATTTAACATTGGGTAATGTGTTCAAAGTTTTTGGCTAGCGAGGAAGGGCTTCTCATTTAAGGTGTCAGTCACTTACCCTTCAAAATGCTCACCAGAATGGTGAGCAGAGGCTAGGGTCCCAGTCACGAGAATCAAGAACGCCAGCATTGTGCCTGATTAGGTCTTTTGGTGGGTTTCACCTGCTTTTATAATCCGGGGTGTTCTTTGTTTTCTTCTCCTGATTGCAAATAATCACTATCAAGTCTTGATTAAAGGTTTTCCTGGCATTGTTGCCCTGGTAGCTGTGTAAAGTCTTCGAGTATATCTCTCTTAACACCTGTGGAAACAGAGCAAATAATCTGAAGTTCAGCCTGTCTGATTTGGATGTCAGACCTAGAATAGTCTGGAGGTAAAGGAGTTTTAAAATCTATTTTATAGCCTTTAACATTTTTTTGATTTGAGAATTATATAGAACAAAGTCTGTAGAATTTGACACCCCAGTCAAGATGTAGAACATTTTCATCAGCCTAAGAAGTTCCTTTGAGCATCTTTCCAGTCTATTTCTGTACTCCCCTCAGGCAACCACTATTCCCATTTCTAGCTTCATGCGTTAATTTTGTCTGTACTAAAACTTTATATAAATGAGGTCATATGGTATATATTTCTTTGTGTCTGGCTTCTTTCATTCAAGATAACATTTTTGAGATCTATTAGTGTCTTGTTTGTATTATTGGTTTGTTCCTTTTTATTAACGAGTGGTATTCTATTGTATACCACAGTTTATTTTCCTGTTGGTGGATATTTGTATTGTTTCCAGTTTTGTGTTATCATGAATAAAGCTGCAATAAACCTTGTATACAAGACCTTTTGTAGATGTATGTTTTCATTTTGGAGGGAGGTAAATATAGGAATGGAATTGCTAAATAATAAGGTAGGAGGGTTTCACACTATTAAGATTCTGCCAAACATTTTTCCACAGTTGTATCATTTTAAGCTTCCCCAGTATCCAGTTGCTCTGCATTCTCCCTAACATTTTGGTGTTATAGTCTTTAATTTTGGTAATTTTAGTGAGTGTGCAGTGGTGTCTAATTGTGGTTTTAATTCATATTTCCCTGATGCCAATGACATTAAACATCTTGTCATAAATTTTTCGACCATTTCTAAGTCCTCTTTTGTGAAGCATCTATTGAAGTCTTTTGCCTTTTAAAAGAAGTTAATTGTTTGCCTTTTTATTATTGTTTTTCTTTTATAATTTGGGTCTTTTACATTTTTTCCCAAGAAGTCTTTGACTATCCCAAGGCCTCAAACATATTTGCCTATGTTTTCTTATGGGAGCTTTGTAGTTTAGGTCATTATGCACAGTATAAGTTACGGATCAACACATTTAGAAAAACATGGGTATCGAGTAGATCCAGTACTATTTGTTGAGAAGGCTTTTCTTTCCCCATTGAATTACAGTCGGTGTCTCTGTCAAATTCATTTGGCCGTATATGTGCGGGGTAATTTCTGGATTTCATATTGTGTTCCATTGATCTGTTTCTCTAATTTCATACAACTATCACAATGTCTTAATTACTATATAGTAAGTCTTAAGGTCAGAGAGTATATAAATCTTTCAGCTTAGTTCTTTTCCAAGATTGCTTTGGCTACTCTAAGTACTTTACATTTCCATATATATTTCAGTGTCAACTTGTCCATTTCTATGAAAATAGAAAACTCCTGCTGGAATTTTGATTGGTGTTGCACTGATCTATAGATCAATTTGGGGAGAATTGACATAATTATACTTTTGAGTCTTTCAACTTAGAAGCCTGTTATCTCTGCACATTAATCTGGGTCTTGGTCAAAACGTGTGAAGGGTCTGAGATACTATCCTACGTACAAGATAAAACGTTATCCAGCCACAGTTTCATAGATGCTGGCAGAAGACAAAACTCCTGGATCAAATTGAAGGACTTTATTATGCAAGCACAGCAGACAGCATAAGCTTTATGTTTGTTTCAGTCCTTTTACTCCCCAGTCCTATGAGGATGATGTGGAGGTGGGCCCAGGTAGATGCTGGGTGCAAAGGTTTGTGTCACAATTGAGGTATATACCAAGTTTAGGAACCTCTCAATCTTATAAGGGAGCTGCTAACAAATCTGCCCAACTTTTACCCCAGCGGAGACATTAGCTTTAACACCCTGAATGGCAAACAGAACTTTCCTTTGCCCTAGAGGGGGATGCCATTTCTGTCTTTCAAGTTGTTTGCTGTACAAACATCTTTGAAAAGATAGTCCAAAAGAAAAGCTGTCCCAATACAGGCAGAAACAGAGAGATCCATGAAGACTTGTGTCTCAACAGTTCCTACCTCTTTCTATACACTCTTGACTCCTGGTGAATTTTTCCATGAGTGTGCTACTCTGTTGGTCACTCTTACTAATCTGACTGACAGGGACTGGGACCAAATCCATTCAATTTGCATAATATGGCATTTAATTAAGGTTAATATTAACAGCACTCCCAACAGATTGAGGAAACTAATCTGTATTATTGACCTCAGCCATGCCTCCCTAGGGTACCAGATCTAACCGGCTGAAGAAATTCCATAAAACATCAGTGTCTACTTTAGAAAGTCAGGTAGCTTTTTTCTTAAATTTCAGTATTGACTGTTCCACTGAGACAACAATACAGTTACAACAGGAAATATTAGCTATTGTATAAACTCCACCATCGCCTGAAAGAAGGGAGTCTAGAGCAACTCTGTCATGTGTAACAACTTAGAGTAGGGGTTCGGATCTGGATGGCTAAAAAAAAGAATGACATAATCATTTGTGGCTGACTTGTGGTATTGTACTTGGGATGGTAAACATGCTAGAGAATTTATTTCAATTGGTGCTTTGTGAATCCAAGTGGAGGGCAATTAGGATTTTCAGTCAGTAATTAACATTTGTTTTTGTTAGTTGCAATAATTTTTCATAGATATTAAAATTGCTGCTTCCCATCTCATGTTTATATATTTAAATTCTTCTTCTTTATGCACAGCTTTGGTGATTAATAAGCCAAGAGGCACCTTTGTGTCTGTTTGTGTTTCATGTAACAGCATGAGATTTTGGAGAGGCTGTAAACTGCCCCATGGAGTTATGATTCATCCTATGTGATCTCTCATTTTCTGGAAGAGCACTTCCCCAAGCATATTCCATGGTGTTAAATAGGAAAGGGTTCTAAGGTCAAACGTGTTTGCTTTAAACTAAAATAAACAAACTCATTTAGTGTAGGGCTTTTTAGAGTTGTTAATATGTATTGTAAATTATCAAAAAGGGGCTCTGATACAGCATTTCCCAAACCTATCTCACAGTAGAGTGCCAGGTGGGTTAAGATCAGCTAAATTAGAAGGTTTAGGACTATTGCTAGACCATTGTGTTTGGTTGTGGAACGTTTTCCTCAAAGGCATCACTTAGGACCAGTGATTTTGGGAACACGTTTTGGGAAACTCTAGGCTGAGTTAACAAAGGGAATGACATTAACTTGTGGATTCTTGGTCTGTTTTGTTCAAGGCCAAAAAGTTTATTGTGACTTCAGTGTTAAGGTCAGTGGGCTAAGTGCTATCGGTGTGATTGTAAGATACTAAGAATATATTCAGAAGAATGTTTACTGGCATGTTTTGAACACCCACCTTGGATTATGTTATACTGTTTAGATGGAAGTTCAGTGAATATATACAAATGTATATATAGTTACATTTGATTACATTTAATTGTATGATTTATGATATTGAAGTATAACTTGTTTTTGGAGCTGTATAAAAAAAGCTTCACTGAAGGATAGACAGGTCCAAGAGAAGGAGAGATGGACCTGCACTCTCTATGTTTCTAAACAGTACCCTGCCTCCAGGGGGATGTTGTCCTGGATGTCAGGCTCTCCCAAGTTTCACCAGGCAGGTAAGTCACTCCTCTCAGGAGGGGCAAGTAATGATCACCCCTCCTGGGAGGAGTGACTCAAAGTGACTCTGAGTATTCAGAGATGAAAAGGGCTTGATTTCTGCTCTTCAGACCCTGCTGTGCCAGGTATATTAGTGGTTAGACACAAATTTTAAGGAAGTAGTTTTCTTGACATCTTTCTTAATTTTTTATAGAGTGTGGGTTTAACAATTGGGTCAATTGATGATTCTGGGCAAACCATTCTCTCAACTTGAGTGCTACCTAGAACTGATGGGTGAGAAGTAAATAGAGGGCTCTTTACTGTTAAAGGACCAGATGATTCAAGGGAAGAGAGGTAAATCAGGGAATGTGCAATTTCTGTTAAGTCAGAGAAAACAGTTCCAATGACTTGGAGGAGTTCAATTACTTTGTACATATATTTGTGTCTATTGGATATTGAATAGGAAAGATTTTATATAAAACTTATTCTCTCAGAAACCCGGTATCATCATCATTGTTGTCGTCATCACCATCATATTCTATCATCAGTTGCTGGACCACTTTCTATGAAAGAGGAACACTATTACTTCAATTCTGATGTTTAAAACATGATAGGATTTTAGGTGATAGAAGAGGGAAGTTCCTAAATGGGAAGTTATTTTTGAAGAAAGTTAGCTTTTATTTCTGTTTGCATCCAGTCAAAATAACTGACTGTCAGTCAATGCAATGAAAATTCTGCTCACGTTTTATCATAACTGAACTGTCCAGTTGTTTGTGAAGCAGCCAGAATTTCCCTGTAATTTGAGTGGTATACCTGATTGATGACACAATCTGTGGTATGGCTCCAAGGAGGGCAAAAATGACCTGAAAATGTTATCCAGGTGTACCAATGGCCTGTTAGCTTTGTGTAATTATATTTAATATTCAGATAGACTGCCTTTTTATGGATATGAAGAGGGAGGCTAGTAAACATTTTCTTGGAGGCTTTTCTCTCTGGCATCTACTGCTTTTGGTACATACATATATTTTTTAAAATATGCTCATCATCATTAATGGGCATAGTCTGCATATCTCTGGTGGGAATGTTGTTTTGTTACTAAATTGCAGACCAGTATTTTTGAAAGCGGGGAGATAAACAGGACAACTTCATCCCATAAATCTTGCCATCTGACTCATCAATTTGAGGTTCCTTATTGAAACAAGGAAAACATCTTTAATCATGCAAATATTTGGAAACTGCAAGCATATCTCTATTAGGAATTTGGGAGATAATTAACATGGACAAGTTATGATTGATTAACTCATGAAGAATGGGTTAGTTAAAAGGCAGTGGGTTCTTGTTTTATCCTTATATCAACACCCCATCAATAGGAATTAAGAAAACAGCATAACTAGGTTACAGCTCCTTGCTGAGGGCAATTAATCAGGACAGAAGAGTGGGGAGGTAAATTGGAATGATGCCAAATAAATCAACCTGTTTCTGGATCTACAAAAGATTTATCTTTGTTAATTCTTATAGACCATCTTAATATTTTGATCTTTGATTTGTGTATTAGATGATAGATTTGAGGGAAAGATTCCAGGTATTTTGAATTTTTAAATTAATAAATGACCTTTTTTGTATTTCCATCTTGACAGCTTTGGAAACAAACTTGTAAGAAGGTGTACATTTCCACCTTTAATTCAAATAGAAATATTTGTTTTATTCTAGTTTGTAAGATAATGGGGAGCTATTTTTATCTTAAAATGCTGTAACAGAACATTCAGACTCCTTAAAACCTTTTGAGGAAAGGGCAGGGTTTTAATAAATAAATGTTAATAATATAAAATGCCATATGGGTAGAAAAATAAAAGCATAAAATCAATTATAAAAAGAAAATGTCAGTATCCTCTGACAACCTGTTTACTCTTTACCTGATATGAATCTTCAAAAAGGTCTGTGTTCTGCTTTGCATGGCTGCAGTTCAATTTCAATTTATTCTTAAAATTAGTTTGGAAGGGAAGCCTCCAGGCACACAGATAATGCAGCTGATGCTGTCCTTTGGCACTCTAGTTCTAACTACCGGATTGGTTTTTTTCTCTTACCAGGTTCTAAGTCATTGAGACTCTTGTGTTTCTTTTATGTTAGTGTGAGGTAATTTTATAGGCAAATACTATGACGACCACTCAGGTTGACATTTGAGAGTAACAGGCTAACAACAGATTCTTCTGTAGTCATTTGAAAAAGTTAACATTTGAGTGCTCAGAAAGATGGTCAGTACAATGGGTGTTAGCACTTGGATTTTAACCCTTTAGGAGTGGTGTATATTTTAATGTTGGAATGTTTTCAGGTCCCTTTGGAGGACTAGGTATTATATCACCATACTTTTAAATAATAAAATTCTTCCGAAGAACTCTGAGAATTAAATAACTAAATTGACACCTTTATTGAGATTTAAAAGAAGATTCCAGAATCTTGGATTGTTCCGTTTTTTTTTTTTAACTTCAGAGTTTTTTGGTCTCCAAATGCAAGCAGGAGTGAGCTTGCTTCACAATTAATGACCTAATTTTGTAGCACTGCATGCTGCTTCCCAACATTGATCTGACTGGGAGGCAAGTCTGTTAAACATGATGTCAGCAGGAATTATTTTGACAGCTGCCAGAAGCAGTAACGTAAGTCTCAAAAAGTATTCATTTTAGAGTGTGGTGGTCTAGAATATTGGTCTGATGTAGACATACTAATGGACAATCAAAGACAGTAGCACAGTATTCAAGAGAAGAACCCATAAGGAAAAGCAATCACATTAATGGAACATTGGGAGGTAAGGCTGAAACACACAAAAATATCCTCTTTAATTTCAAATTAGAACAGCAGAATCAAAGCACATTCTTCTTTTTTTTTTTTTTTGCGGTATGCAGGCCTCCCACTACTGCGGCCTCTCCCGTTGCGGAGCACAGGCTCCGGACGCGCAGGCTCAGCGGCCATGGCTCACAGGCCCAGCCGCTCCGTGGCATGTGGGATCCTCCTGGACCGGGGCACGAACCCTCGTCCCCCACATCGGCAGGCGGACTCTCAACCACTGCGCCACCAGGGAAGCCCCACATTCTTCTTTTTGATGGTCTCTGGTATTGCTTTACTGTCATGAGAAGTGATTCCAGACTGTATGAAATGGCATCCCTGATACATGGAGTATTGGCTGTTGATAATACTCTTAATTACTCTTAATATTGGTCCCTCAATCTGAAGAGAGTGCCTCTGTGGATGGGCTACTGTTTTCATTCTCAGGATTGATGATCCAGCATCAGATTACGTGATAAACTTGCTCAAAGCATGGTCTTGTGTTTTCTAACAGTGTTAGATAAACATTCAGTGTCTGCATTTCAGAGTGGTAACACAAGGATGAGTCAAACAGCAAATTAAATGTAGGTATGCCATCTGCTGCCTTTATTTTATGAATTCCAGCCCATAGGACATTGACTGGGCATGAATGTATAAGCCATTGTCTTTTATTGTTGGACTTACTACAAACATTGGATAAATGTTCATCCATGCTGCCGGTCTTCTTAGAAAGAGTAAAATTCAGCAAAAATGAATTTTTTTTAGTTGTTGTAAGTTTTTTGTTTTAACAAAAATAAACCTCAGCAGAAGAAAAACAGCATGTACTCGTTTCTCTGAGTGCAACATCTCAGCAGGCTTCAGGAACTCATCCACAAGGGGTAAATTGTTTAATGTGTAATTGTAAGCAGAACTGTAAAAAGCCATATTAGGCTTCCATGATTTTATTCTCTTCTTCTGGTAAAAGATCATTACTTCTCCCTGGGCCCCTCATGGTTAAGCCTTTTATAACTTTTCCAAGAAAGTTCTTGATTTCTTCTGATGGTGACTCTTATGCTGCGTCTTTCCTTCACAGTGGTTTCTTTAAGAAATTATGTTTTCCCAAATGTTTCTGAGGAATTTTTCTTATTTTCTTCCAAAAGTTAAACTTTAAAAAGTCTCCATTTTGGAAGGACAATAGGTCCCTTTTCTTTGAGCAGTTTACTGTGAAGTATGAATTTATAGACATGAAATTACAGTTTGGCGCTACCATTTAGAGGCATTCTTATCTTTCAATATCTGTTCCCAGTCTGGCTCTTTAACAGCATTTGCTCAGATGCAGTGGTTACCGGGACCATTAAGAACTGCTTTTCAAGGACTTTTGTAGATTTTTAGCTAACACCATAAAATGAGTTCTCCATTTCCGAGGCTAATAAAAGTCTTAATGATATGTGCATCCAACAGATGGCACAGTGGGCTATTTTGGCAGTGGGCAGTTGATATCTGCCCTCAGTTGTTTGTATAAGGCTCTCACTAAAGTCAATAAAAGGTACTTTTCACACACAATTTAGTTCAGAGTATAAAATGTGGGAAAGAGTGGCTGGTTTAAGTCCAATGGGCATAAGGGTAGCAGCTGGTAAAAGTTTAGTTTGATGGTAAATTCTAACTGACAGACTGACAAGTTGATCAAGAATAATACACGACCAAGTCACAAATTGTGGACAATGGCAGGGCTTCAGAAGCTGAGAGAAGGACATAGCTGAAGTAATTACCCCCAACATCTCTGGCATAAGCCTTGATGAAAAGCTCTTTCTCTTTTTTTGAAAAGCTCTTTCTCTCACTCTCCTTTTCTGTTCCCAGTCTTCTTTCTTTTTTACTCTCTAACTCATACCCATTTTAAAACTCATTCATTTGCTTATTTCTGCTTAGCATTTTGTCCATCAAATGGAATGTTTATATATATTAATACCTCAGTGAGAGTATCATAATGGCATCAGGCAGATTCAGAATATAATGTACATTCCTGCCCTGCAGGGTCAGGTGTGTGGCTCAACTCTGCTGATATGAAAGATGGACTCCATATATTCTTCCTGGTTGTGGTAGGGGATATTATGTTTAAGGCAGGTAAGACTTTAATGGGGATGAGAAAGAGTCTAGAGACAGGTTCATAAGTGAAAATTATGCATAGAAACTGTCAGGACTTTGCTCTTTCATGCACTTATTAAATGAATTGTTAATGATTTATGCATATTAATAGCTTCATGTATTTTGGAAATTAAAAAAAGAGTCAACAGTGTTTTTGGCATGCATTATTTTATCTGATGCTGGTGATCTCTGAATATGGTTTAAATGTATGCATGGTAGGTATGCAGAACAGTTTCGTATTCTAGTTGAATCTTTGAAGGCAAGTACTGTAACTCTGTACTCCAAAAATACATGACAAATGAGAAGTGAGCTTAAAGTCATGGAATTAATGATATTTTGTTAGGCTACTGCAAGGTTTCTTAGTTTTAACATTATAGACATTTTGGTCTGGTAATTCTTTGTTCAGGGGTTGTCCTGTGCATTTTAGTCTGTTTAGCAGCATCCCTGGACCCTACCAATTAGATGCCAGTAGTAACCCCCTTATGCCCTCTGAGTTGTGACAACTAAAAGTGTCTTCAGACTTTGCTGAATGTCCCCTCGGGGCTAAACCTCTCCTGTTGAGAACCGCTGGTCCACTGGTAGGATTAGCTTGCTTCCAAGTCAAGCTAAGTCTTCTGAACTTTAGTAAGACTGTAGACCCAGATGGAGAGGCAAATCAGGAAGAAGGTATACGTGTAGTATGTTTAGATGAGACATCAGTCATGCCTTTTATGGCTCCATCATCATCCATAAGAACCTACTAGAGCATTACATCACGAGACAACATCAGCAACAATGAGGTACTTACATGCCAGCATGAAAACGATGCTTGCTTCAATAGATTATTTTCTGGAACTGAGCAGTGCAGAGAGGTTGGTGGCCTTGTAGGCAGCTGCGGTTTTGTGAGGTGAAGTGGAACAACTGTACCCAGGGCAAAAGAAGCCTTGAAACATGGCCTGAGGAATAGAAGCTCAGATGTGACAAGTTGGAAAGCAGCAGCAGTTGCCTACAAAGAGGGTGGCAGTTACTGAGTGGGAGGCTTTTCTTGACTAGAGGTAACCTGAATTCTTTAGAGTTCCTTGGCATTTGTTTCTTCTGAACATCTGCAAGCACTTCCAGTCCCCCAGAGGAACTCGAGTTCCGTGCACAGTCCAGCTGGGCCTAGAGCCTGTGACCGCAGTAAACAGACTGATGCTTTCTCACTATTCCCCATATTTCTTGGGCTTGATTCCTTCTACCCTTTCCAGGTGAAGACAGGCTGGGGCAGGGGCAACTAGGAGCTGAGTACTTCTAATTTCTTTCTGTTTTAGTTATGATACTACCTCCCCCAAATGAAGTAAAGCAGAGGGGCCCATTTCTTGTTCATTCTTGTCTCCATGATCCCATTAAACGATGTTTGTTATCCTTGACATTTCCCCGTAGCACATTCTGAACTTTGGCCTACCTAATGCTGTTAGTTAAAATCTGTGTAAGCACCAGACATCCTTCCTTATTTATGTTTTTTAATTTTACATTGAACACATATTTTTTAAGGAGTATGTTTTAAAGCTATTTTCTGTTTATTTAGAATTCTAAAGAACCAGTGTAATTTGCTGATTTCTAAGTTATAGGATTCTTAAAAATGTGTAGCTGCTCACTAGGTGATTTAAAAGAGGGTGGTTTCAAGAATGAAACATGAATGGTGCATCTTCTTTTGAAGTGAGATTGTGCTTCCGTGAGCGTTTAAATGTGGATGCTGAGTACATTTCAGAGGTAGGGGACTATGGGTGATGGTTGAAAGCCTGCTTAGTTGCCCAGATCTTTTTGATAACAGGCTGTTTCAAGTTAGTTGTGGTCTTTCCAGGTGCCATAGTTGCCCAAACACACCAGGCATTTTCAGACACCCATGCGTTTGCCTGCGCTCTGCCAGCTGCTTGAAATAGCTTTCTTTCTGAAGCCCAGCTGAGAAAATTCTTCACCTCCTTCCCACAATTCTTTGAATCCAAGGCACAGTGTCCCCCCCCCACCCATTTTTTTTTTTAATTTCGGCCAAGCCACGCAGCTTTCAGGATCTCAATTCCCTGACCAGGGATTGAAAGCAGGCCATGGCACTGAAAGCACCACATCCTAACCACTGGACCACCAGGGAACGCTCCCCGTGTTAATGTGTCTTAATTTGCTGTGATTCTTACAATGAATAGCATATCATAATCAAATTGGTGACTTTTTTTCTTAAT
The DNA here is from genome assembly GCF_964165515.1 of Mesoplodon bidens. Taxonomy (NCBI): domain Eukaryota; kingdom Metazoa; phylum Chordata; class Mammalia; order Artiodactyla; family Ziphiidae; genus Mesoplodon; species Mesoplodon bidens. The sequence goes on from NC_138161.1 coordinate 131,824,577, forward strand.
GGTATGTAAAGTAATGGTTTATTTTGTAACTGATGTTGATTTAGATTTGATGAAATACAATATATGAATCTACACTGCCAATGTGTTATCCAAGTAGAAATGTGCAGTAGGCACTTGGAAGTGATTGTCCGGATCTTTGGAAAGGTGAAGGTACAAAATACATTCACCCATCCCAACACTCCTCCAAGTCTCAGTCCTTTACAGCATCAACTCTAAGGCGGAAAAGCACACTCCCGAGAGATCATGTAATCTGAGGATTGATGAGAAACCAATGAAGATGTAAATTTATACAGCTGTGTAACTATCACCAAAATCCAAATTTTAGGATCTTTCTATCACCCCAAATAGATCTCTCAGGCCCCTGTGCAGTTAATCACTGCTCCTATCCCCAGTTCCAAGCAATCACTGATTTGCTCTCTATGTCCATAGATTTTTTTCTGGGCATTTCATATAAATTGAATGATATAGTAAGTGGTCTTTTGCACCTGGATTATTTCATTTAGCATAATGTTTTTTGAGGTTCATCCATGTTGTAGTATTTATCAGTAGTTCATTCCGTTTATTGCTGAATAATATTTCATTGTCTAGGTGGACCACATTTTTTTTTATCCATTTACCAGTTCATGGGTGTTTTTGTTATTATGAATAATAATAAGAACATTCACATATAAGTCTTTGTGTGGATATATGTTTTCATTTCTCTTGGGTAGATACAGAGTAATTTCTTGATCAAACTATGTGTTCTTGTCTCAAGAGCAGGATGTTCTATAGACATCTTTGCAATTTTCATTTTTACATGGGGTTGTATTGAAATCTTGAGTTATATACCTAAAAATTAAAATACTAATGAGTATGTGAATATGAGAAGTGCAGCTAAAAGGCTGTTAAAATTTACTTGGCATCTGGTACAATTTACTGTCATTCACTAGTAACTACCTCCAGTCTTCCTGTCTGGAATAAAAATGACATACATTATATTTACTGCTCTGCTAATACCACCAAAAAGCCTAGCAATTTTCATTTCCAGACTGCTCTGAGGCAATGTAGCAATCTAATTCTTTAAACCTGTGTCCTTGAATGTATCATTTCATCTCCTCCCTTTTTTGTCGCTTTATGTTTGAAGGACATTTTACATTTGACAACTGGGATTTAGATTGATTCTTAAAGGGACTATGAGAGAAAATGTTTTTTGTTTTAAAACCTTTTCAATCCAGAACAACATGCAAGATAGTTTATTAATTTGCCAGAGAAGTTAAGAGGTTAGAAAATTTCCCCCATCTTGATTTGCTCTGTTCCCTGGCTCCTTACAACTGCAGAGCAATCTAGAGTCCAATTCTACATTTGCATATTTTTGACAGTGTGCATAGGGAAAATGTGATGATGATGAATGTTAAAGTAATGTTAACAATAACACTTCTCAGGACATTTCAGCTAAGTTGGTAGTGGTAGAATAAGACTTATAATATGGTCATTCATTCATTCATTGAGTCATCTATTCATTAAACTAGACTTTTATTATTTCTACAGGTATTTATGTAGCATCTTCCCCGTGCTTGACACTGAGCTAGGCACCCTGATTACAACTGTGAACAGCAGTTTAAATTGTACATAGTAAAGAAAGAAGCTATTTAGCAGACGGTTTTCCCAACTAATTAAAAAAAGTTAATTTTCTTTGGAAGAAGAAATTTGCAACTTTGAGTTACTTGGTTTAAAGATCCTTGGGGCTTCCCTTCAGCTCTTTGATATAATAGCTTGGTCGGCATTTTTCCTCAATCACCTATGAATTTGGTACTGAGCAACTTCTAAGGTCACGCAAAACATGACCAAGGACAAGCAGAATCATTCTCTAAAGTGAAAATTCCAAGACCTCCAAGATGAGGCCTTCTGAACCCTGTGTCTCTTGTTGAAACCTAAGGAGAAAGATCTAAATATTGTTCAAAACTAAAAATGCAAGATTAATTACAAGCATTTCACACAGAATAAACATGTGGTGCTGTGTTCTATTCATCTAAAATTCTTGCACATTTCTTTACACTATTGATCTTGTATAAGATGCTTAATGTTTGCTTCAGTTGAGTGTGACACAATAGATCCTTAGTTAAAAATGACGGCTCTCTTGGGTACCAGATTCCCAGATTAATTTCCAGATGAAGCATGATTTAATTTTTAAATTCAAACGTTTCTGCATCAAAATGAGCACGCATCAGATGACATCTAGGGAGAGAAACTTCTTATAAACTAGAGAAAATGCTATCCTAAGTTTTGGGAAGAAAGCCTAGGAACTAATGATTCTGTCATCTAAGAGAAAAATCATTTTCAACACAGGCATATATCAAGTTACACTTCAAATTTATTAAATCCTAATTCATAGGGATATGGAGTTGTCCAGTGACCCTACAAAGACAATCTCACTGTAGTCCAGCATCTACACTACATTTTCCAAAGTGTGGACATCCATAATACTGGTTGAGTCATATCGGGGTCACTCTTGTTTCTCTCTAGACTTTTCTTATATAACATTAACAAAACATTCAGTTCCAGTATTGCGACATAGTGATGTATAGTAAGAAATATATATTTGGTTTTTGTCCCCATTCCTAGCACAGAGCTCCTAAAACCCTTGGAATTTCCTAAGTGCTAAGAGCCATAAAGGTGTCTTGATTTTCATAATAAACCCCTTTCAACCACATCTGAGTATATATCAATGAGGTGACTTTTGGAAAGCACATAAGTATGGGGGCTGGTTGCCAGGAGAACGAACTGTGTAATTAGATGGTTGGAACTTTCAGTCCCACTTGCCTGCCATTGGGGAGGGAAGAGGAGTGGAGGTTGAATCAGTCACTGATGGCCAATGATTTAATCAGTTGTGCCTGAAAAGGATGGGGTTTGGAGTTTCTGGGTTGGTGAAAGCATGAAGATTCAGGGAGAGTGCTGCACCCAGAGAACATGGAAGCTTCCAGCCCCTTCCCACATAGCTTGCCCTATGCATCTCTTCCATCTGGCTGTTCCTGAGCTATATCCTTTTATAATAAAGCAGTAATCTAGTAAATAAAGTGTTTCTCTGAGTTCTTTGAGCCACACTAGCAAATTAATTGGGTGGTGGGAACCACTGGTCTACAGCTGGTTGGTCAGAAACACAGGTGATAATCTGGACTTGTGATTGGCATCTTGAAGCAGTGGAGGAGGGGGTGAGCAAGTCTTGTGGGTCTGAACCCTTAACCTGTAGGATCTGATGCTATCTCCAGGTAGATAGTGTTAGAATTGAGTTACATTGTAAGACACCCAGCTGGTGTCGCAGAAAATTGCTTGGTGGTATCTCTCTCACTCACTCACACACACACACACACACACACACACACACACACACACACACACACACACACAACCAGCGCCAGATTAGTAAGTGCAGTTTTAAGATTCTCTATTTGTTAGTGCCATAGCTTTTTTTTTTTTTTTTTTTTTTTTTTTTTCTTTTTGCGGTATGCGGGCCTCTCACTGTTGTGGCCTCTCCCGTTGCAGAGCACAGGCTCCGGATGCGCAGGCCCAGCGGCCATGGCTCACGGGCCCAGCCGCTCCGCGGCATATGGGATCCTCCCAGACCGGGGCACGAACCCGTATCCCCTGCATCGGCAGGCGGACTCTCAACCACTGCGCCACCAGGGAGGCCCAGTGCCATAGCTTTTAAGTACAAAAAAACTGTGTTTGGTTTTGAACTATCAGAATAGGAATACAGCCTATGTTTATTGTCTGCCGGGATTAGATCAGAGATGATCTGAGTTCCATAGATATGCCTTCACTACCACAGGCCCACAGGAGAAAGTGGGGATTTTGACTATCCAAGGAAGCATGCCCTAAGGAACACTCAGCCTCCTGTTTTCTCCTGGTGTTATTCATATGCGGATGGTGGCCAGGTGGAGGGTTTGGCTAGCCCCACTAATTGCTTTTATCTGGAGGAATAAGCGAATAGTGCAGTAACAGTGTGCTACCCCTAGGTACAAATTAAACAGCACTAAAGTGCACTTAGAAGAAATTAGCCAAGCTCCAGAATGGAAAGTGACTTTAAAAAATTCATTCTCTTTTTATTTCAATTTTACGATTAATGGGAAATGAATAAATGAAAAGACCAAGCAGAGAGAGGAAATGGTAAGGGATTAATACAACACAAAGCTTTTATAGATATTATATTTGAATGGACTGAATAAAGGAGATGGATTTGTAATCATTTTCCTAGTTTTAAAGATCATTATTACTTAAAAAAAATTATTATTCTGGAAATCCCCAGGCTAAGCCAGTGTACTTTGGATTTCAGAGTACAGAAATCACAAAATTTTTATTTGTTCTCCCGAATAGAAGCAATGCTATAGCTGTCCTCTCTCTCTGTCTAGGCAGATGAGAGTTTTCTTTATGTTGTATCAAGGCAGAAGACTTAGTCCTGGGCATAATATGAGCTGCTTACACTTGAAGTTAAAATTATACTTCTAACAACTTTGGTGTGTAAAAAATGGTACAGCGTTGGCACACCATTGGTATATGTTTCACAAAATATAAGGAGAACAAATAGATTCCTAAACAGGTAGAAGGCATTCCACAGTATACAAAATTCAACTGTTCTTCCTCCTCTTAGTTTGAAATATTATCTGATCAGTTGGATGGATCAGTTAAAGACCATCACTGTATTATTTACGAAGACCTTACTCTGTGCCAGGCTCAGTACTAACAGCTTACCATAGATTGTCTATTTTGGTTTTCATATTTGTTCTATGAATTACACCTATATTATATTTGAAGAAACTGGGACTTAGAAAAAAGTAATTGTTCAAGGTCACACGATTGGTCAGGGAGCCCAGAACTGAATCAGAGACATTATGTTTATTTGTACTTGAAAGAACAGGAAGTCAGACCTGTGTAAGTCTGGAAAGGGGAGAGTCATCTGGAAAAAAAAAAAAAAGAGTGTGAACAGGTGTGACTTTCACACAGATGCTTCTCCCTGCCTCTTGATTGAGTCTTCTCCATGGTGAATTAAGAACAAAATAACACAAAAACTTCATGTCAGAATATTGAAGTAATTGGAATAGATCTAATTTTCTTTGGCTAGACAACATAGTATTAAGTGCTTTCTCCCAACTGGCATTCTTATAAATTATCATCACTTTTTTCAGACAGTTTTCTACACAGGTGGCTGAGTTTTTTGTTGCAGAATTAGTTCAGATGGTCTCACAAAATTATGTTAAATGTTGTTACATGTGCTTTACTGAAATGAAATATTTAACATTTAATGAATTCCCTTTCCTCACTGGTAAGTCTAACCTATCTGGCACAATTTAAAAATAAATTTTATTTATGAGTCTCTTGTTTTCCTGTTGTTTCCATATTTATTCAGTATCTTTTATTAACTACTTACTCGGGGATTTAACCATCTTCTGGATTACTCAGCCGTGGTCCAGAAGGCCAACCAGAAAATTCAGTGGTCTCTAAGAGAATAATCATATAAGATGCTTCTAGAATATTATTTGAGGAGGAGGGTGATAAGTGTGTATGTGTAGTATTGTTACACTTTTGAGTGCTGTGTATTTGAGGTATGTGAATAACAATTTTAAATGCTTGAATTTCCTTGAGTATCCAGAAATATTTTTAGGGTTTTGTTAATACTAATTTCTGTAACAATATGGGATTAACTAATGTAACCTTAGTTTCTATAGGAAAAACTTGATATTTAAATGATAAAAATTATGTCAAATATTCTACTTTGGAGATTGGATGACTTTAGTGACTGTATATTGACTAAAGTTAGCAAATAATTGCCCGTTTTCATTTTGAGCTGTGGAGACTACTTTCTTTCTTTCACTTGTGACAGAGAAGCCTGGCCTGGAGCAAGCTGCATCCATCTCATACCTTGGCCTCACTTCATGATGCATTTCCCTCTGTGCCCAAACCTCCACTGTGTGCCATGGATGGACCAATTCAAGGGCCTGTCCTGATCGGCCTGCTCATGTGCTCAGTGTGTCAAGAAGGGGATTCTGGAAAGTGAGAAAAGAGAATGAGGTGAAGGAAGAGAATGGGAGGAGGAAGTAAGGAAAAAGTGAAGGAAAGACAGACACAGGAAGAAATAGCAAGAAACTGCAGGAAAAGGGGACAGGAAGGGGATTAAGAGATTTAGGACAAGTCTGGGGAAAGGGAGGAATACGAAGCAGCAGAGAAGACTCTTTTTCCTGTAGCTTTCTTCTCTTAAAGCAGGCTTCTCAGCGTGAGATCCATAGAGAAAAGTCAGGGAGTTTGTGAGTTGGGATTTGAAAAAATTACATGATTATTTCCTCTCACTTCTAACTAAAAGTTGACATATCCCTCAACTATGAACTTAAGCCACAAACCACTGTCATATTAGCAACACCCATGACTTTGTCTTTAATAGAAATAACAAATGTTTTCATGTTACAGTGTAATTGTTGCAGATATCTTGAAATATTAACTATCCTCACAACTACTTTGAAATCATGGTAGTTACTGGACTTGCCGCTAGATCTTATTTCATGCTTTAATAAAAAAAGCACATATACTATACTACATATACTATATTTGGTTTTTAAATATTTTAAACTGTTTCAGTATAATCAGTTTTCTTTTTAATCTTATGAATTTTATTTTATGCATTTAAAAATATTATTCTGAGAAGGGATCCATAGGCGTCACCAGACACTAAAGGGGTCAATGGCACAAAAAAGGTTAGGATCCTCTGCTGGACAGTAAAGCTTCCCACGTGAATAGCTTACAGTATATCTGAGATATTTATGCTCTCAGTCCTCAGGGTTGCAGTTTGTAGCTGGAGCAACACCAGGCAGGTTGCCTGACCTCAGACAGCCTTGTCGGTACAGATGTTAACTTTATGTGTCCCGTGATATGAGAAAAGTTGGGGGAGAACTCTTAAGTTACTAGTGATTGGACTCTTTTAACATTAGTCTTCCAAGGATAGCACACTTTTTCAAATTACACTTTTTCAAATTATACCACACTTTTTCAAATTATCTCCTACATGGTGTTATTATCTTTATTTCAGGGAAAGTGAGGGTTGATTACAGAGGGGAAGAAGAGCTTAGACTAACAAGAAGCTTTATGAACTAGGAGGCTCGAGTTCGTGGAGGAGAACCCCTCAGACAAGAGCAAGATCACTCACAAGGGAAAATGGAGGCCCATTAAAGGGACTCCTGGGTTTCCCTGGTGGCGCAGTGGTTGGGAGTCCGCCTGCCGATGCAGGGGACACGGGTTTGTGCCCCAGTCCGGGAAGATCCCACATGCCGCAGAGCGGCTGGGCCCGTGAGCCATGGCCGCTGAGCCTGCGCGTCCGGAGCCTGTGCTCCGCAATGGGAGAGGCCCCAACAGTGAGAGGCCTGCGTACCGCAAAAAGAAACAAACAAACAAACAAAAAACAAGCATCTTGATTAGTTGCTAATAAAACTCTTTAAAAAAAAAGGTGGGGGGGGACTCTTTTTGGCTTCTTTTGTGGAACAGGGGAAGATGGTACCTGGATTCTTCCTAAGAAATGTACTACCCCTGAGTTCCAGAGACTCTCTTCTGTTTGTCTGGGCATAAAGTTCAAATGACTTTGATCTTGCCCACATTCATATCTGACCTGCAAATTTTTAATTCATTAAATTTCATCTCATAGAGCATAATGCTAACAGTGTCTTTAAATATGGGTAGCTATGAAAGGATTAATTTCTCCTCAGTGCCCAAACTTCTCAATGCCCAGAGGTTTGACATGACTTTTCCTTCATGTAGTCATTTCCTCCCTTTTAAGTAATATATAAGATCAAATTTTAATAAATCCAGAGTCACACACCATATGTCATTTGGTACTCTCCAATCTAAAATCTGTATACATACCAATTTTTCCTCAGTTTTTGAACAAATAAAATTATTAGAATAAAGGGCATTGTAGTTGATTGGATGGACTCCTGAAGTTTTCTCTGCGTCACTTGCTGAGTTCCCAACTTTGCAGTAAAAGGCTTCAAAGTAAATGGAATCCTTTCCTTTTTAAACTGTAATAAACAATGATGGTCCAAGGACTATACAGAAAGTGTCACACTCAGATGAGCAGTACTGAAGTGTAGAATAATACCAGTAACTGGCCATCGATGACATATTCTGTTTCTTGGTATCCAGGAGACTGGAAATCACTTGGTTTTCTTTATCTAGGCTACAGCTGTCTTGGGCCTGATTCCAATCATTTTGATCTGGTGAGGATTCGTGTTGGCAACATAAATGCTGTTGAGGAGGGGCTGTAATGACATGGTAGTGACAGCTGAAATGTGTTTCCTCATTTTGAGCTAGGTGCATGTTCTCAGTAGTATTGCTGGAGACCATATGCTTATTCCTCTCACACATCTAGGAGATTTTTTTAAAGAGACCAAAAGGTATTTTTTTCCTCCATTAAACTCTGGACAAAGAGCAGTTGTGAGCCAGTGTTGGTTAATCTATCATATTATAAAGTATGAAAATCCATAAACAGAAAAAACACACATAAGTACCCCTATGTGCCCACTTGGTCTCAAAGGAATTCATTCGTCAGGAGAGCTGGCATCACAGCAGCTTTGTTAGCCTAATTATGATGTATTTCCTTTTAACTAGTTTGTATATGATAATTGATCAAAAGTCTTCATAACAGTCTTCCCAGAGCAATTCATTAGTTCAGTAAAACAATGTTACAGTTGGAACATGCTTGCTTCATAATCATTTTGTTAGGGAAAAAAAAAAAGAACAGCAGCTGTAGTTCAGCGTAGATGGCCATCTGAAACAGTTGATTTATCAAAATGAATTGACCTTGGCAGTTTCCATTCTGGGGCTTAGATAGAGAAACAAAATGAGAATTCAGTGCTGCTCCCATTGCCAGAACAAAGTAATGGTGGCTCATTTTCCACTAACATTGTGGGTTACACCATGGATAGAAAATTCAGAATTTATCCAGCCGTACAGATTAAGCCACACGTCTAAGTGACTAATAAATGGAGTAAAAGCATTCCCTGCTCTCCCTCCATAGGAAAATGGCAGGCCAATACCTTCTTTTAAACTTGGACCTACTATTTTATCCCAGAACACAGACAACCAATGTAATATAACACATTCTAGCATACCAGGAAAACAATGGACCGAGAGAGTTAAAGGTGAGCTTGCAAAATGATTACTCCCGCCTCCCCCTACCCCGCTCCGCCGACCACACAGTAAAATGGACTGTCACTCCGACTTCCATAGGGTTGCACTTTGGGAAAATCCACAGCTGCATACATTCAAAACTTTTATCCTTTTCCAATGCACCCTCTCTTCTTAAAAACTGTGGCTTAATTCATTTGGTTTAGCAGCTGCCTCCTTAGAGCACATGCCTCCCAGATACACAGATTACATCGGTAACTGACCATCTGTGCTCTACAGTCACCCGTATCAGCTCCAGATCTTTTTGGCTTCTCTTTCCAAGCTCTCAGCGGGATACTTGACCCTCAGGTACTGGGATGCAGTCAGAGATGCAAAGAGGTTTGGATTACACACAAGGGATGTAGAGCTGAATGATTCCATGAAAGTAGCCTGTATTTGACTGTGAACATTTTTTTTAATGCAGGGAGATTCTGCAAATACCTAAACTTATTTTCCCCTTACCTACCTTATCTTGCCTAAAAGGAAGTAGATATTCCAGGCCAGTGCTCATTTGTTGTTGCCACTTAGCTTTTAAGGTCCAAATCAGGCTCTCGCTCACACTGCCAGGAAGAATGCTCCGCTGAATATATTATCAGCTTCCAACATTTTCTCATTCTGAAGACTCTGTGGTCTGCCTAGCTATGTTGCCTTGGGCGCCAAGTCTGTTCTGTGGGGACCAATTGGGGAGCTCAACAGAGAGACAGTGCACTCGCTCACATACTAGAAAAGTCATGGTCACAGGGCTAAGGGAAAACAAACCAAATCCCCAAATCCCACAGTGAAAAGTCTTGGGTTTGCTGCTGAAGGCAGGAGTAAGAGGGCCGTGCTTGGACTCTGCTTAGAGGATGGTGTGAATGAAGGAAATTTGTTGAAGGCCCAGTTCTGTTCAGTTGCTCTAGGCCCTGCCTTGACATCCGTTCTCCTCCAGGTTAGACAGCATAAACTCCCAAGAGCTGCCAAGATTTTATGATCAAATGTATTCATGAACCACAGCGTGATGGAAATACATTTGTATTTGGAATAAACAGAGAAAAGACTAGAGATTTGATTCTTATGCTATGACTTTGCTTTCTGTGAGAAATAGCCGTAACTGCACTCTTCTATGTGCAGAAGGGAGTCTGATTAAACTAGTGATGATGGGGGTGAAGAGCCTAGGATTGGAGGCACAGCCTGCTTCCAGAGCTCACCTGGGTTTCCAACTCTTTGTCTGTGTTTTTAGGATAAGCATTAAATAAGGATTGATGATTACAGAGCAGTGGTGAGCTCCTCTTCTTAAAGGTCTTCAGGTCATGTGATTTTGGAGTATTTTCGGTATTTCATCCAAATCCAGTTGATTAGTAGCTCTTGTTGCTAATTGATTCCCTCCACTCATGGCCTCCCCCCAATTAAAATGTCCTCACGGATGTTGTTTTCTACATATTTAAGGGTATCAGTAGTGTCTATCAGAGGAAGGCCAGAGGGAGATAGCATGGCTTGGGGACAGGGTGTGTGATGTTGGAGGAGCCACTTAACTTTTCCGAAGACAGTGTACTATGCTCAGTAATGAGAGTGTTCCTCTGACACTAAGATCCTACCTATTGTGACACTTAGACAGAAAAATTAATGCTTTCAGCACATACGACAGACATTAGCGTGTACATGTATGAGCATCAACATGATATAAGTAGAAAATAAATAGTATATCTTGGAGGTGTTAAAAAAGTTAACGTACTCTCTTTCATCCCCTTCCCATTCTATTTCAGGTTATAGCTTTGCTGTTCCCAGGAATTCTAAGGATAACGTTATTTAATATTAGCAAGAATTGGACAAAATCGGATATTTCCTGGTGTAGTTGTCTTTAGTAGTTTATGAGAAAGGCTATCCCCAGGATGTGCTTATGGTGTAGCATTCTCATCTTAGCCTAGGGCTTTTCCTCACCTCGTCTCTTTCCTTCTCCCCAGAGCCCTATGTCAGCAGCAGTGAATGCTTAAGTAGGCTCTGTCAGGAAAGCTCTTGGTGACCTTGGAAACGGTATTTAACCTTTCCATGGATCAGCATCGAAATCGCAAAGCAAAAATGACAGGAGCTGCCTCTTTCACAAATCTGTGAGTTATGACTAAGAAAAGGGATTACAAAACACTCTGAAAATCCTAAATGCTACAGACAGGTCTAGTAATGTTAATAATTCACCAGCTCATTCTTGGCGGCCATCACCAAACCCTTAAAGCCAGTCACCTTGTGGTAGTCCAAGTCATTTCCTACTGGAAATGGAAAAAATTAAAATGACAAAAACTTTCACCAGTATTTGATGATTGTTAATAGGGAAACTGTGGATTTGTTGAAGTGCAGATATCAGTGATCTAAGAGGGTGTTTCTCCTAGCCAAGGTCATGAGCTGTTAGTGTGACTCCTTTCACTAGCATTAAGTTCACAGAAGTCTCTTATGACAAGGTTTTTTTTTTTTTTTTTTTCTTTGAGAAGAAAACAGATTTGGCATAAGTTACATGACAGCCACAATGAGGCTTTCTTATGTATGAAAGACATTGACAATCAGCCCCACGGGGTTTATATAATTTGAGAATATAGCTTTAAAAATCATATTACAGGCGGCAGTACTTAAGATTAATAGAGGCCATTTACCTTTTTATTACATGGTTTATTAGCACTTAGCAGCTTGATTTATGAAAGAAAAAAATTGAATATAGTGTGTCAAAAGAGAAAGACTGCTCTAGAAAAATTAATATAAGAAGGTGACACTGCACTCCTCAGTTTTAGGAGAGAAAGTTGTGGAAAGTTTTCTGCAGAATGTGTCTGTGGATTCCCTGGGAGATGATCTCCTAGGAAGAGCTAAAGGAGGATTAGGGGAGGACTTCTCTGGGAAGGTGGAAATGGTGGGAAGACCAAAGGGAACATGTTGATTGTGGGCTGTGAGGGAAAGTGGGAGGCCATCCAGACAGAGGGAACGGCATCTGCAAGGCCCTAAGGTGAGAAAGAGCTTGCCATGTTCTGGGAGCAGGTAGAAGAATAGTGTCGCTGGGATGTCATCAACAGGGTGGATCATGGCAAAGTGAAGTTTAAGAGATATGCAGTTAAAACTTTTTATTAAAAACTGGTAGTTTGTAAAATAAAACCTTAGTTTACTTGTTGATGTATCAAAAGTTATTGCATCTATAATAAAACTGTGAACATAAGTTTTAACACAGTGATTCCATTTCTAGGGAATTCTAAGGATATGATTAAATATATATATTATACAGAAGGTTATATCCAAGAATGTTTATTATAGTATTGATAACTTTCTTTTAATCATACTTACTCAGTTTCTATGGTTTTATTCTTTAACCAGCTTTCTATAAGATTGATCATGTTTTTGTTATTTCTCATATTTTTCTCTACTAATTTGGAAGTTTTTAATTCTATATCTACCTTATGTTACCTTTAAATTTCTATGTGCCTTCTTAAATTCTAAAGTTAAACAGTACATCTATATCCTCCTGTGAACCAATGTAAGGCCCTTGCAAATCCTTAATTCTGAAATCTCCCACTCATTTTCTTAGTTTTTGTCCCATATTTTATTTTTTAAATTTTTATTTATTTATTTTTGATCAGAGCATAGTTGCTTTACAATGTTGTGTTAGTTTCTACTGGACAGTCCCCTTGTTTTAAAATCATTTCTGTTCTAGGTTCCAAATAATTCACTGTTAGCTGTGCCTGCTCTACTGTTTGACATTTTTATTCTTTTAACTTGAAATAATTTCAAACCTAGAGAAAACTTGTAAGAATAGGATGAAGAAATTTTCTTCCTGACATATTTAAGAGTAAGTGGCTGATGTGATGCCCTATCACTTCTGATTACTCTAGTGTGTAATTCTTTTTTTTTTAATTTTTAAATTTTATTTTATTTATTTTTTTATACAGCAGGTTCTTGTTAGTCATCAATTTTGTACACATCAGTGTATACCTGGCAATCCCAATCACCCAATTCATCACACCACCACCACCACCACCACACCGCTTTCCCCGCTTGGTGACCATACGTTTGTTCTCTACATCTGTGTCTCAATTTCTGCCCTGCAAACCGGTTCATCTGTACCATTTTTCTAGGTTCCACATATATGCGTTAATATACGATATCTGTTTTTCTCTTTCTGACTTACTTCACTCTGTATGACAGTCTCTAGATCCATCCACGTCTCCACAAATGACCCAGTTTCATTGCTTTTTATGGCTAATATTCCATTGTATATATGTACCACATCTTCTCTATCCATTCGTCAGTCGATGGGCATTTAGGTTGCTTCCATGACCTGGCTATTGTAAACAGTGCTGCAAAGAACATTGGGGTGCATGTGTCTTTTAGAATTATGGTTTTCTCTGGGTATATGCCCAGTAGTGGGATTGCTGGATCATATGGTAATTCTATTTTTAGTTTTTTAAGGAACCTCCATACTGTTCTCCATAGTGGCTATATCAATTTACATTCCCACCAGCAGTGCAAGAGGGTTCCCTTTTCTCCACACCCTCTCTAGCATTTGTTGTTTGTAGATTTTCTGATGATGCACATTCTAACTGGTGTGTGGTGATAACTCATTGTAGTTTTGATTTGCATTTCTCTAATAATTAGTTATGTTGAGCAGCTTTTCATGTGCTTCTTGGCCATATGTATGTCTTCTTCGGTGAAATGTCTATTTAGGTCTTCTGCTCATTTTTGGATTGGATTCTCTGTTTTTTTGATATTAAGCTCCATGAGCTGTTTGTATATTTTGGAGATTAATCCTTTCTCTGTTGTTTCATTTGCAAGTATTTTCTCCTGTTCTAATGGTTGTCTTTTCATCTTGTTTGTGGTTTCCTTTGCTGTGCAAAAGCTTTGAAGTTTCATTAGGTCCCATTTGTTTATTTTTGTTTTTATTTCCATTACTCTAGGAGGTGGATCAAAAAAGATCTTGCTGTGGTTTATGTCAAAGAGTGTTCTTCCTATGTTTTCCTCTAGGAGTTTTATAGTGTCCGGTCTTACATTTAGGTCTCGAATCCATTTTGTTTATTTTTGTGTATGGTGTTAGGGAGTATTCTAATTTCATTCTTTTAGATGTAGCTGTCCAGTTTTCCAAGCACCAATTATTGAAGAGACTGTCTTCTCTCCATTGTATATCCTTGCCTCCTTTGTCATAGATTAGTTGACCACAGGTGCGTGGGTTTATCTCTGGGCTTTCTATCTTGTTCCGTTGATCTATGTTTCTGTTTCTGTGCCAGTACCATATTGTCTTGATTACTGTAGCTTTATAGTATAGTCTGAAGTCAGGAGTCTGATTCCTCCAGCTCTGTTTTTTTTCCCTGAAGACTGCTTTGGCTATTTGGGGTCGTTCGTGTCTCCTTACAAATTTTAGGATTTTTTGTTCTAGTTCCTTAAAAAATGCCATTGGTAATTTGATAGGGATTGCATTGAATCTGTAGATTGCTTTGGGTAGTATAGTCATTTTCACAATGTTGATTCTTCCAATCCAAGAACATGGTATATCTCTCCATCTGTTGGTATCAACTTTAATTTCTTTCACCAGCATCTTACAGTTTTCTGCATACAGGTCTTTTGTCTCCCTAGGTAGGTTTATTCCTAGGTATTTTATTCTTTTTTTGCAATGGTAAATTGGAGTGTTTCCTTAACTTCTGTTTCAGATTTTTCATCATTAGTGTATAGGAATGCAAGAGATTTCTGTGCATTAATTTTGTATCCTGCAATGTTACCAGATTCATTGATTAGCTCTAGTAGTTTCCTGGTGACATCTTTAGGATTCTCTATGTATAGTATCATGCCATCTGCAAACAGTGACAGTTTTATTTTTTCCTTTCCAATTTGTATTCCTTTTATTTCTTTTTCTTCTCTGATTGCTGAGGCTAGGACTTCCAAAACTATGTTGAATAATAGTGGTGAGAGTGGACTTCCTTGTCTTGTTCCTAATCTTAGAGGAAATGCTTTCAGGTTTTCACCATTGAGAATGATGTTTGCTGTGGGTTTATCATATATGGCCTTTATTATGTTGAGGTAGGTTCCCTCTATGCCCACTTTCTGGAGAGTTTTTATCATAAATGGGTGTTGAATTTTGTCAAAAGCTTTTTCTGCATCTATTGAGATGATCATATGGTTTTTATTCTTCAGTTTGTTAATATGGTGTATCACATTGATTGATTTGTGTATATTGAAGAATCCTTGCATCCCTGGGATAAATCCCACTTGTTCATGGTGTAAGATCCTTTTAATGTGCTGTTGGATTCTCTTTGCTAGTATTTTGCTGAGGATTTTTGCATCTATGTTCATCAATGATATTGGTCTGTAATTTTCTTTTTTTGTTGTATCTTTGTCTGGTTTTAGTATCAGGGTGATGGTGGCCTCATAGAATGAGTTTGGGAATGTTCCTTCCTCCGCAGTTTGTTTGGAAGAGTTTGAGAAAGATGGGTGTTAGCTCTTCTCTAAATGTTTGTTAGAATTCACCTGTGAAGCCATCTGGTCCTGGACTTCAGTTTTTTGGAAGATTTTAAATCACAGTTCCAATTTCATTACTTGTGATTGGTCTGTTCATATTTTCTATTTCTTCCTGGTTCAGTCTTGGAAGGTTATTCCTTTCTAAGAATTTGTCCATTTCTTCCAGGTGTCCATTTTATTGGCATACAGTTGCTTGTACTAGTCTCTTAGGATGCTTTGTATTTCTGCGGTGTCTGTTGTAAGTTCTCCTCTTTCATTTCTAATTTTATTGATTTGAGTCCTCTCTTTTTCCTCATGAGTCTGGCTAATAGTTTACCAATTTTTTTATCTTCTCAAAGAACCAACTTTTAGTTTTATTGATCTTTGCTATTGTTTTCTTTGTTTCTATTTCATTTTTTTCTGCTCTGATCTTTATGATTTCTTTCCTTCTGCTACCTTTGGTTTTTGTTTGTTCTTCTTTCTCTAGTTCCTTTAGGTGTAAGTTTAGATGGTTCATTTGAGATTTTTCTTGTTTCTTGAGGTAGGCTTGTATAGCTATAAACTTCCCTCTTAGAACTGCTTTTGCTGCATTCCGTAGGTTTTGGATCGTCGTGTTTTCATTGTCATTTGTCTCTAGGTGTTTTGGATTTCCTCTTTGATTTCTTCACTGATCTCTTGGTTATTTAGTAACGTATTGTTTAGCTTCCATGTGTTTGTGTTTTTTACATTTTTTCCCCTGTAATTGATTTCTAATCTCATAGCGTCGTGGTCAGAAAAGATGCTTGATATGATTTCAATTTTCTTAAATTTACTGAGGCTTGATTTGTGACCCAAGGTGTGATCTATCCTGGAGAATATTCCATGCACACTTGTAAAGAAGGTACAATCTGCTGTTTTTGGATGGAATGTCCTATAAATATCAATTAAATCTATCTGGTCTATTGTGTCATTTAAAGCTTCTGTTTCCTTATTTAGTTTCATTTTGGATGATCTGTCCATTGGTGTAAGTGAGGTGTTAAATTCCCCCACTATTATTGTGTTACTGTCGATTTTCTCTTTTATAGATGTTAGCAGTTGCCTTATGTATTGAGGTGCTCCTATTTTGGGTGTATATATATTTATAATTGTTATATCTTCTTCTTGGATTGATTCCCTGATCATTATATAGTGTCCTTCCTTGTCTCTCATAACATTATTTATTTAAAAGTCTATTTTATCTGATATGAGTATTGCTACTCCAGCTTTTTTTGATTTCCATCCCCTCACTTTCAGTCTGACTGTGTCTCTAGGTTTGAAGTGGGTCTCTTGTAGACAGCATATATATGGGTTTTGTTTTTGTATCCATTCAGCAAGCCTGTGTCTTTTGGTTGGAGCATTTAATCCATTCACATTTAAGGTAATTATCGATATGTATGTTCCTATTACCATTTTCTTAATTGTTTTGGGTTTGTTTTTGTAGGTCCTTTTCTTCTCTTGTGTTTCCCACTTAGAGACGTTCCTTTAGCATTTGTCATAGAGCTGGTTTGGTGGTGCTGAATTCTCTTAGCTTTTGCTTGTCTGTAAAGCTTTTGATTTCCCCATCGAATCTGAATGAGATCCTTGCCGGGTAGAGTAATCTTGATTGTAGGTTCTTTCTTTTCACCACTTTAAGTATATCATGCCACTCCCTTCTGGCTTGTAGAGTTTCTGCTGAGAAGTCAGCTGTTAACCATATGGGAGTTCCTTTGTATGTTATTTGTCGTTGTTCCGTTGCTGCTTTTAATACTTTTTCTTTGTCTTTAATTTTTGCCAGTTTGATTACTATGTGTCTTGGCATGTTTCTCCTTGGGTTTATCCAATGTGGGACTCTCTGCGCTTCCTGGACTTGGGTGGCTATTTCCTTTCCCATGGTAGGGAAGTTTTTGACTATAATCTCTTCAAATATTTTCTCTGGTCCTTTCTCTCTTTCTTCTCCTTCTGGGACCCCTATAATGTGAATGTTGTTGCATTTAATGTTGTGCCAGAGGTCTCTTAGGCTGTCTTCATTTCTTTTCATTCTTTTTTCTTTATTGTGTTCTGCAGCAGTGAATTCCACCATTCTGTCTTCCAGGTCACTTATCCGTTCTTCTGCCTCAGTCATTCTGCTATTGATTCCTTCTAGTGTAGTTTTCATTTCAGTTATTGTATTGTTCATCTCTGTTTGTTTGTTCCCTAATTCTTCTAGGCCTTTGTCAAACATTTCTTGCATCTTCTCGATCTTTTCTTCCATTCTTTTTCCGAGGTCCTGGATCATCTTCACTATCACTATTCTGAATTCTTTTTCTCGAAGGTTGCCTATGTCTACTTTATTTAGTTGTTTTTCTGGGGTTTTATGTTGTTCCTTCATCTGGTACATAGCCCTCTGCCTTTTCATCTTGTCTGTCTTTCTGTGAATGTGTTTTTTGTTCCACAGGCTGCAGGATTGTAGTTTTTCTTGCTTCTAGTGTGTAATTCTTATAAACACAGAATTCTCCTACATAACTACAATCATCAAAATCAGGAAGTTAACATTGGTACATCACAAGTTAACATTGGTACATTGTAATGTACCAGTGTACCATTGGTACACTGGTACATTACATTACCATCTAATTAGACTCCATTTAGTTTTTGCCAGTTGTCTCAACATTGCCCTTTTTAATAAAAGGATTTAGCATGGAATTATGCATTGTGTTTAGCTGTCTCTTTAGGCTCCTTTGGTCTGGAACAGTTCCTCAGCCTTCGTTGACTTTCATGTTGAAGCTTTGGAAGATTACAGCCCAGTCATTTTGTAGAATGTCCCTCAGGTTTCATAGCTCTGATATCTCCTCATTGTTAGATTCAGCTTGTGTATTTTGTTAAGAATGTTACAGAAGTGATACCATATTCTTCTCATTGCATCCTATCAGGTGGCACATGGTTTTGATTTGTCCCATCCCTGATCATCATAACCATGATTAAAGTGGTATCTGTCAGCATTCTCCACAGTAAAGGTGCTCTTTATGCCTTTGTAATTAATAAGGATTTTGAGAAGAAGTGCTTTGAAACTAACTATACATCCCATTTCTCATTAAACTTTCACCAAGTAGCTCTAGCATCCATTGGTGTTTCTTGGCTGAATTAATTGTTTCTCTGATTGTTGTCAAATTGTGATTTCCTGATTTCTTTATTCTGTTTCCATTTATTCACTGGTAGTCTGCTGTAAGGAAAAGCTCTCTTTTCTCCATGTTTAGATATTCACTTATTTATTTATATTGGTATGGACTCATGAATTTCTGTTTTATTCAATGGATTATAATCCACTGAAATAATTGTTCATTTTGATGCTCAAATTTTCCAAAAATTGGCTGGGAATCCCTTTTCACTGATACCTGTGTCTTTGATATTTACCCATGATTCCCTGAGCATTTTATTACTTTTTGGCCCAAAGGTGTTTCAGGCTCACCTTATACTTTCCTTACCCTAGCTCAGGAAGCAGCCTTTCTCCAAGGAGCCCTGTGGTTCCTTATAGCGGAGAGTGGTTATTTCAAAAGTAAGACCTGAGTTTTAGGTGGAATCGTTGCTGTTATGCTCAAGTCGCTCTCACATTCTCTCTCTCTCTTTCTGTATGTATCTATCAAGATACATACACATAAATACATAAACACATATATACTTCTGTATTTACTTCCCAAACCATCTATATTGACACCGATGAGTTCCCCTAATACCTTCAATTCCGATCCACTGTATATTTTATCTTTTTGTATTTGTCACTCCTTTCTGTAACATGAGGAAACTGACTTCCATTATCCTAGATATATTTATTGCATCAGTCCTACCTGTATGTGGCCCATTTTTCATTGCATCTTTGTCCCCCATTTATTGACCTTGCATGGACACCATCATACTCAACTCCACTTAATGGCTTTTGAATTAAAACATTTAAATTTTAAAAATTATATTGATCACGTATTTTTATTTATAGGATTTCTTCTTTTAAAATCACATTTTTAGGGCTTCCCTGGTGACGCAGTGGTTGAGAGTCTGCCTGCTGATGCAGGGGACACGGGTTCATGCCCCGGTCTGGGAAGATCCTGCATGCTGTGGAGCGGCTGGGCCTGTGAGCCATGGCCGCTGAGCTTGCACGTCCGGAGCCTGTGCTCCACAATGGGAGAGGCCACAACAGTGAGAGGCCCACATACCACACACACACACAAAAAAATCACGTTTTTACATCTAATTTTGACACTGAGATTCTGTTCTCTTCTTGACATTGAGATCCTGTTCTTCATTTCTTTGATCATTTGAAATTTACTTTCATATTTATTTGCAGGTTTCTTTTGGACTGCTCTATTATCTTCAGTTCTTACGGTTCAGAGGATTCCATTAGTTGCATGTACTCACTCTGCTTCAGTGTAGCTCACTTTTGTGTAGGGCTTACAATATTTTACTGTGAGCAGTTCTTCAGTAGGGGTTGTTTACCACAGAAGTCCCAGTATCCTGGGTTTTGGAATTGTCTCTGTGGAGTCATTCCTGTGGAATGATTTTGTACTTGCCTCTTCCAGGGATTTATGAGTTTTCCTGATTTGGACAAACAGTTCCATTAGTTCCTCATGTTGGGATTTCCATGCCCAGGGACTAGGACCCTCTTACCCATGGCACTGGCGTGGTGCTCTACTTTCCTACAGGTGATTCTTTTTCAACCTTATCCCTATGTACCTGCTCAGTTTCTTTATAGCTTTCCAAGGCTGGCAACCAGAGCTTGTAGAATAGAATGCACAGTCCTTCACGCTCCCAGTTTTATGCAGACTGACTCTCATGGGTATGACATCTTGTCTCCTGTTTCCTAACTTTGTTAAATTGCAGCCTCCAGCACCTATGGCCTATCTGATTCTAATACCCCTGATGAGTGGTTTAATCTCTTACTTATCCTTAAGACTTTTAGTTTTCTCTTACTTGTCTATATATTAAAATAGTTTTTATTTTGTTTTTTTTTGCTTGTACATTGTTGCACATTTTAATGTTTGACCAGGGAAGTCTGTATTGTTTCTAGTAATAAAATTTTGTAAATGATTTAAATGTTTAACAATAGTTAACACTGCTGGAATAAATTATAACGTAGTTATACGATGGAGTAATATGTAACTGTTACAAATAGTGTGATTGAAATATCAGGTAGATAAGAAATGCTTAAAATATAATATTAGGTTAGGAAGCATGATACAAAATATAGGATTATGTAAAAAAATAAAAATAACGTGTAAGAAAAATGTCTATAAGAATATATTAGAATGTTAGGAGTAAGTGTCTCTGGTTTGTGGGATTATTATTGAATTACTTTTATTTTCTGTAGAGATAACAGAAAAGTAACTTTGACAAACATTCCTAAACCATAGAATTCCTCAAATAACTATAATAACAATATGTCTTGACTGGCTGTGCCTTAAAAGTAAAAATAACTTCTAGGAGGTTTAGTTGTAAGATTTTCCCTACATTTGGGATTGAATAAAAAGTTTTGAAAGTGAATAAGGTACTTTGATTTCAAACCATTGTGAGCATTCTCAAAGGGATTTTATCACTTGAGTTTGAATTGAATATTAATAAGAAACAATCTTCGTATGATTAACTTAGTTAAGTTTAAATAAAACTTTGTAACTTAGCCAATCTTTGTTTTTCTTAGTGCACCAAGTACTAAATTTTGAATTTTAAACTCACTGAAACAGGAAATACTACTAATTATTAGTTCGTGGAATAGCATATATATTTGTACTCAGATTTTTATAGTTACTAATGAAAAGTTATGCATTTTAAAACCAGTTGTGTATTTAAAACCTGAGTGACTGTGTTCAGTGGGATATTTCATTTTAGCATACACTGAAGGGAATGCAATTTTGAGTTGTATAGCTTTAAGAAAAATACAACAAAACAAAACAAAATATTTATTTACTTTCCTGTGGTATCCCAGAAGCAGACTTTATAATAAAGTGGTTGTTTCAGTCACTACCATCGTTAGAGCATTTAATGTATTTCTTTGCCTGTTTAACTCTTAACCATAGTATCTTGCCTGGAAATGCTCACAACCATAACTCTTATTTCTAATTATTATGTTCTTTTGAATTGACATCTCTATAACCATTTGTGACCTGTTTTTCAATGCCTTTATTTTCCTCTTCTTTTTCAAATCATTCTTCTCATCAACATTCTCTCTCCATATTCATTGCTGTTGTTTCATAGTCTCTTTTGGTGCTTTCCCCTTCTTTTTATGCGTAGAAAATGATACTATTTTTACACACTGGGGTAAACAGGCAAGGCTACTTACTCCCGGAGCCCCGAGGCTGAGAGAGCACTATCTCAGATCACTGTTTCCTATTAGCACACCTGTACCCTTGGCAGTGGCCTGCCAATTGGAAAGCCTTGGATTATTCCACGTGGTCTCTATTTTATTAGGATTTTGTCTATGGGGTCTCAAAGTTCTCATATGCTTTAGCCATTTTTGCACTTACTAAAACTTTAACACTTTTGAATAAGTGAACCAACACTTAAAATGTATAAAATTATTTGATTAAGTAATCAAACCCTCAAATGCATATAGCTCTTAAGAATGGCCATCACCTACCTGTCAGTAGTCCTCATCAACATTTATAAATGAACGGGTGTGGCTTTCCTGGAATCACTGGGTGCTGGTGGGTAAGTTGCCTTGAGTGATTAAGGGAAAATATTGCCAGCTGAATTTGAGATCTAGAGGAAATTTACTTAAACTTTTATAAACATGCATACATATTAGATGCTGGTTTTATCCCCTCCCCCCTCCTCTCCTATCTCCAATCTTCTCCTCCCCCATCCCTCCACTCCCCGTCCCTTCTCTTCCTTTCCTCTTTCTCTTCAAATCTAGTCCTTTGAGCAGTTTAAGGTTATGAAGAATTTATCACTTATTTTTTGAATTTTATCTTACAATATAGGAGTTATTTATTTATTTAATAAGGAAAGAACTGTGCCCAGGAGAAAGTAATTTCAAAACCATGTTATTTCAGAAAGGGATGCTACTCTCTAACTGGAATTTATGTCAAATAAAGAAAAATGACTCTTTTAAAAAAGGGGAGGCAGGAACACTTAGTGAGCAACTTACGTTGTGCTAGGTACTGCCTCATCCTTTCTTATATATATATTAGCTATTAACATTATTACATAATATAAATTGTTATAGACAAATAACATTTTTGCCTTTGCTGCCAACAAGCTGCAAATGGAATTGATACACAAGTACAATTATGATCTCCCTTTAGTTTCCAGATGGAATGATCTGTTTCCTTCTTTTATATGGTTATTTATCTTTTTTTTTTTTTTTTTTTGCGGTACGCAGGCCTCCCACTGCTGTGGCCTCTCCCGTTGCGGAGCACAGGCTCCGGACGCGCAGGCTCAGCGGCCATGGCTCACGGGCCCAGCCGCTCTGCGGCATGTGGGATCTTCCCGAACCGGGGCATGAACCCGTGTCCCCTGCATTAGCAGGCGGACTCTCAACCACTGCACCACCAGGGAAGCCCTGGTTATTTAGCTTTTTACTTTAAATGTTTCAGTTCATATGTCTTTTAATTAAATGTTCCTTCAAATCCTTTTTTCTGAATAAGCAAGCCTGAATAAATACAATGAGGACTGGAATAGATGATCTTGAAGGTACCTTTGGAGCAGGAATATTCTATTACTTTATAGTGAGACTATAAAAGTTACCAGATATTCAAAATTCTCTCTTCTCATCTTTCAAATTGAGGATGATTTCTCCAGTTCCTTATTTCTTAATAAAAATACTCACCAAATTTGCATTTTTGTGAGATAGTTCCTCTTCGAGCTAGAGAACACCTAATTTTAGGTTTTGGCTCTTCATGGGCATTTCACAAACTCTGAGATCTGTGGGAGCACTTTTCTCTGAGGGAAAAATATAATAACTTACAACAAGTAATACTAGATATACTTTGATAAAGGAGAAAATCTTAGATACAATTTTTGTTCCTTGGAATGTCTTTGTTCCATCTTGAGATCAGTAAACTCTAGTTGCGAAATGAGATCTTGGGAAACAAGTTCTACTTGGGTAAAAGCAAGAAACTATAGAATAGTGGAGAGAACAATAGTAGACAGAGGCTCAAGGGAATAATCTGGGGTGTTTCTAAAGAGCGTGGACTTTGGAGACAGAAAGACGTGGATTCAAATCCTGAATTGCCAGTTTACTAGTGACCTGGCCTCATGTAACTACCATAACTATGGACTCAAATTTTATCTATGAAAATAAGAAAATTATACTAGTTGAGTTGTTCTGAGATAGCAGGTACCTAGTTCAGTGCCTGGCATCTGGTAGACTTCCCAGAAATATCGCTGCTGTTATAGTATCAGCAAAGCCCTGGTTTAAGTTCTGGCCTTGCTGCTGTGTGATCTTGGGTATTTAGCTAAGATGGCAGGGTATTTTGGGTGATCTTGGGTATTTTGCAGAGGCAGACCCCTGATCTGATGGCAGGTTTTTACCTTGACCCACTTAGAAACTGTTTCTATGTGGTTCTGGAACAGACCGGACCACTGGCAAAAGTCTCCATGGGGGCTGCATGTTTCCAAGGTAACCAGTGGCAGATGAGACAGTAGAAGTAGAGGTTATAAATTCCTGATTTATATATTCAGATGCCTTGGGCTTCCCTCCAGGACAATTCTATTAGGTTCTACCACAGTACACTTTTGATACTGTTTTCACATGCAGAGCCTGCATTTTGTGCATGTGTATTGGGTAACTGAGTGTTTAGCTGCTCAATTTGCATAATAGACATCCTGACATTTTTATGTGTAACAGACGTGACTGTCATACTCAAGAAGACTGATGCAATTTCAGAAGATGGCTTTATGATAATACCACAAATGGTAAGCCCGTTTGGCTGTGTGCAGAGTTTTGCAAATACTTAATTAGCAGCAAAGGAAAAAAAATGTGACCTTCAGTGGCTTATTATTGGTTGAGACATCTTCCACAGAAATATTAGAATAGAGTAATTGGTGGTTCATTTTATGTTTTCTGATCTGTAAGTTCTCTAATGCAGGTTTGTGATATTATTTCTTAATATGAGTATAGGTATAGTCATGTGTACTAAGACGGGCTTAATGAAGAATACATTTATTATATAGGTTTACCTTGTGTACCATTACTAGACTTTTGAAGTACACTCTAAATTCATATGTTTATAGATTATGTCATTATCTTGTGAATAATATAATTACTTCATTTCTTTGGTCTTATAAGGATCCATTTACTAAATGTAGAGCTTTAAAATATACCACAATACCAAAAAACTCTGTTTTGACATTCTTTATTTTTCAGTATATTGGGACTTCTAAAAATAGAAGAGGCCTTGATCTTCTTGAATTTTACAGGCTCTGATTCTTCCTTGTTTTGTGTTGTATATAAATGTTATCTCTAAATATAAGCTATAAACTTCTAGAAAGCTGGGGTTATTTTTTAATTTACTTCTCTCTATTTCCTTTGTTATATTTGCTTTTTTTGTTACTCTTTTTTTAGGTTCTTGAAATGGGAGCTTAGATTATTGATTTGAGAGTTTTCCTTTTTACTAATGTATATATTTAGTGCTATAAATTTCCCTCTTGATGCTACCTATATCCTGTTGATATATTTTCATTATCACTCAGTTCAGTGTGTTTTTTGCTTTCCTCTGAGACTTCCTCTTTGACCCATAGATTACTTAGAAGTATATTTAGTTTCCAAACCTGCATGCATTTGGAGATTTTCCTGTTATCTTAAAGTTATTGATTTCTCGTGTGGTTCCATTGTGGTCAAAGAACACACCCTATTGGTTTACTAGCAGTGCCTTAAAAAAAACTGCCACAGGCTGAGTGGCTTAAACAACAGAAATTTATTGTTTCACAGTTCTGGAGGCTACAAGTCCAACATCAAGGTCCTGGAAGGTTTAGTTTCTCCCAAGGCCTGTCTCCTTGGCTTACAGGTGGCCACCTCTTACTGTGCCCTCACATGGTTTTTCCTCTGTGCACACACATTCCTGGCATCTCTTTCTCTTTCCATAAGGACACCAGTCATATTGGATTAGGGCCCCATTCTTATGACCTGGATTAGGGCCCCACTCATGTAACCTTAAGTACCTCTTTAAAGGCCCCATCTCCACATATAGTCACATTGGGGGTTAGGACTTCAACATATGAATTTTTAGATATACATTTCAGTCCATAATACATACTATATATGATTTCAATTCTTCTAAATTTGTTGAGTTTTATTTTCTGGCCTAGGATATGGTCTATCTTGATAAATATTCTGTGGGCACTTGAAAAGAATGTGTGCTTTCTGTTGTTGGATGGAGTGTTCTGTAAATGTCAGATTCTTTTGATTGATGGTGTTGAGTTCTATATCCTTACTGATTTTCTGCCTATTTTTTCTATCACTTGTTGAGAGAGGGGTATTGGAGTTTACAATTATAATTATGAACTTATCTATTTATGCTTTCAGTTCTATTAGTTTTTGCTTTACATATTTTGTAGCTCTGTTGTTTGGTGTATACAAAATTAGGATTGCTACATCTTCTTGGTGGATTGATCCGTTTCTCATTATATAATGTCCCCCCTCTGTCTCGTAATTTTCTATGCTTTGAAGTCTACTTTATTTGATATTAACATAGCCACTCTTGCTTTCTATTGATTAGTGTTTGTATGATATATCCTTTTCTATCCTTTTACTTTCAACTTGCCTATATCACATTTGAAGTGAGTTTCTTGTACACAGTATATAGTTGGGTCATATTTAAAAAAAATCACTCTGCTATTTCTGTCTTTTAATTGGTATATTTAGACCATTTACATTTATAGTAGTCAGGATAATGGCCCCACAAAGATGTCCACATCCTAATCCCTCGAACCTATGAATATGTCATTTTATATGGCAAAGGGGAATTACAGTAGCACCTGGAATTAAAGTTGTTAATCAGCTGTCTTTGACATGAGGATACCTGAATTATCTGGGTGTGCATAGTGTGATCACATGGGTCCTTAAAAGTAGAAAAGAGAGGCAGAAGAGGAGGTTAGAGTGATATAATGTCAGAAGATTCAACTCATCTTTGCTAGCTTAGAAGTTGGAGGAAAGAGCCACAAGTCAAGAAATGCAAGCAGCCTCTAGAAGCTGGAAAAGGCAAGGAAACAGATCCTATATAACCTTCATAAAAGAATTCAGACTTGGTTAACTCCTTGATTTTATCCCAGTGAGACCTGTGTCAGACCTTTAGTCTATAGAACTGTAACGTAATAAATTTGTGTTTTAAAGTTGCCAAGTTTGTGATGATTTGTTACAGTGGCAATGGAAAACCAATCCAACACTTACTGTTATTATTGGTATATTAGGGCTTGTTTCATTTGTTGTTTTTTTTTGTCTTCTGTTTGTTCTCTTTGTTTTTCATTTCTCTGTTTTCTTTACCTGACTTCTGTGGGTTATTTGAATACTTTTTATGAATTGCATTTTATGTGTATAAAGTGTTTTTGAGAGTACCATGTTAGATAGCCATTTTTAGTGATTGCTCTAAGTATTTTACTATGTATACCTTACTTCTCACAGTCTACTGCTGTTGTCATTTTACCCTCTTCCATTTATAATTGTCTTAAATATTTCCTCTACATAAATTTAGAACCACATCAGATTGTGTTACACTTTTACTTTAAACAGTCAATCATAATTTAGAAAACTTAAGAGGAGAAATGAAAGCTATTGTATTTACCATATTTTTGCTTATTGTGTCTTTTCTTCTATCATGAGCTTCCAAAGTTTCCTCCTTTTATGTTTCCCCTATGTTTAGAGAAACTCCTGTAGCCATTCTTTTAGAGTAGGTTTCTTGCTGGTGACAAATTCTCTTAGTTTACCTTCATCTGACAATGCCTTGATTTCCCCTTCATTTCTGAAGGATATTTTCAATAGGCATAGGGTTCTAGGCTGACAGTTTTTTCCCGTCAGCACTTGAAAAACGTTGTACCTCTTCCTTCTGGCCTCTATGGTTTTTGATGAGAAATCTGCTATCATTCAAATTGTTTTTCCCGTAGGTATGTTTTTTTCCCCCCTATGGCTACTTTCAAGGATTTTTCTTTGTCTTTAATTTTCAGAAGTTTAATGATGCTTTTTGGCATAGATTTATTTAGGTTTATCCTGTTTAGGGTTTGCTCAGCTTCTTGAACCCATAAGTTTATAACTCTTGCCAAATATGGAAAGTTTTCAGCCATGATTTCTTTGAGTACATTTTCAGCTCTGCCCTCTCTCTCTTGTGTCCTTCTGAGGCTCTGGTGACACAGATGTTAAGATCTTTTGTAATAGTCTCCCAGCCCCCTGAGGCTCTGTTTATTTAATATTTTTTTCAGTCTAACTTCTCACTGTTTTTCATCCTGGGCAAGTTCTATTATTCTACCTTCCATTTCTCTGGTTCTTTCCTCTGTGTCCTCCTGATGAGATGAGCTTTCCAAAATGGCTGCTACTTGTGTTTGTATCCCCATTCTGAGTCCCAGTTGCCTCCTGCCTTTCTGGGAGGATCTCGAAGATCAGCAAGGGAGCCTGAGCTAGGGTCATGGAGTGTGTGAAATTTTGTGTGCATCTGCCCTGGGTCCTAGAGTGTATGAAATTTTGTGTGCATCTGTTAAGAGTGAAATCTCCATTTCCCACAGCTGTCTGGCTGTCCTGAAAGTAAACCCCACTGGCCTTCAAAGTGAAACATTCTGGGGACTTGTCTTTCTGGTGCAGGACCCCTAGGCTGGGTACCCTATGTGGGGCTTGGACCCCTTGCTCCTTGGGGAGACCCTTTGCAGTTGTAATCATTTTCCCATTTGTAGGTTGCTTACCCTGTAGTATGGGTCTTGACTATATCACATCTCTGTCCCTCTTACCCATCTCATTGTGGTTCCTTTTTCTATATCTTTAGTTATAGAAGGTCTTTTCTGCTAGTCTTCAGATTGTTCTCATGGACAGTTGCTCCGTAAATATTTGTAATTTTGGTGTTTATGGGAGAGGGTGAGCTCAGTATCTTCCTACTCCACCTTCTTGGCCATTCCCTCTCCATACTGCTCATTGAAGCATTTCTATCAAGGCTGCCTTAAAACCATTGTCAGATAATTCTGTTATCTTTATCATCTCAATGTTGGCAACTATTTTTTAAAATTCAGTTCCAAATGTTTTTATTCTTTGTGTGATGAGTGATTTTTTTGATTGGAATCTGGACATTTTGCATTTTATATTATGAAACTCTGGCTCTTATTTAAGCCTTCTGTTTTATCTGGCTTTCTTTGACACTGCTGTGGCAGGGGAAGGGATTGCACCAATTGCTACCAGATGGAGTTAGAAGTTCAGGTTCCTCTTAAGGCTCTTTTGACACCTGAGTGGGGAGACTCTTTCTTATTGCTAGGCAAGGGTGGGAGTTTTGGCTTACTGTGTAGTCTCTATTGAGACCACAGTAGGGGCGGTCTTGACATAGTGAAACTCCTGACCTTCTACCAGGCCCCCTCTGATATTACTGCAGTGGAAAGGAGGAGGGGTGCCTCGTTATTGCTGGGAGGCGGTGGAATTCCAAGCGCCCAGTGGTCTTCACCGACACTGCAGGAGAAGCTTTTTCCCGGCCAGGGGAGATGAAAGTCCCAGCTCAGTACTTGATACTGTCTGACGCCACCCTGACAGGGGTGTTGGGGCACCTCATTACAGCCTCATGAGGGTAGAAATCTAGGCTCCACTCTTGGATTTTGCTGGTGTGGGTGTGGGTATGGGTGAGGCCACAATTTTTTCTGTGGTATTTGTCTACAATGGAGCAGTTATTATCTAAAAGTATTCTGTCTTTTTAGGTTGCACCTTCCCTTGTCCTTTGGCTAGAGAGAGCAGGCTTTTGTTGGGGCTTATTTTTGTTTGTGACCATTGGTGTTTCTAGGTTGTCATATTTTTCTTCTTCTTATGTTTTGACCGTGCCATGTGGCATGTAGGATCTTAGTTCCCTGACCAGGGATCGAACCTGTGCCCCTGCAGCAGAAGAATGGAGCCTTAACCACTGGACCGCTGGGGAAGTCCTGGGGTTGTCATATTATTTAACTCCGAGTCGCGTATGTATGAAGCAGAAAGAAAACCCAGAAACTCACCATTGTCTGTCCTAGGGTCCTAAGGTCCCTAGTTAGTTTGCCACCTTCTCGCCATCTTTCAGAGTCTTCTTGTTTTTATTTTATATATAATGTTCAGGGTTTTAGTTGTACTCAGTGGGGAGAATATGAAAAAGTACCTCTGCTCTCTCTTTACAGAAGTGGAAATCCCCAGGGGCTCTATTTTTATTATTCCTTTGGTATCTCTAACTGTTCTAAATGCGTATACAAAGTACCAAGCACTTTTTAGGAAACAATATTTGATCTCTTGTGAGGCACTTATCTGCATTCATCCGTTCATTTGACAGATGTTTTTCTAGGTGTGGAGGACACCTCAGTGGCTTCCTAACTGGTCTTTCTGTGTCCACCTGTGCCCTCCTTAACATTTATTCTTCACATGGTAGCCAAAACGAGCCTTTATAAAAGTAAAGGAAATCATGAACTTTTCTCCCTAAAATACTTCAATGATTTCCTACCACAATTCAGAATGAATACTGAGTGTCTACTATGAAAATTCAAGTAAGAAAAAATTCTGGTATGAGGAGCACTGGCGTTCTGGACCTAGCCCTGGCTGTGCCACCAGATAAGGCTGTGACCTTGAGAAACCATCTAATTTCTCTGAACATCTTTTTCTCTGACTTAAAAATAAGGGAGTTTGGTGAGCATCCCAAACTCACTGCTATTTCTAATA
This sequence comes from Mesoplodon bidens, assembly GCF_964165515.1. NCBI lineage: Eukaryota > Metazoa > Chordata > Mammalia > Artiodactyla > Ziphiidae > Mesoplodon > Mesoplodon bidens. Next base: position 131,854,998 of record NC_138161.1, read on the forward strand.
TTCTGTGAAGATAAGAGACATGGAAACTGATGTATTGTCTATAGGATTTTTTCTTATTTGTGTAGAAGCATAAATCTTGTCTCTGAATGAATCCAGACAAGTGTAAATCTTGTCTCTGAATCAATTTCCTTAGCCTGTCTAGGAGGCCAGTTTTATTTGTTCACAGACTATTTATCTCATTCATTACATTAACAAAGTCTTACAATAACCTATCTAATCACTGCAAAATCTGCACATCCTCCCCACTTGGTGTTTGCCATTCCCTCTGCCTGTAATGCTTTTCTCCGAGATATTACTGTGGCTGACTTCTCATCACCTTTGTTCAAGGTCACCCGTCACAATGAGGTCTTCTCTGATACTACCCTATTTTCAACTGAATTCCTGCCCCCTTCCCTAAACCTGAAAATCACTGTCCTTTTTCCTGCTTTTTTTCTCCTAAACACTTACCACCTTTACAGTCTATATATTTTATTTATTACTTATATTTTACTTATTTATCTATCCCATTCATTATATTCTTCCTTCTTCTAGAATGTAATTTCTAGGATTGCAGAGGTTATTTTTTAATGTTTCTTAAGTGCTATATATACAAAAATTTTAAGAGTACCAGGTGCTCAAATATATTTGTTGAATGAATCTTAAATTCATGTCTAGTTGTGAATCTATTTTGTCATTGACATTAACAAAGAGAGAGGAATGGTTGAAGTCCTTAGATCCTTGTTTTCATCAGCCTTGAGCTTTGTTTGCATATATTAGTCACCCAGCACATTGAACGAGGCTTCTGAGGTGCATTTTATTTAATCTCAGTATCAAATGAACTTGAGGAATCAGATTCCAATAGCACTTGGAACACAGGAGAACAATATTTAAGCCAACAAAATGCACGATATTAGAACTGTCTACCGAAGTTGCCAAGATTTTATATGTTGGAGTATGATCTCATGCAAAATGAAAACACTGATTCCTGCAGCACATAGTATTGTTATGAAGACCAGCTCATTTATGTGGCTATTTCAGCCCTAGACTACTTTGCTAAATGCAGATGCTGAGCTATGGCTGGAGATGTGGGTGGGTGTGCTGAGTCTTTCTCAGCATGTATTTCGCACATGCATTTTTATGGACCCAGATACCTTAGCTGGTGTCCTATCTTCTCATTTGCATCTCCCCTTAAAAATGAATTACTGATCTGTGAGCCAGGAATGGCTCAAAGGGAGAGCTGGAACTATTAATGTGCTTTGAAGAGGGATTAATCCTATTGTTAGTAATTCTGAAATGCCAACTAGGAAGGAACATTTTGTTTGAAGATATAAATGTTCAAATTTTCAGTCTGGCCACCAAATTTGAGTCTGGTGAACATCTATCTTAAGAGTGTAAGAAAAAAGACTGCTTTAAAAAAATAATGAATCTTGATTTCTTTTATGCCAATTTTTCTGATGAGCTCAGCATTCTTACTTAGCAGTGCCTAGCTAAATCTTACTATGAGACGTGTAGAAAAGATAAAGAACCTGAAGCTTGGGGCTGCACCTTTGGCTTCCTTCCAATTATTCTGGGTCTGTGTAGGTTTCTGCTGAGTTTTCTGTAACAAGTGGGGCCTGACATTTCCTTAGCCTATCCAGAAGGTCAGTTTTATTTGTTGCACAGACTGTTTATCTCATTCATTACATTAACAAACGTTGGGATGAGAAACAAACTGGTCGGGACAGAGGCAACCTTCCTAATTCATGTTAGCATATGAGACAAAGTTGCAACATCGCCACTCTTTACAAAAAAACAAAAAGCAAAACAAAGAAGCTCCAAACCAACCCACCAAGCAAACAAAAAGTCCTCTTCTATGGATTTTGCAGAATCTCCAACTTGTCTTATTCTCCCCTTCAGTCAGACCGATTCTGCTCATCATGCATTGCAGACAGTGAAGCTTCCGTAGGATTTACCTTCTTGTTTTTTTTATTTTATGGAGAACGAGGTCCTGTAGAAAATGTCGTACATCATTTGAAAGAAGACAGGTTGGAAATAGAAGCCATCACTAAGCCCCGAAACATGAAATCCTGAGCCTGAACAGTGGCTTAAAAATTCATCCCCTCTTAGATAACCTGACTCGATAAAGCTAGACTGGTGAGAATCTCAAGTACAATATGCTGTGTTTATAATATTAAAGGTCATTTCCTTTACTTTTCTAAACATGTTTTTCAAATTGGTTTCATGTTGATCCAGCTGCCTCTAGCAGAGTATATCGAAAGCATAACTGCCCTAAATATGACAGATAGCTAGCAGCTGTTGTTGAGAAACTGATGCTGCGTTGGAACCCTCTCAACAGCAAAGTTGTGCTTTGCAAAGGCCACATGCTCTGAAATGTTTGTCTTTGTGATAAGCTTTTGCATGAGGTCTCTCCTGATGGTAAACTGAGAAGGTGTATCTGCTATCTTCAGTTTTTGAATCATAAATCTTTCCAAGAAAGCAAAGTAAACCAAGAGATGTTATATACATTTATCAGTTCAGGTTCAGCATTTTCTGCACTGATTTCATAGATATTTTTGTTTCCTACACCATATATCACAACATAGACTGTATTCTCAATAGATATTAACTATGTACATTTGGATTTAACTTATGATTTTTGGCCTGATGAATATATTATTTCCAGGTATGTAGATAATATGGCAATATATAACGTTGAGTGGGTCTTTGGGAAGAAAATCGCATTTATAAAAATAATCTAATCCATGTAGATATTTTCTAGCTCATCTTGGTGATCTTTTAATCCAAGCTTTTTCTTAAATACTGTATTTGCAATTTAAGCACTGCCACATGCTGCCACTGCTGTTACAGAGATACATTAGATTGATAGAATGATGCTGCATTCTTTATGACTGGAGAAAATAATGACTTCCTCTGTTCTCTCTAATCATGTTTTTATGGTTTGTTTTCCAAAATACTGCATACTTGACCTTAAAATGGTAAAAGACTGCACATTTCATTTAACGAGTAATAAAAAGTTGGTTTCTCAGTTTGAATTTAAACTTATGGGGAATACATTTTACTATAGGATATTTTCATTATGATCGCCAGGTCTCAGGCAATTCTGGCTGACTCTGGTTGCTTGAGGACTGTATGTCTCAATAATTGAAAATAGATGCAGTGGACTTTGACCTATGTTGCTTACTGTGTCTCCAACTTGGAAACTACTTTTTAGTCTTCCATGAGGTTTCAGGAAGCAACTATTTCAAGTAAAAGTAAAAAACAAAACAAAACGCCTGCTTCATTTTTTCTCATTCTTCACTGCTACCTTTTAATGGTCCTACCAATACAAATCCTAGAATAAAGGGTGAAAATGTTACTATCTGTTGCATCTTGTTTAAAAGGTAGAACATTTTTAGTTCACTCCTCTAAGAGAATTACATTGTTTGAACAGTTTTTTGCTTTAAAGTTTATTTTGTTCATTTATTTTTTAATATCTTTATTGGAGTATAATTGCTTTACAATGGTGTGTTAGTTTCTGCTTTATAACAAAGTGAATCAGCTATACATATACATATATCCCCAAATCTCCTCCCTCTTGCATCTCTCTCCAACCCTCCCTATGCCAGCCCTCTACGTGGTCACAAAGCACCGAGCTGATCCCCCTGTGCTATGCGTCTGCTTCCCACTAGCTATCTATTTTACATTTGGTAGTGTATATATGTCAATGCCACTCTCTCACTTCATCCCAGCTTATACTTCCCCCTCCCTGTGTCCTCAAGTCCATTCTCTACATCTGCGTCTTTATACCTGTCCTGCCCCTAGGTTCTTCAGAACCATTATTTATTTATTTAGATTCCATATATGTGTGTTTATGTGTTTGCATACGGTATTTGTTCTTTTCTTTCTAACATACTTCATTCTGTATGACACACTCTAGGTCCATCCACCTCACTACAAATAACTCAATTTCATTTCTTTTAATGACTGAGTAATATTCCATTGTATATATGTGCCACATCTTCTTTATCCATTCATTTGTCGATGGACATTTAGGTTGCTTCCATGTCCTTGCTATTGTAAATAGAGCTGCAATGAACATTGTGGTACATGACTCTTTTTGAATTATGGTTTTCTCAGGGAATATGCCCAGTATTGGGATTGCTGGGTCATATGGTAGTTCTAGTTTTAGTTCTTTGAGGAACCTCCATACTGTTCTCCATAGTGGCTGTATCAATTTACATTCCCATCAACAGTGCAAGAGGGTTCCCTTTTCGCCACACCCTCTCCAGCATTTATTGTTTGTAGATTTTTTGATGATGGCCATTCTAACTGCTATGAGGTGATACCTCATTGTAGTTTTGATTTGCATTTCTCTAATGATTAGTGATGTCAAGCATCCTTTCATGTGTTTGGTGGCAATCTGTATATGTTCTTTGGAGAAATGTCTGGTTAGGTCTTCTGCCCATTTTTGGATTGGGTTGTTTGTTTTTTTGATATTGAGCTGCATGAGCTGCTTGTAAATTTTGGAGATTAATGCTTTGTCAGTTGCTTCATTTGCAAATATTTTCTCCCATTCTGAGGGTTGTCTTTTCATCTTGTTTATGGTTTCCTTTGCTGTGCAAAAGCTTTTAAGTTTCATTAGGTCCCATTTGTTTCTTTATGTTTATCTTTCCATTTCTCTAGGAGGTAGGTCAAAAAGGACCTTGCTGTGATTTATGTCATAGAGTGTTCTGCCTGTGTTTCCTCGTAACTGGCCTTATATTTAGGTCTTTAATCCATTTTGAGTTTATTTTTGTGTATGGTGTTAGGGAGTGTTCTAATTTCATTCTTTTCCATGTAGCTGTTCAGTTTTCCCAGCACCACTTATTGAACAGGCTGTCTTTTCTCTATTGTATATTCTTGCCTCCTTTATCAAAAATAAAGTGACCATATGTGCATGGGTTTATCTCTGGGCTTTCTATCCTGTCCCATTGATCTATATTTCTGTTTTTGTGCCAGTACCATACTGTCTTGCTTACTGTAGCTTTGTAGTATAGACTGAAGTCTGGGAGCCTGATTCCTCCAGCTCCATTTTTCTTTCTCAAGATTGCTTTGGTTATTCAGGGTTCTTTATGTCTCCATGCAAATTTTAAGACTTTTTGTTCTAGTTCTGTGAAAAATGCCATTGGTAGTTTGATAGGGATTGCATTGAATCTGTAGATTGCTTTGGGCTAGTATAGTCATTTTCACAATGTTGATTCTTCCAATCTAAGAATATGGTATATCTCTCCATCTGTTTGTATCATCTTTAATTTCTTTCATCGGTGTCTTATAGTTTTTGGCATATAGGTCTTTTGTCTCCTTAGGTAGGTCTACTCCTAGGTATTTTTTTCTTTTTGTTGCAATGGTAAATGGGTGTGTTCCCTTATTTTCTCTTTCAGATTTTTCATCATTAGTGTATAGAAATGCAAGAGATTTCTGTGCATTAATTTTGCATCCTGCTACTTTACCAAATTCATTGATTAGCTCTGGTAGTTTTCTGGTAGCATCTTTAGGATTCTCTATGTATAGTATGATGTCTCCTGCAAAGAGTGGCAGCTTTACTTCTTCTTTTCCTACTTGGATTCCTTTTATTTCTTTTTCTTCTCTGATTGCTGTGGCTAAAACATCCAAAATTATGTTGAATAATAGTGGTGAGAGTGGACAACCTTGTCTTGTTCCTGATCTTAGAGGAAATGCTTTCAGTTTTTGACCATTGAGGTTGATGTTGGCTGTAGGTTTGTCATATATGGCCTTTATTATGTTGAGGTAAGTTTGCTCTATGCCTACTTTGTGGAGGGTTTTTTTCATAAATGGGTGTTGAATTTTGTCAAAAGCTTTCTCTGCATCTATTGAGATGATCATAAGGTTTTTCTCCTTCAATTGGTTAATATGGTGTATCACATTGATTGATTTGTGTATATTGATGAATCCTTGCATTCCTGGAATAAACCCCACTTGATCATGTTGTATGATCCTTTTAATGTGCTGTTGGATTCTGTTTGCTAGTATTTTGTTGAGGATTTTTGCATCTATATTCATCAGTGATATTGGCCTGTAGTTTTCTTTCTTTGTGACATGTTTGTCTGGTTTTGGTATCAGGGTGATGGTGGCCTCGTAGAATGAGTTTGGGAGTGTTCCTCCCTCTGCTGTATTTTGGAAGAGTTTGAGAAGGATAGCTGTTAGCTCTTCTCTAAATGTTTGATAGAATTCGCCTGTGAAGCCATTTTGTCCTGGGCTTTTGTTTGTTGGAAGATTTTTAATCACAGTCTCAATTTCTGTGCTTGTGATTGTTCTATTTATATTTTCTGTTTCTTCCTGGTTCAGTCTCAGAAGGTTGTGCTTTTCTAAAAATTTGTCCATTTCTTCCAGGTCATCCATTTTATTGGCATTTAGTTGCTTGTAGTAATCTCTCATGATCCTTTGTATTTCTGCAGTGTCAGTTGTTACTTCTCCTTTTTCATTTCTAATTCTATTGATTTGAGTCTTCTCCCTTTTTTTCTTGGTTAGTCTGGCTAATGGTTTATCAATTTTGTTTTTCTTCTCAAAGAACCAGCTTTTAGTTTTATTGATCTTTGCTATTGTTTCCTTTCTTTTTCATTTATTTCTGACCTGATCTTTATGATTTCTTTCCTTCAGCTGACTTTGGGGTTTTCTGTTCTTGTTTCTCTAATTGCTTTAGGTGTAAGGTTAGGTTGTTTCTTTGAGATGTTTCTTGTTTCTTGAGGTAGGATTTTATTGCTATAAAGTTCCCTCTTAGAACTGCTTTTGATGCATCCCATACGTTTTGGGTCGTCGTGTTTTCACTGTCATTTGTTTCTAGGTATTTTTTGATTTGCTCTTTGATTTCTTCAGTGATCTCATGGTTATTAAGTAGTGTATTGTTTAGCCTCCATGTGTTTGTATTTTTAACAGATTATTTCCTGTAATTGATATCTAGTCTCATAGCATTGTGATCAAAAAAGATACTTGATATGATTTCAATTTTCTTAAATTTACGAAGGCTTGGTTTCTCACTCAAGATATGATCTATCCTGGAGAATGTTCCATGAGCAGTTGAGAAGAAAGTGTATTCTGTTGTTTTTGGATGGAATGTCCTATAAATATCAATTAAGTCCATCTTGTTTAATGTATCATTTAAAGCTTGTGTTTCCTTATTTATTTTCATTTTGGATGATCTGTCCATTGGTGAAAGTGGGGTGTTAAAGTCCCCTACTATTATTGTGTTACTGTCAATTTCCCCTTTAATGGCTGTTAGCATTTGCCTTATGTATTGAGGTGCTCCTATGTTAGGTGCATAAATATTTACAATTATTATATCTTCTTCTTGGATTGATCCCTTGATCATTATGTCGTGTCCTTCTTTGTCTCCTGTAATAGTCTTTACTTTAAAGTCTATTTTGTCTGATATGAGAATTGCTACTCCAGCTTTCTTTTGATTTTCACTTGCGTGGAATATCTTTTTCCATCCCCTCACTTTCAGTGTGTATTTGTCTGTAGGTCTGAAGTGGGTCTCTTGTAGACAGCATATATATGGGTCTTGTTTTTGTATCCATTCAGCCAGTCTGCGTCTTTTGGTGGGAGCATTTAATCCATTTACATTAAGGTAATTATCGATACATATGTTCCCATTACCATTTTCTTAATTGTTTTGGGTTTGTTATTGTAGGTGTTTTCCTTCTCTTGTGTTTCCGCCTAGAGAAATTCCTTTACATTTGTTGTAAAGCTGATTTGGTGGTGCTGAATTCTCTTAGTTTCGCTTGTCTGTAAGGGTTTTTATTTCTCTGTTGAATCTGAATGAGATCCTTGCTGCGTAGAGTCCTCTTGGTTGTAGGTTTTTCCCTTTCATCACTGTAAATATGTCTTGTCACTCCCTTCTGGCTTGCAGAGTTTCTGCTGAATGATCAGCTGTTCACATTATGAGGATTCCCTTGTATATTATTTGTTGTTTATCGCTTGCTCCTTTTAATATTTTTTCTTTTTAATTAATTTTTGATAGTGTGAATAATATGTGTCTTGGTGTGTTTCTCCTTGGGTTTATCATGTTTGGCACTCTCTGTGCTTTCTGGACTTGATTGACTATTTCCTTTCCCATATTAGGGAAGTTTTCAACTATAATCTCTTCAAATATTTTCTCAGCCCATTTCTTTTTGTCTTCTTCTTCTGAAACCCCTGTAATTCGAATGGTGTTGCATTTAATGTCCCAGAGGTCTGTAAGACTGTCCTCAATTCTTTTCATTCTTTTTTCTTTATTCTGCTCTACAGTAATTATTTCTACTATCTTATCTTCCAGGTCACGTATCTGTTCTTCTGCCTCAATTATTCTGCTATGGATTCCTTCTAGAGAATTTTTAATTTCATTTATTGTGTTGTTCGTCATTGTTTGTTTGCTCTTTAGTTCTTCTAGGTCCTTGTTAAACGTTTCTTGTATTTTCTCCGTTCTATTTCCAAGATTTTAGATCATCTTTACTATCATTACTCTGAAATCTTTTTCAGGTAGACTTCCTATTTCCTCTTCATTTGTTTGGTCTGGTAGGTTTTTACCTTGCTCCTTCATCTGCTGTTTGTTTCTCTGTCTTCTCATTTCCCTTAACTTACTGTGTTTGAGGTCTCCTTTTCATAGGCTACAGGTTCATAGTTCCTGTTGTTTTTGGTGTCTGCCCCCAGTGGCTAAGGTTAGTTCAGTGGGTTGTGTTGGCTTCCTGGTGGAGGGGACTAGTGCCTGTGTTCTGGTGGATGATGCTGGATCTTGTCTTTCTGGTGGGCAGGACTGTGTCTGGTCGTGTGTTTTGGGGTCTCTGTGACCTTTTTATGATTTTAGGCAGCCTCTCTGCTAATGGGTCAGGTTGTGTTCCTGTCTTGCTAGTTGTTTGGCATAGGGTGTCCAGCACTGTAGCTTGCTGGTCCTTGAGTGAAGCTGGGTGTTGGTGTTGAGATGGAGATCTCTGGGGGAGCTTTTGCTGTTTGATATTACATGGAGCTGGGAGGTCTCTGGTGGACCAGTGTCCTGAGCTCAGATCTCCCACCTCTGAGGCGCAGGTCTGACACCCGCCCGGAGCACCAAGACCGTGTCAGCCACATGACTCAGAAGAAAAGGGAGAGAAAGAGAGAGAGAAAGAGAGAGAGAGAGAGAGAGGGAGAGAGAGAGGGAGAGAGGGGGGAGAGAGAGAGAGAGAGGAAATAAAATTGTTAAAATAATTTTTTAAATTATTAAAATATAGAAAATTAAAAAGTAATAAAAAAAAGGAAAAAGAAAGAAAGAAAGAAGAGAGCAATCAAACCCAAAGAGAAATCCACCTATGATAAGAAGTGCTAAAATGTATATTTAGAAAAAAGAAAATGGGCAGACAGAACCCTAGGACAAATGGTAAAAGCAAAGCTATACAGACAAAATCACACAAAGAAGCATACACATACACATTCACAAAAAGAGAAAAAGGAAAAAAATATATATATCTATATATTTAAAAAGGAAGAGAGCAACCAAATCAATAAACAAATCTACCAATGATAATAAACTCTAAATACTAAACTAAAATAAACCAGAAACCAGTCAGTCGCATACAACAAACCCCAAGTCTACAGTTGCTCCCAAAGTCCACTGCCTCAATTTTGGGATGATTCATTGTCTATACAGATGCAGGGTACATCAAGTTGATTGTGGAGATTTAATCCGCTGCTCCTGAGGCTACTGGGAGAAATTTCCCTTTCTCTTCTTTGTTTGCACAGCTCCTGTGGTTCAGTTTTGGATTTGCCCCCGCCTCTGCATGTTGGTAGCCTGAGCACATTTGTTCTTCACTCTGACAGGACGGGGTTAAAGTAGCAGCTGTTTGGGGGGCTCTGGCTCATTCAGGCTGGTGGAGGGAGGGGTACAGATGCGGGTGAGCCTGTGGCAGCAGAGGCCAGCGTGACGTTGCAGCAGTCTGAGGCGTACCGTGCGTTCTCCCGGGGAAGTTGTCCCTGGATCACGGGACCCTGGCAGTGGTGGACTGCACAGGCTCCTGGGAGGTGAGGTGTGGATAGTGACCTGTGCTTGCACACAGGCTTTTTGGTAGCGGCAGCAGCAGCCTTAGCATCTCATGCCCATCTCTGGGGTCCCTGCTGATAGCCACAGCTAGCGACTGTCTCTGGAGCTTGTTTAGGTGGTGCTCTGAATCCCCTCTCCTTGCGCACCCTGAAACATGGTCTCTTTCCCCTTAGGCAGGTCCAGACTTTTTCCCAGACTCCCTCCCGGCCAGCTGTGGCGCAGTTGTCCCCTTCGGCTGTGTTCACACAGCCAGCCCCAGTCCTCTCCCTGGGATCTGACCTCCGAAGCCCGAGCCTCAGCTCCCAGCCCCCGTCTGTCCCGGCGGCCGAGCAGACAAGCCTCTCGGGCTGGTGAGTGCCGGTCGGCACCGATCCTCTGTGCGGGAATCTCTCCGCTTTGCCCTCTACACCCCTGTTGCTGCGCTCTCCTCCGTGGCTCCGAAGCTTCCCGCCTCCGTCACCCACAGTCTCCGCCCGCGAAGGGGCTTCTAGCGTGTGGAAACCTTTCCTCCTTCACAGCTCCCTCCCACTGGTGCAGGTCCCATTCCTATTCTTTTGTCTCTGTTTTTCCTGTTTTTTTTGCCCTATCCAGGTACGTGGGGAGTTTCTTGCCTTTAGGGAAGTCTGAGGTCTTCTACCAGCTTTCAGTAGGTGTTCTTTAGGAGTTGTTCCACATGTAGATGTATTTCTGATGTATTTGTGGAGAGGAAGGTGATCTTCATGTCTTACTCCTCCACCATCTTGAAGGTTTCTGCTTTAAAGTTTAGATTTAAGAAAGCTGGTTCTCTTAAAACCCTCAGATGTCTTACATTAGGCAGTTTGTGTGTCCGCATCATTCATGTAAATGGGAAGAGCCCCAAACAGAGCACTAATGATAGTTAAAATAAAACTGTTTTGAACATAATAAAAAGCATAAGTACTCCATTCCTTTGGAAATGAAATGACATTGTAGATAAGACAAAAAATTTAATTCTAAACTTTCCCTTTAGTGGGTTAGGAACTTAACTCCCCCAATTTGGCTACATTAGACTTTACTCCTAAGTTATGAGATTAAGGGATAGCATACGGTTTTTTTAAATAATAAAAACAGATTTTCAAAATTTTCTACCTGTCAATTTGTGACAGAGATTTTTAATAAAAGTGTATTACATGTGTGTAATGCAGTGTCTAAAGCACTTCAGTAATGCCCATTAAACTCAATAAACTGCAAAATTTATATATGACTATGATAACCCATAGAATTTTTACCTTAGTTATTAAAGATTGTACAATATTTATATTTAAGAAGTCTTTGGAAATCTTAAGTAATATTTTAGAAAACATATAAGGGAATTTGTATGCTTTATTTTATTCTGACTAGCAACAAATGAGTAGTAATTTGATAAATATATTTTCTTCTTGGGCTGATTGTAGAAACATGTTTCAGAGGTTCTGTTACTCTCATTATGCTTCTCTTAGCTTCAATAGAGTATTGAATCCATGTTCTGTTGCCTCTTTGCAGAATAAATTATTAGTTTTAATGAAACAAAATATTCATAATTCATCTAATTCATTTAATGATCATTCAAGAATTTGGTGTTTCTATTGCCTTCTAACACAGTGTAAAAGACATGTTCCATTTACCATTAGAATTGATTTGACAAATATCAACTTATTTTCAAAATATCTAAATGGATCAGCCTTAAAAATTTAATCAGAAATTAGTGACTAAATTGTCAGTCAGTCTATACATAATCCAGGCAATATACTGCCACTTTCTAAGTTTTTCAGATTTGTTCTTTTCGGTCTTCACATTGACACTCATAATCACAGAAGCCTCATTCCATAAAGGAGGGCAAACAGCAAAGCTTATTTGGAGGTTTGTGTGTGTACAGGAGGGGCAGAAGGGGGGTGTGGGGCTTGCTGCTGAGTGTCCACTATGCACTGAGCATGCTAAGTGATTACAGAGGTCTCATTTTTTTTTTTTTTTTTTTTTTTTTTGCGGTAGGCGGGCCTCTCACTGTTGTGGCCTCTCCCCCTGCAGAGCACAGGCTCCGGACGCGCAGGCTCAGCAGCCATGGCTCACGGGCCCAGCCGCTCCGCGGCATGTGGGATCCTCCCAGACCGGGGCACGAACCCGTGTCCCCTGCATCGGCAGGCGGACTCTCAACCACTGCGCCACCAGGGAAGCCCAGAGGTCTCATTTTTGAGATGTGAACTTGTATGTTTGGAAAGCATATGACACCTTGACTGTTGTAGCTCATATGTAGTTTTTCAGCTCTGACTGCTGGTTTCCTTATTGCTGCTCATAGTAAAATGATAGAGTAGGAAGCCATGGGGACTTTCTTATAGATCATTGGATTTAGTTATAGGATCTTGGAGATGTTAGGGATTTTAGAGCTCATATAATCCAATTCCCTAATTTTATGGAGGAGGAAACTGGAACGCAGGATGGTTAAGCAACTTTCTCAAGGTACCACAGTCACTAAGTTGTGAGCTTATCATAGTTCTGGACCATTTTCATGCATTCCAAGTGTTATTTCTGTGGAGTGTGGATGGGCTTTCTTAGATCTAGGATCTTTGGATTAGATGGATTCCCTTATTTTATTTTATTTGTAGACATCCACCTTTGCTTTCATGCCATCTTGTTCCATTTCCTTTGGTGACATCTGGATCTTAGCAAGTATCTTGCTGTATCTAGCTGTTATTTCCTAACAGTTCCAAAGTATCTAACTATGTTGGGATTGGGTATTCTGAGAAAGCAAACCAGAAATTTGACATTATGGGGCTCGAGTGAAAGTAAATTAGGACTTATCACAATGTATACCAGGAAGCTCAGCCACAAAATTGATGGAAAACCTAAGCCTGAACACACACTTCTTCCCATGTGTTTCATGATGCATTCTTTTGTGCCTGCATTACCTGTTAAATCTTTATAACCATTTTTTATAGAAGAGCTAGAAGAATGAAAAGTTTATGAAAGGATCAAAGCATTTGTTCCTCAAATCCCGTGACACTGGTGAATCTATTCATAGAAACATGTATCTTTCAGAGAAAAAGAAGTCACCCAGTATCCAGTCGAGTCAGTGAAACATTCATTAATTTTGTGTGTGTGTGTGAGATAAGTTATTATTTCCACAAACCCATACTTTCTTTGGACTGGTGATGGGATATTACTCAATAAGCTACCTTGAATTCATCGTGAAAGTAATTTCTCCTGGATAATTTAACAACTATTTTGCAATTCTTACTTAATAACTACAAATATTGAAGATATCTTAAGATAGCTGTATAAGATATTTGTTACAATTAATGAAAACAACCTTACTGGCTTCCAGCTTTCATCTTCATAAAGCTCTTTTCTCAGGGATAGTCTCAGGCCTGTTTGTGCCATTATGGGGTTATGTGTTTCCACCTTTATATTACATAAAAAGAGGGCTGCCCTCTGAAGTGTGTATGGGTATACTCAGAGCTGGTTTTGGTTGACACAAATTAACTAGAATTGTAAATTATTACATAACTGTTCCATTCTTCACTGGGAGCTGTAGTTAAAATGCTGGCACTGGCTAATTAATAGGCTCAATTTTGCCTTGTCAGTGTGGCTAGTCCATAAAGGATTTGATGCTTTCTTTCCTGACACAAACAAAAACAGCTTTGGAACTGTTAGGAAATAACAGCAGCTTTTGAAGGCTAATCATTACAAGTTTTTGTCCTGTGGTTGTAATTGTTGCCTGAATTCTGCTTCAATCAGGGAAAAATATGCTTAAGTGCCAGTAAAAGTTTTATGCTGCTATGAAATTTTGCAATTTATGGCTTTGTACAGATCAGCCTGTGTTACTAAGCAACATCATATATGTCGTTCACTCAAATTATTCCTTAATCCCCGGCATTGCTACAAATTCTGGCTAAAAAAGACAAAAAAACTATAAGCTCTTGTAACATAGGGTTAAATCTGATGACAAAAGTGAAATGGAAGTTGTGATGCTAAAAAAAGGAGCAGTATTTTTAAAAGTACACTGGATGGAAAACGATAAGAATATTTAGAGCTGTTTTCACCTCAGGAAAAAAAAAAGTAGTTCCAAATGGATTTAATGATCATGTAGTTCTCTGATTGGCCATTAAGTGGGCCAGGTTTTTGGCACTTAAGCAATCATATTTGTGATGCTGGTTTTCATTAAGAAGTACACTGTAGGATAGTCAATGACCAGGGAAGTACGGTATTGCTGTTTGCTTGCTGTGCATCCATATGCGTTTGAGAGAATATAAAACTCTGAAAGAGATATAATGGTTCTCTCCCTCCATCTTTAAACAGACTGTCAGCCTCAGATTGTGCATGGCTACACAGACTGAGTCTTAGAATCTACACAAAGTCTGAGCATTGTCATCTAACAGGCAAGAAATTGCAACTTGTTCCTCAAAGCAGTACCAGATTAAGTGGCAAGGAAAGAGCCATAGACACTTCCGAGATGTTTGCTGACTCAGATGTTTGATGTTTGAGGACTCAGAAGCTGCTGTGGGAGCAGCTTGTCGTAACCTTGGCGTGTGGTTTGGAAGTGCTTTCTGGTTTGAATGCTTTTAGTCTTTCAAATTTCTGTTATTATTGTTCTCAAGCAGCCTAAAGGATATTTCATAGTGACCATGTCAGAAGTAACAAAAATTAAGTTTCGAGCAGAAGCTCCCCAAATTTCATTTTAGTACAACATTTATTTATTTATTATTTATTTATTTATTTTAGATGTTGGGGGTAGGAGTTTATTACTGAATTTATTTATTTTTGCTGTGCCGGGTCTTCGTTTCTGTGCGAGGGCTTTCTCTAGTTGTGGCAAGTGGGGGCCACTCTTCATCGCGGTGTGTGGGCCTCTCACTATCGCGGCCTCTCTTGTTGCAGAGCACAGGCTCCAGACGCGCAGGCTCAGTACTTGTGGCTCACGGGCCTAGTTGCTCTGTGACATGTGGGATCCTCCCAGACCAGGGCTCGAACCCGTGTCCCCTGCATTAGCAGGCAGATTCTCAACCACTGCACCACCAGGGAAGCCCCTAGTACAAGTTTTATATATAGGAAATGCTTCCTGGGTGAGAGCATGTGGCTTACATATCTAGGAAGTAGGAGATTTGAGTTCCGACTCTGGCTGAACTCTGACTCTTGTACTGGATCCTGACTTTAATGTTTGAGAAGCACTGCTTTGGGTTTCTCCCTGAGACAGGCCCTTTGCTTTGTGGGTTCAGTGTCTGAGGAGCTAGGAGTCATGACCCTGGGCGCATGTGGAAGTTGTCACTATGAAGAACGAACAAGAACAAGCTGCTACTGAACTGGGTTCCACTTATTAGAGCCGCTTCTGCGTGGAACTAGGTTTCTTTTTACTAATTACCTGCAAACCTACCTTCCCCTTCTCTCCTTTCCCAGATTCCCTGGGGGTGACTTGTCATTTCTTCTAATTGCCTTTTTCTATTCTCAGGATTGACCTATGGTGTGATTTTAAGAGTCCTAGAAACATCTTCTGCTCCAAAGTTCTCTCCCCTCTGTCTGATATTTAAGAGTTGGAATTCTACTTCTGAAGTTCCACTCCTTGTGAGCCATTGTCCTGTGTTAAAGCAAAAAAGCCTCTGGGAGGGCTAGGCTCACCTTCCAGGGCTGTGGTGTCATTGTCCTTAAAATGAGGAGGTTACAGAAGATCATATCCAACAAGTTTTCCTTTCCTATAATTGATAACATATGAAACTTTGTTAGTCTTTCTGATGGAACTGAAACGTGCCTTGATAAGGGGCAGGGGAAGAAAAATTTATAAAAGTAAGGTATTTGGTAACTAAGAGATTAGTCAAGAAGGTTATGAAAAGAACATATAGTTCAAGGGAACAGAAATTAATCTCTTTTTTTGTGAAAGTTATGAAGTACTTTATTGCCATCGTTATTTTACAGTCCTTTGTACAAGATCTAAGTAAATCAGTGTTATTTTCATCATTTTACAAATGCAGAGACAGTGGAGAGGCTATTTCTATTAATAGACTCCAAAATAGAGTCCAGTATTTGCTAAAGGTAATGCACGCCATGGTGAAACAGCATAGAACTGGGAATCAGAAGATTTATTTGGAGTCTAAACTCTGCTATTGCCTGCTTATATGATTTGAGACCTAACCTATTGAGTTTCTGTTTCTTTCTCTGCAAAATGAGGCAGCTGGATTGGAAACCTCAACCATTCCATCTAGCTATAGCAACAGTGATTCCTGTACAAGGGACATTTATTTAATTCTGTTTAACCAGCATTAAGCACTTGCTGAATGTCAGGCAACAGCACTTCGGGCCCTGAGAGGAGAGCCATGGTCACAGCAATAGCAGGCACTACTAAACTTCTGACTCAAGAAATGACTAAGACCTTTAGTCCACTGTTTGTGCTGTTGTTTTGGCAACCTTCCTCTGTCAAAAATTAATCTCTAACTTCAGTAAATTAATCACCCCCCCAGGATTTTTAAAAATGTGAGATTATATTAACAATATCACTAATTTTTATGCCTGCATGTGGTAAATGGAGAAAATGATTACCTCGAATGTGTACTTCTAGGTATTAGTTACATAATGATTTATATTTTAAAATAAAGATGATATTGTTTAAGATTTTTTAAATAACTGTGGAATATGGGAACTTCTTAAAAACTAAGCCCAATGATATGTTAAATGGATATAAGGGGAAAAAAGGTTGAAAAGGTGGTACCACTTAAAAATTTATTGAGGGGGCTTCCCTGGTGGCGCAGTGGTTGAGAGTCCGCCTGCCGATGCAAGGGACACGGGTTCGTGCCCCGGTCCGGGAAGATCCCACATGCTGCGGAGCGGCTGGGCCCGTGAGCCATGGCCGCTGAGCCTGCGCGTCCGGAGCCTGTGCTCCACAACGGGAGAGGCCACAGCAGTGAGAGGCCCGCGTACCACAAAAAAAAAAAAAAAAAATTATTGAAAGAAGTCCATGAGTGTGTCTTCTTGAGTGGATGTCCACATAAATCACGGGGACCCTTCCATATACAAAGCAGTGGGTAATCCCTGGCAAGTAGGAACATCAGGAAGTGATGTATCAGAATGGCAGAAAAACGTGAGGATTGATGGAGCATGAATCCTGAATAAATAAAATTATGGGATCCTCCATTCCATGATGAGAAATTTTTCTGTTTTCCACCAATAGGACTGATACTACTACTACTATTTGAGGACCATTGGACTGTCAGTAACTGGGTGAACAATTCTTTATCTTAGTGGTGTGTGCTGGAATTTCTCTAAGGACATATTCTGACAGTCTGCTTTGGGGAGAAGGTGAGTCTCTGTCTCGGGCATGGTTGCTATTCAGCACTGGGGAGCTAATGAAATGAATGACTAGGTTGTTTTATGTGAGAAAATAAGAGAAACTGGATTTGCTTCCCCCAACGGAGGTGGTGATAAAGGAGCAAAGAGTGCAGAGAAGGAAGGGGCTGATGTGTGAGATAGGGTGAAGGTGGGGACTGCATGGGGTCTAGGGAGAAACGTGCAGAGTGATGGAGGCTTTTTTGATTCAAGGGTATCCCTCAGTGCTTATAGATGTGTGTGTGTGTGTGTGTGTGTGTGTGTGTGTGTATAAGTAATTGTAGCTGTTTCACCTCTATATCCCATGGAACAGGGACATCCTACAGTCTGTGTAGAATAGGGAGATGATGTCTAAAGTGAACTGGGGGAAGCAGATGGTTATAATTAGACCATGGGACTATAAACTTCTCAGGCTTTGGCAGAAATTTCTGAACACCTTGGACTTTCTCAGGGAGTCTGAGTCAATCTCATCTCAGATTTTAATGGACCTAGAGGCTCCATTGACATCACAAGTACATCACTACTTCTGTCAAGTACACCACTGGCTGACTCTCGTATCACAGTGCTGGATACCCTCACATCATCACCTTCATTGAATTGTCATGCTCTTGGCTTTTACAGAAGAACATTACAAGAACAACGATGTGAGAATCAGACCTAAATGAAACATGTTGCTTAACAGGGATCTATTAGGTTGCTCTACATCTCCACAATTCTTTGTGAGAAACTCCGTCAGGAATTCAGTGTCAAGAAGACTCTGCGCCATTTGGGAACCTGGTCTGTTGTTGCTTTGATAAAAGTTGCTGGAGATGTTGTGATGTTCATCCCAAGAAGGTCAGAACTCAATATTCTCCTCAGTCACAACTACTCTGTTAACCTGCATTATCAGTGGTTTTGCTTCTTCCTTCCTGCAGTCTTTATTTCTGTTTTAAAGTGTTCTTCAATGGAAGCCGCTCAAATCCTCTATGGAGATACTTAGAGCAAAAATAAAGGAGACCTTTGATTTTGTTCAATCAACATTTCCGTTAGAATCACAGGAACTGCTAGAAATACTATAGAGTGTCCTGGTGGAGCTGCCAGCTGCACCGCCATGCCTGAGTGTTTCATTTCTGCATTTAGTGTCTTCTCTGAGGATTAGCTGCTCGGGGGAACCCACACCTTCATTTTGTTCTCCATGGCAGTGGGGGTGTAACCATTTGGCTTTACGTCATGCTACCAGCTGTCTTCGTTGCTAACATTCATGAGTGAATTTAAAATATACAGCTTGTTGTACAATTCTGGTAGATTTGCCTATTTACACCCCCCCCTCCCAAATGACACTGCTCTTTCTAATGCAATTTTCCATGAAATATATTATTTGGATGAAGTTCACATGCAGTGACATTTGAGAAGGTGACTGGGAGCACAGAAAAGAGAGGGGGGAAAAGGCACTTTATGGGTAATAAAAATCAGGAGACCAGCGCTTTCTTATTTACCACCATACATGGCAGCTAATTCACACTGCTTAAAAGGCGCTTCTCCCTTCCTTCTGGACCCCAGAGATTCTCAGCTTTGACCCTAATGACATGTTGAACTAGAAAGTTTTTTGCTGTGTGGGACTGTTCTGTGCATTATAGGATGGTTAGCAGCTTCCCTGGTCTCTACCCACTGGGTGGCAGTAGCACTTTCCTCCCCCAGGTTGTGACACTCAAAACTGTCCCCAGACATCGCATATCATTCCCAGTTGAGAATCACTGGTCTACCTCTATGCCCAGCTTTCCTATGCTACATTACTACTCTCTTCATTACTACCTTTTTTTTTGGTATTTACAAGTTCTGTCTATTTATTTATTGAAGTATGGTTGATTTACAATATTATAGTAGTTTCAGATATACAGCATAGTGATTCAGTATTTCTATAGATTATATGCCATTAAAAGTTATTACAAAATAATGGCTATAATTCCCTGTACTGTACAATATATTCTTGTTGCTTATCTATTTTACAGTTTGTTTCTCTTAATTCTATATGCCTATATTGCCCCTCCTCCTTCCCTCTTCCCACTGGTAGGTAACCCCTAGTTTGTTTTCTATCTCTGTGAGTCTGTTTCTTTTTTGCTATATACATTCATTTGTTTTATTTTTTTAGATTCCACAAATAAGTGATATCATACAGTATTGGTCTTTTTTTGTCTGACATTTCACTAAGCTTAATATTCTCTAGGTCCATCCATGCTGCTTTAATTGGCAGAATTTCATTCTTTTTTGTGGCTGAGTAATAGTCCATTGTGTGTGTGTGTGTGTGTGCGCACGTGTGTGTGTATGCACACATATGTACACACACCATATCTTCTTTATCCATTCCACTATTGATGGACACTTAGGTTGCTTCCATGGCTTGACTATTGTAAATAATGCTGTTATGAACACTGGAATGCATGTATCTTTTTGAATTACTGTTTTCATTTTTTCCAGATATATACCCAGGAGTGGAATTGCTGGGTCATATGGTAGTTCTAGTTTCAGTTTCTTGAGGACCCTGCATAATGTTTCCCATAGTGGCTGCACCAATTTACATTCCCACCAACAGTGTACAAGGGTTTCCTTTTCTCCACATCCTTGCCAGCATTTGTTATTTAAAGATTTTTTGATGATGGCCATTCTGACTGGTGTGAGGTGATACCTCATTGTAGTTTTGATTTGCATTTCTCTAATGATTAGTGATGTTGAGCATCTTTTTATGTGCCTGTTGGCCATCTGTATGTCTTCTTTGGAAAAATGTCTATTCAGGTCTTCTGCCCAGTTTTTGATTTTTTTTTTATATTGAGTTGTTTGAGCTGTTTATATATTTTAGATATTAACCCCTTGTCGATCAATTCATTTGCAAATATTTTCTTCCATTCAGTTGGTTGTCTTTTTGGTTTTTTGATGGTTTCCTTTGCTGTGCAAAAGTTTTTAAGTTTAATTAGGTCCCACTTGTTTATTTTTGCTTTTCTTTATTTTGTCTTAGGGGGTAGATCTAAAAAGTGTTGCTACGATTTATGTCAGATGGTGTCCTGCTTGTGTTGTCTTCTAGGTGTTTTATGGTTTCAGGTCTTACATTTAGGTCATTAACCAATTTTGAGTTTATTTTGTATGAGGTATGAGGAAATGTTCTAATTTAATTCTTTTACACATAGCTGTCCAGTTTTCCCAGCACCACTTATTGCAGAGACTATCTTTTTTCCATCGTATATTCTTACCTCCTTCATGACATATTATTGACCATAGGTGAGTGGGTTCATTCCTGGGCTCTTTATTCTGTTCCATTGATCTTTGTGTCTGTTTATGTGCCAGTACTCTGCTATTTTGATTACTGTAGCTTTGTAGTATAGTCTGAAGATAGGGATTTTGATACCTCCAGCTTTTGTTCTTTTTTCTCAAGATTGCTTTGGCAATTAAGGGTCTTTTGAAGGCCCATATAAATTTTAGGATTATTTGTTCTAGTTTTGTAAAAGATGTCATGGGTATTTTGATAGGGATTACATTAAGTCTATAGATTGCTTTAGGTAGTATGGGCATTTTAACAATATTAATTCTTCCAATCCAAGAGCCTGGGATATCTTTCCATTTCTTTGAATTGTCTTCAGTCTCCTTTATCAGTGTTTTATAGTTCTCAGTGTATAGATCTTTCACCTTCTTGGTTAGGTTTCTTTCTAAGTATTTTAATTTTTTTGATGTGATTTTAAATGGGATTTTTTTTTTTACCTTCTCTTGCGGATATTTCATTGTTAGTGTAAAGAAAAGCAGCAGATTTCTGTGTATTAATCTTGTATCCTGCTATCTTTCTGAATTCATTTACTAGTTCTAATCATTTTTGTGTGTAGTCTTTAGGGTTTTCTATATAGAGTATCATGTCTTCTGCATATAATGACAATTTTACCACTTCCCTTCCAATTCGGATAAATTTTATTTCTTTTTCTTGTCTGATTGCTGTGGGTAGGACTTCCAATACTATGTGGAGTAGATATGGTGAGAGTGGGCATCCTTGTCTTGTTCCTGAATTCAGCAAGAAGGCTTTTAGCTTTTCACTGTTGAGTATTATGTTGGCTATGGGCTTGTAGAAAATGGCCTTTATTATGTTGGGATATGTCCTTATCTACTTTAATGAGAGTTTTTATCATGAGTGGATGTTGAATTTTGTCAAGTATTTTTTCTGCATCTATAGAAATGACCATGTGGGTTTTGTCTTTCCTTTTGTTAGTGTGGTGTATCACATTGATTAGATTTGCATGTGTTGAATCATCCTTGTGACCCTGGAATTAATCCAACTTGATCATGGTTTATGATCCTTTTTATGTATTGTTCTATTTCATTTGCTAATGTTTTGTTGAGGATTTTTGCACCTATATTTATCAAAGATATTGTCCTGTAATTTTCTCTTTTTTTAGTGTCTTTGTCTGGTTTTGGTATGAGGGTAATGGTGGCCTTGTAGAATGAATTTGGGAGTATTTCATCCTCTTCATTTTTTTTTGGAGTAGTTTGAGAAGGATAGGTATTAGCTCTTCTTTATATGTTTAGTAGAATTCTCCTGTGAAGCCGTCTGGTCCTGGACTTCTGTTTGCAATTATTTTTTGTTGTTTGTTTTACAAATTCAGTTTCACTATCAATGATCAGTCTCTTCAAATTGTCTGTTTCTTTTTGATTCAATCTTGGCAGGTTGTATGTTTCTAGAAATTTGTACATTTCTTTTAGGTTGTTATAATATTCTCTTATGATTTTTTTGTGTCTTTGTGGTATCAGTTGTTATTTCTCCTTTTTCATTTCTTATTTTGTTGATTTGCGTCTTCTTTTTTTTTTTGTGGTTAGCCTGGCTAAAGGTTTTTCAATTTTTTTTATCTATTCAAAAAACCAGCTCTTGGCTTTATTTATTTTTTTCTATTGTTTTTTTTTCCTTGGGTCTCTACTTTATTTATTTCTTCTCTGATATTTATTATTTCCTTCCTTCTGCTGACTTTGAGCTTTCTTTGTTCTTCTTTTCCTAATTCTTTTAGACAGTAGATTAGGTTGTTTGAGATTTTTTTTGTTTCTTAAGGAAGGACTGTATTGCTATACATTTCCCTCTTAGAACTGCTTTTGCTGTATCACATAGATTTTGGAGTACTGTGTTTTCATTTTTTTTTTTTTTTTTTTTTTGCGGTACGCAGGCCTCTCACTGTTGTGGCCTCTCCCGTCGCGGAGTGCAGGCTCCAGACGCGCAGGCTCAGCGGCCGTGGCTCACAGGCCCAGCCGCTCCGCGGCACGCGGGATCCTCCCGGACCGGGGCACGAACCCGCGCTCTCTGCATCGGCAGGCGGACTCCCAACCACTGCGCCACCAGGGAAGCCCCTGTGTTTTCATTTTTATTTGTCTCAAGGTACTTTAAGATTTCCCCTTTGGTTACTTCATTGATCCATTTGTTTTTCAGTAGCATGTTGTTCAGTCACCACATGTTTGTGCTTTTCCCATTTTTCTTTCTGTAGTTGATTTCTAGTTTCATACTGTTGTGGTCAGAAAAAATGCTTGATATCATTTCTATCTTCTTAAATTTGTTGAGCCTTGTATTGTGGCCTAACATGTGATCTATCCTGGAGAATTTCCATGCGCACTTGAAAAGAATGTGTATTCTGCTGTTTTGGGAAGGAATGTCCTGTAGATATCTCTTAAGTCTAACTGGTCTATTGTGTCATTTCCTACAACTGTTGCCTATTGATATTCTGTCTTGATGATCTGTCCATTAATGTTAAGTGTGGAGTTAAAGTCCCCTACTATTATTGTATTATCATAAATTTCTCCCTTTATTTCTGTTAATATTTGCACCTGTATACAGGTGCTCCTGTATTTGGTGCATATATGTTAATCAGTGTAATATCCTCTTCTTTTATTGACACTTTTATCATTATATAATGCACTATTTTCTCTTTTGTTAGAGCCTTTGTTTTACAGTGTATTTTGTCTGTTATGAGTATTGCTACCCCTGCTTTTTTGTTGTTTCCTTTTGCATTAAATATCTTTTCCTATCCTCTCATTTTCAGTGTGTGTGTGTGTCTTTTTTTTTAACCACTTTATTGGAGTATAATTGCTTTACATTGTTGTGTTAGTTTCTGCTGTATAACAAAGTGAATCAGCTATACATATACATATATCCCCATATCCCCTCCCTCTGGAGCCTCCCTCACACCCTCGCTATCCCACCCCTCTGTGCAGTCACAAAGCACCAAGCTGATCTCCCTGTGCTATGCGGCTGTTTCCCTCTACCTATCTGTTTTACATTTCGTAGTGTGTATATGTCAGTGCCACTCTCTCGCTTCGTCCCAGCTTACCCTTCCCCTCCCCATGACCTCAAGTCCATTCTCTACATCTGCGTCTTTATTCCTGTCCTGCCCCTAGGTTCTTCAGAATCATTTTTTTTTTAGATTCCATATATATGTTTTAGCATACGTTATTTGATTTTCTCTTTCTTACTTCACTTTGTATCACAGACTCTAGGTCCATCCACCTCACTACAAATAACTCAATTTCATTTCTTTTTATGGCTGAGTAATATTCTATTGTATATATATGCCACATCTTCTTTATCCATTCATCTGTTGATGGACACTTAGGTTGCTTCTATGTCCTGGTTATTGTAAATAGTGCTACATGAACATTGTGGTACATGACTCTTTTTGAATTATGGTTTCCTCAGGGTATATGCCCAGTAGTGGGATTGCTGGGTCATATGGTAGTTCTATTTTTAGTTTTCTAAGGAACCTCCATACTGTTCTCCATAGTGGCTGTATCAATTTACATTCCCACCAACAGTGCAAGAGGGTTCCCTTTTCTCCACACCCTCTCCAGTATTTATTGTTGGTAGATGTTTTGATGATGGCTATTCTGACTGGTGTGAGGTGATACCTCATTGTAGCTTTGATTTGCATTTCTCTAATGATTAGTGATGTTGAGCATACTTTCATGTGTTTGTTGGCAATCTGTATATCTTCTTTGGAGAAATGTGTATTTCGGTCTTCTGTCCATTTTTGGATTGGGTTGTTTGTTTTTGTGATATTGAGCTCCCATTTATTTATTTATTCTGTCATTCATTTATATCAGCATAGACTCTTGAATATTTATTTTATATTTTGGGCTATAACCCAATACCATATTATTTATTTTATTGCTTGAATTATTTCAGCTTTGGCCATTGGAAGCTCTTCATATTGGCTCCTGTGTCCTTCTGACATGATCACATCGTTTATTTTTTCAGCGTTTCCTTATTTTCTGGCACTACAAAACACTCCAGGTTCATCTGGTATATTCCCTGCCCCAGCCCTAGAATCAGCCATTTCTCCAGAGAGCACTGGTTCTTTAACTGAAGAATGGTACACAAAGCAACATGTGGGCCTTTGCTGTGCCTGTTGCTATGGGAGTGTCATTGCTCCTAAGCCTTTTCAGTGCACAGAGATAGGAAATATATGTATGTGTATTAACATACATGTACACATATGTATACACACATATCTATAGTTATTCATGTATCTATCAGTCTGTATCTATATTAAGCTAAACATGAGTTCATGCTGATGTTGCCAAATTTAATCCAAGCCCACACGGTTCATTCTAGCCTGCCCCTCTTGTTAGTCTGTAGCCTCCTTTCCCAACAGGGAGAAACCTGGCTCCCAACAACTGTCCTGCCTTTACTTATTTGCTCAATCTCAGTATATATGTAGAGTACTTTCAGAATTGTTAACCTCCACAGGAAACCACTTTATCAATCTAAGTACAGTATTTATGCACCTTTCCATTTGTCTTTAGTGTTAACAGTTTCCAGTTGTTTCTTTTTGTGATACTAAGCTGCATGAGATGCTTCTATATTTTGGAGATTGATCCTTTGCCAGTTGCTTCGTTTACAAATATTTTCTCCCATTCTGAGGGTTGTCTTTTCATCTTGTCTATGGTCTCCTTTGACCTACAATAACAAACCCAGAACAATTAAGAAAATGGTAATAGGGACATACATATCGATAATTACCTTAAATGTAAATGGATTAAATGCTCCCACTAAAAGACATGCACTGGCTGAATGCATACAAAAACAAGACCCATATATATGCTGTCTACAAGAGAACCACTTCAGACCTAGGGATACATACAGACAGAAAGTACGGGGATGGAAAAAGATATTCCATGCAAAGGGAAATCGAAAGAAAGCTGGAGTAGCAATGCTCATATCAGACAAAATAGACTTTAAAATAAAGACTATTACAAGAGACAAAGAAGGACACGACATAATGATCAAGGGATCAATCCAAGAAGAAGATATAACAGTTGTAAATATTTATGCACCCAGCATAGGAGCACCTCAATACATAAGGCAAATGCTAACAGCCATAAAAGGGGAAATATACAGTAATGCAATCATAGTAGGGGACTTTAACACCCCACTTTCACCAATGGACAGATCATCCAAAATGAAAATAAATAAGGAAACACAAGCTTTAAATGATACATTAAACAAGATGGACTTAATTGATATTTATAGGATATTCCATCCAAAAACAACAGAATACACTTTCTTCTCAACTGCTCATGGAACATTCTCCAGGATAGATCATATCTTGGGTGAGAAACCAAGCCATCGTAAATTTAAGAAAATTGAAATCATATCAAGTATCTTTTCTGATCACAATGCTATGAGACTAGATATCAATTACAGGAAATAATCTGTTAAAAATACAAACACATGGAGGCTAAACAATACACTACTTAATAACCAAGAGATCACTGAAGAAATCAAAGAGGAAATCAAAAAATACCTAGAAACAAATGACAATGAAAACACGATGACTCAAAATGTATGGGATGCATCAAAAGCATTTCTAAGAGGGAACTTTATAGCAATAAAATTCTACCTCAAGAAACAAAAAACATCTCAAAGAAACAGCCTAACCTTGCACCTAAAGCAATTAGAGAAAGAAGAACAGAAATCCCCAAAGTTAGCTGAAGGAAAGAAATCATAAAGATCAGGTCAGAAATAAATGAAAAAGAAAGGAAACAATAGCAAAGGTCAATAAAACTAAAAGCTGGTTCTTTGAGAAGATAAACAAAATTGATAAACCATTAGCCAGACTCATCAAGAAAAAAAGGGAGAAGACTCAAATCAACAAAATTAGAAATGAAAAAGGAGAAGTAACAACTGACACTGCAGAAATACAAAGGATCATGAGAGATTACTACAAGCAATTATATGCCAATAAAATGGACGACCTGGAAGAAATGGACAAATTCTTAGAAAAGCACAACCTTCCAAGGCTGAACCAGGAAGAAATAGAAAATATAAACAGATCAATCACAAGCCCTGAAACTGAGACTGTGACTAAAAATCTTCCAAGAAACAAAAGCCCAGGACAAGATGGCTTCACAGGCGAATTCTATCAAACATTTGGAGAAGAGCTAACACCTATCCTTCTCAAACTCATTTCCAAAATATAGCAGAGGGGGGAACACTCCCAAACTCATTCTACAAGGCCACCATCACCCAGATACCAAAACCAGACAAGGATGTCACAAAGAAAGAAAACTACAGGCCAATATCACTGATGAACATAGATGCAAAAATCCTCAACAGAATACTAGCAAACACAATCTAACAACACATGAAGAAGATCATACACCATGACCAAATGAGACTTATCCCAGGGATGCAAGGATTCATAAATATATGCAAATCAATCAACGTGATACACCATATTAACAAATTGAAGGAGAAAAACCATATGATTATCTTGATACAAAAAAAGCTTTTGACAAAATTGAACACCCATTTAAGATAAAACCCTCCAGAAAGTAGGCATAGAGCAAACTTACCTCAACATAATAAAGGCCATATATGACAAACCCACAGCCAACATCATCCTTAATGGTGAAAAAATGAAAGCATTTCCTCTAATATCAGGAACAAGACAAGGTTGTCCACTCTCACCACTATTATTCAACATAGTTTTGGATGTTTTAGCCACAGCATTCAGAGAAGAAAAAGAAATGAATCCAAGTTGGAAAAGAAGAAGTAAAGCTGTCACTGTTTGCAGGTGACATCATAGTATATATACAGAATCCTAAAAATGCTACCAGAAAACTACTAGAGCTAATCAATGAATTTGGTAAAGTAGCAGGATGCAAAATTAATGCACAGAAATCTCTTGCATTTCTATACACTAATGATGAAAAATCCGAAAGAGAAATTAAGGAAACAATCCCATTTACCATTGCAACAAAAAGAATAAAGTACCTAGGAATAAACCTACCTATGGAGACAAAAGACCTGTATACCGAAAACTGTAAGACACTGATGAAAGAAATCAAAGATGATACAAACAGATGGAGAGATACACCATGTTCTTGGATTGGAGGAATCAACATTGTGAAAATGACTCTACTACCCAAAGCAATCTACAGATTCAGTGCAATCCCTCTCAAACTACCAATGGCATTTTTCACAGAACTAGAACAAAAATTCTTAAAATTTGCATGGAGACTTAAAAGACCCCGAATAACCAAAGCAATCTTGAGAAAGCAAAATGGAGCTGGAGGAATCAGGCTCCCTGACTTCAGTCTATACTACAAAACTACAGTAATCAAAACAGTATGCTACTGGTACAAAAACAGAAATATAGATCAATGGAACAGGATAGAAAGCCCAGAGATAAACCCATGCACATATGGTCACCTTATTTCTGATAAAGGAGGTAAGAATATACAGTGGAGAAAAGACAGCCTCTTCAATAAGTGGTGCTGGGAAAACTGAACAGCTACATGGAAAAGAATGAAATTAGAACACTCCCTAACACCATACACAAATATAAACTCAAAATGGATTAAAGACCTAAATATAAGGCCAGATACTATAAAACTGTTAGAGGAAACACAGGCAGAACACTCTATGACATAAATCACAGCAAGGTCCTTTTTGACCCACCTCCTAGAGAAATGGAAAGATAAACATAAAGGAACAAATGGGATCTAATGAAACTTAAAAGCTTTTGCACAGCAAAGGAAACCATAAACAAGATGAAAAGACAACCCTCGGAATGGGAGAAAATATTTGCAAATGAAGCAACTGACAAAGCATTAATGTACAAAATTTACAAGCAGCTCATGCAGCTCAATATCAAAAAAACAAACAACCCAATCCAAAAATGGGCAGAAGACCTAACCAGACATTTCTTCAAAGAAGATATACAGATTGCTACCAAACACATGAAAGGATGCTTGACATCACTAATCATTAGAGAAATGCAAATCAAAACTACAATGAGGTATCACCTCACAGCAGTTAGAATGGCCATCATCAAAAAATCTACAAACAATAAATGCTGGAGAGGGTGTGGCGAAAAGGGAACCCTCTTGCACTGTTGATGGGAATGTAAATTGATACAGCCACTATGGAGAACAGTATGGAGGTTCCTCAAAGAACTAAAACTAGAACTACCATATGACCCAGCAATCCCAATACTGAGCATATTCCCTGAGAAAACCATAATTCAAAAAGAGTCATGTACCACAATGTTCATTGCAGCTCTATTTACAATAGCCAGGACATGGAAGCAACCTAAGTGTCCATCGACAAATGAATGGATAAAGAAGATGTGGCACATATATACAATGGAATATTACTCAGTCATTAAAAGAAATGAAATTGAGTTATTTGTAGTGAGGTGGATGGACCTAGAGTCTGTCATACAGAATGAAGTGTGTTAGAAAGAGAAGAACAAATACCGTATGCAAACACATAAACACACATATATGGAATCTAAATAAATAAATAATGGTTCTGAAGAACCTAGGGGCAGGACAGGTATAAAGACGCTGATGTAGAGAATGGACTTGAGGACATGTGGAGGGGAAAGTGTAAGCTGGGATGAAGTGAGAGAGTGGCATGGACATATATGCACTACCAAATGTAAAATAGATAGCTAGTGGGAAGCAGCCGCATAGCACAGAGAGATCAGCTCGGTGCTTTTTGACCACCTAGAGGGGTGGGATAGGGAGGGTGGGAGGGAGGGAGATGCAAGAGGGACGAGATATGGGAACATATGTATATGTATAGCTGATTCACTTTGTTTTAAAGCAGAAACTAACACACCATTGTAAAGCAATTATACTCCAATAAAATTAAATGAGAAAAACTAAAATAAAATAAACATAAAAATCAGAAACTGGTAGTCGCATACAGCAAACTCCAATCTACAGTTGCTCCCAAAATCCACTACCCAATTTTGGGATCATTCATTGTCTACTTAAGTATGCCACAGATGCAGGGTACATCAAGTTGATTGTGGGGATTTAATCGGCTGCTCCTGAGCTGCACGGAGAAATTTCCCTTTATCTTCATTGTTAGCACAGCTCCTGCGGTTCAGCTTTGGATTTGGCCCCGCCTCTGCGTGTAGGTCGCCTAAGGGAGTCTGTTCTTCGCTCAGACAGGACGGAGTTAAAGGAGCAGCTGCTTCGGGTGCTCTGGCTCACTCAGGCCGTGGGGAGAGAGGGGCACACGGATACGGGGCAAGCCTGCGGCGGCAGAGGCCGCTGGAACGTTGCACCAGCCCGAGGTGTGCCGTGCGTTCTCCCGGGGAAGTTGTCCCTGGATCCCGGGACCCTGGCAGTGGCAGGCTGCACAGGCTTCTGGGAGGGGAGGTGTGGATAGTGATCTGTGCTTGCACACAGGCTTCTTGGTGGCAGCAGCAACAGCCTTAGCGTCGCATGCCCGTCTCTGGGGTCCACGCTGCTAGCCGTGTCTCGCGCCCGTCTCTGGAGCTCCTTTAAGCGGCGCTCTTAATCCCCTCTCCTCTCGCACCAGGAAACAGAGAGGCAAGAAAACGTCTCTTGCCTCTTCGGCAGCTCCAGACTTTTTCCCGGACTCCCTCCCGGCTAGCTGTGGCGCACTGGCCCCCTTCAGGCTGTGTTCAGACCGCCAACCCCAGTCCTCTCCCTGCACTCCGACCGAAGCCCGAGCCTCACCTCCCAGCCCCGCCCGTCCCGGCGGTCGAGCAGACAAGCCTCTCGGGCTAGTGAGTGCTGGTCGGCACCGATCCTCTGTGCGGGAATCTCTCTGCTTTGCCCTCCGCACCCCTGTTGCTGCGCTCTCCTCCGTGCCTCCGAAGCTTCCTCCCTCCACCACCCGCAGTCTCCGCCCACGAAGGGGCTTCCTAGTGTGTGGAAACCTTTCCTCCTTCACAGCTCCCTCCCACTGGTGCAGGTCCCGTCCCTATTCTTTTGTCTCTGTTGTGTTTTTTTTTTTTTTGCCCTACCCAGGTACATGGGGAGTTTCTTGCCTTTTGGGACGTCTGAGGTCTTTTGCCAGCGTTCAGTAGGTGTTCTGTAGGCGTTGTTCCACATGTAGATGTACTTTTGATGTATTTGTATTTGTGGTGGAAGGTGATCTCCACATCTTACTCCTCCGCCGTCTTGAAGGTCCACCCTGTGTGTATGTCTTTAGCTCTGAAGTGAGTCTCTTGTAAGCAGCATATAGATAGGTTTTGTTTTTTTATCCGATCAGCCACCCTATGTCTTTTGACTGGAGCATTAATGCATTAACATTTAAAATAATAATTGATAGGTATGACTTATTGCAATTTTCTTACTTGTTTTCCAGTTGTTTTTGTAGTTCTTCTGTGTTCATTTCGTCTTGTTTTTGTTTCCTCCCTTGTGATTTCATGTTTTTCTTTAGTAGTATGCTTGTGTTCTTTATTTTTTTCTCATTTTTGTTTATCTATTGTAGGTTTTTGAATTGTGGTTACCATGGGATTCATATATGTTGACCTATATCTATTTGTTTTAAACTGGTAATCGTTTAAGTTCAAACATATTCTAAAAAGTCTACATTTTTAAACTTCTTTCCCCCACATTTTGCTTTTTTTTTTTTTTTTTTTTTTGCTGTACGCGGGCCTCTCACTGCTGTGGCCTCTCCCGTTGCGGAGCACAGGCTCCGGACACACAGGCTCCGTGGCCATGGCTCGCGGGCCCAGCCGCTCTGCGGCATGTGGGATCCTCCGGGATCGGGGCACAAACCCGTGTCCCCTGCATCGGCAGGCGGACCCCCAATCACTGCGCCACCAGGGAAGCCCCATTTTGCATTTTTGATATCACATTTTATATCTTCATGTTTATCCCTCAACTGTTTATCATAGTTGTAGTTGCTTTTATATAATTTTTTCTTTTAATCTTTGTATTAACTTATTTAAATGGTTGATCCTCAGCCCTTACTATATATTTGCCTTTCCTAGTGGGCTTTTCTGTTTCCTATAGACTCTTACTACTTTTCCATTTAGAGCAGACACTTTAAAATTTATTTTAGGGTAGGTTTAATATTTATGAACTCTTTTGGTTTTTGCTTGTCTGAGATGTTCTTTATCTCTTCTATTCTAAATGATTATCTTGCTAGGTAGATTATCTTAGGTTGCAGGTTTTCCCTTTCAACACCTTGAATATATCATGCCACTCCCTTCTGGCCTGCAAAATTTCTTCAGAGAAATAAATTGATAGCCTCATGGGGATTCCCTTGTATATGACTGTTTGCTTTTCTCTTGCTGTCTTTATAATTCTCTCTTTATCTTTTACTTTTGTCATTTTAATTATTATATGTCTTGGTGTGGATCTGTTCCGGTTCATCTTGTTTGGGGCCCTCTGTACTTACTGTTCCCAGATATCAGTTTCCCTTCTCAGGTTTGGGAAGTTTTCAGCTCTAATTTCATCAAATGCATTTTTGATCCCCTTCTGTCTTTTTTCTCCTGCTGGGCTCCATGTAATATCAGTGTTGGTATGCTTAATGTTATTCTAGAGATCTCTTAAACACTGTTCATTTTTTGCAATTTGTTTTTCTTTTTGTTGTTCTGATTGAGTGATTTTCCATTATTCTATCTTCCAGATCACTTATTCATTCTTTTATATCAGTTAGTCTGCTATTTACTCCTTCTAGTGTGTTTTTTATTTCAGTTATTGAATTCATTTCTGATTGGGTCTTTTTTTTTTTTTTTTTTTTTTTTTGTGGTACACGGGCCTCTCACTGTTGTGGCCTCTCCCGCCGCGGAGCACAGGCTCCGGACGTGCAGGCCCAGCGGCCATGGCTCACGGGCCCAGCCACTCCGTGGCACGTGGGATCCTCCTGGACCTGGGCACGAACCTGTGTCCCCTGCATCGGCAGGTGGACTCTCAACCACTGTGCCACCAGGGAAGCCCCTGATTGGGTCTTTTTTATATTTTCTAGTTCCTTGTTAAAATTCTCACTGTGTTCATGTATTGCTATCCCTAATTCAGTGATCATTCTTATTACTAATGCTTTAAATTATTTATCTGGTAAGTTGTTTATTTCTTTTTCATTATTTATTTTTTCAGGAGTTTTCTTTTGCTATTTCACTTGAGACCAGTTCTTCTGCCTTTTCATTTTGCTTAACTTTCTCTGCCTCTGTGAATTTAGGTGAAACATTTACCTATTGTGGTCTTGAAGATGTGACCTTACGTGGGAGTGTCCCTATACAGACTGTGTGAGCCCAGTGCCTTTGGTGGGAGAGACAGATTTGACGTGGACACAAGACACGTCTTTCCTCAGGTTGTACTCAGCTCTTATCTTGGTAGGAGGTGGGACTGACGATGGAGGGGCTAGAGCTGGAGCCAGGTGCGAGGTGGGGCTTCCCCTCTGCTCAGTGGACATCACTGCCCTATGAGGAGTGGGGTCTGATCCCAGGTTGATGGAGGAGAAGCCCTGAGGGTCGGGCCCTAGCTGGCTTTCTTCCCTCTGAGTGTGTGCTTTCCCTTCACCAAGCACAGAGACCCTTGCTCCAGAGTGGCAGAGTGCTGAAACAAGGGGAGGCTGTGTGGGCTCCCAGCTCGTGTTGTAACAGACAGAGGTCCAAGCTGTCTCCAGTACACTGCCTGTGCTGGTGCCAGCAATTGTTTACCTCACTCCGCTGAACTGTAGCTTCGAGTCCAAGCCCCTTTGGCCCTCATAGCCAATCGCTCCCCCAGCCTCTGACATCCCTGCCTTGTTGTGGAGCCACACTGCAGGGCAGGGGTCCTACATGGAGTCTTGGTGTGTATTGGCAAATGAGCTGTGGTGGACTGGTAGCTGTCAGAGTCCTGGGCTGCTTCCGATGTGCTGCTTGAGTAAGCACCAGCAGTGGCTACCATTGCCCTACTCAAATGTTGCCCCAGGACCGAGTCGCCTCTGTGTCCGACATCTGAGCTTTCTTCCTGTGGTGGCAGCCATAGATCCATTGCCATGCTGTGACATAGAGTAAGCGGGGCTGGAGCGTTCCCTCAGCTTGAGCTGGGGTGCTCCCGAGTTGGTTGTGGGAAACCCGGCAGCCGTTGGAGCGATCTCCTATCTGCTGTCTCTGCCCTGCCTTGGGGCCACAGCAGTGGGTGTGCACTCTGCATAAGTGGAGTCCAGGATTCTCTTAGCCCGCCTGTTAGTCTCAGCAGTCCTTAAATCAGCCAAGGGGGCTCGTCTCCCTGTGTAGGATCCCAGAACTGGGGCGCCCAGTCTGTGGCTAAAACTGCTTACTCCCCAGGGTGCGTCTTTGCCCATGTGTTGATAATTTCCCTTTTTTCTCTGAGTCCCCTCTCAGGGGCGCAGGTCCTGACCTGATTGTTTCTCTTCCCTTCCTGCCCAATTCCTTGTGGATCTTTCTTATAGACTTCACTGTACAGGAGTCTTTCTGCTAGTTTCTATTTAGTTTTCAGTGAGAATTGTTCCATATGTAGATGTATTTTTGGGGTGTTCATGGGGGGGAGATGAGTTCCATGTCCTCCTACTCAGCCATCTCTATCGATCTCTCCATTACTACTTTCTTTTTTTTTTTTTTTTTTTTTTTTTTTTTGCGGTACGCGGGCCTCTCACTGTTGCGTCCTCTCCCGTTGCGGAGCACAGGCTCCGGACGCGCAGGCTCAGCGGCCATGGCGCACGGGCCCAGCCGCTCCGCGGCATGTGGGACCTTCCCGAACTGGGGCACGAACCCGTGTCCCCTGCATCAGAAGGCAGACTCTCAACCACTGCGCCACCAGGGAAGCCCCCCTCCATTACTACTTTCTGATTCACATTGGTTGTTGGAATTTCCATCATGTCGTGGTCATCCTCTCAGCCCATGGCTGAATCACCTTGTTTTTAAGTGTTTCCTGTGCAACCACTCCTTTCTACCTCTTCTGCACCCTGAAGCAGAGGTGAAGCGGTGAGCATGTTTTGCCTGATATGTTGCAACTCTCTTCTTAGCTCTCACTGTTTCAAATAGTATCCATTTTGAGGTGATTTTCAATGATGCTGCTAGAACTCTCCTCAGGACTCATGGCTGTGATCTTATTGCCTTTATTCTTTTGGTCTCTGGACACAGGTGAGATAAATCACACTTTTGTTTTCATTATTCTAGGTATATTCTTCAACTAAATTTATTGCCAAATCTGAACTGTATAACTTAAAAGGAAATCTCTCAGAATGTAATATAGTTTCTCCACAATGTTTTCTCAAAAGAACATCATTCCATCAGGTTGTAAGAAGAAAATTTGACATGAAAAATTAATTTAGGAATTTCTTTCCCTCTCCCATTTAGTAAATACTGTCTAAATTCTTGGCTGCAGAAAGGACCAGAGCACTGAACTAATTACTGTGATAGTTACCAGTCATAGCCTGTTTATTTGCTAGACCCAATATAAGCTCATCCAAAATAATACTCATGTTGATTTTGAATAAATAGACTTGGGCAATATTTTGGAAGGTACCTACATGAGTCATATATTTTTTTAAAATGGGGTTCTCTCTCTCTCTCTTTTTAATTTATTTATTTAATTTTTGGCTGCGTTGAGTCTTCGTTGCTGTGTGCAGGCTTTCTCTAGTTGCGGTGAGCCAGGGCTACTCTTCATTGCATTGTGTGGGCTTCTCATTGTGGTGGCTTCTCTTGCTGCGGAGCATGGGCTCTAGGTGCGTGGGCTTCAGTAGTTGTGACGCACAGGCTCAGTAGTCGTGGCTTGCAGGATCTAGAGCACAGGCTCAGTAGTTATGGTGCATGGGCTTAGTTGCTCCGTGACATGTGGGATCTTCCTGGACCAAGGCTCGAACCTGTGTCCCCTGCGTTGGCAGGCAGATTCTTAACCACTGCGCCACCAGGGAAGCCCCTGATTCACATTTTGTGATGCTGTTTTTTGGAAGGGGACAACATAGTTTAGTAAATAAGAGCACAGATTCTGGATTCAGAATGTCTGGGTTCAGATTTCAGCTCTAGCATTTGTCAGTCACGTTGCCTTGGACCAGTTATACAACATCTCTAAGCCTCATTTTGTCTCATTGGTTAACAATAGAACTGATAAGATTGGTTGT
Source organism: Mesoplodon bidens (assembly GCF_964165515.1). NCBI lineage: Eukaryota > Metazoa > Chordata > Mammalia > Artiodactyla > Ziphiidae > Mesoplodon > Mesoplodon bidens. Next base: position 131,890,634 of record NC_138161.1, read on the forward strand.
TGTGAGGATTACATAATATAATGCATATAAGCAGAGAACTCTGTCCTATATTAAGAATTTGATAAATGGTGGCTCTAATGATTTTGCTGAAGATTGGATTTTAGTGGATAATTTTGACAGGAAACTCATCCTCAGCCAGCTTAAGAAAAAGGGAAGTCTGGCACAGAAAGTGAATTCTTGAATGATATCATAAAGGCTTGGTTCCTCTCCAATTCTTGGTCTACCCTTTCATTATTTTAGTTTCATATGTTGACTTTACTCTTATGCTTTCTGTGAAGACTCCAGGAAATTTCTGCCTCTCCCTTTGGAGTGACCAAATGCTGCATCTGCTTCTCACATTTACTTAAGTTCTGTATGATGAGAAAGAATAAGCATTTTGTCTGGTGGCTTCTGGCAAAATTAGGAAATTCACCTTGATTGGGTCCTTTTAGGTTATGTGCCTATTCCATTGCAGTCAGGGGAATATATGGGCTGATTTGCTTAGGTCTTCTCACATCCCTCATTGCATGTGTTTGGACTAGGGGTAGAGCCCTATCTAGACTCCACACTAAATGTGGGACAGAGAGGGCACCAAAATGGAAATAGGGGGCTATTTCTGGGGAAGGTTAAACAGATATGGGTACTCAAGGAACAACTATAAAGGTGATATCAGTGAAAAGTTTTTTTTTTCCTACTATCCATTTACTACATGAATGAATGAAAATAACAGTTACTTATTTGTAAGGGCATCAGATTATATGCTTGGGGATCCTTTCTCTCTCTCTCTTTTTGTTGTTGCATATCTCCAGAGATTGAAATTGAGGTGCATCTTATTTTCTGCAAGTTATCGTTTAGCAACTCTGTGTGCCAGTATGGCATAGCAGAACTTTATCAGGCTTGGAAAAGAGGTTCTGTGAGATATAGCCCAACTCATTGGGATGTTCAGCCAGGATTCCTATTTCTCATCTTGTTTAGTTTTTCAAAAGAACCTTTGTAATACATAAAGTGAGTCAAGAAATGGGCCCCAGGACATATATAGGTCATCATCATTTTGATATTTGAAGCAAAGTATCGTGCTGTTTGAAGGGCAAACCTCAGGGTATTTAAGCTCGTAGAGGTTATTATACAAAGTTTCTTTGTATATGAGTGACAGAATTAAATAATAATAAAGCTAAATTCTCTCATTCTAAGTTATTGTCTTTTGAAATAAAAAAGACAATAATCCGATTCTGACTCTTTCTAATTGTGAAAATTCAGTTATCTCATTTCTCAAGTAAGGTGGATGGACTTGTTGACCGAAGGCCTTTTCTGTTGTATTTGGGCAGGGTAGGATGCAGTGCTCACAAGGTCTGTGGGATCTAGAGAACATCCAGGTCATGGAGAGAAGGGAGGGTCCAGACAGCATGTGGACCATGTATTTGAACTCTCAGGGGAGTGCAGGGTGCTCATTACCTCTCTTTACTTATATTTAATGGTTCAGATAATACTTATCATAATTTCCTGGGCAACAGAGGAGTGTTTTACCAGTGTGCCACCTCAGGGGAAGATCTCAGTTTATAATAGTTTACAATAGTAGGTACTGTAGTACCTTCAGTCTCATCTAAATATGGGTCCTTTTCTATCAGCACCCCTCTTCCGCTCTACCACACACAATCCTAGATGTCCTGGTCCTCACCCTTTGATAAGGAGACATGTGAAAAAAGGATGGTCCACATGATCCCTTATTAAGATAAAGATATTTTGGGACCTAGACTGGTATTATTCTTGCTGGATGGTCAGTGGGTGATGTGTTGACCACTACAGAAAGGAAATTCTTATTGGTCAAGCAGGAAGGAACACATGCAGATCTCAGCTACAGATCATTATATTCTGTCCCCTGATTAGAGACATGGATGCTGGTTCCAAGTATAAGGTGGGCAGGGACACAGCTGGGCATTGGACACAGATAGAATCAAGGACTCAGGTAGCCCCTGGACTTTCTTGCCTTTCTGTTAACTTCACTTGCAGTACAGGCTAGATTTATCCAGAATGAAGACATGGTTGCTAATAGATTCCAAGCTCACATCTCACAACTTCTCTCCCAACACCTTCCAGCACTGGAGTTGGGCCAACTCTTCATCAGTATATGCTTAAAAAATCCTTAGGAAAAAAGCTGTGAATGGTTCAGTTCAAGCCTGGTTTGATTAACTGTGGCCTGGGGATAGAGTTAGGTAAGAAAATTGCTCATTCTAAGGTGGTTGTGTTCTTCGGTGAGTTGGGAAATCCCCATGATAAGAGAAGAGGGGACACTATGCAGATAGCTCCACAGGTGTCCACTACACATATCCATCAGATAAGAGTGGCTGTAGTTACAGATGTCATATTTCAACTGATTCAATCAAAGTTTTAAATTGTGAATGTCTGACTCTATGATCATTAGCTCCAATATTCTACCTCTTCCATTTCCTTACTCCTTTTACATTTATTCTTCAATCTCATCAAAATCTCCAGTATGGATAGTTCTTCAGAGGACTTTTTCTTTCCCAAAATGCAACCTGAAATATATAAAAATGGCTGAGTTTTGCCGCATACCATTGTCTACTGTTTATTACTTGCTTCCCTTCCTGATATTTAGGTTCTTTCTTCCTCTGGTTGGTCTGGGTCTAGTGGATCCAACATGGCCTTGGGGGCCTAAACATCTGTATTCAGCTCTCCTGGGGGTTTGCACCCTGACATCTGAGGCAGTGTGTCGCTGTCCCCTGGCCTCTACCACTCCTCAGTCTTCTGTATCTCATCTGCTCCTGATTTATTTGCTTCACGGCTCTCAGGGAAATCACCCTTCATACCAGTATTCAAAACTCCCTGGGACTCCTTTTCTTCACTCACTTCACCTCACTTTTGTGACCTGTCCGAATCTACTTTCCCATCTCTGGTCCTCCAGGTTGACGTGTATTGTTGGAAAAAAATTGGCCTGGTATACAGAGTTATAAAACTGAGAACCTGTGGCGTCAAACCTTTGTGAGCCTTTCCATGGATTGGCAGTCAAGCTACTTCTCACTTGGCTTGCTTTCATACTCCCCACAGCAGCTGGTTGAAAAGTTTACTGTGCATTTTAAGCTGTATGTTACATAACTCTAGTCCTCCAGCACAGAATAGGTAAGCAATACAAAATTTATTGAATCCATGAATTAATGAATTACTGACTGAAAAGATGAATCTTTCATAGGGGAAACAAGGATTGGAATATAAATATATATATATATATATATATATATATATATATATATATATATAGAGAGAGAGAGAGAGAGAGAGAGAGAGAGAGAGAGAGACCTTGAGTTCTGTTGGGCATCTAGATCCTCATGGTAAATATTCCTTTCTGATTAATTTTGAAAATATTCCAAAAAATAAGGAATCCACCTAACCTCTAAATATGTTCATGAAGAATAAATCATGGCATACCATCCTAACATTTTGGTAAGTAGAGTCTCAACTTCAGTATTAAGTTGGTCTCACTGATAAAGCAAGATTAATCATGAAGTTATCAGTATCTATTTCACAAAATGGGATGGGGAAAAATCACAGTATAATTTGATGAAATTAAAATGAAAACAAGGCTTGGAGCTTGTTATTCATACCAGTTAATAAATACATGAGATAGAGGGTATCTAAGTACAATTGTCTACCAGAAATCTTATCAGCTATAACTTATTAAGTGTTTCAGCAAGTTTGAAGTACTTGTAATCACTTGGTTTAAGATGATTACTGAATAAAAAATGAATTGTTATACAGCTGACTCGGAGGGATTTCAGATAGGGTAAGTTTACACTATAATTTGAGACAAGCTAGAATTTATTTTTTGGAGGTGATTGTGAAAATAGGAAAGGACCTTTGGAGTTAGTGGCTGGCATTTTATATCAGTGAAATTAAAAATAATATAAAAGGAAAACGAGGCACATGTAACCACATTTATTCACAAAATAACTCTATCCTTGGGAATGTGAACGATAATAGGCTGCTTGGTGGAGATTCTGTCCAGTCTACCAAGGCCTCTCTGAATGCTCCCCCTTACCCACGCCTCCCATCAGCTCCTTTATACATCACCCCAATCCTTGGCCACTGTTTATGGAGTCAGATGAGTACCTCTGCCTGCTCTGTGCGGAGCAAAGCAGCAGAGGCCTCTAGGATGCTCCAAGGGGAGCAGGAACACAACAGCACTTTCTTCAGTGCAGTTGCATCCTTGCTCTTGCATGTGGCCCCTGAATTCTTACAGTAAGTTTTCCTTTTCTGCTTAAATCTAGTATATATTCCAGGCTGCTGAGGCTGTGGTGAGATGTCATACATAGTTGGTAGTATTGTAAATTGTTATTTTCTGGAAAATATTTGGAAATACGTCTTAAGAATATTAAAAACATTCATATCTGTATATGCACTTGTACCACTTCTAGGAGTGTTTCATGAGGGACTTATCAGATTCATGTACTTGAATGTTCATGTACAATGCAATTTATGATACTGAAAAATCAGGAAAAAGCTAAATATTCCAATTTGAATATTAGCTAACTGTATCATGATGTGTCTGTATTTTGTAATGTTATACAATTATTAAAATGTTTAGAAAAACATTTAATGTCATAGCAAACTACTGTGCTATGACATTAAGTGAAAAATTTGTATACAAAATACTATATACTTTATGACTCCAGTATCATGATTTATACATGTACATGTGTATAATGAATAAAAGAAAAGTAGAACATTGCACCTAAATGTTAAAAATGGTAATTTTTGAGCAGGAGAACTAAATATGACTTTTTTTTTTACTGCTTTCCTATATTTCTTACAATAATCATGTATGTGAATAGAAAAATCCTATTATTAAAAATTCTGTGTAAAATAATATATTATTTTAGTGTTAAAAGGAATGAGTTTTTTCTTTGTTGTATGAAAAACTTTGGAAAATTCAAAATGGTGTATTTACTCCATGTTGTGCAGTGGAATAAAGTGTGTTCTTTATCTTTTTATGGCAGGATATAAAATCTAAAACCAACAGTGTTAAACTATCAGTTGTATCAAAATTTAAATAGAAATATGTTTGTACTTATTCACAGTTGTTTTAAAAATAAATCAGCATCTATTTTAAGTAATGAAGATTAAATACATTACAATAACATTATTTTAATGTGAATATAACTTTGCCAGATTTTAATAAAATAACAACAGTTGAGAGATATACATATATAGGTAGAATATATACTTTCTAAAATAGTAAGGCATATTTTATGATATATAATCTTTTTACCACAAAATATATATACTTCTCAGATACGAAATAAAACTAATATGACTAGGAAGACACTACTACCTGGGACCAGAATAACACCTTTACAAGTAGTTTCATTTTTATACGTGACTTTAGTAACATCATTATACAAATAAGCCATTTAGCAGGCATGTTTTGGCAGTGTGAATCTATAAGACACTGGTTGAATTTCACATAAACTTCTGCAACCTGACAACTACTGCTTAGCAAGTCTTTGTATAAAATGTGCAGTACCAGGTACAAGTGGGCCACAGTTGCTAATAGGTAAATAGGCACAAAAGCTTTGCTGCCCTTTGGAAGTTGGGCAGAGCAGTCTTGAGCTCTGATCTCCTGTTGTTCCTCTCAAGTTTTAACATATTCTAAGTACCTTTATGTGGAAATCAAAAATAACGGAACAAGAGCAGACTGGGGAGATGGCATTTCTACCAGTAAACTTTTCCAGATCAACACACTCATCCAGTTTCTGACATCATTCTTTGAGTGGACATCGTCTAGCTGATGCAAAATGTGGCTTTGCTTTGTTTAGTTGCAGAGGGAGAGGAAAACTTTTGTTCAGAGCTTTAGAAAAGTCAGTTCAGTACACATAATCAATTTTCTTCTTTAATTCTGAAAAGTAGCTCGTGCTTATTTGGTAGTGAGGTGTTGTAGAGGAATGTTTCTCTTGCTCCTTCTTCAACAAGATGACTTCACAGACAGGTTTCAAGTGTGTCACTCAACCTCAATACATGGGACAGGCTTCTTGGTAGATGAGCTTCCATTTTCTGAGGGGCGGTAGGAAAGCGTGCTCATTTTTGTTGACAGGGTTGAGTGGGATTTGGCCTTTGGGGGAATGTATTTCAGAAGCTGGAGAAAATGTTTTTTAAATTTTTTCCCCAGAAAGCCATAAAAGAGAGGATTCAGGCAATTGTTAAAATAAGCTAAGCAAATAGTGATGGGCATGGCGGTGTCAACAATATCTGAAATTTTACAGTCATGTATGATGCCCAACTGAATCAATACATCCAGAAAAGTGAATATTTGGTGGGGAACCCAGGAAAAGAAAAAGAAAAGCACAATTGCCATAATTATCTTGAAAATATCATCTTTTCTTGGTTTGTTCTTCTGAATTTCATAAGCCTTCTTTAGGGTCTTCCAAATAAGAGTATAACTTGTAAGAATGATCAGAAAAGGAAACAAGAAACCCAGTATATTCTTGGTTAGGCCCAGCCCTACGGGGAGGGTTGAATTTTGGGATTCGTAATGGAAAGCACAAACTGTGATATTGATATTCTCGATGAAAAATACATTGCGGTGGATTATAGTTGGCAAACTGGCCAAGCCAGCCAGCAGCCAAATAATGATGCAGGTGACTTTGGCCACAAGCATTGTGCGCCGAAGACGGGACTTCATTGGGTGCACAATAGCCAGGTAGCGATCAATGCTTAGACATGTGAGTAGAAACACACTGGCATAGAGGTTGAAACTGACGCTGGCTGAAGCGATCTTACATAGGTAATTGCCAAAGGGCCAGTGGTATTCCATAGCAGTGTAGACAGCCCATAGTGGCAAAGTCAGTAAAAAGCATAAGTCAGCCAGTGCTAAATTCAGAAGAAAAACACTGGCCACAGTCTTCAGTTTCATGTAAAAGTAAATGACAATCACCACCAAGCTGTTTCCAAATATTCCCACCACAAAGATAATACTATATAAAGTGGGGATCATGACGAATATGTAATTGTGCCTCCCAGCTTTGGGACAGTCCTCTTGGATTCTTTTAATACCATCTTCGGTGGAAGAGTTGAGGATCATTTTGACCTCCTGGGTTAGTTGGTCTCAGACACTATGCCAAATGCACCTAGAAAAAATAAAAATGAAAAGGTAAAAAAATTTTAACTTCTAGTTGTAAATGAATAGTTTTATTTCTCAATCATTAATACAGCAACTCAACTTTAGTTTTTAGGAAAAAAATTAGATCATATTTTCTGGAGAAAAGCTGTGGACTGATAAAACCTAAGATTGCATATTTAAATTAAGTTTTAGAACATATTGCTTTTCTAGGAAACGATAAAATCCTTCAGACAAGTAGACGTGAGGTCCTATGTGAATACTCATCTAGGTCCTTTGCCTTTTTTCTAGGAGTAAATCCTAGCTTCCAAATTGATTAGAAAAACATAATCTAAATCTCAGAAAATACTACTGAATTAAATTAGTTATTCAGAAAGACTTGAGTTTTTCCTGAGGCTAATTAATTTGTCCTTAACCTCGGAAATGTGACACATCCGTATCTTATTGTTTGAACCATTTCTTTCATATCACAATCTTAGGTATAAAAATTATTAGCATCCTCCCTTAAGTGGTCTGAATAGCTGCCTCTAGGTTCTGAGGAATTGATTTAAGAGGTGATAAAAGGGAGGGCGCTCAACGCTTTGGGGAACAGCATTCTTTCCATGGTTTTCCAGGTCACTACAGGCAGTTACCATTTATTCTTTAACTTCCACCGCAGTCTAGCAAAAGGGCCTGAATTTCCTAACTTTTGTGCCCACAAGCCACTTCTGGAGTTAACTCTGAGGTTAACCGCTTGTCTAACAAGGATGTCAAATAAATAGATTAGGTCAGGATTATCAATAAAACATGTATTTTGGAGAGGCTCAAGATAGCAGTGGTTCTTTAGGATTTTAGGAAGAATCAGATGCTAAGGAATGAGCTCCATAAAGACTTTTGCAAATATTTGCTCCAATATTTTACATAATCAACAATCAAGCCATTCATTTATGTGATTTAGAAAAGCATCATATTCTGCCCTAGACAAGAGTCTATCAAAAAACCCTTGGGGGCCTCCCTGGTGGCGCAGTAGTTGAGAGTCCGCCTGCCGATGCAGGGGACGCGGGTTCGTGCCCCGGTCCGGGAGGATCCCACGTACCGCGGAGTGGCTGGGCCCATGAGCCACGCCGCTGGGTTTGTGTGTCCAGAGCTTGTGCTCCGCAGCGGGAGAGGCCACAACAGTGAGAGGCCTGCGTACCGCAAAAGAAAGAAAAGAAAAGAAAACCCTTGGAAGGGAAGCTGAAGATGCTTTGAGGATAACATGGCAGGGTGTGGCACAGGCAGGCTCTGAGGTGAAGGCCAGCCCTAGGCACAGGCGAGGCTGGCCAAGCAGTGTAGTGGTGTTGGGTAAAGACCCTATTACTCCACCAGGAGTGGGTCCCTAGGTGAGCATGGGCATGCATTCCACTTGTAGCAAATCATCCCGGGTAAGAAGAGAAGCAGGAATAAGACATGAATAGTCTGCCCGGGATAGCTGTGCTTGGCATCCGGGAGAGCTGGATGAACTCGTGCACTTAAGGTGGTGTCCATCTTGGTGCAAAGTGGTGCTATGAGAAGGATGAGTCTCAAGTAGCCAGATTTTAAGAGGTAACACTGGGAAAGAGAGGTTCTGAAGTGGCCTCTTTGCCTCCCCCAAGGAGGCAGTTATTCTCCCTACCCAAGTTTTTGGCTCTATGCCCTCGTCATCTTCTCCTTTTGTACTCAAGACTATATAATCTAAATCCCTTTCTTCTCTTATCATTCATGGGGGCATCAGCATCCACCAACAGGCAAATGTCACATCATCTGTGGAGCCTTCCTGACTTGTCTGGGCAATTGGCTGTTCCATTTTTTTGTGCTGCTTTGGCACTCTTGATGTAGGTTTTGACCTATATATTATAATGGTATGTTGACATATCTGTCTTCTCCACTGGTTTGTCAATGGCTTGAGGGTAAGGCCTGTTCGAAGCATCTTGTTCATTAGTATAGGCCCTGACACCTTCCTGGAAGCAGATGATAAATATCTAATAAATAAGAGAGCAAGTGGACAAACGAATGAGTGAATATTATGTAACTTAAAGCTACAAGTAGAGAGTATTGAGACTAATTTCTAGGGGCCAACGAAATCAATTTACATTCTGCTCCCAAAGAATCTGACAGAAAATACTCAGTGTCAACCTGGGCTTCACCTTGGATAACAAGCCAAAACCCAAACCCAAATCTAATCCCAAACCAAACCAAACCAAACTGAAAAAAAAAAAAAAAAAACCCTTGGCACTTTTAGAAATCTGTAGTTTACAAAACAGAAGAAGATAAAAATAAGGAATAACTTAGTAGAAAACAGGGCTAGGCTCTCAGGAAGGTTTGACCTACTTCTTCCTTACCCAGAAGGATTTCTCTACACTTTCCTGATTTTTTCAGTTTTTAAAAAAGTCATCATTACTGAAATTATGCCAATTTAAAAGTAGAAATTCATTTAGATAAACAAATACTCTCTATTAAAAATTAAATGCTTCTTAAAAAGCTTAGGAGCTAGCAGTCATTCATACCTTAAAGTGGGTTAATTTACTTATTTGCTCTCCTTCTAACATCTAGTTGTGATAAGTTGGATTTTTGCCTAGGAAAACATTGGAAATGTCAAGGTTAAAGAATCTCAAAGATTAAAAGTAGCCTGGGTTGAACTGAAAATACGGCAGAGTTAAATATTTGTTTCAGTTTGGGCATAAGGGCACTAAATGTTAGGAAGGAATAAACTGGATTCATTAGGATTCCTTGGGTGCCCTGAGCTTGAGCGCACAAGAGCAGGGAGGAAATTCTCTTTCCTCTCTCGACCTCACTTTGAGGGCACACAACCCTTGCTGGTCCCATTTTTTTTTTTTTTTTGCGGTTCGCGGGCCTCTCACTGCTGTGCCCTCTCCCGTTGCGGAGCACAGGCTCTGGATGCGCAGGCTCAGCGGCCATGGCTCACGGGCCCAGCCGCTCCATGGCATGTGGGATCTTCCCAGACCAGGGCATGAACCTGTGTCCCCTGCATCGGCAGGCGGACTCTCAACCACTGTGCCACCAGGGAAGCCCTGGTCCCATTTTTTATCTAGAGGGGGTAGAACTTTATTGACTAGGCTGGAACTATAACCATCATTGATAAAAGAATTTCAGTGGAAAAATTTGCATTTGAAAGGACCAATTTATAAACATGGTTTTGGACTCCAATTCCTTCACATTCTGAGGTCAGCCTTTTCTTAAGTTTCCATCGATCCATATTGACTAATATTTAAAATGTAAAAGGTTGCTCTGAACAGCTAGGGGAACATCCCTGGAAGTTTGAATGAGGTCCATATTATTTTGATGAGTATATTATTTGAGAAACTCTGGGCATAGCATTGAATATACTAGCTGGAAGGGCATTTTATATAAATGTTTATATAAGCAGTGACCAAAACTTCCTATGTAGTAAGGCGTTGGGGAGAGGAATTTCAGGGGATGAAAATAGCAGAAGCAAGTACAAGAAAGCAGAAATGCAAATAGTGTATTCAGCAGGCAGTCATCCATTCGTTCCATAGCCACTAAACACCTACTATGTGCTGGGGTCAGGGATGCAAAGTGAATGAAGTCACAGTCCTTCTCCTGCTTTGGATGATTTGAGTCTAGCTGGGGGAACAGGAGCCTTAAAGCCAAAATTATCTCCACTGTGTTGGATACTATACCATACCAGAGGCATGTGGAATGTTCTGTATTTTTCACTGACCCAGCTTGATGGTGGGAACATCCAGGAGTTATCAGGCACATTTCCCAGAGATGGCACTTGGACTTGGGAGGATGTATGGGAAACAGAGTGGTTAGAAGTTAAAGGCAACCACCCGGCCAGCTAAGGTGGAGTAGAGATTTCGTTATTGCTTGAACTTTTCCCTCCTTATAAATGTCTGAAGCTTCATCTATGGGAAACTGCTCTTGTAAATTTACAGATATTGTACAACCTTCCAGGCAGGGGTGTGGAGTCTGAATGTGTACTGGATTGGACGGTGACACAGGCCATACTGGTAGGTAAGAAATATTGTTCTCTTAGTCTGCACTGTTGCCACTCATAGGCTTCCCTAGAGAAACTTGGTTCTTGAGAAAGAGAGAAAATGGAACTCTTATGATTGGAGTCACCTTAGATTGATGATAAATAAGTGGTAAAGAGTAGGCTGTTTTTCTCTTTGAAGCTTGAAAGTATGCTATTTTGGTGAGCAGCTGAAGGAGAGAGACATGTGATCTCCTAGGACACCAAACTTTTGAGTCCCAGAAAGCAGCTACTTTTCTGTTTCATCCTGCTTCTTCTTCCAGTAGGGTTATAGGCAGGTAGGATACTGATTAAAAACACAGGAGGACCCACCTCTCTCTATTTCTGGGTCTCACTGTAGCTTTTGCTCAGGCTCTGTGGTTTATATGAATTCCACAACATCATTTCCTCTTGGGGTAAACAAGATGGAAGTTGGAGTCAAAATGCTTGGAATGGAATCTTCCTTTACCACTTACAAATCTGTATGGCTCTGGATAAGTCACCCAATTTTTCTCTGAACATAAGCCTCAGTTTCCTCATCTGTAAGAAATGGGAGCAATGATTCTTACTGTGCTTAATTATTGTAGTAATTAAATGCAATAACTTGAAAGTACTGGGCCTATCTTTCAAATAGTAAGTGTTTAATAAATGTGTTTTATTTGAATCTTTACTATTAATTTTTTGAATGCAAGGCAAGTGCTGACTCAGCCATGGATCAAAAAAGCATGAGAGGTTTAAAAAAAAGGTTTATCATTGGTAAGCTCTTTGTCTTGCCATTAAAAGGCTAAAAATACCAAGCTATCTTTCTTTCAAAGTATGAGTAAAAAATAATCTTAAGCAGATGAATAAATTTGCCATGAGTCAGGTGGGAACTTTCAGTCTGCTACAAACACAAGGTTGGTTCATGGTGGCCACACCACATTTATCTACTGCTTGCTTTACTAGGAGTTACCTTTCATTCCTTGACAGCTTCCCTGTTTCTTAAAAACGAACCTAAGAAAGAAGATTTTCTTTTTTCTTTTTTTTTTAATTCTAAGAATATTTCCCCAAGACTTTTGATTAGAATATTAATACCTCTTTAAGCTTTTAGGCAAGCCAAAACCAATCTAATTAAATTGTTCATTACAAGCTCCTTTTTTAATGAGTTTGCAATCTGAAGAAAAAAAAATACCCCAAAGTTTCCTATGATAATAAAGAGAGAACTAAACAACCAAATAATTATATTTTAGGATAATCTATCAAAGTATCTTTCTTTTTTTAACAATTCTATTTAATTTTATTATCTCCTTTTATTTATTTTTTTAAATGTTTATTTATTTGGTTGCACCAGGTCTTAGTTGCAGCAGGCGGGCTCCTTAGTTGTGCTCCGGGACTCCTTAGTTGTGGCATGTGAACTCTCAGTTGTGGCATGCACGTGGGATCTAGTTCCCTGCCCAGGGATCGAACCCAGGCCCCCTGCATTGGGAGCATGGAGTCTTAACCACTGTGCCCCAAAGTATCTTTCTTAAATATCAAAAAGAGTACGCCAGTGTTTGTTATTTGCCTGTAGTGCTGGACAGCTCAATACACCATCCTATTCAAAAGGCACTCTCTTTATTGCTCCTATTTTATAATTCAGACATTAGAAAGCAACTGTTTCTGCTCCTGTGTGTTTTTCCCCTAGTAATGAATGAGGCATTCTACAGGGAACAACTATTAGTATCCATTTGTGAATTCATTGAATCATAGAAGTTGGCATTCAAATTTTTAGGGTTTCTACTTGTTACTTTTTCAAATCCACTTGTTCTTATTTCTTAACCTTCTGTTCTTATTTTATGGGGTCTATTTCTACCCTTATCTCCATAACCATTCTGAACATCTGTATGTGAAGAGCCCCTATCCAATTGCTTTACTATTTGTAGTTCTTCAGGAATAAATTCTATTTGTTTCATCTATAGACGCTCTTTCTTGGCATTTGCCTTCATTTTAGGTTTCATAATCTTTGCGAGTTAATCTCTAGTGGGAATTAACTTCTTTAGGAGGCCTGAGTGGATGGCAGTGGTGGTAAAATTTCTGCTTGGTCATACAACACTCACTTGATCTGGAAAAGCTTTCTTCTTTTTTTTTGCGGTACACGGGCCTCTCACTGTTGTGGCCTCTCCCGTTGTGGAGCACAGGCTCCGGACACGCAGGCTCAGCGGCCATGGCTCACGGGCCCAGCCACGCCGTGGCATGTGGGATCCTCCCGGATCGGGGCACGAACCTGTGTCCCCTGCATCGGCAGGCGGACTCTCAACCACTGCGCCACCAGGGAAGCCCTGGAAAAGCTTTTAATGCCAATTCTCAGCCTAGTTTCCAACCCCTGACTTTGCAGATACTGCATATTTGGCCCTCTACCCTTTCTCAGATTTTTGCTCGCCTACAGAAGTTATCTTAGTCTTTGGTCACAATGGGCAGTAATTTTCCAGTCCTGGCTTTAACCAGGAAAGCCAGTGTCCATTGCCTTCAGTACATGAGCTTAATGGCCTTTACTTCCATTCTGGTAAAGTCATTAGAACTTTATCTCAGCTGTGTATCTGGTGTTGGTTCTTCTCTGGCCCCTGTAGTCTCAATTCTTATATGGAGCTGTAATGTGATATTTTATGTATTTAGAGAAAAAAGGTAATATCCATGATTGCTTAATCCATTATCTTCATCTTGACTGGAAGTTGCCCTACACATTATTTGGTGATAGTAGTTAAGTTGCTTGGATCCAATAAGCTTTGAAATACAGTCTTGTCCCTCTTCTTGCTCTCCCTGTCCCATCATGACCTTTGATGAAGCATCCAGGCCTTTCTGGGTGACACTCTCCTCCAGGCTGGTAATCCTGGCAGCCATGAAGAAGGGAGCATGGCAAAGAGCCTGCATCATAAGGCAAGTGACCAGAATTACTCTCAAGTCAGATCCGCAGGAGAATGCAGTGCTTTTGGTCAGCAATCCCAGCCTAACTTCTCTATGTTAAATACTTTTCTTGGAGACGATTTTGTTTGCCTCTGCAATTCCTAGATTAATCTTTCTCTTAATACAAAAGATATTTCATTAAAATTATTAATGCCATACTAATTACATACTTAAGATTCAATCTCTTCAAACTTAATGAATGCAAGTGTGGTATGTCTAAGTGGTAAGTAGTGGTGTCTGGCCCTCTTCCTAAGACAATATCATTCCACCATGGCCTGCCCTCACAAGAAATGAAAACAGCGCAAGCTACTTTTTAATTTCTGCTCATACCATATGTAACCAACTGTAGTGATGGTGGTTAAATATTCTGTCATCCTCAACCAGTCCTCCCCTTTGCTTTGTCCAAAATAGCCCAAGAACCTAAAGAACTCAGCTTTAAGAAAGGAAATTCAGAAGTTCCTTCCAAGTTAGGGTATAAATTTCAAGGAAAGTAAAATGTTAATCCTAAATTTTTGCTTCTTGGAAATTATTCAGTACTTTAATATCTAATAATATAACACTAAACTACAATTAAATTTCTCTCCACTCGAGAAGCTCCAATTTATCATAGATTATAGATTAAACAAGTCGGTTGTGATGAATATCCCAAGCTCCCCAAACAACTCTCTTCATTCCTATGCTATTTCCTCCCACTCTTGTCTGTCCTAAACTCTTGGCTATTTCTGTAGTATGATTTTTTTTTTAATTTCAGAAAGGAAAGATAGGGATGAAAGATATGTGATTAAGTCTAATCAGGTGCTTAATAATCTTCCTTTGACACACTGGTGTTAGTAGAAAATATTCTTCTTATGTTAAACATAGAAGGCAATGGAAGGTTTTTCGGTTAGCTTAGAAAGAGTAGTGTTCCAGAGACTAGGAGAAAAGGAAAATAATATCTAACTTGGAAGAAAGCTTTTACATACATGAACCCCTGTCCTTTACTACTTCCAACTTCCTCAAATTTATGGACTCATAGAATCTCCCTGAAGGAATCATAACCACCTTTAGAAAGATCAGTATCTTGGCCATCAAGGTGGAGGAAACCTCATTTTTAATATATGGCTTTCGGAGACTGTTTACAAGCTTTTCTTTTTCTAAAGATGGAAGAGGCAGCTCCTAGGTGGGCATCTCAGCCAACAACAGCTGCTTTATCCAACTTGTGAACAAAAGCCCGGATTTCATCTGTGAAGCCACTCCACATTTGCTTCTTTGAGACTTTAAATCAGGAGCAGACACTGCTTATTTCATTTCAAATTCCACTTTAAGGGGTATGAGGAAAGTTCTTGGGAAGGAAAGGATGCACTAATTAATTTATACCCTTAAGAAATGATGATAATATTATAGAATTTGTATGTATTATGAGTTTTATGTTAGAGGTTATGGCATATAACCATATATGGCATATGACATGGCAATTCATTTCAGATTAAAGTTTTTAATGTTATGCAAATCAGATAACCATAAATTTTAAATGAAGCTAGAAGGATTAAATATTCAGTATATTGTACATGTTTCCCCAAATTACCCAGTGTCCTAATTGAAGCAGAAATATTCTTTGAATGATAGTTTATGAATTGGTCCTGCACAATGTGTAAGGAGACTTGGGTTCTAATTTTGGCTTTCCCGCTCACTAGCAATGTGACCTTGAACCAGTCACTTAGCTTCTCTAGGTTTCTCTATTGTCGGGGAGCTGGTACATGCCTCAGAAAATCTCCTGAAACACTGAAATTTCATAATCTCTCTTCTGAATAGGTATACATCTTTTGTATACAATATACAAAGATATATATTAGGTAGATATACAAAAGGTATACAATAATGGCTCGACAAGTAGAAATTACCCAATAAATCATTAAATCAGCCAGCTATTTGTCTATTGATACAGATATTATTAGTTTCACAATGAGTTAATAACATTCTGTAATTAAATATACAAACTCTTTTTTATTTAAAATGAAATGAAAAGAATTTTACCTCTTACTGAAGATGAATAAAGAAACTCTACTTAAGATCATTATGTTATAGTGACAATGCGTTCCCCCCACCCCATTTTTTAGATTAACTATTAACCCAAAGAAATGTTTCCCCAGCAGAGCATTTGGATAGCTGGTTGTGATTCCAGGTTGATGAGGTCAAGATTATAGGTTTGGACCCCATCTAGACTAGCTCTTTTCACTCCATTTATGGTCAAAGACTGTGAGCCTCTCAGGCATCCCTTGTGTTATTCACTGGCAATTCCAGGTGAAAGGGTAAATAAAGACAGATTGATTCATGGCTGCAAGTCAAAATTAAAAGTATCATCCTATGAAAAAGGTGGCACAATATGTTATTGTTAAAATAACTTATTCAAAACGAACCTCTTCTCAGATTCTCTGTGGGGAAAATACAACTTTTTAAAGTTTAGCATATACTCAGAGTGGTTCAGTTGCCCAGATAAAACATAGAGGTGAGGGCAGAGGAACCTCACAGTAATATACTATTTAGAATAATACTTTGAAGTATTATATTGTCAGTGTTTTGATGAGCTAAATGGACTTTTGTGCCAAGAAAATGAATTCTGTAAGGGTTATGTCCATTTGATTTTTATCACAGAGTTACATTTTCTTTCAAATACAGTTTTGTATGCTACTTTTAATTTTATTTTTTACATTAAAATGTCATTAAATGGAGAGGTATTAGAATGGTTTGACAGAGAAAGCACTGGAATAGAGTCCTGTCCAATGGCTTGTTTTGTCACTGAAATCATACATAGGTAATTTAATCTCTTACTTTGTTATACCTTAAATATTACAAAGTATTTAGAATGGGAATACCAATACCTGTTCTCACCTCTATTTCATAGATTGTTAAAGTTAAAAAGTGAGGTCTTTGGAAGGTATGGAGGCACTTTGAAAATATAAGCTTTCTATAATGCAAGGATAAATGAAATGAACTTCATGAAAGAAAACTCAGAACTTCAAAAGATTAATGGAATTTTTTCATTCAGAAATTCAGCAGAAATATTTTTGATTATTGTAATCTAATGCTTTTACTTCAAGAATTATAACAAGGTACTTGATTAATGCTGAAAGGTAAAATGATAAGATATTGTATAGCTTCTACATTTACATTGTAGCAGCAAATGTTTGTGTACAACGTGGGACCCTCAGGCTAAATCTGATTGACAGATATATTTTCTTTGGCCCCCAAAATGTTTACAGCTTTTGGAATTTGAATACTCTGTGGTTCACTAATCCCCACCATTCTCTATTTTCTGATTCTTTAGGTCAGTGCTGTTCAAAAGAAATATAATGTGAGCCACATATGTAATTAAACATTTTCTAGTAGCCACATTAAAAAATAAGGAACAGGTGACATTAATTTTGGTAATATATTTTATTTAGCCCAATATACCCCAAATATTGTCATTTCAACATGTAATCAATATAACAATTATTGAGATATTTTACTTTTTTTTTTTTTTTTGTACCGAGTCTTCAAAAGCCAGAGTATAGTTTGTTTCCAGCACATCTTAGTTGAAACTAGCCACACTTCAAGTGCTCAGTCACCACTTGGGGCAGGCCACTGAACTGGACAGCACAGCATATGTGCTTCCCTCATGTAAGTCACCTACCTAGCCCTTCCTAGCCCTTCTAGCAATGGTCCTGAAAATGTGGTCCCTTGGAACAGCAGCATCACCATCACCTGGGAATTCCTTCGGAATGCAAATCTTAGGCCTCACCGCAGACCTACTGAATTAGAAACCCTGTGGGTGAGGTCCAACAAAATTTTAATGAGCCCTCCAGGTGATTTTGATGCACACTAACATTTAAAAACCACTGCCCTACTGGCATCTTCATTTGTAACCCTTGCTTATGTGCTCTGTGCCTGTCACGATTCATAGGCAAAACCAAATACAGCAAACAACAAAAGTGCCATCAGCTAAAATGTTTTCATTTGGCCCCTTTGAGGCATTAAAACCTGAAGAAATAGGACAAATTCCTAAATGCAGCTTGAGAGTTACACATTAAACTCTGTATTTCTTTTAAACACTCAGGACTGGAGTAGCTAAGGGGAGCCGAACAGGAGTCATCTAGTCAAATAACCCTTGCACCTACTCCTAGATATCTGGAATTTCTTTAACTGGGGTGGGGTGGAAGATACCCACATCTATACACCCATTAGAACCAAGATCTACCTGCAGGAGAAGACACGCTGACACAGGTGAGAGCCAGAGTTAAGGTCGTGGAAGAGCATGGTGCTGGGAACCAAAGACCTGAATCAAGTACACGATTTACCTCTCATGAGCTATGAAGTTTTTAGCTTTTCACCAAACCTACGACTCATCTTATTCATCTGGAAAATAATGATGATGAAGTTCATGATAATGATGAAGTGATAAAATATCTGTCCAGTCTGGCTCACAATACCATTGTGAACATCCAATGAGATCATGTATGTGGAGATGCTATGAGGTCCTGTAGCTTTAAGACTTTTGTTAGTGTTATTAAAATCCACTGTGGTGTAAATGACCAATTTTTCCCTTGCAAGCGAATATGGATAAGAAGGATTGGAAAACTGCATGTGATTCTGGAAGGAGAAGAAGCTAAAGGACCAGAAACGGGTGGAAAGGCTCAGAGAGGGGCCTGGAGGCACTGCTAATGAGCTTCTTGACCAGTTTTTCCAGCTCTAATCATGTTCTTGAATACCTATATAATTTTAAAATATAAATTACAATGATACTACACCACTGATTTTAATAAAAAAAAGTTTAGACCATTCTATCTCCCATTATTTACCTCTCCCTTCATTTCTATGTGGGGCTACTTGTGTTCTCTAATTAATCATCCTGTGATAAGAGGCACGGATGCTGGGCCAATTAAAGGTAAACAACACTTTGCCAACTGAAAAATACGATGAGATACTGGTGACTGCTGCTTCCTGTGAAAACTTCATTAGCAATAAATGAGTTACCAGATGTCACCTATCAGATTTGAAATTAAAATATATTCCCAGTATTTGTGTGCAGTCTGAGCAGGACAAAAAAATGAACTCTTTCCAAGAGAGCTGCATAAGATAATGCACCTCTTTGCCTTCGATTGTTTGTTTTTCCTCTAAATGTAGAATAAATGCATCCCTTGGTTTGTACAAGGGAAATAGAGCATTTCTGCATACAAGGGTTATGCAGTGAAATGGCACATTACTCATACAGCAACAGCTCTTTAAGGGCAAGGTGAATGTTTTCAAACATTCTAGGCCACACCAAGAACACCATCTCCTCTTGTTTTTAACTTTGCCATAGCAATTTCTGTCTTTTCTCACCTTCACTTTCAGCAAGCAATTTCTGCTTTTATTACCAACAATAAAACTGTTCAACTCAGCAGCTGTCAACGTTGACTCCATTTTTTCCCTGTTAATGCTTCCTTTTTTTTCATGAGATATGAAACCTCTCCTCTTGTTCTTCTGGCTGGCTAAGCCGACTGTGTTCTGGTCCTCAAAGTCACAAGCCTCTGATCGGAAAGCAACTGTGGTTAAGGAGGAAATCCCACAGTAGGATATCGGACAGCACACTTTCACTTGAGCCAGCAGAAATTTCAAATGATAAGCCAGTGTGGTAGAAATATGTAACACTCTCTAGTTTTTATAAACAAGTTTTTTGGCAGAAGAAGGCCCATGTTCCTTTGCAATTTCAAAATCTCCACGGTTTTCTGGTTCCAACTAAAGGCCACGACTGTTCAAAGCTGTTTATTTCTTTTCCTCCCTAGTTTATTTTTGTTCTTATCTCCTGTGAGATAGGTGAAACATAAATCAAATTAAGAGGGTGAACTTAATCACCCACACTCTCAAGAAATATTTACACAGAATTTCTTTACACAAATAAATTCCCCAAAGCACTTAAAAGCTTATTTCTGGGTCATTTACTACTCATCAGATGCTGGGGATGCAGGATCTACTGCCCTTTGACCTTTGCATAAAGGAAGCCAGAACATCTTTGAAATAATTAGCTACGTCAATGGGGAAAATGTCAATTTAAACTTTTTAGCTGCATAACTTCAGCACAAAGTGACACACAAGTGTTCAAATAAACTTATTGTTTTATACTCTTCTGTGTTTCAGCTGGTATCTGATTCACATGGAGGACTTATAATAATAGTGGCTTAATATTAACAATAGGAACATTTATGATTAATTGAATGCTTACTATATGCCAAGTTTTGTGCTAATTGCTTTCATCTCTGTGAGAGCCCTGTTATGAACTGAATTGTGTCCCCCCCAACCCCAAATTCATACATTGAAGCCTAAATCCTCAATGTGACTATATTTGGAGATAGGGCCTTTAAAGAGGTAATTAAGGTTAAATGAGGTCACAGGGTTGGGGCCCTAATCCAGTATGATTGGTGTCCTTATTAGAGGAAGACACACCAGGAATGTGCTTGCACAGAGGAAAAACCATGTGAAGACAGTGAGAAGGTGGCTGTCTTCGAGTGAAAAAGAAAGGTCTCACCAGAAACCAACCCTGCTGGCAACCTGATCTTGAACTTCTAGCCTCCAGAACTGGGAGAAAATAAATTTCTATTGTTATTTTGTTATGGCAGTCCTAGCAAACTAATACAAGACCTATGAGGGAAGGCACCATTATTCCCACTCTTCAGATGAGGAAACTGAGGCTTAGAGAGCAGGTCCTCACATTTCTGACATTTTAAAGTTTCAAGGTTCAGTTCTTTCTTTTTTTTTTTTTTTTTTGGTAAGGTCATCTCTTTATACTCTGGTTAAGTGCTTCTCTATCAGGTAATTTTGCCCTCCAGGGACATTTTGCAATGTCTGTAGACATTTTTGGTTCCTATAACAGGGGGAAAGGGAGGAGGGGGTTTTACTAGCATCTAGTGGGTAGAGACCAAAGATACTGCTAATCATCTTACAAGGCACAGGATAGACCCCTGCAGCAAAGAATTATCTACTCTAAGATGTCAGTGGTACTGTTGTTGAGAAATCTTTCTGGTCTGGACTTTGTTTTTTCCCCTTTCAATTCTTGATAACCTGTAGTTCTTATCTTTCGTGGAATAAGTTAACTTATACAGTCTGTTTTAGTGGTGGTATTATATTCATATCTTCTCAGGGAAACTATAGATCCCTCAAAAGGTAAAATTCTGTCAGGTAGCCTTTAAATGTTCAAGGTCATGCTGAATACTTAGTAGGGGCTCTAAAATTGTGAGTTGACTAAATATCTGTTGTGTCAGATCATTCTAGAAATTATCCTCTCTAAGTATTTTCCAGAATTCTAGGATTCTGTATAAGAACAATGGAAGAGAGAATTTGAGCTTAGATTCATTATAAGGGCTTCTAAGGATTTGATGGCTCTTATAGTAACTCCAAGGTTGCCTCTGGAGGAAGGCAGCCACCAGGTCCGGAAGTCAAACCCTGCCCTCTGGTGGCATCACTGCCATAGGCAACTGCTGTGTCAATCTGAGTCATTAGTGTCTGAACTGACTGTACAATATTTGAATGTAAATTCATCTTTGCATTTACATTAGGCTTTTCTTCTCTGTAGATCAACACATTGGATGTAGCCTGTCATCAAGGCTCTAATGAGAATTAAACCAAGTAGAGAAAAGTAAGAGAGGGATAAGCATACCTAGTTAGAGAGGGATAAACATACCTAGTTACAAATGATAATCTCTCCAAGTTTGTCAACCAAAGAGTTTCAGTTACTTAGTTTGAGGCTCTGTTACTTGTCTTCTCTGCCCAACTGCTTTACTGATCCATAAGGGCAATGAGTAGTTGTTTTTGTAGCCGAAGAACATTTCTGAAAAAAAAAAAAGGGTTTCTAAAGGACCAATATTAATAGAGTTCTATGACCAAAATTTTAATTGTTTATTGGTTCCTGTGGTATTTTCCCTACAAATTTCTTACTGACTAGTTCTAGAAGAAAAGCACCATTGTGTTTGAAATGCCAGCTAAACCTGAGGAAATTATACTTCCCCTTTTCCCAATTGAGAACTCTATTCTCTCACTAGGAAAACACCGCTGTACTTCTTATCACAGAATGCAGCCTTTTCTGTATACTGATGCCAAATGGGTAACATTTTAGTGGGGCATTTGAAGTTGTGATATGCAACTCCATGGGAGACAAACAAGGTCATGCAGAAGGTCTTTTCATTGAGAACATCAGAGCTTTCAGACGACTCAGGCAGCCTTTCCTGGATAATTGGGATAAAACTGAAATAAAGAAAAAGCCCATAAGGTTCAAAAATAAGCAATCAGATGGAAACACTCAGAATTAGGAAGTAAAAGATATGGTAAATGCTGATGCCGAATCTTAATATATAAAACCAATAGTGGTGAGTAAAAAGGCAACATAATTTAAGAAGTTGAAGAGTAGAAATCAGTTGATTGCAGGGTTTAACAGAGGGGGAAAAAAGACTTGAGAACAAACAGTAGTCTGGAACTAGGGGGTGGAGGACTTGGCGGCTTTTTCTTTGCCATTCTAGAAATTGAGACCTTAGGCAAATCATTAAACCTTCACTGGACATTGCTCTGACCAATGGGAATGAGATGATAAAGCCTCTACCTCGCCCTTGTAAGAACGTTGTAAGATTCTATGTTTAAAATAATTTCCTCAAAAGATAATTTATTATACTCATTCAGTGTGAACAGACCATATACCATAAAAACAAGTTTAATATATGGCTGAAGTGGAAAGCTAATCTATATATCAAGAGGTATATATTCAGTACTTAGAATTTTAAAAGGGAACATTAATTAATGTTAGCAGAGTCTGGTGGCTGGCAGGCATCATGGGAAAGAAACCGTAAGCTGTGCAGTCACAAAGGTAAGATCCTGGCTCAGCCTCTGACTAATCTTGTAACTGGCTAATTTACTCATCCTTATTGAGCCTTAGTGTCCTCATCTTTTAAAACAGGATAAAAACTTGCTGTTAGGTCTGTGTCTTTATTCCCGTCTTACCCCTGGGTTCTTCATGACATTTTTCTTCCTTAGATTCCATATATATGTGTTAGCATACAGTATTTGTCTTTCTCTCTCTAGAGAATGGACTTGAGGATATGGGGAGGGGGAAGGGTAAGCTGTGACAAAGCGAGAGAGGGGCATGGACATATATACGCTACCAAACGTAAAATAGATAGCTAGTGGGAAGCAGCCACATAGCACAGGGAGATCAGCTCGGTGCTTTGTGACCACCTGGATGGGTGGGATAGGGCGGGTGGGAGGGAGGGAGATGCAAGAGGGAGGAGATATGGGAACATATGTATATGTATAACTGATTCACTTTGTTATAAAGCAGAAACTAACACACCATTGTAAAGTAATTATACTCCAATAAAGATGTAAAAAAAAAAAAAAACTTACTGTTAACATGAGGGTTAAATACAACATGGGGGAAAAAAGATTGCCATATATTAAACACTCAATAAATATTATCTATTTTTACTATCATTTTATATATTCTCAATATATATTCATATGTCCCCACCAAATACTAAGTGAAATACCCCATAAATTTATATATATATGTATAAGTTGTCACATTATTACACATGGCCAAGGAATAGATTGGAATGACGTTAGAGCTCTGTCAGTACAATACCGTATGGTGATACAATTTGTTGTTAATCCCATAAAGCAATGTAAAGGATCCAGGAAGGATCCATTTTTAAAAGAAGTGAAAGTATGAACACCTAAAGTGTAGATGATTTTAAGATTACTTTAAGCTGGAGGGGGAAAAATACCATCCTATAGACCTTTGGTTGATGAAGCATACCTAAACTAATTAAATGGCAAAAATTTCCTTCAAAGCGTAGGATTCAGAGAAAAAAATACCTTTGCCAACAGCCCCCCTAGTATTCATATAAGTCTCTTCCTTGAATTATCTGACTTAACATGTGGTAATTGTTTTTTAATATGACTTCATGAGATTCACTTTCTAATAATTATAAAACACTGTATTATTTCTGGTAATAACATTTTGATATTACTTTATTACTATATAAAATAATGGAAAAACAAATTAGGCTAAATATTTTTGTACTCAGAATAGAGCAGGCAGATTTGTGACGTTCATTAGAACTTGGTGAGAATAACATAGTATGCTAATAATTTTGGATATGAAGAGGTTCTAATACAGAGAAAATATGTTTAGTAATCAGTCTGTTTCAGTAGGCCAGTGATCTGCTTAAAAGCCATTCTCTAGATAAATAACATGGTTCATGTTACATCAACAAATTAAGATGTTCTCTTTACAGAAAAAGTCATTCTGTAACTATGGACTTTCGATTTAGGTTTGGAGTGTAGCTTTGTCTCAGTGTAGATCAGGAAGTCATAGAAATTTCTGCTATAGAAGGAAATTTAGGGGTCATATTTATTGCTTTTCTTCTTGAGAGAAATACAGGAATATATATATGTACGTCCTCAGAGACACCAGGGGAGGCAGAGACAAGATGGTGGAGTGGAAGGACTTGAGCCCACCTCTTCTCACGAAAACACCAAGATCACAACAAACTGCTGAACACCATTGACAAAAAAGACTGGAACCTGGGCTTCCCTGGTGGTGCAGTGGTTGAGAGTCCACCTGCCGATGCAGGGGACACGGGTTCGTGCCCCGGTCCGGGAAGACCCCACATGCCACGGAGCGGCTGGGCCCGTGAGCAATGGCCGCTGAGCCTGCGCGTCTGGAGCCTGTGCTCCGCAACGGGAGAGGCCACAACAGTGAGAGGCCTGCGTACCGCAAAAAAAAAAAAAAAAAGAAAACAGACTTCAAGCCCCAGCAAGATGCTGCAGACCCCCATTCCAGTGTTTTTATAATACACTAAATACTTGAAGTGGGCTGTTGTTAGACATCCCCCATTCCATTTCCACATTCAACAATAATCCATGACCAAGGAGTAGCAGGTTGTGGGAAAACAAAGAGATATGATGGGATGAGGTATTACCCACCGCTGCTCTCATGAGACTAGCCTGGTGCAGAGTCTGAGAACTGCCTCAGAATGGCAGCTGGGACCGCACCTCCCTGCTTCTTTGATCTTGCCAGCAACTTATCTTTCCTTTTTCCTTTTTATATTTTGGTAAAGATACCGGTATGTTTTCTAGAGCTGTTGTTGCATTTCACTAAAGTGATGTCTCCATGTGGGTGAATACAGCACACAATCTGTGATATTTGGTTCTTGCACATTATTTTAACATCTATTCAAAAAGTATCATCTAGTGCCCAAAAGACGATCAGTAGTGAAAGGGCCTGATGCCATTTCATAGAGCCACAATGACCACATGGCCCTGGTTATATAACTAGTGATGAGGTGAGATTTTAAAATATTTTCAGTAAGTGCTGAAAAATACTTATTCTTGAAAGCTTCATTGTCAAGTAAAGTGTTTCTAAAGTGAACTGTGATGCTCCAAGCATGAAATTATCTACATATTTGTGTTGCAAGGCTACGTTTGTGTTTTTGATACTTTTTTTCTAAATTCATTCACTGCAGGTTTAGGAACACACACACACACAATACATAGAGAGAATATATCTGCTGTTAAGTGGGTACATTGACTGAGGGAATTACACAGGATTAATACTGGGTGAATATGGAGCATTTCTGATGAACAGTAATATTTGGCTAGCATATACATTTCTTGGAATTCTAGCCCTAATAAAACTTCCTAGACAAGTAAATTGATTTTTTTTTAGCTTGGTTGGAAAAATAGTTTAATTCTCATGAGCATATTTTGAATTCTGTAAAAGGACAACATGTACATTTTGGTTAATTGCCTCATTGGCTGGAAGAACACAGTTCATGATTTTATACATAGTGCCTTGGATGGGAAGGGTGGGGAGCTTCAAAAGTATCAATACTAACTTCCATTTTAATTGTATTCTGGGTGAAGAGAACAAATTTCATGCTGTTTCAAACTATAGAGTTTTCAAATGAGATGGAAAATCGAGATGGAACATGGTGGTCTGATAATATAAACTTTCTTATAATTCAGAAGGTGCCATGTTGAGGACTGCTAGCAGCTACTCTACTGAGGAGTCCATGCCAGAGTGGAATGTCAGTCCATGGACAGTGGTGCCCTCTGCTTCCACGAGCCAGAGAAGGGCCTCGGGGGTGGGGGAGTCAAAGTGGGATGGGAAAGGGCCCATGTGGAGCCCTTCAGGAAGTCTGTTGTCTTCAGATGCTAAACCCCTCTTAAAAGGAAGTATTCATCTGGGAATTTCAGTATTAAGCAAGTAGTAAGTATGAGGCCACTGGGATCAAACTCATGATCCAGGGAAGAATATGGTGGGGGCAGTGGAAGAAACATGGTCATAGTGTCTGAAGTCTTGGTTTGAGTTTTCAGCTCCAGAAATTCTATTTCAGACTTTTGAATATTGTCCATGTCTCTTCCATATGTTCAGACTTTCGCCCTAGCTTCTTGAACATATGGAATACAGTTATAGTCATCTCATGGCCTTGTAAATGAATTCTATCATCTGTGTCATTACTAGGTCTGTTTCTATTAATTGATTTTTTTCTTTTTATGGATTTTATTTTCCTGCTTCTTTGCATGCCTGGTAATTTTTGAATGGATGCTAAGCACTGTGAACTTTACCTTGTTGGATATTGGATGTTTTTGTATTCCTATATAAATTCTCCAGCTTTGTTCTGGGAAGCAGTTAAATTACTTGCAAACAGTTTGATTCCTTCAGATCTGGCTTTTAAGCTTTGTTAGGTGGGACCAGAGAAGCATCTAGTCTAATGTTTTCCTATTCTTGAGGCAAAACCCTTCTGAATATGCTACCTGATGTCCCATGAATTAGGAGTTTTACCCCTCTGGCTCGTGGGAGCAACAACTATTTTCCGGCTCTGGATGATCTCTGCGGAGTGTGCCCTCTAATCCTTCTGGGTGATTACTCACTCACGTGCACTGAAACACAGGGGGCACCTTTCAGATTTCCATGCTCTTCCTTTGTAAAGCTCTCTAGCGTCTGGTACTCTGCTCTGTGAACTCTAGCTCCGTGGTCTCTGGACCCCCAGCTCTGTCTCCTCAGCTCAGGGAGACCTGGGAGCTCCTTCTGGATTATCCTTTCTGAGCCATGGCTTGGAGCTTTCTCCAGGCAGTGATGTGGGGCTCACTTCATTTGTCTCCTATCCCTCAGAGACTACTGTCCTTTGTTGCCTGGTGTCCACTGTCTTGAAAATCATTGTTTCTCATATATATATATATATTCACATATATATTCACATATATATTCATATATATTCATATATATATATTCATTATATATTCATATATATATCATATATATATTCATATATATACATATATATATTCATTATATATTCATATATATATTCATATATATATATATAATATTTTAGTAGTTGTTTTTGGTGAGACAGTAAATCTCTCTCACTCCATCTTGGCTGGAAGTGGAAGTCTCTGGGTTTGAATTTGACCTACATCTTGTGTGCTATTTAATTTTGGAAGAATTACTTAGCTTCCTCCTCTTCTTTGTCTATTTATGAAATAGGGATAATAATATAATGATTAGGCAATGGAGTCATATAGAACATGTTATAGTCTATAAGATTAGGCAACGGAGGGACTTTCTTGGTGGTCCAGTGGCTAAGACTCTGCACTCCCAATGCAGGGGACCTGGGCTCTATCCCTGGTCAGGGAACGAGATCCCACATGCTGCAGCTAAGAGTTCACATGCGGCAACTAAAGATCCCATGTGCCACAATGAAGATCCAGTGTGCTGCAACTAAGACCCAGAGCAGCCAAATAAATAGATAAATATTAAAAAAAAAAAGATTAGGCAAAAGAGCAGCCATACGTTGAGAGTGGACTTTAAAAAACGACCTGCATGGGGTGCACCTCTTTCTCCCTTGCAGAAGTCACCCGAGCTCTTTTCTCTTGCCCAAACAGGGATACTTGCCTTATTTTTTTGCCCTCATACCAACTAATGACCCTGCCCTTTACCCTGTGGACCTGCTGATGAAGGGTCTATAAGCCAAAGGCCACTTGTCTCCTCTCAGAACCCATGGGGCAAAAAACAAGTTTATCTGAAACATTTTGCCAAAGCTACACCGCCGCACAACTGTAGTAACTCAACAGTCTATGTGATTTGTGGTTTAAAAAAATCGATTTTTTTTCTTATTTACACCATAATTTAAAATAATCATGTTCGCCAAATTCCTGCGAAGCAGAATGCATAATACTATTAATTGAGAACATCTGTGCACAATTATAAACAACTCATTCAGCTTATAGTTAGTACTTTAACATTTGAAAAGAAAGTGTTATTTTTTTAAGGGAAAGATATCTTTCTTCTGCCATATTAAAATTCCAACTTACTAAAGTAGTAACGTTGAGTGAAAAAATAATAAAATCGTATGGTTTTTTCTTATTACATGTTTATTTAGGCCAAACCAGTATGAGGCAGCTAGATTAATTACTTTTATACTGTTAAGTACTATACATAGTTAATTATTTCATCTAAGTCGTGTCTGAGCCAAATCTGTGAATTACTGTTCATGCAGGGCAATGATGATAATTTATGTACTCTCTCCATGCTACAGCCTGTTAATATACTATTTTTGATTTGAAACTGGATGTTAAAAGTTTGCAGGAGGCTTTTCAAAACTACCCCATGACATAAGTTCTAAAATTATGGATTTCAAAATTAAGCTTGATAACATGCCATGATAGGAACTTATTTAGATGATGGATTTTGCCTGAGAAATGTTTTTCCCGTATTTTACTCTGATCTGTTGACCCTTAAGGGTTTCAGCTTGTGCTTTTTCTTCTGCCTGATTTTACGATGTGGATGTTACCTTGGGCCCTTAGTAGTTTTTCAGCATGCACAAAACCTGATCTCACCCACTCTCCCAGTATGGCTAATCAGGTATTTAATTGTGGTTACAAATGCCTAATTATTTCAAGTGCTAGAGAGGTGCTCACAACCACCATGAACTCACCAAACTAAACAGATGACTCTGAATCCATTCTTAAAATGTAAGATCAACTTTACAATACTTGAATAACAGGTTCCCAGAAATTTCTGTACATAGTCAAGTGAAAGAGAACTTTAAAAGTTATATAATATCAAAAATTAAATTTTGAGGTGCCATTGAAGTAAAAAAGAAGAGAAAGATGAAGAAATCAGTGAAACACAAAGTGTAATAAAAAATTAGAGATGGGGCTTCCCTGGTGGTGCAGTGGTTGAGAGTCCGCCTGCCGATGCAGGGGACACAGGTTCGTGCCCCAGTCTGGGAAGATCCCACATGCCGCGGAGCGGCTGGGCCCATGAGCCATGGCCGCTGAGCCTGCGCATCCAGAGCCTGTGCTCCACAGAGGGAGAGGCCACAACAGTGTGAGGCCCGCGTACCACACACACATACACACACACACACACACACACACAAAATTAGAGATGTTAAGAGCATCTCCTCGCTGCTCCGGGCTGTGGTCCTGGATGCCAGCAGTAGCATCACCTGGGAGCTTTCTAGTAAAGCCATCGCAGGCCCCATTCCACACCTACCGAGTCAGAATCTGAATGTCAACAAGATTCTCCAGGTGGTTTGTGTAGCTATTCATGTTTGAGAAGCGCTGGTCTAGAGAGACATTTAATAATCACCGAACTTGTGCACAGATCCAATAGTTTGCCCCTCACAAAGATGGAGAAACACCCTAGACACTGAGCCCCAGTCCAGTGGAGTGTGGCTGTCCCCATGGAGATAACCTGGGAAAGGACAGGCTAGAAGTGGCTGTGTGAGAGTCTCTTGCATTTTCATGGGGAGCCCTTGGAGTTTAGAGGAAGAAGAGTCTCATGGAGGCAAAACTGTGTGCCAAGGAAAATAAAATCTATTTTTACATAACGCAAATATCTGCCAGCTCCATTCATATAACAAGTGAATTGGACATTAATCTTTCAGAGGAAAACCAATACAGATCCAGACGTCTTGCTGGGACTTTGATGGGAGGGATCCTTCTTGTTTTGGGAGAATTGAGAGCACCTAAAAGGATGGGAAGTGCTCCATCTTCCCTTGCTGCACAGTATTACCTTGTTTTGATTTGTATGAACTATGTGAATTTTGCATTGTAATTGTAAATAGAAACAGTTTTCCCTCTTTAAAATGCAAGCACCTGATGCACAATTTCCTCTTCTTGCAGAGGCTTTCAAACCGTTCAACCACTAGAGGTCTGTATTACCTATTTAAAAAAATCATACCCAACTGGTTGAGACTTTCAGCTCTCAATTTCAACACCTATTTCTATGTTTTAAGATTTAAAATCTTTTAAAAACATAACACCAGGGAATAAAAATCACAGCACTTTAGGAAATGAAGGAGAAAAGCTAATAGGCACCCTTTCGTTCAGAAGGGTACCAAGTCTTCCCTGCTCTGTCTAGGAGACAGTACACCTTCACACTCAGAAACACGGAAATCAACAGCCAGTTACAAATCCAGGGAACAAATTTATTTTCTGTAAAATAGTTTTTCCCCCAACATATTTTAAGATCTCTGTGTTTTAACTTTAATTTTTAAAGCATTAATTTTCCTATTGCAACAAAAGAAAAGTTAAAGCAATGTAATTCTGTTTAGTTCTTAAAACACCGATTTGACTATTTTTATGAAGGTTTTTAAATAAGAATTTCTTGTTGATCCAAGATTAGACTAAAACTTAATGTTCTTTCAGGCTTAATTTATAAGGCTTTGCTGCAACTTTATAAACAAATGCATGAGCCTGGGCTTGCCTGATTAAAGCTGTAATAGTGGCGATGACTGCCAGTGGTAGCGACTGCAAGTTGCGTCTCCCAAATTTTCCCTGGGTTCCATGTTTGCCGGGGATTTTTCATTAGCATAGTGCATTTGGGTCTGCCTTCTGCCAGCAGCAGCAAAGGCTCTGAGCCTTCCAGAAATCGAAAAAATGAGGTATCCCATTTACTGCATACCTGATTAATAGTGATGAAACCTTTCCATAGCATTATAGAGCAGGCCTCCTAAAACACCACACGCTCATATGTTCACATACTTAAATGGATGTGTTGAAAATACTAGAGGTAAAAAACTGTAATTTACTGGGTATGTATTGCACCAGGGGTTTGGGATTTAGATGCTGGATTTTCATAGATTCTAATTACCCCCGAGTTTGGAGTAAGTGTCTACATTTGTTGCCAGGCAAGGTGTAAAGCTAAGTGGCTCCCTTCTTTTAAAAGGCATTATTGCATAATGTTCCTGGTCTGTAACGCCTCCAGAAGCATAAGCAGGTCTAGTGTGGCTTCTCTCTCAGTCTGTCACTTTATTAAAACACAACAATTTGCAAATGTTATTTAGCAGATCAGCTGAGTTCATTTCAAAGGCTAATATTGAACAGAAGGGAAAATAACCCATCCCAATCCTTTAAAAAAGTGTTTTCTATGTATTCTCAGGCAAACTGCCTAGTGTTTCATATAGATCTCAAAGCTAGGATTCAAGGATAATTTTAGTAATGTCTTACACCGCTTGCCTATATAATCCAAATGATCAGTTCTACAGAAGAAGGAAACGAATTCACAGTGCAATAATTTGTATTGCAGACCACATTATTTACAGTAGTTAAGTTTTTCATTTCCTGTTGCATTTCTGCGTATGGCTGGTGGCATATGAATTAATTTTCTCACTGAAATGTGACAAAAAAATATCTGCTTTACCCAATCCTGAACATTATTTCAGATCTCCTGACTCTTATACTATTATTCAAAATGATGCTAGCTTATACTTGTATCCAACATCAGTATAAACCTATAATTAAATATTAGCACAGTGTTCGCTTGTATACATATACATAAAAAAATGCTGTTAGTGTAGGAGTTAATTGAAAAAAAGGAAGATCTCAGGCTTTGAAGAATTTGCTGGGTTACATCTGGGAGAGAAATGAGAACTAGGGCTTTGGAGTCCAAAATTCCAGTTCTTGTCTTGGTATTAGTTAGCAAGATGGGTCCCTTAGACTCACTGTGTGAAAAAATGAAGCCAATAAGAAAACCTAGCTTGTAGTTTTGTTTTGTTTTGTTTTTGTGAATTAAGTAAGAAAATGGAGATAAAGTGACTAACCCAGTGCCTGACCAACTAAGTGTCCAATTAATAGATGTTAACTATTACATTCTCTTTGTCTGCATTTAAAAAAATAGCAGTATAATACAATGGCAATAATCCTAGTTACTTTTTTTTTCAGGTTTACTGAGGTATACTTTATTTTATTTATTTATTTTTCCACATAAAAACACTTTATTACCATATTAAATAACAAGTTTTTTTTTTTTAATCCTAGTTACTTTTAAGTGTTGTTGTGAGAAGGTGATAAGATCAAGTGTATGAAACTACCAGGCTCTGGTTGCTTCCCAAACTGGTCTCCCAAACTTTTCACCCATGAAACTAGACTGCAGGTTGGGAGAGTTTTAAGGATGATTCATTCCTGGATTTTTTATTTTTTTTTGAGTGAGAAGATTGTACCATTTCAATTACTTGCTCAGGATGATGACTTAAACTTGTGACTCTACTAGATTAAGAGATATAACATTGCCCTGAATAAGAGTCAACTAGAGACAAACTATTTTCAGGGCAGTTAATAAAATGAAGTTTAAGAATCTGTTCAACCTCAGGGAATTTAAAGAAAAAACATGATGCTTAAAATGCTATTTTCAACCCTTTTATTACCTTATCCTTAGCTATTGACAAAAGTTTGTTTTCCCTAAAATGCTGTCTAGTATCTCCTTTCAGGAGAAGAATCTGGGGGAGAGGGATTTGAAGCAAGCTGTGACTAACTAGCTTTTTATTAGGGACAGAATACTTATTAAATTACAGGCATTATTTTAACTCAACTTGTCTTCTGAATACTATTGGGGTTTAGAATGAAAGTTGCGGTATTTTGCAACAAGCACTGAGGAGAACAAAGACCAGCTACTGACAGGCAACTAAAAGGTTTTTACTCAGAGGAGAAGGACTAGACTTTGGCAGTTTGGCCTTTACGCAGCAATTTCCAAGGACACACTAGAGTTTCAAAAGAGATACATGCTTCCTGAAATCACAGGCCCTCGCCTGGACAGAAGTCCATGTCAATTCAAACCAACTTTCATGCTTTTGCATGAGAAAAGGAAATTTCCTCCCTTAAAGTTGTGTTGTATGTTCTCAGAATGTTCTAGTTCTTTTGCAGGACTGATTTTATGAGATGTCAATGATAAGAGGGGTCCTGGGAAATACATTCCTGTATAGTTGTATATAAATAGCTATTTGTACCATTAACTAGCCCTGGGACCTGGAATTATACCAGAAGAACTTCTTTTTGGGTTATATTTCAGTTTAGAGAGCCAGTCACATATTACCAGTTAAGGACTGAATCCTTTATCTTTCTGTCAACTCAGCACAACCCCGTTTCCAGAAGCTTTCTTCTATCACCACCACTCTGGAAATCAAATCAGCATTTCTACTTCTAAGTGCATACCTTATAACTCTCCACATGTGCAGGAGAAATGTATGAAAATGTTTTACTGTAGCATTGTGAACCAGCCACTGAGTATTATTTTTCTAGAATAAAGGAAATTGCATTTTTTTCCTCATTCTATTCATGATCACTTCTCATTTCTTACTTTGGGGAAGTCTCTAACCGAGGCCTGAAAGGCAGCTGGCCTATTTGGGGGAAGCATGACATCACAGATGAGTCTTTTCCTTGGCCCGATCTGCTGGAAATAGTAACTAAGTCCTTTGCCTAAGCTGGTAGGAGAGGAGCTGTAGAAAATCAAATTAGCAGGAGAGAAACTATTAGTCTTCATTTTCTTGTTTACAACCTGCAAATACAGATTGTTAAATATGCCTGTTCTCTAATTCTCATTAGGAAATCTTGAAGAATAGCAGGACAGGAAAAAGGCATGGGATTATGAGAAAACATACCACTAAAAAATAATGCAAAGTCAGAATTGTTCCTTCTCATTCAGACTATCTTACATATTTAGAGGTGGCTGAATTTGAAATTTTCCATTAAATAATTTTATTTCAGTTATATGTGGATGGATGCCGCATATACAATCCCAAATGTATCTTTTTATTTAGAATTTTCTTTTTGTTGGACTTGAAGATAAAATAATTTAAATGGAATAACCAGTATATGAAGTCATTTTGCATTCAGTGGTAGCCCCAGGAATTATTAAGTTCATCAGTGCATTTGTGTCAGGGGGCAAAGCTTTCACTAAAAATAATCTAATGGCAATGTCATGCACCACTAACTCTGTTACAGGGAGTTTTATTTTCAGGCCCAGAGACATGGGATTACAGGTCAGTGATAGGCAAAGTGTTTTAGGGGTATACCACAGGTGCCTAACAAGTCATTTGGTTGTCCAGGAGGAACTGACATCAAATGCAGGTTTTTAGTGATAAGAGTTCTAGACGTAGCCCCTGACCATGATGGCTACTGAACCAGTCACTGGGGATTGAATCATGGACCTGACTTCTTTTTAAAATCTCTTGTGTGAAAATATTTCACTATATTTCAAAGCATTTTCAATATTTAAACCATTTCAGTTTAAAAATTTCATTTGTTCCCCTCTTCTAGCATCCATTCTAAATATGTCTCTAGTCTACCTGTCAGTTTATACCCTTCAATACTGGCTTTTTGGATACTGGCCTATTTGCTGTGCCTCGAATATGCCAGTATAGTGCTGCCTCAGGGCCTTTGCATTTGCTCTGCTCTCTCCATACAGTCATCTTCCTCCAGATGTCCACATAGTTCCTTCCTTCTTACTAAGCAGGCTTTCCCTAAACTCCCTTTACAAACTGCACCCTTCTCCCTCACTGCTTCCACGTTCTATTGCCCTTACTCATGCCATCCAACATATATACTTTACTTATTTTTCTGTCTACATGCACTAGAACGTAAGTTCTATGAGGGTAGGCATTTTGGTCTGCTTTGCTCACACTTTGTCCTTAATGCTGAAAATAGTGACTGGCATGTAGGTGTCCAATAAAAATACTTATTGAGTGAATAGCAGCAGAATCTGTTGCAAACTGCAGCCCTAAATAGGAATACCTTGTGTTTAATATAACTTTCATTCAGAAGACTTTTGTACTGTCATGACATTCCTTTGATATTCTTATTTTAGAGTCAGAAGAAAGAAACTTTAGGGTTACCCCACACCTGTTCAATAATAAACTTCTAGGTCACAATAGTTGCAAACTGAAATGCCATCAGGATTTAGGCAGTTAGATAAATGCGTGAAGCCCCATTAAGGAGTGACAAATAGTTGAGTTCATGTACTCTTCTACTTAAAGGCATTCAGATTTGAAAAACAAATGTAAACATAGCCCTGTCCGAGGAAGAAAACCTGACTACCTGTGGTTTCAAAGGCCCACTTTGGCTGTTAGTTTGTGGTCAATAGGACCATGAAGACATTTTCTAAGCCATGATGTTTTTTCTACCTCTTTCCAACTATAAACTCAGGCTTGGTTATGTGCCTAATTCCACATCAGGACAGGAATACTCAACTGATCAAATCTAATTACATTTGCTTCCCAACTAAATTGTATATCACCTTCCCCTCTTGTGAGGGAAACGGCCCCTCTTGGGTCCTCACGATCTGATTATTGCAAACCTAATTGATTTGCAACATTTCATTAATAAAGTTAACTAAAACCAATTATACATATTGAATAAGAGTTTCCTGTGAAATGAATTATTCTATTTAGCTTAAGGGTTCCTTTTTTTTTTTTTTTTTTGCAGTACGCAGGCCTCTCACTGTTGTGGCCTCTCCCGTTGCGGAGCACAGGCTCCGGACGCACAGGCTCAGCGGCCATGGCTCATGGGCCTAGCCGCTCCGCGGCATGTGGGATCTTCCCGGACCAGGGCACGAACCTGTGTCCCCTGCATTGGCAGGCGGACTCTCAACCACTGCGCCACCAGGGAAGCCCCAAGGGTTCTTAATTGTTAGAATAAATTGCTGAGAAGGATTGCAGCATTACTTTATCTTGAGATATATATTTTATATATATATATATATGTGTATATATATATATATATATGTGTGTGTGTGTGTATATATATATATATATATATATATATATATATATATATATAATGTCAACCAATATGGATTGATGGATGTTTACACCATAGAAACTGATAAAAGGAAAAAAAATTAAATATGAAGGTTAAAGATATCAAAGCATACTCCTAAGAAGACAAAAATCACAAAATAGCTTACACATAGATCTCTTCATTTTAAGATGTCAAATTACGTCTGTTACATTTGTCATATAAAGGAAACTAAAATCAATTTTTAAATTTATTGACATTTATTATTTTATTCATAGTAAATTTTTCCTTCACTTAATTGGTTCATATTGTATTTCTCACTCTTTAATTCAGATGCTATGTGTCTAATTCATTGATCTAATTAAATCAGAATTCTAGCAGAAATCCAGAGGGAGCCTATACTAACTACTTCAAATGCCCCAAACCAAGCAGATGCATTGTGGGCCAATACTTCTCAGGGCCATTTCCAACATTCCCTATTTGTTCAGTTGGGTATAGATAAATATGTTCTATGTAAAATGAAGATGAGCATTCATTAATGGTTTAGAGTTGAATAAAATATGGCCGGGCCATTAGTGTTACAGAATAAACTTCTATATCACATAAGAAGCTATGGTCATCAGTGACTCAAATTTGCATTGCTTTCACACTGCCAAAGTAGGTTGGATTTCCTTCTTTGCATTGTTAAGGGGGATACTGAGTTGTTTTATCCTCCTGCTCTGTACACTGACTGCACTGGAGGGACCAAGAGGCAGCAAAATGCCCATCGTGTTCTTGCTCTTTGGCCTGGAGCATCACTGAGGAGCCGGGGTTCAGACTCTAGGTCAAAAGACAGCCTTACCCACTGCTTGGTTTTATCTACAGTGGCTTTGTTTGCTTTTTATGGTGGCCCATGCTGTGTGCAGAAGTATCTTGGCTTCGCCTGGATAAGAGGAGAAGCAAGGCTGCTCCTGATTGGATTTTGGACTTGCGGTATGACATTGCTCCTGTTGTCTCACGGATGCCCAGGGAGAGTCCAGTATTTTGTTCCAAATCTGGAAAGATGCCAAAGACCTAGTTCCAGATAACTGGTTACCTTCTGCCAGGTCTGTACTGTACTATTACATTTCTGAGATATCTTAGATCTTCCTAGAATTAAAAAAAAAATGACTCCTATATATCCAAATCATCTCAAGGGTCTTAAAGGGGATTACTAGCTAGTTGGAGGGAGAGGATGACAGCACTTTTGGTACTAGTGAAAAGTTCTTCCTGCCGGCAAAACAGAACCTCTAAATTTAGAGGCTAATTCTCTGAGCTCTTTTAATTGTTAAAAGTATTAATAGTAATCCAATTTAAATTAGAATCTCCTACATAGTTGTATGTTGAGCATATCTAGCTATATTATTTAAACCTAGGAACAATGTTACTGTAGATAAACTTTGTGAATAATAGGTTATTTGGAGTAAAACTGTTATTCTATAAAGAAAGCTATTTTTTGGTTTATTGAAAAAAAAAGCTCAACAAGTGGCTAACCTTTACTCTGCCTTTTTTTCATTGGTAAGACTCGGATTCATATTTAACAGTTCCAAACTGGGTCCAAACTTCTATTATTTACGCTTTCGCTGAAAAATGATACTATTAAATCTGTAAAGGGATTATTGGCTGGATATTTATATGCCTTTTTCACAGCTACTTATATAGCTATCTCAAATCCTTGATACTTCAATAACTCAAAGATAAATTTGTTTTTAATTTCTTGCCTTGTGTAACGTACAACCGTTAGTCCAGGAACCAAATTTAATTGAACTACTAGGTATAAGTGACTGGAAAGTAATTGAGACTGATGTTAAATAACAGGATCGTATTAGTGGAAAAATCGTGACTAAGAAGTTTAAGAATACACTGTAAAAGGGGGTGATTATATTAATTAAAATGATAAACAAAATATTGTTATCTGCGATACATACAATTTTGAAATCAAAATATTACACATTTCCATAAAAAAGAGAAAAAGAAATAACTGATCTAAGAGTTATTTTGCTTGGCTCTCCAATTGCTGAAAAAACATAAATCAACTTTAGTTAAGTCGGTATAATTGAGACACATCTATCATTGTAGGAAAAATAAAATCTTACAGAATATCAACAATAAAGAAAAAATATTGGCCTTAAAAATGATCCTACATCTTTTCTAGTTTTTCTTACTTGGAGATGTCAATGATTCAGGTAAAAAAGCCAACAGCCATGTATTAGCTCAACATAATTGTGTGTACCACTTTTCACAATTTTTAAGGAAACGAAAACCTCTAACTTTAGAAGAGTACATAAAATATTTAAATAAATATTTAAGTAAAACATTTAATTCCACATATTTTAACAGGCAAATAAATAGGAAAAAGGAAAAGGGGCTTGTGAGAACTAACTATACACCAGATAACTGACAACTGAGGAAACTGGAATTTAAAATATATTTTAAAATTTCCAAATAAGTATAAAAGAGCACAAAACTTTCTTGCCAAGTAACAGTGGAAGTCCACTGCATTATTAATTGTTTATGATAGTATTGTCTAATAGAACTTTCCATAGTGATGGAAATGTTCTATATCTGTGCTATTCAATACAGTAGCCACTAACTACATGTGTGTGTTGAGAACTTGAAATGTGGCTAGTACAACTGAGGAACTCGGTTTTTAATTTCATTTGTTATAATTAATTTTAATAGCCACATGGGGCAAATGGTTACCAAAGATTTTAAGCCACTGAACATGTTCTTTATTCTATGTCTGAACCAGGTTTTCCCATTTTTCATAAGTAGATTTCAACCTAAATATTTTTGGTTCAATAAAACAAGCTCTGAAATGCTGTTTACACATTACTTGTTTAAATCAATAAGAGACCAAAGTTCTGTAGTTGTAAGTTGGTGAAAGTTTTAAAGTGACAATACAAAGTTCAGAAGGCCCTTGGAAAACACTTTTTGTATTTCAATATAGTGACCATGGATTGGGATGGGGCCTTGAAGATTCTTTCACAGGAAACCAAAGGCAAAGTTGCTAGTTAGTGGCAGAATTGGTATGGCATTAGTTCTTTAACAAAAAAAAAGTCTTAGAATTAAGTATGTTTTGCTCATTCATTTGAACCTTAAAGGTTTGAAAAAGTTTAAAATTTTACACAATGTTTTTGTTCAGTGTTTTCTTATTTGTAAACAAAATGTCACAGTTATTTGGAAAATTTTGCTACAAATATGGGAATGTTAATCAGAAACCGAGGGGCTTCCAAAATACAGGAGAAGAGAGGATGGTCTAAGAATCATTTCCAGTAGGAGCCCCCCGTATTGCTGTCCCGATTCTTCTGCTCTAAGGCTGATGGGGTGTTACAAAGAGTTCCTTCTGATCCGTACTCTTAGGTGCAAAAGAAAGCTTCTAGTCTTGGTGTCTTCCTAACTGATTCAATAGATTTTAATGTACGTTTTCCAGAGCTGGATTTTTGCTGAAAACATGCACAGCTCAGCTTCCTAGGTTTAACTACACCTCACAAAAACCCCCCTAAAGGTTTCCAGTGGCAGAACTCTGTAGAATGTTACTATTTTGTCTCCAAGATTAAAGCGGTCCTAAATAGTTTCCTAACACCACTGTGGAGTGCCTTCCAGCAAGTGTTTCCTACTTGTCAATCAAAAAGACTAGTCGCCTCTAACATATGTAACCCACCACCTATCTTATCTACCTTCTATTTTGATA
The DNA here is from genome assembly GCF_964165515.1 of Mesoplodon bidens. Classification (NCBI taxonomy): domain Eukaryota; kingdom Metazoa; phylum Chordata; class Mammalia; order Artiodactyla; family Ziphiidae; genus Mesoplodon; species Mesoplodon bidens. The sequence goes on from NC_138161.1 coordinate 131,930,429, forward strand.
AAATGCAATCACAACATATTCAGAAGGGGACAAGCTACTCTTTTCATTCTCCTTGGAGGAACTAGGGAGTGTCTCCCCTGTTAATTTGGGAAGCTGAGGGCTTGTTCTTTGAGCTGAATTTACATCAGGAGAAAAAAGTCCTGCTAACCGGGTACATCCAGGAGTCTTTTTATGAAAAATATCATACAGGCCTATGTGATAGGAGTTGGACCAACAGAGCAGTCTCTAGCTGCCCTCTGAGGTTCTGAGTGTAATGCCCCACTGTGTGACTCCACAGGACTCATATCTACCAGGGGGTTAACCTGCATGGGAATTAAAGGGTACCTCTATATCCAATTTCAGAGCCCCTTTTCCTATATCTCACTGGAGTAAGGGAGACTTTTGTAAGAATGAGACTCTGAGACATTCGGGTTTTCTGAAGGTGAGCAGGTAGTTTCAAGGTTTATGGTGTTTAGACATATGCCCACCTCTAGAAGTGAGTGCTGGGGCATCACAGAGCCCCAATTCCCCATTTGGTGGCTGATGAGAGCGCACAGTCATTTCCCTCCTGGCCTTACTAAAGCCCTACGTAGCATGGAACGCACTGCTCTGAGCAATCGCCTATGACCATGAGGAGGTCCTCGCCAAGGGTTTGCACATCTCTCACATGGTTTATCATCAATACATGAATATCTTGGTAATTCTGACACTGTTTATATTGAAAATCATATTAATATATATGTTCTTAAGCTGTATATTGGAAGGGATGGGGTAAGACTGGAACTTCATTCTTTTCTGCTTCCTCTGTTTCTGTCACCTGACAATGGCATATGTGGCTTTTTGTGCTACCTTCACTTTTGACACGTTAGATGACAGATACAGCATTATAGGTGTAAGACATTTACCTGGAGGCAGACCTTCTGGGACGGCTTCAGTGACTTATTCAGATAAAACCTCAGCCATTTTAGACCAATTTATTATGTATCAAATCTGGAAAGAAAAAAAAGATTAATGTGATTCACCGAATATGGTCAGATTTTAATTTTCTAATTTATAAAATAAGCATTAACACTACATCTTTTTTTTTTACATCTTTATTGGAGTACAGTTGCTTTACAATGGTGTGTTAGTTTCTGCTTTATAACAAAGTGAATCAGTTATACATATACATATGTTCCCATATCTCTTCCCTCTTGCGTCTCCCTCCCTCCCTCCCACCCTCCCTATCCCACCCCTCTAGGAGGTCACAACTCACCTAGCTGATCTCCCTGTGCTATGGGGCTGCTTCCCACTAGCTATCTATTTTACGTTTGGTAGTGTATATATGTCCATGCCACTCTCTCACTTTGTCACAGCTTACCCTCCCCCCTCCCCATATCCTCAAGTCCATTCTCTAGTAGGTCTGTGTCTTTATAAGGAAGAATATGTTCTTGATGTCAACCAGATGGCTTCATTACCTTCAAAAACTTTCATAAGATGTAGTGAGATAAAAAAACACTACATCTTAAGAAAGTTTTTGAAGGTAATGAAGCCATCTGGTTGACATCAAGAACATATTCTTCCTTATATAGACTTGGGCTCTGCTGAGTGGCTGACCTGGTCCTGTCCCTGCTTATAGTCGACATCTTCCCTCACACCCTTTTACATGAGCACTAGAGAAGGAGAAAAAAACTGTTTCTGGGTCAAAAACAGTGGAATCTTCTAAGGCATTTCTGTAGACATAACTACTAAATATAAGAAATATCCTAATAGATTAGATTTTTACTTGTGAATTTACATTTAAACTTTGCTATGATTCTAGAGCTTATGCAAGTGTTATTGTACCATAATTTTGAAAAAGAATCTTTTAAAAAGATGTTTTCAGTTTTAATCTTTCATTGAAGTAATAGATGCATGTGATATAAGCGTCAACTTACAGAAACATATAAAACAAAAGTACACGTCTCTTAACTCTGTCTCTCCAGATCCACTTCCCAGAGATACTTACTACTAATTGTTTCTTATGTACCCTTCTAGGACTTTAAAAAATGTATACACATGCATATAAATGTGTATATCCATGTTTTTTCATTTTATACATTGTATGTTCTGTGCCTTGCTTCCTTTTTTTTAAACTTAATAATATGCTAGCAGAACTTTCTACATCAGTATACATAAATCTAACTCATTCATTTTAATAGCTATATAGTATTCCATTCATTGCACTGAAATATGATAATTTATTTAAACAGCCCCTATTATGGGCTGTAAGGTTTTTCTTTTTTTTTCCAATTTCCCTTTCCGATGCTTAAAATAAAGCCCAATGATCATATTTATACATATGCATTTTTGTACTTATATGATTATATCGGTAGAATAAGTTCCAAATATAATTGTTGATGCAAATTGTTTATACACTCTAAGTTTGTGAAAGATACTTACAAAATGTCCTCTATAAAAGTTACATGAATTTATGATACCAAAAATCTGGCTTGTATCAAATCTTAAATTATTTTCTGTCTGATAAGTGAAAAGTATATATTTGTTTTGGTTTGCATTTTTTTAGTTATGAATGAGGTTGAGCTTCTTTTTGTTTTCTTATTTTTTGTAGTCATTTTTCTACTAGTTTGCCCAGTCATGGCCTTTGCTCATTTTTCCATTGAGTTGTTCATTGTTTCTCATTTTAAAGAGCTCATGTTGAAAATTGGAGTTTTACATGTAATGTGTGGCAAATAGCTTTCCCAAGTTCCTGTTTATCTTTTGACTTTGTTTATGGCGCTTTTTAATATACAACCATTTCAATTTTTTTTAAATGTAGCCAAATTCATCAATATTTTTCATTATAGATTTAGGGATTTTTTTAAGTAGGAAATTTTTTAAAGTTAAAGAGTTATTCAAGAAGACTGTGTAGAGGTTGCTTTTTTTTTTTTAAACAACAAAGTACACCAGCTTTACTATCACATTGTGATACAGGAGATATAGAAGAATTTTGGCATTAGAAGGATCTATTTTTATCCCAATTTTTTGGTGGTTTTGTTGTTATAGCAAAGATTTTCCCATTAGATGATTCTTCCTATAAAATACCACTCGTGTAAAATCTGTGGATTCTAGTGTACCTTAGGGACAAAAAAAATAGACAGGGCTGACTTGCCAGTATCATTCTCCAGAGGGTTAACAGTAGCGTCTACGATCTGAAATCTAGAGTGAGTTGGAAGGAAAGGAAAAGAAATTCCAAGATAAACAGAAAGTATGAAGTATAATAGAGGTTCATTATAAGAAATTTTGAAAGCACATGCAAAAAAAAAGGGGGAGAAAGAAAAAAGTCACCTTTGAGCTTAGCCTTGATCTTAATAGTCCTCACAAGCATTTAAGATTTGTTATATATTTTTCCTAGTGTTTTTTATCTGTTCCGCAAATATGCAGGCATTTAAAAAATATATCAGTGATTTTACTCACAAATCAGTGCTAACATAACTAAACTATTTTCATTAGAATACCAGTGACCCAAGTAAGACCTTAATGGCACCTTGACAAGAATCTATCAAACACATACACACACACAGGCTCTCGCTCGATTTATATTTTATATGTTGCTATATTTACTTGTGATTATCTTTCCTTGTCACTAAATGTTTTAAAATATATTTATATAAAAATATATAATGACTATATAATATTTCATCATATGGCTTAATGTAATGGGAATTTAAAAGAGTAGATTTGTATTTCTCTCAAAAATCCATTCTGTTAACCCAGTAGATCAAACACTAGGACACATTCAGGAAATCATTACGTAGGAATCATATCAGATTCTTTTCCATTCCTGATAAAGTGGCAGTAATTAAATGTGTGAAGGTTAAGTGCTGGAAGACATCATGGTACAGTGTGTTTTATGTGAAGTGACATCATTTGAATGGAAAGAGAATTAGATTATTAAAGCTGGGTTAATGGAACATTCTTGTTCTAGCGGCATCCCACATAATTTAGAAGCATGTAAGATGCATTTGAATTGTATAACAAGAAGAGTTTGGGTCAAAAAGTGAAGAAAAGTGTGTGTGCTAATAAAATTGTAAACGTATGAAGTTTACTAGAAGAAATGCTGTGAGATTTTTTTTCAATTTATTTAGGAAAAAACCTGGTGCAGATTAAATTCAGCCACAGTCACAGATATTTGGGGCTAGTGAGACAAGCAGGACTGTAAAGGATCATAAGAGAATCACTAGTACTTTATCATTTATTAGCACTAAGAAACTCTGCCTGCTAACGTGCAGGATGTCTCCTGGGCACGAGTTCCCTTGCTACTTGGCTTTATGGCATCGCTGGGTTGATTTCGCCCTCAGCCACAACTTACAAGGTAGACGCTGTACTGTTAGCACAGCCGAAAGTTCTAGATCTAAGCAGCAGCTGATGAAATTCTGTCTCCTAAGGATGTCCCTTTATCACGGAGAAAATCATGGCTGCTCAGTCCCGTTGACACACCTCTCCTCTCAAACATGATCACAGGAAGCCCAGACTCACCTCAATCTTTTGACCAACATCAGTGAGGCCCTGTCAAAGCAACAGACATTTGACCAGATCCAACTGACAGCTCTCAATCTATATGCATTGGGAGGGATCTTTCAGAGACTAAATCATTTGGGGAGTCGCTGGCTTAAAATAAGTCACCCTTGACTGATTAGTAACTATATTCAACTAAAGTTTTGTAAACTATGCCTATAGGTAAATAAGTGTTTATGTTAAAAGCTGAAAGTGATATATAATTTGAGTTGGAAAGATGAACAGTTTATATATGTAGGAAATGACTTGTTCAATTCAAGTACTTTAAAAAAAAAGTTCATCAGAACACAAAATGGTAAGAAAAAAAGTAAATTTCAGGTAAGTTATGGGAAAATAGATATATCAAACCTTAAGTTTTAAATAATGGGCTGTCATAGTTTTCATATTTATTTTCCAACTAAAGAAGGAATTTCTAGAATTCTTCATTATTGCAGTTAAAGGTAAGATGACAGGCAAATGTTAACCAAAATGGAGGACATCTTGTTTTATTCTATGAGGGAAACAGAACTTGATTCCCAGTTATAACTTTAAATAAATTATCAAATAATTAATTGGCCTTCAAAAGCAGGCAGCCTAGTGTAGAGCAGACAGTGTGGGTGGCTGCTCAGAGCACAGTAATCAACATTTGTGTTTAAATCTTGACTCTACCAGTTACCACATCTGGGTAAGCTACTTATCTCATTATTACTCAGTATCCCAATCTATAAGATGGGGATAAGGCAGTGAGTATTATATAGGGATGTTGTGAGGATTAAATAAAACACAGTATTTAAAGGCTGAATATTGTTTGGCGCATTGTATGTGCTCAATAAATGTTAGCTTTATTAAAATTGTTAGTTTATTAAAAAGCCAAGGAAAGAACCTCTAGGTAATCATTCTGAACAAGCCAGAGGTACCGTCCACTTGTGCTTCTCTAGATTCAGTGTGCATTTGAATCACGTGGGGATCTTGTTAAAATGCAGATTCTAATTCAGTGAGTCTGGGTGGGGTCTGGAAGTGTGCATTTCTAATAAGCTTCCAGGTGATGCCCCAGATGCTAGTCTCTGGACCTGGACACTTGAGGTAATTATGGAAGATTGGTTCTAATTTGTAATAGATGTGGTGGTTCTCAATAGGGGGAAATGGGGAAAGGAGGAAAAAGGGAAGTGTAGACAATATGTACAGATTTAAAATGCTCCCCAGGTGACTGTCATATGCTTGCCTTACCTGCTCTCTAAAACCTGAAGAACCACTGATTTGATATTTCAACCTTTTATTCCTTTTCATTTCTCTTTGTCTTACTCTTTTCTCTACCTTGCCCCTGCCATTACAGCTTTAGACTAAAAAACCAGTATTAATACTTAGTCCCTCAATTAGTAAGACTAAAGCATCAATTTTAAGTCATTTTATTGTGTGTAATAGGAAGTGGTTTCTGTCTAACATTTCTCTTCTACAATATAGGGATCTGAAAATGTATTTTATGTTTTCCATAGCTTTAGCCAAAAACAAACAGGCAAGAAAGTGACTTGTGGAGCATTTAGTAACAGAATACAAGGATGCAATTGGGTGTGGTGCATACAATCAAAGGAGTTATAACCCCATGGGAAAAGGAAAGTTGTAGTGGTTATTATGGAAGTGGCTAGAATCAAACAATGTAACCACATTAGACATTCTACCTAGTCTGAAAGGTAGGAGGGAGGAGGGTTGTTTTTAAATGGCTTCCCACCCCAGTGGCATTGAGATGATTAGAGAGACCCATATCTAAATATGTACTTAGCTTGACCAACATCTCTCTAGGGCAAAGACCATTTTTATACTTCCGTGTGGCCTCAGGGCCTAATATCACTCAGATCCATTGAATTCCCTCTAAGTATCTTCTACTACTGTTGATATATTTCGTAGATATAATTCTTCATTTTCCAAGGTAGATAAGAGGAGCTTTGATTAATATAAAATGGGAAATAGCCAAAGAAAACTTAGAGGGGAAATTAGCAATCATTAACTCTCTTTAAAAGTGCAGAACCAAATGTGTATTCTCTAGTATTCTTAGTCTGAAGTTCACTAGTCAAAGTACTTTAATTCATTGATCTAAATGAGATTTTAACACCATTTGAAGAACAAAGCAGCATATATGTATATAAAATGAACGAGAAATCCCATAAAAGTTGACCCAAACTGAATGATTATTAATTCTATGATCTTAAGTTTTAAGGACATCTAGAATTGGGACTTGGAATGTGAAGGCACAATGAGATTATGAAAAATGAAGCATATCTATTTCTTACCCATTTTTCCAACTTGTGTTAGAAAAGTAATTAAATATGAGATTGGCAATACAATTTAAAATATTTTTGAGTATGGGAAGAAAAATCAAACCATAACGGGCAGATTCTAGACACTTATTTTTACTTAAGACATTTAGATGATGCACCTATTTGGGAACCAGACAAACAAAAATAAACTCTTCTAAATTGAGCTATAAAAATGATGTATCAATAGTATAAAGCAGTTGTACAGCATTTACAGTATATAGTGCATTCTTTGTTAGTAAAATATTTTGAAAGAAATTTTGGTTTCATATTCAAGGGAATCTTTTTCCCTCTGTGATCATCTACTATGAAGAGAAAGAATCAAAATCAGATAGAAAAGCTTTTAATGTTAATACAACCACAGTTAAGATTCACTTATCATTTTTATGATTGTTATAGATATATATTTCATTTTCTAATTGTCAAATTTGTCATTAACTACCAACTAACAAAACATCTGGCAAATTTATAGCTCTTTAGATATTTTTTTTGCTGTGATTTATTTTAGATGTATTTTAGAGCTTTAATAGGATAATGGTAGTCATTTGCCAAATCATTTGAATAGTACCTTAAATCCCTATAGGTACTCCTCGATTTAAGATGGCTTTGTGTATTAAGCCACTGAAAAGTTGAGTCTTAGTAGCTAAAATTCATATCATGATGAAGAATAGAAAATGTAAAGTGATAGCTAAATTAAGGCTGGAAATGGAACAAAATTTACTTTTGCTTATGGGAGCTTTAGTATACTGTCTTAATAAACACTTATGTGAAAAGAAACACATGTAATCCAATGACTTCAGGCAATTTTGAAAGAGAAAGCTTATAAGCATTTTGAAGAAAATAATAGTACTTTCCAGTGGTGATGAGTTGGAAAGCTGATTTTTCCAATTTGCTAGATAACATGGGAGAAAAGTGTTCCTAACCCAGCCTTGGATACTTTGTCATATTTTGTTGCTCTGGCTCTATATTTATTTATTGCCACAGTCTGTCTTCAAGACAGCTTTTTAATTTTCACAACACTTGGATTTACATCAAACTTCTAAATAAGTTTCTTAATTTGCTAGCCCACTCGGGAGAATCTCTGGCGTTGCTCAGTCATGACTGAGCAGGAAAAGGACCAAGTAAACTAGTGAGCTTGGGACTGAAGAACAGGAGCCTGTGTCAGGCAGCCAAAACATCTAAGTGTGATGGGACTTGATCTTGGTCCCTGTAACAAATTTGAGAGCAAAATACAGCAACTATCAGCTGCATAAAAAGGACAGTTTGGCAGCACAGATAAAACTATGGGAGACGTGCATCACGCATTTTAACTGTGAGTTTCAGACTCCTTCTCAGCTAAGTATTTTACCTGGGCTTTGGGTAAGGAGCAGATTAAACTTTCTTTCATTATTTTCCCTCTAGCATAGGGCAAGCAATTAGTCATAGTAACAACAACAACAGAAATAAGCAGCAGCAGCAAAATCACACCAAATTATATACAGGTATACACACACAATTCTTACCCAAAGTAGGAAAAGAAAAAAACAAAGAAGCAAGAAACCTGAACAATTCACAAAGTCACAATTTGAACACTGAAGCAGGGCAAGAGAGTGATAGGAGAGATTGAAGCTCAGAGCTCTTGGGATGTAGAGCATTGCCAAAGCAACAGTGACTGAAAGACACTTTATAAAACTCAAGGTAGACAAGTCTTCCTTTGACATCCGTGGAAGAAAAGCAGTTTTCTTCCGAGCTGGAGCTGGATGATGGAGCAGTTGATTCAGTTTAAGACCAAAGAAGAACGGAGCTAGAAATCAAGGCCTCATGATGGGCACAAAGAAGAATGAAGTCAGGGGAAAAAAAGGGGGAAAAAGAGTAGATAACAGACTTGACACTAACAATCATGAAACTTTAACAAATGTTGAGATCTAGCAACTTGGGGCCACTCCCTGAGCCTTAAGCCAGGTTGTAGGAACTGCCAACTCTAATTTGGGGGGTGGACACTTGGACCTAATGATTTTCCAGAGCAGATAATTTACCAGGAGAGCTATTTAGACAGTTTTGAGGACCACAGACATGGGCTAAAAGGGTAATTATTTTAGGCTTTTATTTTTTTAAGCAATAACTAGGAAACAAAAGGAATCAAGGAATTTTATCACTGGAGGGAAACTTACAGGCGGGGGCTTGAGGTTCAGAGTTGTGAAATAACTCTAACAGCACATGGCCAGTTAAGTGGGAGTCTCCATTCCCAGCTCTCTGTGCTTCCCTGCTCCTGCACTGTCTTCCAAAAGGGTGGTGGATTCCACCACAGCCTGAGGAAAGATTATCCACGTGGTGGGGCCTTTAGAGCTAGGGAAGCACTGCAGGGGACAAGGGAAACAGACAGTTTCCTTTTTTGAGAAGACTTATAAAGGTGTTACTGCTTATGCTAAGGAGAATAAACCTTGGAGACCCAGGATCCTTGGGTGGTAACTACGAAGAGAATCATGTTGGGGATGAGACACCTTTAAGAGGAGATATAAGTTGCTCAAAAAAGTTATAAAACAGAGCAGCAGGGTGCCAGATTTCCTCCCTGCCTCATTGTTACTTTCTCTTCCAGGAATGATACTAGAAGTAAATGCAGCAGGTCGAAAATGTGATCCCAGGGGAAAGTGAGCACCCAAACGTTCACCAAGAAGAGAGGGCTCCAGAGGGCCACTAGTGAGTGTTTGATTCTTAATGAAGCCATCAGCAAACAAAGATTAGGTACAGAGGCCCCAGATGGGTTCAATAGCCAGGTCTCTAACGGGGGCCCAAAGTCAGGGCAGGAGATGCTTCTGGAGACGAACCATCTGGCACTTTGGAGAGATTGGGCTGGATATTTAAGAGAATTGGAGAATGGGGTGCTAGGTAGAGGGGTGGATGAAGGGAAGGGGCCAGCAAGAGGTTCTGTTCAGTCTTGGAAGCAGAAGAGCTTCTCCTAGAATCCCCCTCAGTTACAAACGTGCCTTGGCCAAAGCTGTGGGGATTGGGGTGTGGAGAAGCCCCGGGTTTTCCCCTCCCCAATTAATTCGATGTGGGCACGGCATGCCGTGCCAAGGACCCACCGATATGGTTTGCAGAGAGGGGTATGGGGGAGGTGAGCTGTGTTGGGTGCGAGGCCAGGGAATGCAGGGGACACTCAACTTCACTTTTAGTAGTGGCACAACTTTTAAATGGACGCCCCGCGGAGTCATACACTCAGGTCACATTTAAAAGACAAGAGTTACCTAAAAGCGTCGGGAAGAAAGTTTACTTGGCTGCATCCCATTTCTGCAGATTCCTTGCTTGTACTCGATAGACTTGTGTCAAATCGGAATGAAATTTCTGGGGCATGCGGCAAACAAGCTCAAATTGTTTCTTCCCAACTCAGACGCCTCTCCTCTGATTTGGGGAAGGGCCTCCAGCTCGGGGTGGGCGCCGGTTGGAACTCAGCTCGCTCTCGCCTTCGTCCCCGGGAGCCTCCCGGCACAGCGCCCGCAGTTCACACCTCGGCAGGAAACTGACTACCCTCGCCCCCAGCCCCGAAGCCTGGCGGGGCAGTCCGCGCCACTCACCGCCACTCGGGACGCTGCGCCCACGGCCGGCCGAGCTGGTGGCGCTGGTGCGGGGTGCGCCCTCACTCCCGGGGTCCGCTCGGGTTCCTCCCCATGGATCGCCGCCTCGGGCCGGCAGAGCTGCTAGTCTTGCGTCCGCCCAGGCGCTCTGTCGCCCACTGCCTAGGGCCCTTGGCTGACAGGCGCTGGAATCATTCTCTACGAAGGCAGCTACAAATTTATAGCGAGGGGCGTTGCTGCTTCGAGGGTTCCAGGGGCGAGGCTGTGTTTTGAACTCCCTCCTCCTCCGCCCCGCCCGGGAGACCCTCTCGGCCCAACCCCCTTTCCTCTCCAGATGCTGACGGAAGCGGGATGATGCCACAGTCACCCCAGTGTCATTTATTAGATCTGAGTACCAGGCCCAGAACCCGGCATCGGGGGAGGGAGTGGAGAAATGGAAGAGAGCTGCGGTTGTAGGAGCAGCTATTCACACCGAGATCATTCCTCTAATTTTTTTTTTTTTTTTTTTACTTGGGAAACGTCTAAGGACTAATTAGGGGACTTCTTTCTCTTCCCTGGGAGTAACTCAAACTTTGACAATACCATTGTGGATCATAGATCCATAGATTAATCTCAGGGTTGTTACAGAGTGAATGGGTGGACATTTATTTCCTCCTATCGGACATGCTCTTGGAGTTACATTTTTTTTAACGTAAAAATAGAAAAAGTTAGAAAACAAAGTATGACCAAATATTTAAGGAAGAATTAATATAATTCTTTATAAATTCTTCCAAAAAAACAAAGGAGGAAGTATCACTTTCCAACTCACACTATGAAGCCAGTATCATCCTTATTCCAAAACCAGATGAGACGTCAGGAGAAAAGAAAACTACAGATCTTCCATGTGAGTGTAGATAAAAATCCTCAGCAAAATATTAACAAATCAAATCCAGTAACATATTAAAAGGATAATACACTATGACCAAGTGAGATTTATCCAAGTAATGCAAGATTAGTTTACCAAAAATCAATTGATGTAATAACATACCATATTCATAAAGGACAAAAACCACAGGATCATCTTAATAAATCAGAGAAGGATTTGACAAAATCTGACACTTTTTCATGATAAAATCATTCAGCAAACTAGGAATAGAAAGGCACTTCTTCAAACTGTAAAGTCTCTCTATGAAAACTCACTAACATCATACTTAATGTTGAAAGATAATGTTTTTGCATCTAAGATCAGGAAAAAGACAAAGTTATTTGCTTTCCACACATCTATCAAACATTGTACTAGAGGTTCTAGCTGGGGCACTTGGGCAAGAAAAAGAAATGAAAGGCATCCAGATTAGAAAGGAAGTGAAACTATTTTATGTGCAGATGACATGATCTTATATTTAGAAAATCCTGAGAAATCAATAAAAAGCTATCAGCACTAATAAATGAGTTCAGAAAGTCTTCATGAAACAAGAACAGTATACAAAATCAGTTGTATTTCTATACATCAGCAATGAGCAATCCAAAACTGAAAGAAAAAACTGCATTTACCATAGATCAAAAATATTAAAATACTTGGGAATAAATTTAACAAAAGGGTGCAAAACTTGTACTCTGACAACAGAAAACATTGTTGAAAGAAATTAAATTAGACCTAAACAAACGGAATGACATTCCATGTTCATGGATTGGAAGATTTAGTATTGTTAAAATAGCAATAATCTCCAAGTAATATACAGAGCAAACACAATCCATATCAAAATCCCAACAAGCTGCTTTTGAAGAAATTAACAAGGTGATACTAAAATTCATGTGGAAGTGCAAGGGACCCAGAATAGCCAAAACAATCTTGAAAAAGAACAAAGTTGGAGGACTTGCCTCATAGTATCACAGATATTTGGAATCATTTATCACAAGACTTTTTGTAGAAAAGTCAAAAGTAGGTGACAAATTCCAGAGTCTGTGAGTGATATTAGGAAATGGTCCTGTGATTATTATTTAAGAATCAGGAGAGTTTTATATTTTTAAACCTATTTAGTGCTAGAAATCATTAACCATGGTCACACCTGTACTAAATTCCACCTTGATTTTAGAAATGATAATAGTTTTGAAGACTGGAAGTTTGTTACAAAGTCAGCTGTTTTGGGTGAAATTTCTCAAAAGGGTGGGGTTCACTCCCTGGGATGTTAGATCATCAGACACAATCAGATGAGAAGGACAAGTTTCCAAGAAATTAATGGCATCATTATTATTGTGCTGAATCAGCTGAGTAATAGTATGGTTTAAACACCCAACACTTAAGCTGAACCCAGCTTTGCTGCTTGTTAGCCTCATACACAAATTTACCCACCCTCTGATGTGGATTTTTTAATATATAGGGTAGTAATGTTCTCTAAACTCTTGTCAGGATTAAGGGAAAGAATATATATATATATATATATATATATATATATATATGTATATATATATACATATATATGTGTATATATATATATAAAAGCTTCAGGTACTGTGCCTGGTACGTAGTAAAGTGCTTAATAATTGGCAGTCATTTTTAGTGAGGAACTGGCAGTTTTCCATACTGGTCAGGGGTGTACTGGCTTTTTGACGCTTTGAAAAAAGAGATAAACTTCTTGATATCTTTCTAAGGATTAAATTTGTCTCTGGTATTTAAAATTTGAAATTTTGATATAAATGAAGTCTTCTGATACAGTGGACCAAGGTGTAGGCTTTTTTTCCTCTCTTTCCTCTCTGTATGCGTCACGTGAGGCAGAATCAGAGTGTGCCATCACCATGAAGCTGGAAGTGGGAACACAGAAGGAAAGGGCAGTGGGCTGTTGAAAGGCTAGGTGAACAAAGGCAGAAGGAATGCAGAGCCTCACTGCTGCTGAGGCCAGGGCTTGGCTCATGTCGGATTCTAGATCATCTAAGAAAGACTCAACTCTGACTGTCAGTCTGGAATAAAAATTTGACAGGACATGCCAAAGAAGTGCAGTGCCCAATAAACATGAAACAAATGTTTAGTCTTCAAAGTAGGAAAAATGAAATTTAAAGCAACAAGGTGCAATTTTTCACCTATAAAATCACCAGAGATTAAAGAAAAAAGATAACACCGGAATTCAATTTTTGCAAGGTGGTAGGTAAGTTGGTACTCTCAGAAGCAGAAAAAAGTATATATTTGATACTGTAGGATTGTTGCATACCCTCATCAACCAGGAATTTATTCTAAGTAATAATCATGGATATATGCAAAGCTTTATGTACAAGGATGTTATTTACATTGTTAAGCATGATAGTACATAATTGGAAAAAATCTTAATGTCCCCTAAATAAAGAGTTAGTTAAATAAATTATGGCACATCTGGAATAGAACTTAGCCATTGAAAGTGATGCAGAAGGATATTTAGTGATATGGAAAATATTCGTGATATGTAAATTAGTGAAAATCAGCTTATTGAACAATATGTACACTATTACCCAAATTAACTAAAACATACACACACACATACACACACATGTATACACACACATTCACATGCATATGGGTAGAAAAAAAATTAGATGTATATTCACCAAAATGTATACAGTGGTTTCTTCCGAATGAAGAATACTGGGGCTTCCCTGGTGGAGCAGTGGTTGAGAGTCTGCCTGCCGATTCAGGGGACACGGGTTCTTGCCCTGGTCCGGGAAGATCCCACATGCCGTGGAGCAGCTGGGCCCATGAGCCATGGCCGCTGAGCCTGCGCATCCGGAGCCTGTGCTCCGCAACAGGAGAGGCCACAACAGTGAGAGGCCCGTGTACCTCAAAAAATAATAATAATAATAATAATAATAATAATAATGATGTAGAATGTAGTGATTATGGATACTTTTAAATTATATTTTATTTTTATGTTTGTCTATATTATCCAAATTTTACATAACAATTAAATCACCATTAAAAAGTTAGCAGAATGAACAAGAAGGCAGGGAACTTAGCACAGGAACTGTTTGGAGATCAAGGAACATCAGGGGGCACCTTTTGTGGACAGTTTTTGCTGACACTAAACTTGAAGACCCCATGGCTTCAACACTGTGAGTGCACCTATACCTGTACTGTTTTTGAATATATAAAGTAGCATGATTTTATGGGAAGATATGTTAACTAGGAATTCAGAGACCGGAGCCCATTTTCCATTGTCTCTAGAGACATCAGTGGAGCTTGGCCAAGACAGCTGACATCTAGATCTTTCCTTAAAATAAAGGTTTTCCAATATCCTGTTTACTAGCTGTGTGAACTTGGGCAAGTTATTTAATCTTCTATCTTTTAGCTTACTTATCAGCAAAATGTGGGTATGAATAGCACTTAATTCAGAGTAGATGAGGGTTAAACAAATTAATTAATGTAAAGCAAATAGAACAGTGCCTGGTCTGTAGTTAGTACTCAATACATGTTATCTTTTTTTAAAAAAAAAAATTAACCCTAATAATTCTACATATGTATAATGTCCAAATATTCAAATACAGTCACTATTCTAAGAAATGCTTTTAATAAGACAGGGATTTATCTTACTCAATATACTTTACCAAAATTGATATCCCTTCTTTAAATAGTTTTACAGGAATATAAAGAGATGAATATGACAACCAAACAACAATTGTCGAGCATTCTTGAGTGGGGCATGTACATCGCCTCATTAAGTGTAACTAAGTTTTACAATGCCATGCATTATAATGAGGGTCTATATCTGAGGTGATTTATTTCAGTTGTCCATATAGTATACTGCAGAAACTAATATGTAGAGTGAAAAAACAACTGCTTTACCCCTCTTATTTTCTGTTTTACAAACCTAACTGATTTAAAAAAAAGCAGTTCTAAACTTCATAGATCATTAATCAGACAGGATTTCTACTATTTTTTAATCACCCCATTTATAAAGATGGAGAATGAATATTTGCAAGGTTCTATAACTCACCAGAGCATAAGGATATTATTCAATAGATATTGTCCAATAAGCTGGTGAAGGTGATAAAATTTGTAGAGGCTTGGAAGACTCTAAAAGAATAAAACATTCAAGGTATATTTTGCTTTAACTATGAGTTATATATTTTAATATTATTTCAATGCTTATGAGGAAAAAGGAGAAAAGCTATTGTTAACGATAGAAATGAAGTCAGATGTAGTAAATGAAGATGGATCAATTTCGTATAGAATTAATTTCACTTTCTAAAAAAAACAAGGTTACTGTATTCACCAATAAAATGTTGATAGATAATAGGAAAGAATGAAACATTTTATTTACCACACAAATATAATTCCCAACTGGAAATTTGTAATATGTGAGTGTTTCAAATCTGTGAACATCATTGTTAATAAACATTGAATAAATACATCATACTCTATATAGGGACTGATATACTAAGAGTTGTATCAATTTCATAAACATTTAACTTTAAGAGAAGGAAGTTTTATACGGTAAATGCTAAAAAATGGAGGTGCTGAGAAATAAAGTATCTGGGAAGAACAAGGTAGGTATTTAGGATGGCAAAGGGGGTATATTTTGACCCATATAAAGAACTCAGCAGACTTTCACATTAAAACTTCTAGAAAAATGGGTGACATTTGCAAAATTATGTTTGAATTTAACTGGCTGAGGAAAGATAAGGAGATGAGGTTGTCCCAGTTTTATTTAAATTCCCATTGTCTTCAGAATACAATCCAAATATTTTCCACCATATTTCTTATTTTGGTTCAATTTTGGTGAGTGGTCCCTTCTTTACTGTCAAATAGTTCATTCACACAATCATGCTGGCAGTCCTTTACTCACTACAGAGGTCATGATAACAAGCTGTCCACTTTGGCTGACGCTTCTCTGGCACCTGGCCACCTTGAGAACACCCCTGCTGGCTGAGGGCAGACTCCTGCCCTGCTGATTGAGCTGCGTGATTCCTGGTCCAAGCAGGAGGCTCCTCCCTGATCAGTGAAAGGATGTCTTTGACAGAGGGGAGATGTTTATAGCTGATCTGAGCTCCTTTGGTTAGAGACAACTAATGTATAAAGCTTCTCCTGGCCCATTTAGAATCTTCAGGTTGACCCTGCAGTCCAAATACTTCCTTACACATAAGCAAATTATGTTTAAAAAAGTAAAACTGGGGCTTCCCTGGTGGCGCAGTGGTTGAGAGTCCGCTTGCCGATGCAGGGGACACGGGTTCGTGCCCCGGTCCGGGAGGATCCCACATGCCACGGAGTGGCTGGGCCCGTGAGCCGTGGCCGCTGAGCCTGCGCGTCCGGAGCCTGTGCTCCGCAACGGGAGAGGCCACAACAGTGAGAGGTCCACGTATCGCAAAAAAAAAAAAAAAAAAAAAAAAAGTAAAACTGTATGCACTCACATGCAACCACTTGATTGCTAACAGCTGTCATCTTGTCAGGATTTCATCTACACTAGTTTTCATGCTGGAGGTATTCACAAAGTAGTCCATATTTGGCTGGCTTGAAAACCACTTATTAGCAAGGTTTGATCAATTGTTTTTTGGGAGATGAAGTGTGACTATTGAAGAAATGCCACTGGTAATCCTATGCATCATTTGGAGTTCAGTGGTGGAGGCGTGGTTGAGTTGAAGAGATCTTCTGAACAGCAAGTTTTTTAAATTAAATGCTGTCTTTTCTAATATATCAGTCAAAAGTTAATTTTATACTAATTCTTATAGGATTACTTTAATTGAAAACAGTTTTTCACATGGCTATTGGTATAATTTTAAATAGACACGCTCAGGTTTCTTTGGCTGACTCTGCTTGTAGTCACTTTCTGTTTGGTTTGTATTCCACTATCTTTCTACATGAACTCATGCTGCCAGTTGCTCATTAAATTGTTCTTGCCTGAGTACTTCCTGATCAATTTTATTATTATTTGTTCTTTTCTTTCCCAGTATTGATGTTAACTGCTTGGTAATTTCCTGGATCTCCCCTTTGGCACATCTTAAAGATTAGAATAGTTATTATTATAATTGTTCTCTTGAATCTTTTGCAGCCCATCCATCATTTTCTATTTTCTGCATTGTTTATGACTTGAAGGTTTACAGGATGTAGATACATTATTCATATAAAGCAAATATCTTATTGTGAGGATAATATTCTCAAATATTTCTTAGCAAAGAGATTTATATTTCACTAAAATATACTTCAAACACACTAAAATAAGAAACAATTTAGAGGATAAAATAAGCATTAACAACTAAGTATGTCTTTGTTGGCAAATTGGCTTTTCCTGAATGAACAAAGCATAAAAGTCAAATTTTAAAAATTTATAACTCAACTATGCAAATAAAGTACTATTTTATTCATATTATTTATACATGAGCAACATATGTTGTCTTTTTAAATATTTTTTACTATTTAATTTTTTCAAATATTGCTTATTATTATAGTGTAGATATAAGCCAGTTTTTGGCCTTGAGTCACAGAAGAGAGACAACTAACTAATCAAATCACCGATAGTGACTACTGAATTAGGCATGGGGACATCAATAAGACACAACCCCTGAATATAAGATGTCCACAATCCAATGAGGTAAGAGTAGCAGGGATGTTTAATATTGTGTTTAAATAAGAGAGGTATGCTCAGATAATAAAAAGGACAGAATTAATTCTGAGAGCCACAAGTTGCCAAAAGTTCCCATCTCAGAGAAGGTATTTGAGCCCTGTCTTGAAAGTTATGGTATTCTAAACAGAGGTCACGACACTATGACAGTGTGCCTTTTCCAATATTGGTTTAAGAGACATGCAGTGGTACTTTGTTTAATTTTGATTTCTTTTGCTGGATTGGAATCCCCCAGCAAGCAGAGACCATGCTGATCTTATTCACTGCTGTGTCCATAGTCTGGCATAACACTTGGGACATAGTATAAGCTCAATGAATATTTGTAGAAGGAATGAATGGAGGTAAGGGAAAGATTGTGAAAGGCCAAGTTCAAGTGTTTGGATTCATCCTGTGAGTGATAAAGAGTTACAGGCGTCATTGAGCAGGGATCCCATTTGTTATGTAAGAAGATGAAAAGTGATTCTGATGGAAATGTACAGGATAAATCCAAATGGGACCAGACTGCGAGCTGATTTGAGTTAGAAATTCCAGACAAGAAATGAAGAAAGAGGACTTAAACTAAAGTGATGGATCTGTGAATGGTGGGACAAGCTTCTGAAGTGCAGTGGAAAGGATTCATTGACTAGTTGGAAATGAAGGCTGAGAGAGAAATAGAAAGAAAAGGATGAGATTTCTGGGTTGGGAGGCTGGGTAGATGGCAGTGCTATTAACTGAGGTCAGGAATACAAAAAGGGAACATATTTTCAGAGGAAGGGTGAATTTAATTTTGGATGTACTCAGCTTGCTTTCTTGAAGGGCATCCAAGTAAAGCAAGAGCTGGGCTGGGATTTGTAGTTTTGGGAGTCATGAGTATGGAGATGATGCCTGAGGCCCTGGAAGGAAATGAGGTTTATGAGAAAGAGTGTGAAGAGAAAAGAGAGGCAAAAAGTAAAGTCGAATCTTGAGGAACACACATCTAAGGGATAGATAGAGGGGGAAGGAGTCAGCAGACAAGACAGTTCACACTGATTCGAATACAAACTGTGAGAGAGATGCTGTCTTAGGTACTCTGAGTATGTTGTCTTGTGTGATGTTCACAACTCTTGGGGGGCCTTATTGGAGAAGAAGGAGCTTTTCCAGGAAAGGCATCCTGAAACCTTGGCTGGAGGGAGTTTAAGTAGGTAAGTGTGAAGTTTTTCTGTAAAGGGCCAGGTAGTAAATATTTTAGGCTTTTAGGGCTATACTGTCTCTGTGGTAACTACTCAACTCTGCCTCTGAGGCCAAAAAGCAGCCATAGACAAGCAAATAGATGTAGCTATGTTCTAACAAACCTTTATTTATGGATACCGACATTCGAATTTCATGTAATTTTTGTGTGTCAAAAATATTCTTTTCTGACTTTTTTAACCATTTAAAAGTTGGAAAACTAATCTAAGCTCATGGGCTATATTAAAAACAGGGAGTGGGCTGTGGTTTGCCATCCCTTGGTTTAAAGAAAAAGAGGGTGTTAAGTGTCAGATGTAGACATATGAGCCCTAAAAATATCACTGAATCTTGCAAAGAGGGG
This sequence comes from Mesoplodon bidens, assembly GCF_964165515.1. Classification (NCBI taxonomy): domain Eukaryota; kingdom Metazoa; phylum Chordata; class Mammalia; order Artiodactyla; family Ziphiidae; genus Mesoplodon; species Mesoplodon bidens. Next base: position 131,949,885 of record NC_138161.1, read on the forward strand.
ATAGTTAATGAGCCAGCAGAAATGGTTTTAGTAGGGTGGAGGGGCAAAAACCCTATTGAAATAGGTTGGGGAATAATTAGGAGGTTGATAGAGTAAGTATAGAGACTTTTTAAAAGCAAATTTGGCAAGGAAGAAAAGATAGAATTAAGGTGATTTTTTAAGGGAAAGGCAATGTCTAGAGAGGTTTTTTGTTTTGTTTTGTTTCCTTATTTTAGGATTTAGGCACTTTGATCATTTTTTGAATGTAAAGGCACCAGGTGAAAAAGAAGAGAGATTATTGGTTTAAGAGAGAAGAGATCATTGGCAGAATAACATCCTGTGGAAGACAGGAGGACATAGGGTTCTGTGCACAGGTGGAAGATTACCTCCGGTTGAAGTTGGACTAAGCCGTCATATCCGTTTCTGTGATCCCTGTTCTGAATGGTGTTTTTAAAACAGCTTCTACGAAGGCTAAGAGGAATTCTATTTGATCCTTAAAGAAATCCTGTCTGACATATAAGTCGGCGTTACATTCTACTTTTTACAAATGAAGAACCCAAGGATCAAGAGGTAAATGTATCCAGAGACATCTAGCTAACAGATGGCTGATTAGAACCTAGACATGCTAATTCTTCCTCCAATTCTCTTTCCACTGTATTCTGCTTCCTTTCCTACTTCTAAGCGAATTTGCAACGTACAAGAGAGTTTAGTGGTGGTATTTTAAATAAGATTTGAATGAAACATTTATCTATTTGCTGGTATTTAGAGATCTTTTGATTTAAGGGCTTATGTTAAAATGGAGTCATATACCTGTAGTTTTCTATTCTGGAAGTCTGAAGTAAATGAATATTGATTTCTTTTAAAATTAGAGTTTTAGTTTTGGATTCTAGTTGTTAAGATCTTTTAGGAAACTTGAATTATAACTCATAGCTACATAACTGTAATTAGGTAATTCCTATATATATGCATAGGGACCTGCTCTGCTGACATAATTCGGAGGACAGTTAACTTGGCATGGCCATCCCTCAGTTCTTTCTAGACATGAGACAGATAGCAGGCAAATGGATAATTCCTGAGGGTGAAAAAAATTTGCCGAAAACTTAGGGATGTTTGTAAATAGTTGAAAAATAATGGAGACAGTTTATTTAACCTGTGCTGAAATAATTTTAATATTCACCACATTCTTTTTTCCATCCTTTTTTCCTCTACTTTCAAAATAATTGAGGAATGTTGTGGAGATATAATCTAAAAATAGTGAGGGAGCACAAGCAGGGATGTTTAAAAACCAAATTCTACCTGCAGTTTGAATTTTGCTAGGGCCTCCATAGATCCACAGGAGTTTGGAGACAATGCTACCTCACCTGACAAAGAAGTAACTGTTTCCTTTGGCTAGCCACTCCCCCTCTTCCCCACTAATGGAACAATTCCTAAACTCTTCAGCTCTATGAGTCCTTAATGTGTGCTAACCAGGAAGGGCAAGGAGGCTCCAGTGAAAGTCACTGAAAAGGAAAAATGAACAAGCATAAAAACAAGAATACATGTGGAAACATTTTAGGTCATGAGAAAAATATGTTCGAAAAAGGAGTTTGACAGGGAAAGGAAGTATTCGTATAGCTTCAGAACACATTTTCATTTAAAAATAGAAAAACATTAAAGAAAATTGGCAGAAATGGATAATACTCAAACCCACTAAGCTTTAAATATTTCTCATTACTTAAGATAAGTGACATCTCCGACATGCTTGCATATGAAAGAAAAAGAATGCCAAGGTATAATGGAACTTTTCTAAATTTCAAGCAATAGAAATCAAATATGTTTTATTAAGACTCGATTATCCTTTGACTAAGTTATTTCTCAGTTCTAATTAGGATTCTATTTTAAGTTACATTTAATTTCATTAAGCCTGTTCCCTCCTGCCCTAGACTTGCTTTCTTTCTACTTCTCTGGCTGCATCCCTGAGGACATCACTTTCTAATCACTAACCTTGACTCTTACCCTGATAAATCCCTGAGTCCAAAGTCACCCAGAATCTAACTTTATATATATTTTTGGCACACTAACATTATTTTAATTATTATTTAATGATGTTTCCAAACACTAATTTTTCTCTTTTGAGCTCAAATCCTGCAGTTATATTTTCTGTGCTGTATTTCCTGCTAAAGGCAGACGCTTGACATGTGTTCTGGGACAAATTGTGTGCATCAATAGAGAAACACCTAAGATGTCTTTTCCAAAAAGGTTTCAGAAACAAAAAGTTTTGGATTTTTCCTTCTAATTTATTATATTTCGTGAGTGCTATAATTAAAGATTAGGAACCAAAGGAAATTATTTCAAAGCTCAAAGTTTCCTGGAAAGGAATTATCTAATTACTAAGAAGCTGCTCATTGCAAAATTCAAAATTTTCAAGTAAAAGAAACTCAGGTAATAATTTAAAAAACATTTTTATTGTGAAATGTTATACAGAAGAATATACAGAATAAACATACACTGTGGCAAACCACTATAAAGCAAACATCCATGTAAACACCATCTGTTATGACTGAATTGTGTCCTCCCAAAATTCATATGTTGAAAGCCTAAACCCAATGTGATTGTATTTGGAGATAGGGCCTATAAGAAGGTGATAAAGGTTAAATGAGATCATGAGAGTGGACCTGAATTATTGGACTGGTATTCTTATGAGAAAAGGAAGAGACACAAGAGAACTCTCTCCTATTCCACAAGCACAGAAGAAAGGTCATATGAGGACACATTGAGAAGCCAGCCCTCTAAAAGCCAGGAAGCAAGGCCTCAATCAATGATGGCACCTTGATCTTGTACTTCCAGCCTCCAGAACTGTGAGAAAATAGATGTCTGTTGTTTAAGCCACTGAGACTGTGGTATTTTGTTATAGCAGCCCTAGTAGACTAATATACCATCCAAAGCAAAAAATAGAACATGGCCACAATGTCAGAAGGCCCCGTGAGTCTCTTTTCTATCACATTCCTTTTACAGGTCACCAATATGCTGACCTTTATGGTAGTCATTTCCTAGTTTATCTTTATACCTTTTTCACATATGAATGTATTTCTAGACAATATAGATGTTAAGCTTCATATAGATAAACCCATACTGTTAATGTATTTGTCTCTATCTTGCTACTTTTGCTCAACATGTTGGTAAGAAGTTTCTGTGTTGCTATGCATAGCTCTAGTCTGTTCATTTTCATTATGATAGAGTATTTCATTGTATGAATATACCTACCACATGAATTTTATTGTGGGTAGACATTTGGGTTGACACTTTGGCTATCATGGGTATTGTTGGAATGAACATCCTTGTGCATGGCTCCACTTACATACACATTTCTCAAGGGTATATACCTGGAGTAGAATAACTGCGTTACAGACTCTGTTAAAATAATAATTTTCAAGTATAATTATTTTAGAAATGTAACTTCATGCTTCTATTCTTCACTCCAAAAGACAGGGTCATGCCTTGTTGCAGAGAAAAAGTCCCAGTAGTAGGAGCATAAGCTTTCAGTTGACCATCTTGTGATAGCTTTGAAACAACCACTCTCTTAGGAAATAAATTTGTTTTTTTTTTCCTTTTCATGCTGTTTTCACTTAGTGAACCCAAAGAGTATCCTATTTACTTTTCCAATTCCTATCTTAAATCTAAAGGGCACTTAGCTATTCTGGTATGTTGATTAATCTACACCCCTATACTTCCTAAATCCATTCTCTCTCCTTCTCTATCCTGCTCTATTCCTTGGTAGATTGACTCCTACTGAGGGCTTTACCTGGTCTTCTTGCTGGTTGGCTTCTGGTTGGGTTTGAACTATAGGAGATTAGGTTTGGATTCTGGTTCAGGCATCTTGTTGGGTTTGGCTAACAGGAAGCAAAGCCAGGAGATCTGAGGGGTGAAAGGTTGGGGTATTTCTTCCTGGCTCCTTCCCAGCTTTGACATTGAGTCTCTAGCAATATTTCCACTCCTTCTTGAGTCTAGTTCCTTCTGGGAGGCTCATTCTTCTTGGCTTCTGTTTTCGCTGAGTTCCAGGACCACCATTCCTCCCCCGGTCTTCTTAGTCCTAGGGCTGGTAATGGCCTCTCACTATTGCTTGTGTCTGAACACCTTGCTCTACTGTATTTGGTTCCTTAGCCCTTCCCAGCCTTCTATAGGGCTTTTGAAAGTCTTTACTGATCCTCCCGGGGTGAATTCTGTTTCATACTGGGACCCTGTCTGATACCTGAATTTTGAATTTCTATTAAGTAGAAATTGCAAGTGTCTCTTCAGGTACAGTGTCTGTTCAAATTTTCTGAATATTTGTCACATTTTATTCAGGTTTAAGAAGAAAAGTATTGCTAAAAATGAAAACCACAATCCAAATACAAAAAGAGATACCAGAGACTGACTAGTGTAATTGAATAACAGGTGGTATGCCTCAAAGTGAATTGAAATATCCAGCATGTGAACTAACCCAGGATCACAAATTGGAGCCCATATGCCTTGTCTGCAAGTTGGTGACTGGTCAAATTATTCCTGGTTTTCTAAATCTCTAATACTCAAGGATTTCTAATATACCCCACTTTTTTTTTTTTTTTTTTTTTTTGCGGTACACGGGCCTCTCACTGTTGTGGCCTCTCCTGTTGCGGAGCACAGGCTCTGGACGCGCAGCCTCAGCAGCCATGGCTCACAGGCCCAGCCACTCCGCAGCATGTGGGATCTTCCTGGACCGGGGCACGAACCTGTGTCCCCTGCATTGGCAGGCGGACTCTCAACCACTGCGCCACAAGGGAAGCCCCGCCTTGGCTATACTTTAATTGGGTGTGGTCAAGACTTGAAAAAATAGAAGATGAAACCAATTCATATCATGGAAAAAAACAGTGCTAAGGTAGCATGCCAAAGTGGAAATAGAGTATAAATAACATTAACAATAGAAGGAGCAGGTTTATTAGTACCCAATCAATTAATTAAAGTTCTTTAGAGCTGTGTAACAAGAAAGTGTGCATATAAAAATACTTATCACAATCTGGGACATAGAAAGATCTCAGTGCATTACTAGCAACATCCATCTCCCCTCTCTTAGTGGGATAATATCCGATCTATGTGATATGTTACAATTCACCCATACATTCTTTAAAGCTTCCCTGTTGAATGAAATTTGTATAGATTTCTCTCTTTCCCCACTACAGACTCAGAAAATCACATAGGAAGTGTCCTCCTGTAAAGACATACTGATTTATCAAATTTTTAGAGCTGTAGAGAGCTATACAGAACTCAGAGTGCCCTGTCCTTGTATAGATGAGGAAGTTGAAGCCTAGAGCATGGAAGCAACTCATTTAAATTCACTTGTTACTAATAAAACTAGGACCAGAAGTCAAATTTCCTAACTCCCTCTCCAGTGCTCTATTATTTAGCACACATCAAATAGTGAATTAAATTTAAAAGAATTTTGATAGATCAGGAAAAAAAATACTATTCTTAGGAGTTTTAACTCCCCAATTGATACTCCTGTACATTTTTAGAGTACAAATGTCTTTCACACACATACAAAAATGAGCACTAAATGTAACAAATAAATTCTAGATATTTTAAAGGAAACAGTGTGATTTGATGAGAAAATAAGAATTTTTACTATTGCCATGCATTTCACAGGTTGATAATTTTAAACTATTTTATAGAAAGTAGAGTAGAGAAGAAAGAATAGAGAATGGGAGAAGACTTGAGTTCTTGTCCTGGATTTATCATGTCTCAGCCATTTGACTTTGGAAAGATGCACTTTTCTGAGTTTCAGCAATTTCGGCTTGAAAATGGATATATTTTCTCTTGGTTTTAGTGAGACGATCATGTGATAGCATTTTGTAAACTGCAAAGCATTACATAATGCAAGGTGTTATCATTACATGGTAGAACATAGTATCAACAGTTGAGAATGACTTGAACTACACTGTTTCTGACACTTATTGGGAAGTTACCTCTCCAGGCCCCACTTTCCTCATCTGTAGAAGAGATATAATAATAGCACTTACCTCAAAGATTTTGTGAAGATTAAATTGGTTAATTACATGAAACTACCATAGTACCAATATATTTTTCAACACTATTGGTAATGACATCAAAATGGTTTTATGTTATAAAATTGATACTTGTTACATTGCATAATTAATAGAATGATACAATAACAGTAATTACTAAGAAAGGAAAATATTATTCTAAAATAGCTCATCTATTAAAATGTGTGAAATACTGGTCAAAACTAAGCAAAGAGGAAGTTCCTTGAACACATTCACATATGATGACTCAAGGATGAACATGGCTATTTAAAAATCAGTCTAATAACTATCCTTACTTAGAATTCTTCTTATTTCTTGGCTCAACTGACCGTTATAACCTTATTTGTCTTAATGATAATTTCTCATTTTATTCTCAGCTGTGCACCATGTCCCAGAATCATAGAGGAAAAAAACTGACAGATTTTGGCCTGAGTCTAGTCTTCAGAGAGAGCAATTAAACATGTGAAGATTAGTAAAGTAGCTTGTACTTTGCATGTGAAAAAGAAGGAAATGAGAATCAATAAGTAACAGGTAAATAGGATTTTAAACAGACTGGTAAGATTTTTGATCACTGGGTAAATTCCTCTCCAAAGTTTAACACTGTAACTTATTTAGTTAAACTTTTTTCCCATATAAAAGTTATTTTGAAAAGGGAGAAAGAAATTCAGTTTGCAGAAAGGTAATATCAGGAACTCAGCTTGCAAAGTTTTTGAGTTGATAGAGGTATAGATTCTTCAGTTTGGGGGAAATTTCATAATTGCTTGAGATCTTTATAGTGAACATTCATGAAAATATTATCCACAATATAATTTTAGGGAAATTTTAATTTTTAATTGCCTCATTATCACTTGTTGATTTTGAAAGAACTCATTGTTGAGCAGACAAGGGGAAATGACCCTCTGAGCTTACATCGGGCCCTGGCGAGGTGCATTTATTATAGGAAATTCACAGCAATGGGACCCTTGCAGAGGTGTAGCCCAGCACTCTGAGGAAGCACACAGAGACCTAGAAGTATCATATGCCATTGCCAGGTGCTAAGAGAGGAAACCCTTGGGCTGGGGACTTTTAAGCTGACTGATTAGGGAAGTCTAACCTTACCCTGCCGTGATCAGGAGCTGAATGAATATCCCTCAAAGATAATGAGGGGACTTCATATCCTCTTTTTAGGTGTACATGGGATAGTTGTATCATGTTAGCTAGAAGCTTGACTTTGTTATTGTTTTGTTTTTTGGATGTTAAATATGATTTAAAGGCATATGGGCGCCATGTTGACAAGGGGTAGACTATGGTGTTTTGTAATACATCAACTTGTTAGACTCCGTTTCTCTGAATTTCCTTCACTATATGTTTCCAATTGGGATAGGCCACAAGCGGTATTTTTTGCAAGATTTGGAGGATCGACAAGAAGCAGCCTCTATATTGTTTTTACGCTCAGAAGGTCAATGCAGGTGCTATTACAGCTCGCTCATGTTGTCAGTTGCTGGTGTGGGACAGTAACCAGGCCTACAGCTGCTTCATCTTCCTCTGAATCCTCTCTCAGCTGTCTCAACTTGTGGGTGAGGTGAGGTGTGTGTTTAGTTCCACGATGAAGAGCACCACTTTTTTTGGTAAGACACACATGTCATCAGCGTCAGAGATAGTGAGAGTCTGATTGGGTTGCAGCCTATCTTGTGGGCTCCAGTTTGAGCCTGTGGGTAACAGCTCTCCCTGTAACCCACAAGAGAGGATAACTCTTTCTCCCCCATTTTATATGTGTCTTCTTCTTAATTGCTTGCCCTGTAGACTTTAAGCTCCAACATCAGATGTGAAGACAACAGCTTTACAGAGAATTTTATACCAACTCCCACAATTACATAAGGTCAAATTATAAAATAACTCACATATATAATATATGTTCTAGTGCTTCTGCTTCTCTTACTGAACTCTTATTAATACAGAATTTGGTACCTACAGTATGGTATTCTTTGGAAGAATTCTGTTCCATAAAGGAGGCAGAGAAGTGGTTTGATGGCAGGGAGGGTGAGTTGTGGCACAAATAATTTATTAAGAATGCTAAGGAGAGTGAGACACAAGTTTGGGTGGGCACCAGACAATACTTCTCAGAAAGGGCAGTATTTAAGCTGGACCTGAGCATTCAGTTAGAAGTAAAATCAAGGGGGTATAACATTCTAACAGAGGGAATATCATTAGTAAAGCCACAGACTAGTTCCTAATTTTCTCTAACATTTTCTACTATGTATCTAGTCACCAAAACCAATGGGCATTATCTTTGATTCCTCCTTCTCTGTCAAAAGTAACAAGATAGTCAAGCTCAGTAGGAGGAGACTAAAAAAAAGCCCAAGTCAAAGAGAATACGTACAGGAAGGCCAATAATTGGAGCCATCAACGCAATCAATCACCCTACATATCTAATAAGACATTAAACTCAATTGATTAAACCTTCTCAAATGCTCTTGAACCTATTTCCTCCTTTTTGGTTCCTTGTCACTACCTTAGTTTTAGCCTATCCTCATCTTTTGCCCGGGATATTGCAATAGCTCCTGTACTGGGATGAATAATATTCCCCCCCCGCCATTTTTTAAAATAAATTTGTTTATTTATTTATTTTTGGCTGCACTGGGTCTTCATTGCTGTGTGTGGGCTTTCTCTAGTTGAGGTGAGCAGGGGCTACTCTGTTGCAGTCCACAGGCTTCTCATTGCAGTGGCTTTTCTTATTGTGAAGCATGGGCTCTAGGCGTGTGGGCTTCAATAGTTGGGGCACAGCGTCTCAGTAGTTGTGGCTCGCGGGCTGTAGAGCGCAGGCTCAGTAGCTATGACGCACGGGCTTAGTTGCTCCACAGCATGTGGGATCTTCCTGGACCAGGGCTCGAACCCGTGTCCCCTGCATTGGCAGGCAGATTCTTAACCACTGCGCCACCAGGGAAGTTCCCCCACCCCAAATTTATGCTTCAATAGCTCCTGCACTGAGATGAATAACATTCCCTCCAAATGTATGCTCTCCCAGAACCTCAGAATATAACCTTATTTGGAAGTAGGGTCCTTTATGGATGTAACCAAGTTAATTCATAGTAGATTAGGGTAGACCCGAATCCAAGGACCCGTGTCTTTACGAGAAGAGGGAAATCTGAACACAGACATAGATAGGAGAATGCCAAGTGAGGGTAGAAAGACACAGAAAGAACGCCATGTGAAGATTAGGCAGAGAATGGAGTGATGCATTTACAAGCCGTAGGACATCCAGGATTGCTGGCAACCTCCAGAAGTTAGGAAGAAACAAGGAAAGGATCCTTTCTTAGAGCCTTCAGAGAGAGTGTAGCTCTGACATCTTGATTTTGGACTTCAGTCTTCAGGACAGTTAGAGAATAAATTTCTGTTTTTTTAAGCCTAATTTGTGGTAATTTGTTTTGACAGCACTTGGAAGCTAGCACAGCTCCCAAACCACTCTCTTTGCCTCCAGTTTCACCCCTTGAGTAGATGAGATTCCATCCTTTGCATTGCCTAAAATGGAACTTTCCAAAACAAGTTTTTTCATAAGACTCCTCTCCTTCGGTATTTCCTTGGAGACATCAGAGTGAACTAGAGCATCTTTAGCATGACATGAAAAGACCTTCATAATTTAGTCTTCTGCAAGCCTCTCCATTTGTAACCCTCTTCACTATCATGCAAACATCCTCAGGCCCAGATGTTCTTAAAAGTTTTAGCAATCCATCACATGTTCTCACCTCCTTACAAATTTTAAGACTCAGCTCAGGAATCCTCTGTTGATTTTCTTTGATCACTTAAGATTGGCCAGGATCTTTACGTACTTTTTATGGACATTTCCTATTGTATTTTAATTTTCAATTACTTCTTTGTCTCCCACACCAGACGCTAGACTTTTTGGCAACCGATATTTCTCCAATATAGTATGACTTCCATAAGTAATTTTTGTTTCAAGGTACATAAATAGATGGGAAATAGAGCATAACTTGTTTTGGCTGAGGAATCAGAAAGTCTTCCTTGGGAACTATCTTCCAGATTGTCTCTTTTTTCTCTTCTATGAGATAAAACTATTATATAACCCCCTCTAATTTTCTGTAAGTCTCCAAGGGCCTTTACTTATTCCTATTTCTTAAAAAAAAAAAGGTTTTCTCTCTTTTAAAAACATTTAAAATATTAAAACAAAAGTTTTCTAATGGAGTTATACAATGTTTTCTTCATAATGCTTAGGAGTTAGCCAAACAAAGAGTGCCCATTTTCCTCCCACTAGAATATAAGCCATATGGGAGCAGGGATTTTACTTGTTGGTTCATTGATGTTTGCCCAGGACATAGGACTGTACCTGGCACACAGTGTGCACTCAGTAGGTATTTGTGGAATAACTTTGTTCATGAGACTGCTTTGACTATCTTAGTGAGATACACTTGTCAAAAAATTTTTTAAAAAAGAGAAATTTGATTGTTTTTGTAGTATTTTAAGGTTCTTAAAGACTTAGTCTACTTTTTTTCTGTTTAATAACTTTTGAGGGCTTTTAAGACATTACATTGTCTTTGACTGCTTTTATTAAATACGGATTTATGTTTGCATATTTTATTAAATAGGGATAAATATTTGCATCAGCATGCCATTTTGTAGACTGTTGATTGAAGTAGACTCTCTTTTCATTGATGAGGTGTTTTAAGTCATAATAACGTTGTATTATGTTACTTTAGAAAGTAGAGTCCTTTTTTTCAATCATTTTCTCTTTAGTTCCCCATGTGTGGGTGTATATCTGAGTATGTACATACACATCTGTGTATGTATGTTTGTATATATGTATGTGTATGTGTATGTGTATATGTATGTGCACCAGAGAAGGAGAGACTGCAGCCATAATTATTTCATAGTTAACACAAATTTCTGCTAAGTCATTTTATTACCTTGCCTTTGCTGTATTTGATTTTAGGAACTTAATCATATAAACCTAGTCAGCACTTAAAATTCAAGGAATAAGCAATTATAAAAGCCCTTCACAGAAACAAGTATAAAACATGGAAAGTTTCTCTCATTAAAAAAAATCTAACTCATTTATTTTTTTGTTTTTGATATGTTCTGTTTGAAATTAATTCATATCATTTTATCAATACTTTCCACATGTAGTATGTGTCTATAAATTGGATAAGTAGTGTTTTCTTAGAACTAGCATGTCACTGTAAACAAGTTATCAGTAAAACTGAGCCACCTACAATGCTAGTAATTTATTTAATTTATTAAAAAAATACATAAGGTCTTTGAATTTGCGTGTGAAGTTTCAGATACTTGAATGATGGAGAGTTTCCGAGATCATTTCTTGTCCTGCAGTAATAAAAACCTGCCTTGGCCAGGCAAAATAAATGCAGAAAATTCCAGAAATAAAGGCTATTTATCGAAAATTTCTTCCTTGTTGGTTTTTTAGGATTCTCTCCTGCAATGTTATCACTCCAGTCATGTGGATCATATGTCACTTCTTAAAAGCAGAGTTACTGGAGATATCCAAAGACTATGTTTTGTCTTATCTGTCCATCCATCAATCCATCTTGCTTGTTTGTTGGCTAACTGCAAATATTTATTGGGTATCTGCCATATGCCATACACTGTACTAGGGGCTTCACTACCTTTATTTCATTTAATCTTTATAAAAACTTAATACCCATTCATTTAACAAATGAGGAAACCTAGTCTCAAAGTGGTCAAGTAATGTGTCCAAGGTCCTAGTCTGTAAGTCTTTGAGCTGGGATCAAATTCAAGTATGTCTGACTGCAGGCACTACACATAGTTGGCTCTTTTGTTAATTTTTCTCTGGAATGGAAGGAGTGGGGGAAGGGGAGAAGTGAGGGAGAATTGTGAAGTGAGCAGTAGTTTGACTGGATCAACTTTTCTTAAACGTTTTTGTATTGGAGGTTCAGCATTGGAAGGGATGGGAAAAGGGTAGTTTATATAATTTTTTTGTATGAATTAGAAAAAGGCGCTCTTCCTCCAAGCCAGAGCACACAGGTCAGAGAACAGAGCATGAACACTCAGTTCTAGCCCCTACTCACCTCCTGCCAGGTGTCCTTATGTCAAAAAATGCATAAGGTCTTTGAATTTATATGTAAAGTTTCAGATACGTGAATGAAAGTAAAGGCAGAGTGACTGGAGATTCAACCTGCACAACCACTTGTGGGGGAGGTAGGTAGCTGGAGGGCTGACTGGGTGAGTGTAGGGACACAAAGCAGAAGACTTCCCTTTCCGCTGACTGTCACCCAAACCTTGCACTCTCCCCCAACTTCTCTGCTTCATTTATAGAAGCTAAAAAGTACAATATTATAAATGTATGGTTAAAAGCTAATTTTCTCCATGCTGGAAGCAAGGGAAGTGCATAGTTCAGAATCTTTGGTTAGACTTGCAGTCTGGCTCTGAACTATCTTACTTGTATATGTCCAGCGTGACTTTTGCTCTGCACAGCATTTTCAAGTACACGGCATTTTATACTGAACAAGGATAAGAAAATTCTAATATTTAATATATGGAAAAATAATCTAAAAATAAAATGAAAAAAACCTAGCAGATTAAACAAACGTAAGATAAATATACCATGTTTTACCCCAAGTTAAAAAAATGGAATAAAATAGTAAAAATAAAGTTGATTTTTTGCCACATGGGTGCTGTGGAGAGATAATGTTCAAGGGTGTTGAAAATATTGGCAAGTGATAGTTGAAGAACCAAAATATTGAGGCTAATCTTCACAGGTCAATGATGAAGCATGGAGGGGCTGGTAGCCTGGAATAAAGTGGAAGGGCTGTGGGACTGGAGAACCCAGAAGTTTAAGGAACAGGAGAAGGAGTAACTGTAGCAGATAGCTGGTGGGAGTGAAGTTTGTGGTGCCAAAGCAGGATGTTTTCATTTAGTTTTGGGGGTGCCTATTTAGAGTCCAAGGTGGCTGTGAGTGAACTGGATATCTGGGTTCCCGGCAATGAGAAGACCAAGGAAAAAGGACATAGTATTGAGTAGTTTGTGTGGATGTTGATGTTACCCAGGATGACATCAGATCTAGGGGTGGAGAAATGCAACAATAGGGATACTATAATGTCTTCACAGAGAGATGGTGGTGTGGAGGATATTGCCAGCAGGGGAGAGCCTCAAAGAGGCAGACGTTTGCTACACAAGTTAGAGGTATAGAGGTGTAGAGGTGGCACTGGGAAGTGAGGTGACACTGTCTTCCCTTGTGAAGCCACAGAGAGCGTGGTGTCTCATGAGAAAAACCAGTTTCTATACAGGGAGGCGGGAGATGTGATGTTCAGTCAAGAATCTGAGGACAGATGACATTCTGTTTATAATTCCAGAGATGTTCCATAGGGCATAGCGGGAAGATCTGAGGGGAAGCGTGGATCTGTGGGGGCAGGAGCCCAGTGCATAATGGGGTTTAGCAAAGGAAAGATGTGGGACGTGAAGGATTTTGCTGCTCCCACAAAGTGTTCCCAGCTGTCTCCTGGTGTCTGATGAGAGGAGAGAAGGACCAGGCCTCTCCGGAGGGGTCAGCTGCTTCTGAGGTGAACCAGTTGTCCTGGGAACTCTTGGTATAGATCAAGCTGATCCCAGGATCTTCACTGCCCTTATATCTAGTAGTTAAAGTATTTTGATTTACACATTTTACTTGAGGGTGTTGTGGAGATAAAGCAAAGTGAACGTAAGACAAAGTAGCTAATTTCAGGCCCCTTGATTTGTAAGACTGAATTTCAACCATGTGCTGTATTTCTTAGAAAGGCGAATTGACTTTGCAGGTTAATCTTGGACTAGAGATAAGTCTTGTGAATGGAAAATGACACATGAACATTGAGAGGGCAGTAATTCCCCTGTGTGGGCACTTCTATCCCCAGGGTGGAGGAAGTAAGCATGTGCAAGTGAAAGATGATGTGAGAGGGGGTAAGAGTGCGGGGTTGGTGTTGAAATTTCGAGGAGGAACAAGTACCCCTGGCTGTGAGGGGGATAAGTGAATGTGTTTCTTATTCACTGGGCATTTTTTCCTGAGTTGTCTGGGCTGAGGATGTATTGGTGAGGGGCTGTACAGCCAGTCCTGTTGATCCGATGTAGACTAAGTGGGAATAAAACCTTTTCTGGAACACCAGTATCTTACCCACAAATACTTTTGTAGCTCTGAGACCATAAGAGATGTGGGAAGTGGACAATCAGTCCTTTTCCTGGTTCACCAGGTAGAGGAAGGGGCAAGGGCATTGCATCAGAAGACTGCTATGTATAGTATCATTCAGGGGTGAAACACCATGGGACACCTGGAGCTATTGGGAAGAGCAGAAGTCACACTGGGAATATAAGTCAAGTAAGATGGTTGGCAGCCCAACTGTGAGTCTAGTCCTGGGGTCTGTCCTCATCCCAGAACTTCATGCCTATGCTTTATAAAGAAGATACCAGGTGTCATCACAGTGTGGTTGCTTAGATACCTATGGAGCTGGCAGGACTCTGGATTTCTAGAAAAAGAAGCAGAGCACAGAACACCTTCCCAATATTCCCAAGCAATGATTTAGTAACTTTTGTCTCCAAAACGACCAAAGGGCTTCTTAGGCTAATGACTTCTTCTGATGAAATCCTTGGCCATCCCAAACATTCTCAACCCACTTCTGCTATTAAGAGAAAGAGCAGTGTTCTTATGGACAGTTGAGAATCTGTCAAGGTCTTTGCTGGGTAGTTTAGCAAGTCAATTGGTAAACAAAAGATTGCTGTCTCAGGGCAAGGAAGAAATTATGGATAATATAAAACTTTTACAAAGCAGATTTGAAAGGAAAGGTTGTATCAGAAAATAATTTCAACTTTTTCCCAGGCAAAGCATGGAGATAATTTTAAAAGTGTGGAAATGAGAATACTTTTGGAAATTAGGAGTGTGAAAACTTCCCCTTGAAAATTTGAAGAAAGACCCACTATATTTAAGGATTCTCCTCCAACACTGATTAGAAACTTCTGGAATAGATGGATTGTGTCTTAAATGATTTTTGTAGCAACTAAGAGCAGTGATCATTAATCAATATTTATTAGTTGAACCTAAATTAGTTTTTTTTTTTTTTTTTTTTTTGCTGTACGCGGGCCTCTCACTGTTGTGGCCTCTCCTGTTGCAGAGCACAGGCTCCGGACACGCAGGCTCAGCAGCCATGGCTCACGGGCCCAGCCGCTCCGCGGCATGTGGGATCTTCCTGGACCAGGGCGTGAACCCGTGTCCCCTGCACTGGCAGGCAGACTCTCAACCACTGTGCCACCAGGGAAGCCCCAGTTGAACCTAATTCAATTAGAGCAAAGTATAGTGGCAAATTCAATTAGATAAAGCAGGCCACATATTGTTGTGTCTAGAATTATGGAGTTATCAAAAGCACATAAGACATTCAGAAGGAAAGCTGTTATTCAGTTCCTATGCTAAAATTGTGTTTCTCTGTTCTTGTGTTTGCAATGTTGTAACATACTCTTTAGGGCTTGCCAAAACAGAAGAACTCAGGCTGAAATGCTTCTGGTAGCTTTGAAGTTGATGGTACGATTTTCAGATTATTCATGGTAAAGGGTAGACGTGGGGAATGGGCAGGGGGAGATGGGGGCCAAGCAGGGAGAAGGAAAAGTAAGATCCAGTTAAAGTAATAAATTAAGCACTCTTAACAAATTTCCTGTTTAGAATACTAGAAATAAGGTTGGCCCAGACACATAAAAACCATCTGGGATTTTACTTAATCTTTTTAGGTTGACCTCTTGGGAAGTACAAGAACACTCTAATAATAAACGTTGAGGAAAGAACAATTTGAGACCTTACCTGAATGCATTTACATAGTTTGAGATAGAATTTGCTAAAAAGGACCTTCTAACTACCCGTCTGTTTATTTGCTTATTTATTTTTGATTTCAGACGTATAGAGCAGAGGTAATCACAGCCCTCAATTCGTGTCACAGTGTCTACATTGGTCCCTGCAAGCCCTCTCTCTCTCTTATTTTTTTTTTTGTTTATTTATTCATTTACTTTTAAACGTATTTCCCCCCCAAGGCAGTGACTCTAATGTGTTTGATACGCTTCCTTTTATTTGTGTGTGTTCTTGTAATTGTGTGGACTTGTTGATGTACGTGTATATTTAATTTATATAGCTGGGTTCTCTGGAAGCAGAGCCAGAGACAGTAATTCTTGTTCATGTGATTTACTGGGGGAACAATTTCAGAAGGGTAATGAGGGAAGTGGGTTGGGTCAGGGGAAGAGCTAAGCAAGAATGTGGCCTTAGAGACTAGCTTCAGTCTGATTCCTCAAGGAAGCTCTCAAGTACAAGTTGTACTACAGAGATGGTTCACCTTGAAGTGAGGGGGGCGGTGGCCTTTTGCATACCTGCCCGTCAGTCACTGGCTGAGGTCTTCCACTCTGGGTATGTTGGGGAGTGTTCTGGTTTCCAGGATCAGGAGGCTCCCAGAAGGGGGCAGCTGTGAGCCATTAGCAGCCAACACCCACAACAACTGGGAGAGGGGTGCAGCAGACAGAAGGGGAATCGAGGATAGTCATCAATAGTGTCCACTACAGACTTCCTCTTACCTCCCTCAGAAACCCTTGCTTTCACCTTAACTTTATTCTCTCCAGGCACAGCTTCTCCAGGATTCTGTTTGGTTACAACCTGAAAACTTACAAGAGGAGCATTATTGGGACAGCAGCCCTGATGCTATAGTAGATCCTCAGGCTGTAACTAATCCTTCTCATTTCCCTCCTCTATCACTCATTCTAGAACCCCTTCCCTTTGGTTAGCGCTTCTACTGGGCTGGATTTAAGCTTAAGGATATCCTTCTAGTGGAAACCTCCCCTCCTGGGAATCAAGACCTCTAGTCCCACAGAGCTGAAAGTCACAGGGACAGGAAGCACATATTCCTCAAGTAGGTCACTGGGAACAAGGGTGAGTAGTCCACTCCCACTTTGACCTCTTGGTTTCCGGACCCATGTATTTAACAGTCGAGGACACAGCACCATGTAATGGCTTTGGGTAATGTGCATGTCACATCCTGAAAGGTGGTACCTCATCCTTACAGGAAGTCATATTCAAGCTGGTACTCAGCTGTGCCTTCAAGAGGCCAAATCCTTGCTGATCAGACTGGAAGCTTCTGGACTGTGTGGTACGTGATAGGATTATTGAACCACATTCTCATTTACTCATCACAGCCTTTCCTTTGCTTTAAAATGAGTCTCTTGGTTGAAAATATTGTCACGTGAGATTCCATGAAGGTAGAGCAGATACTTTACTTTATGATGCCTTAGATGGTGGTGCTGGCTGAGGCACTGCTGGCAGGAAGGCACCCATGCCTAAAATACATATTATTCTTTGTCAACATGAAACCAGGGTACAAGGGGCTCAATGTAATCAACTTGCCACCAAGTGTCTGGATGTTTCCAGTGAGGGATGGTACCCAGATGGGGAGCTCAGGGTTGGTCTCTGTTGCTGAGGTCATTTGTGGCAATAGCTAGATCAACTTTGGCGATAGCGAGACTAAGCTCTTGGGACCAGGCACCTCCAACTCTGCCACCATGGCTACTCTTTTCTTGAGATAAATGTGCAAACACTGGGATAGCCATGGACAGAGGCTGGCTGACATCTATGGACTGAGTCCACTTGGTTGTTTAGCACCTCTTTTATAGTGGATGCTCTTTGGTGGGCATTAATTGCAATAAGAATATCTTCACACTTTGTGGTCACTCTCATAGGTCCATTTCAGATTTTCAGTCTCATTTCTTCCAGGCCTCTGACCAACCACCCAAGCCATTCTACACTGGCCATGAATCTGTGTGGATTCTTACTTTAGGCTACTTCCCTCTCCATACAAAGTGAAAGATCAGATGTGCTGTCCATTGGGAGGACTTCCCCTCACCACTGTCTTTCAGGACCACCCCTGAATGGGGCTGTAGTGCAGTGTCCTGTATTATTTACCAAGCCAATCCATTCATAAATTAATCTCAGGCTTTTTCCTTCTTCATCTGCTGGTCACAGGAGTGAGCTAAAGAAGTGATGTCGGTGTAACAATGGTAGGTGACATGAGATGTGGGACACCTGTTATTTCAGCTGTCTTTTGCCCTCTGAACTTAATTCCAAAACCGGTCCATTTGGGCCACTATAACAAAATACCATAGACTGGGTGGCTTATAAACAACAGAAATTTCTTTCTCACAGTATGGAGGCTGGGAAGTCCAGGGTCATGGCTCCAACAGATTCGGTGTTTGATAAGGGCCTGGTTTCTGGTTCATAGGCAGAGCCTTCTTTCCACGTGCTCAGTGTTGGAGGGGCAAGGGGTCTCTGTGGGGTCTCTTTTATAAGAACACCGATCCCATTCATGAAGACTCTACTCTCATGACCAAAGGCCCCACTTAATACCATCTTTTTGGGGGTTACGTTTTCAACATATGAATTTTTTGGGACACAATCAGACCCTAGCACCAGACCCTACCACTTCCATTTAATAAGGGATTGCTACTGCTCTCCCAGCTTTACGACTTTAGTGTTTTGATAGAAAGGAGCTCATGATAGACAGTTCTGTCTCCATGGTTGCTTGAGGTCCCATGGTTATATGCTCAGTTTCTATCAGGGCCCAGTAGGAAGCAGGACCAATGATATATTTTTGAATGATATATTTTCCTCTGCTATGGAGTGACCTGGCATCGCTCCAGAAACCTAGAGGTCTTCACTGCAGCTCTGCCAGAATGCCAAAGACTTCCTACAGTGTTTCCTTTGCCATTGCCTAGATCTGTTGCAAAGCTCTATTTTACTCTGGTCCCCATTCAAAGTAGCCAGCTTTCTGTAAGAGTCATTGTAGTATTTCCAAGTGTGGAATGTGCTTTTCCTAAAATCAAAGAGACCCACTGAGTATCATGCCTTTTCCTTAATGGTAGGAGGTATTTATCACTTTAAAGAGTATATTCCAGCATGCTTCAGACCACTGGATGCCTAAAAACCTCACTTGTATTGAAGGTACTTGATCATCGTAGGATTTTTCTTTTACCCTCTAAAGCTTGTGTGTCTTACCAAGGCAACCAGAGTGCTTGCTATTTCTTGCTTATTAGGTCTGGATGAACATGATTCCTCAATATAGTGGACCAAAGTGATATTCTGTATCATGATCAAATCATACAGTTCCCTGTGGACTATTATGATAATTAACATAGATCTAGGGCAAAGCCATGAATATGCACTGCTCTCCATTTCAAATGCACTAGAACTGCTTCTCATGCTCCTTTCCAGTAGTTATGGAAACATGCTTTTTGTCATTTCAGTAACTGCGTATCACGTACCTGAGGCTGTGTTAATCTCCTCCAATAAAGATACCATCCATACTCAGCACAGTAGTTGCAACTGGAGCTATAACTTGGTTAAGTTTGTGGTAGTCCACAGTCATCCACTGTGATATATATAGTTTCTGCAAAACCAGACGGGTGAAGTAAGTAGTGATAATGCAGAGATGGCAACCTCTACACCTTTTAGGTTCTTGAAGATGGCACTAATCTCTGCTATTCCCCTGGGTTGCAAGTTTTTTTTTTTTTTTTTAGTGGTACACGGGCCTCTCACTGTTGTGTCCTCTCCCGTTGAGGAGCACAGGCTCCAGACGCGCAGGCTCAGCGGCCATGGCTCACGGGCTCAGCCACTCCGCGGCATGTGGGATCCTCCTGGACCGGGGCACGAACCCGTGTCCCCTGCATTGGCAGGCGGACTCTCAACCACTGCGCCACCAGGGAAGCCCGCAAGTTTGTTTTCTTTTACTATCTTGGTGGAGTAGAAGAGTAGTCTCGCGGGCTTCTACTTGGGATTTCTTACTATAATAACTCTTGATTCTATAGGTCAAAGAACCAGTGTAAAGATCCTACCAATGCTTAGCATATCCATTCCAATTATTTATTTGAGAAGTGGTAAAATGACCACAAAATGGATCCTCTCTGTGAGGCAGATGTAGACTAGGACTCTAGTGATCACTTGACACCCCTGTGTCCCTGCTGTAACAGAGGAAGCATAATGGTACATTAGATGCCTAAATCAGCATTAACTTGGACCCTGCAATCAGCAAGTATAGATGGTTCCCAACTTAGGGTGGTTTGACTTAATGGTTTTTCCACGTTACAATGGTGTGAATGTGATACACATTCAGTAGAAACTGTACTTCAAATTTTGAATTTTGATCTCTTCCAAGCCTAGTGATTGCTGTACAATACTCTCTCAAGATGCTGGGTAGAGGCAGCAAGCCTCCGCTCTGTCAGCCTGCATAATCACAGGGTGAATAACCAGTACACTTACAACCATTCTGTACCCATATAACCATTCTCTCTTTTCACTGTCAGTACAATATTCAATAAATTACATGAGGTATTCAATACTTTATTATAAAATAGGCTTTGTGTTAAATGATGTTGCACCACTGTAGACTGATGTAAGTGTTCTGAGCATGTTTAAGGTAGGCTAGGCTAAGCTATAACGTTGATAGTTTTGATGTATTAAATGCATTTTTGACTTATGATATTTTCAACCTGCGATGGGTTTATCAAGACATAATCCAAACAATAAGTCGAGGAAGATCTATATTCCCTTTCCTCAGTGTATGGATATCTGAGTAAGCGGCTGTAAGACCTTTCAGGGGAGAATCTGAGGAATCACTGCTATACATATTTGCTTAGTGTTGCATATTCCTTTCTTATGGGATATTGCTTTTACTTCAGTTGATAGTTTCTGTGTTTGAGAATTAGTCATCTAATTCATACTAATACTCTACAGATTTATTTTTTAAATGAAAAAATTGGAAACTCTTAAAACTCAACAATAAGAAAACAAATGTGTATCGAAAATGGGCCAAAGACCGTAATAGATACCTCACCCAAAAAGAAATACAGGTGGTGGGTAAGCATATGAAAAAATGCTCCACATCATATGTCATCAGGGAAATGCAAATTAAGACAACATTGTGATACCACTACATGCCTTTTAGAATGGCCAAAATCCAGACACTGACAACACCAAATGCTGGTGAGGATGTGGAGCAGCAGGAACTCACTCACTGCTGGTGGGAATGCAAAGTGGTGCAGCCACTTTGGGAGGCAGTTTGGTAGTTTCTTACCAAACTAAACATACTCTTACCATAAGATTCAGCAATGATGCTACTTGGATTTTCCTGAAGAATTTGAAAACTTATGTCCGCACAAAAACCTGCATACAGATGTTTATAGCAGCTTTATTCATAATTGCCCAGAGTTGGAAGCAACCAAGATATTCTTCCAGAGGTGAATGGATAAATAAACTGTGGTACATCAAGACACTGGAATATTTTTCAGGGCTGAAAAAGAAATGAGCTGTCAAGCCATGAAAAGTCATGGAAGAACTTTCAAGGCATATTAGTAAATGAAAGAAGCCAGTGTGAAACATCTGCATGCTATATGATTCCAACTATATAACATTCTTTTCAGGCAAAATTATGGAGATGGTAAAAAGATCAGTGGTTGCCAATGTTTGGGGATGGGAAAGGAAGAGACAAATAGGTGGAGCATGGAGGATTTCTAGGACAGTGAAAGTACTTTGTATAATACCATAATGATGGATACATGTTATTATAAATTTGTCCAAACCCATAGAATCTACAACACCAAGAGTGAACCCTGGTGTAAACTATGGACTTCGGGTGACTATGATGTGTCAAGGTAGGTTCATCAATTGGTATGAAATATACCCCTCTGGTGGGCGATGTTGATAATGGGGGAGTCAGCACATGCGTGGGAGCAGGAGGTATGTGAGAAATCTCTGTACCTTCTCAATTTTGCTGTAAACATTAAACTGCTCTAAAAAGGTAGTCTTAATAAAAAAAAAGCTGGACAGTAGCCAGCATTTTTTGACAATTAAAAAAATTGGAAATATGGATTTCAGAGGAAAAGTCAGTTTCTGAGGGGTAGATACCACAGTAATTCCTACCTTCAAGGAGTTCACAATCCAATTATGAAATCAATATCTATACATAAGGAAAGGTTACTGAAGTCTGTTAAGTAGATCGCCTGCTATAATTCATCATAAAAGAATTTTCTGAGTACTTTTGAGCTCACCCAACATTACTCTGTTCAGAGAAATGAGATTTTCGAAATCTGCTTTTGCAAGATTAATGCTGGTCCTAGCACTGTGCTCCATGTATAAAACTAGAATCCTTTTCAGATGCTCAACTCCTCTGACAAAATGTAAATTATTTTCTTCTGCAGTTTAGGCAGCTTTAATTAGAAGAGCCACATAAAATCACTTGCTAAGAATTGGAATAAATGCAAAATGCATATAACTCCTGAAATTGAGTGGATTAAAAATGAGGTAATAAGGAATGAACCTCTTCTGTTAACAAGTAAGTTTTATACAATCAGCATGGAAAACCCCATGGAAATACAAACTAAATTTTCTCTGTAGCAGGGGTATGCTTTCCCAATATTAGTCATATCTCTTTTGGTTCCCAGGAGATGCCATTTCCAGGGAAATATCTAGAGGAATCTATAGGAGGTAATTTTCATTTGGCTCAAATGATGCACCAGGGATTTCTTAAATCTAAGCTTAAATAGATTACATTTACTTTTATTTACAGTCTCTTCAAATAACTTCCTTTAAAGTCATCATTCTTTTAAATAAAGATTCTTCACTTGCCCCAAGTTCTCCCTTAATTACAAAAAGCTCAGTAAAATGCTTCCAAATTAAAAACAAATTTTCTTAGTTTTGATGATTAATTTTTTTTAAAGTAAACCTTTGTTTTTTCAGTATGCTCCTTTTTCTTTTTACAGCTTTCACAATTGATCAGATGTCTCAGTCATACATGTATGTACATATATGTAGTAAATATTTTAATGTCAAATATTTAATATTTTAAAGTTATATATGTGTATATAATTATATATATATATATATATATATATATAAACTTCTGTAAAAAGGGGCATTAGAAAGAGTTTTCCATATTTTCATCCTTGAAATTATATGTACTTAAAAAAAAATCATGATTTAACCAAGTAACTTCCAGCCTAAGAACTAGTAGTAAAAGAAATATAATTCCAGGAAACAGTGTCCTTAAATGCCATCAAGGAAAGGAATTTAAAACATGTTCTAGCAATATAGAATTAGTTGTAGTCTCCCTTGTACGTGTTGCTCTGTCGTACCTGGCAAACTTGGTTCATGTTTTACCCTCTTATATAGCTCTTTTTCTCCAGGTTCCTTTTTGCCCGCTACTTCCACATTCTTTAAGCCCAGTTTAATTGCCATCTCATCCAAGAAAGCCCCTCTGATACCCACACTGGACTGACTTCCCCCTCTTTGTGTTCTTGGTGCTTTGATGTGTGGCTTTTTCTGTGAAACCATGGGCTCTGGACCCTCAGGTACTATGTGTCTAGTGAGGTACCCTTCACAGGGTTCTGCCAACAAATATGGAATTTTTGAAGTAGTTTCATGCTGTTTAATGAAATGTATTGTTTTAAATAAGTCCTAAGGATTTTTTTCAAAGTTGTGCAAATATTGCTTGTGACACAGTAGAAGTTATTTGGAATGTAAATATGATTTAAAAATACACTGAACACCAACCATAAATGATATCGAAGCTAAAGAAAACACCACTAGCTCCCCCATGATTGGTTTTTCCCATTGAGAATTATTCTCTGTGAAATTTAGTAAGCTAAGAAGTCTGTTTGTTTTTCCCTAAGCTGTGTTTGTGAAATGCTGTGTTTTAACACAGATATTTTTCTGAGTTAGATAAATTCCATACAA
Source organism: Mesoplodon bidens (assembly GCF_964165515.1). Taxonomy (NCBI): domain Eukaryota; kingdom Metazoa; phylum Chordata; class Mammalia; order Artiodactyla; family Ziphiidae; genus Mesoplodon; species Mesoplodon bidens. Next base: position 131,973,633 of record NC_138161.1, read on the forward strand.
GTTCATCCATGTAAGCACAAAACACTTGACCTTCATTTCATTTCATTCTTCTAATCAATTGAATGTACCACTAGCCTAACTCCCACATGTTTCAGTATTCGTTCCACCCCTTCTCCCCACCCCTTCCCCTCAAATAACCCTCAGAGGAGGAACAATTATTAGAGAAAATGAAATCAAGTAAATAAGCTCTATTAAAAGAGAAATCAAGTAGCCAGCCATATTAAAGATATGTGGGGTTTGTGCGTCTGGGTGAAACAACAATAAATATTTATTGTGATGCTTTTTTTAATGAGCATTTCAGGGCCCATCTGTGGTATTAATGGCTTATCATGCAAACCTATGCATTAAGAGAAACTGTTTTCATTTAGATAAATGAAAGCAGAGGCAAAGGAAAATGATGCAAGGTTCACCTTGTAAAAGTCACAAATTAGATACGAAGCACTGCCACAGGCAAATTTGAATTCAGTAGAATAAAGCTGGCAGCCATGAGCATAAGGTAATAGGCTTATCAAATGAGGTTTTGTATTTTTTTTAATAATGTACATTTTATGGGGACCAGTGTAAAACTAGTCACTAGAATACAATATAATTTAAAAAGAAACATTCAACGAGAGATTCTGTTTCTAAATTGAAAAACAACTTGTTTCAAATTTGCGCCAAATGAAGGATGTTGAAAAGTTTGTAAATAGGCTCCCTCACCTCGTAATGTCTTATGACTATCCACAATGTTTCTTATTCTCCTCTCATGTATCATCCTACAACCCTGCCTCAAAAAACGATGAAGAGGAGGAAAAATCAGGTCAACACTTAGGTTATAAAACCACGTGGATTTGGCTTAAAAAATAGCAATTGTTTTAGTCATTGACATCATTCTGTAGGTACATTTACCCAACATTTACTGGATACTCACTATCTTTCAGGTCCTATTCTAGATGCTTTCACATGTATTACCTCATTTAATCCTTACAAAAATTCCAGCAAAAGCCAAGATTACATCTTTTAAATTAACAATTTACATATATTAAGATACAAATACTGCATGCCATAAAGGCCTTATGTTGAACTATTGTTATTAACCTAGGGAATCAGACCTTGCCCCTATATCAGGATCCTGTTTCCCTTGAACTTCTGCCAAATTTAGAAATTTATAGAAGTGCACGTGATTTTCTCGTTTTCTTTCTTTTTTTTGTGTGTAATAGATCTTTATTGGAGTATAATTGCTTCACAATACCGTGTTCATTTCTGTTGCACACTGAAGTGAATCAGCCATATGCATTCTTTCTTTCATTCATTCTTTTTTTTAAACATCTTTATTGGAGTATAATTGCTTTACAATGGTGTGTTAGTTTCTGCTTTATAACAAAGTGAATCAGTTATACATATATATATGTTCCCATATCTCTTCCCTCTTGCATCTCCCTCACTCCCACCCTCCCATCCCACCCCTCTAGGTGGTCACAAAGCACCGAGCTGATCTCCCTGTGCTATGTGGCTGCTTCCCACTAGCTATTTATTTTACATTTCGTAGTGTATATATGTCCATGCCACTCTCTCACTTTGTCACAGCTTACCCTTCCCCCTCCCCATATCCTCAAGTCCATGCTCTAGTAGTTCTGTGTCTTTATCTCTTGTTTTCTTATTTGCAAGCTTGTGTTACTTATTCAGTAACAGCAGTACATACCAGGATTCCTTCCCTTCATTGCTGCCCCCATCTTCCAGTGGCTAACAGATTCTGTTTCTGATCCTCCATGAATCAGACTAACTTAAAATAAACAAAGTCCTAATTAGATAGCAACCTAGCATATAGTGCTCTTCTGTAGCACCACCCTACTAGGACCTTTAGAGTGTAGAAACATGACAAATATATATATTGTATGGTTGATATACTTTAAACAGAGAATTCTAAAATATTGTGACATGTGCAAAAGTGGAATTATGTACAAACTAAGGAAGCACATGGCAGGAATGGAGCCCATTGACAGAATAATGCTTCACTGAACCATAGGAGCTGGGTTTCTAAGGATTAATATAACTTGATCAAGGACAAAGGGCCAGAAAGGAGAAAGAGTAGGTGGAGAAAATGAGGTATTATAAGCAGAAGGTTCAGCGTTATACACACAGGGAGGCATGAACCTGCATGGTCCATCTGGGAGACTGCACATAGATTGTTATTGCTGAAGCATAAAGTGCAGTTGGTAGGGGACTGTATTTATTAATATAATCCTTGCTGCTGTAATAAGTAGTCCTCCAAGTTTCAGTGGCTTAACAGAACACAGATTTATTTCTTATTCACTTAAGGAGCCAGTAAGTGTATTTCTGATTGGAAGTGCCTGTCTTCTGTGCCCATACAATGATTCAAGGATCCAGACTCTTTTCATCTTGTGGTTCTGCCATCCCCTAAGACTTTGTCACTCTTGTGTCCAGCTGGCAAAAGAGGAAAGAGGGAGGGAGGAGAAGGCACATTTACTTTTTCAAATATTTTATCTCTGAAGTGACACAGCTTACTTCTGTTGACAGCCCATTAGCAAGAACTAGTTGCATTGCCCCCACCTAGATGCACGGAGGACCAGAAAATGTAGTCTCTGGCTGGGCAGCCACTTCTTAATGACAACTTATATTATGGAAGGAAGGAACATCCAGTGTGGTGACAGCTAGCTGTCTCAGCCACGAGGAACCACTTTTGCCTTTAGCCATGTTGACTTCTCTCTGATCAGCTTAATTAAAGGCTGAAACTAGAGCTGAAGAAGTATGGTAGCTGGTAGAGGGATCATGGATGGTAGAAGGATAGTTGTCCTTTCCACCCTTCCTGAAACCCCTAATGTTTTCTAGAACAAGTGGTGATCCATTGAAGGGTCATTTTTATGCATCTTCTGAATTGATTTTCCCTTCAGTGGATCCACACTTGCTCTGGAAAAATTAGGGGCTTCAGAAAGGGTGGAAAGGACAGCTATCTTGTTCTCCCAACAAGGTTATAACCTGTGATTAATTTGAGTCCTGAGTTAATTGAGACGCCAAAGAATTAATGTTCATTTTACTAGTTCACTTATGGAGATCTCAGATTGTTTTATTTAGGAGCAGTGTTTATTGTGAAATCACCTGTCCCACAATGATTTCATGAACTTTAGGCTCAATCAAATGTTCAAGTTTCAAGTTGATGTGAAAAGCTTGCATTCATTTGTGCACTGATTCACTCATTTATTCAATAGTATTTCTTGAACACATTACATACTGCACATGGTGCTTGAAGAGGAATAGAGCTGTAAGTATACCTCTGGGTGGGTGGAATTTAGAAGTGTAGTTCTCAACTTTTTCTATGCAAGTGTACATGAGGGATACCACATATTCATGGTCAACAACAGTGGCTCTGTGTGGCACTGGTTTTCAACCTGAAGGATATGCAGTTCTCTCCCATTCCCACCTGCCAGGGGAAACAATGCCAAACCTCCAGTGATGGATGTCTCTACATGCAGCTTGACAAAGAACTATGGGTGGTCTTTGGAAGGTCATGCCCCTGTCTTGTGTCCCACTGATAATGTCTGATTCTCAGATTCAGCTACTACTTCAGTAAGACTGAAGGTGTTCCACATGAGTAAGCCAGCCAGAGATCTTAGTAGTTAGGAAGAAGGGCTCTAGAAAAAAGAAAAGGCAATAGGAAATACAGTGTTGTAACAAAGACAGCTATAGCCCAATAAAGAATTGTTTTAAAAATATTACATACGGATGCTAGCTAAACCACCCAACTGTGCAATAGCTACCTAATTACCAAACACAGCTTTTTGACAGATATTATCTGCGTCTATTTTTTCACCTGAAATTAAAGGAAAAAAATATACTAGTGTGCACATTTAAGATACAAAAATACAAGGAAAAAGTTTTAGAACTTGACGTTCTTATGCAGTTCGACAATGCTGATGCAGTTGAGCTACTCTTGAATAAAAAGGCCCAATTACAGTGGGTGTTGGAAATGTTCAATTAAATAGGTCCATGGTGAGTCCCAGGTCCTTTGAAAAGTGTGCATTATATAATCTCTAAGAACTGTTTGCACAAAATCAAGTACCTGGTCTGCTAATATTTGGCTACATAAAACTCTCACATTAATTAGATGAATTAATAACCTCTACAGTTTCTATCTTCATAAGAGTCAGAGGCTCTGTCTTGAATGTTTATAGAAGGAAACAGTTTGCTGCTATTGTGGATAGATATCAATTGTCAACTCGGGTTCCTTGAGCCTGGAATAGTTTTTACCTTCTGTCACTTTGGGATCAGTTTCTTTATTTTTTATTTTTTTACATCTTTATTGGAATATAATTGCTTTACAATGGTGTGTTAGTTTCTGCTTTATGACAAAGTGAATCAGTTATACATATACATATGTTCCCATATCTCCTCCCTCTTGCATCTCCCTCCCTCCCACCCGCACTATCCCACCCATCCAGGTGGTCACAAAGCACCGAGCTGATCTCCCTGTGCTATGTGGCTGCTTCCCACTAGCTATCTATTTTACGTTTGGTAGTGTATATATGTCCATGCCACTCTCTCACTTTGTCACAGCTTACCCTTCCCCCTCCCCATATCCTCAAGTCCATTCTCTAATAGGTCTGTGTCTTTATTCCCGTCTTACCCCTAGGTTTTTCATGACTTTTTTTTCTTATATTCCATATATATGTGTTAGCATATGGTATTTGTCTTCCTCTTTCTGACTTACTTCACTCTGTATGACAGACTCTAGGTCCATCCACCTCACTACAAATAACTCAATTTCGTTTCCTTTTATGGCTGAGTAATATTCCATTGTATATATGTGCCACATCTTATTTATCCATTCTTCCGATGATGGACACTTAGGTTGTTTCCATGTCCTGGCTATTGTAAATAGAGCTGCAATGAACATTTTGGTACATGACTCTTTTTGAATTATGGTTTTCTCAGGGTATATGCCCAGGAGTGGGATTGCTGGGCAATATGGTAGTTGTATTTGTAGTTCTTTGAGGAACCTCCATACTATTCTCCATAATGGCTGTACCAATTCACATTCCCACCAACAGTGCAAGAGTGATACCTTTTCTCCACACCGTCTCCAGCATTTATTGTTTCTAGATTTTTTGATGATGGTCATTCTGACCGGTGTGAGATGATATCTCACTGTAGTTTTGATTTGCATTTCTCTAATGATTAATGATGTTGAGCATTCTTTCATGTGCTTGTTGGCAATCTGTATATCTTCTTTGGAGAAATGTCTATTTAGGTCTTCTGCCCATTTTTGGATTGGGTTGTTTGATTTTTTGTTATTGAGCTGCATGAGCTGCTTATAAATTTTGGAGGTTAATCCTTTGTCAGTTGCTTCATTTGCAAATATTTTCTCCCATTCTGAGGGTTGTCCTTTTTGCCTTGCTTATGGTTTCCTTTGCTGTGCAAAACTTTTAAGTTTCATTAGGTCCCATTTGTTTATTTTTGTTTTTATTTCCATTTCTCTAGGAGGTGGGTCAAAAAGGATCTTGCTGTAATTTATGTCAGAGTGTTCTGCCTATGTATTCCTCTAAGAGTTTCATAGTTTCTGGCCTTAAATTTAGGTCTTTAATCCATTTTGAGCTTATTTTTGTGTATGGTGTTAGGGAGTGTTCTAATCTCATACTTTTACATGTACCTGTCCAGTTTTCCCAGCACCACTTATTGAAGAGGCTGTCCTTTCTCCACTGTACATTCCTGCCTCCTTTATCAAAGATAAGGTGACCATATGTGCATGGGTTTATCTCTGGGCTTTCTACCCTGTTCCATTGATCTATATTTCTGTTTTTGTGCAAGTACCATATTGTCTTGATTACTGTAGCTTTGTAGTATAGTCTGGAGTCTGGGAGCCTGATTCCTCCAGCTCCATTTTTCATTCTCAAGATTGCTTTGGCCATTCGGGGTCTTTTGTGTTTCCATACAAATTGTGGAATTTTTTGTTCTAGTTCTGTGAAAAATGCCATTGGTAGTTTGATAGGGATTGCATTGAATCTGTAGATTGCTTTGGGTAGTAGAGTCATTTTCACAATGTTGATTCTTCCAATCCAAGAACATGGTGTATCTCTCCATCTATTTGTATCATCTTTAATTTCTTTCATCAGTGTCTTATAGTTTTTTGCATACAGGTCTTTTGTCTCCTTAGGTAGGTTTATTCCTAGATATTTTATTCTTTTTGTTGCAGTGGTAAATGGGAGTATTTTCTTGATTTCACTTTCAGATTTTTCATCATTAGTGTATAGGAATGCCAGAGATTTCTGTGCATTAATTTTGTATCCTGCTACTTTACCAAATTCATTGATTCATTCATGCCCTGATCTCAGTGGAAATGCCTTCAGTTTTTCACCATTGAGGACAATGTTGGCTGTGGGTTTGTCATATATGGCCTTTATTATGTTGAGGAAAGTTCCCTTTATGCCTACTTTCTGCAGGGTTTTTATCATAAATGGGTGTTGAATTTTGTCGAAAGCTTTCTCTGCATCTATTGAGATGATCATGTGGTTTTTCTCCTTCAATTTGTTAATATGGTGTATCATGTTGATTGATTTGCGTATATTGAAGAATCCTTACATTCCTGGAATAAACCCCACTTGATCATGGTGTATGATCCTTTTAATGTGCTGTTGGATTCTGTTTGCTAGTATTTTGTTGAGGATTTTTGCATCTATGTTCATCAGTGATATTGGCCTGTAGTTTTCTTTCTTTGTGACATCCTTATCTGGTTTTGGTATCAGGGTGATGGTGGCCTCGTAGAATGAGTTTGGGAGTGATCCTCCCTCTGCTATATTTTGGAAGATTTTGAGAAGGATAGTAGGTGTTAGCTCTTCTCTAAATGCTTGATAGAATTCGCCTGTGAAGCCATCTGGTCCTGGGCTTTTGTTTGTTGGAAGATTTTTTATCACAGTTTCAATTTCGGTGCTTGTGATTGGTCTGTTCATATTTTCTATTTCTTCCTGATTCAGTCTTGGCAGGTTGTGCATTTCTAAGAATTTGTCCATTTCTTCCAGGTTGTCCATTTTATTGGCCTATAGTTTCTTGTAGTAATCTCTCATGATCCTTTGTATTTCTGCAGTGTCAGTTGTTACTTCTCCTTTTTCATTTCTAATTCTATTGATTTGAGTCTTCTTCCTTTTTTTCTTGATGAGTCTGGCTAATGGTTTATCAATTTTGTTTATCTTCTCAAAGAACCAGCTTTTAGTTTTATTAATCTTTGTTATCATTTCCTTCATTTCTTTTTCATTTATTTCTAATCTGATCTTTATGATTTCTTTCCTTCTGCTAACTTTGGGATGTTTTTGTTCTTCTTTCTCTAATTGCTTTAGGTGCAAGGTTAGACTGTTTATTCAAGATGTTTCCTGTTTCTTAAGGTAGGATTTTATTGCTATAAACTTCCCTTTTAGAACTGCTTTTGCTCCATCCAATAGGTTTTGGGTCGTCATGTCTCCATTATCATTTGTTTCTAGGTATTTTTTGATTTCCTCTTTGATTTCTTCAGTGATCACTTTGTTATTAAGCAGGGTATTGTTTAGCCTCCATGTGTTTGTATTTTTTACAGATCTTTTCCTGTAATTGATATCTAGTCTCATAGCATTGTGGTCGGAAAAGATACTTGATACGATTTCAATTTTCTCTAAATTTACCAAGGCAAGATTTGTGACCCAAGATATGATCTATCCTGGAGAATGTTCCATGAGCACTTGAGAAAAATGTGTATTCTGTTGTTTTTGGATGGAATGTCCTATAAATATCAATTAAGTCCATCTTGTTTAATGTATCATTTAAAGCTTGTGTTTCCTTATTTATTTTCATTTTGGATGATCTGTCCATTGGTGAAAGTGGGGTGTTAAAAGTCCCCTACTATGAATGTGTTACTGTCGATTTCCCCTTTTATGGCTGTTAGTATTTGCCTTATGTATTGAGGTGCTCCTATGCTGGGTGCATAAATATTTACAATTGTTATATCTTCTTCTTGGATTGATCCCTTGATCATTATGTAGTGTCCTTCTTTGTCTCTTCTAATAGTCTTTATTTTAAAGTCTATTTTGTCTGATATGAGAATTGCTACTCCAGCTTTCTTTTGATTTCCATTTGCATGGAATATCTTTTTCCATCCCCTTACTTTCAGTCTGTATGTGTCTCTAGGTCTGAAGTGGGTCTCTTGTAGACAGCATATATATCAGTCTTGTTTTTGTATCCATTCAGCCAATCTGTGTCTTTTGGTGGGAGCCTTTTTTTTTTTTTTTGCGGTACGTGGGCCTCTCACTGTTGTGGCCTCTCCCGTTGCGGAGCACAGGCTCTGGACGCGCAGGCTCAGCGGCCATGGCTCACGGGCCCAGCCGCTCCGCGGCATGTGGGATCTTCCCAGACCGGGGCATGAACCAGTGTCCCCTGCATCGGCAGGCGGACTCTCAACCACTGCGCCACCAGGGAAGCCCTGGTGGGAGCCTTTAATCCATTTACATTTATGGTAATTATTGATAGGTATGTTCCTATTCCCATTTTCTTAATAATTTTGGGTTTGTTATTGTAGGTCTTTTCCTCCTTTTGTGTTTCTTGCCTAGAGAAGTTCCTTTAGCATTTGTTGTAAAGCTGGTTTGGTGGTGCTGAACTGTCTCAGCTTCTGCTTGTCTGTAAATGTTTTGATTTCTCCATCAAATCTGAATGAGATTCTTGCTGGGTAGAGTAATCTTGGTTGTAGGTTTTTCTCCTTCATTACTTTAAATATGTCCTGCCACTCCCTTGTGGCTTGCAGAGTTTCTGCTGAAAGATCAGCTGTTAACCTTATGGGGATTCCCTTGTGTGTTATTTGTTGTTTTTCCCTTACTGCTTTTAATATGTTTTATTTGTATTTAATTTTTGACAGTTTGATTAATATGTGTCTTGGCATGTTTCTCCTTGCATTTATCCTGTATGGGACTCTCTGTGCTTCCTGGACTTGATTAACTATTTCCCTTCCCATATTAGGGAAGTTTTCAACTATAATCTCTTCAAATATTTTCTCAGTCCCTTTCTTTTTCTCTTCTTCTTCTGGAACCCCTATAATTCAAATGTTGGTGCATTTAATGTTGTCCCAGAGGCCTCTGAGACTGTCCTCAGTTCTTTTCATTCTTTTTCCTTTATTCTGCTCTGCCGTGGTTATTTCCACTATTTCATCTTCTGGGTCAATTATCCCTTCTTCTGCCTCAGTTATTCTAATGTTGATCCATTCTAGAGTATTTTTAATTTCATTTATTGTGTTGTTCATCATTGCTTCTTTCATCTTTAGTTCTTCTGGGTCCTTGTTAAATGTTTCTTGCATTCTGTCTATTCTATTTCCAGGATTTTGAATCATCTTTACTATCATTATTCTGAATACTTTTTCAGGTAGATTGCTTATTTCCTCTTCATTTGTTAGGTGTTGTGCGTTTTTATCTTGCTCCTTCATCTGCTGTGTGTTTTTCTGTCTTCTCATTTTGCTTATCTTACTGTGTTTGGGGTCTCCTTTTTGCAGGCTGCAGGTTCATAGTTCCCGTTTTTTTTTTTTGGTGTCTGTCCCCAGTGGCTAAAGTCAGTTCAGTGGGTTGTGTAGGCTTCCTGGTAGAGGGGACTAGTGCCTGTGTTCTGGTGGATGAGGCTGAATCTTGTCTTTCTGGTGCTCAGGTCCACGTCTGGTGGTGTGTTTTGGGGTGTCTGTGGCCTTATTATGATTTTAGGCAGCCTGTCTGCTAATGGGTGGGGTTGTGTTCCTGTCTTGCTAGTTGTTTGGCATAGGGTGTCCAGCACTGTAGCTTGCTGGTCGTTGAGTGAAGCTGGGTGCTGGCGTTGAGATGGAGATCTCTGGGAGATTTTCGCTGTTTGATATTACGTGGAGCTGGGAGGTCTCTTTTGGACCAGTGTCCTGAAGTTGGCTCTCCCACCTCAGAGGCACAGCACTGACTCCTGGCTGCAGCACCAAGAGCCTTTCATCCACACAGCTCAGAATAAAAGGGAGAAAAAGTAGAAAGAAAGAAAGAAAGAAAGAAAGAAAGAAAGAAAGAAAGAAAGAAAGAAAGAAAGAAAGAAAGAAAGAAAGAAAGAAGGATAAAATAAAATAAAGTTATTAAAATAAAAAATAATTATTAAGAAAAAAATTGTTTTAAAAAGAAAAAAAAAATGGACGGATAGAACCCTAGGACAAATGGTGAAAGCAAAGCTATACAGACAAAATCTCACACAGAAGCATACACATAGACACTCACAACAAGAGGAAAAGGGGAAAAAATCATAAATCTCCCTCTCAAAGTCCACCTCCTCAATTTGGGGTGATTCGTTGTTTATTCAGGTATTCCACAGATGCAGGGTACCTCAACTTGATTGTGGAGATTTAATCCGCTGCTCCTGAGGCTGCTGGGAGAGATTTCCCTTTCTCTTCTTTGTTCGCGCAGCTCCAGGGGCTCAGCTTTAGATTTGGCCCCGCCTCTGCGTGTAGGTCACAGGAGGGTGTCTGTTCTTCGCTCAGACAGGACGGGGTTAAAGGAGCAGCTGTTTAGGGGACTCTGGCTCACTCAGGTTGAGGGGAGGGAGGGGCACGGAGGCGGGGCGAGCGTGCGGCGGCAGACGCCGGCGTGACGTTGCAGCAGCCTGAGGGGCGCCGTGCGTTCTCCCGGGTAAGTTGTTCGTGGATCACGGGGCACTGGCAGTGGCTGGCTGCACAGGCTCCCAGGAGGGGAGGTGTGGATAGTGACCTGTGCTCGCACACAGGCTTCTTGGTGGCGGCAGCAGCAGCAGTCTCAGCGTCTCATGCCCGTCTCTGGGGTCCGTGCTGTTAGTCGTGGCTCACGCCCGTCTCTGCAGCTCCTTTAAGCAGCTCTCTTAATCCCCTCTCCTCGCGCACCAGGAAACAAAAAGGGAAGACAAAGTCTCTTTCCTCTTCAGCAGCTCCAGACCTTTTCCCGGACTCCCTCCCGGCTAGCCGTGGTGCACTAACCCCCTGCAGACTGTGTTCACGCCGCCAGCCCCAGTCCTCTCCCTGCGCTCGGACCGAAGCCCGAGCGTCAGCTCCCGGCCCCGCCCGCCCCGGCGGGTGAGCAGACAAGCCTCTCGGGCTGGTGAGTGCCAGTCGGCACCGATCCTCTGTGCGGGAATCTCTCCGCTTTGCCCTCGGCACCCCTGTGGCTGCGCTCTCCTCCGCAGCTCCGAAGCTTCCCCCCTCCGCCACCCGCAGTCTCCGCCTGCGAAGGGGCTTCCTAGTGTGTGGAAACCTTTCTTCCTTCACGGCTCCCTCCCACTGGTGCAGGTCCCGTCCCTATCCTTTTGTCTCTGTTTATTCTTTTTTCTTTTGCCCTAGCCAGGTACGTGGGGAGTTTCGTGCCTTTTGGGGTGTCTGAGGTCTTCTGCCAGCGTTCAGTAGGTGTTCTGTAGGAGTTGTTCCACATGTAGATGAATTTCTGATGTATCTGTGGGGAGGAAGGTGATCTCCGCGTCTTACTCTTCCGCCATCTTCCCCCTCGCTCCAGTTTCTTATTATAAATGAAAAGCTCCTTTGCCCTTCAACAAAATGAAATAAAACTAGAATAACCTTCCTGATTCTACTGCCTGCCTTCCTAGCCTAGTATTTCTGCTTCTGAAGAGTTTACTTTTGGATGTCATTAAATATAGCTAGTGATCCTTTAAATGAAATGGATTAAATGGCAAATGGCTTCCCATTTTCTACCCTTCAGTTTAGTCACCTGAAAAAATTCACAATTCAAAATATGATTTATAAAGCAACCCTAGCTCATCTCTATTTCTATTATTTCTTGGGAAAAAGAAAACTTTCATTGGTGATAACGCTGCAGTATATGCTGATGTGAGCATCTTTCATCAGTATCTTCTCATGGTAGAAAAGAAACTAGTCTCCTCGGTGTCTCTCTTGATGTTTGGAAATTGCCATGGCTTCCAGGATTTACTGGGGAAGGAGAAATATAATTACCCCCAAAGATATATTTTGACCGTGGAAAGTTTATTCTCTTTAGGAATTTTCATGGATGTGTAATATTTTGAGCTATTTATTTGTTAATTATGACAATCTTTTACAAATAGTGTTGTCTGCAAAAGCAGGGAGTATACTATAGTTCTATCTATGACTTAAGTGATTATATATATATGTGGTTGTGTGTAAATGTATATAAAATATATGTGTATAGCTATAGATATAGCTGATGAAATTACTTGAACAATTATTTGAAATTATTTGAATTATTAGTCTTTTTTAAAACTAAAGAACATTATCTCTCACACACCCTTTCTTCTATTATTTCAAAACTGAAATCTTTTCTCTTGTGATGAGATTCAGAATTGATTGAACACATGAGCAATTATGGGCCTAATTTCATTAGGGGGAAACTTGGGTAAAACACCAGGAAAGTTTTTTCTTTTAAGAGAACTAATTTGTTTAATTGTGAAATTCATTGGATTTAACAAATATGTATTGAACATCATCTGTAAGTCTAGAAGGTGAATATGGGAGAGGGGTGTGTGTAGTGACATGCAGAATAAATTTGCGGTCCCTCAGAAAGTGACAATTTAGGACTGGGCTTAATTATGGGGCTTCCATAATCTGTATGAAAATAAATCAGAATCTAACACATTGCAGTGTTTTTTCCTCATTGTTTTCTCTCTCATTGTCAGAACTATTTTAATAGCCTAGGATGTGTAGAAATCAACCAGACCCATGGAATTAGGAAGTCTTCCCTCAAAGGACAATAACATGCAAACTGAATTTCTCACATAAAGTAAACTCACCATATGGTTTCAGCTAAGGGATTAAAAGGCAAAATATCCTTAGCTTAGCCTTCTTCTTTAAGTTTCCTCAGTTACGTAAGAAGATTAACAGAATAGAAGTACAGCCAGGGAATCTGTGCAAATGTGTAGTTTTGTATTATGATTAATGAAAATGAATAGACTGAAAATTCCATGTCTAACAATGTCTTAGCAACTATCCTCTAATAGGGGAGAAGTATGTGAATACTTATAATGCAGGCAATCTGCCAGATACATACTGATTTATGCAAGTATGGGATGGCCCCCCTCTGCCTCACCCTTGCTGACAGTATTATCATTTTGTTTATCCTTTCCAGATCAATAAAGCATAAGTAGAATACTGTGGCCCATGTGAACAGAGGAGAGGAGGGCTAGCGGGTTGAAACGTGTTCACAGGATCTGACGGTAGGAGTGTACAACTGTAAAAACTTTTTGGAGACTAATTTGATGAGAGGAATCAAGACTTAAAAATATTCTTTAGCTCAGCAGGTCCACAGCTAGGAACTCATCCTAAGGGAAAAAATCAGAAGAATGTGCAAAGATGAATGTATAAAAATGGTTCTTCATCATAAGGCTTTTGTAATAGTGAAAAATCCCCCTAGAAAGGGAATTATTTACTCAGAGGAGATTAGCCAGTGAAAGGTAACTGAAATTAGTGAAGTAGGCTGGGTGTAGGACAATAGGGATTGGTGGTGAATTGGGAGTGTGGTAAACCATGCAGGCAGCTCTAGCAGATGGTTGCTCTTGTAGGGGTGTTGGCTCAGGCTTACTAGAGTTTTTGATTTATCAAAATAAACTGGAAATCCATATTTTTGTAAGCTATTTTCCAATTTTAAAAATTATGTGCAGGAAAAGTCAAAGTAGTTGTAGGCCCTGAGTTATGGGCTGACAGTATACAACATTTTAGCGAATAACTTATATGAAAATCTGTAGTGGAACAAAATGCCATTACTAAAAATGATGCTATAATTGTATCTTTATTGACATATAGAGATGCTCCAGATATTGCAAAGTAGCATAGGTAATATGATCCCTATTTTTGTACATGCATGCAGCATATATTTGTTGTATTTGTATGCAGGGGGAAAAGGCTTGCGTTATATTCACTTAAGTCAGCATGTCTGTCTCTGGGTGAGGAATTCAGAGACATTTTGGTTTTGTATTTCCTAACTTTTCTACTTTGAGTATATATTGTACAATAAAATTTAATTTAAAATAGTAAAATACGTTTGATTCTACAATGGAGAATATTATACAAAATGCAGTAGGAGAACAGAATGAGAAAAACCTGAGGATGGCAGTGAATTTAATAGGAAATTAAGAATGCACTAAAACTGTTTGGGAAAAAAATGAATGCATTAAAAAATCAGTTTGATAAATCTGTTTTATATTGCTAGCAGGGCTATTCTCCAAAAGGGTACCAGAGTTACAAAGATAAATAAGATGAAATCTCTTCCCTCTAGGAGTCCACAGTCTAATGAGGATCTCCTAGTGTTACCTTTTAATTGTGTAACTTAGAAATGTAATCACAGAATAAAATAAGGACATAAGTACAAAGGAATTTAGAAATTGGAAAAAATGCAATTTAAACATTTTCGTGCCCTGGTTTAGAATGTCCAGATGATAAAAGTCTAATAAATCCATATCACTATAGAATTATACTTGATTTTAATGAGGAAAATGTCATAATTAAGAACTATTTTAAAATACAGGGGAAATTGAATACTAATAATTTTATCAGAAAATGCTGCACAGGAAAGTTACAGTGATTTATGTAATTTGTTTTTTTGGGATTCCAAATACAATTAGGTAAATGCCATGTTCCAAATACAATGGTTACTCCCTAAAGCAGCATTGTCTTGGACAAAAATCTAAAGTTTAGTTGCCAAAAATGTACCTACTCATTAAAAGGTGTTAAAAGAGTCACAGACCCCAAAGCTAACACTTTCAGGAGACTTGGTGTATATTTTTATTGTAATGAAAAATACTGAAAAGATTTAAAAAATAAAAGTTTCACCTAGTTAAAATTTTAACTTCTGCTTTATAAAAGGATCTTGTAGAACCTCACATGAAGCACTAAAGACAATTAAAATATATAAATGGAGCAGTCACTTGCAAAATGAAACGTGAATTGACATGATGAAGTGTGCAAATGACATAAAATGATGGTGGGGGAAGCTAGGTGTAAAGGATGCCATAAAACTGAGGGAATTGGCTGACTAGAAAGAGAGTATGTAAAGAAGTGGTATCTGTAATTCAATATATAGAAATGTAAGGTAATCATCCCAGACACTAAATTCAAAAGGAATGTGCTGTCAGTAGCCATATGCTGTGAAACATTTAGGAGAAAAAGGATCTCTGGGTACTGGTAGACAAGAACATAAAAGTTTCTGCATAGGTTTTCATAGCAATAACCCCCCTGAACATTTCCGAGAGGCACTGATAAAAGCATCAGGTTTAAGTAGAGGGAATTATAAAAGGATTTTTTAAAATGTCACTGGGATTATGTAGAGAAAGCCACATACACATTCTTTTACTTTAAAGTAGAGAAATGATGAAGCTTTGAAAAACAGAATGCCATACCAAAATGATAAAAATCCAAGATTTACTGAAAAGAGAAAAGGAGATACACAAAAGAGTACCAGTTACAATCAAGGCTTAAAGAAAAGGTTTAGGTCACAAATCAGTACTTTTCTAGGGATAGCTCTTTAAAAATCACATTTTCAAATTTCTCTTATTTTTATAAATACCCTTTCTTTAACGTTTTATTATACTGATTTGAACATTGGACTCTCTCCAAACAAAACTAAATTGACTGAATAAAGAGGCTCTTAAGCATGTAAGTGGTGTTGAACTTACAAGTTTATCATCCTGTTGCATGTTTTCCTATCACTTTCATCAGGCCCAGGTTTCCCAGCATGTTGGACCCTCCAGAATGAGAGCCTGACCTTAGTTTCAGCTTACTGGGCAGAGGCCTAAGTGAGAACACTTGCCGAATCAAGCCAGTCAGGCTTCAGGGCACAAACCTTTCCTCCCCTCCGACCCTTGCTATCATTTCCTCTTCCTCCTCTTTCAAAACCAACTCCTTCCCTCATGTGACGTCCAAGGTGTAACCCCCATATCACAGACCATACCATGCAGAGTAAAAACAGGGTACTTGTTCTGTGAGGACTCCTGGAACTGACCATATTTTATACAACTATGAATTATGATAATTTGAAATATGACTTAAAATATTAATGAAATCTTACTGTTACATCAAGTTAGAAAATCGAGTGACATCACTGTGGTAACTTTTCTCACACCTCTTTCTTTTTTTCTTTTTTTAAAAAATTTAATTTAATTCATTTTTTTATGCAGCAGGTTCTTATTAGTTATCCATTTTATACATATTAATATATATATATCAATCCCAATCTCCCAATTCACACCTCTTTCTCACAACCCAAAAGTTTAGGAGGAACCTGCGGTCCTGCTTGCATGTTCTGCATTTATGCTGAAAATCTAGATCCAGGGAGTTTCCACCTATGCTCCAAATTAAAAACAAAAATAGAACCAACAAAATCAAGACTTGTATAGTGCTGACAGGCCCAGTAAATGGCAAACTAGGCTATTTCTATAGCTAGTAAACAGATATGACAGCTAACCACGTCACAGTCTTACAGAGACTTGCACTTCTTGGAGGAAGGGGTTCGTTTGCTATTTTACTCTTCTTTTAACTGGAGCATCTTGGGGAGGTGGGCCTTCTCTATTATATTAGCATCCCCAGTTTCTTACGTTGTGACTGATTGGTGCTTGATAAGCACATCAAAATGATGGAAAATATGAAAGAAGTTTTGTGGCCTTGCCTAGCTGCCTACACAATATTCATAACATTTCATCTATGGTAAAATACAGTCTGAGCTCCCAATCACTAAGTAACAAATGCGCTGTTGGAACTTATTCTGTTGATTTAAATTGAAGCTGGTTTATAAACAATAAATTGAGAAATGTTGCTGCAAATGGATTATTTGTGTCCACAATTACAGAAAGCAAACATGCCGTATCTTTTAGGCAGCAAAATCCCTTTCTAGTCAAGCTATGACAACTGTGTTCTTAACTTACCCCATCTTCAAGAAATGTATCCAGTCTTTTCAGCTGTAATCATCTTAGCTCAAAAGACCTAGGTGTTTTGTTTTTTTCTCTCTGCAAAGGCCCTTTGATTCATCATAAGAAACAGAAACAAGCCAAAATAAATTGTGCAAAGATTCTTCAGGGAAAAGAGCTACATAACTAATTGTGGATTTTCCAGTTGGTGTTCTTTCTCTAAGTTAATTGTGTTCTTTTAAAGTCACAAAAACAAAACACAACAAACAAGTAAACAAAAACTACAACATTTTACTTAGGGCATTTTGTTCATGATGGTTTTGTATCTTTAATAAAAATGCATGTGTATCCCCTCCTTCTGCATATGGCTGATTTCACTTTGTTGTAAAACAGAAACTAACACAGTATTGTGAAGCAATTATACTCCAATAAAAATCTATTAAAAAATAATAAATAAATAAAAGGATCCTCTGGGGAATTCCCAGGCGGTCTGGTGATTGGGACTCCGTGCTTTCACTGCCAGGGGCCTGGGTTCAATCCCTGGTTGGGGAGCTAGGATCCCACAAGCCATGCGGCCAAAAAAAAAAAAAAAAAGCATATGTATTCACGTCAATACTAGAAAATAATGCCCAGAGAGTCTGTGAAATTGCAGCCTCTGGAAAGACATATACATCACTATCACCCTGTGTCTTGGCCTCACATTGGTTCAGAAAGATAAATACATCTAATGATTATTGTACCACTTAATGACCCACTAGATCCATAAGAGATTTTTATAGATCAAGTTCAAAGAATTGTGAAAAACAAAATTATGGTTTGAATACAAAGACAAATCTTCTGGTTTTAACAATGGAACACTAAAGATGGAGGGCATCTTGCAAGCTGGTGAATGTTTGTGGCTTATGAATTAAATTCCCCAAATTGTCATGTTTCTTTTTTTTTTCATAGAAAATCCAGATAGAACTTTAAAAATTTACAAAAGGAACTCATGTATAGCAAGAGTGTAAGCTAACATGGAAGATGTTAATAGTGCTATTAGCCAGTGTGATTTCTGTCATTATCAGCCATTATTCTAAGAACGGTAAGTGGCAGATAAAGAGCTCAGCTGAAATTTCCATCTTTTTTGTAGTCAGCATGTAAAATGCATATACTCTGTCTCTAAATTGTCACCCTTTGTCCCAAATTGCTCATTATATTTGCTTAGACTTGTGAAATGGAAAATATTTTATTTAAAGGAAATAAAGGCAGGAAACATTGAGTAAAAGACCTGTGAATTTTTCAGGAATGTGTATTTTAAAATCTTTAGCATTGGTAATAGACTATGAATGAGTTGATAGAAGATAGGCATTCTCCTGGTAATTAAAAAGAAAAAGAAAAAAAGAGAAAAAATGCTGAACTGTGACTAGCACGACCTGGAGAGGAGCTCTAGATTTTTTTTTTTTAATTAAAAGTAATTTTGAAAGGCTTATTTGAAAGGGGCCTCGATGAAGTAGTTCAGGAAACTTTCGAAATCATGTATAAGTGGCTTACTTCGATCAGGAGTTATGCTGGTTAACATGTGGTGATTATATGTGCAATTATAAGTGAATATAATGTCATGTACAAAAAGTTGTTAATACTTAGATGTCACATTCAAAGATCAAAATGCAGATAGAATATACTAGAATTTTGGTCTGGTCTAAAGACCAGAAGAAAGAAAAGGAAGTGAGAAAAAAAGGATAGAGTTTATATTGTTCTCTTTAGGAGAGAATGCAGAGATATTAATTTAGTTCCAGGATACTGCACTACAGTCTTTGACATTTATTAATAGTCTTTATTTTTCTTGTGGGGCTGTTTCTTAGATGCTTAATGTTGGGACAATGGCTTGACATCCAAAAGCCAGGAGATAGCGTGTTGCAGAATTTGAATTTATGTTAAACTTCCCTTTGTGCAGAATTCAAACAGATTGTACTCTGTAAAATGCCCAGCAGATAGACTTGAAATCTTTGGGGGTTTTTTTGTTTTGTTTTGTTTTCTTTTGCGGTACGCGGGCCTCTCACTGTTGTGGCCTCTCCCGTTGCGGAGCACAGGCTCCGGACGCACAGGTGCAGCGGCCGTGGCTCATGGGCCCAGCTGCTCCGCGGCATGTGGGATCTTCCCGGACCGGGGCACGAACCCGTGTCCCCCGCATCGGCAGGCGGACTCTCAACCACTGCGCCACCAGGGAAGCCCCAGCAGATAGACTTGAAATGCATGTATTGTACCATGAGAATGGCTGTACGTAGCAATAACCCACAAACTACCAGATCTTCAAATGATTTTTGAACCATCATCATGAAAAAATTAAATTTTGTTCCTGAGTGGCTTTATATTTTGACTGGACTTGAATCCTGTAAGAATTTTGAATATATATATATATATATATATATATATATATATATATATATATATATATATATAACATGTAATATATAACATGAAAAGTATATAACATGAAATCTGGCAGCTTATTAAAGCATTGTTACCTATCTCCAGCCGTTCTGAATGCATTAGAACTGCCAGTATCATAGTATAATCTCTAAAGCTGCTGTCTAAAAGCGAACTGTTTTGTGATTGGGTAAGCTTTTATAATATAGAGGGCATTGTTATAAATATTACTTAAAAAATATATTAAAAATAAACATTTTCTTTTTCCTTACCTAGAGGTACCTTAAATAAGTAACTGTAGTTAGACATCCACCATTTTCACACTAAAACATTACATCAATAGTGTGTGCAGTTTCTAATACATGCTTTTTAATCATTCTTCTTGCTTCTTCAAGCAAAAACAGCTTATACTCATCAGCATTAAATGGCAGAAATCACAGTTACTAATTCTGGTTGAAGTCTTTTGTTAATACATCATATTTATCAAAAGTTCCCTGTTCCAGGTTATAATGTATACTTCAGTTGAAAAACACAAATGGTACCAGAGAGCATACGGTTTTTAAATTTCCTTAAAAATAAAAAGCTTAGGAAATTAAATGCTTGCTAATGAAGTGTTACATTTCTTAGTTTTCTGCAACTCATTTTAATTGAAAAAAATCCCTTAAAGTGTCTTCCATTTTCCTATTCTCAGAAGAGAAATAAGAATGATCCATAAAAGAACATGCAGTTCAATGCCTAAAAAAACTAAAGCAAAAAGAGGCATTTAAAAAATCTTGCATTCCTTTTATATATGTGAGAAGAGGTGCAGGGTTCAGGTGTTTATAGATTCATTTATAACATATTTTTTAAACATTTGAATAACTGTTTCAGTAGAATAATTTTAGTAGTTTATGCGAGTGACAAATTAACATTTGAGGCTCATCTTACCCCTGGCAATATTGAACTAAATTACCTGTTCTCCAATCGGAACCCCCTATACATCTTTCTCTTCCTTGAAATGCCAATTAAAACAGCAAGAGGCTGATGAAAAATATGTTGTGTTGACACAGGGATAAAGCAATAATGGAAATGTGTGAAATCATAGTGTGGCTCTGGGACCAGGTTAGATTTTAAGATCTGAGGAGACTTCCTGAGGCTTGGTGCCATCCACAGGGAATGGTCCGAGGCCTGGGGAAAGCATGAGATGAGAGCCCGAGGGAGGCAGGGTGACTTTGTGTCTGTAAGGGACCATGGATGACCCAGGACACCTAATTTCTCCTCTACGCTCTGCCTTTGACTCAAGGCAGTAATTGTGCTATTCATGAGGGGACTGTATTCCAACAACATCCTTGGTTTCGAGAAACTTTTATTAGCTGTGGAATGAATGTAGGAAGCCCAGAGAAGAGTTCCCACATACTCGGGACGTTGCCTCTACAGCCCTGTCAGAAGCTAAAGAGGGAAAATGTGAGAGGGACTATGGAAGAAAGGGGAGGGGGAGGCATGCCTGAAGGGAAAGCAGGCAAGGAGGAAGTAGAAGGAGTGAAAGGAGAAAGGGGAAGTGAAATGGAGGAATGAAAGAAGGCACAGTGGGAGAAGACTGATGTCTCTGTCTTTTCAAGTGAAGCATGCTCACCTAGAATCATATGCGTGCAATTGTCAAATACTATGTGTGCGAGCACCTCTGTGTCCATGCGGGTACACTGAGGCCCCATGAAAGTGCCTGTGCAATCTTTGCTCAGTCATTCTAGCCCTCAGCTTCCTCTCCCAGAATGCTGAGTGGGTGCCTGACCTCAGGGTGGCAGGGGCCTCAATGGTGCAACAGATTGGGTTCTGTATTTTCTGAGAAGACTGTGGACAGGTCTGTCAGGCCTGTGGGGCTTTGCCACATATTCAGGCTGAGAAAATGTCTTTTTCTCACTCCCCCAGACCCCTCTGCTATTTGGCTATCCAATCTCCAAAATTCTGAGGGTGCCTATAACATATTGCCAACTTTGTTATAAAGGAAATATCAGTACCTGAGATATCTTGGTATCCAACCATTTGACACAGCTGTTTTATTTGCCTAGTCCCTGCCTCTTCCTGGAAGGATGCTTTATCTCTTAGCTGGAACAGGGAAAACGATAGTATCTGCTTCAAAAACATGAAAATTAATGGGGGCTATATCTGAATGAACTTATCTTTTTGATAGGAATGTACTCTTCTAGAAAATATGAACTATTTACAGCATGCAACTTTCACACATTTCCCCAGAGTACAAATATGTCTTTTAGTCATTTACTATGTACCTATTTTTGCCACTTGGGGTTCAAAGCAGCAGTAGAGAACATGTGCATGGGGCTGCCACTTTTAGAAAATGGATCATGGGAATAGTTGAGTGGGAAACAAAGTAAGGGGTGAATTGTACTACAATAAATTAGTCTTTCTTTTTATAAAATCAGTTCAGCAAGGAATTCTTTTAAAAGTCAAGGTGATGGCGTGCAATGATCATTGATTTACTTGACACACGAGGGAAAAGATGACTTTTGAAGTTAAAATTTAGGGACCACAAGTGGATGAAGATCAATTACAATAATGGTGGGGAAGGAAAAAAATAGTGATTACCAGAATTTCAGCTCACATACATTCTTTCCTTCCAACCTCCAGAGCTAAATTCTGAGACTCTTTTGGGAACATGTTACAAATTGGACAAACTCACCAGAAGCCTTTGTTCATGGTGGCTGAGGATTCTCCTTTGGGAAGCCCTTGCCCCGAAGAAAAAGGCACCTGTATCCAGACATTGAATGAGAGAGAAAGTCTTTTTGAGTAAAACACTGTAATTGCCACTCAGCTTTATCTTCTGGTTCAAGCATCCCTAACCGTGACTCTTGGGCGAGTCCTATACAGATTAGAGACCTAGTGACCTGAAAGCTTTGTAAGTTGTTGGAACACAAATAGCACAGCTTTTACAGCATTAGAGATGCTTCTAATTTAGTGAAGCAGGAAGGGGCACAAGTGCCTTGTGAGCCCTCAAGTGCTTCGGGATGATGCTTATTTGAAACTGGGGACATCAGTTGGCAAGTTTGGTTCCTGGTGAAGGATGGAAGAACAGTATCACAGCTTGTTAGAGACTGGGGTGCCCTGTAGGAGTATTCTTGTTTTTGAGGCACCTCTTGGGGACCCCCACAAATACTTGACAGGGATTTTGTAGGGTACTGAAGGTGTTGAAGGTTCGAAGGCCAGAGCCAGTGAAGTGTGAGTTACAATTTTTACTGTGATTCTATTCTTTCATGAAGCCCAGGAATACGGAGTTTAAGCAGAAATCTATATTTTGTGGTAAGATGAGATGGAAATTTTGGCCTGGCTTGTAGTTTTTGTGGGCTTACAACAATGAAATTGGCTTGCAGGCATTTTGGATGACCCTCGTGGTAGGGAAGAGACTCCTGGTTTTAATCTCAGAAACTGTCAGAATGATTTAGCACTTTGGGGGATCTAGACTGAGAGTTATGTTCTTGCCAGGAGAAACTGGGATGTAAAACAACTCTAGGCTTAGAGTTTAAAAAGCTTAAGCCACGGCCAGTATACAAGGAGCTTTCCTGGAGTGTTCTGGAAGGTGTTTCTGCATGAGCGGGTTGCCACACCCGCCATACTCACCTGGCATCACAGTAATCTGACATCCTTGTGAAACCCCTTGTTAGTAGATCTCTACAAAGCTTATCCACAGTAGAGTTCTCCTTGACCAGAGGTCAGACTCCCAGCACCCTCTGTTTTCTGGAATGCAAACTCAGAAATAAGCAGAAAAGATCCTTGAGTACCCAGAATAGCTTCCACATCCCCAGACTAAAACCATGGACTTCCCTTCTCAAAGGCTTACGTGCTTTCACTCAGAGATTGTTTATTCTTGCTTAACCAAAGTCGTAATAACTGTGGGTTCTCTGGCTTCCCAGCTCAAAGTAGATTATAAGTAACAACTTAGAAAGGGGTGAGGGAATGTTAGAGGCAAGCAAACTGGCAGTAATGAAGTGACAGCTGCTAAGTAAGGAAGGGGGAAGCAGAAAATTAAGAACAGAGAGAGACACAGAACTGTGTGTGTTTTACAGAATTACGCAGTGATAGTGTTTCTTTATGATGGCACAGTTATCAAAAAGGCCAAATCATGTTCATCAGTTGCTATTTGAAAAAGGCAGCGAGGAATTTAATAAAGTTTTCAAAAATGTACATAAAATGATATAAAAAATAGGTTCGAGCATCCAAAGGGGTAGGTTTGAGCTATCTAGATGAAATGCATGGCCTGCCTCCTTTGCAAAGATGATTACTGTATTTGAATTCTCAGAGCAGTCTCTTTGTGCCTTTCTAATGGGGCTTGTTGTTTTCATCATTGTATTACAGTCATTTGAATTCATGTTAAATGCCATTTAACTCACTTGGAGGCATGGAGGAAGCTGGATTTCGTTTCTATCATGCCATGATGTATATGACTTGGATGCATCAGTCACTCTGTGCTTTAGCTTTTTTATTTATAAGACATAGGATTTGGAGCACATGAACTTGAGGTTTTCCAGTTTGTGAATTTTATTCCTTTATATACTAAATGATAAGAATTTTATAGCGAGGAGCAGAGAGATAGATGGATCCCAAATTTACACGTTAAGGACAACTGTAGTCACGACCGAGCCGATTATACGGGCCTATTGCCTGATAAAGTCATCTCTTGCAAGATAAATAAAGGCATTTTTTTTTTCAAAGTTGTATTTGGAGTCTTCTGTTCTCACTTGCTTGGCAGCCATTTTCTTTTCTGATATTCCTTTGGAAAAAATGCCTTTGTTATTATCTCAATCTGTGTGGTCCTAGTGAAGTGACCTCATCGGTTGGCTCTAGGATGGTCAAATAACTCACACCTGGCTAATGACCTAAGCCATCCCTTAGGGCAGTGTGCTTGGTTCAGTGATGGACATGTGACCAAGCTGATCCAATAAAAGGCAATTCCAAGACTTTTTCTAGAACTATTGACACATTCAGGAAATGTGTAGAAGTTGTACCTTGTTACTGTTTTGTATTTTCCGTAAGAGTACATCCCTATAAAAATACAAATGCATTGAAATATAGCTCCCATTAATTTATAAATCAACATATGCCAATAATTAAATGTGCTACTGAGATTTTAACTGCAACTTTGTTCTTGCTTCTATGGGAAACTGAACAGTAAGTAACTTTTTTCATTCTTCCCCTCACATTGCCTAACACACCACCTTTACAAGATAGTCTTGTCAGTTTGCTCCTGGATTTCTTGTCCCAATGGAAATTAAAACTACTTTGTGTTTCAAAGGCAATAGGCAAACCACATGTAAGCCATTTGGGGAAAGGATGGGTAAAGGGAAAGGGATTGGGAGAATGGAGGACTTGGAGTTGGTGAGTTTCTATGAGATATTGAAGATTTGTTCTCTAAATGGAGGGAATGGTTGTGTGTATTTGTTGGGAGGATTCTGCGGATCAGTTTCCTGTGGAGGAGAGTCCCACAGTGGGTGAGAGTACTGTGTGCCCGTGGATGGCTGTCAGGAGCACACTGTGACCTGTCTGGAGGTACAGTGAAGGATCAGACAGTAACAATGTTATTGAATAGTAAATGGGATTGTAGTGACCACCAAGGATCAGATCCATTCCCTGGTCTCCTGGAGCCACATAAATTCCCAGGGTCCATGCATAATCTTGAAGGTGACGGCCTCAATAATGACCAGAACTGGACCAACCCTGCCAAACCTGGTGGGTACAGCCATGTTGATTTAGAAAAAAAAGTATGTGACTCAGGTGCTAAAAAGGGACTAGTTATACCAGTTTTAAGTTTACGAAGGATGCCAAGTTATATAACAGTCTTTTAAGACATATAAGCCACCACGTTTTTAAACAGTATAAGTAGCACTATTATTGACTATACCATTTCCCTTATTTCAAACGATAACTACTAAGGGAATTTTACTGAGCCACAGAGAAAATGATTATGAATATAAGGACCATATTACATTCCATAGTGTCCGGATGTGAAAATTGGCAGCCATACTCATTACTTTTTCTCCCATGCCATTGGAAAGCCATTTTTAAATCAGGAAATATTTATATGAAACCTGTTCAGCAGTGGACATTTAACAACTTATAGTAAAATGAACACAACTTTCAATGCCTTTTTTCTTCTTTGAAAGTTTATTTTGGCCTCAACGTTTTTCACACATCTAATTGTAGGTACCTATGTGTGTATATAAGCAATCAGTTTGAGAAAACAGTAACAGTTAACAATTTGCTGATTGCCTACTACTTCTTGATACTTGGATGCTTTACATAAATTTTTTCTTCTGATTTTTACAGTGGAAGTTTTTGGCGGATGTTATTTTCATCCTTTTGTTGATGAAAAACAGGGGCCCGGAAAATCAAGGAAGAGGCCCAGAGTCACACATATGGTAATTGGTCAAGCTAGCTTTTGGTCTTGGTCTTCCCACCATGTTTTGCTCAGAGAATCATTAATTATGACAACAGTTCAAATTATACTACTGAACACCTACTATGTACGAGGCCCTAGGCTTAGAGTGTCAGGGATAGAGCAATTCTAGCTGAGTCCTCTCATGTTGTCACTTAAATTTTAACTGTCATTGGACATTTCCCTCTCATTTCCTAGGCTACTTGTTTCTTTCTTCTCAGCTCCCTGTTTATATCCCATCAGCACCACCACCTTTTTAATGGTGTCCTGACAGTACACTTTCTACTCAAGATGTTCTAGTAAAACAAGTTCTATATGACATAAAACAAGGAAAGAAAAACAAAGAGGCAGTGAAAATTTAGTGTTACATTCACTAGGCTTCCTGAGAATGGCTGAGTGTGAACACTGAACACAAATTTAAGGTTTAAGAGATTTAAAGGGAAAAATAATTCACAGTGTGAAGCACCATATGGACATTGGTACATTTTATGCCACAATCAGCCAAAACATATCAATAAGACTTTTAAAGTCTTAGTGTAATAAAATGCAGTTTCAGAAATGCAGTGTGGCTTGAAGAGAGATGCGGCAGATTGAAAATGCCAGAATCATTTAAGGAATTAACCCTAAACTCAGTCTATTCTAAATCACATGGATTCATCCTCTTTCTTATAAATAGGGTAACCAGAAAGAAACTTATTACCTGATTATATTTTGGCCATACACATAAACACCAGGAAAAATCAACCAAAAAAGTGAAAGTGGACACCCGTTCTTAGCAGGCTGAACTTTCTTTCTAAACCTTATGTACACAAAAAGGAAGGAAGGAAGGAAAGGAGGAAGGGAGGGAGGGAGGGAGGAGGGAGGGAGGGAGAAAGGGAAGAAGAAAGAAAGAAAGAAAAAAAAACACGGCCAAACAAAAAAACCTCAAATACCAAAAATAAACCAAAGTGATACACCATGTAAAATATTTCTTCCTTCTACCCTAAATATTTCTGTGGCATGAGTCAGCTTGAAGGAATTCAAGTTCTGTTTTGATTTTCACCACTTACGTTGCCCACTCCAAGGATCCGTGCCTTGCCCAACTTAGGACCAATATCCTGAAAATAGAGTAAGCATGTGGTATGTACACCCCGACTATGAAGAGAATTGGAAGTAGTAAACTCTGGACCGAGACCAAATGCTTCGAATGGGTGTGCAGATAAGGAGGGTTGTGTCTGAACTTGTTTATTTTTGCCAAGGGGGTAATTAACTCTTATCTCATATGTTATTGTATACCAAGAATGAATTAGTTCTGTTTAAAAGCAAATGCTTAAAAATCCTCATCTTTGAATTACTTTGTTTTCAATAATTCCCATATTTTGTCTTTTTTTTTTTTTCACGGCCTTTTTTAATTAGTGGAGACAACATTTTATATAATACCAGAATTATAAAATCACATCATTTTCATTTTGCATTAGTTTAATCCCTTATCTAAATGTACAACTGTTCTCCATTATTTTTTTACTTACACACATTTTCCTTCACGACTGCTTCCTTTAGTGAAAGAAGAATGCATAGAAGTGATCCAAGTCAATCAAAAGAGGTTTTGTTTTTTTTAATACATGAGTTTCTCTGCCTGTGTAGAGAGTGTCACATTCATTTCTTTTCAGCAACTTAATACAGAAAAGAATTTTGGACAAAATCAACCAAGGATGGGGTCTTTATGTATGTTTGCTGTTTCATTTACCAATACCTTAATATACTTGGGATTTTATTTATTTTCCACTGTTGACCTGTTATAATCATTCCAAATTAACATTTAACATGTAACTTTTTTTCTTTTAATTATGATGGCTTTGAGAGAGTATTGACTGTATGATAGTTTTGGAACAATTGTTGAAGAGATAGTTTAAAAAATTATTTAAAGGTTGCAAATATATTTTTAAAAGAAACCTTCAAACAAGGTATATACTTCTGCATATAGAAAAATGCTCATATCGTAAGTGTATGTCTCAATCACAAAATGAACAGACCCACATAAACACCACCCTGTTCAAGAGATACAGCATAGTCAACAACTAATAATCCTCCCTCCCTCCTTCCAACTGTGACACTGTTCTGCCTTTTGACACCAGAATAGTCTTGAATGTTTTAAAAACTTACCCACCAGCATAATAATGTTTAGATCTGGCTGTTTCCACTCAACATATGCTCGTGGAATCATTCATGTTCTTTGTAGAAGTTGTTTATTTGCATTTTGTATTGTATTTCATTATATGGCTTGACAGTGAATTATTTAATTTTTTATCCTTTTTACTACTTTTGGGACTTTGAATTGTTTCCAGTTTTTAGCTATTCCAGTTAATGCTACTGTGGATATTCTACTATGAATACTATGAACATTCTTGTCCACGTTTTCTTGCAAACATAGGCACCTTTTTGTGTTGCCTATATACCTGGGGTGGAATTGTATCAAGGGGTGTGCATGTGTTCATTCACCTTCACTAGATCTTGTCAGACAGTATTTCAAAATGGTACCAGTTTACATTTCTACCAGCAGATTACTAGAGTTCCAGCTGTTCTACATTCTCAATATTACTTGGTATTGTTAGTCTTTAAAAAAATTTTACCCATTCTGATGTGTGTAGAATGACATCATATTTTGGATTTAATTTGCATTTCCTTGTTCTTTATATATTTGAAGTATAAGCCCTTTGTCGACTGTATGTGCTACAGTTCCTTTCTCTACCCTGGTGGCTTACTCATTCACACACTTAATAAACTATTTTGTTGAAAATAAGTTTTAAATTTTCATTTAATCGAACTAATTAACTTTTCTTTTATGTTTAGTGCTGATGGTGTTCTTCCTAAGTAGTCTTTGGTGCTCTAAGATCATGACCACATGACCTTTCATCTTTAGATCTGCAGTCCACTTGGAGCTGATTTTTCCTTGCAGTAGGAGGTAGGGTCCTAGTTTCATTGTTTTCCATATGGATAGCTAATTCTTCCAGCACCATTTAAGAAGTCTTTATCCACTGCTCGGCAGTGCCACGTTTGTCATAAAGCAAATTTAACCCTCCCCCCAAAAAAATTTTAACCCAAATGTGTGGGTCTGCTTCTGAAATTCTTTCTCTTCCATTGGTCTATATTTGTCTATTTGTACACTAATAAAAACTTAATTACTATACCTTATTAATAAGTCCTGATGTCCAGAAAAATAAGTAAAAGTAGTTCTCCAACTTGTTTCTTCAAGATTGTTTGTAGCTATTTTGGGCCATTTAAATTTATATACATTTGAGAATCAGATAAACAAAAATCCTTCTGGAATTTTTATTGGTATTGCATTGAATCTAAAGATTAATTTGGGAAGGACTCACATTTTTTACAATCCTGGGTCCTTCAGACCAATAACTTAGTGTTAATATATTTAAAATTTATTGGAGTATTCTTTATTTTCTTTAAACAATGTTTTACACTTTGGGGTTGTTTTTGGTGGAGAAGTCTGTTATATTTTTGTGGGGGAGACCTTTGTTTTATTCATTTCTTAGGTTTAGAAACCTTTTGATTCTATTGTAAATTATTATTTAAAAAAATTTACTTTCTAATTATAGCTGTTGATTTATAGAAATAAATTGATTTTCATACTGGTTTTGTATCCAGTGTCCTTGCTAAATTCACTTATTCTCAACTTTACTTTTATATTCGTTTTAATTATCTGTATAGACAATTAAGGCAATCATGTTCTTTATTATTTTCTGGAAGGGTCTGCATAAAATTGGTGTAATTTCTTTCTTAAAAGTTTAGTAGAATTCACAGGTGGAACATTTCTGGTCTTGGCATTGTCTTTGTGTGAAAAGTTTTAATAATCATTTAAAATTCTTTATTAGGTATGGAAATACCCAGATTTTCAATTTCTTATTATATCAGTTTTGGTAAATAGGTTTTATGTTTTGTTTAGTTTCTTTTGTTGTTTGTTTTTAGGATTTTGTCTATTATGTATTTTTTTTTAACATTTATTGGTATAAAGCTTTCATAATATCTTCTATTATGACCTTTATGATGCCTATGTGCTCTGAAGTAGTTTACTTTTTTTCATTCCTAATGCTGGCCATTTGTGCTTTCTCTCTTTTCTTTTTATCAATTTTATTCATCTTTAAAAGATCCAACATGTGGCTTTTCTGATGTGATCTATTATAAGCTTTTATATTTCACTTATTTCTGCTCTCATCTATCTTGTTCCCTTTATCCTATTTCAGATTCAATTGCTTTCTTTTTCTAGCTCTTTGACATGGAGCTTAGATCATTAATTTTACCCTTTTTCTTTTCTAATATATGCATTTAAGCCTGTAAATTTCTGTTAAGCACAATTTTGCTGCATCTCACACATTAGATTTAAAATATTTTATAATTTTCCTTGTGATCTTGATTTTGACCCAAGGGTTATTTAGAAGTACATTGCTTAATTCTAAACACTGAAGGATTTTCTAATTTTTTTAATTATAGATTTCTAGCTTAATTCTTTTATGTTCAGAAAACATCCTCTGTATGATTTCAGTTTTAAAAATTTTTTGATGCTTTATGCACTAATATTTTGTATGCACTTGAAAATAGTGTGTATTCTGCATTTTTTTTTCAGTGTCTCTACTTGTCAAGTGTATTGTTTTGAGGCAGAAATTTTAATTTACCTTTGGGACCGTTTTTTTGTTTGTTTGTTTATTTATTTATTTATTTAGGCTGTGTTGGGTCTTCCTTGCTGCTTGCAGGCTTTCTCTAGTTGCGGCGAGCAGGGGCTACCCTTCATTGCGGTGCACGGGCTTCTCATTGCAGTGGCTTCTCCTGTTGTGGAGCACGGGCTCTAGGCATGTGGGCTTCAGTAGTTGTGGCACACGGGCTTAGTTGCTCCGCGGCATGTGGGATCTTCCCGAACCAGGGCTCGAACTCATGTCCCCTGCACTGGCAGGTGATTCTTAACCACTGCACCACCAGGGAAGTCCCAGACAATTTTTTCTGAAACAAACAATGAAACATTTAATTCAATTTTTAAATTTGTGTATATTTGAATGAAGTGTCCAGCCATGAACTTAAGAAAGTCCTATATGGAAATGGTCAAACACAGATAGTCACATGAGAGAGTTGTATTCTATTCAGTACTCTAAATTGGAATTATTTTTTTATCACATCTATGTTTTTGTGAATTTTGGTTCTTATAGAACAAATATTTAGGAAAAACTGATAAGCACATCTTTCTGCAGAGTTCTGCTTGTTTTCCTTTGATCAGTTGACTGTAGATGATGGGGAGCTGTGTGAACGTTCTAGGAAGGCTAGCCTTGTCCTGGACTTTGGCTTGTTACTTAATATGCAATAATCCCAGCTTTGAGAAATATAGTGATGTTGGACTACAGTGCTACAAAGTGTTGATTGGGATTGGAAGGCAAAAGGCAGGACTGTGAACAAGATCAAGGACAAGAGCAAAACCTTGATGTATGTGTTACAATGGTTGGAAAGATGTTCCCTTGAAGGGAGTCAATACTGCCTTTTGTTAATCCTGTGGTATGAAATGAGAACTTGGACGGTAAATCTAAGAAAAGTAAGAGAAACTCTACCTTCTCTAAGCCTTGGGTATTTTTGGCCTGCTAAGACTTAGATGCAAGTATGTGGGAGCTGGGAAAGGTAGTTGTAGAGGGGGAAAGTGCAATGGTTTGGTGAACATTATTTCCATTGCATTGCATGCTGATGCTTCTCAGTGCTGTGGTAAGTGCTCTCCCTTGACTTGAGCCAGAAATGGCAGAGTGGCTATGGGATAGAAACTAGCAAATTAAGAAGGCAAAACTGCACCAGGAGGCATTTCAAAAATATTATCCCCATTACCTTTCTAAAGTTTATATTGTGGTTCTCTGCTGCTACTGTTGATCCTTCGATATTTCAGGTCTGATTTCTGACTAATAAAGGCTGGTTTATTTTTGTTCTCAGCTCCCAATTTGTAGAATGGTACCCTTAAAACAACTGATCTGCTAGGTATGTAATTGAGTCATAAAGTGATTGCTAAGCTTTGAGAAAAGTGGCTCAGAGACATTACTTTCTCAGTATATTTGGGTTTCCAAACACAACACCTTCGTTGGCAAAAGCTGAACAAACGTTAAAGCTGATTATCATAAAAGTAGTTCACAAATGCTTTCAAAAGCAAGGTGTATAATAGCTGGAAATATATACATAATTTTGTATATATCTTAAGAATTATTCTTGTAAGTGGGTCTTTCTCTTGCCTGAATTCTTCTGTGGGCTTGAAACATCAAGAGGTAATAATTGCTAAATAATCATTAATGTGTAACAAGTTGAAATATCAACATTATATTTTGAAATGATTTCAAAATAGCATAAACATATTTAGGGTTATCTTGGAATACAGAAATAACTTGAAATTATAATTATATAATTAAAATTATATTACATATTATATAATTATGTAATACCAGCTGATTTGTCTTGAAACATTTTAAATTTATAGTTGATGTTTGTTTCTCCTCCAAAAAATATAGTAGAGATTAACTTGTACCATTAAACAACTGACCTTTGATTTTTCATTATTAGTATTTTACCAGAGGGTTAATGTGTACTTTTAAATGTTTTGCATCTCATCATCACAGCAATATCAAACAGAAGATGAATAATGGGAAAATTGATGTTAATGTCTTCTGGCTCAGGATGTAAGTTATTATTTGATAGCTAAGTCCAAAGTAATGGAAACTGGTGCCCTCTTTCACAGTTACCTAATTTTTATGCCTGGTTTCATGTCACATAAAATATTTTCTGTAAATATTTCCCAGTTCAAAGTTGTGCATTAAAACCTTCACTGTGTGGAAATCATAATGATAAATGTAATTTAGTATAAGTTTTGATGGCTTATGAACAAGAGTTAGGGTTCTTAGTCCTTTCTTCTTTGGAAATGGCTAATTTTATTCATCTCACATATTTATTTCTGGAATATTTAATGATTATTTCCTAGAATCTTGTTATTGCTTCATTAAGGAAATTTCAGTCATTATTGGTGACAGTGGTATTACAGTCTGGAAAGCAACATATGATCCTTTATATCAGAAATCAAAAAAAAAACCAGTAGGGCAAGGATGAGTTTTTCCTATATAATAAACTTTTTTATTTTATACATGGAAATAATGTCTGTACTTCTGCTGTTTGTGACTAGGAAAATATAAACATTTAAAAAGTCAAAGTCTCTGACATAATTTCATGAATCATGTTTACTTTGCATTAGTTTTAATGGCTCTTACAATACAGAAATTTAAAATGGCCTTGAAAATAGGAAAACAATATAAATAATCACAAACAGAATGTTTTGGATCATTGTAAAACAAAAATTCTTAATACTTTTCCCCTTTATGCATGTTCAAGTTCTGGTTGTCATAAATTCTGCCCATTCTTCTTATTCTTGACTTGCATGGGATCTAATGATATGGCATTTCTTAGGAAATATGCTTAATTCGTTGCAGTAAAGAGGGAGTTCTAGGAATTTTTCCTAAAAATTAATGTAATAGTATACTGATAACAATCAAATAACAAAAGAATTTATAAAAAAAGAATTTATCATTTTATAATTACTTAGTTTAAAAATAATTACTATTCTAATCATTTATCTTATTCATAATATCACTGATTAACCACTATAGATACTTCTGTCATTAATTTACTGACGTGATGTCAGCAACTGAGTGTTCCTGTCTTATCTAGAGTGTCACCATTCTTATTTTTGAAGAGGAATGTCACAGATAGGACATATAATTGACCATTAAATAATTTGAGTCTTATTACTAGTTCTATTTTAACTACCTCTGTGAGCTAGGATGAGGCATTCAACTTTTCAAGACCTTGAAACCTTAGTTTCCTCTAACTTGTGAAAAAGAAGATTAAGCTCAACATTTCTCTGGTCCTGCCTGTTCTAAAGTTCTATGAGTCTATGCTATAATATTTCTAGCATGGCATTCCAGCCTCAGCATTCTCATATTAGCAAGCAAGAAAATGACTGGAGAGGATGTTGTTGAATGTCTCCTCGGGGCATCCATCCATCCCTTTTTCTAGCCAAAAGTATTCTGATTTTGTTTTCGTATCCTCTCCTCCCCCTTCTCTCTCTCTCTCTCTCTCTCTCTCTCTCTCTCTCACACACACACACGCACACACACACACACACACAAACACACACCCACACCCACAACAGGTCCAGAAGTGAGCTCTGATTAGTTAATGCAAATCAGAGCATTCCCACACCTCAGCCAGTGATTGGTTCAGGAATAGACATGAAATACAGTTTGGGGCAATGAGGTGTCTCAATGAGGGGTTTCTGGGAAACTTTTTCAATCATCATCTGAAAGAACTTTTAAGCGAGAGACTGTTTTTAACTGGACATGTAAGAGGAAGGATGTAACTCTCATTCTATTTTTGGCAGCTGTCCTCTGAGGAAAGCATCTATGATGAGATTGACACTGTGGAAAGCAGGGCTGAGAATTGGGATCCTTGATGATATCATTAAGCTGCCAGATTAGTCAACACTGGAAAATCTTAACATTTTTAGAAACTTTGTGTTTTATTCTTGTTTAGTCAGTTTGAGTTGTTTTCTGTTAATGATGGTTGTAATATCCGTATACAACACATGGTATCTCATCAGAAAATAAACGTGAAAGTGCCCTTAGGAAGTAAAAAGTGTTATAGAAATTCAAGGGCTGAATTGTTTGATGGAACTACTTCTCAGAAATTAGTGTGCTTATATAAATGTATTTGTCCTATAAATATTTATTGAGAGCTTGAGATGTGCTGGGCACCATATTAGGTTAACTTTAGGACACATTCCAATTAACTGACTTCCTCGAGGCCACACAGGGAGACTGCAGCAGAGATAGACAAAAGACCAGGAATCTTGATTTTTTTTTAATACAGCTATAGTTCTTTTAGTACCCTGATAGAAGTTTTCACTTCTGATAAAATGGACACTTAAAGTTGGGATATGCTACTCATAAGACAAATGTCTCAGAAGAGTCCCAGCTAAAAACAAGCTATTTTACAATTCTCTGACACTGTTCTAGAAGGGAAACTGGGTGATAGAATGGGCAAACTATTTCAAATCCATCATTGCTACAGGAAAATTCAGATATTTTAGCAAAGAGTATCTGTTGCCTTTCAGTACATCATGTCTGAAACTTCCACGTGATTGATGAATCTCTTATTGTTTTCATTACCACTTACTCTGGTGCAGACCCTTTTGACCTCATGATTTAGTTAATGTCAAACTTTCTCCATTCATTCAACAAATACTAACTTCCCAGTATATGCCAGGCATTATGCTGCTAGGATCTGGAAGTCCTTTTCATGTCATGTCTTTCATGCCTCCCAAGAATTTCTAATAAATTGGCAACATTATTTATCTGTCTTTAAGATCTTCACAATCTGCCTACCCTTTGACCTTATCTTCTGCCACTCTATTTTAGGATATTTTTCTGCTGTAAGTAGATCCTTCTTGGTCCCCAGGTATTCTTAGAAATCAACCATTCACTACCTTTACTTTTAGAACACTTTTATTCTTGCTCTTCTTGGTTAACTTCTTTTAAGTGTCCCAAATATAGCTTAAAGTCTCATCCATTCTGAGGAAAATTATTTTAAACCTAGGCTTTTGCACTCGAAGTATTAGGTGTGAGGGAAAAATAAAAAAACAAGTCCTTGTTTTTGGAAAACAAGGACTTAGAAAATGTATCTACATAATCATGTCATGATGTATGTAGGTCAAATCATTATGCTGTATACCTTAAACTTATACAGTACTGTATGTCAATTATATCTCAATAAAAACTGAAAGAAAAAAAACACAAACAGGGGCTTCCCTGGTGGCGCAGTGGTTGAGAGTCCGCCTGCTGATGCAGGGGACACGGGTTCATGCCCCGGTCCAGGAAGATCCCACATGCCGCAGAGCGGCTAGGCCCGTGAGCCATGGCCACTGAACCTGCGCGTCCGGAGCCTGTGCTCCACAATGGGAGAGGCCACAACAGTGAGAGGCCCGTGTACCGCAAAAAAAAACAAAAAACAAAAAACAAAAAAAACAAAAAAGAAAAGTTACCTGCATACTCCCTAAAATTATTGCTTGAAGGTGTAATTTAGTGAAACAAAAAAGGAATACAAGAAATTGGGCAACACAATAAACAACAAAGTATTTGTTAATAACTTCCCTTAATATGAAAATTAGGGTGAAATTTTGTTCTTCAGATAGAATTGAATACTTAATAATATATTAACAGTGGTCATTTTTTTGTGGTGAGATTAGGATGTTTTTATATTCTTCAAGATATTTCTCTACATTTTCTAACTTTTCTAGGACAAACAGGTATTATTTTGATTATTAGAAGATAAAAAATTATATAATTTAATGATATATAACTGTTGCTTTACAATGGAGACAAAAAGTTTTTATTTGGAAAAGGTTTAACGATACAATCAGAAAGATATTTCGAGTCTTAGTAGTCAATTATTAAGATATTGCTTTCAAAAAAATGCCTTCCTTCTGTTGGAGATACCAAAAGAGCCAACCATAGGCTCTTGTTTCTATTCATTTCGATATATCCATATAATAGAGAAGAACTATGCAGTACTGAAAACTGATGACATAAAAGCATGTTCATTGACATGGAAGGATATTAGTGAAATTTCATTTAGTGAAAAGAAGTATGATTTTCTTTCTCTAAGTAAAACATGGGGAGGATACATAAAAATGGTAGCAGCGATTTTTTTCCTAGATAATTGAATTAGGGGCAGTTTTGATCGCTGCTTTCTACTTTCTGTGTTTTATACAAAGAATACGTATTTCATATATAACAAAATACTTGTTAATATGTACTCTTCAGGTTCTTGAAGTAAGAGAGGAATTACCTGAGTTGATAGAAATTAACCGCAGTTATATGCGGGGACATAAGAGAACCGGGAAAGCCAAGCAGCCATCTCACTGGGTCCCATGTCCTCCACAACCAAGGTGGAAAGGAAGCTTCAAAAGGTCAGTCAGTTTAAAGACACCAGCCAAGCTTGAGGTACCAGTGTTCCCTCTGTTCCCTTGACATTTATATTACCAAAGAGAGGTTATAACCAATGAGGCTTGCCGTATTGTCATGTGGTGTACAATGCCGTTTGGCAGTGTTCAGGCCAGATGCCCTTGGAGGCACAAGCCAGCTCTGTGTTTGCTTTCACTGAATGCATCTAGCTCCTTAATCAAATTGTTAATCAAATGTGAAGGAAGAAACAAATGATTCTCTGGGAAACCAACAATGCCTCAAGAGCATAAAAGACTGACTGAGATTTAATGGTTCATACAGGTGAGGCAATCACTATGTATACAGCTTCCAATTAAGACTTTGTGGCCTTATTCAGGCCCTCTGTATTCCATTCAACAATGCTTCATTCACAGAGCCAAGAGTATTGGCTGAGCAACTTGTTTGTGCTAGGGACTGTGCTAGATGCAGTGAAGTGCAAACACACAGATTAGCTGTCGTTACTTAGAGAAGTTGCTCTTATTATTATAGTGTATATACTTCTTACAGTTTTTAACTTTATCTGTATTTATATCTACATCTATAACCATATCTATATCTGTCATTCCCCTTCAAAACTTTGAAGCCATTTTTCCATTTTGTTTAGGCACTCAGTACAGTTGATTAAAAGTCTGACGTGAGTCTGATTCTCATTTCTTTGCTGCTTCTGGAAGCTTTCAGAATTCTTTCTCTATCCACTGAATTCAATAAAAATCTAAATGTGCATCTTTTTCTCTTTTTTTCTTGCTTAGAACTGGATGGGCCCTTTCAATCTAAAACTCGTACCTTTCTTGAGTGTGGAAAGTTTTCTTCTGTGACTATTACTTTAATTATTATTTTCTTACCTCCTTGAACCTTATTTTGTCTATCTGAAGTTACCTTTTCTCTTATATTTTAAATTTCTGTGTCTTTGTCTTCACCTTGGGAGATTTATTCAATCTTCTCTTCTCTGTCACAGATTTGTCTTCAGGAATGTTTATTCTGTGATTCAGCATTTTTGAATTTTTATTAATAACTTTATGGCCTACTTTCCAAGAACATTTTCTTTTTCTTTGGTTGCTTCTTTTTTATAGCAGTATGTTTTAGTTTTATGGATGCAGGTGTTGTCTAATTCTCTGACATTAATTTAGAATTATTTCAAATTTCTCTTCTTCAGAATCACTGTTTCCTCCAGGGCTAGGCGTTCTGCTTATTTATCATGGTCCTTTTCTTTCATGCTGTTCATTTTCCTCAGATTCTTGCTGACTATGGATTGTCTTTTCAAATTTATGAAGGAAGAAATAGTTTGATAATTCTGGGTAACTAATACTGTGCTTCTTCTGCAGCTGAATGGGCCAATTTACACAGATGGTCTCTCCCTGGACTGGTGGAGGCTAAATAAGGGCTTCCCTTTAGAGTGTGTGGGACATAAATAGATAGGTGAGTGCAGGCCCCCAGGAATGATGAAGTTAGGAGTCCAGCGTTATGTCAGGCTCTGTTTTGTTTACCTCTGGGTCTAACACCCATACTGGGACAGCTTGCCAGGATGGTCATTCACTTTATTTAGAAATATGTGGGCTGTTCTGGAGCCTGTGCGCTCAGAATCATTCTTTGCTCTTGATCTGCTCCTTATCATAGGAAAACTGACTCGCGGGCTGTGTTTCCTGGGTCTGATCAAAAATGGCCCTGGCTGGGTTTGACTAGTGGGACACAGAGGCGGCAGATCGGATCGGACTTGGACGAGGGGGATGAAAAGGCCATTCTCCCTCTCCCTCTGCCTGTCTGCCTCAGACAGTGTCTCCAGAATTAGCTTCAGCTTTCCCCGGACACGCCTCCTCCAAGCTTTTACTGAGCAGCCTCACCCTTTGCCATCAGGAACGCTGTGTCCGCCCTGCTTCCTGCTTTTGCCCTCCATTCCCATGTGGCTTCTCAGCAACACTATCCTCTGTGTAATTGGTTACCTGCATTAAATTCCCTCTAGTGTAAATACATTTTTTTCTGTCTCCCTGGTTGGACACTGACTGATATAGTAGCCCGCTTTAGGATGAGGACACATTCTGCAGCTGCACTGTGTTTTGGGGCAGTGAGAATGGCTAATGAATCTCGATGTATTGTAGACATATTTTAAACTTAATGTCTTGATGGTGATGGCCTCATAGCCTGCCACTACTCTTACAATTGTACTCCCTCCATCAATCTGCTTTCTTGTAGAAATCCTTCAAAAATTTTAGTCTACTGAAAGGACCATTTCTTATTTTCAACACTTTTACTGATTTCTTCCTCTTTCTCTTCATCCTCCCCCTCCCCCCTTCTTCTCTTTCTCCTTCCCCTCTCCTTCTCCCCCCTCCCCCTCTTCCTCTTCTTCCTCCTTCCTTTTCTTCATCTTCTGCTTTTTACTGGCAGCTCGCATAGGGGCTCCCTTCGTGGGTTCAGGATTCAAACCCCGTCTCCACTAAGTACTGGTTTTGTGACTTGGCACAAGTTCCTTTTTTGTGCCTTCAGTTGTTCACCTGGAAAGTGGGAGTTGCTGAGGATTAAGTGATATACCTGCAGAAGAGTGCCTGAAACATAATTGCTGCTCAATAGCAATTAGCTATTATTATGTTAGCTGCTGTTATTACTATTTTTAACATTTTAATCAGATTTTGAGAGGAAAGGTTGATAAATGCCTGAGCTCAGTCCACAATTTGACCTGGAAGCACACAGCCTGATTTTGAACTATTAGAACATTACTTAGCACATGATGAAACAGCACATACAGAGGGAAAAGTGAAAAGGAAAATGGATAAGCTTGCTTTTGAGAAGGACAAGAAGACAGGCAGTGATTACAAAGAGCAGCCTAACAGTTAACATTCACATGAGGATGTGACATCAAGTGTCTTCTCAGAGTGGCCTGGTCTCTAAGACTTGCTTTTCTTCCACCCCTGCTTATTTTCCAGCTGTATTTCTGTATTGAAGCTTTCTTTTCTAGGATGAAGTAAGGGTTTTCTTTCCCAAATGCAGTTTTAAATGCCTGGAATAATAATTCATATTGGAGTAATAATTCTTTATAATTATTATTATAATCTGCCAAAATAAGTCTTCTTTTCCACAGGAGATAAATAACATAAAATAAAATGTTCTGCCTTCCATAAGCCCTGAAACATTTTTTTCTCATTTTGTAAAAAATTGCATTGTAAAACTCAATAGTAACATAGGTTGAACCCATTTCAATCCTTTGGGATTTTCTTTCATTTTGATCAATATTCAACTTGCAATTGGTTTTAATTTAATTGCAAGATTTAAGAGCAAAAGTTTCTTGGAAGATGTCTGGATACCAGGTTGATTATATTACATTTCTTCCTAGAAACCTTGTCTTTCCTTATACAAAGGGCTCAAACTCCTGGCTGATACATAGTCTTAAGTGTTTATTTAATTTCTTTCCATCTTTATCTTGATGGCAAGAATCATATTGGGAAGAAGGTGACAGATTTTGATAGCACTGATGACATATGTTTGATGTCTGTATGATTCTGACTTTATTATGAAATTTCTCTTTATGTAAAAAGCACTCTCTTGCTAAGCAGTTCATCAGCTACTAGAAAAGCTACATTTCTTTGTTCCTTGTAATATTTGTGAATCTTAAGTTGCAAAATTATTTGAAAACCAAAAGTAAGTTATAATAAATGTATAAGGAAATATTGTATTTTAGAATAAATGCAAAGTTCACATCAGATGTTGTAAAAGAAAAAAGACTTAAAGAAATTTGTTCTTTAGTAGTGACTATTTTAAAAAGTTACATTTTTAATATAATTTTTTAAATAGTTATATTTTACACATGAAGCATTCTCTAAATGATGTGCTTTTGCCATATGTCAGTTGTCCTTTAAGTGAAAAAAGTGTATGAAGAAAAGTGTACAATCTAGAGACAACATGGAAAACAATCTGTGTGAATGTCATGCTTTTTTGTTGTTTTTGTTGCTGAATGTTTGTTTTAAAAATATCTATATGATGAGGAACAAGTGATTCCTGGTCCCATGGTTTTACAGCTGTAGGACACTAAACATATCAAAATACATTTATCACGCTTTAAAAAGTACTTTACAGAATGCACTTTGTACTAAAGAGTGAAAGATTTAAACATGGGAATAAACTTGACCAACTTTTTTTTTGTCGTTTTTCTTTAAAAAATTCAATACTTGCCAAAGTGTACATCTGTTTATTCTACAGTGATTACTAATCTGTTTCTTAGAGTTTTCAGCATCCCTCTGGGTTTATGCACATGTGGCAAAACTCTTTTTTCATGAGAATGACTGAAAACTTAAATCTCAATAATCCAAAAACAACTTTAGAAGTTGTCTATTTATTTGTGTTCAAAAGCCACAGCGATTTTAGCTCCAATTCAAGAATCCAAGGAAGGAAATGAACACACTGTGCTTTAGGACGTATCTGGGAGACTTTAGAAGTTTAGTGACCTATGGGTCCTAATAATTGCTGAGAGACACAGTGGAATGCCAGAAACTGAAAAATTGGCAAAGTGATGATCCTTA
This sequence comes from Mesoplodon bidens, assembly GCF_964165515.1. NCBI lineage: Eukaryota > Metazoa > Chordata > Mammalia > Artiodactyla > Ziphiidae > Mesoplodon > Mesoplodon bidens. Next base: position 132,014,867 of record NC_138161.1, read on the forward strand.
AACAATCACATCCTCCTATTACAGTTGTCAATGCTATAAAACAAATGTTTGACAGTAGTGAAATGAAAAATAAATTTTTCTAAATAAGTATAAGCGTTTCTTCTTAATCTGTCTACATAGTCAGTTGTTTATGTGAAATTAACAAAATAATTTGCATATGACTGCATAAGAGAGAACTATAAATAATTGCAGCAAAATATAATCTTTAACCATTAATCTCAGCTGAATAAGACTAATGAAGTTTAACGAAGACTCTTCTATTCCTATACACAAAATGCCAATTACATCTTTTCTCTCTGAAGAACAAGATCTCCAGACTCATTTACTTCAATAAAATTAGTTTATTAAGCCTAGGTTCTAAAGAAGACAATCCAGAGAGTGAATAAACAGAAATACTCAAGGACATAATATTTATGAAACAGTGTATCATATATTTAATTGAAGGAAATAACTGATATTTCAGAAGGAGATTTCAGGATTAAAGACAATTGTAAAAAATAAAAATATGTGTATATATGCGTGCATGTATCAAGTTTTGAAAAATATAGTAATATGAGTCAATGCTACCACATATATATTTATATTTAATACAATATACACATATATTTAACACAATGGAAATATGAAAATAATATGATATTTTCATCATGTGGAAATTGGAAGTAGAAGGTTCAGAACCTCAGTTCCTCTCCTATGCACACACACAGACACACACACACTCACAGCCCAGACACAAACACCCACCATCTTTAGTGAATCCTACCTTCAGGATGACATCCTATCATAAAGAGTTATGATATCTTTTTTTCTCTCTTGCAGTGCTTTCAACACTTCTTTCTTTTATAGTCCCATTTTGAAATTTCCAATGTATTCATGTATCACCTGTACTATTACTTGCTTAATACTTTTGCTTAAAATAACTTACTTTTTTTTAAAATTTTATTTTATTTTATTTTTTATTTTTTTTATTAGTTTCTGCTTTATAACCAAGTGAATCAGTCATACATATACATCTGTTCCCACATCCCTTCCCTCATGCATCTCCCTCCCTCCCACCCTCCCCATCCCACCCCTCCAGGCGGTCACAAAGCACCGAGCTGATCTCCCTGTGCTCTGCGGCTGCTTCCCACTATCTATCTACCTTACGTTTGGTAGTGTATATATGTCCATGCCTCTCTTTCGCTTTGTCACAGCTTACCCTTCCCCCTCCCCATATCCTCAAGTCCATTCTCAAGTAGGTCTGTGTCTTTATTCCCGTTTTACCCCTAGGTTCTTCATGACTTTTTTTTTTTTTTAAATTCCGTATATATGTGTTAGCATACGGTACTTTTAAAAACATAAGTTATCAAAAGAGAAATCTCACTATCACTACTAAACAATCAGTACCACTTTCCATAAATAAACAACAAAAACAGAATAATGACAATAAGTTCTGGCTAGATGTTGCTCAATAAGTGTTCTGAGCATGAGGCTTGCTCTCTCTGGGTTAAAACGTTAGGTATTAAAGGCTATCGCCAAACTGAGACTTTTTTTCCCCCTGATGGAATGAAAGGATTGAAGGAAAATATAAAAGGAAATAACTTTCTTATTATAATTTTTAAAATCATTATTTTCTGGATTAGAGTACCACCTGGCATCGATAGTGTCGCTTACCAACTTGAGTCATCTCAAATACCAATAGCGTCCCTTGCTGTGAGAAGCATTGCTGTTCCTCAGTAGCTATTGCTATTTCACTCTCCATTTCCCCTGTTTTAGGTGGGAGAAAAAGGAGTGGGGTGCCTCCATAAATGTGTTTTTCTACTTTCTTCCGTGGGCAGGACATATAAATAACGGGAGTAGTGGGATAGCTAATCAGGCAGAGATGAAAAGAATTTATTAAACAACCTGCATCATTGGTAAGATAGATAGCTCCATGTACGAGATGTCACCAGTAACAGAGCATCTCTTTTCTTTACTACCCAATAATGCCCCAGAACTGGAAGACAAACATGTACTTGGGATTGGAAGCTAAAAAATAAGAGGCTGAGAGTAGTGGGGTTAATGAATTACAGATGAGGTTGTTTACATGAGTGAGTACTGTTTGCTTTTCCTGCCATCAGTTTTATCCTTTCCAGTAAGAGTAAGTTTGCTTGTGATGGAAATGGGGGAGGGAAGCCAACAATGCTTGTTTTGTTGCTTGAAGCAACATAGCTCTAAAACAATGCTTAATTTTTAAGAAAATGTGTACTTCTAAACAATGTTATTGCTGCCTTTTTCTACTGCTGTAGAAAGGTTAATTTCTAGTTGACTTAATGCCTATAAGCCTTGATGCCTGATAGGAAATGTTTCTGAAACAAGAGGAACTAGTTCAGGGACAAAGCTGATGTGGGTTTATGTGTGAGAGTGGTGCTGTGTGTTTGCTTCACTTTTTATACAACTGAGAAAAATATTAGAAGTTATCTGGATAGTTACAGTGCTTAAATATCAGAACAGGATTCTGCCTTCTTCTGCTTCATACTGTTAGAATTGACATGAGCCAGAAAGGGGTAACTACTGAGCTACAGCTCCTCTCAGAGTTGCCCCTGAAAAACAGTGGTGAAAGGGAATGCCCAGAATGGGCGGGACTTTAGGTGGTCCATGTGGTTGTTCATCTATTCTGGCCTGAGTGTGGATGTGTTTGATTCATAAACTGTGGCTAATGGATTGATGGCTTGGTCCTGGATTTGAAATGAACACATTTGGAAGATTGGTGACAAGAGGTCTAGAGATAAGGTATTTAGATGGACCTCTTATAGTGGGCACTGAGTGCAAAATATTTGTGATCCACATAAATGCTTACTATAGGGCTTCAGATCTGTGAAGGAGGCTCTTAATAATTAGGTAGACAACTTGATCCATCATGGATGTCAGTCCACTTCTTATTCCAGGCACCCTGGTCCCTGTTTCATGGGTCCATTACAAAGTGGCCATGGCATCAAGAATGGAAGTTCTTCATGGGTTCGACATGGAGCTGCTCTCAGCAAGGCTGATCTGGCTTCAATTGAGTGTCCAACCTGACTGCAGCAAAGGACAACAGTGGGTTTCCGCATGACTTATGAAGGAAACGGCTGCTGCCTGCTCATCAGGGAAGAGTTTGCACTTGTCCACGAGGGACAGACTTAGGAACACATTTTCCTTCCCTGCCTTCAGGACTTCTGTTAGCATGTTGGTTCACAAATTACAGATTGCTGTATCCATGGCACTCCATAAAACATCACCACTGTCCAGGGGGCTCCTTATATAGTGAAGGAAGTGGGGCCACTGATTTCATAAGGTAGAATTGTATAGGTCATTTATTTCAATCCTTTCTTCTTTTAAATACAGTGTTGAATGATATAAAATTTCTCAAACCACTGCTTTAACTCCACATATTTTGATACGTTATGTTTTTGTTTTCATTCAGTGCCAAATTTTCTTGAATTTCCTTGTGAAATTCTTCTTTGACTTTTGGGTTATTTAGAAGTGTCTTGTTTAATATCTCAATATTAGGGGGATTTTCCAAATACCTTTCTGTTAATCATCATTTTAGTTTAACTCCATTGTGGACAAAGAATATATTTTGCATGATTTCCATATTCTTAAATTAAGATAATTGTTTATTATTTATGAATTGTCATTATTACCTAGAATACAATCTTAATTCTTACTTGTGAATGTTTCATATGCACTTGGAAAGTATGTGTAATCTGAAGGTGTTGAGTTGAGTGTTCTATTAATGTCAGTTAAGTCAAGTTGGTTGATAGTAATCTTCAGGTTTTCTATGTCCTTATTGGTTTTCTGTCTACAGTCTGATAATCTTTCTCTTTTAATTGGAATGTTTTTACCATTTGTGTTTAAAATCACTATCAGTATTATTCTATTTAAATCTACCTTTCTGCTGTCAACTTTATCTGATCTACTTTATTTGATATTAATATATCCCCTTTCTTTTGATTAGTATTTTATGGTATATCTTTTTTTAGCCTTTAAATTTTATTCTTTGCCTTTATATTTATAGTGATTTATTGTAGACAGTGTATATTTGGGTCTTTAAAAAAAAAGACTTGAAAATCTATGTCTTTTAATTGGGCATGTTTAAGCTATCCACATTTAATGAATTTTGCAATCATTGGTTTCTAATCCATTTCGCTATTGTCTTTGTATTTGTCCCATAATCTCTTTCCTCCATTTTCTTTCTTTTTCTCCCTTATTTTCTAGTATTCTATGAAGAATTAAGTTTTATTTCTTTTTTTCAATTAATTTTATAATCATCACTTTATTATTATTTATACTGCTTAATTTTTTTTGTGGTTGCACTAGGGGTTAGAATATAAATCTTTTACTTATCACTGTTTACCTTCAAATAAAATTATACTGCTTCACATATAGTGTAAGAACCTTAAAACAATATACTTCCATACCCCTCCAGTCCTTCATGCTTCTGTTGTGAAAAATTTTTCATCTCAAATCCTACAAATTCCACAACACATGATGTTGTTTTTGCTTGAAATAGTCAACTATCTTTTAAAGAGATTTAAAAATGAGGAAGACTTTTAAACGTGGTCACGTATTTGCCATATATTTGTGATTTCTAGTACCCTTCATGACTTTTTGTAGACAAGATTTCCATCTGGTATCATTCATCTGGCATGAGTTCTTCTTTAAATATTTTTTATGTTCCCTTTACCATTTCTCTCCTTCTCCTTCTGGGATTCCAATTACACTGTTTGATATCTTCCCACAGGTTACTGGTCATTTTTTTTTTCATTTGTTTTTCTCTTGTGCTTCCACATGTTTTATCCATATGCCTTCGAGCTCTTTTTCTCCCTGTCTTGTAGAATGTGCTATTTATTCCAATTCAGTGTATTTCATTTCAGATACAGCATTTTCATCTCTAGAAATCTATTTGGGTCTTTTTATATTTTCTATTTCTCTCATCATCATGTTCTGTTTTTCATTATCTTCTTAAAAATATGGAGCATATCCATAATGCTTCTAATTCTTTCTATAATTTCTTGTTCTGTTTTTATTGGTTGAATTTTTATCTTGGCTATGGTTCATATTTTCCAGCTTCATTGAATGCTTGGTAATTTTGGATCAGATGCTGAGTATTGTGAATATTCCATTGTTGAGGTAGTTTTTTCTCATATTCCTTTAAAATGTATTTGATTTTACTCAGTGGGGCAGTTAAATTAGTTGAGTCAGTTGTATCTTTTCAAGGCTTGCTTTTTAAGTTTTGGTAGGGTGGTTCCAAATCAGCCTTAATCTAGGACTAATTTAATCCTGCTACTAGGTCTGTGTCTTTCTTACTACTCTATGGATGCCTCATGTACTAAAAGGTCTCACTATAGCTGGTGACCTTATTCCCAGTCCTGTATCCTCTCCAGCAATTGTTCTTTTTTTTTAAGTTATTTATTTATATTTTTGGCTGCATTGGGTCTTCGTTGCAGTGCACAGGCCTCTCATTGTGATGGCTCTCTTGTTGCGGAGCACAGGCTCTTGATGCATGGGCTTCAGTAGTTGTGGCTCGCGGGCTCTAGAGCGCAGGCTCAGTAGTTGTGCCACATGGGCTTAGTAGCTCGACGGCATGTGGGATCCTCCCAGACTAGGGCTCGAACCCGAGTCCCCCACATTGGCAGGTGGACTCCCAACAACTGCGCCACCAGGGAAGTCCCATCATCAGTTGTTCTGCCTACTGTTTTCCATGGATTCTGTCTTCAGTCCCAGATAGTTTTCTTTCATGCATATGCAGAGTAATAGTTAGCTATAGACTTGAGGGAATTTTTTGTAAATCTACAGTGTTCTTTCTTTGTGTAGATCCCACTTCTTCAATATTCTGATTTTTTCCAGTTTTATTGAGGTATAATTGACATACATTACTGTATAATTTTAAGGTGTACAGAATAATGGTTTGACTTACATATGTTGTGAAATGATTACTGCAATAAATTTAGTTAGCATCCATCATCTCATATAGATACAATAAGAAGAGTTAAATTTTTTTTCTTGTGATGAGAACTCCTAGGATTTGCTCTCTTAGCAAGTTTCACATATATTATACAGCAGTGTTAACTGTAGTCATCATGCTGTTCATTACATCCCCAGTACTTACTTATCTTATATCTGGAAGTTTGTACCTTTTGAAAATTGCAGGTGTCTCAGTCTCCCCAAACTCTCATTTCTGTCTCTCTAACTAAGTGAAGTGACTAGTATCTGTTTGGGTTGCCCCTCATTAGATAACACTTCCACTAATATTAAATAATAGTGAAGATATTGCATAATCCATATCTTTTCATGTGTTTATATATCTAATTAGTGTCAGATACTTTGGACATGAATTCTGAATATATACAATCTACTAACTAAACTGGTACTTTCTTTTGTTTTCTTAAAGCTACCTTTAAGTTTCCAGCTAACTTAATAAATATTTGATAATGATACTTTGTGCCTCATCCTCAGGCACCCCTTCTCCATCCAAAAGAAAGGCTTCATTTCTTTTCATCCAAATATTCCTAATTGCAGTCTTTGCAAGGCACTCCTTCTTTTCTGTTGTAATGCATAGCTTATTGATATTTTTATCTATTGATATAGATATTTTTCAGAGAACAATTTATAATAACATCCAGATCCCTTTTAGGGACTTCAGTTGGGAGTTCAGAACCTGTTAAAGGATTTTAAACAATTTTTACTATTTCATTCAATTTTTTTTTTGGTCTTAAATCTACCCTTACAGAAACTCACCAGCCTCTTGTTTGCTCATCTTCCCTTTCACACAACCTGAAAATAAAATGTACTCTCTTTTCACTTATATGGTGCTTTTAACTCCCCAAAGATCTTTTTAGCTTTATGATTGGGCAACTCTTCTCCAGGATCAGCTGGACCCAAGGAATCTTCCTGGTATATACGGTATCTTCAGGTAGCCTCCTACCTGAATTCTCCAGTAGTTTTTGATGTTCTCCATAAACTTCAAATATCTTGGATCTAGAACAATTTAATTACTATTACAGTGTTGTAAATATTTACATTGGTTTGGGTTTAATTTTACATTCACAACTCAGCTCATTTACTTTCTGAAATATTATTTTCTTATTCCTTATTGGAAAAGTCACTAATTCTGTTACAAAGAGGTAAAAGACAAAAATATTAATAAATGAAAATTTAAGTTTTACAGGAAAAAATCCAAATATAATTTTATTATTTAGTACACATATAGTAATCTCAAGAGTAACAAACAACGGATTACACATTGCAGTCTTTGAGGGAACTATTTAAGGAAGAGGTAAAAATAATTCAACTACTCATTTGTAAGTAGGTACTACAAAAATTATGAAAGTATTTTGCCTACTTAAGTAGGTTAGGGTTACTCAGAAATTTGTTTTTTTACATTATTATCAAAATTAAACATCAAAATGACCTTAATGTTATAAATGGTTACATATCTGACCTTACAAATGGTTAAAAAAAGAAAAAAAAATGGGGCTTAATGGCATGAATCTGAAACTATACAGTTGGTCTTCCATTCTATGGTGACACAATCTACCTGCTGCTTTTTGGTTGGTTTACCAGTAAAGATGATAAAAAAATATTTTAACCCCAATAAGTTTTGAGAATAGTGTAATCAATAAATACCCATTGTGGTAGAAAACATTACTGGCCCAAATTCTCTCCTCTTTTTGAGTCCATGGCATTTGTCATATAGCTTTTTGATGTCCTCCCACTTGGACTCTGGGCTCAGCAATATGATATTCTTTGGCTAATGGAGGTTAGAAGATTTGATACAGCAGAGAGTGGAATAGAATGTCCTTATTTCCACTCTGGCCATTGCTGTCAGAACATTCTGGACTAGCCTTTTGGAGGATCAGACATGGAATAACCCCACTCATAGACAGTTAAGTAAGCCAGCCAAACTGTAGATGTGAATGAGCCTAGTTAAGGCCCACCTAAAGCAGCTGGCCACCTAGTCAGCCAACCCCAGAGGAATAAGTGAGCTATTTAGGTCAGCAGAGCCACCTAATGGCCACCTCAGATCTGTGAGCAGTAAGTACTTGTTTTATGTCACTGAAGTTTTCTTGTTGCTTGCTTTGTAGCATTATTGTGGTGATAGGTAACTGATATTCCCATTGAATGAACAAAGCTTAACTGAATTATTCCATTTTTTCACACATGCGTTTTTTGACTTTCTAAATAGATAGAGGGACCTTGAGGTCAAAGAGTCGGCTTCTTGATATCTTATGTCTTATCCTGCCTTGACCATCCTACTCTACACTCTGGTGAATTTTCAGCAAAATTATCACCTCCTTCTATCAAACTTTTAAATTTGTTTATTTTAAACCAGTAGTATTATATTTTAATAGTTCCGGAAAGATACTCTTTGGAGCTCTTGATTCTTACTGCCTCGTTGTATCTTTTTGAACAGAAATTGATAAATTGCTTTAAAATTATTCAAGTAATTTCCTTTATAACCGAAATTGAATTGATATAAAAAGATCTATACACACAAACACAAAACACATACATATTTATATAAGTAGACAATTAAAATGTTAAACTGACTTTATATTTTTTTGCTTTCAATAACATTGCCACTTTTGCTACTTAAATTATTTTATATGAATCCTTCTACCAATAAAGAAAATTGACCTTTGCTAATAAGAGAATCTAATCTTGCATTTTCTTTTTTTCCTCTCTTTAATTCCAAATATGCAATCTCAACATTACGGTAACATAGATTTTTGCATTTAATATGCAATAAAGTGAGTTGGTAAACATTAAATTGTAACAGTGATAAGCTTTTAATGTAGTTAAATATGGCAAAATAAATCAGTACTTGTTTCTTAAGTGATTTTGATTGTATTGTGTAGACAGTCTCATTGGATTATATGTCCATTATGGAAAAGAAAGCAAAATCAAAACAAACAAATCAGCCCTCTAGCATTTTCAGCCCTCATATCTATCCTCATGTACTCTCCAGTGTGAATATTAAAGGAAATTAATTTTGAGCCACTGACACTACTAGATGTCATTTCCTTAAGAATCTGTTTAGTTACCCTGAAATGTAGAAATAATTTGAAAAAATTCTGATGCAGATCAACTAATTACAAAAGGAGATGTCCTAGTGTTTTCAAAATTAAGATTCCAAGAGACATTTCAATACACTGGCAATATTGAAACACATTTAGAGAACTGTCCAAACGTTGAATAGTTTAATATATAGCCATATGTATTTCCCCTTCTTTGTATATTTGTATTACCTTACAAAAAAGTGTGAGCATCAAGGAAGAATGGAAATTCCAAGATATCAGTTCAAAGTACTGTAGTGACTTTGTTGGCTCTAAGGGGATTTAAAGAAGACGTATTTTCATTTTAACTAGAAAGATTTTTTTTGAAAGACTGGGAATGACATTAATGAATACTATCTGACTAATCTGATATCAAATGTACATAAGGGAGGATTTCAGTGAAGCAGAAGTAAAAGTGTAAAAAATTTAGGAATTCCTTGAGTCGTTTTATAGTTCATGTTTCCTTATGCTAAAATATCAAGTTGTCTGATTTTCCTGAGGTCAATTTCCCAAGATCAGAACCTAAGTTGGAGATTACTATACAAATGAAGTGGTTTTTTTCATTTTTGAGGACATCCTCTCAGAAAAAATATCTAAGGAAGTGACGAAAGATGAATAGAATAGAGTACATGAAGAAGCTAAGAAAAGATGTACTTTTAGCAGCAGTCTATGCTCAGCCTGATCCCATGGGGAGCTGTAGAGTATGAATGGCATCCCAGAGTTGTTCCATTGAGACAAATTGGATCTTGTTCGCATGTATCAATATTGGCTGTGGGCTAAGCTCCTCCCCAGGTTGGGTGGGAGCTTCCATAACCACAAAGACATCTCTGGGAGAGGTATCTCCACCTGGTCCAGCACAATTACTATCTGGAGAAGGGAGCAGCTGTGTGCCATTGTAGCCAAAACTTACAGCAGGTGTGGGGCTGGGGCTACACTGGCAGGTCAGGGGGTCGGGGAAGGGAATTAATGGCATCTACTACAGCTGTAATGTTAAGTCCAGACACTTGGTCAAATAATTTATTTTCTACATTTCCAAGACTCTTTTAGCCCTATTTCTCATATTTCTTACTGCTAAAGCTATTTCCCCATTTGTTTATTATTGTTTCAAACTAGTTTTGATTTCTTTAAAAAATGTCTACATTTTGAGATGTCTATATCATGTTTTTTAAATTAGTTAATTTATTTATTTTAATTTATTTTTGTCTTCCTTGCTGTGCGCAGGCTTTCTCTAGCTGCAGCGAGTGGGGGCTACTCTTCGTTGCGGTCCACGGGCTTCTCATTGCAGTGGCTTCTCTTGTTGTGGACCATGGGTTCTAGGCACGTGGGCTCAGTAGTTGTGGCACATGGGCTCAGTAGTTGCAACCCGCGGGCTCTAGAGTGCAGGCTCAGTAGTTGTGGTGCACAGGCTTAGTTGCTTCACGACATGTGAGATTTTCCCAGACCAGGGCTCGAACCCTTGTCTCCTCTATTGGCAGGCGGATTCTTAACCACTGCGCCACCAGGGAAGCCCTATATCATGTTTTTGAATATTCAATTCAGCACAGATATCTAGTTGTCAATTCATTAATTGCCTACTATGCTTAATGAAAAGTAAATTTAAGTTTTACCCATGACTTTTACTAATTCATCGAAATGTACGGTGAGAGAATCGTTAGTTTTTTCTAAGAAGGCATTTTTCTTAATTTACCTTTATCTGTGAGGGCAGAGGTTCCCCTAAAAAAGAAGTTTGGAATAAGTGTAGAAGTGATCTTTTTCAAAGAGGGTACATAAATGGGCTATATTTGCTAGCAAAACTGGCATATTATGTGACATGTTCATTTTTATTTTCTTATGTAGCAAACCAGTCATCTAAAAACTACTTTGAACTGATGGTTACATTGAATTTTTATGGAAACATGCATTCTGTTGTTTGTAAAAGCTTTTTTTTCCCTTTTATTATTGAAATTTATGTTCATTCTACAAGATTTTCAAAAAAAGTCTATTCTTTAGTGCTCAGGGAATATCAGCAAAAATGACTTAATTTGGGCAGCTTTACTGATTAATTTCCTTTCTCTGGAGATATTTGGAAACCCTGAAAATATAAAAGTGAAATTAATTCCATTATACTTAATTAAAAGGTAGTATGAGTTCATATTGGTCTGATGACTTCCAAATTCCCATCGTCAACACTGGGAGTCAAGCCCATTGAACCTTTTCCTTGTAAAATTCAGGGTAAAATTATACATGCCTCATCATCTTTAAATAGTCAGGTTTTTCTCCCTATCTTTTTCTCTTTAAATCTTTTTAAGGAAAAGAAACCTTAGCCAAAAAGGAGGAAAATAGTGCATTTTAATAAAACATTATACAATTTCTTGTGGAATTCAAGTTATAAAATACAAGAATCATGTATCTTATAAATAAATATATGATGATGTTACCAAACCAAATATTTCCAGGCTGTTGTATACCATAGAAACCCAAATCCTTCACATTGGATTATGTCATAATTCTAAAAGAAAGCATCGCTGTGCTGCCACTGATGGGGCCAGCACTGCCCCCAGGCTCTGCTCTGGGACCTCAGAGTCAGGTGCAGGGACCAGGACCAGTACTTCCTACCCTGCCTGCTTGATTGATGGAACGGGAGGAGGGAGCCTCATCCATACTGCTAGGATGGGTTTCCAGGCACTTTAATGCACTTCTTATCCCATGGATAGGAATCTCATTGCTCTTGAGGGTACTACAGTATCATTATTACTGCATACACATATTTTACTGCCAAGCAACCATTAGGAATTTGAAGCCCATGTTCTGCTACATTTATTTCTCTCATTGTGCATTTACTCTCACCTCCAAGTACTGAGGGGAGACTTTGTCTAATCACATTTCATTTATGGTGAAAGAGATTTTGCATTAGAAGTGACAAAGAAAATAACCAGCATTGGGCACACAGCAATTCACCATGTAAAGCTTTTGTCACCTGGTAGTTATAGATGAAGTTTGTTGGCACGTGATAATAAAATGCATGAAGTTCCTGAGATATAATCTTGATTTAATTTTATAAACCTTGTGCATTTTACTGTGAATGCAAACTTACTCCTAGTTTTGGTAAAATAAAAACAAACAATTTTTTTCTAATATTTATCTGTTTGGCTATCTGAACATTTGTTTTTTAGGGATAGCCATGACACTGAACTTGAAGTGAAATTTAATTCAAGCCCTTTGGCAAAGCAGCAAACTATCTGTACACCACTACCTAGGAGCTTCTTATTTTATATTGTCAATTCAAAAACTGTAAACATTTCAAGATAGGGCCCTGGTCTTTTATTTCGTTGTCTCTACTCCAATATCTACTATGTTGTTAGCTGTTTATACCAACAAGCTTTTGGCTGAACTGAACTGATTTAGACAGAAGTATGCTTTATTGCTCTATTATAGTGTTTGCACGATCAGAATGTTGGGATGAGTTAATTGACACGTATTGTATTCCAAGTCAGAACATAAAGGGTCAAAAATCCAAACACTTGCTAAAACTGGTGGAAGAAACATTCTGATTCCAAATGCACCTTCACCCGTTGGCTCCTGGTGGAGGACTGAGACCATGGAATTGTGTAACAAGTGAATTTTTATTGATATATCAATTAATATTAGTCAGGGTATGCCCTTTCTCAGACTCATTACTAATATTTATGTCTAAAGGTGGCATATTTTCTGTACCAGTATGCTAGCGTATGAATGCAGAAATGTCTACTGATATGTAAACATCAACACAGAAGCTTCAAAGGGCACTGAATTAAAACATTTCAAAGAAACTTTTTGTAAACTGATGTGGATTAAAATTAGAAGTTAGTTCTTTCTGAAAGAAAGCTTTATTAAAATTACAGAAGAGACTGCTGATTTTCACACCACCAATCAAAGAATAAGAAGACACAACTGGTGAATTTAATTTTGTCCTCTTGAGGTTAACACCATCATTTTGTTGAACAGTTCCTGACATTCTGGCATTTCTACACTCCTTTGGTAGAAAGAAAATGAAATAACTAATATCTTAGTTCCTAGATGTCAACTCTTTTAGACAAAACAAATCTTTAATGCATTTTTTTTTCCAAATGTATATCACAGCCAGTTACTTCTGAGGAGTAAAAGCACACACTACATCTCTGGAAATAATGCTGAAATCAGTAGTTTACAAATCTGAGAATCCAGGCTTATATTAATATAAGCTGACTGGCCTGACAGTAGTTTCTAAAATAATATTTGTTTTATTGAAATTAATTCAAATTTGGTTATCAACATTTTAACATTTTTATGTAATTAGTTTTTTTAACAACTTTGTTGGAGTATAATTGCTTTACAGTGTTGTGTTAGTTTCTGCTGTATAACAAAGTGAATCAGCTACACGCATACATATATCCCTATACCCCCTCCCTCTTGTGTCTCCCTCTAACCCTCCCTATCCCACCCCTCTAGGTGGTCGTAAAGCACCAAGCTGATCTCCCTGTGCTATGCAGCTGCTTCCCAATAGCTGTCTATTTTACATTTGGTAGTATATATAAGTCAATATTACACTCTCACGCTGTCCCAGCTTACTTTTCCCCCTCCCTGTGTCCTCAAGTCCATTCTCTACCTCTGCGTCTTTATTCCTGTCCTGCCCCTAGGTTCTTCAGAACCTTTTTTTTTTTTAGATTCCATACATATGTGTTAGCATATGGTATTTGTTTTTCACTTTCTCACTTACTTCACTCTGTATGACAGACTCTAGATACATCCACCTTACTACAAATAACTCAATTTCATTTCTTTTTATGGCTGAGGAATATTCCGTTGTATATATGTGCCACATCTTCTTTATCCATTCACATGTTGATGGACAGTTAGGTTGCTTCCATGTCCTGGCTATTGTAAATAGTGCTGCAATGAACATTGGGGTACATGACTCTTTTTGAGTTATGGTTTTCTCAGGGTATATGCCCAGTAGTGGGATTGCTGGGTCATATGGTAGTTCTATTTTTAGTTTTTTAAGGAACCTCCATACTGTTATCCATAGAGAATGTATCAATTTACATTCCCATCAACAGTGCAAGAGGGTTCCCTTTTCTCCACACACTCTCCAGCATTTATTGTTTGTAGATTTTTTGATGATAGCCATTCTAACCAGTATGAGGTAATACCTCATTGTGGTTTTTATTTGCATATTTTTAATGATTAGTGATGTTGAGCATCTTTTCATGTGTTTGTTGTCTGTCTCTATATCTTCTTTGGAGAAATGTCTAGATAGGTCTTCTGCCCATTTTTGGATTGGGTTGTTAGATTTTTTGATATTGAGCTGCAAGAGCTGATTGTATATTTTGGAGATTAATCTTTTGTCAGTTGCTTCATTGGCAAATATTTTCTCCCATTCTGAGGATTGTCTTTTTGTCTTGTTTATGGTTTCCTTTGCTGTGCAGAAGCTTTTAAGTTTCACTAGGTCCCTTTTGTTTATTTTTGGTTTTATTTCCATTTCTCTAGGAGGTGGGTCAAAAAGGATCTTGCTGTGATTTATGTCATAGAGTGTTCTGCCTATGTTTTCCTCTAAGAGTTTGATAGTGTCTGGCCTTACATTTAGGTCTTTAATCCATTTTGAGCTTGTTTTTGTGTATGGTGTTACAGAGTGTTCTAATTTCATTCTTTTCCATGTAGCTGTCCAGTTTTCCCAGCACCATTTATTGAAGATGCTGTCTTTCCTGCATTGTATATTCTTGCCTCCTTTATCAAAGATAAGGTGACCGTATGTGCATGGGTTTATCTCTGGGCTTTCTAACCTGTTCCATCGATCTATATTTCTGTTTTTGTGCCAGTACCATACTGTCTTGATTACTGTAGCTTTGTAGTATAGTCTGAAGTCCAGGAGCCTGACTCCTCCAGCTCCATTTTTCTTCTCAAGCTGGTTTTGGCTATTCGGGGTCTTTTGTGTTTCCATACAAATTGTGAAATTTTTTATTCTAGTTCTGTGAAAAATGCCATTGGTAGTTTGATAGGGATTGCACTGAATCTGTAGATTGCTTTGGGTAGTATAGTCATTTTCACAATGTTGATTCTTCCAATCCAAGAACATGGTATATCTCTCCATCTGTTTGTATCATCTTTAATTTCTTTCATCAGTGTCTTATAGTTTTATGCATACAGGTCTTTTCTCTCCCTAGGAAGGTTTATTCTTAAGTATTTTATTCTTTTTGTTGCAATGGTAAATGGGAGTGTTTCCTTAATTTCTCTTTCACATTTTTCATCATTAGTTTATAGGAATGCAAGAGATTTCTCTGCATTAATTTTGTATCCTGCTACTCTACCAAATTCACTGATTAGTTCATATTGGTCTGATGACTTCCAAATTCCCATTGTCAACACTGGGAGTCAAGCCCATTGAACCTTTTCCTGGTAAAATTCAGGGTAAAATTATACATGCCTCATCATCTTTAAATAGTCAGGTTTTTCTCCCTATCTTTTTCTCTTTAAATCTTTTTAAGGAAAAGAAACCTTAGCCAAAAAGGAGGAAAACAGTGCATTTTAATAAAGCATTATACAATTTCTTGTGGAATTCAAGTTATAAAATACAAGAATCATGTATCTTATAAATAAATATATGATGATGTTACCAAACCAAATATTTCTAGTTTTCTGGTAGCATCTTTAGGATACTCTATGTATTGTATCATGTTATCTGCAAACAGTGAGAATTTTATTTCTTCTTTTCCAGTTTGGATTTCTTTTATTTCTTTTTCTTCTCTGATTGCTGTGGCTAAAAATTCCAAAATTATGTTGAATAATAGTGGTGAGAGTGGGCAACTTTGTTTTGTTCCTGATCTTAGAGGAAATGGTTTCAGTTTTTCACCATTGAGAACAATGTTGGCTGTGGGTTTGTCATATATGGCCTTTATTATGTTGAGGCATTTCCCTCTATGCCTACTTTCTGGAGAGATTTTATCATAATTGGGTGTTGAATTTTGTCAGAAGCTTTTTCTGCGTCTATTGAGATGATCATACGGTTTTTATCCTTCAGTTTGTTAATATGGTGTATCACCTTGTTTGATTTGCATATAGTGAAGAATCCTTGCATTCCTGGGATATATCCCGCTTGATCATGGTGTATGATCCTTTTAATATGCTGCTGGGTTCTGTTTGCTAGTATTTTGTTGAGGATTTTTGCATCATCAGAGACATTGGCCTGTAGTTTTCTTTTTTTGTGACATCTTTGTCTGGTTTTGGTATCAGGGTGATGGTGGCCTTGTAGAATGAGTTTGGGAGTGTTCTTCCCTCTGCTATATTTTGGAAGAGTTTGAGAAGCATAGGTGTTAGCTCTTCTCTAAGTGTTTGATAGAATTTGTCTGTGAAGCCATATGTTCCTGGGCTTTTGTTTGTTGGAAGATTTTTAATCACAGTTTCAATTTCAGTGCTTGTGATTGGTCTGTTTATATTTTCTATTTCTTCCTGGTTCAGTCTCGGAAGGTTGTACTTTTCTAAAAATGTGTCCATTTTTCCAGGTTGTCCATTTTATTGGCATATTGGCTTGTAGTAATCTCTCATGATTCTTTGTATTTCTGCAGTGTCAGTTGTTACTTCTTTTTCATTTCTAATTCTATTGATTTGAGTCTTCTCCCTTTTTTTCTTGTTGAGTCTGGGTAATGGTTTATCAATTTTGTTGATCTTCTCGAAGAACCGGCCTTTAGTTTTATTGATCTTTACTATTGTTTCCTTTATTTCTTTTTCATTTATTTCTGATCTGATCTTTATGAGTTCTTTCCTCTGCTAACTTTCCTTCTGCTAACTGTAATTGCTTTAGGTGTAAGGTTAGGTTGTTTCTTTGAGAGTTTCATTCTTTCTTGAGGTAGGATTATATTGCTATAAACTTCCCTCTTAGAACTGCTTTTGGTACATCCCATACATTTTGAGTCGTCCTGTTTTCATTGTCCTTTTTTTCTAGGCATTTTTTGATTTCCTCTTTGATTTCTTCAGTGATCTCTTGGTTATTAAGTAGTGTATTGTTTACCCTCTATGTGTTTGTATTTTTTAAAGTTTTTTTCCTGTAATTGATATCTAGTCTCATAGCATTGTGGTCGGAAAAGATACTTGATATGATTTCAATTTTCTTAAATTTATCCAGCCTTGATTTGTGGCCCAAGATATGGTCTATCCTGGAGAATGTTCCATGAGCACTTGAGAAGAAAGTGTATTCTTTCGTTTTTCGGTGGAATGTCCTATAAATATCAGTTAAGTCCATCTTGTTTAATGTGTCATTTAAAGCTTGTGTTTCCTTATTTATTTTCATTTTGGATGATATGTCCATTGGTGAAAGTGGGGTGTTAAACTCCCCTACTATGATTGTGTTACTGTTGATATCCCCTTTTATGGCTGTTAGCACTTGCCTTATGTGTTGAGGTGCTCCTATGTTGGGTGCATAAATATTTACAATTGTTATATCTTCTTCTTGGATTGATCCTTTGATCATTATGTAGTGTCCTTCTTTGTCTCTTGTAATAGTCTTTATTTTAACGTCTATTTTGTCTTATATGAGAATTGCTACTCCAGCTTTCTTTTGATTTCCATTTGCATGGAATATTTTTTTCCATCCCCTCATTTTCAGTCTGTATGTGTCCCTAGGTCTGAAGTGCGTCTTTTTTAGACAGCATATATATGGGTCTTGTTTTTGTATCCATTCAGCCAGTCTGTGTCTTTTGGTTGTAGCATTTAATCCATTTACATTTAAGGTAATTATCAATATGTATGTTCCTATTCCCATTTTCTTAATTGTTTTGGGTTTGTTATTGTAGGTCTCTTCCTTCTCTTGTGTTTCCTGCCTAGAGAAGTTCCTTCAGCATTTGTTGTAAAGCTGGTTTAGTGGTACTGAATTCTCTTAACTTTTGCTTATCTGTAAAGGTTTTAATTTCTCTGTCCAATCTGTAGGAGATCATTGTTGGGTAGAATAACCTTGGTTGTAGGTTTTTCCCTTTCATCATTTTAAATATATCCTGCCACATCCTTCTGGCTTGCAGAGTTTCTGCTGAAAGAGCAGATTTTAACCTTAATAGGATTCCCTTATATGTTATTTGTTGCTTTTCCCTTGCTGCTTTTAATAATTTTTCTTTGTATTTAATTTTTGGTAATTTGATTAATAAGTGTCTTTGCATGTTTCTCTTTGGGTTTATCCTGCATGGTACTCTCTGTGCTTCCTCGACTTGACTGACTATTTCCTTTTCATGTTAAGGAAGTTTTCGACTATAATCAGTTTAAATATTTTCTCAGACCCTTTCTTTTTCTCTTCTTCTTCTGGGACCCCTATAATTCGAATGTTGGTGCATTTAATGTTGTCCCAGAGGTCTCTGAGACTGTCCTCAGTTCTTTTCATTTGTTTTTCTTTATTCTGTTCCCTGGCAGTTATTTCCACCGTTTTATCTTCAAGCTGACTTATCCATTCTCTGCCTCAGTTTTTCTGTTATTGATACCTTCTAGCTTATTTTTAATTTCAGTAATTGTGTTATTCATCTCTGTTTGTTTGCTCGTTAGTTCTTCCAGTCCTTGTTAAATGTTCCTTATGTTTTCTCCATTCTGTATCGGTGATTTTCGATCATCTTTACTATCATTACCCCGAATTCTTTTTCAGGTTGGTTGCCTATTTTGTCTTCATTTATTTGGTCTTGTAGGTTTTTACCTTGCTCCTTCGTCTATAACATATTTTTTTGTTGTTTCTTTTTTTTTTGTTGGGTGGTGCTATATTCCTGTCTTACTGGTTGTTTGGCCTGAGACTTCTAGCACTGGAGTTTGCAAGCAGTTGGTTAGAGCTGGGCCTTGGTGCTGAGATGAGGAACTTTGGGAGACCTCACTCCGATTGATATTCCCTGTGGTCTGAGGTTCTCTGGTAGTCCAGCGGTTTGGACTTGGAGCTCCTATCACAGGAGCTCGGGCCCGATCTCTGGCCTGGGAATAAGTTTTGTGGCATGTTAAAAAAAAAAAAGGAACAAAGAAAGAAATAAAGGAACAGTGCAATATCAAAGAATAAAAAATGAAATAAAATTAGAAAGCTAAGAAATATATTAGGTAAAATAAAACTGTAATTGAAACAACCAGCGTTGGGAGTTCCTCCCATCCCCTTAGGTGTCTGTGGTCCTCCACCAGTGCCTGGTAAGTGCCCTTGTTGTCTATGTAATTTGTTTTTAATAACTTTAATTATCATAGTAATGGTCCATTTGGACCATGAACTTTAAAGCGTACCAGATCTTTTGATTTAAAAACGTAAGCTACTCTGATTAAGTGGTGACATCAGAGTTTGACCTGGAAATTGAATGTATAATTGTGTGATTGAGTCAGTGTAAAATTGGCCAAAGCTCTTTTGAAATTAGAGAAAATTTCCTCCAGTAGGCTAGGATGATGGATGACAAAGGAACTGAACCAGAGTAACTGGTCACATGCTCATGTTCTTGTTATGAGCTCATTCAGTCCCTCCATACTGATGCTTCCTCTGTTAATGGTGTTTCTTTGCCTTGGCCCACTGGGCTCTAAACCATAGAGACCGCATAATAGAAACATGAGCCATTTACTGAGCTACTCACAAACTCTGAGGTTCCTTTCTTCAGATGTGCTTTATGTGGTCTGTACTTTGAGGGCATGTATTGGGCTTAGTTACTTTTTTTTTACTTCCTATTTTGAAATAGTTATAGATTCACAGGAAGTGGCAAAAATGTACAGAGAGATCCCATGTACTTTTCACCCAATTTCCTCCGATGATAACATCTTGCATAGTATCAAAACTAGGAAATTAACATTGGCACAATCCATAGAGCTTATTCAGATTTCATTAGTTTGATATACATTTGTGCTTGTGTATGTACATGCATGTGTGTAGTTCTATGCAGTATTATCATTCATTTAGATTTGTGTAAGCGCCATGACAACCAGGATATAAAACTGTTCCATCATTCCAAGCCTTGCTCATGTGGCCGTTTATAGGCACATCTATCCCCCTTCTCCCCACCACTAACACTTGGCAACCACTAATCCATTCTACATGTTTATAATTATGTTATTTCAAGAATGATATAAACGGAATAATACACTGTGTAACTTGGTGATACTGGCTTTTTCATTCAGTGTAATACCCTTGATATCAAGCCAGGTTGTTAAGAGTTTCAATGATGGGTTCCTTTTTATTGTTGAGTGGCAATCCATGGTGTGGAGGTACCACAGTTTGTTTAGCCAGATACCCATTGCAGGGTATCTGGGTTGTTTCTAATTGACTGTTACAAATAAAGCTGCTTTCAACTTTCATGTACAGGTTTTTGTGTGAACATAACTTCCATTTTTATGGGATAAATGTCCAAGAGCCACAACTGTTAGATTGGACAGTAAATGCATGTTTAGTTTGAGAAGAAACTTCCAAACTATTTTTTCAGAGTAGCTATAGTATTTTACATTCCTACCAGCAATGTATAAGTAGCCTAGTTTTCTCTGATTCCTCACCAGCATTTGATGTTGTCCTTATTTATTTTAGTTGTTCTGATAGTAGTGTAGTGATAGCCCATTGTGGCTTAAATTTTATTTGTCTAATGCCTAATGATGTCAAACATATTTTGATGTGATTATTTGCCACCTATATATCCTTTTTGGTGAAATGTCTCTTCATGTCTTTTGCTCATTTTCTAACTGATTCTTTTACTGTTGATTTTTGAGAGATCTTTATATATTCTAGATACAAGTCCTTTGTTTGATACATTTTCTCCCAGTTTGTGGCTTCTTTATGTACCCTCTTAACAAGGCCTTTTGCAGAGCACAGTTTTTAATTTTGAATTCCAATATATCAATTTTTCCTTTTTTGATTGTCCTTTTGGTGTCAAGTCTAAGAATTCTTTATCTACCTCTAAGTTCCAAAGATTTTCTCCTTTGTCACTTTGTAAAAATTTTGTAGTTTTATGTTTTACATTTAAGTCCATGATTCCATGTACAAAGTGTGAGGTTTAGGTCAAGGTTTTTGTATTTTTTTCCTGTCTATGGATGTCTAATTTCTCCAGCACCATTTGTTGAAAAGGCTGTACTTCTTTCACTGAATTGATTTTTCATCTTTGTCAACATCACTTTGACATACTTGTGTGGGACTATTTCTAGGTTCTCTCTTCTGTTCTGTTGTCTGTCCTTCTGCCAACAACACATGGGCCTGAGTACTGGAGCTCTGGAGTCTGACTTAGCACTGGGTAGAGTGAGTCCTATTTTTTCCTTCCTTTTAAAAGTTGTTTTAACAATTATAGCCCCTTTGCTTTTTCATATACTTTGTAGAATAAGATTGTCTGTGTCTATAAAAATCTTTGTTAGAATTTTTAAGGGAATTACATTAAGCCTATAGATCAGTTTCAAGAGAATTAACATCTTCACTACTGCTGCATCTTCAAATCCATTAACAGAATATGTGTCTCTATTTATGTAGGTCTTTGATTTCTTTCATCAGCATTTTGTATTCAGCATACAGATCCTGTATATGTTTTGTTAGTTTCATGGCAAAGTATTTAGTTTTCTTTGAAGCAATTGTAAAAATGATATTGTGTTTTAAACTTTGGTTTCTATATGCTTGTTGTTAGTATATAGAAATGTGAGTGATTTTTTGTTGATCTTGTATCTTGCAGCCTTGCTAAACTAACTTTATAGGTCTAGGAGTTTTTTATAGGTTCCTTGAGATTGTCTATGCAGAAAATCATATCATCTGAAAATAGCTTAGTTTTAGAGCTTATATACCTGTGCTTTTACATTTATGGCAAATATTTGTTCCTTTTGAAATTATTGTTCATTATATGTTGTTTTCTATAACCTTGAGTGGATCAATGTCTTTTTAAAATAGCTCTTAGGTCAGTGGTTCTTAAAGTATGGTTGGGCACTCCCAGGAGTCCTTTGAGATATTTTCAGTGGGTCCACAGGGTCAAAATTTTGATCAAAATTATACTAGGATGTTATTTGCCATTTTTGCCATTTCATGAACCTGCAGTGGAATATTCCAGAGGCTACATGACATGTAATATTGCACAAGATTTAGGAATCCAGCAGTCTTCCATTATGTTAACACATTGAAGAGACTTGCAAAAGTGCAAAATAATACCACTCACTAATTTTTTTCTTTTGAAAAATAGTTATTTTTTGCAGATTTATGTAAACATAAATTTATATTAACATGAATGCATTTATTTTAAAAATGAATTATTACATAAATATGTGTAAATTTCCTCAGAAACTAATTTCTAATGTAAAAATATTGATAGATATAACTCATAAGAAAAACTCTTTGACGTCTTTAATAATTTTTAAGAGTTTGAGGTTCTAAAATGAAAAAGTTTGAGAATCTCTAATTTAGTTCAATCCTATTTAAATGAATTCTCTGGCTCACTAATTTATCATCTAGCACATCATCTGGTATTAATATAGGTTGATTTTAGGAAAATATCTTTATCTTGCTAGTTTGTTCATGAAAGAGAAAAGGGTTCTGTCAGCTTTACAACTATTTCTTTAATTGAAATCTTACATGAAAGTCCAATATTTAAAAGTGAGAACAACAGCAGGGGTAGGGCTGTGTCCTCACACCATAGGGACCACAGTAGAACACATTCCAGGGGTCCTTTGAGTGTAATATGAAAATAAGGATTGTAGAGAATTAATTGCATAACTATGTAAACAAGGCACGGTTGCTATGTGTTATCAGCACTGGACCCTTAAATCCAGAATTATGCTTAGTGGCTGACACAGACTAGGGCTAAATAAATGTGTCACAGGAGTGACTGACTACTGGGATGTGGCTATAACTTAAGATAATTTTTGAAACAGTAGCTATTGACAAGAGCTGGGGACAGAAATACATACAGTCATGGTGGCAGGTGGTGGTCAGCAGGAAGTGCCCAACACAGCCTCACTGTTGGGGGAGATGGAGAAATGCCAGGATCTCTTCCTCCCCTCTGGTATTTTCTGAGGGAGTGGAGCAGTGAAATGGGGGTGGCCAGAGACATCAAATATGGAAGGAGCTTCTGGTGTGGCTGTGGGGAGGAGGATGAAGGAAGAGAGGACAGGGAGGGCTGGGGAGGAAGGTGGAACAGGGGTCTATGCTGGACTCAGGTGGTTGGTGAGGGAAGTCGGAGAAGGGAGGGGTCATGGGGAGTGTGGGGACAGGTCAGGAGGAAGGGTCTTGGAAGAAGGTGGGCAGGGGGAATAATGGAGGGTGGGTCATGGGGGGAGAGGATAGAGAGGAAGGGAGGCGTGTGGAAGGGGGAGGGATCCAGGACCTTGGGGTAGGTAATTCAGGCAGCCCCATCAGCTCCAGCCATTATTTGAATTCAGTGAATGGATTTGGCATCAGAGGTAAGAGAAGCAGAGATCTCCACCACCCCCTCCCACTCCTCCCTCACCCACATTCCCAAATCCTCACCCTCCCCCTGCCCCTCAATTCCATGGGGGCCCATCCAGATCTGAGGATGAGGAACAAAAGGGGGAGGTAACAGGACTGGGTGCAAGCAGGGGGAGGGGTGAGAGGGGAGCAGGAAGGCAGGGGTCAGTAATGAGATGAGAGCAGAGGATGATGCAGGGGTGCTTGCAATAAGAAGCCCAGAAATGGAACAAGAAGAGCCAGACAGTCCCCTCTGGACTAGGAGCCCAGAACAGCCCTGGGGGTCCTTGTTCCCCATCTGCTCTGTGGCCAGGGGTTGGCCATGGTCCTCCTTGAACTTCTGTAAAACAAGGTGGGTTAGATGAGGCTGTCCTTGGAGGCTCCCTAAGTCCTGCTATTGCATCTCCTTAGGCTAAGGGTAGGGATCCTTTAGGCTATATCTCTGTATTTTGAAGGAAGATTCCACAGGTGTTTGTTGAATGAATAAGTGATGGATCAAATTCCTTCAGGTGGCTTCCCATCACTTTTATTTTTTTAACACTTTTATTGGAGTATAATTGCTTTACATGTGTTAGTTTCTGCTGTATAACAAAGTGAATCAACTATATGTATACATATATCCCCATATCCCTTCCAGCCCTCCCTATCCCACCCCTCTAGGTAGTCACAAAGCACCACACTGATCTCCCTGTGCTATGCAGCTGCTTCCCCCTAGCTATCTATTTTACATTTGGTAGTGTATATATGTCAATATCACTGTCTCACTTCATCCCAGCTTACCCTTCCCTCTCCCCGTGTCCTCAAGTCCATTCTCTACATCTGCGTCTTTATTACTGTCCTGCCCCTAGGTTCATCAGAACCTTTTTTTTCTTTTTAATTCCATAGATATGCATTAGCATATGGTATTTGTTTTTCTCTTTCTGACTTATTTCACTCTGTATGACAGATTCTAGGTCCATCCACCTCACTACAAATAACTCAATTTCGTTTCTTTTTATGGCTGAGGAATATTCCATTGTATATATGTGCCACATCTTCTTTATCCATTCATCTGTCGATGGACACTTAGGTTGCTTCCATGTCCTGGCTATTGTAAATAGTGCTGCAATGAACATTGGGGTACATGACTCTTTTTGAGTTATGGTTTTCTCAGGGTATATGCCCAGTAGTGGGATTGTCTATTTAGGTCTTCTGCCCATTTTTTGGATTGGATTGTTTGTTGTTTTGATATTGAGCTGCATGAGCTGCTTGTATATTTTGCAGATTAATCCTTTGTCAGTTGCTTCGTTTGCAAATATTATTTCCCATTCTGAGGGTTGTCTTTTTTGTCTTGTTTATGGTTTCCTTTGCTGTGCAGAAGCTTTTAAGTTTCATTAGGTCCCATTTGTTTATTTTTGTTTTTATTTCCATTTCTCTAGGAGTCCCATCACTTTTAAGATCAAATCCAGCCTCTCACCATGGCCAAAAAAAATCCTTCCCCCCAGACTCCTCCTCTCTCCCCTAGACCACTCAGCTCCAGCCACACTTCCCTCCTTGCTGTTTCTTTAACAAATCAAGCTCATCCTACCTCAGTACCTCAGGGCCTTTGCACCTACTGTTTTATTCTGCCTGGCTGGCCCTTTTTAGCTTTCAAGTTTCATGTCATCTTCTCAGAAAGGCTTTCACAGATCCCCTTATCTGAAGTGGCCAGAGTAATTATCTTTTTGTTTGTTTTCTGCTTCCTCTAATCACAGAGTGGCAAACTTTCCTTGTAAAGGGCCAGAAAAAAAAAAAAAAAAAAAAAGAAGGAAAGAAATAGTAGTCATTGAAGTGAAACTTCATCAACAGAAAAAAAAAAACCCCAAAACAAGCTTTATTTTCAAGGGGCCATAACCACTTAATGCATTTCACATCTAAGTATAATCAGACAAATATCTGAGTTATACATAATTGATAAATGAATATATGCGAAAACTTAGGCAAGAAGTCACTGTTGACACTGTATTTCTAGGAAAGAAAGGGCCTATATGAACAGTAAGAGGAAAGCTGCTTTAATTGTAGAAGGTAAGGAAAATGACCAGTCAAGAGCAATTTTTAACAACATTCTCCTTATTGTATGAATTCTGCCAAATTATTACTTTAAATTTTCTCACTCACACAATTAAGCACATCCAAGTGCTTAGTGATGGTGTTTGCACAGTAGAGAAGTGTTATAAACATAAGACCCATCCATCAGACTAGAACATCATTGAAAGAAATGACATGTGCTTTTGCTGAGGCTATTCCAGAAATGAAAAAGAAGAAGATGGTTATATTAACGGATGCACAAAAATTAAAAAAAAAAAAGAACTTGATGGGATAGCTGAGGCAGTTGCTTATTAAACTAGGAGGCCTTCCATACACTCTGGCTTGCCACATTGCTAGTTCTTATGAGGTTCCATGTGCTGTGACATTGGCTTTGGTTGGCTGTGACAGGAGTGATTTCCAGTAGCTCTCCTTATCTCAAGACAAGGCTAAATGCAAACAAACTAAGGCCACCATGCCACCTAGGACCCTGTTTCTCACAGTCAGCAGGAAACACATTCTTTATAAGATTTCTATTTTTATTTGTAAAAAAAATGTGGGCCTGTTTGTTGTATCACCATTAAAACAGTCAGCGGATAAGGAAAAATTGATGGATAACTTCCTGATATAAATGAATGTCTTTTTTTTTTAACTCCCCTAAGAGTAGAGGTCAGTAACATGCTCTAGGGCAGTAATACAGATTTTACTACTTATAAGAAGAAACCTTGACAGTAATGCTGCAAGCTTGATAAGAATTCAATGCAAGGCAAAGCAAAGGGAGAAGGACTGAGGAAAAGTGAAGGAAAGTACTTTAGTCCAGCGATGAACTACATATTCTCATTAATATTTGTACCCAACCAGTAGAAATATCCTTTACTCCTGGCTGTAATTCCAGAAGAGGCAGAACTTCTTAGCCCCAGAGCAAGAGAAACCATAACTGGCTCGGATTTCCATGCCTAGTTGCCATACAGTGTACCTGGTATATTATTATTTGCCTATTATTTTCCTTTCCCTGCAATTAGAAGACACAGTTCATGAAAGCAAAAGATTTCTGCCTGTTTTCTTTACCACTGTAAACCCAGTGCACAAAACAAGCATTCAGTATTTATTGATTATACCTATATACAGTTTCTAATAGTGAGTTTTTGGTTTTGGTTGTGTTGCCCTATATTAGCTGAAAGTGAAGGGCAACACAGACTTTCAAGGAAATGTTAATAAGAATCATGAAAAAAAGTCCCTGTAATTGTGACTCATATACGCATTTATAGAAATTATGTCTCCAGTAACATTCCTACATGCAGGACAAATATCAGAAAGTAAACATCAACTCTAGTAAAATTTAAAGATTTCTGTCAGCCTATAGAAATGGTTCTCAAACACTTTTGTCTCAGGACCACTTTACACTTTAAAAAATTTTGAGAACTCCAAAGACTTTGTGTTTATTTGGGATATATCTGTAGATATCTACCATATCAAAAATTAAACCTGTTAAAATTTAAAACATTTATTTATTAATTCATTAAAAATAAAATAGCATGTTTTTATAGACAGTTACTATAGTTTCCAAAACAAAAAGTGAAAGAAAGAGTAGCACTGTTTCACAATTTTGCTAATCTCTTTAATGTCTAACTTAATATTGTAGAAGGCGGCTAGATTCTCCTGTCTGCTCCTACATTCAATGTATTGCAGTATCTCATATGAGATTGAAAAAGACAGTCTTTTGTTCAAATAATATCATCCACAAAATACCACAGCTAACATTATACTTAATGGTGGGAGAGTGACTACTTTTCCCCTAAGATCGGGACTAAGGCAAACATGTCTACTGTCACCTCTCTTATTCAACATAGTGCTGGAAGTGTTAGCCAGCACAATAGGGAAAGAAGAAGTAATAAAAGGTACATAGACTTGAAAGCAAGAAAGAGAACTGTCCCTATTTGCTGATGACATAATTGTCTACGTAAAATGTCCCATGGAATCTAACAAACAAAAACAACCCCGCCCCCCCCCAAAGAAACCCTGCTAGAAACTAATTAGTGAGTTCAGCAAGGTCATCGGAAACAAGATCAATGTTAACAATTTGTTTTTACTTCTACATGCTTGCAATAAAACTGTGGACATAGAGGTTAAAGACACAGTATGATTTACAATCACTCAAAAAATGAAACGGGTGTAAATCTAACATAACATATAGTGTAGAACTTATAAGCTTAAAAGTATAATATAATGAAATAGAAAGCATCTAAGTAAATGTTCATGGATTGGAAGACAACATAGTAAAGATGTCAATTCTCAAACTGAGATACAGATATAACACAATCTGGGGGCACAGCTCAGTGGTAGAGCATTTGACTGCAGATATAACACAGCTCCCATCAAAACAGCAGCAAGGTGTTTTTTTTTTTTTAATGTATATAGACAAAAATATTCTAAAATTTATATGGACTTGAAAAGGACCTATAATAGCTACATAGGTAGCTACATACATCTTCCTACATAGGTTCAGTAATTATGATTTTGTGGTACTGGCAAAGGGATAGATAACTGGAACAGAATAGAGTACCTAGAAATAGACCCACACAAATAGGCTCAAGTGATATTTGACAGAGGTTCAAATGCAATTCAGTGAAGGAAGGATAGCTTTTTCAACAAGTGGTTCTAGAGCAATTGGACATCCATAAGCAAAAAATTGCATCTCCATCTAAACTTCATACCCTCTACATAAATTAAGTTAAAATGGATCACTAACTTAAACGTAAACTTATAAAATTTTTAGAAAAAAAGAATGAGATAATCTTTGAGTTTTAGGCCTAGGCTAATAGTTCTAACTTAGACTTGACCTCAAAACACAATCAATAAAAGGAAAAATTGATAAACTTAATCTCATCAAAATTAAAATCTTTTGTTCTATGAAAGACCCTGTTAAGAGAATGTAGACAAGTTACACATTTGGAGAAAATATTTGGAAATGAAATATCCGACAAAAGACTTCATCCAGAATATATGAAGAACTCTCAAAGCTCAACAGTAAAACAAACAAACAAAAAATTTTTCAAGTGATCAGAGTTTTATACTTTAAGTGGGGTCAGCATCAAGGGAGTTTTGGTGTACTGGTTTTTAAAAACCATCTCGGGAATAAATCGATTTATTTGTTTATTTTTATTTTTAAATTTTATTTATATTTGGCTGCGTTAGGTCTTCGTTGCTACACAGAGGTTTTCTCTAGTTGTGGCAAGCAGTGGCTACTCTTTGTTGTGGTGCGTGGGCTTCTCATTGTGGTGGCTTCTCTTGTTACGGAGCATGGGCTCTAGACTCACAGGCTTCAGTAGTTGTGGCACACGAGCTTAGTTGCTCTGCAGCATGTGGGGTATTCCCAGACCAGGGCTCAAACCCGTGTCCCCCGCACTGGCAGGTGGATTCTTAACCACTGCGCCACCAGGGAAGTCCAATTTGTTTATATTGATGTGACCTATTTAAATTATATTGGCGTAGAATCTTTTATACAGTATTAAAAGAAAGAGCAGAATGAGTGGTGCTAAGGACTAAATATTTGTGCCCCCCATTCATATATTGAAATCCTAACACCCAATGTAATGGTATTAGATAATGGGGCCTTTGGGAGGATGGAGCCCTCATGAATGGCACTAGTCCCCTTATAAGAAGAGAAATGAAAGAGGTGATCTCTGCTCTCTGCCATGTGAGGTTATAATGAGAAGACAGCTGTCTGCAAACCTGGAAGAATTTTCTCACCAGACACTAAATCTCTTGACACCTTGACTTTGGATTTTCCAGTTTTCAGAACTATGAAGAACAGATGTTTGTTGTTTAAGCCATCCAGTCAATGGCATTTTGTTACAGTAGCCCAAGATGACTAAAACAGATGTTATTATAGTACTTTAAGAATCATAAGGGTGACTATATAAAAGGGTGAAAAACTGGAGTTACCATGGAAACCCATCTTGCAGAGGCCAGGGCCTGTTGGCATGTGGCCTTACAGCAAGAACACACCAGGCTGAGAGGACCTGCCTATGGCCTTGGCTCCCCAAATGCCATGACATTCAGTAAAATGATTCCCTTTAGCATCTCAGTATCCGCTGTGGGAATTAGGAAGGTAGTTAGAAAAGGGAAAAGGACTGATTGTTTTACAAAGTACCTTGGAGAGATTGGGACCCTTTGAAAAATCTATATTTTTCCGTCCCACATTTACCCAGCATGGGGAAACATGCTGCTTGTTCTTATCTGCTTCTGTAGATGGGCCAATTAGAATTAATTGGAATGGCATTGTTTTCATAAAAATACTAAGAGTCTGTGTATCACTTTTAATCAAATATAAAAAGTTACTTATTTATGCCAGCAACAATAATATACATTAACACATTATAAAGATAATGCTTCTTCAGCAAATACTGAGTCGAATCTCCTCATTTTATATATGTGGGAAACTAAGGTTTTGTAAAGTGAATGGATTTCCCAGGTCCAAAAACTAATTAGTGGCCGAACAAGCCCTAGAATCTAGGTCTTTGACTTCAAGTTTATGGTTGTTAATTATGCTACTTTATTATCAAATAAGATATATTCTAGTGGCAAATTGTCTTTTTTTGGTCCCTCCTCACCCACAAATGGTAGAAAAATATAGCTCGCGTAAATATTCTATCATGTTTGCAGCAGACATTTAGAATGGTCTTAGTATATTCTAGGTCCTGACTAGTATTCTTCCTATTTTGCAGAGGCTGGTAAGAAAAAAACATTGTATTTCCAAGATTCCCTTCTGGGTAGATTTCTGGATATGTTCAGTTTCTGCCAATCATGTGCATTCTGGCAAGACTTGCATTCAGGTCTGAGTTATGAAGGGAGGAAAGCAAGGGACAAGGCATCCATTTCATGGCATGGTCATGGTAGAGGCAGCTGGCTTTTGTATTTATAGCTTTCCGCTGCTCTGGGGCCTCTTTCCTATTCACAGAAGATGAGTGTGATTCTGAGGGCTGGAAGTAGCCTGGAAGTTTACCCTAGAGCCTGCTGTCCCACTGGTACCTGGTGATAAATCCTTTTCTGTTCAACCTCATTAGAGTGGTTTCTGTTATTTTCAACTGAACCCTAACCAACACAGGGTTACAGGATGAAAATCAAACAAAAAGAAACTGGAAAATATACTAAAATGCAGAAATAGAAACTAGAGAGTCTTGAGCTAAGAAAGGAAAGTGGGGTTTGGGCTTTTAGGTGATGGGGCCTGCTTTAGGGAAAGGCCAAATGCTGTGGAAGGGCACATGATTCCAAGCCCTAGAAGAAATCAGTAATGATTGAGTCACTCTTACGCTATGATTGCGTTCTACAAATGAACCTCCATCAAGCACATGGGTCCCATCTGAAGATCTCTATCACCATTTGGTCTCTTGGAAGCTGCATTAAAAGAAACAAAGAAGTATGACTTCAGCAGCAGCTTTCTAGTAGACTTTCTGTGTCGGCAAAGTATCTCCTGATCTGCTTGCTGGTGCCTGAAATTCCTTTAACAGGGAGCAAATTACACATAAGTAGAAATAAAAGTGTCAAAATGTAAATGCTGATTGCGTTGATGTGCAAAACTCATCAACAGTAAAGGGTAATTGGTTAATTAAATTAGAGTTAATGATAATTTTGGAACTCATTGTTTTGGTGATGGAACTGATTAACATTTATAGAGGACCTACTATGAACCTGGCACAGGGCCTCATGCTTTTACATACTCCATTTCATTTGGTGTCTCTATAACTGTAGTTCTCTGTACAGTGTTTTTATTCCCATTTTCCAGGCACAGAGATTGATATTCAGAAAGATTAAAAAACTTGCCCCAAGTCAAGAAGACAAGGCCTGGGACAGAGGTTTCTCCAGTTTCATAATTTTGAATTGGATCAGGTCTATTTGCTTTTGCATTGTTAGGGATAAATTGAAACTATGCTCAGATATAGTTTTCTCATGGGAGGGAAGGCAGGAAGTTCTATTTTACATGATTTATGGCTTTTTTCCCTTTAAGATGGCTTACTTTTTTATAAAGGGTTTATTTGGCCCAGAGGATTCATTAATAACAACAACAAATAGCATTTGTATAGATATATCAGTTGGCAGTCTACCCTGTTTTCTTGTAATGCATTTTCTTTTGCGTTGTCTCATTTTATATTCATGACTTCCCAGTAGAGATAGGTAGTATTCTTTCCTGATTTTAAGCTGTAAATTGAGGGGTGGGAGGGAGGCACAAGAGGGAGAGGATATGGGGATATATGTATACATATAGCTGATTCACTTTGTTATACAGCAGAAACTAACACACCATTTTAAAGCAATTATACTCCAATAAATATGTTAAAAATATGTAAATTGAGTCCTGAAAGTTGAAGTTATTGCCTCAAATCACGCACTGAGTAGAGATTCTGGATCCCGAATGCTAGAATTCAGTCCCTACTCCTCACTAGAATCTATTATTGCTTATGAGAGATAAGCACCGGCCTGGAGACCCTCAACCTGAGCCACATAAAGGACCAAAGCCACAGAAAATATGATTCTGTTTAATACTTTATCCATTTCATTCCCATTAGCCACCCATATTATTGATCATTTTATGTGCTAACTATTCATGTCTCTCTTCTCACTATTCTGTACAGTCCAGACTATGAGAGCTGACATTTTGCCTTATTCAATTTATTATTTCTTACACCTAACACAATGTATTGAATAGAGTAAGCATTCAATATATATTAATGAATGAGTACTTCCGACTATAAGCTTGCAAAGCAGAATAAAACCAGTGAATTTTTCACTCCAGTGTTTTAGCTGAATTTTTTTCCTTTATCAGCATGATGGATTTGGTTTTTAGTGACCAGCATGTTGCATAACAAATATTGGTACTAAATTAATTGCTGTACTTTTGGAACACCCCGTTTTACTATCAGCTATATCTGGCCAAATATTTTACTACTAATTGAAAGATCTTTATAGAAGCACCTTCTGTAGAAGAGTATACTATTGTGATTTTCCCCCCTCCACACACCAAAATAAAACAAGTCCCATTGAACTAGGGATTTTTTTGTGTGTGTGTACCAAAACCAAGTGGCAGCGGTACCTGCCTGTGGAATCATGATAAATGAAGTTTCCCCAAAGTGAAATTCAATCTGGGCCTTGAGTCATATTGCCAAGCACTGGCCAATGAAAACAACCATTAAGAGAAAGAATCCTGATTTATTTCTTCAATTTTCTCAGACAGACAGAGCATTTGTGGTCAAATGCTTTGTGGTAAAATGGCACCTAAATTGAATAAAACATTCCAATTTTAAGTATTTATTTTTCTGACCTTTGTATATGACGGAAGACTATTGCAAATCTGCTCTAGAAATCTCCCAGGTTTGAATGGATATTAGCACTGAAGAACGTCCTAGCCTTTGTTGTGTGCCCTTAAGGTGGTGGTTACTGTCTGGTTTTATTTATTTATTAACTGTAGGAAACATCTAGTTCTGTTGAAAATGTCCATCTAGTTTGCAGGTCATTTTGTAGCCCCGGTACATAAATTCTTCAGAGAATTTTTGACTCTGAAATACTACAGTTATGGCCTACAGGATTTACAATGTGGGAAAGGCAGAAGGAAATAGAGCAAAAGTTTGATGACCTCGAGCCATTCTAAATCACCTTGCTGCTAGTAAATTTGCTTTTCTTGTCAGTTGTTGTTGATCATGACAAATAATGTTAGCTTCTGTTTGGAGATGTTTATTGCAAAGAATGTTGAATTAATTTGCATACACTGGGTTTATTTAGGAATCAATAGCTAGCAGTTACAGAGATAATGGTCTCTGAAGGATCAGAAAGAATTACATAAGAATATGAAATGGGGCTTCCCTAGTGGTGCAGTGGTTGAGAGTCCGCCTGCCGATGCAGGGGACACGGGTTCGTGCCCCGGTCCGGGAAGATCCCACATGCCGCGGAGCGGCTGGGCCCGTGAGCCATGGCCGCTGAGCCTGGGCGTCCGGAGTCTGTGCTCTGCAACGGGAGAGGCCACAACAGTGAGAGGCCCGTGTACCGCAAAAAAAAAAACAGAATATGAAATGAAAATAGATTCAAAATTGGGTCAAGTCAATGAATTTTCCATTTCACATATTGATTTTAGCACTATTCACCTTGTATTAGAGTTAGGCATTTCTTTGATTTATCCACTAGATTACTCTCTTATCAATGTTAGAGGCTGAATTTTATTTATCTTTGCAAAATCAAAATGTTACCTGTGTAATCTAGCATCATTATCAAGCTGGTGCATAACACATAACAGATGCTCAGAAAAAAGTAGTTGACACTTCAAATACTCTGTGTACATGTTATATGAATACTGCCCTTTAGTTGTTTTCTATGATGAACACATACTAAGTGAATTTAAATTATTTACTTTAGTATAAAATAAATCCTATAATATAACCAACATTTCAGATTATAGGGCTTTTTTGAACTGGTTCTTTTGAGATTAATGCTACTAAAATTTTGAATGTTTCCATATACACAGAGAGAGAGAGAGAGATTCTCTAAATAAATTATGCAAATAAATTAATTTGGTGCATTATAATTTTTTACAACTTGCACAGAAATTTACTATATATCTTTTGTTTCTCCAAACAGTACTGTGAAGTTGAAACATTAGGTGTATTATTATTATCATTAACTCCATTTTACAAAAGAGAAAGGCAGCGATTTTTCTTAAATTTTTTTTACCTAATAGGTATTGGGCAAAAGATTGGAACACAGATTTTCTAACTTTAAATACTTTGAATTTTTCCACTGCATGCCATTTTTCACTTTAACCTAGGTTGGATGAAGTTAATATTTGTTGACTTTGTTGGTAGCTAAACTTAGAAAATGAGGTGCCCTTTCGGGTTTATTCCATAAATAGGAAACTGTACTTGGAGGCTGAGGCGTATGGTGAAAAGTACCTGGATTTGAAGTCAGAGTTTGCATTTCAGCTGTGCCACATGGATGTGGCTTTAATTACAAACCTCTATAGAATTCTTCAGTAAAATACAAACAAACAAAATAAATAAGAAAGGACAAATGAGACACAGAAAAATGCGTATGAATTTGAAACATTACTTAACTGTTTGGTAACACAGTTTTCCCATCTGTAAAATGGAACTGATTATACTTATAGCACAGGGTTGGATAGAGGATAAAGCAAAAAGCACCCACCACTTGAACCTGTGTATCGTACTGATTATAATAGTACAACTGGTGGCTGAATCCTGTCAGAAAGGCAGGTGACTCATTTGACCTTCTACATTTTATCTGAATATACCTATGTTTAAAAACATTCTATAGTTTCAAAGTAAATTATAACATTTCTCATTTATATTATCATCTTTTCTAAGAATATATGTTCATAATCTATGTTGTAAGTTTGTTGTATGTTCAATAGTTCTATGTTCTAGATGAATTTGGGGATAAGATAGTGCCAGAAAACTTTGTAAAATAGTGCCAGAAAACTTTGTAAAATGTAAGACCTATTGATTGAAATGTTGTAATGTCATTCATGCTGCTGCTTTGGATAGGATTTTAAAAATACTTTTCCCATTCAAAAACGTGTTTGAAAGGGTATGACTAACATGATACACCTCATTCTTCAAAACTCATTCAGGTTGTTCTTTCTCACTTAATTCATAAATGAGATGAACGTGTGTGGGAAATTATCTTTTATTGGATCATGTATTTTGATAATTTTCAGTATAAATAGAAGTTTATTTTCTTACTCAGTGTTTGAACTCTGGCCTCTTTCTGGAAGTTGTAACTAAAAATTGCAAAAAAGGAGTCTTTTAAGTATAATATATTTGACATTAATTAGTTTCCATTCTTGGATACTGGTATGAAGAGCATAAATTTATTTCTTGGACTCAGGAGACCACACTTAGTAAATAGATGAATATTTAGAAAACAAAAACAAAAACAAAAACAGCATTGCACATAAAATGCTTCTAAGTAGGAGCCTATGTTAAGAGAAAAGAATGGAAAGCAGCCTTTCCTATATAACTACACATATGGAATAAAGATTTAGAGAATGTCAAATGAACTGATATTAATGAAATTCTTTTTTTGTCATTTTACTTTAAAATCTTTATTATGTGTACTGAAAATACTAATCACATATATTTATGACCACTTGAGTAATTATCAAGAATAACTGACAATCATGGGATTTGCATTATTAATTAAAATGGAAAACATTAATGCCAGGTAAGGCACTCATCAGAAGACCCTTCTCGTTTGGTAGTGATGCTTAAAACATTTCCATAAACAGTTACCTCCACTTACTTCTCATATATTACATCTCTTTTTAAGTTTTTTCAATGTTCCTAAAAGCTTTGTTTTCCTCAGTGGCCCTTCCCCTCAAAAGAATGTAGGTGTGGTATTTCCCAAGGATTCTGGTGTCTTGACAACTTGTAGAGAGCAGAGTGCATTGCAGTACAGAGGCTGGGGACAGGGGCCTCGATTAGATGGCAGGTTAGTGGTCACATCACAATTCTGGTAATTGGTGTGAGGCTAAAACATAGATTTTTCCAGTCGTGAGTGGAAAATAGGAAGAAATAACTGTCTTTTTTAGAGATTATGCTCTTTCAAATTCAGTTTGTGGCCATTTAGCTTGAAAATTATAGAGATGGTAGGTAGCAGTTATCTTTTTCCTTACGGTGGTTATTTGACAAAATAAGAGTTGTCTTTGGCCTATCTAGCCTCCCAATTTAAAAAAAAAAAAGCTGTCTTGTGAAATTCTGAAGTCTGGGAATCACCAAGTTAAGGTGAGTTAAGAGGTTCAGCCCCCACACACTAGCCTCTCTGAGTTGGTGATTAAATTTAAGGCTCAGCAAAACAAAAAACCAAACCAAAACAAAAACCCACTTGTCATGACCTTTGAAAGATCACTTGCAGTAGTCAAAAGAGTTAATGGGAAATGTGTGAACCCAAATTGTCTACTGTCCTTATGTAAAAACTAGCTGCTTTTTAAAGGTTTGTCTCTTAAAATGCTATTATGTTTTGGCTTTGTTTTGTTTCTTTTTAAAGATAGTTGCTTAGGTGATATGTGAGATATTTAAAAGCCACCGCCAAGATAAAGCTGACCTGATTTTGTAGGAGAGCCATGATGGCAGGTGAAAATATAGATGATGAACATTTTTGGAGAATGCAGAGACTCAGATGTAGATTGGAGGGGAGGGTGACTCAGACCTTTCCATCCAAGACTTTTCTAGTGGTCAGGGCAGCAATGGATTGTGCCATGTCGGGTGAGATGACAGCTGTACAGTAGAGTCAGCAGTAGGAAAGCAGCCAAAAGGCAAGGGATCAGTGTTCTCCAGAGGCCTATCGGAAAAGACGTCCTCTCCCCGGTGGGAAAGACTTCTTAATTATAATGAATCCAGTAGTAAGTGCAATCCCCACCATTCTTGGACATTACCAGAGAAAAGTAGGTATGAGGCTCTGAGTAAGAGCAGACAGATAGCCCGGAGGAAGCTTTTGGATATGAGAGACATCTTGATGCTTAGATTTTTTTAAATTTTCTAAATTAAAACCATGCTTTAAATTGGATCTGTTATCTTTTATTTGCATCTCTATATGCCATAGGGTCCACAGATGTGCATTAGGGGCGTCTGCAAATCCGGGAAAGTTTACACAAAATTTTGTTTTCACATATATTTTTCTTGAGAGATGTTCCACAAGTTTCATTTTAATTACTCTATATTTCTGCTTTGTGTTTTAATATTTTTCTTCTGTTTGCTATCCTATGCTACTTATTTGGTTCTCAGCAAGTGATTATTCTCACTTTTAGCTGATGTATTAACTTTTGGGGGGATGGGTTACTAGACAAATCTTATCTATGGTATAGTAAGATCTCCTTGAATTTTTGCTCCTATTTTGTTGTTTTTGTTAAAGTTGTCATTTGTCTCTTCTAAAAGTTCTGTTTCCCTGAGAACTACCTCTGGATGTTTTTCTTGATTGTCCTCTGGTTGCTGGTTCTCCTCAGCTGTATTTATTTTTCTTGCTTACTTATGAGTCTGTTTAGAGTCAGGCCAAGCTTTTCGGTTTTCCAGCTGCCAGGAAGGAATGAGAGGTCTCTGTGAAACCTCAAGAGACCTCTCCCTCCTTCTCTTGAGGGCACTATGTGCTCCTACATCTTCCCAGCAGTGAGTGTTATCTACACATATCCCACGCTCACCACTCCTGTTCATCATAGTACTGGAAGTCCTGGCTAGAGCAATCAGGCAAGAAAATAGATAAATAAATAGAAGAC
The DNA here is from genome assembly GCF_964165515.1 of Mesoplodon bidens. Classification (NCBI taxonomy): domain Eukaryota; kingdom Metazoa; phylum Chordata; class Mammalia; order Artiodactyla; family Ziphiidae; genus Mesoplodon; species Mesoplodon bidens. The sequence continues at coordinate 132,052,593 of NC_138161.1, forward strand.
ATCAGAATTGGAAAGGAAGAAGTAAGATTGTCATTATTTGCAGATGACATGATTTTGTACACAGACAATCCTAAATACTCAAAAAAAATGTTAGAACTAATCAATGAATTCAGTAAGGTTGCAGGATATAAAACTAACATACAAAAATTGGTAGCTTCTACACACTAACAATGAATTTCCTGAGCAAGAATTAAAAAAAAATCAATCCCATTTAAAACAGCATCAAAAATAATAGAATACTTAGGTATAAATTTAACCAAGTAGGTGAAAGGTCTATACTCTCAAAACTATAAGACATTGATGAAAGAAATTGAACAAATAAATGGAAAGGTATCCCATGTTCATGGATTGGAAGAATTAATTTTGTTAAAATGTCATCACCACCTAAAGCCACCTGTAGATTCAATGCAATCCCTATCAAGATTCCAGTGGTGTTTTTTACAGAAAAAAAAAGCACTCCTAAAAATTATATGGAACCACAAAAGACCAAGAATAGCCAAAGAACTCCTGAAAAAGAAGAACAAAGCAGGAGACATCACACTTGCTGAATTCAAACTATACCATAAACCTGTAGAATTAAAACAGTATGGTACTGGCATTAAAACAGACAGATAGACCAGTGGGGCAGAATTGAGAGCCCAGAAATAAATTTGAACATATACAGTCAATTCATATTTGACAGGGGAGGCAGGAATACTCAATGGAGAAAAGGCAATAAATGGTGCTTGGGAAAGGGCTATTCACATGTAAAAGAATGAAACTTGACCCCTATCTTATACCCTTCACAAAAATTAACTAGAAATGGACTAAAGACTTAAATTTAAGACCTGAAACTGTGAAACACATAGAAGAAAACATAGGCAAAAACTCCTTGACATGGATCTTGTAATTTTTTGGAAATCACACCTGAAGCACAAGCAACGAAATAAAAAGCAAACAAGTGGGATTACATCAAACTAAGAAGCTTTTTCACAGCAAAAGAAACCATCAACAAAGTGAAAAGACAACCTACGGAATGGGAGAAAATATTTGCAAACCTTATATCTGAGAAGGGGTTAATATCCAAAATATAAAAAGAACTCACACAACTCAATAGGAAAAACCAAATAATCCAATTTAAAAAATGGGCAAAGGACCTTAACAGACATTTTTCCAAAAAAGATATACTGATGGCTAACAAGGATGTGAAATAATGCTCAACACCACAAGGTATTAGGGAAGTGCAAATTAAAACCACAGTGAGATATCACCTAACATCTACTAGAATGGCCATTATCAAAAAGACAAGAGATAGGTGGTGGTGGTGGCGTGATGAATTGGACGATTGGGATTGACATGTATACACTGATGTGGATAAAATTGATGACTAATAAGAACCTGCTGTATAAAAAAATTAATAAAATTCAAAAATTCAAAAAAAAAAGATGAGATAAATGTTGGCATGGATGTGGAGAAAAGGGAAAAGTTATGCACTGTTGGTGGAATTAGTCACATCCACTGTGGAAAACAGTATGGAGGTTCCTCAAAAACTTAAAAATAAAACTACCATATGATCCAGCAATTCCACTTCTGGGAATATCTCCAATGGAAATAAAAACACGAACTCAAAAAAATATCTCCACCCCCATGTTCATAGAAGTGTTATTTACACTTAATGCAAAACAAAACACAATAAAATGTTTAGAAAAAGGCATAGGAGAAAATCTTTAGGATCTAGGGAGAGGCAAAGATTCTTAAAGTTGACACCAAAAGCACTAACAATAAAAGGAGTAATAAATAAATTGAGTCTCATCAAAATTAAAAACTTTTGCTCTGTGAAACATACCGTGAGATATTTAAATTTATGTATCAACTTGACTGGTCATAGATGTTCAGACATTTGATCAAACATAATTCTGGGTGTGTCAGTAAGGGTGTTTCTGGATTCAATTAACATTTGAATTGGTAGACCTAGTAAAGCAGATTGTCCTTCCTAATGTGGGTGAACAACATTCAAGCAATTGATGACCTGGATAAGTCAAAAAGGCCAAGTAAAAGGGAATTCCCTCTGTCTTACTGCCTTGAAGCTGGGGCGCTGGTTTTTTTCTGCCTTTGGACTTTATCTAAAACATTGGCTCTTCTTGGGTCTTGAGCCTGCCAGCTTCAGACTAGAACTCACACCATTGGTTCTCAGCCTTTAGGTTCATACTGGAACTACACTAACAACCCTCCTGTGTTTTCAGCTTGCCAACTGTAGATCTTGGGACTTTTCAGCCTCCAGATTCACATAAGCCAATTTCTTATAAGAAGTCTCTCTCAAGGCAAATCAAAACTACAATGAGATATCACCTCACACTAGTCAGAATGGCCATCATCAAAAAAATCTACAAACAATAAATGCTGGAGAGGGTGTGGAGAAGAGTGAACCCTCTTGCACTGTTGGTAGGAATGTAAATTGATACAGCCACTATGGAGAATAGTATGGAGGTTCCTTAAAAAACTAAAAATAGAACTACCATACGACCCACTACTAGGCATATACCCTGAGAAAACCATAATTCAAAAAGAGTCATGTACCACAATGTTCATTGCAGCTCTATTTACAATAGCCAGGACATGGAAGCAACCTAAGTGTCCATCGACAGATGAATGGGTAAAGAAGATGTATACATCTTCTGTATACATATATACAATGGAATATTACTCAACCATAAAAAGAAATGAAATTGCGTTATTTGTAGTGAGGTGGATGGACCTAGAGTCTTTCATACAGAGTGAAGTAAGTCAGAAAGAGAAAGACAAATACCATATGCTAACACATATATATGGAATCTAAAAAAAAAGGTTCTGAAGAACTTAGGGACAGGACAGGAATAAAGACGCAGACCTACTAGAGAATGGACTTGAGGGCATGGGGAGGGGGAAGGGTAAGCTGGGACGAAGTGAGAGAGTGGCATGGACTAATATATACTAACAAATGTAAAACAGCTAGTGGGAAGCAGCCGCATAGCCAGATCAGCTAGGTGCTTTGTGACCACCTAGAGGGCTGGGATAGGGAGGGTGGGAGGGAGATGCAAGAGGGAGGGGATATGGGGATATATATATATCTCTAGCTGATTCACTTTGTTATAAAGCAGAAACTAACACACCATTGTAAAGCAATTATACTCCAATAAAGATGTTTAAAAAAAAAAGTCTCTCTCCCTCTCTCTCTTTCTCTGTCTTGTCTGTCTATTTTGCTTCTTTGGAGACCCCTGGCTGATATACCCTGTTAAAAGGATGGACAGAGAAGGTATATACCAGGAGAAAATATTTGCAAAACACATTATCTTTCAAAGGACTCAATCTAGAAGACATACAAAGAACTCTTAAAGCTCAAAAGTAAAATCTCCCCCAAAAATCCAATTAGAAAATGAGCAAAAGGCTTAAACAGATATTTCACTCAAGAGGATATGCAAATGGAAAATAAGCACATGAAAAGACATTGTTAGCCATTAGGGAAATGCAAATTTAAATTCCAATGAGATATCACTTCTTGGCTATCAGAATGGCTAAAATAAAAATAGTGACAACAGCAAATGCTGGAAAGGATGTGGAAAAGCTGGAACATTCATACATTGCTGGTGGGAATGGAAATGGTACAAGCCATTCTGGAAAACAGTTTGGCAGTTTCTTATAAAACTAAACATGCAACTACCATACAGCCCAGCAATTTCACTCCTGGAGATTTATCTCACAAAAGTGGAATTTTATGTTCATACAAAAACCTGTACACAAATTTTCATAGCAGTTTATCTGTAATGCCCCCCAAATGGAAATGACCCAGATGCCCTTCGATGGATAATGGTTATATAAACTTCGTACATACAAACTATGGATTACTACTCAGCAATAAAAAAGAATGGACTATGGATATATGCAACAACCTGGATGTAGTTCCAGAGAATCATGCAGAATGAAAAGATCCAACCTCAAAAAATTAAATACTGTTTGCTTCCATATATGACATTCTTGAACTTACAAAATTTTAGAAATAAGAACAGATCAGCAGTTCCAGGTGTTAGGGATAGTGGTGGGCTGGGGTGGTATGGCTACAACAGGTCAATATGAAGGTTCCTTGTAGTGATGGAATTGTTCTGCATCTTGACTAACTGTATCAGTGTCAATATTCTGGGTGTCTCCTTATACTGTTGTTTTGTAAGATGTTACTACTAGTGGGGGAAACTAGGTGAAGGATACGTGGGGTCTCTAAATTATTTCTTACAATGACATATGAGTATACAATTATCTCAAAATAAAAAGTATAATTTTAAAAAAAGTATAAGGGACTCCTTATTCCATTGACAACCTGAGAGGCTGATATGACTTAGCCAAACACTAACCTTCAGTGTTGGTTTATCTTGAATGTCAGAGACATGGTTCTAAAGCAAGCCTTCTCCACCTTTATCAAGTTGTGGTATGGTAGAAAATGGTAATTCTGAGATAACCCAGCTCCAGCCCCATTTGACTGCCCTGAAAGCTGAGGGTATAATATTGGCACACCACGGTCCCACATTTGGCATACAGCTCACTGTAGTGTCCTACTTCGGGAGCTCTAGCCTGGAAAGCATAACATAGCTTTGAGAGGATTCCTAAATGATTTCACCATCTGAGTGTAGCATATGTCAGTCACAGAAATTACTGCTGAAGAGTAAATATATTTATTGTACTTTGCTTCAACCAATGTTACTTGGCTGACTAAATGACTTTATGTTGATTGGGAGGGAAAAGAGCATAAATACCAAACACTGTGATAAGCATTTGTTTATTAATAATTGTCAACCCATGAATACTTTCTTCCCTAAACAAGGAAATGCAGCATCTTTTCTGTTTACCATTATAAATAGTTGAAATTGTGCATCGTGAAAAAGTTATATGTATTGTTCAAATATCCAATACTTTACTCATGACTATTGTCGCCCTGCTAATGCTAACATCATTGAACTCTTCCTAGATTGCTACCATATGCCCTAAATGCCCTGTTGTTTGATCTATCACATGTTGGCCCCCCAGGCACTACTTGTCATTTTATGATGCTGCCTTGGGAATTGACTTGCATACTCTGATAGTCCAATGATGGTCCAGTGCACATAAGACAATGAACACATGATTCCTCACAAAGTATATCAGTTTTGAACAGCTAATAGCTACCATATATAATATGAATACAGTGCTTTATCAGATTGTCATCTAATAAAGGCTTTTTATTTAGGTAGCAAAAAATAAATGTTACCTTTTCATATGGATGAGAAACGATCCATTTATTTCTTTAAATTTACATCCTGGGTCTCTTAATATATTTTATAAACAATTTATCTTTGTAATGTATTATATATTAATATTTATTTTTCTTCTAGTTCTAGTATCATATTCAGGGCCCAGTGACCAATATTTGTGCACATGTATTTTTATGGGACTTAGTGACATCTTCAGAAGTCTGCTCAAGTTTTATGTAATGCTTTGTATATAATATAAAGGTTATTTCCACCTTCATGCATTAGCTTTTAATTTCATCATCCTCAATATTAGGTTTATGGATTCAGTATTAATTTGCTTTAAAAAAGATATGCATATAAATATTATCATTAATCCATATATCAGGGGTTCTAAATTTCTCAAATGAATAAGCACCAAGCTTACTCAAATATTGAGCCATTTATTTGTGACTAGAAGAAAAAAACTATTTAAGCTGTAAAATGTTTAGCTAAAATAGCTAAAATAATATCCAAAATCTCCCTTGGGGTCCAGGGTGTTATGATCTAGATAAGGAGAGGTAAAGCAAAATTTGGGTTAGAGAAAGGGAACTTTGTCCTGCTTTGCCCCTCCTCCAAGACAGGTAGGGAAAGGATTGGGGCAGGGAAAGTTCTGGTCCTTTAGATCACAGAAGAAAGGAACAGAGGCCAGGTATAAACCTGGGTTAGGCATTGTGACATCAGAAAAGTCTCTCTGCCTTTATTTCCCTGATGACCTGTGAGAGACAGAGATGAATCGACAACTATTAATTATTATTTTTTCCAGCTTTATTAAGCTGTAATTGACAAATAAAATTGTAATATATTTAAAGCATACATGATGATTTGATATATGATACGTTTTCAAAGGAGTCCCACAACTGAGTTAATTAACATACCCATTGCTTCACATATTTACCTCTTTTTTTTTTTTTTTTTGGTGAGAATGCTTAAGATCTACTCTCTTAGCAAGTTTCAGTTGTAAAATACAATATTATCAGTTATAACCACCATGCTATATTTTAGATCCTCAGACCTTAATTCATCATATAATTCAAAGTTTGTAGCCTCTCCCCATTTTCCCCACCCCCCAGCCCTGACAACTATTAATTATTGAGCAGATGATCAGGTGATCAAAAAGTTAATTTTGAGAGAGGGAAGAGAAGAGGGAGCTAAAGTATATTTAACAACAACAAAAAATTCCTCTCTTTATAAATGTGCTATGCATGTGACATAGACAAAGCTTCCAGAATCCCAAGGACAAAGTCCAGATACTAACATGTAAATACAATTTCAAGGTAAAGAGTTTGGTAGAGGGCTTAAAGTGGAGGTGGGTAGAGATTTGCCTTCTTAACTGCAACTCCTATGTGAGAAGACAGAGTTTTTGTCGATCTTATTGGAGATATTTTTATTTAATGCACAGGAAATAAAAGATTCTATTCTTGCTGGCTCAAACTAACTTGATAATTTAATGTTAATTTGTTAGATGTTTTTAGCAAGATGAACGTTAGGCAGAGGTATTTGCCATCTCATGGGGAGGAAATACTGTGTAGCAAGTTGCATCAAGTTCCTTATTTGTAGCAAAAGCAGATTCCAGTTTGTGTGTGTCTTTGTGTGAACTTTCCTTCGGAAAATGGCCACTTTTAATTCCCTTTGAGCAAACTCTTAGCTCTTTTAAGATACACTTGAAATAGTTCAGTAACAAGCCTAAGATTCAGAATGCTTTTTGTTCCATTAGGTGATGATTTCAAGCTGCACTGGTTCTCTCTAATGGTTACCAAAACGACCCATTTTGAATTCTGATAGACTTTGGTTTTTAATATTGGTGCAAATAGAATCACTGAAGCCAGCTGCCTCCACGCGAAGTGGGGTAGGTTACAGGGCCACTTGTTCTTGCATCAATTATGAGTGTCTCAAGTTCTCATCTACAAAATTTAAACATTTTTGAAAAATGTTACCGTGGCCTAAAAAGGTAAATTCACTGTGAAGAATCACATATCCTAACTCATTTTTTGAGAGTGTAGTTGGATCTTTCCTTACATTTATCTCAAGATTTTGAGAAAATAAATTCCAAGATGGATGTCATGTTTTCACACCTAAGAGAACACCAATGCATTTCTAAAAATCAACATATTCTAGCATAGTGGAAGGCATATATAACATAATTGAATAGTGACTATTGATAATATAGTTCAGGAGCCTCCATGTAACATAACCCAAATTTAGTACTAAATATGTATGAGTTTTTTACTGTGTACAGGCCACATTGGCTCTTTGGACTGGCAAAATGGAAGCAGGATGGGTAGATACTGGTGCACTTCACAGTCATATTCATAGTGGGGCTTGCTTGGTTCTTGTTTTTGTTTGTTTCTACAGATACCACAGGGACCTCCACTAGCACATATGGTGCTTTTGTGAAAACTAGAAAAGACATCCCTTCTGGGTGAGCAAATTATAAATATATATATGAAGAGTTATAGATAAACAGAGAGATAAATAGATCTTTATCTGCATCCCTGGTTGGCATTTATCATACCCAACTCATCTCTAATCTTGAACACAGCTTTTCGAAGCTGGCTTTGCTGATGTGCTCACTTCTGATCCTTTGAATCAGCAGCATTTGCTTCATTCTGCTAATGAGGAAACTGAACCAGTGAATAACTTGCTCAAGGACACATCTTTGTAGATGGTGTCGTAGGGACTGACAATAAGCATGCCTCACATCAGAATCTGCGCTAGGCAACATTGCCTTTTAGGAAGCTGATACAAGAATTTAATGCAATTTTATGCCTACAACTGAGATAACTGGCACATTAATATTCACTATCATTTTCTTAATGGCACAAAATTTTTCTCTTGTGACATAAGTGAAAGTTTTCCTGGGTCCTCATGGAAAAGACTAAAGGAATTAATTCAAATTCAGGTTCAGTAAACATTTGCTGAGTGCTGTATGTAGCAAGTGCTCATTGAGATGGGAGATAAAAAGGCAACCCAGCCAAGCAAGACCCCTTCATCAAGCAAGTGGAGCCAGTGGAGCCAGACATGATGGACTGAGTCTATTTGTGGCAGATTTCATTTCCCAAAGATGGCCACACCATATGAGCTGTTGCACATGCTCTTCTGCAATGCAAGCTTGCCACTCCTCCACCAAAAGGTAGTCTTAATCCCCTTGCTTGAATCTGGGTGGGCTTTGAATCTGCTTTGCCTGATAGAATACAGCAGAAGTGATGCTGTGTGACTAAGCTGAGTTGTTAAAGGCTAAGTGGCTTTTCCTTAGTTTGCTGGATTCTCTCTTGGAGTCTTGAGCCACCAGTTAAGAGATCCAGCAACCCTAAGTAAGATGGCCATGTGACAAGGAAGTCAAGCCATGTGCCGAGACCTCATGGAGCATCTCTTGTTGACAGTTATAGTATATAAGTCATCCCATCTCAGGTGCCAGCCATGTTGAGATAGGGGCGCTCAAGATGGTTTCAGTCCTCAGCCATCCTGACTCCCTAGCCTTGGATTCTCCGTAGCCCCAGACAAGGAGCAGAGGTATGCCATCTCAGAGGTCCCTTGCCCCATTCCCACAGGATCCATGAGCATAAGAAAATGTTTGTTACTTTATACCTTTAAATTTGGGGTTGATTTGCTATGCAGCAATAGGAACAGAAACATCATTCTTCCAAGATAAGACTGCAGTCGTGTGAGGCAAGGGAATACTGTCGGGGTCTGCATACAGATGAACATTTTTCCCCTCTAGCTTTATCTAACACTTTTTATAAAGGTGAAACAGAAAGGCCTTGGAGGATAAGTAAACCAGCCTATGTAAAGGTCATATTCCCCAAGTGGTTTCTAATTTTAAAAATACTATAACAGTATTTTCTCAAATTGAACAAAAAAATATATAAAATGTTCTAAAGGAAGGAGTACAATATGTTTCAAGACAAATGAACATTAAAAAAAATTCTCAAGACACTGTCTCCTTGATGTGGTTTCAAATGCTATCAGGAGATGAGGAAGTACTGTCATTACTTTTATTATATATTATTTGGTGCCTGAGTTATATTTTATCCAGGATAGAAAACCTCTATTTCTGCCCTCAGGGTATACAATTTAAATCAGAGAGACATTATAAGTGTCTCTGACAGAACACAGAATGTTCTGGTTTCTTTATGCGGATTTGGAAGTTTTCAAATAAACTAATCACCACAATGTAAAGATATAAAGTGAAATTGAAAGCAATGACAGAACTCTTTCTAGAGTTTCAAGTCTATTTCAACAGGATAACTCCCTATTTTCAGTTCTTCATTAAAAAAAAGCCAATTGCATGCTCCATAATAGTTATAAGAATTACAAGATGCTGAATTCAGTGATGTGCAAAAAATAGTTTAAATGTTAAGAAAAAGACACATCTTTGGAATTTGGCTGTACATATGTTAAAAAAAAACATAATAAAATCTACTAATTAGATCCAAGGACAATCTGAATTACTAATAAGTCTGAATTACACAGTACGGTAAGGCAATGTGGTTTTATTACTTTAAAATGAAATAAAGTAACTTCTGCAGTTAGAAAGCTATATCTAAGTACAAGTTCTGCATGACTATTTTTTTTACTAAATGGATTATTTACAACTTGCATCATTGATCAACTGACCCCATATTTGCTGAGAACTTGCCTTTGCTAAGAACTCAAACATGCAGCAAATGTCAACCCTCGTGCATAGGTACTAGCCTAGTGGGTGTGGAGAATTCTAACGAAAACAAAGATAGCAGTCTTGATCTCCAGGAGCTTAAATTCTGGTGAGGAAGTTATTTATAAGAAACAGCTAAGAATACTAAATGGTTTATGATTCTACTTTATGCTATAAGAATTCTGAGAGAAGTCAGATCCAAGGAATTGCTAAAGGTTTCTTGGACGACATTGCCTTGACTACAGTAGAACAGAAATTATTCAAATTTACGAGGACATGGAACTCTATTTGGACAATACGACATGAAAGTATTACTTAATCTGCCTTCTATATTGTAATAGTTTGATTAAGAAGAACTTTTGTCCAGGTATAAAAAGGTTGGTTCAGACTAGCATCTTGATACTAGATGATTTAATTGAAGCCACCTGGATGAATGAGATTTAAACATTTTTAACTTTTAAAATAATCATGCACACACATACACTCTACATAATACGAATGGTTAAAATATCAATGTTAAGTGTCATCAATTATTGATTATGGTGGCGACTTGAATTGCTAGTGAATTTGATCGCTTTCTCTGAGGCATGATACTGGAGAAAAATAACAGGCTTAGACTCAAAAGACATGAATTTGTATTCTCATGCTACTCGCTACCCCTCTGTGGGTGTGGAAGCCACTTAAACCTCTGTAAATTAGTTTGAGTTAATAATGAATCTCAATCACATTTTAAGATAGGGAAATGCATTTTTAAAAATTTATAGTAAAATAAAATAACTTTGGCCATTAGAAAATTATTTTCAGGTTCAAGTTGGAGGACCTCTAAATTAAAGTTTTCTCATCTGCAAAACAGAACCAGTAGTATCCACCTCATGGAGTTTTTGTGAGGATTAAATGAGATGAAGTGAATGAAAGAATTTTAACAGAAAATTTGTTACACAAACTATAGGATAATATTATGATTCTCTGATTTTGTTTTCCTAAAGGCATTCAGAAAAAAGAACCAACCCTATTCTGAAAATAAGGATTCTATTCTGGGAACAGTATCAAACCAATAGAGATTTATCAATCATCTGCAATGCTGCCCTCTTTTCTAGTTTGGAGAGCTCTATGAGAATAATAACATATCTTAATGCATGATGCTAACAAATTATTCAATGATTTTGAGCATTTGACTTAAAATGGACTTTAAGTCAAAATGTACAGTAATTGTTTGATTATCTAATATGATTCCTAGCCATCTAATTTAGCAGTCCTTTCCCCAGAGAACTACTAAAGAGTTTAGTTTTCATACTCATTGCTAGTAGGTGTATGAGAAGGAGAAAAAGCAAAGAACAAAACTTAATGCTCAAGGGAAAAGTCAATCGCTTCTTTTGGAGCATTTACAGAAGTGACTGAGTTTCCTTCAAGGCCCTCAGACCCACTGGGGTCAAGTAGTTTACTTTGGCCTCTATCATTATAATTGGCTTGTAACTCCCTCTGTATTTCCCTTTCTTCCCTCGGTGCTCCCCAAGAGGGGACACACTGGACTCTGGGGCCTGTTTTGTTTTTCTAAGTTGCCTTGAAGCCAACTCAGTACTAAAGCTAAGGAACTTCTGGTAGTTCTGGAAGCCCTGGGCTTCCTTAATGATATTCACATCAGGATTTAACCCAGTATATTCCAGAAAGTCCAAGGATTTTTAGGTTCTTCCTTGGATCTTGCCTCACACCAATCCTCTACAATCCTAAAGAGTAAATTTGTTCTTGTTTAGATAGCTTCCTAATACATACACGAGAAAGTTCTATCTCCTTCATAACCTGGATCCAGTCTACCTTGTAGTGTTATTTCTTACCACTCTTTCATACCCACTCACCAATTTCCCCATAGAGAACTGTCTGCTTCACCCACTTATAGCACACTCTTTCTTTCATGCTCTCTCAGGATAAGCTCTCCACCTGGAATGTCTTTTTTCTCTCTTCTCTACAGAACAAATGTCTGTTCATCCTCTATTCTAAAGCTGCCCCCCTACCCGGTTATAAAGTCTTCTTCACTTACCTAAGACAGGATTAGTTATAAATGTGCCATAGAACATTGTATAAGCTTCTGTTAGAGCAATTATCCCAATATCTTTTAATTTATGTGTCAAATTTTCTATTTTACCCAATAGAATATAAGCGTATTGAGGCTAGAACTCTGTTCCATGAACTCTTACTTCTTTTCCTTCAGGGACTGGCTTGGCACCAGTTATGTGATAGGTATTTCCTAACTATTAAATGACAATGTTTTAAAATTTATACTGAATTTGGTAAAAGGTAAAACACACTCTCTCTTTAATAGTAAAATAACAAAGGCACTACACTTCCTCTGTATAACATATGGGATCATGTACATGAAAAGACATTGGAAATCATTAGGCATTGCACAAATGTCAGGTATTTTTGGTTGGCCTGATCCATTCATTCTGGAGAGGCAGTGGAAATTAGCAGCTAAGAGAATGGAACTCTCTGCTGACTGACTGGGTTGGAATCCTGGCTGCACCACTTACTAGGTATGTACTCTTGGGCAAGATAGTTAAAATCTCTATGCTTCAGTTTCCTTGACTATAAAATGGGATTAATCTCCTTGCTAGTTGCTAGTGTGGATTAAAAAAGAAAAAAAAAGACAACAAAATTTAATGTTTGAAGTACAACTCTATATCTCATAGGGTTGTTGTGAGGATTTAAAAGGGTTAATTATGCAAAAAAATGCATAAACAGGCCTGGCACATAACAAGTACTATATAAGAATAGGCAATTGGGCTTCCCTGGTGGCGCAGTGGTTGAGAGTCCGCCTGCCGATGCAGGGGTCACGGGTTCGTGCCCCAGTCTGGGAAGATCCCACATGCCGCGGAGCGGCTGGGCCCGTGAGTGATGGCCGCTGAGCCTGCGCATCCGGAGCCTGTGCTCTGCAACGGGAGAGGGCACAACAGTGAGAGGCCTGCTTACTGCAAAAAAAAAAAAAAAAAAAAAAAGAATAGGCAATTGAAGATGTGGAGTATTCATTAAGAAAAATATTTATCAAGTGTCTTCTATGTGATAAACACTGTCTATGTAAAACCAAAAAATAAATAAAAATATGACATGCTATGGAGAAAATTAGAGCGAGGAAGGGAGGAATTGGTATTTTAAACAGGGTGGTCAGGGAAAGCCTCTACTGAAAATGGCAAGCATAGGTAAGGAAAGATTGTTCTAGGTGAGGGAACAGCAAGTTCACAGACCCCAGGCAAGAAGATGGTGGAGTACTTGAGGAATGACTATGGCCAGTGTGGCTGGGACAGAGTGGCCAGGAAGGGAGTGATAAGGGATTAGGTCACAGAGGGACCAGAGGCTGGATCCTAAAGGGAGTGCAAGACCTTGCCTTTTATGTTGTCTTGTTGCTTTTGAGAAGAGGAGTGATGCGGGTGGCTACTGGAGCAGGAAGACTAGATAGGAGGCTATTGCAGTAATTCAGACTCTGGTGCTAATAATTATTGTGTGCTGATCTAAAACAAAGGATGCCTAATGAGCAGGCATTGTGTATGCATTTGTTAGTGTTTGTTAACAATTTTTCACTATTTTCTCTCGAGATAATACATCAGAGGCAAATTCAGTTATTACAATTCTCATTCATTTTATTTCTAGTCTTAATGATTAAGACTTGTTTAGTGGTCTTACTTTCACAGTTTTGGATTTTTTACTATGACATTCTGCATGAAATTTAAACAAGAAACCAAATTCTGTTAACAGTTGTCAATCATCATATCATCCCACTCTCTCTGCACTTACCTCTGCATTCAGTCATCAAATACCAGGACTATTGTAAATGACTTAGGGTAACTAGATTTTACTACAAATTTAGGTTGGAATAGAAATATGTTTTTATATCATTTATGCCCTTTTATCTTTTCCATTTTATGTTTCTTTTGATAAGGTAACTCACTTCTTCTTCTACAACAAAGCTACCACCTTTTAATATCTTTTATTTATCTTTTTCATTCACACACTCTCTTACCACTTGCCTCACCCTCTTTTCTCTCCTTTTCTCTCCCTCCCCCATCTCAACTGTCCCCCACCCCCAAAAGTGCCTTATTGATGACTATTTCAATTTTTCTTCAATGAATTTTCCTTCAATGAGTTTTCCACATTGCCCTGTTATCATTCTTTATATTCAAATTTTACTTTTTTATTTCCTAAAACTAGCTTAAATGTCACGTGCGAAGATAATTTCTTGAAAAACCCCACATAAATATTCACAAGTAGTGCTTTGTGTCCTCTTCAGCGCAAATTGCTCGGTAACAACAAATATTCAGTGATGGTTACTCTGCTGAAGCGTTGACCTTTCCGATGATCAGAGACAAATACCTCTCAATGAACTTTGTACATCATTGTTTATTTGGACTATGAATTCTAGTTCAATCGTGAGAAATATTTATTTTCCCATCCATGTGTATATAGTTATGCTAAAATACTTCATTTCTGTTTTTTTAAAACCTGAGCTGATGAATAGAAGGAAAAAAAAGGGAAAAGAGATGTAAAGTTATTGTTATAAAGCCTCTGGGAAAAGTAATATGAAGATGAAGGTTAAAAATGGAAAAAAAAGTTGTCACCATGAGTTAACCTAATTTTATGAAGTGAGATTGAGAGTTCACAGATGACTAATTCTGGGGACAGATATTTATGAAAGCCAGCTGGGGTTGGGTTAAATGTCTAAGCAGAACGCAAGACGGATGCCCAGAACATTTTGTCCTATATTAACACAGACAGCAGTCTCTCAAGTAGCTGTATAAAATGGGGCTGGTTTTAGACGCCTACAGTACTGATTAGCAATTACAGCAACTGAAGTAAAGCAAAATGCCATCATGGAATGGTCTCCTTGATTACACAGAGAATCCTGTAAGAACCCAATTAGGTACATGGCATTTGGTGAGGGAGATGAAGGATTAAAAATAGAGGAATGAACAGTATAACGTAGAACTGCTCACTCGCGGTGGGTCAAGATGTACTCAGTTCATCTGCATTTCCAAATAGAGACACTTGTTTCCTTGCTTTTTTATACCATATTTCCTTGAGAAAATCTTGTTTCAGATACAGCATATCTTTCTTCCACTGGAGTGACGCTTACTTTCATTTTTAATTTTCCAATTCGAAAGAACTGTTCTAAAGTGAGAGATTGGACAAAGTTGCTTCGATTACAAATGATTTTGTGGGTTACAAGATCTTTGGGGAAAAGGTATCAAAATATTTGGCAGGGAGGTTGGGAAATTCAAAACCGGTTGGGTTATGATTGGTTGTATTTTGTTTTCACAGCACAGATACAACATGCCAATGGCTCAGTTATATTCTAGTGCTATTTCTGGTTCCCATCACTTTAGATAAAGCAGCAGTCAAATTTTAATAAGGCTGTAAAGTAGCTTCAGGCAAGCATTTTTCATTAAAATGTTCGATATCAGTGTGTTTGCCTGTGGGAGATGGATGGGTAGGTGGTGGTCGAGTCTGCTAAAACCTAAACCAGACAAAGAGAGACAAAACTTTCCAAAGGAATAAAACCCCAAAGTACTGACATTTTCCTGTGAACAATGTGGAATATTTTCCCTGAACGAGAAAGGCAAACATTTTTACTTTTTCACCAGAGAATTTCCTCTTCTCTAACATCCAGAATTACTGATCTGGGACCTTGAAGCAATTACTGAACATTTTAGAGATATGTATCGTTAGCCCAGACTTCTTTCCTTTACTCCAGAGGCATATTTCCAACTTTCCTGGGAGGCCTTCCCCTGGATATCCCACAAGTACTCCAAACTCAGCCTGTCAAAAGTGGAACCAGTCTTTTATGCCACAAATCGGATTCTCCTACTTTATTTCCTTTCTCAGTTATGGTACTACCAGTCACCCACGCTGGAATACTTAGCATTTTTGGTTCATAACTCTGTATCACTCTCCGTATCCAGTTGATCTCCAAGTCCCACAGATGCTTACTTGTACTGTCTCTAAAAACTGTCCATTCCCTCTTTATGGTGTCTTTTGAATAGCTTAAATTCTTAGTTTTAATGCAATTAAATTTATCCATTATTTTCTCCATGGTCTGTACTTTTGCATCCCCATCCAGTGTTCATACCAATACCATTCTATTTTTCTAAACATGTTATTATTTTAATTTTCAGATGTACGTTTCTTACCTGATGCAAATATTTTCTAACTTGGTGTTTTCTCTTAAAATTAGTAAGCATAGTTAATTTACAATTTTTACCTGTTGATTCCAACATCTTAAGTTTCTGTTGCCTGCTGTTTCTGCTTTTTCTCACTTATTGTGCTTTGTTTCCTCTGCCTTTGTTATCTGTGGCTCAGAGCTAATCATTTTTCTTGGACATTTTATCGTGAGAGTTCTTAAGACCTAGGGACAAGATGTCCTTGTTAGCACTGGTTGGTCTGTGGTTTTAAACTCCCAAGGATATTTTTCCCCTTTACCTTTTTTCCTCAGTGCCAAAGCTACTTTCTTTGATGTCGCCTGTAGGTAGGGGTTTATTCTGGATAATTAACACTTATAATAATTAATACTTATTGAGTGTTGTCTGAGGCTATGCAATAGTTTCCTCATCTGTAAAGTGGAGATAATATTAATAGCACAAAACTCATTGGGTTTTGGTGAAGATTATAAAAATTAATATATGTAATGTGCTCAGAATAGTAACTCATATTTAGGAAGTGCTATATGTTTAATATTATTTATATTTATTATTACTAGGCAGGCCCTGGGTTTTGTGTTATGTCTCCTACCCCATGAAGCCACCAACATGTGCCTTGATTATACCTGTGTGAACAAAAGCCCTCAGGGCAAAAGTGAGTTAGGCTTACTTTCCTCTGCAGGTCTTAGCCTGGTGATTCACTGTTAGAATTTGATGATCTTAAGAAAGAAAATTATCTCTCTGTCTATGACCTTCTGTCTTAGTTATTTGCAACAAGAGTGTTGGGCCTGCCATATAACGAGAAACAGAAATGTTTTTATGTTTTATCTTTTTATCCCTTTCTTCCTACTTTCTCTGACTCATCGTATTATTTTTTCTAACTCTTGAAAGTAACACCTTTCAAGCTTTTCATCTTTTCTAAAATAAATGTTAAATCTATAAAGGCTTCACTATGTACCATTGTAGTAGTATATTGGAAACAATGTTTTCATTACTGTTCACTCATAATTTTTCTAATTTGTTATGATTTATTCTTGACCCTCTATTATCTAGAATTACATTAAAAATTCCAAAATATATTTTTTATTTGTTATATTTTTATTACATATTTATATCTTAATTAAATTTGTCTAGAGAATGTGGTCTGTATTCTTTGATACTTACTGATGCCTGATACATTTTCTTTTCCACTTCTCTGTTTATAACTTTTTAATGTCTTTATAGCTTTATGTTTAAACACTTTTATATATATATATTTTATCAGTTACATATAGCTTAGTAAATTTAATCTTACCAATAATCTCTTTTAATTAGTTTGTCTATAATATTCATTGTGATTATTTATATATGGATTTATTTCTACCATCTTTTAGGAGTTTTCTATTTAACTTGCTTTTTCTATGCTTTTTTCTCTTCATTTTCTGCCTTTTATTTGAATTCTTTCGTTATTTCCTTTTCCACTTTAAAGTTATACACTTAGAATTTAACCTAAATGATTAAAATCCAAAGTTAGTATCACTGCCTCTTCTAAAAAAAAATTAAAGCTTTCAGAAATCCTGAACTCTGTCTTTCTCTTTTATCATATGTTATTGTTTTCCAACATTTTATCTCAACTTTGTTCTTAATCCTCAAATTAGAGTTTATTATTGTTGTTTTATCAGTCAGTGCTTGTTTAGCTTTCTCCATAAATTTGTCAGTTTCTTTATCTAAACCTGAATTTGACTGGCCTATGCTTGTGAATTCTTAACAGAGCCTTTTCCAAGACCCTGGAGCCTGGGCTGAGGGAGTCAACCTTCCTTCTCATTGCTCTGTGCAAGTAGACTTCTTATTTGTTTGTTTGTTTGCTTATTCATTATAGTTTTCATTGAGTCTGTAGTTCTTGGAAGGTCCTAGCTTTTGAGGGAGTTTTGTTCCAATTCCCTGCTTGCTTGGACTGAGGCTTCATACCCTCTCTAAGCCCTTTCTTGCTGAGATCAGTCCTTCTCCCCAGGATAGTCCCAGAATCAGTTTGTATTCATCTCTCTGGAGCTCACTTTATTCCTTGATCTCAGTTTCTGAGGATTGCCCTAATATTCTTATTGATCAACCATTCCTTAAACGAGATGGTTAACAGTAATGGTTTAAACATTATTTTTCCAGGATTCCTAGATGTTTTATTGTTTGAGGACTTTCATGCTATTTAGTCTACCGTATTGCCACGAACAGAAATTATAATCCTTCTTCTTCTTCTTCTCCTCTTCTTTCTTCTTCCTCTTCTCCTTCCTCTCTGTTTTCTTCTTTATACCCACAACTCGATCCTCTAAATAGGCTCGTGGTGATTTGAAGATTCAGAAGTATTTGGCAAGTATGTATAAACCTGGGCTTTTGATTTGCCATTTGGTCAAAGGAATTAACAGAGGCAGATGACTTTACAATTATGAAATTGTCCTTGACCGAAAAGATATGTGCCACTAGCTCACTATATTCACTGAAGCTCTGTGATTTGACGTGTGCAATGATAATGCATTTCAAATTTGTTTTTGCCTGTTTTTTCCCATGCTTCTTTTCCTAACACCGTTTCTGGTAATTGGTGCAAATTTTGCAGAAGTAGTGCATGAATGAATAAATACACACCCAATATAATGACATAAACTCACATACACCATACTAAAGAAGTAGGAAGTGAGGGGATGGGGTTTCTGCTTACTTTTCTATCTCAATATTGAAGTGGTAAATTTTATAAACAAATCATTCTAAATCACTCAAGTTGTAGCTCTTATATACATATAGTATAATAATACATAGAACATTGCATTCAGTGTGAATCAAATCTCAGGTATGAAATATCACAGAATTTTATTCCTTTTATTAACCTATTTTTAAACTTCAGACCCACATACTAATTGTCCCTAACTTAGCTCTAATTAAAAATATGAACTAGAAATAACTCGTGAGCTGGACTGATTTACTTTTTTTAAAATTGAAGTATAGTTGATTTACAACATTGCGTTAATTTCTGCTGTATGGCAAAGTGACTCAGTTATACAAATATATACTTTTTTTATATTCTTTTCCATTATGGTTTATCCTAGGAGGTTGGATATAGTTCCCTGTGCTACACAGTAGGACCTTGTTATTCATCTATTCTAAATGCAATAGTTTGCATGGACTGATAAACTTTTTAACTAATATTCTTTAAAAGAATATTATAATTAATATCATTTAAAAATATATCAGAAACTCCCTTGG
The DNA here is from genome assembly GCF_964165515.1 of Mesoplodon bidens. Lineage (NCBI taxonomy): Eukaryota > Metazoa > Chordata > Mammalia > Artiodactyla > Ziphiidae > Mesoplodon > Mesoplodon bidens. The sequence goes on from NC_138161.1 coordinate 132,071,924, forward strand.
GCAGATAGGTAATCAAGGAATGTTTGCTGAGTCTGATCATTCAAAGACAGAAATGTGATAAAATAATTATACCCAAAGAGGAATGTATGTTGTAAAACCACATTTTAGAGAAATTACGCTAAAGTTAAATTGGAAAATTCTCAAAGGGAGCATTTTAAGAACACTTAAATTTCATTCCTACTCCTGATGCTTTTTTTTAATATCTTTATTGGAATATAATTGATTGACAATGGTGTGTTAGTTTCTGCTTTATAACAAAGTGAATCAGCTATACATATACATATGTTCCCATATCTCGTCCCTTGGCATCTCCCTCCCACCCTCCCTATTCCACGCTGCTAGGTGGACACAAAGCACCAATCTGAACTCCTTGTGCTATGCAGCTGATCCACACTAGCTATCTATTTTACATTTGGTAGTGTATATATGTCAGTGTTACTCTCTCACTTCATCCCAGCTTACCCTTTCCCCTCCCCGTGTCCTCAAGTTCATTCTCTACATCTGCGTCTTTTTTCCTGTCCTGCCCCTAGGTTCATCAGAACCATTGTCTTTTTTTTTTTTTTTTAGATTCCATATATATGTGTTAGCATACAGTATTTGTTTTTCTCTTTCTGACTTACTTCATTCTGTATGACAGACTCTAGATACATCCACCTCACTACAAATAACTCAATTTCGTTTCTTTTTATGGCTGAGTAATATTCCATTGTATATATGTGCCACATCTTCTTTATCCATTCATCTGTTGATGGACACTTAGGTTGCTTCCATGTCCCGGCTATTGTAAATAGAGCTGCAATGAACATTGTGGTACACGACTCTTTTCGAATTATGGTTTTCTCAGGGTATATGCCCAGTAGTGGCATTGCTGGGTCGTATGGTGGTTCTATTTTTAGGTTTTTAAGGAACCTCCATACTGTTCTCCATAGTGGCTGTATCAGTTTACGTTCCCACAAACAGTGCAAGAGGATTCGCTTTTCTCCACACCCTCTCCAGCATTTATTGTTTGTAGATTTTTTGATGATGGCCATTCTGACTGGTGTGAGGTGATACCTCATATAGTTTTGATTTACATTTCTCTAAAGATTAGTGATGTTGAGCCTCCTTTCATGTGTTTGTTGGCAATCTGTATATCTTCTTGGGAGAAATGTGTATTTAGGTCTTCTGCCCATTTTTGGATTGGGTTGTTTGTTTTTTTGATATTGAGCTACATGAGCTGCTTGTAAATTTGGAGATTAATCCTTTGTCCGTTGCTTCCTTCGCAAATATTTTCTCCCATTCTGAGGGTTGTCTTTTCATCTTGTTTTGCTGTGCAAAAGCTTTTAAGTTTCATTAGGTCCCATTTGTTTATTTTGTTTTTATATCCATTTCTCTAGGAGGCAGGTCAAAAAGGATCTTGCTGTTATTTATGTCATAGAGTGTTCTGCCTACATTTTCCTCTAAGGTTTTATAGTGTCTGGCCTTACATTTCGGTCTTTAATCCATTGAGTTTATTTTTGTATATGGTGTTAGGGAGTGTTCTAATTTCATTCTTTTCCATGTAGCTGTCCAGTTTTCCCAGCACCCCTTATTGAAGAGGCTGTCTTTTCTCCATTGTGTATCCTTGTTTATCAAAAATAAGGTGACCATATGTGCATGGGTTTATCTCTGGGCTTTCTCTCCTGTTCCATTAATGTATATTTCTGTTTTTGTGCCAGTACCATACTGTCTTGATTACTGTAGCTTTGTAGTATAGTCTGGAGTCCAGGAGCCTGATTCCTCCAGCTCTGTTTTTTTTTTTTTGCAGTATGCGGGGCCTCTCACTGTTGTGGCCTCTCCCGTTGCGGAGCACAGGCTCCAGACGTGCAGGCTCAGCAGCCATAGCTCACGGGCCCAGCCGCTCCGCAGCATGTGGGATCCTCCCAGACCGGGGCACGAACCTGTGTCCCCTGCATCGGCAGGCGGACTCTAAACCACTGCGCCACCAGGGAAGCCCCTCCAGCTCTGTTTTTCATTCTCAAGATTGCTTTGGCTATTCGGGGTCTTTTGTGTTTCCATACAAATTGTGCAATTTTTTGTTCTAGTTCTGTGAAAAATGCCATTGGTAGTTTGATAGGGATTGCATTGAATCTGTAGATTGCCTTGGGTAGTAGAGTCATTTTCACAATGTTGATTCTTCCAATCCAAGAACATGGTATATCTCTCCATCTGTTTGTATCATCTTTAATTTCTTTCATCAGTGTCTTATAGTTTTCTGCCTACAGGTCTTTTCTCTCCATAGGTAGGTTTATTCCTAGGTATTTTATTCTTTTTGTTGAAATGATGAGTGGGAGTGTTTCTTTAATTTCTCTTTCAGATTTTTCAGAATTGGTGTATAGGAATGCAAGAGATTTCTCTGCATTAATTTTGTATCCTTCTACTTTATGAAATTCATTGACTAGCTCTAGTAGTTTTCTGGTAGCATCTTTAGGATACTCTGTGTATAGTACCATGTCATCTGCAAACAGTGATGGCTTTACTTCTTCTTTTCTGATTTGGATTCCTTTTATTCTTTTTCTTCTCTGATTGCTGTGGCTAAAACTTCCATAGCTATGTTGAATAATAGTGGTGAGAGTGGACAACCTTGTCTTCTTCTTGATCTTAGAGGAAATGGTTTCAGTTTTTTACCATTGAGAAAGATGTTGGCTGTGGGTTTGTCATATATCACCTTTATTGTGTTAAGGTAAATTCCCTCTATGCCTACTTTCTGGAGGGTTTTTATCATAAATTGGTGTTGAATTTTGTCAAAAGCTTTTTCTGCATCTATTGAGATGATCATATGGTTTTTCTCCTTCAATTTTTTAATATGGTTTATTATGTATACATATACATACATAATAAACCATATGTATGTTCCTATTACCATTTTCTTAATTGTTTTAGGTTTGTTAATGTAGGTCTTTTCCTTCTCTTGTGTTTCCTGCGTAGAGAAGTTCCTTTAGCATTTGTTGTAAAGCTGGTTTTGTGGTGCTGAATTCTCTTAGCTTTTGCTTGTCTGTAAAGGTTTTAATTTCTCCATCAAATCTGAATGAGATCCTTGCTGAGTAGGGTAATCTTGGTTGTAGGTTTTTCCCTTTCATCACTTTAAATATGTCTTGCCACTCCCTTCTGGCTTGCAGAGTTTCTGCTGAAAGATCAGCTGTTAACCTTATGGGCATTCCCATGTATGTTATTTGTTGTTTTTCCCTTGCTGCTTTTAATATTTTTTCTTTGTATTTAATTTTCGATAGTTTGATTAATATGTGTCTTGGAGTGTTTCTCCTTGGATTTATCCTGTATGGGATTCTCTGCTCTTCCTGGACTTGACTGACTCTTACCTTTCCTGTATTATGGAAGTTTTCAACTATAATCTCTTCAAACATTTTCTCAGTCCCTTCTTTTTCTCTTCTTCTTTTGGAACCCTATAATTTGAATGTTGGTTCATTTAATGTTGTCCTAGAGGTCTCTAAGACTGTCCTCAATTATTTTCATTCTTTTTTCTATATTCTTCTCTGCAGTAGTTATTTTCACTCTTTTATCTTCCAAGTCACTTATCCGTTCTTCTGCCTCAGTTATTCTGCTGTTGATTCCCTCTAGAGAATTTTTAATTTCATTTATTGTGTTGTTCATCATTGTTTGTTTCCTCTTTAGTTCTTTTAGGTCCTTGTTTAGCATTTCTTGTATTTTCTCCATTCTATTTCCAAGATTTTAGATCATCTCTACTATCATTACTCTGAATTCTTTTTCATGTAGACTGCCTATTTCCTCTTCATTTGTTTGGTGTGGTGGATTTTTACCTTGCTCCTTCATCTGCTGTATATTTCTCTGTCTTCTCATTTTGCTTAACTTACTCTGTTTGGGGTCTCCTTTTTGCAGGCTGCAGGTTCGTAGTTCCCGTTGTTTTTGGTGTCTGCGCCCAGTGGCTAAGGTTGGTTCAGTGAGTTGTGTAGGGGACTAGTACCTGTGTTCTGGTGGATGAGGCTGGATCTTGTCTTTCTGGTGGGCTGGGCCACATCCGGGGGTGTGTTTTGGGATGTCTGTAACCTTATTATGATTTTAGGCAGCCTCTCTACTAATGGATGGGGTTGTGTTCCTGTCTTGCTAGTTGTTTGGCATAGGGTGTCCAACACTGTAGCTTGCTGGTTGTTGAGTGGAGCTGGGTCTTAGCGTTGAGATGGAGATCTCTGGGAGAGCTTTCGCCATTTGATATTACATGTAGCCGGGAGGTCTCTGGTGGACCAATGTCCTAAACTCAGCTCTCCCACCTCAGAGGCAAAGGCCTGACACCGGCCGGAGCACCAAGACCCTGTCAACCATACTGCTCAGAAGAAAAGGGAGAAAAAAAGAAAGAAAGAGAAAAAAAAGAAAACGGAAAGAAATAAAGTTATTAAAATAAAAAATAATTTAAAATTAAAGAAATCAGTGCTTCCCTGGTAGCGCAGTGGTTGAGAGTCCGCCTGCCAATGGAGGGGACACGCGTTCGTGCCCTGGTCCGGGAGGATCCCAAATGCCGCGGAGCGGCTGGGCCCATGAGCCATGGCTGCTGAGCCTGCACGTCCAGAGCCTGTGCTCCGCAACGGGAGAGGCCACAGCCATGAGAGACCTGCGTACTGCAAAAAAAAAAAAAAAAAAAAAAAAAGGAAATCGAAATGTAATAAAAAATAAGAAAAAGAAAGAAGGAAAGAGGAGAGCAACCAAACCAAAAAAAATCCACCAATGGTAACAGGCGCTAAAAACTCTACTAAAAAAAAAAAATAAAAAATAAATAAATAAATAAATAAATAAATAAATAAAAAAGGACAGACAGAAACCTAGGACAAATGGTAAAAACAAAGCCATACAGACAAAATCACACAAAGAAGCATACACATACACACTCAGAAAAAGAGAAAAAGGAAAAAAGTATATGTATCTATATATTAACAAAAAAAGGAAGAGAGCAACCAAATCAATAAACAAATCTACCAATGATAATAAACTCTTAATACTAAACTAAGATAAACATAAAACCAGAAACCAGTCAGTCACATACAGCAAACCCCACGTCTACAGTTGATCCCAAATTCCACTGCCTCCCTTTTGGGATGATTCATTGTCTATTCAGGTATTCCACAGATGCAGGGTACATCAAGTTGACTGTGGAGATTTAATCCACTGCTCCTGAGGCTGCATGAAGAAATTTCCCTTTCTCTTCTTTGTTCACACAGCTCCTGGGGTTCAGCTTTGGATTCGTTTTGCCTCTGCGTGTAGGTCTTCTGAGGGTGTCTTTTCCCACCCAGACAGGATGAAGTTAAAGTAGCAGCTGATTAGGGGGTTGTGGCTCACTCAGGCCAGGGGGAGGGAGGGGTACGGGATGCGGGGCGAGCCTGCAGCTGCAGAGGCTGGCATGACGTTGCAACAGTCTGAGGTGCACCCTGTGCTCTCCTGGGGAAGTTGTCCCTGGATCACAGGACCCTGGCAGTGGCAGGCTGCACAGGCTCCCGGGAGGGGAAGTGTGGATAGTGACCTGTGCTTGCACACAGGCTTCTTGCTGGCTGCAACAGCAGCCTTAGCGTTTCATGCCTGTCTCTGGGCACCGATAGCTGTGGCTCATGCCGGTCTCTGGAGTTCGTTTAGGAGGTGCTCTGAATCCCCTCTTTGCTCACCCCGAAACAATGATCTCTTGCCTCTTTGGCAGTTCCAGACTTTTTCCCAGACTCCCTCCCGGCCAGCTGTGGCGCACTAGCCCCCTTCAGGCTGCGTTCACTCAGGCAACCCCAGTCCTCTCTCTGGGATCTGACCTCCGAAGCCCGAGCCTCAGCTCCCAGCCCTGCCCGCCCGCCCCGGAGGCTGAGCATACAAGCGTCTCGGGCTGGTGAGTGCTGGTTGGCACCAATCCTCTGTGCGGGAATCTCTCCACTTTGCCCTCTGCACCCCTGTTGCTGCGCTCTCCTCCGTGGCTCCAAAGCTTCCCCCTCCGTCACCCCCGTCTCCCCAGTGAAGGGGCTTCTAGTGTGTAGGAACCTTTCCTCCTTCACAGCTCCCTCCCACTGGTGCAGGTCCCGTCCCTATCCTTTTGTCTCAGTTTATTCTTTTTTCTTTTGCCCTACCCAGGTACGTGGGGAGTTTCTTGCCTTTTGGGAGTGTTCAGTAGGTGTTCTGTAGGAGTTGTTCCACATGTAGATGTATTTCTGGTGTATTTGTGAGGAGGAAGGTGATCTCCACGTCTTACTCCTCTGCCATCTTGAAGGTCTTGCCCTTCTGATGCTTAATATTAAATGCACATATTTTGGAAAATCAAATGTAGATTTTTTCTACAGCAATGTTCATTTCAAAAATTATTACTTAATAAGTTATTTGTAAAACAAAAGCTTCTGAAATTTATTAATTTAAAATGGAACAAGAAGCAAATGTAGTAAGGGTATATATGTCAAATGTGATTGAAATAAATGCAATTTAAATAAAAATCTCAATGTGAAATATATTTCAAAGCCTCCAATTCCTGTTCCTCTTAAAAAATTCCTTCTAGTAACTAAAGGGGACAGTCCTTGTCAATTGCAATAATGAAGCATAACCTCAGTATTTTTTACATAATTTGCTTGTTTACCAAGAGCCTTTGATATATTAAACCAGGAGTTTTTGAGACAAACCTAACCACATTAAAGTACTTCACACACACTTTGCCATCTGCATAGCTCTTCCCTATAAAGCAGAGATTCTCTATCCGATTCCTTATTAAAATCACCCGAGGAACTTAAAAATACTAATTCCATAGCCCCACCCTGGTCCAATTAAATTGACTTTTATTCTTAAACACATTTTGTTGATAATGCACACTGAGTTGGCAAGTTTTTTTATAATAATAAATATCTGAAAGAAAATGAAATGAAGTATTTAATATTAGGTGTGTCTATTGTAACCATGCTCATTCTGAATATAATGCCTAGTGTGGGTGGGGGCAGTTTCAGTGCGTTCAATAAGGAGGGTTAATGAGGTCCTTATTTACAATTTGAATAGAGGTTTGGGAAGCAGACAGTGCTTGGGTCAGTGTGTGTCTTGGTATTTTTAAAAGAGCAATTTATTATCAAAGTCATTTTATTTATTCATTTTTTTGTTCCCCTCTCCCTCCTTTTGATTAAAAAAGGGAAAGATCGATGCACAGGTTTTCCAAATCCATTATAAGTGGATTTGTTAGAATTATTGGAAGGTTTGAGGGTATTTTGTTTTTCCTTTTTATGAGGAGAGGAAAGTTTTTTGATTAAAAATAGAAAAACACAAGTAGATATTCTAAATAAGGTCCTGTCAGGTCCTTAGATAAGAGAGATGAAGAGAAAACGTTGTAATATAGTGAACTGTTTAGATTCAGGAAGCAATTAATATTTAAAATGTAATATATAATGAAAGAATAAGATTTTATTAAAATAAAATAGAGAGGGGAAATTGCTCAGCACTTAACATTTTTTTCTTTCTCCATTTGAAAGTGAATTGCTCACATAATAAGCAACTATGGGTTGTTCAAAATAGGAACAAAATTGGGTTGTTCCTGGATAAAACCATTCAAGTTCTGGGAAATAATAGGCGTGTTAAAATGTGCTTATTCATTATATTTGCATTCTGGAATGTTTCCTAACTTTTCTGGAATTTTTCTGGAATGTTTCCTAACTTTTTCCCTGAGAAAATCCTCATTCTATTATACTACTATTTATGAAGGACCTGAGGTGTAGACTTATGAGAACTTCTATGTTTTTCCATTTTCCCCTGAGACTAATGGGATGAAAAGAGCATAAAACATAGATTCCCTGGCCTTTGAATATGGACCAGTGAAGCGATTCCTTGGTATTTAATAATAAAACAATGCACACATCACCATGAGTGATTTTCCGTCTAAGACCTTGCAAAAATGTATCCATTTATGTTCTTGGCTACCTGTTAGCTCAATGGGAATGAAAAGATATGCACTGTGACTGTGACCTCATATGTGAAGTCACTATGATGTTATTGTTATAGAATATTTAAAAATGGTTTGTTATATGGTTAAAGAGATTGATCTTTAAACATATTTTTAAATTGGAACTCCATTTAGGAAATTGTAGTTTATTAGAAAAGTTCATTATTATCTTACTGTGTGCATTTACTGTCTAGTGGCTGCATCTTCATTTTGCAGGTATAGTCCCAAATGCAGAAGGCTTGGGACTTGCAGAAGGCTCACTAATTCCATAGTTTCTAGTGATGGCAAAAGTTAGTGTTCATGGTTCATAGTAAACAGCAAGACCTGCTGAGAACCATTTTCTCCTTCTTGGTAACTGGTAACTGGCTCCAAAGGTTAAGTTATGAGTTATCTGTGTGTTTACTTTCATATTAGAATGGGCTTTCAAGTTGGGTGAGGAGTCAGGAAATGTTTCTTTCTAACTGGTACTGTGCTAGATACCCAGATACTCAGGGTATTGACTAAGGCACAATTCCCACCCATGAAGAACTCAATGTCTGGATGTTGAACCAGAGAAAAAGTACTGCTAAATCAATGTGCTACAATGTGAGCACAGAGGAAGCAACCCCTGCTTGGGACTGGTGGAAGGCATCCCAAAGGAGGTGATATTTAAACTATCTTGAGGTCTGAATTTTTGAGGTGGTTGAGGGAGTCAAGAACATTCCATGCAAAAGCAAGAGTCTTGGGTATTTGGAAATAATGGGAAGTAGCTTGTATTGGGATCATAGAGCAGAAGGACCAGAAATTATTTTTAATTTTCTGTCATGGCCAGAAATAAGGCACAACCAGAGTTTGGATTTTATTTTTAAGGGTTTAGCTCTTTATAAATTTATTTATTTGCTTTATTTATTTTATTTTTGACTGTGTTGGGTCTTCGTTGCTGTGTGCGGGCTTTCTCTAATTGCGGCGAGAGGGGGCTGCTCTTCATTGCGGTGCGCGGGCTTCTCATTGCGGTGGCTTCTCTTATTGCAGAGCACCAGCTCTAGGCACACGAGCTCCTTAGTTGTGGCATGCAGGCTCTAGAGCGTAGGCTCAGTAGTTGTGGCACTCAGGCTTAGTTGCTCCGTGGCATGTGAGATCTTCCTGGACCAGGGCTTGAACCTGTGTCCCCTGCATTAGCAGATGAATTCTTAACCACTGTGCAACCAGGAAAGCCCTGGATTTTTTTTTTCATGGATAATAGGTAGGGTAATACTGCCACATTTTGCCATTAAAAAAATTAGCTCTAGTAGACTGTAAAGTGTTGATTGATGATGTGAGAGAGTAGTTGTGCACATTGCTATAATCCTAGATAAGGGTGATAAGGATGTAATCTAAGGCAGCTGCTATGAGAATGCTCAGGCCGTGGAACCCAAGTATGGCATTTGGTTTGGGTAAATGAGTGAGTGGTGATTTCTTGATTAAAATAGAGAATATATGAGGAGGAGCAGATTTTTTGTGTGTATTTTTTTTTTGTCCGTGCCTCGCGGCACGTGGGATCTTAGTTCCCCGACCAAGGATGGAACCTGTGCCCCCTGCAGTGGAAGTGCAAAATCTTAACCACTGGACTGCCGGAAAGTCCCAAGGAGCAGATTTTGATCAGGCAATGAGTTTTTCTTTGGACATGATGAAGACAACTTAGACAACTTCTTATCATCTTCCCGAGTGAAAGGGAATGTGCTCTGAAGTCAGGGCCTCTTCCAAGAGGTCCTTTTCAAGTAAATTTCTTCACTTGATTACTGTGAGGAATGAAATAAAAGTGACAGTGATGTTTGAAAAGACATATAAAGACATTAAAAGTGAAGACATGTTGCTTAGTTCCATTAAGTCCTACTCCAAGGATTCAATGATTTGGAAGTTAAGGACAGTGCAGATAATACTATCTCACGATGAGCAAAGTTTTTATTAAAAATCTACAAGTGTAAGTAAGAATATGGTAGATGTTTATTTGTTGAAGAGAGTACATTTTCAAGGTCTCTTCTCGGGGATCCTCTATCACTTTATAAATCCCTAAATTTGAATCCAAGTCTGTAAAGTGCCAAATGTTTGGCCTTTTCATTAAGCCACAAAATGATATTCTTCATTGCAGTTAAATTTAGTTTTTTCAAAGATGCAAAATGTCACAAAATTTGAAAGCTGTTTGCAAAACAAATATATGTCATCTTAGGGAAAATTAGAAAGTGGAGATATTCTTACTTGCCTTCAGATCAGATGTATTAAATGATAGGATCTCCTTTGTGCAGGTATTTGGCCAAGTGTCTCAGCCTAAAATATATCCAAAATGTGTATTACCATGACCTATAGGTACCTATGCCAGACCACAGCAAGAAAGGATGTAAGATAATATACATGTTAATTATGAAAATAAGGAAAATGTAACCCTTTCTTCCTCTATATCCCCATTATTAACCCCAAACATTGTGAAAGATTGTTCCCTTGAGACCTAAGGGGAGTAATAAAACTAAATGTTTTCCTTTTTGTTTTCTATGGAAATTTAACCTTCTGTTTTCTATGTGTACACAGAGGAATAAATGTCATAATGCCAGAAGTATTCCAAGGATTTGTATTATACTTTATACTTCAAATAAAGACATCTCCCTGTAGACCAGTTTGTATGAGTTTTTCCAGTGAGCATAAGAAAAAGAAAACTAAAACTAAGGTCAAAATTACCTTTGTGAAAAATATATGTAATAAAAATGCTCTTCATAAATCCTATAGAAATATCAATAGGACTTTTTCATAAGTGAATAAGATGATCTTGAATTTCAAAAAGCATAATAAAGTTATCAAGAAGCTTGTAAAAAAGATGAAGAATAAGGGCAGACTTTCCTTATAGATCCAGAGCATATTGTTAAGCCATTATAATCAAATCAATGGTAGTCCATAGGACTAAGCAAAAAGATCAGTGGAATGAAGTAGAGAATTCGGAAATAGATCCAGACATAAACGAGAATTCAAATATAACAGAGGTAGAGTTTCCACTGAGTGGGATGGCACAGGCACAAATGAGGTGGCAAAAGTGGCTTCCCTAAGAAAAAAATATATAAAACTGTGCCCATTTCAAATCATCCAAGAACACATTCCAGATGGATTAATATTTAAATATAAAAATTAAACTATATAATAGAAAAAAATCTTAGAGGCGATATATATAATCTTGAAGTTAGATCTTAACCAAGACTAGAGCTATTTAAAAGATATAGAAATGGTTGACAATATTTAAAAAAAGAAACACTTGTAATATGAAACGTTAGCAAAATCAATAGATAAATAAATAGATTTGAGGGGAAAAGTTTGCAAAACAGATGCAAGTCAAAGGACTAAAATGTATACAACATAACATGACTAAGAATTCTCTAAAAAATGATAAAAACCAATAGTAAATTGTCAAAGAATATGAAGTGGCAGTTCAGAGAAGAGCAAACCTAAATGGCCAACAAACGTAAAAAGCTGGCTAGCTTCACTACTAGTTAAGGAAATGCAAATTAAATTAATAATGAGATTTTTTGAATGTTTATCAGACTGGAAAACATAAGGCCATAATACCTATTGCCCACAATAACGCTGAAAAAAGTCAAAAAGCAATTTGGCAGTATATACAAAAAAATGAGGGGAATTCCCTAGTGGTCCAGTGGTTAAGACCTGGTGCTTTCACTGCCGTGGACCTAGGTTCCATCCCTGGTCAGGGAAATAAGATCCCACAAGACACGCAACACGGCCAAAAAAAAAAAAATTAGAAATACACATAGCTCTTTGATCAAGCAGTCTTAATTCTGCTACTCTATCCTCTGTAGCAACAGAAAAAGCAAAATGTAAGAATATACTGTATTCTCAAAGACGGGTACTTCAGCATTGTTAATAGTGGCAAAATCTGGAAAAAGAAGTCAATTCCCAGAACAAAGCAAGACTCAAAATTCTGTACAAAAATGAGGACAAGGGGCTTCCCTGGTGGCGCAGTGGTTGAAAGTCCGCCTGCCGATGCAGGGGACACAGGTTCGTGCCCCGGTCCGGGAAGATCCCACATGCCGCGGAGCGGCTGGGCCCGTGAGCCATGGCCACTGAGCCTGCGTGTCCGGAGCATGTGCTCCGCAACGGGAGAGGCCACAACAGTGAGAGGCCCGCGTACCGCAAAAAAAAAAAAAGATGTTGTTCAGATGCTAATATCTATGGACATATATTTTTATAGAAATAATGTCCCATTTACTATTTTTTCCCTAAGTCATGTAATGAAAATGATAAATTCTGGCTTTTAACAAACTCAGTGAGACTTTTAAGCTGATGGAGGATTAATGGAATATTATCAGAATCAAATGAGGCTGGATTATTGTCAGTGTTGCAGACTATCTTAGTTTTTTTTGAAAAAATAATCACCCTAAGTTTCACTAACCCTTAAGAATATATGCAACTTTCAATCCACTTGTGTGGCTTTGATGTCTCATTTTATTCTAAACCCTGGTCTTGACTCATGAAACTCTATCGCATAACATGGAAAGAATTGACAAAATGGCCTTAAAAGCTGCCTAGTTTTCCATAATTAATTTATTTTGAACACCTCCCCCCTTTTTTAACACATATCCCTGAGATAGTAATTTTTATAAATTGTGAAATCCCATGGGTAGGACCATAATCTTGCTCACTTCAACAGTGAATTGAAGTAGTCCTTAAGAGCCTTTCATCAAGATTTTTTTGCAAAATGAAAGAGGAAAAAAAAATTTAAGTTTCTAACACTGGGAATTATCTTCATCTGGCTTTCCCAAAGGAAATGCCACCGATATCCTGAAAAATATATTTCTTTTGGTTTCTTCTGACTGTTTAACATGTAACTGAGAAATACAGTAGAATTGTAGAATGTTAGAGCAGAAGGAAATATCTCTGACGTTGTTTAATCCAATATACCTCTTTAACAATGCCAGCACTGAGATCAAGAGAATCTGTGAGTCTGCCAGGGCAGGGACTGAGCCGCACCTAGAAAAAGACTTCTTAACTCCCAGGGGAAGGATTTTTAGATGACCTCATGTTCCTTTCCTTGAAAACTATCATTAAAATTTGGAATTAAAAAAATTTAAACAGATTTTAATATAATGTTTCCATATGTGAAATCTTAACTTCATCATTGATAGGCGAGTTTTTCATCAGAGAAATTGAAGTCAGGAGTACATCAACACTGATGTTTTTAATTTCAAAAGAACACAACTCTTTAAAATGATATCAAATACTTACATGACTTTGTAATAAAATAGGGAATAACAATGATAATATTTGCTACCAGAGAATTTCACTGTTTATTTCATTGAAAAATACTTAAAGGAGCCATTGAATTTAAAGACAAATTAAGCATTTCATTTACAAAAAGATGAGTGCTGAAAATGTGTTGACCTTTTCACTGATGACAGAGTGCAACTCAGCAGGTATATAAAAACAAACACACTTACCCTTTACATATCACTAAAGTAAAGGAAACTTTTTTTACAGTGAATGAGTAAACAATTTTGGGAAAAATTGATATTGTGGAGAATATTTGGAAAACAGATGTTTGGAAATATTTCCATTAATATGTGACATTATGGCTGAAAAAGGATACATGTGTCCCCTATAAGATTGCTTATAGTTGCAAACTTTAAAACTTTTCAAGTAGAATTTTCTACACTATTTAACATCTTCCAAATGAAGAGTTTGAATCCTTTTGTTAATCTTTTTTTTTTTTAACCCAGTGTCTACATCAATGTGACATCAAGGTGAACTGAATTGCCTGTCTGAATTTCAACAAGTCTGGCATAATTAGTGTCTGGGAATGAAACATAAATTTCATATTTTAATAACTAAGGATAATGATGCACTTAATCCATTTGTATCAGCATATTTTTGAAGTATCTTTTTCATCTATGATAGCTGTTAAAATTAAACATTGAATCAATTGAACTTAGAACCCAAGCCCTCAAAATATTATATCACCAAATGTTATACGAAGATTAAAATAAGATTATTTCACCAAGCAAGAACAAAAATGTTTATATTATTAATAAACACAATAAAATGTCATGTTGGTTTTTAAAAAAAACAAAAAGCTATCATTAAAATATTGGTTAATTCGAAGTGTTTCAGAGAAAGTTTTTCATGTTTGTTTTATTTCAGCCAGTACATAATCCATAATCGGTCAGAAGTTGGAAGCATCTTGTATTTTTGTTTTTCACTTTGGTATCTTCTCAAATATTTATATGCAATCAGGATAGTGTTAAAATTTCATCACACATGATTTGCAAAAGTCTTGGATGAAAGACTTTAAAAACTACAATAAAATTCAGGGGATTTCTTAAAGACATGCAATCTAGAAGCCACAACACAAAATATAAACACTTCAGACAATATAAAGAATGTGTAGGTAAAGATCAAACTCAATAATTAAATTATAAATTTGGAAAATATACACTATATCAAAGTTGATGTTATCAACAGGAGTTATTGTATCTGTTCCAAGCAGACCTACATATAGGTTACATCTCTTTCAGGCTACCTTTCAGTAGAGAGGGAGCTAGAATCCCCAGGCTGGTCCAGCCCAGTCACTGGCAGCCTCTTAGTCCATTTATACCATGATGACATACAATTATAATTTCCTGAGTGTCATGAACTGAAAAGCACTGGAAAGCCCTGATCTATAATATACAAAGAGGTCTTGCATATCATGAAAATGTCAAACAGCCCAATAGAAAAATGCATATAAAGACAATTCACAAAATTGTATATCCAAATTGCCAATGTAAAAAATTTTGTATTTCTTTAGTAACCATGAAAAAAATGCAAATTGAATTAAAAGCTAGATATCTGTTTATACCCATAAGGCTGGCAAAAATTAAAACGTACAGTGAAGTGCATTGCAGGTAAAGAGGCAAAGAGAATATTCTCATTCATTGCTGGTGATTAGGTAAAAAATGTCAGCACTTTTGGAAAAATGATCTGGCAATGTCTCTTAAGCTTTAAAATATACACTTATTTTGAAATAACAATTCCACACTTGGAAATACATTCCATAACATAAAACCACCTGCATTGATTTGTACATTCATACATACACATACTTAATACTTACTGTACTATTACATATTATTTTTCAAAGTAAAAATTAGGAACCAGTATGAACAGATAAACAAGTGTTATTAATAGAGAAATTCTTTGTTCAGTGTAAAATTAACCTGAAATATGATAAACCATTCTGTGAGAGTTATAACAATATATCTAAGAAAAGACTTTTAAAATTTAATTTATTTTTTTTAAGAGGTGAAATTCTTTTTTATTGTTGTGGCAAAGTAAAGACTCATTTAAAATGAGAAATGAGGGCTTTTATAAAATGCCAGCAATCTACAATAATATTGATTTTTTTGTATCTAACATTATTGATTTTCTTGTATTTATAGAAATAACTTTCAGATGTAATATTTAATTTTGAACCACAAAATTTTTTTTAATTTTATTTATTTGTGGCTGCCTTGGGTCTTCGTTGCTATGCATGGGCTTTCTCTAGTTGCGGTGAGTAGAGGCTACTCTTCATTGCGGTGCATGGGCTTCTCCTTGTGGTGGCTTCTCTTGTTTTGGAGCATGGGCTCTAGGCATGCAGGCTTCCATAGTTGTGGCACATGGGCTCAGTAGTTGTGGTTCGCGGGCTCTAGAGTGCAGGCTCAGTAGTTGCGGCATGCAGGCTTAGTTGCTCTGCAGCATGTGGGATCTTCCCGGACCAGGGCTCGAACCTGTGTCGCCTGCATTGGCAGGCGGATTAACCACTTAACCACTGCGCCACCAGGGAAAGCCCAAGCCATAACATTTTCATCTACACAGTTATATTTTGGGAGATAGCGTAACTTGCCTTCTTTTTTATTTAAAGGGAATATGTTTTTATCTTTGTCCAGGTTACCTGGTCAAAGCTGGTACCATGATGGACCTGTCTGGCAGGAGCTGGAGCCCTGAAGGGGATGCAGCTGCTGTGGGAGATGTCAAGCAGGACAGAGAGGTAAGGGAGAAATTTCCTAGGTTTTTCCTTTCATCTCTCCTTCCAACCTCTTTTAAAATCTTTAATATGGTAACCCCAACCAGAAATGCAGTAGAAATTCCTCCTGCAATATAAAGCAATGGCTTTGAAAGCAAATTGGCTTAGGACTGGTATTACCTTCCCTTTGGGTCAGATGATAAATTTGCCAGCTTTTTTCATCTTTTCTCTCATCATCTCCAAGATTTTTTCAGGTGATCTCCAGAATTAGATTTTTTTATTTTATTAGAGTCTTATTTCTTTATAGAATTTTTGGGAATTTTTGTTTTGTAACAGTTCCAAGAGGAATCTTAACCTCATGTAGACTTTCATTAATTTTATTATACACCACATTTTTTATACCACTTCTTTGCCATTCTCAAACACTTTTTATTACAATTCTTAGTTTTTTCTTTTCCCACAAATGATCCCTCAGGTAGGTGGCACATTCTCTTTTCTTTCTTAGCATATTTTTGTTTTTGTTTTTACTTAAAGAAGAGAATTCCAATGAGAAATAGACTCTTTCCTTTTAAGGGCTACTTTTTTCTGCTTGGGAGTGTGAAGATTTTATTTTCAAATTTGGTATTGAAATTAAAAACAAACAAACAAAATGAAAACTTTAGCTTATCACTTGAAGAAGTTTTTTGATCTGAGGCTTCAATTCTGTCTTTAGTTTAGGGATATTTTTCTTCTTTGATTATTGCTTCTCCTTGATCTTGATTCCTTTTATACCTGTATTAAATATCCTATTCACTGGCATGTTCTTAACCATTGATGAATTAATGCTGACTTTAGTCTGGACTTGTGTGAAGTATTTTTAACAGAAAGTCCCTGAAATTTCTGTGATGTGTATGACTCCATTTATATAGACTTTTTCTAGATATTTTTGTGGTTGTCATTTTAGAGGGAACTTGGAAGAGAAAAGGGTTAAATATCTGCCTTCAAATCACCATTCCAAACAAGAAGTGTGTCAATAAAATTTAAACATTATTAGTCATACCATTCTCTCCAATTACTGTAAGAGGACATGGCTATTTGAGCAAATGTCGAACTCTTCTCTCCCTAAGGGATTTCCAAGTGGTAGAAGATGGGGAAAAGACCTTCCTTCAGAAATTGGGGGAACTGAGGAATCTAATTTCTAATTTATCTCCAGGGCTCTTTGGTGTCACTGGTGTTATAGTCTGTATTATTGGTGTGAACTAATCCATCTCTTCACCTGGATTGTAGTGTCTCATTGGTGTGCTGTGATGTCAAGCTGAAAAAGAACTTGGCACAGTGGAATAGCTTTGGAGATGGACAGATTCTTGGCTCTTTAAGCAAGAGCTCTGATTCCCATTTATTTTACAAATATTTGTAGAGAGCATAATTTTTATTAGGAACTCTTCCAGGCACTGAGCTATTGAGATGAACAAAACAATCCTATTACCCTATGGTGATTACATTTTAGTAGGGGACAAAGACAGATGATTAAAAATTATAATGTCAAAGATAATGTCAGGTATTGATGAATTCTCTGAAGACAAATAAAGCAGGATTGGGGATAGGAAAAATAAGAGTTTGAAGAGGAGGTGAGGGATCTATTTTAGATAGGATAGTCTGGGTGACCTTTTAGAGGAATGTCTGGGAGAAGGGCATTGCTAAAGGAGGAGATTATTTAGAGCATTTGAGAAACAGCAACAAGGCAGGAGTGGCTACACTTTGATGATTTAGGAAGAGAGTGGCAGAGCCGAGAATGGAGTAGGATCTCTTAGGCCTTGTTACCATGGCAAGGAGTTGAGATTTTTCTTTAAGTGTAATAAAGGGAAAACATTGGAGAAATTTACCCAGGGGAGGAGATGAATTGACTTGTACTTTGGAAAGATTAGTCTGGCTGTTGAGTGAGGAGACAGAGGTAGAAGCAGGGGAAGGAGAAGGTGGGGTGGGAGTGAGGGAGAGGCTAACATAGTGGTGCCTGTGACTTTACCTTGAGAGTAGTGATGGAGTGAATAAACCTTCATCAGATAACAGAGTACTTGGTAGGGACAAGTTTTTAGTAAATAATTCTATTATCATCAAGTCTGTATTAAACAACCACATGTTCAGTCATGACCAAAAAGGATAAAAAGTAGAAACAATTTTCTCCTAGACCTTATAAGACAAAATTAGAAGGTATTAAAACAAGTGGTGTAAGAGTCTTCATAAAGAGACCATAGAAGAACATCTATAAATTGGCAAGAAAAAGAAAAACCCAATGGAAAAATGGAGAAAAGGAACTAAGAGGAAGAATGTATGGGTAATAAACATATTAAAATATAATCAAATCTATTGTTAAATCAGGGAAATTAAAGTTAAAATTACAAAGAAATAATATCACACCCTCCTGTTTGGCAGAAATTTAAAAGTTTAGCACTCATAGGTACTGGCAAAGATATGAAGAAATCAAAACATTTATGCATACTGCTGGTGGAAGTCTATATTGGTAGAAACATTGCAAAACAATATGGTGTTATATAATAAATTGGAAATTGCTGTTTCCCCATGACTAGCAATTCTATTCCTAGCTATATACTCTACAGCAGTTGTCCTTAAAGTTGGGGTCCCTGGATGTGCATCATCCACATCACCTGGGAACGTGTTAGAAATGCAAAATCTTGTGCTCTGAGATGGTTAATTTTATGTGTCAACTTGACTGGTCTAAGGGATACCTAGATAGCTGATAAGACATTATTTCTGAGGGTGTTTCAGAAGAGATTAGTATTTGAATCAGTAGACGAAATAAAGAAGTGGGCAGGCATCATCCAATCTGTTAAGGGCCCGAATAGACAGAAAGGCAGAGGAAGAGCAAATTATCTCTCCCTCTCTCTTCTTGAACTGGTATGTTCATCTTCTCCTGTTCTTGGACATGGGGGCTTCTGGTTCTTGGACCTTCCAACTTCAGGACTTCCCAGGAATGCTCCTTCATCTCCTTCCCCTTCTCATGCCTTCTGCTTTGGAATCAATTATACCACCAGCTTTCCTGGTTCTCCAGCTTGCAGAGGGCAGATCATGGGACTTCTTGGCTGCCATAACTGTGTGAGCCAATTCCTATAATAATTCCATATATATATTCCTTTCTTGATGGAGAACCATAATACAGGCCCCATCCCAGACCTACTGAATTGGAAACACTGAAATTGAGACCCAACAATCACAAGCCCTCTAGGTGATCGATGCAGCTAAAATGTGAGAACCATTATCCCAGAGAAAGATTTGTACACATGTACCAGGAAACATGTACAAATGCATGGTTTATAGCATCTCTGTTTATAATAGCAAAATACTGAAAATAATTGTGGTTTCTATTAATAATAGAAGACATAAATGAATACTGTATAACAGTGAAATTAATGAACTATAGCTAAATGCAACATGCATAAGTCTCAGAAATATAATAATTAGTCAAGAATAAGGCAGAAAATTATAAGTGAAAAGATAATAATTGCACATGTTACTAAAACTAAAGAGTACCTTATTGAAGGAAATAAATATAAGTGGCAAAAGTGGTAAAATGCTGTGGAAGAAATAAGGGAGTAATAAACAGAAAATTCAGGGAAGCGGTTATCTATGAAGGAGCTGAAAAATGGGTAGGAGCAGAGAGGAGCTCTCAGGAGTGTTCAGAATGTTGGTAAAATTTCATTTCCTAAACTGGGTGAGATGTGGCTATTCATTGTATATGGTGCTTTATACCCTATATGTACTTTATTAGTACTTGTTTTTAATTGCTCAATATTTGGTAACAATAATAAAAAGTACAATACTAGTAACAGAAATAAAGCATATGAACAAAAAGAGACTGTGGAGAAAAGCAGTGGACAACTTTCCCTGAGGTATTCACGCTGTTAGGAAGCATATAAAAAAGAAGTTCAAGAATGAAGCAATTTGTATTCACGGTTCTTCTTTTCTCATCTTTCCTTTTCCTCCATGCATAAGTTCAGTCATGAAAAGTATACTTATTTTAAGTGCAAAGCCAAACTGATTCTTAAAAATGGAGAAGATAAAAAATGCACAAATAACTAAGACAAATAAGCCCGGAAAAGCAGAAAGTAAATCTTAAAAATGTTATTGATAAGTCCAAATACTCTAATTCAATTAAAAATAGTAAGATCTAGCCAGTGACTGAAAATTGTATTGGCATATTCCCTGAGTTTTCATGAAGCAAGGAAGAGCTATAATATCTGCAATAAGGGCAAGTGACAGAGGATATTTTGTGAACAACATGCTTTGTACTTGGCTAACACTATAGAAACATTGCCTCCTTGTCATAGACTCTGAATCGCTGTTTATGTAGGAAATAGGATTAAAATGCATGCTGGTCATCCACACAGCACATATATATGCATTTCAATTCAAGATGGCTAATTATTACAATAAGATATTATTCTGTACATAAGCAGAGGAAATTTCTTTTCTTCTGTAATTACATTTAGGCACGTAAGGATGGCAAATTTCAATTACAAAAGGAAGAGTTAACCATTTCTGTATCATTTGGAAGTACGCTATCATTTGAATAGTATTTTATTTTGTCAACTAAGCAAGTGAAGACAGGTGTGTGTGTCCTACAAAGAAACAAACAGATTTCTATGTGAAATATTTCAGGGTACTTCTGAGACGTGAGTTATTTTGCCAACTGCATAATGTGCTGTTTTGCCGCAGAATAAGATATCTTCTCTATAGGATGACAGTTAGGGACAATGGAAACTTTACATGGCTTTAAATTGTGTGTTGAAAAATGTTTTTTTTTAATAATAGTTGGGTATAACCAAAATGAATAAAAAATTATTAAAAATAAACATATAAATAATGGTGTTTCAATTTCAACACTGCTAGAGTAGAATACTTGTTTCTGATATAATTTCTGTTGGCTTTTGCAGTTGGAAGTCTAGATCATGAGCATTTTCCTTTAAACTGTGTAAATTTTTTACTGAGTTTATTTGAAGAACTGAAAAGCAAAGGAAGTTTAAGGATCTGGATTCTTTGGAATCCAGACTGAGGGCAGTCATTGAACTTTGGGTAAATTCTAGAAAGGACATTGAACCTGTGTCTTACCGAAGAAGTTTGTTATCAAATGATTAGGCTTTTTATCAATGATTTAGTTTAATATGAGGTAGTTTCTCAAGCTGTATGAGGAATAGCACTGATATCTAGCTGTATCTCATTACCAAGTTAGCAAATATTAAGTATAAACTTTAAATTCTTTAAAGACAATTTTCTAATGAAGCCATCATCTATTAGTGAAATACAAAACCAAAACACTGACACCTAACTGTATTTCAATACCAAATTGGCAATTATTAAAAATATGGGGGGCTTCCCTGGTGGCGCAGTGGCTAAGAATCCACCTACCAGTGCAGGGGACATGGGTTCGAGCCCTGATCTGGGAAGATCCCACATGCCGTGGAGCAACTAAGCCTGTGCACCACAACTACTGAGCCTGTGCTCTAGAGCCCGTGAGCCACAACTACTGAAGCCCGTGCACCTAGAGCCCATGCTCCACAGCAAGAGAAACCACCGCAATGAGAAGCCTGCGGGCACTGCAACGAAGAGTAGCCCCCGCTCGCCGAAACTAGAGAATGCCCATGTGCAGCAATGAAGACCCAATGCAGCCAAAAATAAATAAATTAAATAAATAAATTAAAAAATATATATATATATATGGGGGCAGAGAGGATGATCAAAAGGAAAAACTAGAAATATAAGAAAAGCTTTAAGTCATAAAGAGGACATAGAAACCAATTAAGAATTTAAACATAGAGAAATGCTTAAGCAGATTGTTGCATAGCTATTTGTGATGAAATACAAAGCCATATAAGTGAAGTTTATGAAAAACTGTATACTAACATGGAAAAATCTAAGTGATAAAGGTCACATAAAAAATTTAAACAATGCAATCATAACTATGCAGTAAAAACCCCATGCCCCCCCACTAATAATGAACAGGAAGTAATATGAATAAAAATTAACATAATAATAGTTGTCTCTAGATGATGGAAGTTTGTATGATTGGTTTTTCAGCCTTTCTGTGTTGTCTAGGTTGTTTATAATAGGAATGTGTTACTTTTATAACAGAACAACCTGTTAAACTTTTTAGAAAGAAAAAATCCAAATCAACAATATGTTAAAACAGCATAGAAAATTTCCACATTTTGGGGTATGAGTATATTCAAGAGAAAATGTTTATTTTTTATATTTAGATGATTTTTTTCCCTATTGGATGGTGAACTATTCTTTTTCTGACATCAGTTAGTATACATTTGCCAGAAATGCAGAAGTGATTAATGGTGGTCCTGTATATAAACCATCCAGGTGATGCAGAGTCCACTAGAAACTCCAGAGCCCCATGATGGGAAAATTTGTCTGTCAATTTACTAATGACTAGTCTTTCAAGCTGTGTTTGTGTTTTAAAACACAAAATGCTTTCATGTTCACAAAATGTTCTGGGATAGATTTCAGATATTAGATTTCCCTTACAGCTATGAATGGCAAAGTTAAGAAATTGTTCTCTTTTATGTTCCAGATGACGCTAAACCTCACTCTGAGTGAACATGGTGATCTACTTGTATTGATGGTTCTTGAACGCTATGCTTCCTTGTTCTTGTTGTGATATTTCCTGTGTACTCAGGCAAGTACCACTAGATTGATAAATTGTCTTTAAACTTTTTGATGGAGAAACAGGAAGAACAAGAAATAAGTGTTAATGGAGGAGGGAGGAAGAAGAAATTATATTGATTAGTACATTGCAGTAAAAGATAAAATTAAAGGATCACATTAAAATTATACCTAATTTGGAGACATTTCTTCTTAGCTTAGTTGAAGGGAGGGGCAGGTAAATTAAATTTCAGATTAAGTTACAGCTCAAATGTTAAAGTATTTTAAAAGGACCAACGAGATTCATTTGAACCAAATTAGATTTGACTCTGCAGTGGACTAAGAAGTATACATTGTTTTTAACAAACAAATAGTTTCGTGAGTTAACTATGTGTGTGACATCACAACTACAAATAGTAATAATGTAACACTGTTACTGTTTGTAGTTGTGATGTCACATACATAGTATTAGATGAACTTCAAAATCATGAGAATCTATCAAATAACCAGTGATGGAAGGAGGCAGGGTAAGAATTCTATTCTTTGTAGAATTAAGGGTAAATAAACTTGGGATTATAAATTGGAGGGCACCTAAGAGCTGAAAGGGGTCTTTTTCAAGGGTTATCCTAGAAATAGTGCAGTTGATGTGAGTAAAGCACTCCCTTGGTTTCTACTTCACCATGTTTAAGTATGAGCCAAGAAAATATGTTGGGACATTATTTTTCTTAGTGTTTTTTTCCTTTTATCATTCATCAACATCTTACTTTCTAAGCTCTGTTTTACCCAAATGTGTCCCTAAAATGCATTTGTTATATAAACTTCTGCTGGATGGGTTGGCTTGAGGTCCATTTGAAAGGCTTCTAAACTCTCCTACATTGACTACCGGAAATTTTCAGTTTATAATGTCATTTTGCTTGAAAGTGTAACAAAAATCATTTTAGTTTGATAAGTCTTTCTTAAAAATTAGATATACAGTTGACAACAACAAGGGTTTGAATTGGAAATTGGTCCCAGAACCTTTAGACTGCTTGATCTGATTGCTCATTGTGTTTATACTGCTGAAGTAAAGGTCAAAGCCAAGAGGGGAAATACATGATATATAAATATATTTTTCCAAGTAAAGTGATTTATTTTCATTTTTTTAAAGTTGAGGTATAGTTGATTTACAATATTACATTAGTTTCAGGTGTACAACATAACGATTCAAAATTTTTATAGATTATACTCCATTGAAAGTTATTATAAAATATTGACTATATTCCCTGTGCTGTGCAATATATCTTTATCACTTATTTATTTTATACAGAGTAGTTTGTACTTCTTGTGTTGCCCAGAAGGAGACTCTTGAGTTGAGGATTCCAGTAGAAGTTTACATATTAGGGAGATGAGCTAAGGAAATGCCAGTAGGGTTATGGGGAACTGAGATAGGGAAGGGAGAAGAGCCAATGAAGGGAATGTTATAAAGCCAGTTTACCCCTACAAGTGCCTCAGAATCAACCCACCTGAGAGGAGAAGGAGCTGAGATGTTTATGCATCAACTCCCATCACCTTTAGTTGAGGGATTCCTCAGGGGACTTTAATTCTCCAGCATTTCAGCCTGGTGAGCAGAGCAGATTCTGGTGTAGGAGAAAGTCCTCACACAACTGGAAGTCACAAGAGCTGTTTTACACTGCAACGGTGAATCCTTGAGGGTATGTGGGAGGGCACAGACATCACCTGTAACAGTCAACTCTTTGTTCAGATTTACTTACATCCCATGTCAAGTTCATTCCATCCTGGTAGAGCTTCTAAAAAATGGTAACCATATACAATTTTAGAAAAAAAATAGACTTAACAATAGGGGAGTTCAGTGGAATAGGCTCTAGGATCAGCTGCTGTAGTTGGTCTAAAGACCACGATTAATATCCACCATATCCCTCCTTTATTACCCATTCTAGCTTCCTATCACTCTCAACCAACATTTCTACCAGTCTAAGTTGCTTGTCAATTAGGATAGTCCAGACAGAGGGGTCTGAGATGCAGGTACCCTGTGTCAGGTCATGGCAGTGGCTATAATTGCTCATTCACAGTTATCAATGAGCACGGAAGCACTAAAATGTGACCAAGTGCATTTCTAGGTTCTAGAAATACTTTTCCCTGCCCAAATTATGTAGAATGTCACCACAATATCTCCTCATGATATTCATGGTATGCATGTGCTAATTATTATATGATTACCTAGTATAGCAACTTCTTCTTTGCTACTTGGTGGTATGACAACCCTAAGCTTTAGGTTTAGAGAAACATTAGAAGCATCATCCCCTTGGAAAACAAGGCCTTTAGTCCAACACAAATTCACCAAGGTGGGTCATAGGCAGTGATGATAAAGAAGATACTCCTACTTCACCTTTTGGTTCCCAGATTCATGTTTTACCTGTCCGGGAAAGAGCACCATGAAATGCCCATTGGTTCTAAGCCATGTTCTCTTAGGCTGGAAGCCTTTAGGTCATGTGGTAGATTGGAAGGACCAATGGATCTCTTGAACATATGCCACTGTTACCTCATTTGTTTATCAAGTGGTTCATTTGATCGAAGATGATATGTATGATCCTGTGATAATAAATCAGATATACTATGAGACCTCACATATCGGTGCTAGACAAGGCACTGTGGCATGATATTCTCCCGTTGCGGAGCACAGGCTCCAGACACGCAGGCTCAGTGGCCATGGCTCACAGGCCCAGCCACTCTGCGGCATGTGGGATCCTCCCGGACCGGGGCACAAACCCGTGTCCCCTGCATCGGCAGGCGGACTCTCAACCACTGCGCCACCAGGGAAGCCCCTCATTCCTTCTTTTGCAAGAGTTTTGCAATTTCCAAAAGCCACAATGGCATGGGGTGATCACATGAAGCAATGGAAAGATCAGCATTCCATTCCTTTTGACTACTGGGCCAGACAGGACTGCTTGCCTCTATTTCGAGTAGTCTTAGACTCTTAGGAATTTTATAACTAACAAACACTTACTGAGTTTTCAGTATGCTCTGAGCACTGTTCCAAGTGCTTTACATATATTAGTTAATTTAATCTTTAGCAACCCTATGAGGTAATATGAGGTATCTGTGGGGTAAAATGAGGATATTGAGGCCCAGAGATATTAGTGCATGGCCAAAGTCCCAGAGTTCGGAAGTGGCAAAACTTTTTAAATTCTTTTTTCCAGTTTCTGTTTCTTCCCTCAATGTCAAGGCTATTGCTACCATTTCTTGATGCTGAACCCATGATCATACCTCTCATCTCCCCTTTTTTTCACTCTTTTATATTTACCTCTTCTAATGTACTGAGTCTGATAGACTGGGTGACTAAGCTTATTTCTGTACAAAATAAGAGTAAATATGTGGTCAACAAGTGGTCACTAACTTTGTAACACCTTTTGGGTTCTTCAGACTCTTTCCCAGATGTATTGATAGTTGAGGTTGCTGGATGAGTGACTCATGGAAGAGGGACACTGAATATGTTTCCAGAGTAGAGCTTCATTTGAATCACAACCCCAGCTGAATGAAGGTGCCTCTTCTTGTTTCTGTTTGCATGTTTTTCCCCATGTTAAAGCTAGTTCAATTATTTCAAATTCGAAAGAGTTATATTACCAGTTTGAATCAAATGCTTATGGTATATGTAGATAAATCCGTATTTAAATTTATTTAAAATTTATTATTGCTCTGCACTCCCAAAATTAGGGTAACTGGAATGTGTGTGTGTGTGTGTGTGTGTGTGTGTGTGTATTTAGTGAAAAAGCAGAACTTGAAACTGTAAACCAAATTACAGTTTACAGTGGCTTGTTTATTAAACACAGTGAATGTTTTAGAGGTATTTATTCGAAGCAATTAACCAGAATTTTAAACGATGTATTATTTTTTAAATATAAAGCACTACTTTGAATGTGGCTTTGTAAAAACAAAAAATAAGAAGGAAAGAAAGCAAAGAAAAAAAGATAAATAATTGCATCCCTAGAACCAGATCTTTTTTCATTGAAGAAAGAATGACTTCTAGGTATTACTTGTCAGTTGAATTCCATGTAATTATGGGACTATGCCTTTCCTTCTTGTAGTCATCGCTTTTCTACTTCTTTCTTTACTAGTCAAAATGCTGACATATTTCACATAATATATTTGCTCTTTGATGTATAGTACCATGAAAATTTGTCAGCTGACTGTTTAGTTAGGTGTAATAGAATTAAGATGATACATTGTGAGAGACACTATTTAGAAGCGAATATATTAAATTTTCATGTAGTTAGCTGGATAACTACATCATTCACTTCATATTTATGCATATTCTTCTGTATTCCTCCTGAAGAGTCAGTAACTTGAGACTTGGCCCAACAGCTACTAACAAGCAAGTTTCCTGCAAGGATAAATGCTACAAATAAAGCATCTTGTTTTCCATTAAGTTACATTCAAATATCCATGTACTGTACCCTGTAATTAAGTCAAATATCAATTTTAATCACTTCATCCTTAGTACATAATTTCTGTAATGCAATTGCATCAGTATAATACCGAGCAGCTAAAATGCCCTAGTTAAATGGAATTTTAACTACTGGAAATTGAAACACAGAGAAAATCACCATACCTGCACTCAGGCAGTTAAGCTGAGAGATTTATGTTTGGGAAAGTGAGGGTAGAGAGACTGGTTTAATTTGCATATTTAACAAATATGTCGTAAGGCCAATTTACAATGTCCCTCTTAGTCTATGCCTATGGTTTTGAAATAAGGCTCTGACTGTGACATGATTTAGAGAGTTGAAGAAATTCCTTAAATTAAGACTCACTTATTGGCTAAAAAATTGAGCCTAAAATTAAGTTTGAATGCTGTTATCCCAGAAGATAGCAGAGATTAATTTTTGGGAAAAAAAGTATCTTCAGTTTTCTAGCTTTCCAAGAAAGGAGTTTGACTGTGCATGTATTATTTAAACTACAACTTGCAGCTCTTCAATTAGAAGCAATTTCAAATGTCAGATTTAACGTCTATACAACATCTCACATAACTGTGGCAATTGCCTTGTATATCACTTGGCAATAGCTTAACTCTTAAGTCTAGAGGAAAATATTTTGAGTAGAAACAGAAACTGCTAAATAACTACTAGTGTCACCATATTTTCTTTATGTTGACACATCAGCATATTGGAAAAAATGTCTGGTCATATCTTGGATGTTGCTAGGCTTAAAAACTCCTGCTGCTTTCTTCAACGGGCTTGCTCAACATTCATACTGGCATGGTTCCAAGAAATGGCAATCATCTGTAAGATGTCATGTAGCTGGTGGTTCCAGAGCCTTGATGGAAAATTTACAATTAGAAAAAAAAAAGAGAAAGTTTTGAAAATCCATGAATAATTCATCTGACAATTTAGCACAAAATATTCAGCTGAAATACCCCAGCATTCTATATACAAGTGTGTGCTAAAGCTACTCCTTTTTCTTATGAGAGAAGCTAAATAGTTTGCTGGGCACATCTTTCTTGTTGATGGTAGGGATCCTTTCAGAATCCAACTTTGAAACTCCCATTTAGATTAGGTTCATGCTCATAGTTTTTGAATTATTGATTACTTGAAGGCCAAGCCATCCCAATCTGTGTCATAGATGCATAATTTATCATGATATTTAAAAGCATGTGTATCTGAAAGGCTTCTGGAACTTTAATCCGATGCCTAATGACAACACATTTTAAGCTTTTTTATGTTTTCAAAGTCTTGGCAAAAAGACAGGGCTTTCTGGTGCAGTGGCCTCACGTGAGAGCTCAGCGTCTTTTAATGTTCCCTTTCTCTCTTTGAATTTTTATACTTTTCCTTTTCTTTCTGATTTGGCTTTTTTTTTCCTTTTCCAGAGTCCTTCACAACACTATTCTTTCTTTGGTTGTCTTTGTATTTTTTTTAAGACTTTATTTCACAGGCCTCTCCATGGTGCCTCACATATTTTCTTTGTATCTCTCTTCTTTATGTTCTTCTTTTATGCATTCTGCCTTCTTGGATTTCTGCTGCTTGAGAAAACCCTTTCAGCCATTTATTTCCTATTTATTGTCTTACTTTTCTTTGTAGTGAGAGCCTAGTTCAGCTATTACTGGTCTGAATTTTGCCTCAGATGCTTCTAATATTTGCTGCTCCACAGTGAAGAAAAGGGGTAGAAAATGGCAAACTTCCTTTAACTGCTCTTGCTGGAATGATAAAGTGGAGGGGGGTGATTTCAAAACCAGGGGTGAGTCAAGCCTTCCTCTTCCCCAGAGGTCAAGTCAGCCAGCATCACAGTGAGGCCTCCACCTTCCCACTTCCTGGCTCCTAACCCTGACAATGGCAACTCCACACTTAGTTGCAAACTGACAGAAAATTCCAACTCAGCAGAGGGTCAGAAAAGAAAAAGGGGCCAAGAATGGCTGGTGAGATGGAAGGAGGTAGGTAAGCTCCTTCAAAGCATGGAGGGCAGGTACAAACTTAAAACTGTTGGAAAACAAAACAAAACAAAACACCCTCTGTTTCCATTTTAAATGCCTTTTTGGTTTTTGTCTCAGTTGTTTTGAACCTTTCTTCTAACGCAAGGCTTGAGTAATCTTTCTTAGTATGTAATCTTTCTTAGCTTCTTGATCCTGGGTTATGTAAATTTATCATGAAGAGTTATTGTTTTACATGTGCAATACAAATCAGAACCCGTGTTTAACTTTCCCCACCTTTCTCTAGGGACGTGACTGCTGGCTAGAATAAGAGTCTCCTAAAAGAACAGTATTCATAGAGATACATGTGATGGCAAATTTAGGCCTTTATGCATAACTTTTTTTACATAGAATTAAATACATTTTTTGAGAGGATGCCTAAGGGAGATATATTTAGAAATAAAGTTTATAATTTGATTCAACATTCCTGCATACTTTATGCAGCATGCCTGTGAAAGAACCCTGGGGTTAGTGAAGATAATTTGATACATTAGCAGTATTAAATCTTTCAATAAAAATTTTATATATAGCTGTTCTATTTCAGAAGATCCAGTTTGACCCTTGGTGGATGAAAATCCATCTAATGCTGGCCTTTACTTCTTGTAACAAGGAAAGGCTTCTGTTGGCAGGATGCCCTCTTAAGTGACTTCCAGGCTTCCAGACTGTGTCTTTACACCATCTGCTACTGACTTCTTATATTGTTCTTCACGTGCTAAGTCAAGAGATAGAGTTTTCTCTCTACATGAATTCAAAGGTTCTTTAAGATCCATGCGCCCAGGCTACATTTGAACTAAGGGGCCTGGAATGCCTTCCAATCCCCAGCACAGACAACTGGCTGAGCTCTCAATTCCTCTGTAAAGGGGGCTCGAATGTGAGCTTTTCTAGGAAGCCTCTCTTAGCAAACTCCTAACCAGGCAAATTGGCCACTCACTTATTTGGTTCTCTGTATTCTACACATTTTTCAGTCACAGCCCCTAGAACACTAGAACATCTGAGGTTGGGCTTGAGACAAAATAGGCATTCGGTATTTGCTGACTGAAGGACAGTTATGGATTGTCTGGATGGATATCTGATCGCTAGCAGTTCCCTCACCAGGCCAGTATGCTGGGTTAATTCATACTTCCCGTGCTTGTGCTTATGTATTCTTTCTGACTGGCCAGTGCCTTCACAAGCTGAATAAAGTTAGAAGAAGAGGAGGAGGAAAGGAAGGAGAAAGAGCCAATATTTTTCAAGAATCAGCTGAGCCAGGCATTGTGCTAAGCACTTTACATTCATTAAGTTCATTTAACCTTGTAATTACCCTCTGAGGCAGCTACTATTATTATTCCCTTATAGAAAACTAAGGCTCTGAGAGATTAATGAACTTTCAACTAGAGTGGAAATTGATTCAGTCCTTGTCCATTTAACTGCACATCTCAAGTGTATAACCTTTACCATCCTGTCTTATTTAATTAGTGGATGCAAAGTAATTTTTCAGATTCTTTAAGGCTATTTCTCCATGGAGCATAGCATCCCCTGAGGTTAGAGACATTTCATTTTTTTCCTCTCTGTATAGAGTTTGATGAAATTATCACATTGTATTTTGTGTGATTATTTAGAAATGTTTCTCCTGTTCCTTGAAGGCATGGATGATATCATTTATCTCTAGTATCTCGACATTTCGTGGGCCATAGCTGAGTAAATGAATGAA
This sequence comes from Mesoplodon bidens, assembly GCF_964165515.1. Lineage (NCBI taxonomy): Eukaryota > Metazoa > Chordata > Mammalia > Artiodactyla > Ziphiidae > Mesoplodon > Mesoplodon bidens. The sequence goes on from NC_138161.1 coordinate 132,102,627, forward strand.
TGTTCTGACTGTGCACATTCTTATCACACGTTTTGCAGTTATGTATTGTAAAGTCTTTTTCCTAGCCTCACCTCTGATGATGCTCAAAATCATCCACTGAATGAATGGAAGAATAAGGAAGGTGTAAATATACACAGGTGACCATTGTGTGAAAAGTTTGCTTTCAAGTCTGACCTGTCAAGCTCTTCCAAATTTACATGTCCTTGCCTTGTCTGTCTGATTTCAGCTCAAATTTCAAGACTTGAGATATGTATTTGCTCCTCAGGAAAACTCCCTTCTCCCAATATCTACATCCAGGTGTTATCCTAGTCTGTCAGGAGGTAAGGCTCCTTGTTCTAGCCTCAGTGCCCTGATGATGGCACTTCCCAGGTTGTAATGCCATTGTTTACTTATAGGTCTGCATCTACAAGTAGACTAAGACCTGGAGAACAGTTTCTTATTTGACTGTATGTTCTGGTTGTGTGGCATACTTTTAGCACGTAGTCAATGGTCACTGACTATTTTTTGAATGAATGGGTTATTTTGTATATTTATAAATGGAAGTGGAGGTCCAAAAAATCGAGAGAGGAAGAAGTTAAAGCTGTTCTTTTATTTTTCTCCCCAGTGTGTGTGACTTGGGTGTGGGAGGATTGCAACTATTAGTAAACTCCTCCATTTTGGAAATAGCCAGTGCTTAATAAAAATATACGGTAAAAATCATTTTAGGCCAGTAGTTGTAAAAATGCAACCCAGGGCTTCCGAAGCTTTCAGCAATAATATTCTTAAATACCAGCAGATGGTAGTGTTGTTATGAAAGGCTGGAATCCCTAGTTAGGTAAAATAAAACATTTCACACTTATCATAAAAACTGTTTTGTTCCTCTCTCCTTGGAAAAATAAGAAAGAGTATGTCCAATAATTCTTTTCTCTATAAGACTTAGGTAAGAATTAAAACACTTATTTTTTTTAATTGGTCAGTGTTGATCCATGGTACAAGGGTTGTAAAGGTTTTTACTTTTTCATAATGGGTGACATATATATATTTATATATGTATTTATATATATTTATATAATTTTTTCTCTATTTGTTATAAACACTCCAATATCTGATTTGAAAGGACTCCATTTTTTAAAATATTAATATATTTCTGGGAGTGGGGTGTCAATGTTTGCCTATACTACCTTTAGATCAAATTGTGAGACCACATTTCCCTCTTGCCTTAGTCTGACTTCATATTTCCTAGTCCTAAATTGAAATGTGTATTATCTCTTGACTGAGCAGTGAAATGAGAACCAGTCAAGGACTGCAGAGCATTTCAAAAAAGACTTAAGAATGTCTGAGTACTGGCAAGGGGGCAAGTTTTTGGTTTAGAACATTTACTAATGGTTTCTAAAGTTAAGCAGTTTCCTATGAAACTAGTAAATGATTTCTTGAAATGATATGTTTCTGCTGTTGTAAGAAAGAGGGTTTTAATTCATTTTCTCCTTAACTCTCTTTATTCTTTTCATGCCTGTTTCCAGTTAGTACACAAATACAGAGAGACACAAAGTTCATGTATAAGCAGGATTGTAGGGATATAAGGATTTTAAAATGAGGTTTTTAAAGAAAAGGAGAGTTCCCTTAAACAATTCATTTGTTTTAGTACTAGTTTTTGTTAAAGAAAAAAGATTCAAAAAAGTTGACCACATTTTTAAAATGTAGTGTTTTCTGTTTTTTAATATTATTAATTGTTCCCAGGCTGCATGAATATTAGACTTTCATATAGGTGACTTTTAACATAATCTGGGGGCATAATTATATGTATATAAATGTATGGGTAAATCTACTCAACTCTGAAATTAGTTTTGAAATGTGGTAAAACAGGATTTGTTGCATGTACTCCTTTTTAAGGCCCTTAAAGCTATGTAAAATATATTTTATTGTGGAAAATCATTGGATGTTATGATGCAGAATTTTTTTCTAGCTGGTGACATGGGGGGTAATATTTTTCAAAGGATTCCTTTACTATTTTAGAGTGTCTTTTTAAAATAAGGAAATATTTAATAATAATGATTAAAAGATAATTTTAATATAAAAATTAACATCCAAAGCCTTTCAAGAATATACCAAGTATTAGAAAACTAGTTTGTGAAACCTGATTTATACGATATTGACTAAAATAAAATTTATTCTTATTAATTTAAGTTATAGCTGCATTTAAAATATCATGAAATGTATGAATGACTTCTTTCCAAGTGAAAAATCATTCAGTAGAGTCAAACTATAGTGGTTTCCAAAGGAATTTCCTTTTAATGGCTTGCAGATGCTGTTGTGTTCAATGCCAGTGAAAAAATGAATTCAGTTTTAAGGCATAAATCTTTACATGAAATTAATCCCCTGAGTGGATTAAGTGTTTTCACTGTCATGGAGAAAAAAAAATTAGGAAAAGAGTAAAAATAGATATTTAAAAAAATTATTTCTGAAAATGTTTACTAAATATTTAATGATGTTCCTAAAGCAATCCCTTAAATTCAAAGCCCCACCCCCCAAAATGACTTTTCTTTTGGAGAAAGTGTTTTTAGAATGGAGAAAGAAAATTCCAAAATCCTGTATTTGCCTTTTTTTTTTTGTCAGTCAGCATTTAAAAATTTCAAATAGACTATATGGAAAAAACAATTTAGTTTTCTAAAAAAATAAACATTCCTTTAAAAGGCATAAAATATCAGTAACCTATTTCAAATGTATGCGTCAGTGCTTCACACCATGGTCCTCTAGTAACAGCATCACAATCTGCTGGGGATTCTTGTTAAAATAAGGTGGGTGGAACTTGGGGATTTATGGCCCAAGGTGTCTTGTCATAGGAATTTTAGGGACCACAGTGATTGAAACACCAGCTAGAATCTCATTCTTACCAGCTCATTGAGTCTTCTCACCAAGACCCGGACAGCTGTGTAGTGAGGGTAAAAGGCAGCTAACTACAAGATGTCACTGTGTAATGGGTTTAAACCTTTAAAGAAAGAGTTTCATGGCACGAAATGAGCTTGTTAAGAACAGACTCTCAATTCTTTTAACTGTTAGAATAGGCTTTAGAAAATGCAGACACCTAGACCCCATCACAGATCCTAAAGCAGAATCTGACCTGGTCTCACCTGATTCTGGAGCCTTTCCTCCAATAGTCTCCCAACCCATTTGGTGCTCTGAGTTCTAGGAAGGCTGATTTTCAGTTCTCGCAGGGTATCATTTGCTTCTAGACCTCCACACAAAATGTCCTTTCTGCCTGAAATACTCTTCGCTGCCCCTTTCCCCATCCCCACGCCTCCTTCATGCCCTTGGTTCTTTCTGCAGACAAGGTGCCTGGCTGTGTGCTCCCACAGGACTTTGCCTTTCCCCTCTCAGAATAGCTGCTTTATTTGCTTACCTGCCCTGATGGATTGTAAGCTCCCTAAGGTCAGGAAGCTTGACTGCAGCTCACTGCTCTTTCAGTGCCCAGCACAATGCTACAGCCTCAATAAATATTTACTGAATGAAAGATCCATTATTTTATTTTTTATTTCTTAAGGGTGCTAGAATTCTGATAAATCACTCAGAAGTAATAGCATCCCAATATTAGCATTTCTTTAGTCATCTATCAAGTCTTTCCCCCACTAAAATTAGGGGGTGTGAATGAAGTCTTGGAGGTCTAAAAGAAAAATTTTCCTTTTAAAGAGGCTGGGCATACTCATTATACCAAGTTGCCCTTTGGCATTTTAAAAGACGCTGTTAGCTTTCGAATTAAGACATGACCTAAATGAAGTGCTAGAAACTGGACCAGAATTCAAAGAGGAAGAAAAGAAAGGAGTTGAGGGTGAAGTTAATTGTAGCCTTCTGCCCTGGACTCCCCTCTCTGGCTCAGGTACTCTTCCCCCTCATACCCACCCCATCTATGGGGTCAGTTCTGCTCTAGAATATGACACCAATTCTAACTTCGATGCAGGAGAGTTTAAATATTGGTGTAACTGAGTTCTCAGGGAAGCTCACCATTTTCCTCTGGTTTTCCTCTGACCTTTCATTTTTAGAAAATGTAGTGCCTGCCCTGTTATGAGATCAGTCCTCCACTTACACTGCACTAGTGGAAACTGGGTGCAGAGCGGCATCTCTGCAGTTCCTCCCCACCCAACCAGGGCTTTCTGGTCTGATGGTAACTGGCCATTCCTACTCATATCCAAACAAACACAGAGACGCCCAACTCTTGAGCAATGTAAGCACATGCTCCCTACCCACTTCTCAAAACTCTGAAAATAAACATATCCCTAGGTAGCTCTTTGTCTCTTGTCACTTTCTCCGGATGCTGATTGTGGAATTCCTCAGTTCTTTTATTATCAACATCAATTCCAGATGACTCATTACCCGCCATCCAGAACATGAAGTACTCGCATCCATCCTGCTCGTAACTTGTGTTTCATTTGCACATGGTCCAAGAAGAAAACTAGAAGCAGTAGGATCATAAATACTGGCATTTCAGTCATATGACTCCTAACTTTTTTCCCCTAAAGTTCAGAATTGATTTAATTTACAATGATTGCTGCATATGTAACATTTCTATGTAATACAATATTTTAAGAGTATGTTAACTCGTGCCTTATGAGATGGGGTATGTCATAGATATACAAATAGCAGCAGCTTGGATGATCAAGAGTTAAAAAAGAATGGTATTATCTTTCCATCATGACTGCGTGTGAGATCCATGCGCCAAGTATTGTCTGGCTCCTGCCTGTGGGTGTCTGCATTCTGTGTCACGTTCACTCTTTGTAGGCCAGCTAATGAAAAAGACAAACAAATGTTAACTTCAGAGTTCAGATTCCTTTCAGAAAAAAACGTAATATGTATAGTAAAATTGTTTGTGCTAAGAGAAAGATCATACCAGTTTATAAGAAAACAATTTTTTAAATAGTTCATAAACAAGTCTTTTATAAAACCCTCTTGGGCCTTTGTGACCTTCATAAAATATCCTCGTTGATCAAAGAAGAAATAAATCAGATGTATAAAGCAAATTTTCTCTTACAAAAAAAAACCAAACAAAAACCCATGGGTGAGACTGTGTTAAAATAAATTCCACAGGATTTATGGGTAAGAGACACTTCAGTGCCAGTAGTTTTGCATCTCTGATCACCGTGCTAAAAGCTGAGTTTTGTTGGCAGTAGCATGATACATATTTCACTTTTAATTTTGCAAATGTTTATGATTGGCTACTATTTCCTTGACGCTGCACTAGACACTTGACACTAGACACTCAAGGGGTTGATCCTGGCTGTGAAGGAATCACAGGTGTTTTATCTGCAGCCAACTGATGCTCTCCTTTAACTCTGGTCCCTGTCTGAAAAATCTGGGTTAGGAGCAGTAGAAAAGAGAAAAAAAAACTGAGAAATGTATTTTTCATGAAGAACCATTCTGCAAAGAATGCCTTATTTTTCCCTCTTTTTAAAATTTTTTTTTAAATTTTTATTTATTTTTATTTTTTATTTTTTTTATTATTTGCTTTATAACAAATTTAATCAGTTATACATATACATATGTTCCCATATCCCCTCCCTTTTGCGTCTCCCTCCCACCCTCCCTATCCCACCCCTCCAGGCGGTCACAAAGCACCGAGCTGATCTCCCTGTGCTATGCGGCTGCTTCCCACTAGCTATCTACCTTACGTTTGGTAGTGTATATATGTCCATGCCGCTCTTTCACTTTGTCACAGCTTACCCTTCCCCCTCCCCATATCCTCAAGTCCATTCTCTAGTAGGTCTGTGTCTTTATTCCTGTCTTACCCCTATGTTCTTCATGACATTTTTTTCCCTTAAATTCCGTATATATGTGTCAGCATACAGTATTTGTCTTTCTCTTTCTGACTTACTTCACTCTGTATGACAGACTCTAGGTCCATCCACCTCATTACAAATAGCTCAATTTCATTTCTTTTTATGGCTGAGTAATATTCCATTGTATATATGTGCCACATCTTCTTTACCCATTCATCTGATGATGGACACTTAGGTTGTTTCCATCTCCGGGCTATTGTAAATAGGGCTGCTATGAACATTTTGGTATATGTCTCTTTTTGAATTATGGTTTTCTCAGGGTATATGCCCAGTAGTGGGATTGCTGGGTCATATGGTAGTTCTATTTGTAGTTTTTTAAGGAACCTCCATACGATTCTCCATAGTGGCTGTACCAATTCACATTCCCACCAGCAGTGCAAGAGTGTTCCTTTTTTTCCACACCCTCTCCAGCATTTATTGTTTCTAGATTTTTTGATGATGGCCATTCTGACTGGTGTGAGATGATATCTCATTGTAGTTTTGATTTGCATTTCTCTAATGAGCAAAGATGTTGAGCATCCTTTCATGTGTTTCTTGGCAGTCTGTATATCTTCTGTGGAGAAATGTCTGTTTAGGTCTTCTGCCCATTTTTGGATTGGGTTCTTTGTGTTTTTGTTATTGAGCTGCATGAGCTGCTTATAAATTTTGGAGATTAATCCTTTGTCAGTTGCTTCATTTACAAATATTTTCTCCCATTCTGAGGGTTGTCTTTTCGTCTTGTTTATGGTTTCCTTTGCTGTGCAAAAGCTTTGAAGTTTCATTAGGCCCCATGTGTTTATTTTTGTCTTTATTTCCATTTCTCTAGGAGGTGGGTCCAAAAGGATCTTGCTGTGATTTATGTCATAGAGTGTTCTGCCTATGTTTTCCTCTAAGAGTTTGATAGTGTCTGGCCTTACATTTAGGTCTTTAATCCATTCTGAGCTTATTTTTGTGTATGGTGTTAGGGAGTGATCTAATCTCATACTTTTACATGTCCCTATCCAGTTTTCCCAGCACCACTTATTGAAGAGACAGTCCTTTCTCCACTGTACATTCCTGCCTCCTTTATCAAAGATAAGGTGACCATATGTCCGTGGGTTTATCTCTGGGCTTTGTATCCTGTTCCGTTGATCTATCTTTCTGTTTTTGTGCCAGTACCATACTGTCTTGATTACTGTAGCTTTGTAGTATAGTCTGAAGTCAGGGAGCCTGATTCCTCCAGCTCCATTTTTCGTTCTCAAGATTGCTTTGGCTATTCGGGGTCTTTTGTGTTTCCATACAAATTGTGAAATTTTTTGCTCTAGTTCTGTGAAAAATGCCAGTGGTAGTTTGATAGGGATTGCATTGAATCTGTAGATTGCTTTGGGTAGTAGAGTCATTTTCACAATGTTGATTCTTCCAATCCAAGAACATGGTACATCTCTCCATCTATTTGCATCATCTTTAATTTCTTTCATCAGTGTCTTATAATTTTCTGCATACAGGTCTTTTGTCTCCTTAGGTAGGTTTATTCCTAGATATTTTATTCTTTTTGTTGCAATGGTAAATGGGAGTGTTTTCTTGATTTCACTTTCAGATTTTTCATCATTAGTATATAGGAATGCCAGAGATTTCTGTGCATTAATTTTGTATCCTGCAACTTTACCAAATTCATTGATTAGCTCTATTAGTTTTCTGGTAGCATCTTTAGGATTCTCTATGTATAGTATCATGTCATCTGCAAACAGTGACAGCTTTACTTCTTCTTTTCTGATTTGGATTCCTTTTATTTCCTTTTCTTCTCTGATTGCTGTGGCTAAAACTTCCAAAACTATGTTGAATAAGAGTGGTGAGCGTGGGCAACCTTGTCTTGTTCCTGATCTTAGTGGAAATGGTTTCAGTTTTTCACCATTGAGGACGATGCTGGCTGTGGGTTTGTCATATATGGCCTTTATTATGTTGAGGAAAGTTCCCTCTATGCCTACTTTCTGCAGGGTTTTTATCATAAATGGGTGTTGAATTTTGTCGAAAGCTTTCTCTGCATCTATTGAGATGATCATATGGTTTTTCTCCTTCAATTTGTTAATATGGTGTATCATGTTGATTGATTTGCATATATTGAAGAATCCTTGCATTCCTGGAATAAACCCCACTTGATCATGGTGTATGATCCTTTTAATGTGCTGTTGGATTCTGTTTGCTAGTATTTTGTTGAGGATTTTTGCATCTATGTTCATCAGTGATATTGGCCTGTAGTTTTCTTTCTTTGTGACATCCTTGTCTGGTTTTGGTATCAAGGTGATGGTGGCCTCGTAGAATGAGTTTGGGAGTGTTCCCCCCTCTGCTATATTTTGTAAGAGTTTGAGAAGGATAGGTGTTAGCTCTTCTCTAAATGCTTGATAGAATTCACCTGTGAAGCCATCTGGTCCTGGGCTTTTGTTTGTTGGAAGATTTTTTATCACAGTTTCAATTTCAGTGCTTGTGATTGGTGTGTTCATATTTTCTATTTCTTCCTGATTCAGTCTTGGCAGGTTGTGCATTTCTAAGAATTTGTCCATTTCTTCCAGGTTGTCCATTTTATTGGCATAGAGTTGCTTGTAGTAATCTCTCATGATCTTTTGTATTTCTGCAGTGTCAGTTGTTACTTCTCCTTTTTCATTTCTAATTCTATTGATTTGAGTCTTCTCCCTTTTTTTCTTGATGAGTCTGGCTAATGGTTTATCAATTTTGTTTATCTTCTCAAAGAACCAGCTTTTAGTTTTATTGATCTTTGCTATCGTTTCCTTCATTTCTTTTTCATTTATTTCTGATCTGATTTTTATGATTTCTTTCCTTCTGCTAACTTTGGGATGTTTTTGTTCTTCTTTCTCTAATTGCTTTAGGTACAAGGTTTGGTTGTTTATTCGAGATGTTTCCTGTTTCTTAAGGTGGGATTGTATTGCTATAAACTTCCTCTTAGAACTGCTTTTGCTGCATCCCATAGGTTTTGGGTTGTCATGTCTCCATTGTCATTTGTTTCTAGGTATTTTTTAATTTCCCCTTTGATTTCTTCAGTGATCACTTTGTTATTAAGTAGTGTATTGTTTAGCCTCCATGTGTTTGTATTTTTTACAGCTCTTTTCCTGTAACTGATATCTAGTCTCATAGCATTGTGGTCGGAAAAGATACTTGATACGATTTCAATTTTCTCTAAATTTACCAAGGCTTGATTTGTGACCCAAGATATGATCTATCCTGGAGAATGTTCCATGAGCACTTGAGAAAAATGTGTATTCTGTTGTTTTTGGTTGGAATGTCCTATAAATATCAATTAAGTCCATCTTGTTTAATGTATCATTTAAAGCTTGTGTTTCCTTATTTATTTTCATTTTGGATGATCTGTCCATTGGTGAAAGTGGGGTGTTAAAGTCCCCTACTATGATTGTGTTACTGTCGATTTCTCCTTTTATGGCTGTTAGTATTTGCCTTATGTATTGAGGTGCTCCTATGTTTGGTGCATAAATATTTAAAATTGTTATATCTTCTTCTTGGATCAATCCCTTGATCATTATGTAGTGTCCTTCTTTGTCTCTTCTAATAGTCTTTATTTTAAAGTCTATTTTGTCTGATATGAGAATTGCTACTCCAGCTTTCTTTTGGTTTCCATTTGCATGGAATATCTTTTTCCATCCCCTTACTTTCAGTCTGTATGTGTCTCTAGGTCTGAAGTGGGTCTCTTGTAGACAGCATATATATGGGTCTTGTTTTTGTATCCATTCAGCCAATCTGTGTCTTTTCGTGGGAGCATTTAGTCCATTTACATTTAAGGTAATTATCGATATGTATGTTCCTATTCCCATTTTCTTAATTGTTTTGGGTTCGTTATTGTAGGTCTTTTCCTTCTGTTGTGTTTCTTGCGTAGAGAAGTTCCTTTAGCATTTGTTGTAAAGCTGGTTTGGTGGTGCTGAACTCTCTCAGCTTTTGCTTGTCTGTAAACGTTTTAATTTCTCCATCAAATCTGAATGAGATCCTTGCTGGGTAGACTAATCTTGGTTGCAGGTTTTTCTCTTTCATCACTTTAATTATGTCCTGCCACTCCCTTCTGGCTTGTAGAGTTTCTGCTGAGAGATCAGCTGTTATCCTGATGGGGATTCCCTTGTGTGTTATTTGTTGTTTTTGCCTTGCTGCTTTTAATATGATTTCCTTGTGTTTAATTTTTGACAGTTTGATTAATATGTGTCTTGGCGTATTTCTCCTTGGATTTATTCTGTATGGGACTCTCTGTGCCTCCTGTACTTGATTAACTATGTCCTTTCCCATATTAGGGAAGTTTTCAACTATAATCTCTTCAAATATTTTCTCAGTCCCTTTCTTTTTCTCTTCTTCTTCTGGAACCCCTATAATTCGAATGTTGGTACGTTTAATGTTGTCCCAGAGGTCTCTGAGACTGTCCTCTGTTCTTTTCATTCTTTTTTCTTTATTTTGCTCTGCATCAGTTATTTCCACTATTTTATCTTCCACCTCACTTATCCGTTCTTCTGCCTCAGTTATTCTGCTATTGATCCCATCTAGAGTATTTTTTATTTCATTTATTGTGTTTTTAATCGATGCTTGATTCATCTTTAGTTCTTCTAGGTCCTTGTTAACTGTTTCTTGCATTTTGTCTATTCTATTTCCAAGATTTTGGATCTGGGAAATAGAATCTTGGATCATCTTTACCATCATTATTCTGAATTCTTTTTCAGGTAGACTGCCTATTACCTCTTCATTTGTTAGGTCTGGTGGGTTTTTATCTTGCTCCTTCTCCTGCTGTGTGTTTTTCTGTCTTCTCATTTTTCTTATGTTACTGTGTTTGGGGTCTCCTTTTTGCAGGCTGCAGATTTGTAGTTCCCGTTGTTTTTGGTGTCTGTCCCCAGTGGCTAAGGTTGGTTTAGTGGGTTGTGTAGGCTTCCTGGTGGAGGGGACTAGTGCCTGTGTTCTGGTGGGTGAGGCTGGATCTTGTCTTTCTGGTGGGCAGGTCCACGTCTGCTGGTGTGTTTTGGGGTGTCTGCGGACTTTTTATAATTTTAGGCAGCCTCTCTGCTAATGGGTGGCGTTGTGTTCCTATCTTGCTAGTTGTTTGGCATAGGGTTTCCAGCACTGTAGCTTGCTGGTCGTTGAGTGAAGCTGGGTGCTGGTGTTGAGATGGAGATCTCTGGAAGATTTTCGCCGTTTGATATTATGTGGAGCTGGGAGGTCTCTTGTGGACCAGTGTCCTGAAGTTGGCTCTCCCACCTCAGAGGCACAGCACTGACTCCTGGCTCCTCAATTTGGGATGATTTGTTGTCCATTCATGTATTCCACAGATGCAGGGTACATCAAGTTGTTTGTGGAGCTTTAATCCGCTGCTTCTGAGGCTGCTGGGAGAGGTTTCCCTTTCTCTTCTTTGTTCTCACAGCTCCTGGGTCTCAGCTTTGGATTTGGCCCCGCCTCTGCGTGTAGGTCACCGGAGGGCGTCTGTTCTTCGTTCAGACAGGACAGGGTGAAAGGAGCAGCCTCTTCGGGGACTCTGGCTCACTCAGGCCGGGCGGGAGGGAGGGGCACGGAGTGCGGGGCGAGCCTGCAGCGGCAGAGGTCGGCGTGACGTTGCACCAGCCCGAGGCGCGCCGTGCGTTCTTCCAGGGAAGCCGCCCCTGGATCCCGGGACCCCGGCAGTGGCGGGCTGCACAGGCTCCCGGAAGGGCGGTGTGGACAGTGACCTGCGCTCGCACACAGGCTTCTTGGCGGCGGCAGCAGCAGCCCCAGCGTCCCACGACCGTCACTGGGCTCCGCGCTTTCAGTCGTGACTCGCGCCCGTCTGTGGAGCCCCTTTAAGCAGCGCTCTTAATCCCCTCTCCTCGCGCACCGGGAAACCAAGAGGGAAGAAAAAGTCTCTTGCCTCTTCGGCAGCTCCAGAGTTTTCCCGGACTCCCTGCCGGCTAGCTGTGGCTCATTAGCCCCCTTCAGGCTGAGTTCTCGCCGCCAGCCGCAGTCCTCTCCCTGCGCTCTGACCGAAGCCCAAGCCTCAGCTTCCAGCGCCGCCGGGGCGAGCAGACAAGCCTCTCGGGCTGGTGAGTGCCGCTCGGCACCGATCCTCTGTGCGGGAATCTCTCCGCTTTGCCCTACCCGGGTATGTGGGGAGTTTCTTGCCTTTTGGGAGGTCTGGGGTCTTCTGCCAGCGTTCAGTAGGTGTTCTGTAGGAGTTGTTCCACGTGTAGCTGTATTTCTGGTGTATCCGTGGGAGGACGCTGATCTCCGCGTCTTACTCTTCCGCCATCTTACCCGGAAGTCCCTATTCTCTTTTTGTGCTTACATAAGCTTATTTATCTGAAGTTGGCATTTATTATTTGCCAAATGTTTATTTTTTGCCATTGGTTTATTCTTTGTCAAATGTTACTATTTTGTTGATATTCCCTATCATTTTTTTTGCCCATGTATTATTTACTGTAATCTGTGTATACACTGAAGCAAGATGGATTTGAGGTTGAGTCTCTCAGGGCCTGGCTTTACAATCTCCTCTGCCTACTACCCTTGGGATTGAGCCAGTATCTTGAAAGAGAACCCCATCTCTGCAGGCCTGTTAGATTTTTAGGATTGTTGCAGATAACAATTTTATTTATTTATTTTTTATTGAAGTATAGTTGATTTAATAGTTGTGTTAATATCTGCTGTACAGCAAACTGATTCACACACACACATATATATTCTTTTTAAAATATTTTTTTCTGTTATGGTTTATCATAGGATATTGAATATATCCTGTGATATATCCTATGATATCCTGTGCTGTATAGTAGGATCTTGTTGTTTATCCATTTTACATATAATAGCTTACATTTGCTAACACCAACCTCCCTCCGACTCCATCCCTCTTCCAACCTCGTCCCCCTTGGCAACCACAAGTCTGATACATATAACAATTTATATATAAGCTGTAGCTAATATCTTACAAATATTTCATAGTCTGAATATACTCACAGTGATAGTTGTAGTTGGCCGAAGGACCTAGAAGGTCAAAGTCTTGGGACAAACATTTATCACTTTATAGCCAGATTGGAAAAATATTCTCTTATAAGAGGTTATAATGAATTTCTCCTTATATGTCTACATAAATATTTTTATGTTTGAAAATAAATTTATTTCAATATTTTAATTTTGAAAACTTAATTTTTTTCACTTCATATAAAGAATCCAGGCTCCTCTGTACAGATGTTTTATAAAATTACATTTCTTTAAAAAAAAAGTTATATATATATATATATATATATTTAAACAAACAGATGAATAGCTTTGTAAAAAGAAGTATGCAAGGATAATTAATGAATCTCTTAATTTCTTAATTGTTCTTTCCTCCTGTGAACTATGGGCAGTGATTTTTTATTTTAGGTAACAGTTATTCAGTTAAATGAATTGTCTATTTTCAGCCAATAGATCTTTCTTGGTCTCCCACTGTGTCTGAGGCACTGTGTCTGGGGCTGGGATTAATCACCCGGTCAGGGAAAATTTCAAACTATCTCTAGTGTCTCGAATCGCATGAGACATTTCTTCATGATAACATCATAAGATTGAGAGGGAAGACTTGCCTTGCTGAATTATTAACTGCAGAAGTGGGAAAATACCATCAATTGCAAAAAATTATACCTTTACTAGATAATCTAAAACATTATCATTTCGTAGAGAAGCAGTCCATACTGTTATTCTATGTGCCATTTATACAGCTCTTTTTCAAAACAGAAAGATTTACTGATGGGATGCTAAACTTCTGCTTTTAGAAATTACCTGAATTGTGCCATGGACAAATTTCTATTTGACTATAAAGCTATTATCACCAATAAATCTTGATTGGGGTAAAGATGTCAACCATCAACTTTCTCTGTGACGCTTTTACATTTTTCATTATGTTTTGAGATTCTGTTGTAGCCTAGGCCAGAAGCCTATTGCTGAGAGCTAGAAAGATTAGAATTTAATGAGGTATAAAACATATACACAAATTGCAACGTCAATGATGATGTCTTAATAGCTTAAGAGGTCTGCATATCTGCATGATAAACTGGAACATAAAAAGGTACAGCATGTAGACGTTCAAGCTTGTAAATCAGCAACCCAAGGGCCAGGCTTCACAACACGGAGCAGAGTCAGTTTGCTTCAGTTTTCTTAAGAAACAAATTCAGAGTGTACAATATTTATAGACAACTATTTTCTTATTTTAAAAGTAAGTCTTATTCTAAAAGTCAGGCTGAGCTTACTTCTTTGTTGAAATAGAACAACATAGGTCTTAGAATGATGTTATTTTTTAAAAAATAATTTTTCCCATTAAAAGTTAGATGACAGGGACTTCCCTGGTGGTCCAGTGGTTAAGACTCTGTACTCTCAATGCAGGGGGCCTGGGGTCGATCCCTGGTCAGGGAACTAGATCCCGCATGATGCAACTAAAAATCCTGTACACGAAGATCCGCGTGCCACACTAAGAGCTGGCACAGCCAAGTAAATTAAAAAAAAAAAAAGATGACAGAACAAGAAGCCACTTCTTTGCTGAAGCAAAGGGATGGGGGAGAGGAAATGGGTGTGGAATGGGAAGGTGATCCTTTTCAAATATGGAGATCACCACCAGTCTAGTCCCTACTTCCTCAATTTAGTTAAGGGATCTCTGAAACATAACCCAACCAGATCCATTTATTTCACAACTTGAAGACTTCCTGAGAATGTCTTCCTAAACCTTTAGTTCTGAAAGTCAGTTCTATTTATTGCCATACAATTCTTTCCTTACCTTCCTAGGTTTAAATCCAGCAGCTATAGCAGCAGCAGTAGCAGCTTGCTGAGTGCCCTGGACAACCTCTGACACATGAGGGCTCCACAGCCTGTCAAACAGAAAGCTGTCAATATTTTTAGATTTTTATCCTGAAATTGGGAAAAAAAAAAGTCTATTGGATTATGGAGGATACCACCTTAAGAATGATTGCATTTCATTAACATATGTAGGAGGAAGATAAAAAATGAAGTAGCAGTGTATTATAGAGGTAGATACAAGGTTTGGGTTTCTTTTTTTTTTTTTTCTTTTTTTCTTTTTTTAAAGCCAGAATTCATAGGTTCAGTTCTCATATCTGCTAGTTAATAACTTGATAAATATATAATCTTGGATAAATTATTTTCACTATATTTCCATCTCTTTGTCTGTAAAATGGGAATTATAATAATGATAATAGTAATAGCTATCTCAAGGTTACTTTTTTACTTAGAATAAAACCTGGTGCACAAATGTTGGACAGCTCAGCCGTTTCCTTGAAGACTTCCTTCGATTCATCAGGGGCACTGGCCTACCTTGGTTGGTGTGTATTTCACTTGTATTAAAAACATCTTTGTAATTATTTTTGAAGCTTGACACTTTCATACAGATTAAGGAAAATCTAGAGAAAAACTTGCTTTGAACACAAAATGTTAATATATAAGTTAATAGTATTCCTCTTAGAATGTGTTTTCTGTTGAAAACTTCATTCTGTTAAAAGGAAAGCACATTCACATTCTCAAGGTTTCCACCTAAGTTAAAATTTGAAAAATATTTGACTGTTAAAAGTTTTACTACATGTCAAAACTAGAATTTTTATTATAATTTGATGGAAAATTTTTTTCAAGTTTATTTTTTATCCGTAAAACTAATAGGTACAAATTTTGTATTTTAATTAATTTTGGTAGTTGTTTTTCTCTTGTAGAGAAAAAGATAGAAAAGACAGAATAAATTTGGGAAAAAACTTATTTTCTATATATGCAAATAGAACTAAATAAAGTTTAATTAAAAATCCAAATATGCATTCCAATATTTCCAAACTTGTCTGATTTTTAAAAAGCATCACCCAGAGTCTTTTTTGATAATTCAGATTCCTAGGGCTCATTCCAGAGCTATCAAATTAGAAGTTCTAAGAGAGTTTGTAATAACAGTCTAGGTGATTCTTATGATCAGATAAGTATGTAAAGAACTAACTTAAACAAGTGTTTCTCTGAATTAAACATATGTTTTGAGACATTTAATCAGTTAAAAACCACATGGGCTTTCTGAGAGAGAGGCTTGTGTTAATAAGAATAATGCATCCATTTGAATAGTAATAGTTTTCATTTTATAAACAAAACTAAATTAATTATTTTAATTTCTTTTACTCATCTCACACTATTCAAATTAGTTATATTTAAATTTGTAATTTCCTCAGATTCATAAAATGTTTTGACTCTCTGACAGTCAAAAATAAGTACAGACCATAGCTAAGGAGATTTTAAAGTATAAATCTACTGTTGCTGGTTTAATTTGTGAAAGGATTTTAAATATTGATTTTTTTTTTTTTAACAAATGATTTAAACTCTCTGCACGTTGGTGCCTGCCAAGCTATTGTGTGAAATTTTACCAGCTGGGAATTATGCCCTCATTCTCTGGTGTGATTAACACTTCCAGCTGTAGAATAATTAAAATGTCAATCAGTTCTGAAACAGAACACAACAGTTTCCCATTTGATCGTCAGTTGGCAGGCTAACTGAGGTGTCTAGCTCTCATCACAACGACGTGAACTCACATCCCGCCCCTCTCTTTTCTCCCATCTCCCCCTCTTCTTCCTTAACCTACAGAAACACACGCTCTGAAGGCTGAGTTTGGGTTCTACTCAAATTTGGTTGTTCTCTCTGCCATCCATTTTTCAAAATGTGTTTTGTTGATTACCTTTAAGGAAAGTTGGGGGGGAAATGAGGTCAGAAGCTTAAGGGATTGTTGAGGATAAGTGTTTTTGAATAGTACATATTTCTTGGACCATGTTAACATACATTTAATTAATTTCTTCCTCCTTTATTGAGATATAATTTGCATATAACATTGTGTAGGTTTAAGGTATACAATGTGTGGATTTGATACACTCATATTGCAAAATGATTACCACCACTAGCTAACACTTCCACCACTTCACATAGTTACCATTTTTTTGTGTGTGTTTGTGGTGAGAACATTTAAGATCTACTCTTCTAGCAACTTTCAAGTAAATAATACAGTATTATTAACTGTAATCACCATGCTGTACACTAGATCCCCAGAACTTATTCATTTTATAGCTGGAAGTTTATTTAGTTTTAGAACTTCTGCCTGACCTGTTGGCACTGACCTGATATACCTCCTTCCATACATAACCATCCATCATCACCTTCTATAATGATCAAGCTTCTAGGCCTAGAAGAAAACAAGTGATGGGAGATAAAATCCACAGAGGTTGTTGAAGGATTAATGCTTCAGAATGTTCTAGAGTCTTCAGTCTTACACCAACATAATGGCTAAAAATGCAGTGTGGAAGCAGAAATTTAGATCCATACATCTCTGAATGTTCTAGGCCCACCTCTGCTTCTTAGATATTCTTTATAGGTTGCGATGCCTGGAGTCAGCAGCGGCAGTGTGGCTTTAATGTTTTCCTGTTAGAGTTCTTTTAAACGTAATTAAGCCTTTAATAGGAGTTTTATTTCCCTTAGAGGGTCACTGTGAAGTTTAAAGTGGCCTTAGAAGTAAATACCCAAAATACCGGTTCCATGAAACACCTTTTTGAGCTTCCTATTTTACTCAGAGGAATATTGCTAAACAGATATATGAACTCTTTTGGATAAATGTGATACTCTAGGTAACAATCTCTAAGACTTCTATGGTGGTTATCTTAGTGGTTTCTTTTAAGTCTTTTAAGAAGAGGTGGTAGCAAAATGCTAGTAAAAAGGGGGCTGAATAGGTGGAAGCTGAAAAGGTTGGGTTTCAAAGAAAGGTCCTCTCATTTGAAGGAACCTGAGTGTCTCTTTAGCTAGTGCCTACTTTGCCGAAAGGCTGAGCCCCAGGTGATGTGGTGATGCCCCTGTGATTTATATGCTCCCGCTTATCCACTTATACCACCCAAGAATGCATTTATAGACTTAACTCTTTAGGGTCCTTTTCCTCATTGTTTCCCCTTCTTTTAAAATAGTTGTGCACACAAATGATACTTATTAAATATTGGGACTCCTAAAAAATTTACTCCTTTCACTATTTTTTTCTCTCTCTTCAACACTAAACCTCCTTATTCTAAAAGAGGAGATAAGGCAGCTGTAATCTTGGTTTAGTTTTATGGGCAACAGAATTATTTTACTGATTCTTGGAGTCATTATTCCTATACATTAAGGTAATCTCTTCCTCTGATGACTATGCATCATCGGGAGGCTGAGATTCTATCAACCCGTGCTACTCTGCTGACCCCTTATGATTCATACTTGAAAAGAAAATTTGGGATCCAATAAGGGAGGTGAGACTATGGCTCAACTAAAGAAATTGCCTTTTAAAAATGACAGTGAAATTCCTTCAAGTACAAGGTGTGTTTCTTGAGCTGTTACAAAACTGTAGTTACTGTTGGAATTTTACTCTGGGTAGCAGATATTTTAATGTCGATGAGTCCCAGATGCAATAGTCTGGGCTATTTTTGAAGACTATGGTACATTAGGAAGCAAAAAATTTAAAGTTATCCCAAAAATGTCAACACTGCATCTGAATGGGTTCAAAGCAAAATCAGTCCGTGCCCTGATGCCTGTGCTTTCTCTTGTGAACACAATAACTACAAATGGTGCCAGAGGGAAAAGGGGAAGGGCTTCTGTTGACTTCAAATAAAGGCAGTATCTGACAAAAGAGAAGCAAACGGTACCTGGATAGGCCATTAACAAAAGCCTTGTATATCTACAGCTGCACTCAATGAGCACTTTGGAAATTAAAGAATTGCCAGCTTTTCCACTTTGGGACAAAAAACATTTGTGCTAAACAGCCAGTAAGTAAATGCAGTAAGCATATTTTTACAGTGAATAGAATTGTTTTATATTTTGGGGACTGATTGTGAATTTCTACTGCTTCTCGATTAGCAAACTTTTGGCAGTTCTCGAATCTTTAGACATTAAAATGCCCAAACAGATTTTTATTCTCAGGCTGAGCTCCTATACATTTTCCCCATCCCTCTAACAATTATTCTCAAAACATTTCAAAGCACTAAAATAAAACGTGTTCTGAAAACACATTCGGAAACGTTTTACCTGTGAGACTTTAATAAGCATGTAAATAAAAAAGTACTGGGTAGCTGTCAAACTTCATTAGGGCAGGGGTGAGAACACAGTACATGTGTAATGACTGTTTTAGCTGTTGGTGGGCACGTCCTAAGGCCGTGCCTTAGGACCACTTAGGGTGTTATTGCTGTATAATAAGGCTAGTAGAAACAGATGTTTGTGCAAAGCCTCTCGGGTTTCTCTCTTAGTAGTGACACTCCTGCTCCTTTTTTTTGAAATCAATAAATTTCTAAGAGACTTCAAAGTCCTCAGCAATGAATTTCTCCATTTTCAGTTCTAAGAGGCATCTCCTTCTGAATTTTTTAATGTTATTATATTGAACTCCTTTGGAAGGTTTTTCCTTTAGATGATAATTTTGTATATTTACACTTTGACTTTAGTAATTCTTTTATAATTAGGAGATTGATTATATTTGTTTTGTATCCCTCCTTTCAATGTTATTTGTCATTATAATTAGATTAATTAATAGAAATCAATTTTTTAATCCATCAACTTTATACAAAACTTGAAAATTCAGAGCAAACCAGTAAGTAAAATAGTTTAATTTTACACTTGCTTATATCTTGGGTGTAATGCAGGATTTTGCAAATCTTCTGTGATTATATGTGTGTGTTGTGCATGTATTTGTGTGTATGTGTGTGTATAAAATATAATGTATTTTATCATTACAATTACACTTTTTAATTAAAGCATAGTGGCAGTGTATTGGTTTCCTGTTGCTTCCGGAACAAATTACCACAAAGTGGCTTGAAATAATACACATTTATTGTCTTCGAGTTTGGGAGAGGAGCAGTCAAAACTGGGTGTCAGCAGGGTCACCTTTCTTCTGGAGGCTCTAAGGAAGAACTTTTTCTTTTTTCTTGCCTTTTCCATTGACTAGAGGCTGCTTGCATTCCCTCCTGGCCCCCTCCTCCATCTTCAAAGCCAGCAATTGCATCTCTCTGGTCTGTTTCCATCAGCACCTCTCCTTTCCTCTGACTCTGACTCCTACTGCCTGCCTCTTATAAGGACCTTGTGATTACACTGGTCTGACCTGGATGATCCAGGATACTCTCCTTACCTCTACCTCAGAATTCTTAATTTAACCATGTCAGCAAAGTCACTTTTGCCATGTAAGTAATATATCCATAGGTTGTGGGTATTAGGACTTGGACGTCTTTGATGGGGGTGTCGGGGGACAGGTTATCATTTTGCCTACTCTAGGCCACTTAGTGGCATGAAATTCTGTAATAATAAAGTTCTCACTACTCACAGCTCCTTTTAGCAAAACTTCCCATGATTTCTTAACTCTCCTGAACTTCAGTGTTTTTAATTTATACAGTTCACCTATTACCTTAGGTAGCCATCCTGGGTATACATGAAATTAACACTGATACGGCTTACCCAACCTTCCTGACACACCTACTTCTCCACTTTGGGACTGTCTTTACTCCTTCCCCCTCCCCGTGTGAGGTAGAAACCCTACTTGTAGCACAAGCTTCTTCACCCTGCATATTTTTTTTCTAGGGCTGCTTCAATTCCCTGAAACTCAAGTGAACTTTCTCCTGGAGGTGCCTCTTCCATTAGAGGACCTTACAGTGGAAGTGAATTTTTTTCTACTTCTCCTACTCAAGGTCCAAGGAGGGGCAGCCTCCTCCTTATTCCTGGATGCCTCTTCCAGACCATTATTCCACCACCACTGTTTAAAAATCTCTCTTCCCTTGGAGTTGATGACATCTGATGGTTACTTTCCTCTCCCCATTTTCACATGATCTATTTGTTTCCAAGACTACACCTTCATATTTTTCATTTTCTTTATCATTTTATTTTTCTGACTTGCAGGGATTGTTTCTCTCAGAGACTTTATTGTCCGTATAGCTGTCACTGGGCAAAGTAGTTTCACCTTCAACACCAATGACCTCCATTGTCATGACCCCAGAGCCTTCCTTAAGTATGACAACACCTGTAACCTGGAAATTCCTTGGAGCTGACTAGATGGAAGGCGATGTACTCCAAGTTTCCACTTTGTGCTCTACCCTTTATCCCTTTCAATGTCTCCCCTCCCCTTCTTCTTTTCCGAGCCTGTTCTTCACTTTGATCTGACCCTCTCTCACCTTCTCTATTCTCTCCATATTTTAGCCACTTCTGTGTGTCTTTATTAATACTCTAGAACAGTGCTTCTCAAACTATCTGTGAGGTGAAGCACCAGTTTTTATTTCCAAATGGGCTGCCAACTGATACGTTAGTAAAATACAATAAATATGAATTATTTTGGAATTAAAAATAAAAAATCAAGACAATACTAAATACAAAGCAAATTTTTTACTGTAAGATTCGACAGGCAAAATTATATTTCAATAAATGTAAGCAAAACAAATAAAATAGGATGAAATAAAGGAATTACAAAAATCAAACATAATGCATTGAAAATGTGCTTGTAAATGATTAATATGCAGAGGTCCTCAACCTTTTTGGCACCAGGGACCGGTTTCCTGGAAGACAATTTTTCCCTGTGGTGGGGCGGGTGGAGGGGATAACTCAGGTGGTAATGTGAGTGACTGGGGAGTGATGGGGAGTGGCAGATGAAGCTTCAATGGCTCACCCAATGCTCACCTCCTGCTGTGTGGCCTGGTTCCTAACAGGCCATGAACCCATAGCAGTTTGTGGCCCGGGGGTTGGGGACCCCTGATATAGAGTATAGCTATATGAGCTGTGTGGCATTCTGCAGTCATAACTCAACACAAGAAGAAAAAGTTTTAAGTGATAAAACAACTCCCTATATTAACCCCCTATATGTTCACTCATAAAATTTTTGTCTTTAATGTGAAAAATAAGCTTGCTTCTTGCCTGTTAATTTATCTGATATAGAGCATATTGATAACTATTGTACTTGTAGGAGATAATGCATAATTAAATTGTTTCTATATTATCCTTTCATAACACTTGTAGTAGAGAACTAGTCTCACAAAGGTATGTTGGCAGGTAGAGATTTAAAGTAATTTCAGGAAGCTTAGGATATTTGTTTTTAACTTTAATTTAAAATGAAGTAAGTGGGCTTCCCTGGTGGCGCAGTGGTTGAGAGTCCGCCTGCTAATGCAGGGAACACGGGTTTGTGCCCTGGCCTGGGAGGATCCCACATGCCGCAGAGCAGCTGGGCCCGTGAGCCATGGCCACTGAGCCTGCGCATCCGGAGCCTGTGCTCCGCAGTGGGAGAGGCCACAATGGTGAGAGGCCCACGAACCGCAAAAAAAAAAAAAAAAAAAAAAAAAGAAGTAAGTGATGCTCTATTTTCAAAATTTATGTTAAATTCTTCATCAATAGGTGATTTTAATAATTTATCCTATAAAGTTATAGTTAAATTCAAATTATACTTAGATGAAAAATAAATTCCAAAGCCATGAATTTACCATATATGGAAATTTCTATGCATTATTTTGTGGAAGATGAAATTCATGATATTCAAGCACTTGAGGCATTTGAGAATAACTTTTTAAGGATAAGCAATATCAAGACAATCACCATTTTCAGTGATAATTATTGTGAAATAATGGAACATATAACAACCTGTAGAAATTCTGTTTTTTCATGCCTCTAAATTTCAGATTTTTTCCTTTGATTCATCTGCTATCAAAAAATATGTTCCATTCCTTCAAGGATGGGAGTATTAAGATAATTAAAAATACCAAAGATATCGGATAAATGAGCAAGCATGGCTGTAAAATCACATGTTTAGAAGTTTGGGGCCCAACTGAAAATACACTAAGAGTTTATTCTCTAGTTTACACATTTTCAAGAGAACTTTTCCCCTTAATAAACATCATGCCTTGCCACACAATAACAATTTTTTAAATGGTCAGCTTTATAATTATAAAATAAAGCTTGAACTCCAAACCACATTTGCTGACTACGTTTATACATTTCAGAGTTATTTGTGTTTGTTGGCAATGAGCCTGAAAAGAAAAAAGAAAATCTTCCTTCATATTAACATCATCTTCAAATTGTAGTTATACTAAAAGAATTGCCATATTAGCAATATCTGTTCATTCAACAAATTGCAATTAAAAATGTGTCACTGGCTTCTTACCATTATCTGTTCTTCTTACATTAGCCAGTTCCCAGTTTTGAGTTATGTTATCATTGGAACACCGTACTTGAGTTACTTTCTTTGCCACAGATACACTCAACGTGTTCAAGCAGACATCTTTGTTGTAATCTTTAACTTATAATTGGGAATTAATATAGATTATTATTCATAGCAAACCAAAGTACTTCTCTATAAGGAGTCATAGAATTATAATGTTTAAGTAAGAGTTATTGAACGTCTATCACTGTCAGCTTTTGAATTCAATACTCTTTCAAAGAATTCTTTTGATTTAAACTTGCATATGTTCTTTATTTTTAAGTTTTTTTATTTTTTTCTTTTTTTGTGATACGCGGGCCTCTCACTGTTGTGGCCTCTCCCATTGTGGAGCACAGGCTCCAGACGCGCAGGCTCAGTGGCCATGGCTCACAGGCCCACCCCTCCGAGGCATGTGGAATCTTCCTGGACCGGGGCACGAACCCGTGTCCCCTGCATCGGCAGGCAGACTCTCAACCACTGCGCCACCAGGGAAGCCCTATTTTTAACAGTTTTAATCCTGCACTAGCCAGTACATCTCTGAAGTAATATACTTTAGTTTTAGCACTTCACCATCAATACTGACTAAAAAACCAAATTCAATATACAAGGATATATGTTTGTGGTAAAACCATTATGAACTCTATTGATCTTCATTTTTTGGAGTTACTTCCACTGTCATCATTTGGTTTGCTCTTATAACTGCATATAGAAAAGCTGTGTCTGTTCTTGACAAAAAAAGTCCAGTGAAGCTTATTTCACGTTCTGTAAATTAGGGTTAGGTTTAAAAATAAATAAACATTTTATTTTCCTAATTCATTTAATAATGTAGAACCATAAATTTTAAAACAGGCTTCATTAAAAAGTCCACATGCTGGGAGACCTTCAAGATGGTGGAGGAATAAGATGTGAGATCACCTTCCTCCCCATAAACAAACAGAACACCTACTGAACACTGTCAGAAGACCTCAGATTTCCCAAAAGGCAAGAAACTCCACACGTACCTGACCATGTGGCTGACAAGGTCGTGGTGCTCTGGCCGGATATCAGGACTCTGCCTCCGAGGTGGGAGAGCCGAGTTCAGAACACTGGTCCACCAGAGACCACCTGGCTCCACATAATATCAAACAGTGAAAGCTCTCCCAGAGATCTCCATCTCAACGCTAAGACCCAGCTCCATTCAACAACCAGCAAGCTAAAGTGCTGGACACCCTATGCCAAAAAACTAGCAAGACAGGAACACAACCCGACCCATTAGTAGAGGGCCTGCCTAAAATCATAATAAGGTCACAGACAACCCAAAACAGACCACCGGATGTGATCCAGACCACCAGAAAGACAAGATCCAGCCTCATCCACGAGAACACAGGCACTAGTCCCCTCAACCAGGAAGCCTACACAACCCACTGAACCAACTGTAGCCACTAGGGGCAGACACCAAAAACAACCGGAACTACGAACCTGCAGCCTGCAAAAAGGAGACCCCAAACGCAATAAGTTAAGCAAAATGAGAAGACAGAGAAACATACAGCAGATGAAGGAGCAAGGTAAAAACCCACCAGACCAAACAAATGAAGAGGAAATAGTCTACCTGAAAAAGAATTCAGAGTAATCTTAGTACAGATGATCCAAATTCTTGCAAATAGAATGGAGAAAATACAAGAAATGTTTAACAAGGACCTACAAGAAGAAAGAGCAAACAAACAATGATGAACAACACAATAAATGAAATTAAAAATTCTCTAGAAGGAATCAATAGCAAAATAACTGAGGCAAAAGAACGGATAAGTGACCTGGAAGATAAAATAGTGGAAATAACTACTGCAGAGCAGAATAAAGAAAAAAGAATGGAAGGAATTGAGAACAGTCTCAGAGACCTCTGAGACAACATTAAATGCACCAACATTCGAATTATAGGGGTCCGAGAAGAAGAAGAGAAAAAGAAAGGGACTGAGAAAATATTTGAAGAGATTATAGTTGAAAACTTCCCTAATATGGCAAAGGACATAGTTAATCAAGTCCAGGAAGCACAGAGAGTCCCATACAGGGTAAATCCAAAGAGAAACACGCCAAGACACATATTAATCAAACTATCAAAAATTAAATAGAAAAAATATTAAAAGCAGCAAGGGAAAAAAAAACAAATAACATACAAGGGAATCCCCATAAGGTTAACAGCTGATCTTTCAGCAAAAACTCTACAAGCCAGAAGGGAGTGGCAAGACATATTTAAAGTGATGAAAGGGAAAAACCTACAACCAAGATTACCCTACCCAGAAAGGATCTCATTCAGATTTGATGGAGAAATTAAAACCTTTACAGACAAGCAAAAGCTAAGAGAATTCAGCACCACCAAACCAGCTTTAAAACAAATGCCAAAGGAATTTTTCTAGGCAGGAAAGACAAGAGAAGGAAAAGACCTACAGTTACAAACCTAAAACAATTAAGAAAATGGGAATAGGAACATACATATTGATAATTACATTAAATGTAAATGTATTAAATGCTACAACCAAAAGACATAGACTGGCTGAATGGATACAAAAACAAGACCCATATATATGCTGTCTACCAGAGACCCACTTCAGACCTAGGGACACATACAGACTGAAACTGAGGTGGAAAAAGATATTCCATGCAAATGGAAATCAAAAGAAAGCTGGAGTAGCAATTCTCATATTAGACAAAATAGACTTTAAAATAAAGACTATTAAAAGAGACAAAGATGGACACTACATAATGATCAAGGGATCAATCCAAGAAGAAGATATAACAATTGTAAATATTTATGCACCCAACATAGGAGCACCTCAATACATAAGGCAAATGCTAACAGCCATAAAAGGGGAAATCGACAGTAACACAATCATAGTAGGGGACATTAACCCCTCATTTTCACCAGTGGACAGGTCATCCAAAATGAAAATAAATAAGGAAACACAAGCTTTAACTGATACATTAAACAAGATGGACTTAATTGATATTTATAGGACATTCCATCCAAAAACAACAGAATGCACTTTCTTCTCAAGTGCTCATGGAACATTCTCCAGGATAGATCATATCTTGGGTGAGAAACCAAGCCATCGTAAATTTAAGAAAATTGAAATCATATCAAGTATCTTTTCTGACCACATTGCTATGAGAGTTGATATCAATTACAGGAAAAAATCTGTAAATAATACAAACACATGGAGGCTAAACAATACACTACTTAAGAACCAAGAGGTCACTGAAGAAATCAAAGAGGAAACCAAAAAATACCTAGAAACAAATAATAATGGAGACACGGCAACCCAAAACCTATGGGATGCAGCAAAAGCAGTTCTAAGAGTGAAGTTTATAGAAATAAAATCCTACCTCAAGAAACAAGAAACTTCTCAAATAAACAACCTAACCTTACACCTAAAGCAATTAGAGAAAGAAGAAAAAAACCCCAAAGTTAGCAGAAGGAAAGAAATAATGATCAGATCAGAAATAAATGAAAAGGAAATGAAGGAAATGATAGCAAAGATCAATAAAACTAAAGGCTGGTTCTTTGAGAAGATAAACAAAATTGATAAACCATTAGCCAGACTCATCAAGGAAAAAAGGGAGAAGACTCAAATCAATAGAATTAGAAATGAAAAAGGAGAAATAACCACTGACACTGCAGAAATACAAAGGATCATAAGAGATTACTACAATCAACTCTATGCCAATAAAATGGACTACGTGGAAGAAATGGAAAAATTCTTAGAAAAGCACAACATTCTGAGACTGAACCAGGAAGGAATAGAAAATATGAACAGACCAATCACAAGCACTGAAATTGAGACAGTGGTTAAAAATCTTCCAACAAACAGAAGCACAGGACCAGATGGCTTCACAGGCGAATTCTATCAAACATTTAGAGAAGAGCTAACACCTATCCTTCTTAAACTCTTCCAAAATATAGCAGAGGGAGGAACACTCCCAAACTCATTCTACGAGGCCACCATCATCTTGATACCAAAACCAGACAAAGATGTCACAAAGAATGAAAACTACAGGCCAGTATCACTGATGAACATAGATGCAAAAATCCTCAACAAAATACTAGCAAACAGAATCCAACAGCACATAAAAAGGATCATACATCATGATCAAGTGGGGTTTATCCCAGAAATGCAAGGATTCTTTAATATATGCAAATCAATCAATGTGATACACCATATTAACCAATTGCAGGAGAAAAACCATATGATCATCTCAATAGATGCAGAGAAAGCTTTTGACAAAATTCAACACCCATTTATGATAAAAGCCCTCCAGAAAGTGGTCATAGAGGGAACTTACCTCAACATAATAAAGGCCATATATGACAAACGCACAGCCTACATCTCTCTCAATGGTGAAAAACTGAAACCATTTCCTCTAAGATCAAGAAGAAGACAAGGTTGTCCACTCTCATCAATATTATTCAACATAGATTTGGAAGTTTTAGCCACAGCAATCAGAGAAGAAAAAAATAAAAGGAATCCAAATCGGAAAAGAAGAAGTAAAGCTGTCACTCTTTGCAGATGACATGACACTATACATAGAGTGTCCTAAAGATGCAACCAGAAAACTACTAGAGCTAAAGTAGCAGGATACAAAATTAATGCACAGAAATCTCTTGCATTCCTATACACTAATGATGAAAAATGTGAAGGAGAAATTAAGGAGACACTCCCATTTACCACTGCAAGAAAAAGAATAAAATATCTAGGAATAAACCTACCTAAGGAGCCAAAAGACCTGTATGCAAAAAACTATAAGACACTGATGAAGGAAATTAAAGATGATACAAACAGATGGAGAGATATACCATGTTCTTGGATTGGAAGAATCAATATTGTGAAAATGACACTACTACCTGAA
The DNA here is from genome assembly GCF_964165515.1 of Mesoplodon bidens. Lineage (NCBI taxonomy): Eukaryota > Metazoa > Chordata > Mammalia > Artiodactyla > Ziphiidae > Mesoplodon > Mesoplodon bidens. The sequence goes on from NC_138161.1 coordinate 132,130,446, forward strand.
GCAATCTACTGATTCAATTCAATCCCTATCAAACTACCACTGGCATTTTTCACAGAACTAGAACGAAAAATTGCACAATTTGTATGGAAAAACAAAAGACCACGAATAGCCAAAACAATCTTGAGAACGAAAAATGGAGCTGGAGGAATCAGGCTCCCAGACTTCAGACTATACTACGAAGCTACAGTAATCAAGACAGTATGGTACTGGCACAAAACCAGAAATATAGATCAATGGAACAGGATAGAAAGCCCAGAGATAAACCCATGCACATATAGTCACCTTAGTTTTGATAAATGAGGCAAGAATATACAATGGAGAAAAGACAGCCTCTTCAATAAGTGGTGCTTTGAAAACTGGAAAAGAATGAAATTAGAACACGCCCTAATACCATACACAAAAATAAACTCAAAATGGATTAAAGACTGAAATGTAAGGCCAGACACCATCAAACTCTTAGAGGAAAACATAGGCAGAACACTATGAGATGTATGCATGCTGCAACTAAATGATCCTGCATGCTGCAACTAAATGATCCTGCATGCTGCAACTAATACCCAGTGCAATCAAAATAAATCAATAAATAAATAGATAAATAAATAAATATATATTTGAAGTTTTTAAATTATTATGAAAATAACAAAGTATAAAAATTTAAACTATTGTTTTTCTCATATTTTGATGTACTTTCAAGTTATAGTTGATGAATTTACCTTCAAATGTCATGCATTATATCACTGCCACATGTGACTCAACATATAAGTATTATAACCCTCAGTATGGTCCATACGCTACTCCATGAGATGAGACCACTAGTCATGCACTTGGAGATCATAGCAATGTTGAATTGTTATAAATGTTTCTAAACATATTTTCAATTTCTGTATTTATCTCTTTCCAGACATGTAATAGAGGGATCTGCATTAGCAGTTTGTTAAAATGCAGATTCAGAGTCAGTAGATCTAAAGTAGAGTCCAAGAATCTGAATTTCTCAAAACCCCTTTGATGTCTCTTATAGGGAATATTTAGACTACAACTCTGTGATGTGCTCTACAAGGCATCCATATGTACACACTCAAGTCTAAAACCCACTGACTTGCATGCTATGTACTATCTGCTTTCTTCCATTTTCTCCTATATTCCTACTCATTTTTATTAAAATTTCCTCTTTTGTTTATTGGCTTCTACTTGCCTCCCCACAATGTTTCTTTTCTTTATGCTCTTCTTTAATGAGGTGACCCAGTCTCATGACTTTAACATGTGAACCTCTGTTGATAAATCAATATTTCTAATTTGGGCTTCTATCTTTTATTTCATCTTATATCTTCAGTTACTCTGGGCAACTCTTCTTATATTTTTGGCATCTCAATAAAAACATGAACAAAACTGAACTTATCTGCTCTCCCAAACTGTTTTATACATTAATGTTTTTGTTTTCATTTTACTAGCACCACCATTTCTCCAGTCCCCAGGATCAAGCCTTTAGACTTCTGCTTATTTCCTTTTTTTTTTTTTTTTTGATAGGTACGATTCTAAAATGGCTCCGGTGATTCCTACTCCTTGAAATACACACTTTTTTCGTAATCTCATCCTTTTGATTCACTTCTAACCAGTAGGCTATGGCAAAGGTGAAAGGATTGCTTAAATGTAGCTAAGGTCCCTACCCAACTGACTTTGAGTTAATACAACGGGCGATTATCCTGGGCAGGCCCGACTTAATCATGTGAGCCCTTTAGAAGACGGTCTAGCCTTCACTGAAGTATGATACTGGCAACAGCAGGCACTCCCTCCCTTGCTGGTTTTGAAGAAACAAGCTGCCATGAATTATACAGCTGCAAGGAAATGATTCCTGCCAAAAGCCTGAAGAAACTGAGACGTGGATCCTTCCCTGGTCAAGCCTCCAGATGAGAATGCAGCCCAGCTACCACTTTGGTTTCAGCTTTATGGAACCTTGAGAAGAGCACTCAGCAAAGCCATGTCCAAACTTCTGACCTACAGAAACTAGAGATAATGTGTGTGTTGTTTAAGCCACTAGGTTTGTGGCAATTTGTTGTACAGCAATAGAGGACTAATACACTTCTTTTCCTTCAATTTCCACATTTGCTTTTCAACTAAGTTCTGTCTCTTCTGCCTATATAATGTATCTTGTTCCCATCTTTCATCTTATCCTCATGACTGCTTTGGTCCAGAATCTCATGTATTCTCGTTTCTATCACTGAAATGGCCTTTTAGTGGTCTCTGTCCTCTCTAGCTCACGCTAAGTACCACTGGAAGTACTGATCATGACACTGTAGCTGGAAGGGAAGAAGGTCACTGTGGTTATAAAGTGGAGTGTTTGATCTGGTAGTTTTAGCTGTAGAGTAGTTAGATGACAGTAGTGTCCATGGCAGGACCACTAGAACGGGTGGCTGAGATGGAGTGATGAGGACCGAAGGACCCTAGAGATAGGTTAAAAAACTGAGAAAACACCCTGTTGCACAGGCTATCCAGGTGGACATCAAAAGTATAAAATATGCTGGTTATTTTAATATTATAATGTAATGAGCTGAGTATAAATGAAATGACCCATTTTATGTTGTTTCTTATGCCTTTGTTCATAGAAACATAGTAATAGTGCCTCTTGACTTTTTGTGAAGAAATAAAAGAAAATATGCATTTTATATAATCCCTTACAACTAAGAAAAGTCATGTATTTCAAAGTCCAGACGAAAGAAAGTTTGACACCACATAGAAAAAAACCCTGTGATTGTTAAGCCTGCTAACAAAAGATGACTCACTTAAGCTTTTGCATACAGTGGCTGCTTTCCTCTAGGAAAAAACAAGTGCCAGTGTTAATCAAACCAGCATGGAAGTTAATTAGAACCCCAAGAACAAGCAGATGGGCTTAGCACCTTGGACACACAAGTATCCTCTTTCTAAAGATGACCTCGAAAGATTGTGTAACAGTCAAGACCAGCACAAGTCAAAAGCAACTAATTAACTTTTCATTTTTCCTTTAGTAATTTAGTCTTGCTCTTTGAAAATATTTCTAAATAGAGAAATCCCCATTAATTGGTGCATATTGGTTGTTCAAAAGAGGGTAATGACCCTTTATTTGATTGTTTACACCCATCATTTAATTTATTTTTTATGTGTGCTTTAAAAAACAACCCTCAAACATGAAGCAACTTTAGTTAATAGCCTCATTAAATATGAATGGAGATACCTAATTTTAGAGATTGGAAAACTTTCTAACACTGCATAGAAAATATTTTCTTATCTACCTGGGAGTTAGGGGAGAGATGGTCCTAACCTGTCCCACAGACATTACCTGAGCATGACTGCTTCATCATCCCAGATCCCTGGAGGCTTGCAGTGCATCAAGCTGGACCTTCTTCTCAGCAGTTACTTTGATGCTTTAGGTGCTGCTCTCATGTCTTTCAGGGGAGAGATCTGCCCACTCATTGGTTGCCCAGCCCAGCACTGATAGAAAGAGAGGTTAGGGGTCACCTCAGATGTTGCTGGGGCAGATTTGGTTATCTTATGTTATGTTTGTTTTCTATTATCAGTCAATCTGTTGAGGTCCTACGATTCTATAAACTGACTTGAACAAACTCAGCTCTGTCTTTCTCTTTCACTTTTGCACAGAATCCTGACAACTGGCCTAGATTTTCTCTTACTGGCGTCCGCCATGCTCATAAGTTACTTGTGACCTTTGGATTCTCTTCTTGGTTTTGTGCAGCATCCTCCCTTCCTAACTCTAGAGTAAAATTCATGCAAAGACTGACATCCCAGATGTGAATTGTTCCACAAATAAACATCTCATTTGTGAATTGTGATTTCAACTGTTTAACAATTATGTTAACCCATTACTTCCCTCTATTTGCTCATAAACAGCAAAACATATAATAACATACAAGTGTATATTGAGCACTACCAATGTGCAAACTGTTGAAGATACAAACACAAATAGGGCTTCTGTGGCTGAGTCACTGGTAAAGGATGCAAATATGGGGAAAAAAAGAATTAGGATTCCTGCCCCTGTTGAAATAGATCAGATGCTGCAGATAAATGACTGCTGTAGGCTCTATGAAGCCGGAAGACATAGCACAGAGGTATCAAGTGATTGCCTTATATGTAGGTAGACCCGTGTCTGGGGGTGTGGCCCCTCCTCCAGCCTAAATGCAAAAGACGGTGAGTCCTGGCCCTGGGCTGCTCTGGCTGGATTGGCATGCTCCTCCACTGTGTAGACTTCAGGCACCCATCATAAGGGATGAGAGAGGTCCTGGGAAACTGTATTCCCCTTCCCATTTGCATGAATTATTTGTATTGCTGTCTTCTCAGTTTCAGCAAAACAAACTGAACACAAATAAAGCCAAGTCCAAGTCGTGTTGCTTGTCAATGTTGGAATCCTGATCAGACTTTGTGGTCTGTTTACCTGACTTTCTCCTCTAGTTCAACCCTGGAAGCAATGCAGAAGTTAAAAAACAAAAAGTATGGGTCTGAAGAACTAAAGTCAAGACATAGAAAATGCTGAGCACAGCAAATTGGCTCTGTGCTATTATGGAGGGCAATAGCTGGCAGGGATGAAGAGGTTTGCATGTGCAAGCATGGAGACTGGCTGAGGGGAAGAACTTTTGAGTTGCATTCCTTTCTTGCAGTGCCACACTGCTGGCCTAGATGCTCACCTGCCCCCTCATTACTGATGGAAAAGCAGCCTCACTTGCCCAGGACCACTGGGGTCAGCATGGTGACATCAGAGATGTTCAAGACAAAGCAGGCTGAGTTGCTGACTTCTATAAAGCCCTGTCCCCTTCTCCTCCTCCATCTCCTTCCCTGAGCTCTGGATAACCAAACCGACAGAGAAGAGCTCTAGGAAGAGAACAGTGCTGGAGCAGAGGTTCCCTGAGGGGCAGTCCCACCTGTTGGGGAGACAGCAAATGGGACAGAGGAGAGAGGATCAAGCTTAGACTGTGACTCCACAGGCACTGCCCTGAGCTACAGTCCAACCACCTTAACCAAGCCAGGAGCAACACACACTGCTCTACCTTACCCATGTTACCAGCCTAGATACTGGATACAACCAGGGGAAGATGTATTCATTGCCAAAAGAAGTCAGACGTTTGAGTGATGAAGTCCTGATAAAGGATAGTGAATGAGCATGCAAAACTCAATGAACCAGACTTAATGAAATAGGCAGATAAGAATTAAAACTAAAAATAATATTCTCTAATACATTGGGAGGGAAATGGTAAAATGAAAACAAAGTAAGCCCTTATAGAAAACACAAAGGAGAAAGATTGAGTATAAAAAGACAATAATTAGAATTAAATAATAAGATAAAAAGCAGAATGATTACAGATGAAGATGAATAAACTAAAAGATCAGGTCAAGAAACTATCATGGAAAGAATTAGGAAGATAGAAATGATAAAAGTTAGGGTATGTGAAATTTAGTAGATGTCAAAATCTAAATATGAAGAGACAAAGGAGAGGAAAAATTGGATGGAGAGGAAATAATCATGCACAATTTCCCAGAGCTAAAGCAAGGTTAAATAAATCATATTGAAAATATTCCTAGGATGCCAAGTAGGATAAATAAAGAAAAACTAAGATGTAGACATGTTATGATAACATTTAAGAACATCAATAATATTGAGAAAATTCCAAAAGCTTATGAACAGATCAGAGCTTCTGATCTAAGGAAAATGACTTAGATTAACCTCAGAATTTTCTGTAGTGACACTGGAAGCAAGAATGAGGTCACAATTGTGAAGGAAAAGTTTGAACATGAGATTTTATTCTGTCTGTTATTATTATTAAATATTTGTGACATACAAAAATATAAAGAATAATAAAAACAAACACCATATATCTGTTATCCAGGTTACAAAATAACAGATCATTACATTTCTTATGGAAGTACTTGGCTTGACCACACCAAATCACATTTTTTTCCAGTATATTAAATTTGGTGAGCATCCTTCTGTGAAGGATGTTTTCCTATTTTTAGTACTTGTGGATGCATTTCTAGACAATCCATCATATTTCAATGCATTTTTTAAAAAATAAGGAAGCCAGGTATTTCACTATCATTATCAAACCATCACTTATATTGGTGCAGGGATTTTTTTTCATTTGTACAAAATAGCAGTAGACAAAGATATATGGAAAAACTAAGATAATATTTAATATCCTCTGATGCATGCAGCTAAATGAAATTTATTTCTACTGTAGTTATTTCCAATGGACACTTCCTTAGTAAACTGACAGGAACTTACTGATTATGTAGAGTAGTTATAATACCATTTAAGCCTTTGCAGAGAATAGTGTCAGCCTTAAAATATATGTCCTTAGGACTTCCCTGGTAGCAGAGTGGTTAAGATTCTGCCTGCCAATGCAGGGTACACGGGTTTGAGCCCTGGTCTGGGAAGATCCCACATGCCACAGAGCAACTAAGCCCGTGTGCCACAACTATTGAGCCTGCACTCTAGAGCCCATGAGCCACAGCTACTGAGCCCATGTGCGACAACTACTGAAGCCCATGCACCCTACAGCCTGGGCTCCAGAACAAAGAGAAGCCACCGCGATGAGAAGCCTGCACACCACAACGAAGAGTAACCCTCGCTTGCCGCAACCAGAGAGAAAGCCCACACGCAGAAACGAAGACCCAATGCAACTAAAAATAAATAAATAAATAAATTTATATATATATATAAAAAATATATATATATATATATATATATATATATATATATATATATATATATATATATGTCCTTAGGACTATTTTTTTTACCACAGATAGTATTAGGAACTCTGAACATTTATCTGTTTAGCTAGACTTTAGTTTGAAGATCACCGGTGTACAAAAGATATAAGTTGTGTTTATCTACAATCATTGTAAGTTAATGGAACTTTTCTTCCAATAACATAGTTGTAGAAGCAGTATCTATTTTCTCAAGGATATAACTAAGATTTTCTATTTCAGATCTTATCAAATCATCTTCATCAAGGCAAAGAATAAGATGACAATTTGTACACCTACTGATTTAATATTACTAGAAATCTTGGACAATGTTATAAGAGAAAAAAGCATAAAAAATATAAGAATTAAGTATAAAAAATAAAAATGTTGTTGCAAGAAGGGGGACCTCTTCCATGGCCCGAGAGTGGGCTCTTGTCTAACACTTGGAAATGAATTGTCCGAGGTGACACCCGTGCTGACAAAGCAAAAGACTTTATTGGAAAGGGGCACTGAGGCTAAGATCAGCAGGGTAAGGGAACTCAGGAGAATGCCTCTGCCATGTGGCTCAGAGTCTCAGGTTTTATGATAATAGGGTTAGCCTTCTGGGTTGTCTCTGGCCAGTCATCTTGCTTGTGCCCATATTTGATCAGGCTTGGGCCCTTCGTGGTGCATGTGTGCATCTCTCAGCCAAGATGGATTCCAGCGCAAGGGTTTCTGGGAGGTTGGCAGGACATATTATGGGCTGGCGTCTCCTCCCTCCTTTTGGCCCCTCCCGAATTCTCCTGGTTTTTGGCGGCAGCACCATGTTCCTTATTGGGACCTCCTGTTGTGAGACGACTCATGTAAGTGGTTATTATCATGCCTGGCCAAGGCAGATGGTTTTAGTCAATGGCTCCCTAGAGCCTAACTGACCTGAGGGAAAGGAAATACCAATTCTAGCCCATTCTAACCATCCTCTTCCCCCTAATGTTCAGAAAGGTCCACTGATAGGCAATCTGCAATCATCTTTGCAAGAGAAGCAACTATCACAAGGACAGAGTCTAGATTTCAGTGAGATGAATTGGAGTGGTGGAAGATGGGGCAATGACAGTAGCAAAGTTTAGACCATAGGCACGATGTTTAAAGAGAGAAGGTAAGAGAGTGAGTAGTAATAGGAAAGTATGAGATCAAGAAAGTAATTTTCTTCCTTCCTCTTCATCACTTTCCCCCTCTTACCCCAAATTTGGTATAACCTTGAGTTCTGTAAAATTGAACTCCAGCCAACATTTCCATCTTTATGTAAGGAAACTTTAAAAAACAATTTTGTTTAGATGAGGAAGATGAGTACTATATTAACAGGTTTTTTTTGTCTTTTTGTTTGTTTGCGGTACACGGGCCTCTCACTGTGTGGCCTCTCCCGTTGCGGAGCACAGGCTCCGGACGCGCAGGCTCAGCGGCCATGGCTCACGGGCCCAGCCGCTCTGCGGCATGTGGGATCTTCCCGGACCGGGGCACGAACCCGTGTCCCCTGCATCGGCAGGCGGACTCTCAACCACTGTGCCACCAGGGGAGCCCTATTAATAGGTTTTGAGAAGAAATCACGCAGAAAAGGAGAGGCTGAAGATGAGAGAAACAGACAAAACTGGTTTAGTGAGGCTGTAATCTAAGACTGAGGGGATGGGAGGAGAATTAAGATCAAGGATTAGACCTGACCAAGAGTCAGGATTATCTTCAACTTCAAGTGTAATAAAAAGGATAATTTGGGGGAAGAAGGGGAGTAAACATTTGTATGCAGCAGGTAGAGAAGTTGAGAGAATTCATATGGTGGAATTGCCTTTATTTCTCTGTGGATTAGGAGGCAAAATCATCTGCTGAAGGTAAGGTATCAGGTTATGAGCTTGAGAACAGAAATAAAAGTCTGAAATTGAAAAAATGGCCTTCTCCTCTTTATTGGAATGGGCCCTGTTCAGGATGCTCAGTAAATAGCCATGTCTCAACCACCTGAACTGCCTTCCCTGCTGTAAATCTTTCCTCACAAGTAGAAAGCCATGGCAAGCAACCTGTCACAGAATTCCAACTGAGTGCTAAATGCATGTTTTTCTTTAAAACCTCCTCAACGATCACTAAACAGATGGCCTTCCACAGTTAACTTCACCAGAACATCTTGTCAGGCCACGCCTGTTTAGCTTTGAAGATGGTATAAGTCATAGCAGTTTTCACTGGCCTGACTGTATTTCAGTGTAGGGCTGTTCACCTACTCATTATTTACACAAGCTTTTTATAAAAGCTAAGTTTAGGAAAAGAAAAATGTGATATCTAATTCATCCTCTTGCTTAAAATGTGTCATAGAGTCCATATTCTAATTGGGATCAGGCCATTATTTTTTTATCGTGGTACTCAAGGGGACTGCATGACCTGGACCCCTCAACATTATCGCTTGTCCATTCCACAGTCCCGTCCTTTTGGTGGATAATCCTATTCTCCAAATCATCATACCCAGTTTTTTCTCTGAGCCTTCACACAGGCTATTTTTCTCTTTACCTACATCATTCACCTCCTTGTACTTCCATCATATTGATTTATACTCATGCTTCATGTCTCAGCTGAGATATCACTCCTGAGAATCGTCCTTAACCTTCTAGGGGTTAAATGCTCTGCCATAAGCTCCCACAACACCCTCTGTTTCTGCTTTACAGTTGCCTCTTTTTCTGTCCATCTCCCTCTGTATTTGTAGCCTCATAAGGTCAGAGACCATATCTGAAAAGTCACTGTTCTCTCTGTAGTACCTTGAACACGGTTCCTGACACAGAGTAGGAACTCAGAAAATACTCGTTGAATTAAGTCATGGTTCTACTATTTTCTGATTTGAGAAGAGAGTGTATAAAAACAACAAGACTGGAGTTTGGAGAGTTGATCCAGTCCTGGTACCACCTTTTTCTCTCTGTATGACCTTCTAAAGTTATTTAAATCTCATTGATTCTTATTTTTCTTACTTGTAAAATAGAGTTAAGCCTACCTACCTCCCTCATTGTTGTAAGAAGTAATAAAACAATGTATATGTGTCTAGCACAGATGGCACAAAAATAGGGTAATATAAATGATAGAGTCTATCTCATGTTATTTTTCCACTTAAAACACCAATACCAATATTTTCCAATTGTTTTCCTCCTTTTTTTCTCCTTCTGTTCATTCTATCAAGATGGCAGCATAGAGTAAATTTGAAAAGAGCTGTTGATACAATTGGTTAAAATATCAATAGTAACTAAAAATAGCTAACATTTATTAAGCAATTACTCTGTGTCTGACAAGGTACTAAGTAGTTTATATGTACTATATTCCTAGCACTTTTTTTTAATCATTTTATTCATGATATTCAGTGTAACAGAGGATGAAGTCACTTGCTTTTCTTGCAGTCAGTGGTGACAGTGGAAGACAACACAGTGTATGCCTGCTATTTCCTTTGTATTCCCTCACCTTTTCATGCTGCTTGTGCACAGTAGGTAGAGAGGAGATACATGAGGAGAAGTTGACTCTGAGCCTCTCCTCTCCCACAGGTTTTACTCCCAAAATATGAGTAAACTGTCACTGATTTCTGGCCTGTTCTCTTCTTAGAACTCCTATAAACATCCTGGACATTTTCATGTCACTAAGACATCACATTGTTGTGTGTGTGTGTTTTTTAAAAATACATACATAATTGTTTGCTTATCTCTATATTGTTCTGTTTCCTCAGTAGGTTTTTCGCTTCTTAAAGGCAGGAACTGTGTCTTATTTGCCTCAGTACCTCAGAATCTCATATCGTCCCAGTCACATGGTGGCTTCCTAAAACTATAGTTGAGTGAATACATTTTGAATAACTCACCCCTCCTCTTACACACACACACCTACACATATGCACACACACAAATACCTTCTAGGTAATATGGCTCTCACAGGTTTGTGCATCTTTCAGAGATTTATTTGGATTAGGTAAAAGACACTGACCAGTGCTAGCTCCTGTGGAAAGTTTAGGCTCTGAGAAGAACATCTGGGGGGAAAGGGGTTCACACAATGAATAGATTCTGCTTCTCCATTGAAGATTGGAGAAATGAGAAAGAAATGTGGAACTAAGTGTGCTAACGTGACCTTGGACATTATTCTGGGCGCTGAGCTAACCTTATTCTGCCACCTCAGTCAAAATAATTTTCTCAATTGAAGGCTGTGTTCTCATCTGTCAAGTAAGCGTGCTAAAAATGACCTTCACAGCATCGTCCTAGGAAAAGCTAGTAAATGATTGTAAGAATCTGAGAGAAGGAAAAGCGCTGGATAAATCTTGAGTAATAAATCAGGACCTTTCTGTACTAAGTCGAACTGAGAGGCATTTAATTTGGAATCTCCCAGTGTCTGGTTATCTGCTGAAGGAAAAAGGATCACAATAAATGTATATATAGAAGAAAAGCTGACAGTTGAAAAATGAAAAGCAATGACATAAACAATGTTAGGAGATGCCTTCAAGGAGACGAGTCTTCAGAAAGTTGAGATCTCAATTTAGAACGTTTCTTTCTCTCTAATTGTTGTTCTGCGTGCTGCTGCAATATGATGAAATGGCCATAAACTTAGTGTGATAGGCTTGCAGAATAATTTAATTATAATTTAACATTCACTTTTATGTTATGCAATTACTTACATTGCTTTATGCTGAAGACAATACATTTAATTGGCTACGGACAATGAAAAAATAGCTGACAGGGTCAATTCTAAAGTTATACTAAGGTTTAGTTACATTCCTTTTTCACCCAGTGGACTTAACAAATTAGGCAGAAAGAGACTGGTTAAAAGAAAATTAGACAAGTAATCAGGTACCCTTGATTCTCCTCTAAATCTTTTAACAATCTAGCTCTCTGAATTTTGTAGATTCCTTAATCTTTAGTGGGTCGGTCACTATTTTCTTATGTGTAAACATTGTCACTGGATGGTCAATTCTTTTTTTATTCGTTAACATTCTGCGACAATGATACTACTGATGCTTATAGAATCAAAGCCTCTTGTTTATGAGATTAAATTCTTCCCCAAAGCCAGTCATTGACATATATTGGGTGTCTACTCTCCAGTATTGTGCAAGACTGGTTCATGATGTTAGGCTTTTATTCTGTTCTCTAGAATCCTTTATATTTTTCCTCTTCCTGAAAGGTAATTTGCACATGAGCAGTTTAACTGTAAAATATTTGTTGCTTGGTTACAATAGAGAAATGACTATATGAAAACATCACTTGAAATATTTTTGATTAAATATCATTTCTATGTTCTCTCTTTGTGACTTGAGTATTAAACAGTCTATATTAATCTTAAAATTAACAGAGATACATTTTATTACCAAAATATAAAATTTGATTCGTATAAGTTAGAATTTCAGGTGATTCTGACAGTAAACAGGCTCTGTTAGAATTAGAGGTTCCAAGTAAAGGGCCTTACTTAGAAGCCTATACTTTTAAAACTTAAGGAGACACAGAAATTATTTCATCTATTTATTATATATATTTTATAGTAGAATAAAAAACATGTTTTTAAAATAACGGACATTGAGATATAATTAACATAAAAATTCACCTATTTAAAATGTACAATTCAATGTTTTAAAATATATTTACTTGATTGTGCAACCATCAGCACAATTTAATTGTCACCCCTCCTAAAAGAAATCCAATAACATCAGCCCTAAGCAGTCAATCCCCATCTCCCCTGTCCCCTCCTTCCTCTACTCCTAAGCAACCATCAGTTTACTTTTTGTCTCTATGGATTTGCTTATTCTGGATATTTCAAAGAAATTGAATCATATGTGCCTTTTGTGATTTGGTTCTTTCACTTAGCAAAATGCTTTCAAGGGTCAGCAATGTGGTAGCATGTGTCAGTACTTCATTTCTTCTTATTTCTAAATGGTATACATTATGTGGATATGCCACATTTTACTTGTTATATATTCATCAGTTGAATAACCTTTGAGTTGTTATCAATTTTTGACTGTTAGGAAATGCTGCCATGAACACTGGTGTATACCTCTTTATATGGATATATGTTTTCATTTCTATTGGGTATATACCTGGGAGTAAAATCATTGAATCAAATGGTAACTATGTTTAACATTTTGAAGAACAGTCACCGCTTCTCAAAAATGCTACACAATTGTACATTCCCACTAACAATGCATGAGGGTTCCATTTTCTGCATACCCTCGCCAACACTTGTTATATTTTTTATTGTAGATATCCAATGGGTATGAAGAGATATCTCTTTGTGGCTTTAATTTGCATTCCCTAATGATGAATGATTGTTGAGCATCTTATCATATACTTGTTGGCCATTTGTATATCTTCTTTGGAGAAATGTCTATTCAGGTGCTTTGCTCAGTTTTGGATTTGGGTTGTTTGTTTTTTTGTTGTTGTTGAGTTCTAGAAGTTCTTTATATATTCCAGATATTAAACCATTATCAGATATATGATTTGCAAAAATCTTTCATTTTGTAGGTATCTTTTACTTACATAATAATGCCCTTTGATGAACAAAAGTTTTTAGTGTTAATAAAGTCGAACTTATCTATTTTTTCTTTTGTTGCTTGTGCTTTTAGTGTCATATCTAAGAATCCTTTGTCAAATCCAAGTTTATGAAGATTTACTCCTAGGTTTTCTTCTAAAAGTTTTATGGTTTTAGTATTTTTATTTAGGTAATTGATCCATTTTGAGATAATTTTTGTATATGGTTGGAGGTAGGGGTCCAACTTCATTCTTTTGCATGTAGAAATCCAGTTGTTTTAGTATCACCTGTTGAAGAGATACTTCTTTCCCTAGTGAACAGAATTGATACCCTTGTCAAAAATTAATTAGCCATACTTTTTTTAGAGTCTTTTCCCATATAGGCCATTACAGACTATATGCATAACTGATTCACTTTTCTGTACACCTGAAACTAACACAGCATTGTAAATCAACTATACTCCAATAAAATTTTTAAAAAAATCAATTATCCATAGTATGGGATTATTTCTGCACACTTGATTCTATTCCATTGGTCTATATGTCTATCTGTATGCCAGTGCCACACTCTTTTGATTACTGTATCTTCGTAGTATGGACCACTAGCATCCCATATGAATTTTAGGATCAATTTTCCTATTTCTGGAGAAAAGACTATTGGAATTTTGATAGGGATTGCATTGAATCTGTAGATTGCTGGCTAATTTTGGATTGCACCCTGGACATTTGGTATATTGTATTATGAGATTCTGAGTCATTTAGTTACTGTGAAGATTGTTGAGTGTGTGTGTGTGTGTGTGTGTGTGTGTGTGTTTTATCACTTAATAGATCTGGACAGATTTAGGCTGAAAGTTCCCAACTACCTTCTGTGAGCTATGGTTCTGAGTTGCTTCATTTTTTCAAAGAGTTTGCCATGCTAATTAGCTCTGTCATATGTGTATGCCACAGAGTCTGAGACCTTCAGGGTGGTCTACCAAGAGTTCAGTTCTCAGAGCCTTTGGTATGTTGTTTAGGGTCTCATTCATGTATATGTAGCTGAGGTTACACAATTTTGTAGGATCACTTTCTTGAATTCTCTCCTCATTGAGTCTCCTTGACATTTTCTGGCTCTCAGAGGCTCCCACCCTTCTCTTCTGTCCAGAAAGCTAGGGCTTTAGTTTTCCCACTGGGCTGTGTACTTCCCACAACTGTTCACCTCTGAGTTCAAGCAGTAGGACTATAGAGAGAGAGAAAAAGAATTGGGGTATCCCCCCCCCATTCTCAGGGTTACAGTTTCTCTTGTTAGGAGGAATGGTTCCTTTCTGTCAGAGATCTGGTTGCCTGCCCAGCTGCCGCTGCCCAGCCCTGCCACCACTGCCATGGGGTTGCCTGGGACTAGAGTGGAAAAAACAAAAAACAGTGAACTTTCCCACTCTCTCTGACCCTGGGGGCTACTTTCCCTGATGTGCAGACCAGAAATAAAGGTCTTCTTTGTAAGCATTTTCTGCTTACACCCAGATTGCAATTCTGGCTTTTGTTGCTCTTCAGTCCAGGCTGGGAGATATTAGAGGGAGAAATACAAGAAACTCACACTTATATTGGTCTTACTTTGAGTTCTGGTTTCCTTTCTTATTCTATCTGCTACCATTTAACTTTTCAGAGTCTTCAGATAGCTGCTGAATGCAACTGTCTAGATATTTATTTGTATTCAGTAGGAGAGAGGATGAAGTACATTTACTTTTATCTGAACTGGCACCAGAACCTTAAATGCAAATTGAAAAGATTATTTTAAAATAGATTATTTAAGTCTATTTCATTTACTTGTTTTCCCTCCATATATTCTTAGGTTTC
This sequence comes from Mesoplodon bidens, assembly GCF_964165515.1. Lineage (NCBI taxonomy): Eukaryota > Metazoa > Chordata > Mammalia > Artiodactyla > Ziphiidae > Mesoplodon > Mesoplodon bidens. The sequence continues at coordinate 132,145,487 of NC_138161.1, forward strand.
TATTTTCTAAACCATTCTAGACAAATGGCACAAATTCTTTTTGAAAAAAAATCCCTTATAGAACAACATTCCTGACCCTGTGTTAGTATTTAGCCTCATGCTTTCTTTATCTTATCACCAAGAATTACTTCTTTATCTTATTCCACCAAATGTTAAGTTTATTTTCTGTAGTTCTACTGTGACATATCGTATCATTTTCTACATAAGAAGTTGTTGGATCAATATTTAGAGGAATTTGGAATTTTAATTGAATGTATCTATTTAAATAAAAATTCTTGTAGGTATATACACACATTTAAGAACAATGACACACCGGTTTGCAAGGCAGAAATAGAGACACAGATGTAGACAACAAACGTATGGACACCCAGGGGGAAAGCTGGGGGGGGGGATGAATTGGGAGATTGGGATTGACATATATACACTAATATGTATAAAATAGGTAACTAATAAGAAGCTGCTGTATAAAAAATAAAATTAAATTAAAAAAAAGAACAATGACACAATGAAAGGAAAAATGTTTTAATGTCTCCCTCCCGTGATAGAAGTCTAAATCTCCACCTGTTGTATATGTGTATACAATCCATAGAGTATGCTGAAAATATGCTTCAAAATAACATACATATGCAGAGTTCTGATTTTTAGTAAACTCTTACTTTTCATTGACTTGATACAGATCCTAGATTTTTTTCTCTCTAATCTTATGGTCATCATAACTCATTGTATATGTTTTCACTGAATAATTACAGGTATACCAAATATTTTGAGGTGTTTAATAATAAGAAGTCTGTAGACAAGTTCAGGTTTAACCTGTTGAGTGAGTCTAAGAACGCTGGAGTGAGAGTAGAAGCATAGGATATAACCTCAGCATTGAAAAGAATTATAGATGCCTGACCTTGTGTGAATTTGAGAAACCAAACATTTATAAATAAGCTAGTAAGGGTAGAGGTAAATATTTTTCAGAATCTAAAATTTAAAAAGAACAAAAAAGGGGCTATGTTCCCCTAAGGTGAATCTTTTCATGGTACACTATAACAAAGCAATAAAGGAATCCACAATATTTGCATACCCAGTGGACTATTTAAATATTACTGTGACTGAGAACAAAAGACTTCAAAATTTCCCTAGCTCTCTTGTTTAAATCTATATGGGAATACAGATTTAGAGCTAAATGAAGCACAATCACACAGGGAGCCTCTGGAGGCTACAAGGGCTATGAATATTGATGGGAATTCACTTCTATGTTGTGCTCTGAACAAATGACAACAGAGTAGTAAACAACTGTTTCCTTGGAAATGCAAATAGATTCCATAGGCTGTGAACTGAGACTCTTTCCCACTCAGATCTTATTCAAAGCAAACAGTGTATTTAGAATGGTACACATACCCTAACAATTAGACTGGGTATGGCAAACCAGAAACAAAGAAACAGAATTAGTTCCAACTCATTATAACTATAAACAAGACTTTTTTTTCCCTCTCTCTCACCAAGTAGCCTAGAGATGGCATTATTTTTGTTTCACACTTTTAGAAACAAATGAATTAATTCTAGGAAAGTTGTTATTGAGTATTTAATGAGATTTTGCTGGATCTAAACTCTACCAATGCTACCATTCATAGACATATAGTATTTTCTGGAAGATTTTTGCTAATGTTATTTTTACTCATGTTGAAAAGCTCTAGTTTCCAAATAGGAAAATTTCTCTCTGGAGTCTGCAAAGGTTCATAAGTGATCGTTCATATGACAAAATGCCATGAGGAGAGAAGGGGAAAGTAAAAAATTAGAATAGTTGATCATAACTCTAAAATATAACTGAATATAAAACTCTGAAAATTATATTCTGAAAAGGAAAATAGAATCCTTTCTTTTGGAGGAGAAAAGCAGCAAAGGCTGTTGGATGGAAATTTGGAGAAAGAAAAATATACTCAACCTGAAGGAAAAATATACTCAATCTGAACAAACCGTCAGAAATAATGGGGTTGAATAGCAAAATTGTCCTCATAGAATTTAGCATGATGTCTATAAATAATTACTTTAAAGAATTAGCTTAAAGAACAATAATTTTTGAAAAGCAGGTTAATTTAGATTATTTACAAAACAGACAAAAGAACTCAAAGTGTATTTTGGGAAAGCTGTAGACTTTCTGAGAATGGGCCACATATTATTCTTTGTGATTACAGGAGTCGAGTTGAGCTGTAAATACAGAGACAAACCAAGAGTCTGTCTACATAGCAAGTGCTAAGGTACTGGTCTGTATGGGTGCTCAGATATTACTGAGAATGCAGTGGGATGGGAAAAGGAATGTATTTTACTGACTTCCTCTTAGGAAGACCATTGCATTCTATTAGTATGGATTCTTTGATATGTCCTCAGGCTGGGCAGCTAGATCTCAATGAATATGCTCAAGCATTAATAGAAGACTAGCACATTGCCTTTAGGAGCAATTTTTTAAATTGTAGGGCTCTAGTGTTCCCCAGTGGAAGGTACAAATTTGCCAAAGAGCAGAGTGACAGGAGAACAAGAGCGAGATGAAGAGGAGTTTGAGCTCACATCGAATGCTTTTTGTTTCCCTTCTTGTTAGAGCATATTTCTACTCACAGGAAGTAAGAAAACACAATCTTTTCTTTACCCATACATCTGAGAATTAGGAACTAGATTTTGCAGATTCTGTTGGAGACTATCAATTTTTTCAACTTTTCTTGAAACATTTCTCTATACCTCTGTGCCAGAAACTGGGTTGTCTCAGCTGCCCCAACTTTCCTCATTCCTGTGCTTCTAGTACATCTGTCGTGCAGAGCTGCTCTCAAATATGCATGAACTCTCATATCTCACATTCTCAGTGCCCTTCCAAGATGCAGCTGAGTCCTGATGAGCTGAGGGTATCAGTCGGTTCTTTTTATCTTGACACACTTGCAGCAAGCTGACCCAATTATGGCCCTATTTTCTCCGACCATCATTAAAGATGTAAGTCCCTTAGATCATCCATTTTCTCTTTAGTTTTCTCAACCCACTATGGCTCTCCCTCGTCAACTCCCAAAATTTCAAATGTACTCTCTGAGAAACTTCTGTTCTTTGATTATTAGACTCCCATTCATCCTCAATCACCTCACTGATCCTTCCCGACAATGCCTCTTAAGTGAGCACTGGCTCTTCCTTGACAGAATCATCTTCCTCGCAGCTTTTACCTGCAGAAGGAAACTTGTCATTCTCCCAAGCTCTACTTATATTCTGGTCTGTGTTTTGGGTCCATGGCCAGAGGCTTCTGGTTGTCTCTTGTTATTTATTCTCCTTTCTTCTGCAGTAATAGAATGCCCCATTTTTAGCTGAGTCATAGTCATCTTGAGTAAGGGTATTTCCCCAAATCCTTTACAATTGGCGGGCATGGGGCTAAGTTCTGATGAATGAGATATCAGCTGAAATAGCATGTGTAACTTCCTCAAATAACTTTCAAGGGAGAGGACACGCCCTTCTCCTCCTTCCTCCTCCCTATAAGATGGATTGTGGAGCTGGAACAGCTGTGATTTGAGGGATGGAGATCACAACTTAGTATATCACACTAATAGCTATTGTCATGCACAGAGCGTAAACAATAAATATTTATAGATTGACCAATTGGAATATAATTTTTTATATTAAAATAATTTTTATTTTGAAGAAAAAGTTCATCTATTCATTTTTTTTATCCAATTCTGAAATAATTTCTGTAGCATCCTGACAAGTGTTTGCTAACCTTTCTTTAAAAACTGCTTAGCAAGGAGATCACTACCTCATAACATAATTCAGTAATATTTATTTTTACATTGATATGGTTATTTCAGTGGCACTTTGGAAGGATAGAGGTAAACACGTAGACTCAAAGCCCATCTTGAGCCTGGAAGTCCTATAAATTTTGAATCTCTCTTAATGTTAAGACCTCTTTGGAACAAACTGTGATTTGTCTCCTCGTTAAGTTCCGTCTTTTGGTTCTTAGCTGAGTTTGGAGAAGACCAGGCTAGTAAAGAGAGCTCATTTGACAAATTGAAGAACACATACCCTCTTTAAAGTAGGTGATTTTTATCAGGTCCAGCCAACTCTATAACCAGGAAATTGCTCTTTTATCCTGCCCATAGGTTAATTTATCCTCAGTTTTAGAAAAGGGTTTCAATAAAAAAACAAAACAAATTAGTACTAAGAGGCCAACCACAACACATCTTCATACTCTATGTGACCTAAGAGTCTCTTCATACTCTATGTGACCTAAGAGTCCCCAGACTGTGACCACTATGTTAGACTGACATGGTTTAAGAATATTCCCTCTCGGGGCTTCCCTGGTGGCACTGTGGTTGAGAGTCCGCCTGCCGATGCAGGGGACACGGTTTCGTGCCCTGGTCCGGGAGGATCCCACATGTCGCGGGGCAGCTGGGCCCGTGAGCCATGGCTGCTGAGCCTGTGCATCCGGAGCCTGTGCTCCACAACGGGAGAGGCCACAGCAGTGAGAGGCCCGCGTACAGCAAAAAAAAAAAAAAAAAAAAAGAATATTCCCTCCCTTCTGGACCCTTTCTTTATCCATAGCTTAGTTATGCCTTCTAGTTGAAAAAAAATGATAAAAAACAAAAGTTTTGCAAACAGGAAAGCCAGGAACTGGGGAGACTCAATGTCTCTTACGTGCCTCTTGGCCAGAGACAGTGATATTGTGTGTTTGACATGGAAAATTCCATCACAAGAGGGCTGGGCCTGATAGGAAACGTGATGGATGTCTTTCGTGTATGTACATGGTTTCTATCTTTGTATGGCTTTGATTATCAATAAAGCATTTATAAAGACAGAGCATCAGTAGTGTGCTAGTATGTGAGAGCTCTTTCCTGGTAAGAACAATAATGAACCCTGTCTGTTTATTGTTATTCGAGCACCCATGGATCCTTATTACTTCTATTGTCCTGCCTAGGTTTTTCTTGTATTTATGAAGATATCATGAGACATTATCACTTTTTTTTTACTAAAATTCAATTATATTATATTTCTTTTGGTTGCCTCCAGTGTTTAGCTTTCTTTAGAGAATACAGTTTCCTGAAGTGCTCACAGCCTCATATTCACCGTTTCACTCTGTGAGTCAACCTCTAAATTGCTATTCCGTAGTTTCTAGAATCTTTTTTCTATGTTAAAAAATTGGAATATTTCTTTATTCTATATTTCTGGAATTTTCCTATTTGTCCTAGTATTCAATAATTACTAACAGGTGGTTCCATGATCGTATCTATAGATTTTGTTTCCTAGAGTATAACTAATTAGAACCCAGAATCTTGAAGTCATTTTAAACAGCTCATGTTCTTGTAAGATTTTGATTTTTTGTTTGCTTGTTTGTTCACCAAATATTTATGTAAGCCTGAAGTGTCTGGGTTCAGAGTTGGGAGCTATAATAACTAGATATGGACTTTGCTAAGACTTTGTCTCATAATAATAATAATAGTTAAAGGAATTGAGTGTTGCATGTGTACAAGGACTACATATCAGATGTTTGCCTCTTAAATTCTCATTTTTTTCCTCATAGTGTCATGGGGTTGATGCCATTGATTTTACACAAGAGTGCTGAACAGAGAGCTACAAGGAGTATTGAAGACTTCACAATTCATATGTAGAACTATCAGTATTTAAACCTAAAGTTTGTATTTACATCAGGTTACAACTCTGGCTCATTCGTCTTACTTAGTTTGAAATTCTGTCTCTTATTAATCCAGTTGACTGTGCCAGTTTTGGTTTTAAGGTCATTTTTCTTAATAGAAGAGCCAGAGACAAAATAGTGTTCAGAAGTAGTGCTTATTTTCTATCACACACAGATGTATCCTAATTTCATAAGTGGACATAGATGACTGTGCTATACTAATAGAAATATGATATTACATTGCCTTCTTCCAATCCTAGGGAATGTTCCTTTTCTCCTTTTTCTCCTTTTTCTAGTGTTAAGCATACTTGTAAATAACCTTTGTGTTGGTTTTTTGTCCTAAGACTTTTCACAGTGATCCTTTCTTTATATTTCAACATCTTTATGATGAATTTGTGGGCTTCCCCCCTTTTTTTATGCGACCCTTCTTCCACTTATCCAAATGTCCTTTACCTGAAATTCTCAAAGACGTCTCTGGGTAGCTGTATTTTTAATGACATTATGCTAAGTGAAATAAGGCAAGCACAGAAAGGAAAAAACTGCATGATCTCACTAATATATGGAATCTAAAAAGTCAAATACATTGAGACAGAAATTAGAATGATGGTTATCAGGGGTGGGGAGGTGGGGAAATGGAGAGATGTTGATCAAAGCGTACAAAGATGCAATTATGTAGGATGAATAAGTCTAAAGATCTAATGTATAGCATGATGACTATAGTTAATACTACCGCACTGAATACTGGAAATTTGCTAAGAGAGTAGATTTCAGGTGCTCTACTCACACACACAAAAAAAGGTAATTATGTGAGGAGAACATATGTTAATTAGCTAAACTATAGTCATCATTTCACTCTGTATATGTATATCAAATCATTTGCACACCTTAAATATATATAATTTTTCTTTAAAAATTAATTTAAAATAATGCCTTCTTCTCTTATGGTTTATCCTTATTAGGATCATACACAGGCATACCTTTTCTGTTTAACTGAAATGTCTTGTCTCTGAGTATATTTGATAATACCAATAATCCTTCTCATCCCCTACACTTCTGGAAATCAGTTTTTCTTAAGTTTAAGATGCATGTGAGACCAGGCCTAGGGTTCTCTTCCTTGGCTAAAGTGACAAGGTATTTTTCTTCTAAGCTTCTTGCCACTTTAAATCATCAATAAATTATTTTTGATAATAATTAAGTCTACAGCAGCCATAACTTTTGTTACTTCCACTACCTCATTGGACTTGAAAAGTCAGCAAGATAACTTCACAGTATTTGCTTTGCTTTGATCAATATAAGGTTTCCAGCCAAATCTAAAGAGATGAAATTACCTCACTCTTGATAAGCATCTTTGCTAATAAAAAACAATCTGTATTGCATATGCAATCTGCATATTTCATTTGTTCAGTTGGCTCTATGGTCAGTAGCAGCCAAAAATATTCTTGATGAATTAGACATTGTTCTTCATTTAGAGTCAGAGATCAGTGTTCAAGTCTTGTTATCAGTTTCCTCTTTGTAGCACTATCACCTTTTTGAAGTAACTGGTCTTCTCTGCATCTTGCTACTTTCTATAAAATGGGATCAAATAGAATAATGTGAAAGAGGTATTTTTAAAATATTATAGACATTGGTATAATAAAAAATAATAACAGAATCTTTTGTTTTTCACCACTTTTGTTATCCTCACCTAAATGAATATCTACCAAGGTAAAATCAGATGGACTTTTAGGTGGTCATTTGTTTTGCTTCCTTTGACTTCATATTAAAAGCTAACTTTAATGAATATTCCAAAACTGTATTTTTTTTACCAAAACTCATAGTCAAGGTAGGTTGGTGTGCACTTTTATTTCTTATAATTTTGTATGACTCAGTATTTTACTAACTGAAAGATTACTTAAATGCCATACTGGTATTATTAGAGTAATTGTCATGACATGTCTGTTCTCTTAGGACTTAGCCATATGTGGAATCTGTTGTTCTATAAAATTCTTTCAGATATTTATATAAAGAGGATAATTTAAAATCTCATATACCTTGGCATCACACTAACCTGTGTTTGAATTTCAGCTCTGAAAAATACTAGTGTGATCTTAGGCAAGAAGTAATTTTAATTCTCAAAGGCTCAGTTAATTCACCTAAAAAATAGTGATAAAAATCTTTACTTGCTAACTGTGAAGTATAAATGAGATATTGTTAGATAGTGTGCATGAAAATTGCATTATCTGCTGTTAATTACTATACTTATTCTTAAAAAACATGCCACCATACATCGTTATAAAACTAGGAGTCCCTCTAAAGTTATACAACCGTGCACAGCTCCAGGGAGTGTCATTTCCATAGCCGTCCATGTAAGTGGCATGCCCTGTAGTTAGTTGTTCAAAGACTTGGCTTTGAACTCAAGTCCATTACTTCATGGTCTCCAGATTCCACTAATAACAAACAAAGAAACTGATACTATGCTAAATGATAGGAAAACAAAAACAAATAGGACACTATCCCTTTTCTAATATAGCATATAATTTAATAAACATTTTAGATAGAGAATTATGCTAGAGAAAAACAGAAGCAAGGCCCTTTGCTTTCACAGACAGCTCCTTAGTGCACATTAGAAAAAGACTCCTCTGGGTAGAGAAATTAGAAAAAGCTGTTCCTTGTAGGGTGGAATGCTGGGCAGTTCAAGCTTCATGCCACATCCCATGACTTGGAGAGCTAAACTCAGGCTGAAATCCTTAGCAAGGTACCTTTGTGTACAGCACAACCTGCACCACTGTCCTTAAAGACCCTGAATTAAAGGTTATAATGTTACTTTTGGATCAGCTATCACAGAAGATTCAGTGCTACTGTGAAACCTGAAAATTTTGCGTTATTTGTATAAAGCCAAGTGACCATATCTTGGTGATTGTTGCATTCAGTGAAATATGAATCTAGCATTTACAATAGTTGAACAGCAATTTAAACTTTTATTGTACTGTTTACAGAAAGTGCCATAAGGGATTTCATTCATGCAACAGAAAGCATGCGACAGAACTTCTTAATTGTGTGTGTGTGTGTGTGTGTGTGTGTGTCTTTCTCATTCAATATCTCATACCCATGGGTGGGTGGGTAGAGGCGGAGGAAATGTTTCTTCCCGTCCCAATGATTTGAGTCATCAGATTTTTATAGGAATTGGCTTTATTTTCATGTAAAATGAAAATGAGGAATGTTCTAACAGTGTGATTTTTAAGAAAAGAAATTCTCATTTGCAGACATCATTGAAGTCTATAGAGTTGGTGAGTTAAGCTGGCATATTTCTTTTTTATCCAATACTAGCTAAAGTTAGTAGTGTTCTGTTACAATTTACTTGTCCCCCCAAAGTCTTGTAAAATATACCACAGACTAAAGTTTACATAAAACAAACTGCTGTACTTCCTTTTGACTCCTTACCCTAAAAGCTTATGAAAAATATATACACTTTGGGTTAGGGAACAGATAATTAATGGTTGCCTATAATTCTGAAGCTGAGCATTTCAGTCTGGGTAACTACGCCAAATCAGGCAGAAACACTCTTATCAGCTGTTAAATGCTATTGTACTGCTAGGCTTTTTACCTTTGTTTTTCCACTTGAGATGAGACATGACACCTTAATTGAATATATCCTCAAGTTGATGACAAATTTTTAAATATAAAAAAGTACTTTCCCCTTACTGAGTACTCGAGAACAGTTCTAAAAGTAGCTGAGGCCAATCTCAAAGTCTATAGATAATGATGTAGTTTACCTGATCTTTCTAAAGTCTCTTCTGGAGGGGCACTAAATACCTTCTATTTATAATCCATGTTTTAAGCTTTTAAAATGTTCTTTTCAAGTCAATTTTTTACTTCTTTTATGCGTATTCATTCACTGCTCAGTTTGAGTGAGACCAGTCTGAAAACCAGACTGAGAAGCACATCATCCTAGAATTCATAAATTCATGAGGAGTTGTTCTGCTTGACACACCCGTTTGCAGATGACAATGAAACTCATAGAATTTAGTACTCTTTGGAAAAAAAGCCATCAAACTCATTTTGGCCTATCAAGAACTAATACCTAATTCCCAGTGTGTATTTGTTGTTTCATTCATAGATTTTTATCCTAGAAAACAAAACAAAAGAACGAAGGGATTAGGTTGTGGAAGAAGAGGAAGAAGTTAAAGATGAGTTGCAGAACCATATAGGGTATTCCAGATACAACACTGGTTTGGGAAAAATTTATTGTTTCAGAGTTTATACCTATTTAACTTGAGTGATGTTGGGACACCACTTTAAATTGCTCTCAGGAGTTTCAGGGTTCAGAGCTCAAGCTGATGTCAGCACTTTGATAAGACTTGAGGCAAAGAGCACGATTCAAACCATATTTTATAAAATAAGTTTATGTCCATCACGTAAGCGTCAATGTTATTCAATAGTCATAGTAATTTTAAAAACACATGAAGCAATAATTGGGATAGTCTAGCCAGATTGAGAAAGAGAGAGAGAGAGAGAGAGAAATAGCAACATAAAGATATATATGTATATGTCTATAGATATATAGATATGATATATAGATATGATATAAATGTATATTTATGTATGTTCCAAAACTGTTTTTTTGAGTAATGGGACATGTGTTTCCCCATTTATATTTGACTGTCAGGGTAGGTATTGGAGAGACAGAGAACTCAGGAGAGACGGTGCAAACTGCTCTTCCAATTATTCTCTTTCCTTATTTAATATTTTAAAAATCTTTATTTTTTAAAAACTTTTGGCTGATATTAGATCAGTTCTTTCTTTGAGGCTTTTCATTCAAAAGATTTGTAAATAATTATTTAGATCGAGAATAGAACACAACATATAGAATAATTTATTTGTTGTTTCATTCATAGATTTTTATTCTAAAAAAACCCCCCAAAAACGAAGGGATTAGGTTGTGGAAGAAGAGAAAGAAGTTAAAGATGAGTTGCAGAACCGTATAGGGTATTCCAGATACAACACTGGTTTGGGAAAATTTTATTGTTTCAGAGTTTATACCTATTTAACTTGAGTGATGTTGGGACATCCAGTTGAAATGGATAAATAAGCAGGAAGAGATCTGGCTCATAATCTCATGAATTCTAGTTAGTCATTCAGATTGTACAAGTTTCCCAAGGGACAGTTAAGCAAAAGAAGGACAAAAGGTCAAGAACTAGACCTTAGAGGATTCTCCTCTTTAAAAATGAGATTAAAAAACTGAGAAGTCAGAAAAGAGAAATCAAAACAAGAAGCAGAGGAGTGGAATGGGAAGGTGGAAATCAAGGTAATTCAGTGCTTCAAAAGCTAGTGCAGAAAAGCAGTCTCGGAGAGACTACCCTTAAATGAGCTTGAAATACTGACAGTGGGGTGGGTTGCCATGGAGCCAGTTCACCCAGGGCATCTGAGAGTCACTTGGACTCCATAATGTCTCTCTTCTGCCTCTTTGTGACCCTTGATAATTGTGACGTGCTCTCTGGTCTGAGCCCCATCCTCAAACTTCTGGATTCATTCAGGGTTGAAATAAAAGAACCCAAATATGTCCTTTTTAAAAAATTTATTTATTTTATTTATTTTTATTTTTGGCTGCGTTGGGTCTTCATTGCTGTGCGCAGGCTCTATCTAGTTGCGGCGAGCAGGGGCTATTTTTGGTTGCAGTGTGCGGGTTTCTCATTGCGGTGGCTTCTCCTGTTGCGGAGCACGGGCTCCAGGCGCGTGGGCTTCAGAATTTGTGGCATGCAGGCTCCAGAGCGCAGGCCCAGCAGCACACAGCCTTAGTTGCTCCATAGCATGTGGGATCTTCCCAGACCAGGGTTTGAACCTGTGTCCTCTGCATTGGCAGGCGGATTCTTAACCACTGTGCCACCAAGGAAGCCCCGAAATATGTTCTTAAAAGTGGTTTACCCTAGATGGCTGTAGATAGTTATTCCAGGATAAATACTGAACTTTAATTGTAGAATACATAGATATTTTATTTTTGATACTTAATTCTCCTCTTGACTCATCATTTTCTTCACTGATATGCTTATTGCCAGGTGGATTTCTTCTTTTATGGTCTACTACTGAAGTGCTATGAAGATTGTGTGCAGATTTTCCTCCTAGATTTTCAGAACTCAGGGATAGCTTGTGCATCATTCTGTTTAGCTTCATTTTACGGGAAAGAAGGAGGTACAAAACAGGCTTAGTGTTTTGCCAAGAAACACAGCTAACTGGCTTCAGGTACTGGTGTAAAGTTTCCAGGTTGGATTATGAGTTAACTGTGATTTCTCTTATTTTAAGTTCATATTTAGACTATATCAAGGACAGAGACATATAAAGTAGTATTGATAATAGCTAGATCTCAGCTTTACTGTTACTATTTTACCTTAGGTAAGTCACTGCACCTTGCAGCACCTCATTTTTCTCATATATAACATAAGCATAATGGTACCTTTTTCATAGAGTCATTGTCAAGATTAAACAGGCAAATACACATAAACTCATAGGGCAGTGTCTCTAAGAAGCAAGCAGTCAATATATGTTAGCTATATTGTTGTTCTTCTTATTACTATTATTATTCCTTTGTATGTACAAAGCAAACTTTAGGTGTCTTCTCAAGGAATTCATACTATTGTGTACAGTTAAGTTAATAAAATTAATCTTAAACTATGTTCCTGAGAAGTTGATGGACTTAGAAGATTTTTTGCTTTCATTCTAACTCTGCTGTTTATTATCTGGGTACACTTGGGGAAGTCATTTAAACTCTCTGAGCTTCAGCTTCTTCTTTTGTAAAAGAGGGCAGGAAATGATTTTTGTGTCATGGAGTTACTGTGAAGATCAAATAACTAAGGCATATGAAAGAACTGTCTAAATTATGAAGTGCTGTATACATGCAAGACACTATTTTTGTGTTTGTTTGACCCCTCAGGGGACACTAAATCCAGTGGAACCCTGTCCCACAAAATTATTGCTTAAATAGAATATGGAAGCAGGTTGTATAATGCCATATATTCACATATATCTCACTTTCCTCTTTTTTCTTCCTCCTTCCCTTCCCTTCCCTCCTCCCCTCCCTCCTTCCTTCTTTCTTTTCTTCACCAATTATTTTTGAATGCTATTGTGCACCAGGCCCTGTACTATATATTGTATAATAATAAAACCAACTTTTCCCTTAAGCGATCTCATTGGCTATTGTAGGAAACAAACACACAAAAAAGTAATAAATTATATGGCATGATAAGTACAACAATAAATATATGAACTAGATAGGGAGATTTAGCTATGCATTTATTGTACTGGGTCTTTGGGAATGTGTCTTCATCTATTTGTATTTTCTTTGTATTACAAAATTTTCAAACAAAAGCTGAATCTTAAATATGGAGTCATAAGTACGTTGGCAGAGCATTTATCATATATGCAGAGGGTTTAAGAATTATATGTCACCTAGGTAATTTGCAAATATATACATTTTTAAATATTTAGGTGAGAGATATTTGATTAGGAGTCTAATAATAATTTTATAAAATGACTGAAATTTTAACACCAAATTGGTATTCTATATATAATACTAATCATTAGTATTATTGTTATTAAAATATGACTATCCATTATGAGCAATGAAAGGCAGTCTCTAAAATATGCAGATACTTTTATTAGCATCTGAATTTCAAATAATTTCTCCTTATCTTTGAATCCAACTTAAATAACCCACCATGATGAAAAAATTCTGATCAATATTTGAAGTATTCTCTCTTACTGACAAGTAACAGCATTTTAAAACTCATGTCAGTGTGGAGAAATACTGAAGTAGAAGATACAGTTTTAGCCCTTTATAAACTTGTAATCCAATGAAAAAGAAACAAAAACCATATTCCTATTTAGCTTTATTTATCTGTACTGAGATACACGAACACAAGCGAAGAATTGTCAGATCAGTTGAGATAATTATAGTTGGGTGACTTAGTCTGAGGAGGGCTGCAAAAGGAATTCCAGAAAACATCCCAATGAGCCTCTCATCTTTCCTTTTGCATTCTATTCTCACAAGTTATTATTTCTTTGGTTATTTGTGGTAATTGGGTCATATCGTAACCTTTCCCCCCTTCTTATCTGCATCATCATTGAACATCTTTCTCTGTGCCCTGGTCTTTTCATCCACCCATCTGTCTAACTGCTCCATTCGCCTCCTGCCGTGTCTCATTCCAGAAGGCTCCTAGCTCAGCTTTGCTGCCACCCACCTCTTCCTTTTATGCTCCAATGCACAATGAGCTCAAAATGGCATCACACTGATCTCCCTTTACTTGAAGGCTCACAACACCATCGCTGCAAAATACAGGAAGTTTCGAAGTTGACTCAGCTTCCTTATCTTTCTGTCTGCTAGTTAAATGCCATTTTACAAAGAATTCAAATTGCTTAATTCAGATTGTATCAAATGGAGTGATTCTTCCTTTGTGGAACATGAAGATTTATTTCCAGTTCTTGTCAGACTGAAATATTATATTATATTATATATTATATTATATTATATTCACACAGACATTAATGATGTTTATTGAAAGCTTATTTTCATATATAATCCCATGACAAATTTGAAAAATAAATATTACCATAAACAGTGAAAACATTTGCAGCAAAGAGGTAGTCAGAATTACATCTAAAACTTTTAAAGATACATCTTTCTCCATTAAAGTCCTTAACCCAACAGGATAGTTATTAATTAATTGGTTATTATGTCTAACCATATTGACTAAATTCTAGGGAGAGTGAGGAAAACAATAACAAAGAATTCGATATCAGAAGGTTACTATGGTCATGGAATATGTTGTATGTAATAATAGTTAACAGAATGGAACCCTATCTGGCATGCACTATTTTAAGTGCTTTACATGTGCCTATACTCTGGGCATGTACCATCATTATCCACATCTCACAAGTGAGAAAACTGAGGCTATAGATTATAAGGAACATGTCCAAAATGACCCAGTCAGTATGAGGCCGACCCAGGGTTTGAGCTCAGACACCCAAGTTTCCAAAGACCACTCACTTAACCTACCATCTACTCAGTAACATTATTAAGCCTTCCATTCCTCTTATATTTTACATAGAGCCTAGTAGATGGGCTCAGTGAGACACACGTAGCTCATACCTGAAATATATTTTTTATACTAAAACTCATGAACACTAAAGTTCAGCAGACTTGGCTGATGAGCTAGGATGATCTTAACCTTTCTGAGGAGGCTCTGTAAACTTTTTGAACCTCCTTATTCCAGGTGTATAATGAGAGACATTACAGGTTATTGTGTGGATTACATGAAGTTCTAACACAGTGGAATAACACACAGTATATAGTAAATAGCTGTTATTTTTAGTAACAGCCAAAAATTACTGTTAATTTTTAGCTCATGGTAAATGGATCCTTTTTTTTTTTTGGGCGGTCCACGGGCCTCTCACTGTTGTGGCCTGTGGCCTCTCCCCTTGCGGAATACAGGCTCCGGACGTGCAGGCTCAGCAGCCATGGCTCACGGGCCTAGCCGCGCCGCAGCATGTAGGATCCTCCCAGACCGGGGCACGAACCCGTGTCCCCTGCATCGGCAGGTGGACTCTCAACCACTGTGCCACCAGGGAAGCCCTGGATCCATTTTAAATGTCAGTATTTTAAATTCATCTCTTCTATTTTGAAATTTCAATGTCATTTAGTTGTTTGCAGTGGAGGTTTTGAGTGGAAGAAGTCCATGGGCTTTCAAGAGCAATTCTTCCTAAGAACAGCTGTTTCCAAATTTGCAAAAGTGGGAATATTTGTAGAGGTTCCCAGATTTTTCAACCCCCTTTCTCAAGCGTCATGTGTTGCTTGTGCATTTTCTCCTATAACAATTTAACTACTTTTTCATTATTATTTTTTTTTCCTGACACTTCTGTTTTTCTTCATGGACACTTTTCTTAAAGGACAAAATATTTTACTCCATGAGTAAATGAGTGCTACTGTCAGAAGAGGAACAAAAAGACCACAAAATTTCATTGAGATGTAGATACCAAGGATTTGTTTCCTGACTTATATTTGTGCCAGAGCAAAACTAATAATTACAGCATGACACTGATCTTTCAGATTAGTGGAAAAAAGTAGAAACTCAGAGTTTTAAACTTTCAAATGCCACAAGCCTAGAGCATTCACTATAAATGTAGTGCTATAAGAATACTGGTAATCCTAGTATATGATTGTAGTTTTAGCACACCACAATTACTGAAGCATTTCTACTAAATATGTTGGTGCTCATTTGCTTTTAGGTTGGAAAACAAAGCAAAAAGCCATAGTTTAAGAGAAAATTTATGTTATAATATAGCATGTATGGCTATTAAAACCATTGAAATTTTGTGCTAAAATATTTTCAAGTGTAGTCGATATATGTGTTCTATTTCTAAAACTGTTTTTTTCAGAGTGTTATGTGTAGCAAACTTGAAAGGCATTTTGCCAATATTTTCACTTATTAAAAAATCAGAAAACAATTTGTCTTGTTAGAGGAAATAAAATCCACATGTTTATAATTAATTCATTCACAGCTCCTGAAAAAGTTACTTATAGTACTAACTACCTGATCTCCAAGAAACTTCTTGGCTTTTTAGAAGCTTTCTTCTTAAACAGGAAGTCATATTTTTCTAAGGATAAACAAATGCAGTTCCCCAAAGATTTAAAGCCAGTTCAGAAAGGTCAGATGGGTTCTAATCTTGGTAAAATCACATTTTCCAGATGCAGTTTAACAAATTTAAGGCTTGCTTTTTTGTAAATAGAATTCCCTTTTCCCATCGACATCCAAAATAAGTGATATTTTAGTAAATAATTTAAATATCTAGTTTTAATTGCATAACATTAACCTCTCTGTAAAAATTCTAAACATGGAGCAACCTCAATGATCTGTTTGGAAATCTTAAGTTAAAAAAAGGAAAAGTCCAGGTTTGTCTTGAATTCTCAAAATTACTTGTTTGAACTTTTCCTAAATGCTCTCATTATATGTTATAACTTTATTTTTATTTTGCCTTAATAGTAATGGTGGTTGGTTTTTAACTCCTTCACTCTGAGACATGAAATAAACTAGAAATAATATACTATGTGAGAGCTTTAGACTATGAGGTACAGTTTTATATTATTCCTCAAACTGAGCTATTTAAATTGTGTTATATCAAGATTTTAGTTTTTGATGATTTATACCTTTGTTTTTTCTATTTGACTTTTTTCTTTTAAAGATCATAATTTAAAATGTACCTAAATATAATTAGAATTTATTTTATTTTATTTGAAAATACTCATACTTATTGGAAATGAACACTGTAGTAGAGGCAACAAGACGTAGGAAGCATGATCGTTATTTTTAAGAAGCTCATATTCTAAGGAAAAAAACAGATCTTTGTATTTATATTATAATTCATTAAAATTTCATTTAACCACTCCTGAGGAGTGCCTCTTATGTGTCAGACACTGTGCTAGAAATTTTTAAAAAGGAAGATTTTTAAAGAGTAAGATAGGGTTCCTGACCTTAGGAACTCTGTTTTACAAATACAGAACTAATGCTGCTGTATCCACAACAAAGTAAAAACCAGTTAACAGATTCATTAATTGTGCTTTGTGAGCACTTCTATTGTAATACATTTATTTTTATTAAGGCCTTCTATCTAGATCAAAGGTGTTAACGTGGCTTCCTGGTGTGAAATGTAAGACTTGTGAAATACTAACTACTTGCCTTTATCCAAGTCTTG